>NC_052626.1:136024904-137224904 GCF_016161935.1 Mauremys reevesii | reverse complement strand
TGAAACTGTGGACTAAAAGATGTTCTAAGTTTACTAAGTGAGAGGGAAAAGCACCACCGAGTTCATAACACCACTTCCTGCAGTGCCTGGATTTGTCTTGGCAGGCTCCCATTCTCATGCTCACCACACCCAACCGTTTCACATGGAGCACGGTGCTTTGGCTAGGTTGTTGTACAGAGTGCACTACTTTGTTTAGGAAAAAAAAGATATTTCCCTTTTTAATGAAATGTTCGGGACCATGATAGCTGTATTACTACAGCACCACCTAGTGGCTCAGTTGATTAGACAATTCAGATTAGATTTCTATTTTTATACAACAGACATCTGTAACCATCATCAGCAGTTACTTTATTACTAAAATCATTATTAAAAATAATCTTACATTTAGTAAAGATATTGACTAACCTCCAGGGACCATGTTTCTGGTCCTTCTAAAGACAGAAGTGCATATTCAAGTCAGTGAAGTGACGTAGCTAAGCAACTAAATGTTTTCCTAGTGACTGATGAGTGTAGATACATTTGCCATATCATTCTCATCCAAATTCTTTCATTCAGTCTTCTCAGAGCTGCACTTAGAACTAGGATCTCTGCATAAATTCAGCAGCTGCACCACCACCAGACCTTTTGAAAACATGTTTAAGGAAGTTCCTGGTTTCCTGTAAAATTGCATATCGATCCCTGGACAATCTTTTAGCTACAATATAGTTTTGGATTTCCTATTGTGTTCTTTTGGACAAAAAGGGCTACAATATTGCTTGAATTTACTCCCCGGTCACAACAGCGGAGATACAGACCTTATTCTCTTCTGACCTACTCTGGGGTAAAGCAGGAGTAAGTCACCAAGGTCGATGGAATTTCGGCAGTGTAGATCTGAAGTGGGGAAATCATGCCCAATATCAAAAACAGAAGGCTGTCATTTTTTGCTTGTACACAAACAAGACTGAGTTTGACAAACACATATAGGTCTCTCCACTCCCAATATCCTGAATTTTGTGAAACTGGGAGGTTTTAAGTAAAACACATTCAGCTCGCTGTACTCATCAGGCCAAGTTCACCAATCTCTTCGATACTAATATTCACTGAGTTTTGCCTAAAAAAGTAATAGCTGGTGGTAGCTTCTGTGCAATTACATTTACTCAAAATCAATTCTCCAGTCCACAGATTCACTTGAGACGCTGCACATAACTTCATTCTTGGGCTCCTGCCCTGCAGATTAACAATATTAAAACAAAGATTCTCTCAGTGAAATACACGATCATGTCAGACTGAAAGATCATAGACCCTGATACAGTATTAAACTAATTTTTTACATACAAAAATAATTATACAGAGGGATATTTTCAGCAGAATACAATCTTTAAATATCCGAACGAATATACAAAGTATTTAAAAGCAGCCTGATGGTCTTAACTGTGTAATCTGATTTAATACATCAACAGGGGCCAGTGTGGAGACAGGTTGTTGGCATAACCACTGTGTGCTTGGGGTTTATTATAACAGAAGACTTTAACTACTGCAGTAGCAGGAAGGAATTCACAAAACATTTTGTTATGAAAACCCAAACCTGAAAACTAACAAAACCACACAAACAAAAATTAAAATGTACTAAAATTTAATCATTCATAAAAGCTGTAATTTAATCTGTGACAGTAAAACACAAAAGCAATATTAGAGTTGGTTTAGTATATTATATATTTTTGCTTTGAAAGCCATAGAAATCAGTTATCCCAGTTTTTTCCTATAAAAGACCCATTTTTCCAAAGCATTATGCACAAACATTTTTAATTAGAATATAATGGCAGAATGAAAATAATGATATTCCATAACTTTTAAATATAAAATGAAGTCAATGACTCAAAAAGTTACTTGCTGCAGTGAGTTCAAAGGGAAAATTCGTAGAGTATATATCTATATAATTATAGATATAAAGTATAATGGTTGAACATTTTTAGTGCTTGATGGGGAAGAATGATGATAAAAAGGTCAATATGAAATTATTTTAATTATAGTAGCAATATCTAACATTTGAAATGCATCCATGCTCTTTTGTATAATTATACACTAGAGTCAATTATATTTATTTTCACATCTGTTAACCGCTATTGCAAAGGAGAAATACTATGGTCTTAATTTCCAAGAGATATACACAGAGCAATTTCTTTTTCCAGGGACCTTGTGCAAACCATTATAAGATCTAAATTCTTCACATAATATATAAAAACAGGAGAAGCCTCTTCAGATATGTTGTTACTTTGTCATTTTTTGACATCTGGAATGCTGGCACTTTCCAATTGGGCAACAGTTCTTCATTCCTGCAATCTAGGATGCGTAAAAGGAAAAAAAAATTAGGGTCTTTCTTAAATCATCATAGAGAGGAAAGATCTTAAACAAAGGCCAAAAGATCATTGCTAAAAATTGGCCATAGAAGGAAAAGCTGAGAATAAAAGTATACCACAATGGATAGCACTCTGACAAAAGGGGGTTATTTCACTTTAGCATTGTGATTTGTTTCCACTGAAACTTCTCCGTATGGATTTAGAAGTAGAGGAAGAGAAAAAATTGGATTCTTTGGAGACCGTTTGTAAACTCTTTGGGACCAAGATTTTTATTTTGTATGTGTCCACAGTGCAGTGCCATGAAGCCCCTCTTCTGATTGGAACACCTGGGTACTATTGTCATAGCAACATGGTCTGCATTTCAACTGAGGCTACAGTATACCAACTCATCTGGTTTGTAAAAGCAGCAAAGAGTCCTGTGGCACCTTATAGACTACCAGACGTTTTGGAGCATGAGCTTTCGTGGGTGAATACCCACTTCGTCAGATGCATGCCTGGTCTGTATTCATTCACTAATGCTGGAAATCAGGAATGCAAAAAATTGAGTTGCTGTGGTGGTGTTATATTAACAAAGTAACTATCGGACTAGATATATCCCTTAGGATTTTCTTTAAATGGATAACGAGTTAGCTTAGGTTGTAACAAATCGATTAAACAAATAAATTAAGATGAGGCTCACAAATAATGGCAAGCACAGTAGAGAATCTGATATTTTGAATATCTGTCTCAGACTCAGATATTTCTATTAACACAAAACTACTAGTGATTCATCAACAAAACTGCATATCCACAATTTTACCAGTAATTTACAGCATCAGCAGCATGTAGTCTGTGTGTATACTCACTTTGCTCCTAAAGCTGCAGGTGAAACACACTTGCTGTGCTATGTAACCTATCACAGCATTCCCTTTGTTCCAATGAAAATTATACTAACTGCGAAGCTGTTGCAGTTAAGGACCAGCAGCAAATGACTTGTAGTACTGACAGACCAGCAGATGGCGCCTCTTCTAAATGTCACCAGGTAGGCTGTGTTAAGAATGGAGTCTGCTTGGCTGATGATACACTCGCTAAACTCAAATCCATTGCCTGAGGTGGCAAGAAATGGGAGAGGTGTCTGGTACTATTTGAACCATGCTATTGATTTTTATAAACCATATTCCTTTCACCTCTTTACTCATAAAGCATTAGGGTCTAGCCTGCAAATCACTAGGAAAGGATAAAGGTAAACTGCATAAAGCCCCAAACCACTAGAAACCAGCAAGGTAGTAAGGTGACTGCTCTAACCCTGACAATCTGAAAGCTATTTAAAGGAGACGCATGTTTACATTTCATGAACTAAGTACATGATAGTTCTAGAGAGCACAGAGACCCAGGACACAATGGCTGGAAAGAGGACCACTGATTCATGCAATCTTCAGAAATTAAACAAGTCATCCTAGAAATCTTTTGGGAGTTAGTTTCTCCCAAAAAATACATGGCTGCTGCAGGACCAACGGATATACCACTTCTCCAGATAAACTCTACCTGTACAACCTTAGCAGAGTTGCAAAACATACATCTATGAATAGATTAGGGGAAAAAAGCAAGATATGTTGTCAGTAAAGTTTAAGACAACTTTAAGGAACTGAAAGTCCAGAGCAGCAGCTGACTATGTCAAAATTAATGCTGTCTCTAACTCTTTTACTCTAGCCGGGCTGGGCTACCATAGCTCACATGGTACACAAGAGCATTTGCTTTTCTGGGGTCCTGAAACACAGGCCGCTCTGCATTGCATCAACAACAATGTAAGATTTTCTTGTTTTCTCAAGATCTCTCTCCTGCCTAATGAAATCGTTTTTGGAAGCATCTTGCATCTTGCCGAGATACACGGGAAGATTATTTATAGCACATGTCCAACCTTAGTATTTTTTTGGTGGGCAACTTTTCATTTCTTTGCCATTGAGATGGGAGAGGCAGGACGGAGTTTCAATTTGTGATTGTCCTTATATCACCTAAGGCTGAGCAACAGCTGCAACAATACCAGAAGTCACAGGAAGGCCACTAGATTTCAGCAGGGGATAAGAGGGCAAATAGAGAGCTCTGTGTCTAAGGCAGTTACTTCCTTGCACTCTTACCTGGCTCAGAGCTGCTGCGTGCTGTGGGTCTAAAGCAGCAGACATGACTTCTTTTTAGGCTTCTTCTTTTCCACTGGTGTTTTTCTGTTTATTTGTCTGACCAGGTCATAAAAGATCTGAAAGAGAAAGGTGTGTTTAGCAAAACCATGAGTCACAAACGTAACATTTGAACTACACGGGAGGCTAACTAGGCTGTTTGGCAAGTTGGTATTTTTTCCGTGGTGGCTGCAAATTTAAGTTACGGATTAAAGCTTTTGTTTCATGAAAAATGTTAAGGAGCAGTACGTTCAGTGTCAACTTGGGAGAGCACGGGGGGTGCAAAGGTGACTTAAAGCTCACCTTTGCCTCCTCTGCACCCAGTGTAGGCAGGTCCCCTTGCTCCATGTCAGAGCAGCACCAGGCTGCAGTAATTTAGATGAATTTAGGGCAGGGGTATCCTGACTATAGCACTATTGCTTGAACCCTCTTGGAAGCTGAGCGGGAAGTGGAAAGAGACCCAACAACACTGGGGATCATCTTTAGATAGGAGCTACCCTCCCTGGGCTGATTAATATGGCTTCAGGGCAACATTACACCAATGCCACAGCATAAAGTAGCTTCACCATATTGGAGCACCTGGCCCTCAAGTTCCTGGCTCGTCTCTTAAAACCTTCCTTCCATCTGCTCTGTGGGAGAGCTGCATTTTTCAAGTTCTGCTTTTGCAGTACATGTTGAGGCTATCTGGTGACTTACCTCATCCCTCTTCTCTTTCCCAAAGTCGCGGGGAACCCCAGACCTGGCTAATAAAATTAGCATGAAAGAGCAACAGATTGCTGCCCTGCACTGAAACTTATCCAGAAGGCACCAGTCTCAGGGTCTCCTTACTGCTGCATACATGCATTTCTTGTGAACTCCTTTGCTACGGTTTGCTCTGCCTACAATGATACTTGGCAGCTTATTCATGGCAAAACTAGCTTTGCAGGGATGTTTGGAGCTACCTCACAGTATCAAAGAGGATTTTTTATCCCCTCGGAAACCCCCACCCGACTCATTGTTTATTTTTTCCCTTTCCGATGTGGCTGATGGCTCACCAATGCCTGCTGATTCCAAGGAGCTTTAAAGACAAGAAAACAAATAGCTGGAAAACCGCAGGAAATGTAATATTTTCCTGATATCTCCTTTAAAGCATTGAAACACAGTCAACTGATTTTAAACTAAAACGATAAAGTCAGCATCATGGTCAAGCTTTAAAAATAAAATATGTTAACAGTATTTAAGTTTCTCACACTCCCTCTCCATTGGGTTTAGTCTTACACAGTTTTATATTGTCAGCTTCAGACAAAAATCAGCAGCTCGTACTCCATTAAGGTCAAACCAGATTGTTCCTAACAGCTAAACATGCTTTGGATGTTAAAGAGATTTGAGGAAAAATGTTTCTGTAGGGAAAGACACAGTTCACTAACCGTCCTTTCCCCTGCTAGTGACAAGTAGCTCCCAGTAAAGTCTTTCTAAGCCGGGGCAAAGATTTTTGGTGCCCAATTGAAACATCTTAAAAAAGCCTCAATTTCTGAAAGTGCTGAGCACCCCCACTCTGAAAAAGAAGCCTCCTAATAAGTCTAGGAAGGCAAAAATGGAGGTACCCAACAATCACAAGTCACACTGGAACATCTAGGCTCACACGGTTAGGATGTTTTTAGTGGAGGTGAGAGATTATTGCTAAATGTCTGCATAAAAGATCGCAGCACAGGAAGGACATTCCCTCAAAAAAGAGAGTCAGCTAAACGTAAGTGTTATATAAGCCATCAGAAAGGTAAACTTTGAAGAGCTGCTACTGAGTATGTTCAGCATCATCTTTTCAAAGAAAATGCTCAGAGGTTTTCTGTGTACGTGAAAGGTTTAACATTCCATTTTCAGATAATGGCAAAAGGAATTGAATACCCCTCACATCCATATTTTAATAACATTTAACAACATCAAATCCAATATTAGCCAGAAAAAAAAAATCAAGATTAAGGGCAACACTTCTGCAATTCAACAACTCCAGCCTAAACAAACACGTAGCATAATGGTTTGCTTTAGAAATGGAGTGTTCCTTCCCTTTGCTTTCCACAGCTTGTGTGTGTGTGTGTCACAACCAGATTATGAAACACACATTTTTGGTATTGTCTCACAAAATCGGAGAGTCTTGTGGCAATGTGTCCCACCAGGCTCAAATGCTATGGGGATAGGTGCCCTGGAAACTGGAATATCTGATACAAAGACAAATTTCACAAAACTGATTAAGCTGCCACTTGTGAGTCAAAGAAATCTTAGCTCCCAAGGCAATGGTCCCTGTATAAATGCACGTGTAAAGAAGCAATCTTGGGTAACTAGCAGTTCAGATATTTGCCTGGACTATATAAAGATTCAGCCTACAAATCTGTTGAAAGAACTATAAAGCCCCATTAAACAGAGTGCAATGCAGATATTAATATCCATGGTAATCATCTTCACTCCACTAGCATGTCATAGAGAATACACAGAGAGGGAAATGGGAATATCTGGGTTCACTCATTGGGGATGATTTTATGAAACTGTCTTGTGGCTGCATTTGATGCAGTCACTCATGAGTTAAACATATTCACTGCGTACAAGTGAAACACTCTCCCTCCTGCACGGTTCCCTGGTGTATGTTAAGATGCCTCTGGCCACGGAGTCCTCAGTCACCACTGTGTGGAGTGTGGAAATCTTACGTATTTTCCCCCCGAAAATGATGATTTTCTGACTGTTCTGTGTAGCCCACTGTGAAGTATCCTGCAACTGATGCACTGGGTTCATGGTATCATTTACACTGCACTGGGATCCACGTTTTACTACCATTTTAATTTTCACTCGGGGTTAACAGTACCCTCCATCTGGGGCTGACTCCAACTGCCACTTCGTGCACCACGGAGTGCCCTTCTCCTTTTGACTTGTCTCGTGAGTTGCCAATCCCAGGTTCTACCACTTATCCTCATCTGTAACCCCTAATATGGGCCCACCTTGAGGGCATTTCACCTTCCATGGCTGCAAACCTGGGCTCTGTCAGCCAGGATATGCCCAGTAGAGGATAAAGAGCTCAGTACTGCTGGAGAGCAGGTGGGCCTGAATGCCTGAGCCTTGCCACCGTAGAATGCAGTTCAAGGCACACCTATTTGCACAGGTGTTCTCCAGTTAAACCTGGCACAAACTGCCCTGACAACACTCTTGTGCGGGGACTTGGCCACAGTAAAATAGCGGCTTAAGATAGAAGGGCGAAGAACTCTTCCTTTTAGAGAGATGAAAGGTGTCTCTTTGGTAGGGCACCAAGGTACTACAATACAGCCAATCAAAATGTGTAAAGCAAATTAATTTTCAGCAGAGCAGACAACACGACTAGAAATATGCTGGGAAATATGCAAACGCCAGCATTCAGAAGACGGCCTCTTAAGAAGTTACATATCCACTTCAATAAAGCTCATTTTGGATGAAATCCCTCCATTTATACCCTCCAGTTCTGGCTGGAGTGCTGTGCAGGAGCCATTTACACTGAGACGAATTTCACTTTTTGGTACTTTGGAGAGACTGAAGGGTATTTCATTACCGTGAATGGAATTCAGCTATAGTACCCAAGATCAAGACTCCAGAAGCATCCTAAACGGTCAAGATGTGTACAATGGCCTGTGCACTGCATTAGTGATATTTATACTGGGGTGGTGAAGTTAGAATATACAAAGTACAAAAGTGATCCATTATTGCCTAGCAATGGAACAGCTGGTAGTTACCTCATTAACATTGATTTTAGACTTTGCAGACGATTCTAGAAAGGCACAGTTACACCACTGTCTTGCTAAGTTCTGACCCTGTTCTTTGCCAACTACGCGTTCATCTTCCAGGTCACATTTATTGCCAACCAGAATCATTGGAACCTGTGTGGAGAGAACAATGAGAAGCATATGAGCAAACACTGTTCCAACAAACACACGCTGCATATACCCTGGACTGGCCCAGAAACGCCATCAGTGACAAAGGTTATTTCTTCAAAAAGCGTTGTCTCTGTTTGACAGGGCTACATTGCATAAGCACAAGAAAAAATGATATAAAATGGAGTATATAATCCATGGAGTTAGAGCTACATTGAACTCACAGACTAGATTACATTTCAGGTACCTGCTGGAAAGGAGCTGAAGGAAAATTGTGGCATGCAGCCACCATGACCAAGTTTCACTGACAATCAATCACACCATCTAACAAATGGAAATACTGCTGTTTAGGAGGTTACATTATACAAGGTTTATTTTGAGGTCATCCACTAACATCACACTAGTCAAAAACAATTTATTGTTAAGATGCTTTCAAGCGACACGAGTTTAAACTGCATGCCATCTTAACTTATGTTAGACAACAGGGTATACAGCATATTTCCTGAGATACATGCTGAATGTTGCCAGCCCTAGTGACCTGGCAGTCCGTCAAGCCACAGAAAATAAATGGGGCCACCTTTGAAAAGCACGCCCTTGATCTGGAACGAAAGGAACTGGATGCATGCACCATGGCCTTCCACATGTGCTGTCTTTTCCCATCGGGAGTGCAGGACCATGCTGCATCAACAGTTCTATGCACACAAAATGGAAAGACTTCTGCAATAATAAACATACTGGACAATTTCATGTTCATATTTAGAGAGAGAGAGAGAGAGAGAATATATATATAATTAAGCAAAAACTGCAACTAATTGTTTTGTAACAGACTCATAAGAGTCTTGATTAGTAGGACTGGATAAAATGCCATTTCTTCAGTTAATTACACTAATTTTGTTTTAACATTAAAAACTGCTTACTGCATTAGTCATATGAGTAACCTGCACCACTGTATCCTAGGCCCACTGTCGTTAAGCTCTGCTCAGGAGATTCAATGAGTGGAAACAGCTGTATGAATGGTACAAAATGATGGCAAACCATCTGTTAAACAGCCTGATGAAGGAGCTACCAACTGCTGGCTCTCTGAGGAGCCACCTGCCCATTCCCTCAGCAGGGAAGAAGTGCCTAAGGGAGCCCATGGTCCCTGCTACATTTCCTGGGGAGTGTTACAGGAACTGAAGTGCCTTTGGAAAGTGACCTTGGCTACAACAAACACTTGTTACTGATTTATTTGCATTAGGCGGAACAGAATGGAGTAGTCTTGACACACATTCAAAGAGCTGGGACAGTTTTTCAACAAGCGTGAAAGCAGACGATGGATGGAAATGAAGGGATTTCTTGCACATTGGGAGAGAGCCGGTAAAATTCTTTTCTACTGTAAGTTCTTCGGGGCAGGGACTGTATTTATCTCATATACTGTACAGAGCCAAGCATGTTGTCAACATTCAATAAATCAAACATTTCCCCTTTTAAGAATATACTCCCCGAAGCTTCCATGGCAAACAATCAAATGATACAATTCAATACCATGTGACAATCTGATAACCCTTAAAAACACTCAATTAGTTCAGTCAAAAAATGGGAACATTTTTTCCAGCAGGCTTTAGCAGTAAGACACCTTTGAGGTAGTACCAACATGTGAATCTCAGAAGACTTTTCCTGTTTCCCCACAGCCTTGTGGGCAACTGATGGATATCCCTGCACATCACCAGGGAAGAATGCATTTAAAATGGCAGGGAGGAAAGCCAAAGGAGTTGGTAGGACTTCATATTTAAAGCGGAAAATGTTAAAGAAAAGAGCTCTCACAACACTACAGTGTCTAATCTGTTTTAGATCTCCTGTAAATGAACTCTTTAAGCAACTACAATATAGTACAGAAAGTCCTGGGCTGCATACCATTCGTTAAATCCTGCATTTCATATAAATCCCAGTTCCTAAAATACTGAAATGGAGTTAAGGTAAGAAATCTCCAGTTCCTTAAGCATTTTTAAGCACACAAGTAACAGCAAGATCTGCACTCCATTCCACTGCTGCATTTTATTTACATGACAATGCATACACCACTGTTTCCCCATAGCACTGTAAGAGACAAATTACAGAACTGCTGATAATGGGTGTGCATGCCATTCCCTTTCTGCACACAAAACTGAGCCCAAAACCTGTACTTTCCGGATGGAAAATAAGTTGCTATACATTTCCTTCAATAATGTACATAAGTACTGTAAAATTTCAAATTACTTTTTATACTTAATTTTGCACATAATTGTTCTTAAGCAGAGTCTTAGTCAACTACATTTAAGACTCATTTAAACCTCAAAACAAGATGGTTTCAAAAGAAATCAGACAACATTTTATTTTTGGGAACTACATTTTGCTCACTACAGCAAAACCTGAAGTCATGAAACAGAAACTGCAGGCAAAACAAATCTCTGTTTCAGATCAAACCATTCTACCCCACACCAAATACAAATATTCACAATTACACACGCTTAATTAGAATCTCTTTCATTTTGTATGAGACCAAAAGAAATGATCCATTTTCCCAGACGTGGATACTGACATACAAATGTGAATATCTGAACACATTCAAAACTAACTAAAGAATGTTAAAAAGCGGTACAGCAGAAAAAATGGAACACACAAAAATGAGGTATACATTTGTCTAGATATGGGGAGATACGAGACACGTGGTTGTTTTAAATGGCAAGAGTTAACTAACTGCTCCGTACCAATGAGATTTCTAGACTTATTGCAATAAACTGAATTTGATCAAGTTTGGTTTTGATCATTTTGAAATTCAAACAGCAATTTATATTTTTCTTGCACATAAAACATTGAACAGTTAAAATGCTGAAATTTTAAGAGACTCGTTCCGCTAGCACTAAACACAGGGTGATCTGTCTTCTTTTACTCATGAGTACAAGGCTTGAAGAGGAAAAAAAATCTTGTTGGACATTTGAATCCATGAACTAACATCCAACTAATTAAAATGAATAAATAAGTTAATTATCATGAAGCAGAATTAAAGTAACATTGTCCATTTTTTGATTAATTTGACCAACCTATGGTACAAATGCCACTGCAAGCAGTGTAGCTGGTTGAACCGCTCGGTGCATTGACCTAAATGCTAATAAAAGAACCATGCTACCTGCAAGCATAATCCTCACATAATGAAGATTAGTTTTACTTAAATAAAAAGTTTACCAAGTTAAACCAGAGAGTGGATCAAAATCATTAAAAAGCAAGGTAGCCAAGGTTAAGGAACAATGAAGATTTAAAAGTAAATACAAAAGTTAAGAGACTACCTCAGTTTCAAAACACATTTAGCACCACGGTACCATTTATCCTTCAGAGCAACCTACTGCATTGTTTAAACAGCTTTTTCATGAATGGCTATTTAAATACAATGCCTATGGCTTACTTATGATCTGGCCTAAATATGTGCAACAACTCCAGCTCTGTTTACTGATCCTCAGCACTACTCTTAACAGGATGAGTGTAAGGAGATAAAGTAACAATATGTGAATGAGAAGCTACCTCTAGCATCCCGGCTCAGCTAAGAGGACCATATAAATGACTGAAGTAATCCAGCTTCAAAGAAAAGCAGTTACTTTTGTTGTCAGTGATTAAAATCTTTTTCACGCCCCTCAGGGTAAATCCTTGAAAAAGATTACTAACAACTGTATTAGAGTTTAATTTCAGCTTCCTGTCATCTAAACACAAAATGATGAGGGTCACAAAACTGTACCATTCACCCCAACACTGTCCTGTAAAACATCTGCAACTTCTAGTCCATCAGAAGTTTTGGAAATATAGACTTCAGAAGAAAAAAAAAATCCATCATGAAACACAGAAAGCCCCATGCAACAGAACTAAAGCCTCCAACGACAGGAACAGCTCCATCTACAGGGTCCAGAGGCATAGCATTACTGCATATAATCTCCTCCAACTCTGTACAGGCTGATCAGTGCTTTGCCAGCTAAAGGATTCAGGGTATGTTTTTCTTTAAATCATTCTTTACTTTTTTTTAAGTGTTCTAAAATTAACCAACCAATAATTAATTTCTATCATTAGCTGAGAATTTTTCAAAAACTAAAAATAAAATTATTTATTCCACAGCTGTTAGACCCTCTTGGGACTATAAGATTTTTTTAATAGAATAGTGGGAGGGACAAAGAAAACTGCCCTGAGCTTACAAGTCTCAGGAGTTTTAAGAGCTATATATATATATATAAGTAGACCCTTGACACACACACTTGTAATTCAGACTCAATGTGCATGCTCTCCCTGAGGCCAAAATTCCCACATCTGGGTGCCTAAAGTTAGGATCATAAACCCAATCATCTAAATACAAGTTGCCAGATTTTCATAAGTGATGAGCACCCACATATCCCACTGGAATCAATGGGAGCTGCAGGCTCTCAGCATCTCTGAAGTCAGGCCACATACATATGCAGGTGCCTAAATATGGACTTAGACTAGAATGAAAGTTTTACTCCTGAGTCCCTCCTCCCAGGGCTACCATACACATTTTCAAGTTTGCTATCTAAAACCACTGTAACTAAAAACAGTACTGTGTTCAGGAAACAGCCCAAGACATCCTGCTCTATTCAATCTTAGCAACAAGCTTTAAAGATGAGCCAGCAGGATAAATATATATTTGAAAAAGTAACTATTGACAAACTGCCAGTCAAGTTTAAATGATATGCTGTTCCCGCAATAATCACAAGTTGGTGGCCTTAATGCTCAAAACCAACATTGACAGGTTTTGAAATACGGCAATTTTTTTTTTCATTGTAGAGTAAAAAGTAATGGAAACTGAACAGAAGCAACCCAACCTCCCCTAGACCTAAGAAAGTTGCTGCCCAGAAGACTTCAAAGACTAAAGTCCTCTCCTTCACAATGCAGATAGAAACACAGGATTCTCCAGAGAACTGATAATGGGGTACAAAGCCTTTCAGACTCTGGTTTACCTACTGGTCAGTAGTGATTTAAAGTAGTTACCCATTTGCCAGTAGTTTGGTGGCCAATATGAAAATGAATCCTTGGTGGGCAGGTATACACACCAGAAACACTACCACAGATGAAATCCTTCTTGGCAGTCTCAGCAGAGACCACAGACCAAAAGGCCATGGAAACTGTGTTACCTCCTCAATCCTAGATGCATGCAGATCACATGCCTTGGACATTCATTTCTACAAGGTAAAGATCACAATGAAAGCACAAATGTGGTTGGTACAGGCAGCTTGTTAGAGACTTACAAATATTAAACGTTCGGATTTGAATTCTGCAATACAGTTTGCTTACGTAAACAGAAACCAAGCTACTACTCAGCGTCTAGAATCGAGACTTCCTGACCAGCAAGTGCAAAATTAATTTTTATTCCCCAGAGCAGCAACTACATAATGTTATCACTTAGAAGGTTACAATAGGTGTATGACAATCTTCAAATCACCCTAAAATCACTCAGTTGTGATACGAATGCAAAGTATTTTCAATCTCCAATGAAGACTTGGAGAATTATCTTGTGGAAAGAAAACTGACTTTGACCCAGTTTATTAAGGCAGGAAATTGAACATGTTTTCAAAATGAAGTTTTTAAAAAACTAGTCACTGGCCCAAATGTGACTAAGCTCTTTGGGACAAGCTGTTTATCTGTATTCTATACTGTTATAGCTAAACAAAAACCATCCAACACGCACTGAAATAAGTGAGACCTTGATCTTGGTCATGTTTCACAGAAACTCATGGGGAGTGGGGTAGAGGAGGAGTGGGAGGAAACAGAACAGTACTCACTGGAGTAACAGGTCATACAAAACACATCTCTGCCTCATGCAATGTGACCTAAGGCTATGTAATTAAGCAGACTGCTCAAAACTGCCATTATCCATGCAGCTGGAATAAAGGTAAGAAGCTTGGCTAAAAAGATGACTTCTTCCCTCCCACATACTCAAGCTTTTACTTCAGTTTGGTTGCCTCATCTTTAGGACATACAAAAACGTACATCAAGTTAAAAGAAAGCTCACACTTTAACCAATTTTATCCATTACTACGGTTGTGATCCAATGCAGTAATTTGATTTTTTTTTTGGTGAATAGGCTGAGCAGGTCTCTTCTACTTATAGCCCAGCTACAACACATTCAGGATCTGCGGGAAAGGTAGAGGAAAAGAAACTAAAGTACAGTAATTTTTTAAAACAATAATATTCCGATATAAGCCATCTAGAAAAAAGAAAATGCCTATACTGGGAAAGAATATCAAAGTTAAAAATCAACGAAGGACAGATTTCCAAAAAAGCTGCGTAACCAGCATTTCCCATTGTTCTCACCAGGGCCGCATGTTCTCAGCACATCTGAAAATCTGGCCAAGTTGTTTGTGTTCCCAATGGGAGAAGAGTTCTTTTGCGGAAAAAAAAAATCTACCCCTAATTTTGGATGCCGAGCTCTTGAAAAATCTGCTCAATAAAGTTAATGTAACAAAAAAAAGTTTTTCTAAAACATCTAGCACAAGCTTATTATACAGTAAAAAACATTCCTAGGCAACAGTAGTCTTCAGCCATCCATCAACTTGCTCAAAAAAACAGATACCTGCCTGTTTGTTTACTTATGGAAGGATTTCAATGGCTCACAAAGCAAAAAGTCCTTTACTTACATCTTCAGTGTCCTTAACCCGTAAAATCTGTTCCCTCAGGTCCTGTAAGTCATTAAATGTCGACTGTGCTGTAATAGAATATACTAGTGCAAACCCTTGACCGTTCTTCATATAGAGATCCCTCATTGCTGTAAATTGCTCCTGTAATCAAATATTTTAAAAAGGTAATTAATTAGCTATTTAATACATATAACAAACAGTTCAAAAGGAATCCTTTTATTTTAATAGAGATAACAGTGTAGTAGCTAACATTACATTTACATTTTTACCCCTTACAGAAATCCAATGAAGCATATGAATTTAATAAAAACATTAACTCAATTCCTTCCCTTCTTCCTCGTCCCACCCTCAGGAGGAAGAAGAAACCTGTTAGAACAGATAAAAATAGCAAGAAAAAAAGGCAGAGGATGCTATAGAATTAAATCTGATAAATATCTTGTAGTGATAAATATGGACTAACGTACATCTAAAGCATACTGTTAACCAAATATTAACACATTTGCAGTGATATTTCAAATATTATTTTGCTGCCAGAGAAGTGACAATCTGCAAATATGTCCCTACTCTAGTACTGTGCAAAGACCGCCTAGGTGCCACACACTTGTAGGTTTTTTGTGAACACCAATGGGTAGAAGAAAGAGTGAGCTCACATCTAAGCACATGTAATCGTACAGCAGTCATTTGCTGTATGTAAATGGCTTGAAAGCTCAATGTGATAAAACATAAGGCTATACAAGAATGGCCTGGGAAATCCAGGGTCAGACCCAAGAGCTATCTTTTGTACAAGTCAGTGAAAGAACCTTCACTGGAAATTCTAACCATACTTTGATTTCTATCCACCTGGGCTACTTTCAACATCATGGTCTCTAAGTGCTTCCCAAAACAAATAGCAATTGTGTTTTAAAACTCTTAAGAAGCAGATTCTCCTCCCATAGTGTTCTCAACCATTAAAGTCTGTTTGTTTAGCTTTCAGAGTAGCAGCCGTCTTGTTCTTTTTGTTTGTTTAGTGACACCCTCCCACAGGATGATAAAGAGGCTTGGTGAGCTTTCAGGAAGCTCGCCTCACAGTAGATGCTAGGAGGAGAGGGATGACAGGGGCTTCCCTCAACATGGAACAGCTAGACAGCACAGAGAATCAGCATGAGGGGCAGTTGACCTGAGCAAGAAGGGATTCCCACAGGAGGTGGGAGGACATCCTCAGCTGCTGCGAAGGAGCAGCCTCTCTTCAAATTTGTGCTCTGGACAGGCTAATGTTTCATCCTGCCCTCCTAACATGGAAAGCAGCTGAAGGAGAAGAATGTCCCTTCCAGCAGTATCTGAGGAAGAGCCATTACGTGTAAGGTCCTGTTAGTTGGAGGAGGGTGCTCTAAGAAAGGAGGAAGCAGGCCCAAGTGCAGTGGCTTGACAAGGAACTTCGTTTTTGGAGACGGGAGGGGGAAATCACAGTTTCAATGATTCAGCACCTTCAAGTCGTGCCCATTGTTAGCTTATGGAATGGTTTGGTTTTATGATGGTCATCCCCCACGCACCTTTGTCCTCCTATAGCTTGTTACCATCCCTCATGCCTCTGACTGCAAGCTCTTTGGGGTAGAGACCATATCTTCTGTGTGTGTTTGTACAGTGCTCAGCACATTGTGAACTCTGGGCACCACCACAATATAATACATTACAAATTATCATCCCCAAATTCTAGCATCGTGTTGTAAAGATAAAAATTTATTCCTAAGCAGAGTTGATAAGGTGTTTAGAAATTTGGAGGAACACTAATCCATTCATATCCCATCTGTGAGGGAAATTCAGCTGGGTAACATCTACAATCACTAAAGAGACAAGGTGGGTCAGGTAATATCTTTAATTGGACCAACCTGAAACAACCTTTCAAGCTACACAGAACTCTTCTTCCAGTCTGGGAAAGGTACTAAGAGTATCACAGCTACATACAAGATCAAACAGGTAGTTTAGTGTAAAAGTATCGGGGGTAGCTGTGTTAGTCTGTATCCACAAAAACAACAAGGAGTCCAGTGGCACCTTATAGACTAAACAGATTTATTTGGGCATAAGGTTTTGTGGGTAAAAAAACCTCACTTCTTCAGAAGTGTAAGAGTAGTTAGCACATATTGTAAGAGACCATTCAAGGTGAAGTGGCCTGTTAACACCCCTATAATCATAGGACAAAAAAGGAGGGGAAGTGGGTTACAGCTTGTTGTAATAAACCATAAATCCAGTGTCTTTATTAAGACCATGATTTTTAGTGTCTAGCAAAGTTACAAATTTAAGCTCCCAGGCTCATCTTTTGAAATTGTTGTGCAGGTTTTCTTTGAGGATGAGGATTGATAGGTCAGATATAGAGTGATCGCATTGTGAAAAGCATTCCCTCCAGGTGATATGTTGGTGTTTTTTATCATTTTCCTACGTGAATTCATTCGAGAGCACAGTGATTGTATGCAATTTTCCTGGGTTTGGTGGTGTTCAGGTGACAGATTCACCACATTGGCTTTTGGGTTACTTAACAAAACACTGCAGTTTATAGTGCAGCAGCAGTTGATCTAACATTTTCTTTTTGATAGGCTAGGGCTATTTCACTGACAAATCCTTTTAAAATCCAACTTCATTTTTAACATTAAAAATTCTATATTAGATTTTTCTTACTGTCCCTGCTGTATCGAGGATTTCAAGCATACACTGTTGGCAGTCTACTTCCACTTGCTGGAAAAAAAAGGAAGAAACAAGCAACATTAAAGAAAAAAAATGGCCTATGCTCAAAAGTGTGCTAGTGTGAGACATACAGAATTACAACCAAAGAGCCCTTTAAACCCCCGTCCCCAACTCAAACTTGTTAAATTTTCCAAGCGTTCCACTTACTAAAAATCATTTCAGATTAAAGAGGGTAATTCTAGAAAAAGCAACTCTTGACTACGAAGGTTTTAACAATTTTTTCACGTAATTGTCATGCACAAAAAGCACCACTTCCTTTCGATTTTCTGGTTTGGAGCCTTTAATTGTGACAACAATTATTCTTATCTCTAAAACAATGGGGTTCTTACATCAATCTGAGTGGAGAATGCAGCTCCAGGGATAGAATTACATCAAGTTACTGTGTCAAGGATTCGATCAAGAGCTTCTGCTTTTAACTGCAAGCTCATTTCCAAAAAGGCAGTGAAAAATGTAAGGAACACTCATTTAAACTAAACAGTAAAGTGGTCTGTTTTTTAAAAACAATGACTATACTTCAGTACTTAAATCTGTGATACGTGTGTTATTTCCTTTACTTACAGTAGGAAACGTTGCAAATGCCATGACATGATAAATTCTGATTCATTTATTTTTAAATGGCAATCAATGTTATGTCAGCATACCATGAACTAAGACTGCATGACATTAAGGGTATGGTTACTGTGATAAAATATCCTGTGGCACCATGTTTTAGAGCCCGGACTGCGGGGCTAAAAATTGCCGTCTGGACGTTCAGACTTGGACTGGAGCCCGGGCACCCTCCCCCTTCGTGGGGTCTCAAAGCCCAGGCTCCAGACCAAACCCGAACGTCTACACTGCAATTGTAGAGCCCAGCAACCTGAGCCTCCTGAGCTACAGTCAGCTGACCTGGTCCTGTCGCAGCCAAGTCACAGGTCTTTTATCACACATACCCATAGGCCCTGATCCCGCAAAGTGCGCTATACAAACACAGGGAACCAGATGCATGGATCAAGTGCTCTATACAGGCACCAGGGTTCCAGCTGCATGGAGGCTAACAAGCCAGCATCACTACACTAACACAGATCCAAACTCACACCTCTTACTCAGACAAAATTCGCAGGACATGGAGAAGTTTTGGATGAATAAAAAAAAGGGGCTGATAGAAAATAGCATCATTTTATACTGTACCTTTCTGTATGAATCTTCTATTGTGGGGTCATATTTTTCAACAAAAATTCCCTGAACAAATTGTACAGTCTGAAAAACAAAGCGAGAAAAAACAGTTAAAGAATAAACTCAGATATGGCCTACTGACCTTCAAGTAGCAGCTCTTCAAAAACAGAATAGTATAAATTCTGCATCACATCAGTATTGCCAACCCAAGCATTCAAAGTCACGAGCCAGGACTTAATATAATAAAATGTGGGTTTATTGGTTGTTTTTAGTTTTAGAATCTTCTAGGTGCACAGTCATATTTTCAAGAATTTCTTGGCAACCATGAGGGCTAGAAACTTATTTTTTAAAGTGACAGCTGAGTGTCTCACAAAAAAAAATCTCACAAAGGAACTGGGCCTTCAGGAAAACCACCAAATACAGTGAGACTCGCAATAAAATCCGGAAAGGTGGCAACACTGTAAAGTAGATCTGTGAGAGCCTCTGTATTTGAAGTCTAAGTTTCATTTAGAGTATCTTGGTCTTATTAAACTGCAGTAACTTAGACTATAAGCTCTTCAGGGCAGAGACAGGGTTTTTTTGTTCTGTGCTTGTGCAGCACCTAGCACAGTGGGGTCCAGGTCCATGATTAGGACTCCATAGTGCTAAGATAATACAAATAAATAAAATGTCAGTACTGACAAAGAGATCCAGCAAGATTTCAGAATGACAGATTTAGAAACTATCTGTAAATCATTCAACTTTTAGTAATTGTAATGGTTTTTATAAAAATCAAAAATGAATAAAACCCAACTAGAACAGTGCACCATTCAACAACCACAATTTATATTAAAACAGAAGAAAGGAGATACCACTCGTTTCAAAACTGAATTTTTTTCCTCCCCTGTGCACGCACTTAGAGAGAAACTAGGATGGGAAGCTTTTGACATGGCTGGTGTCTGGATATCCTGTATTTATCTTAAATTTGTATAGGACCCTATATTTTAACTGTTCTTTTAGAGCTTTTGGATGGAAACTTATGCTTTTCCACCAACCACACTATGGTTTTCTATTTTTGCCCTGTGAGAGAGATGAAATTCACTTTCACCTATTCCAGGGCTTCGCAAGTGTCTTTCATAGTATGGAGCATATCTTAAAAGAAAGGCATGTGCTTTAGATATTTCCGCTCCCATTTGTGATCGCAGAGCATCCCTGTAACAACCACAGCATTTGCTTACATAGAAGAGTGAGGCTTTTAGCTTCTTTTAATGTGATTTAATAGCGGGAAATAAGGAAAATGTAGCACCAAGTGCGACCAGCCAGATCTCCGCAGGTCACTATTTGAGAAATTCGGAACTGCTCTACTTTCAGAGTGGCGGCAGGGGCGGCTCCAGGCCCCAGCCTGCCAAGTGCGTGCTTGGGGCGGCATGCCGCGGGGGACGCTCTGCCGGTCGTCAGGAGGGCGGCAGGCAGGCAGTCATGGTGTTCCCGCGGCTCCAGCGGACCCTCCGCAGGCACGCCTGCGGGAGGTCCACCGAAGCCGCGGAAACGGCGACCGGCAGAGTACCCCCCGCAGTATGCCGCCGTGCTTGGGGCGGCGAAATGTCTAGAGCCGCCCCTGAGTGGCGGATTTTTTGTTTTAACCAGATACTGCTACATAATCTACTAGATAAACTTGGGTCTGTGAACCAGGAACTACTAAATTCTAATGCTAATCCGTCTCTGACTTGCTACGTAAATATAGGTAGTAGCAACCTCTGTGCCTCCTCTCTCTCTCTCTCTCACACACACACACAGAGCAGGGCCCAAACATGCTTTTGCTCCTAAATACATGGTTTCAGATTTTGAAAGAGTAGCACATGGCCAGATATCTCCAAAACGAATCACTGTATTCTGGAGAATACAAAACGCCCACTGGTTTCTTTTAAACTAGCAAGAAAACAATTTTCTAGCTTTCATGCTTGAGAAGATTTCCTGCAGATGAGAGGCACGTGCCCTCACTCAAAAGCTAAACTCATTCTGTAGTCTAGAACAGTGGTTTTCAATCTGTGGTCCCCGGACCTCTGTGGGTCCGCAGACTATGTCTAACATTTCCGGAGAGGTACAGTATGCACCTCCATTCGAAATTTTTAAAAGGTTGAAAACCACTGGTCTAGAAAGGACTTAAAATCTCTTCTTCTCTACCATTTCCCTATCACACTGTATGTTTGTTGTCTCAAAGGTCTCTTCAGATAGAAGATCCCAGAAATACCACTTTAAATGAGATCATCGGTAATGCAATCAGCCATGGTGTTATAGAAGGCAACAGGAGCCCTACCACAATAGGCAGAACTCCTTTAGATTGTGGTGATTATATCCGGAGACTTCTCAATGGTTACTACCAAAAAGGGTACAAATACTTTGTTTTTGGTTAAGAGGCTAACACTGGAAAATGTGATCCAGTTATGATTCAAAAAAACAACTGTATCTCATTTGTATACTGTTAATAGTTTCCCCATGTTTGTAAGTTAGTCTTCACCACCAAGGAGCTAGAACCTGGCAGACCACTCCGAATCTCTTCTTCTAATGTAATATCCCAACACAACTCGTTTTGTAATCAAACATATGGTGCATCTAATGGAAAGTTATTAACTGAATCCACAGGGCCTGGTTTTCAAAAGAAACTATTCAACCGCGGCTCCAACCAAACACAATGGGAGTTGCAGGGATCAACACTTCTGAAAATAAAGTTCCTTGTTTTCACCAGGTACAAGACTGCCCATTACATAGAAACATCACTGTATTTACATTAAACTACACTGTGGCTCTGTTACCTTCTAAGCACTTTACAATATTTATTGATCTCCACAATACCCCTGTGAGGTAGGTAAGTACCCTCACTTTATATGTAAGGTAATTGAGGCAGACAGGAGAAGAGAATTCAGAAGTTCCTGGCTCCCAGCCACACCTTGCTCCGTTACTTATATTACTCTCCCTTAGCACAGAGCTTGCATGTTTGCTCATTTTGTGTTTTTCCAATTATACATCTGACCATTTGCAGCCAGATGCTGCTAACTTTACTTTCTCACTGATTGGCCAAAGGATCTTGCTTGCCATTAGAAAGGAGCAGAAGTCCATCATACAACAGATGACTATTAAAAGAAAGCTTTAAAATAATTGTGCATTAGTTACTACACCTCTACCCCAATATAACGCAGTCGTGGGGAGCCAAAAATCCCTACCGCGTTATAGGTGAATGTTAGGATATAGATATTCAGGCCTGCCTGCAAATGCCTATACTTTAAGAATTTAGGTGTATTCTTATCACTTAGAGTAGGTCCATACTTACCGGCCGGGTCGACGCGGAGAGTTCGACTTCTCGGAGTTCGAACTATCGCGTCTAATCTAGACGCGATAGTTCGAACTCCGGACGCGCTCCCGTCGACTCCGGAACTCCACCACCGCGAACGGCGGTGGCGGAGTCGACGGGGGAGCCGCGGACTTTGACCCTGCGGCGTCTGGACGGGTAAGTCAGTCGAACTAAGGTAGTTCGACTTCAGCTACGCTATTCACGTAGCTGAAGTCGCGTACCTTAGTTCGACACCCTTCCCCCCAGTGTAGACCAGGCCTTAGCTAGTTATAGAGGTATAAAAGAAAGAATCAAAATCACTGTCTGTCTGTGTAATGGCCTTCTCTTAGTGTAACAGGCTAAGGCCTTCAGCTAAGCAGCAGAGGCAGCCATGAACTGGGAAGTGTATGGTCACATCCTCACATTCCAAACTAGTCACACTGAAATAAGGTGCTACTGGGTTGTTAGGAATACAATCCTGTCCTGATACTCCTATCACCTCCAGAGAAAGGGAAGAGCCTAGAAGATGTAAAAGGAAACTTAGTTTGATAGCATCCTGTCTGGCAAGAACTCACTTATCAATAGCTGGGACATGAAATCCTCATTTCTGTATTGTTCTATCACTGTAGTCTCCACTTCCCTATTGTTTGTCTGTATAATCTCTGTCTGGTTCTGGGATTGTTTCTGTCTGCTGTATAATTAATTTTGTTGGGTGTAAACCAATTAAGGTGGTGGGATATAATTGGTTAAATAACCATGTTACAATATGTTAGGATTGGTTAGTTAAATTTCAGTAAAAAGATTGGTTATGGTATAGCTAAACAGAACTCAAGTTTTACTATATAGTTTGCAGTCAATCAGGCAGTAAGGGGGAAAATGGGAACAGGAAGTGGGGATGGGGGAATTGGGATCATGTTTTGCTAAAGGGGGGAATGAGAACAGGGGATGGGAACAGAAACAGGGACACAGGCAAGGCTCTGTGGTGTCAGAGCTGGGAAGGGGGACACTAAGGAAGAAAACGGGAATCATGCTTGCTGGAAGTTCACCCCAACAAACATCGAATTGTTTGTGCCTTTGGACTTCGGGTATTGTCGCTCTGTTCATGCGAGAAGGACCAGGGAAGTGAGAGGGTGAAGGAATAAGCCCCCTAACAGTGAAACGCCGTTATATCGGGGTAGCGGCGGCAGGGCTGCAGCAGTGATTTTAAAGGGCCCGGGGCTCCCTGCAGCAGCCAGAGCCCCGGACCCTTTAAAGCGCCACCGGAGCCCTGCTGCTACCGCGCTATATGCGAACCCATGTTATATTGGGTTGCATTATAGCAGGGTAGAGGTGTATTAAGGACTTTCTGTTATACGGCCATTAGTGCCAGAGGGCAGGGCAAGGAGAAGTGGTGCACAATCAGCATTATATTGGGAATTAAGAGTCAAAACAGGAAAGGAGGCTTTGCAGTGAAACACCACCACATTGTATTCTAAACTGTCATTCAAATACAGAACTGAATACCAATACCAGCCTCTCTATAAGTCATTTTAGTTTTGTCACTGGGAGGTGGGGGAAGGGGAGGGAAGAGAAATTTTAGCATTACTATTGGCAGCAAAATACCATAGTTCTATTCTGTTTTAATCTCTTCCACTGTATTATTTTAAAACCCATCTCAGAACTGCTCTTCTGATGGCTGTTTGTAAATAACTTGCTATTTTGTTACCTCTCAACGCCATCAGATCTTGACTTGTTTATTGTTAATTTTTTGTTCCCCATTATCAGCGTGCCGGATCAATATTTCCATATACAATGCAATGTATGGTTCTATAATGTCAGCAATGGCATTTAGCTTACCAAATATCTGTTTATCACTCGAGAGGCACACTCACATTAAATACACTGGATATTATTATTCATTCACTCCAGTTGTATCCCTGGTACAAAGCTGCTGATTAATGGAGTCACCCCCAATTTATAGTGTTGTAGGTGAGATGAGAATCAGGCCATCATACATATTACTTATAACAAACAAAAAACAAATTTACTCATCCACAGAAAAGATATAGGAATTAATGAGTCTGAAATTTTTTTTTTAAACTTTTACCTAAAGGTTAAATATTTGGAAAAACAAAAGTTTTTCATTTAAAAAAAATCTGCAAGAATGAACTGATTTAGATTTTAAATCACAAGTGAGGAAACTTCTTCAAAGTTTGTCTAACCTGCTGTACACACCACTAAAATGTCAGACAAATGTCAGAGTCTCATCATAGGACTCCTAAATCAATCATAAATATTATATTCCTGATGAGAAAAACAGACATACCCTAGGGGACGATGGGAGGTGGGGGTGGGGAACAGCCTCATTATTAATTGCTGAAGTTACCATGGAAGAGTAGGGTTTGATACAAACACATTTTTAAGAATAAATTTTTACACCTGCATGATACCACAGGTTATTATGGAGAAGTCAATTAAATAGTGCATCAAACCAAATGTATGGTTTGGTTTAACAACCTGATATGCTTTACACCATATCTGTTTTCTCTCACTCGCCCTTTGGATTCTGCAAGTAACTTACCAAGCAGCAAAGAATCCTGTGGCACCTTATAGATTAACAGACGTTTTGCAGCATGAGCTTTCGTGGGTGAATGCCGCTTTTACAGAACCAGACTAACACGGCTACCTCTCTGATACTTAACTTACCAAGTACATCAGTTTTTCATCTCCAAGTGTAAGTGAAAGGATGCAAGAGAAAACAATCTTACTATCCTTAACACCTTATTGTTTCCTACATTAAAAACAATTGAACAGCTACTCCCTAAGTGGCAGGGTGAATTTGCTTGTTTTAATAAGTTCCTACTAGTCCCTCCCTGCCTACTCCTTTCAGTAGTGAGCTGGTTGATTTAGATGTGATACATAGCTGACTGTATGCTCAGCTACAGCAAATGACTGAAGTCTCTATTACAGTGCATTTGCTTTGCTGTGAGCACTGCAACACAAACCACTGAGAAGCAACACTCATACTTCAGGAGTAAGCAGCGCCATCTGTCCACAGTTATCCTTCTACACCAGGGGTAGGCAACCGGTGGCACGCGAGCTGATTTTCAGTGGCACTCACACTGCCCAGGTCCTGGCCACCGGTCCGGGGGGCTCTGCATTTTAATTTAATTTTAAATGAAGCTTCTTAAACATTTTAAAAACCTTATTTACTTTACATACAACAATAGTTCAGTTATATATTATAGACTTAGAGAAAGAGACCTTCTAAAAACGTTAAAATGTATTACTGGTACGTGAAACCTTAAATCAGAGTGAATAAATGAAGACTCGGCACACCACTTCTGAAAGGTTGCCGGCCCCTGTTCTACACTACCAGTGGGCTGTTTCTTGCCACACTGGTTTCAGTCTAGTTCCATCTGCAATGGGAAACACGCAGCCTTTGAGACATGCCAGCTACCCTGCGCCTCAGGCATCCGCAATTCACTAGCATTCAAGCCAATACTCTGTGCTGCATTTTATTTTAGATTACACATTTGCAATTTAGAAAATATATATTTATATGCTAGGTTATATACATGCAAACTGAAAATAAAATAGTAGTGTAGGTCTTTTCACTGAAAACAATCTCAGTGCTCCATCTTTAAAGATTTGGTCATTTTAAATGTAATACATTTACAACTACTTGAGCAGTTCAATAGCAGTAATCCAATCAACTGTTGTGTATGCAGAAAGTAACAAAAGTGTCCCGATAGTGTAAAATAATCCTATTTGCAACGAGACACTGGTGAAGTGTTTGATACTGCCCTCCAATGCACAATTTTCAAGTCAGATACTGAACACTCACTCACCAAAGCAGACTTCCCAACGCCTCCTGAACCCAGGACCACTAGCTTGTACTCACGCATGATGTGGTCTGTTCAAATACAGGCAATCTGAAAAACAGGGGGAAAGCATGGAATTAGGAGCAATGTTTGCAAGCATCACCTCAGAAACATTACGTGTTCCCCCAAAGAACCGCTGTCATAGCACGTTTATTTGTAGAATAGACTATTTTGTATAGCTAAGTACAAAAATCTCTTCAGCAGCACCAAAAAGATTTTTATTTTAAATCTGGAAACCCAAGCAAATGTGTACTTTGATGGCTGTAATTTACTGTACTCAGCGTAGAACCTTCAAATTCAAAAAAATAGATTAAAAACCCACAATGTTCTTTTCACCAGGATGCTGGTAGATGTACAAAGTCTTTTTATTGTTTCTGTTCAATATTATAATACAGGCTGGGATTTACCTTCATTTGTTTTACAGACTTTCAGTTATTCACCTATTTCAGGGAACTTGTGAGGAGTCTGACTCTGGAATTCATTTCTTCCCTTGGGACACCACAATGTAGACCTGTTCACTTTCTGGGAATACTACAAAGTTTGTCTTTTCTTTCAGGTGTTTGGGAAAAAAGAGGGTCAAATGTGGAGTTATTATGGTGGCATGTTTTGTTGTAATGATAAAAGGGCATTTTGATATGTATCCATCCATGAAGGGGAAACAATTCTTCCCTAAAATCTAGCTGCACAAAATATTACTACTTGCTTATAGAACCTTTCATTCGCTCTTCCAACATTTAATTGCATAAAAATACAAGCAATTAAACAAGAAAATTGAACCAGTGAAATATAAGCATCAGAGTTTACTTCACCCACCCATCCGCAACAGGGAATGATTTAGGAGGTCAGTATTTTCTTTCTGAAAAAGGTCAGGCCTGACTTACTGTTGCCAAGTCAGAAACCTCTCTGCTCTTCCAAGCAACGCCTGTGCCTTTTTATGGAAATCTCTCAACTCCCTATGCAGCACAAGAAAATTTCTCATTCTCATCAAGATGCCCTGACAAATAAGGAGAATGACAAAGCCAGCGATAAACATTTTACACTATGTTTACATTATAAGCCAGGCTTGGCTGCCCCATCAACAGAGCCCAAGCAAACAATGACCTCACCAGCTAATTATCTGTTCATTCTTCCCCTAGTAAAATAGCACTTTCTTCCCAAGTAAGGATTCAGAACTATGAATGCTATGAAACTGGATAGGTTTAGTTTCTCAAAGGGATTTCAGACTAACTTTGCCACATGATTTATGGGCCTTTCTAGGTATAATCTTATGATTTGTTGTAAGAATAAAGATTTATTCCCTGTAGCAGGATATAAAAATAAACCAACTTGCTCACTGGAATTAACAGTATACAGTGGGCATGGACTGTGTTCCTAGCTCTGCCACTGATTCACTCTGTGACCATGGGCAGGTCATTTATAACCTGTCTGTGCCTCAGTTTATACATCCATAAAATGAGGGTGAAGGTTGTAACAGACAAATTCTTGACAAGAAAGTTGCTCTAGGAATGCAAAGTACTACTGATGGGAAACTTATCCTGAACTCCAAAGATGCCCTGTAGCTAAATTACTTGGGAGTTTATGTTCTTGAACAAGATGAAGAATCCATAAGTACATCCCCATTTGTTTTAAGTTCAAAACTGACATAGTATGAGACAGAGACAAATCTAAAGGCATTACCTAAAATTTGCAGGCTGGTTGATACAGAAACAACAGGTCTGATGTGTTTCAATTAGAGGATCGAACAGTCCCTCACTACAAAAAACACTAACAGCAGCCTTCATGGAAACATGCAAGATTTTGGAAATGTGCATGCAAAATTGTATATGCACTGTTGAACACATCCAGCTTGCTCAAACTCTAATCTGCATGTGCAGGTCAGACGCTGCACGCACAAACCAAAATACATACAAGGTGTGAATAGATTATAGCACCTGCATTTTTGAAAATTTAGCCTACTATGTTTACTGGCTATGAACAGTAGGGATGGACTGGATTGTCACTTCAGGATAAGCCTTTGTTTTAGAATGTTATAAATGTAACATTTTGCCCTATGATAACTGGGTGGCAGGATTGTGACAGAGAAGTCAATCAGACCCTGGTGTACTACTCAGAGGCTAAGCTTCCTCCTGAAGTGCAATATGTCTGCCTACTACAGTCCTACTGCTTAAATATTCAGTTTTAACCCTTGTTATAACACGCTTGACCTGTGATGCGATGTTTGGAGTAACATACACATAAAATTCATCTTGCCTAACAATCTCTGTGTTTTATTTATTTCTTGCTTTTAAGCTACTAAAATTTACAATGGTTCTACCTTTCTCACAACCTTACACCTGATCTAGCAAAGTGTGCAGGTGTGTCTTTGTGTGTGTTGTGGTAATGGCGGCAGAAGAGGTGTTTTCTGGATCAGGGCCTTAAGGCTCAGAGTTTTAACAGCTCAGAGTACTGTAGTGAGCTCATCACTGAAGTGAATGTTCATATAAAGGTATAGTCATTTAACAAAATATATCCTAATAGATTAGTTCAATGCCACAGAAAATTAAACTACACTTGTGGAAATAAATACAAGTAATTTTAGCAATGTGATACTATAGGGTTTTTTGTTTATACATTCATTTACTCATTAATTTGCAACATTTGATTATCTGCAATGGGGCTCCCAGTCGTGTTAGCTAGAAGATTCTACCACACAATGTCAGTGGAGAAAATTATGCTCCATTATTTACTGCAAGTATCATCTCTGAAGTCCTGTCTTTTGAGACCAAAAATCCACAAAGGAATGAGCCACAAACATTTTTAGGTCAGGTTGATTTATACAGAAGGCTACATCTTATGGCCATTAATGTATCAATGCCCTTTATAACTAAAATAATAAAACTAAAATCTTGGTCACTATTTTAAGGAGCCAATGCCGTAACAACGTACAGGAATTCTTTGCAGAAGTAAGATTATTTGGAAGTTAGCATTTTGAATGAGATCTAGCTCTCACTGTGGGATCTGAGTAACTCTCAAGCAACAATGAATTTATCTTCACAGCGTGTTTGTGAAGTATTATCCCCATTTTATAGGTGCAGATATTGAATCAGAGAGATTATGTGACTTGCCCAAGGTCACACAGGTCTATGGCAGAGCTAGTTACTGAACCCAGTTTGCTCTCGAGTCCCAGACCAATGCCTTAACCATAGACCATCCACCCATGCTCATGTGGTAACGGATGCAGAATACATCACAGAAATCAGAGAGAAAAGACCCGTTGGGTCAAATCCCATCTACTCCTCTGGTCACTTCCTTTTAATTAAACAAAGATACATAATTCATGAATGCTGGACACAAATCAGAATCTCCAACTGTCACATCAGTTCTAGTATGTGCCTCGAGTGGCTAGTGTGTTTAACAATTGATGCATCTGTAGCCACATAAAAGAGTAAAATATTTTGCAAATAACTCTGCTCACTGGGCCCTATGGATAAAGCACTCTAGCTCTCTGCAGGGTTATCCCAGCAGCTCTTATTGAAAAAATAGTTGCAGCTGATTCTCTTGAATATGAGACTGTCTAACGAGTCATTGTGCTCACTGGTGCACAGGACAGGGAGTCAACACTCCAGTGTTTTACTCCCAGCTCTGCCACAGAATCACTGTGACACCTCAGGCAAGTCACTTCCCCTCTCTGCGCTTTAGTCTGCTCTGTGCAATGAGGCTTCTTCGTAAAGCACTTGGAGATGTATGGAAGAAAGGCACTTTGAACCTGCTAAGTGCTATTAGTTAGTAGAAGCCTTACTCCATGTTGTATGGCCTCATTGGCCTGAGGCTCTACCTCTTAATTCACACAAAACTCTGCTAAACCTAGGCCAAACCAAATCCATCTTCGCAGGTGGGACTCCACCTCCTGCTTTGGACAGGAACTCTGTCCCAATGCAAGTTTACCATACCAGACAGAATGGTCATCTACCATCTCTCAAGGTACCCTTACGCTCCCTTTGCTGTGGTATCAGATCACTTGAACTCCTTTTTTTCCCCCTTCTCCTTGTTAAAAGCAGGTTTAATACCCTCTGTGCCTCATCTGATCTTTAAAGGCCTAAAGTGAATAGTCCTCGTAAGTTTGTATATAATTGCGTAACTGTAACTAAACATAAGAAACTAGCATTTTGGAAATAGTGTCAGCGGACTTGGTAACGTGGAGGGAGGGAAGGGAAAGTAAAGTAAAGCAAAGCAGGAGTTGAGAGCAACAAAACCTGATCTTAACTACTAGATCCTACAAAGACACATGTCCTTTTTTTTTGGTGGTGGTGGTGAGCTAGGGAGGAGTGAACACTAAGGCAGGTTGAGCTCTATGGCACAAAAATTACAAGAGCATCTTAAGTTATTAATGAGCCAGAGCACAGCAGCAATGCAAGAACACACTGAGAATACAGAAAATCACTGACAATGTTAGATGCAAGCGCTTTTCAAAGGGAGAGCAGTAATCCTCACTGGACTGGCAAGTTAAAGTTCGTGCAACCCAGAGACTGACAAAATACCCGACACTGTCCTCTCTACCTTGTTAAACAACAAGTCATTGGGGAGCTCTTCTTATGTTCAGTTCAGTGCCCTATCCATTGGACCACAGTACCTCTTCTTAGGACCTGAACTTGACACAGACAGGGGTTGTTTTGGTTTAAATCAGTACGCCATTTTTGAGCGTAAAGATGCATCCAAGTTTTCTTTGCAAATTCATTTACATGATTTTGCACCTACCACCATTTTGATTGAGCCTCATTTTCCAAAGCTGCAAAATACAAACAATACCAAGGCCAAGCCTACACTACAGACCCATATAGGTATAACCACATCACTCACTAGTATGAAAAATCTACACCCCGGAGCGACGCAGTTATACTGACCTAAGCCCTTACTCACCTACCTGTGGCTGTGAACATCTTAAGTCCTGTAGCTCAGATCTTGCCTATGTTCAGTATCACTGTCCTCCCCAACCACCCAGATTTTACAGCTGATTCAGAGAGGTTGAGATCAAAATTAACTTTGGGTGCCCATCCTTACACAACTTGGGGCTGTTTCTCTAGTGCTGATGAGCACCTGCCACTTCCACAGACTTCCACTTTGTAAAAACTGTGAAACTAAAAGCCAGCTGTGCAGGATTCCCCCAGCCTGGCAACTAAATATCTAAAACCAGATGAACAATATTTATACTCTGAAGTTAGCTGGCAATATGTTTTTTTGGCTAAAGTTGTGACAACAGTTTATTTACATAAGTTCTTCCACTTGAAAACTTCCCTGAGTTGCAACATTTGCTTCCTTTTTTTCAAAGCCACCATTTTGGACTGAAAAAAGAAGGGGGATTTCTTTTAATTAACTGTGGGTAATATTGAGAGTAAGATCTGTTCTTAGGATTTAAAAGGGAATGGCTTTTAAGGGAAGTATAAAAGAAGCTTGTTTTATCCAGTCTACCCTTTCCTTTCCAGAACACCACACTCCGGTCCCTCCCATTCAAAAACACAGTAATCAAGTTAAGGCTTAGATTAAGCCATGAACTCTTTCACTTCTTTTTTTTATAGTCAAAAACACATGTGGGGAAGTTACAGACAGGGGGTATTACAAGAATTCTCACTTTTCTACAGTATTTTCCAGTTACTTTTTTTTTGGATGCAACAGGAAATCAAGATCTTGACCTCTTGTGATTAATCTAGGTACTTATACAGCCCATTACGTGGATTAATTATCCATGGCACGTTTGCAAGATATTAATATCTGTTTATACAGCACCAACAGAGTGCTAGGGGCTTTTCATATAGGCATTATTACTATGCAATATCCCAGCCAATTTTTCATTTGGATAATTTCATTATATCTAAATTCCCCTTAGGTTTCAGTTAGACACAGTATCATTCATTTCCACCCTTAACTTTCTGTAATGGTACTATGTGCTGTTAAGCAGTGACTACACTTTCATGGTGTATGCAGCGATTTCTCTGTATGAAACATACAGCGATTTCTCTGTATGTTCTTCCAGCTCAATGATAAAGCACATTTGCTATGGAGTTTAAGAAATCTTGTATTGCTGCTGTTTATGGTGCGGATAAATAGAAGTTTTCAGTCACCAGGGCTTTCCATCGGGCACCCATCACAAGCACTGATTTCATTTAAAAACAAAGAGCAGAAAAATATAGAAGAACTACAAGTCCTCTCTGGGGAACTGAGTAATAAGTGCTTATTTGACACACGTCCAGCTGAAGGGCCAAGAAAGCCAGTAGGGAATCACACTAAGCACTCTTAAGTTACAAGACATATGTAGTAGACAGCATTTTGACCAGCACATGTTTGGTATATTAGTCAAATAGGCCAGGATACAAATAATTGAATTAGAACTGCCCTACACACCTGCAGAAAAAGCTAGCTATTTAAAATAGATACTCAAGGGGCAAAGGGCTGGTTTCCGATAGTCAGCTCTTGGAGTAAGCAGCAACCCTAAATTACAGACTCTCTCAGAAGAGCAACTTTAAAGAATAGCAGTTATAAATCCACTAGGTCTGGATTTTATCTGTAGCAATGGACAAACCTCATGGTCGTGTAACCCACACACCGTTTGGGTGTAGTGTTCTCTCCCATCTAGTGGCACCAAGACCACTTTTAGAGAGAGAGATGCTTTTAGCTCATGCAGTAGAGGTTCATGCATTAAGCTCCAGAGGTCCCCGGTTAGATCCCGCCCGCCAACAACCAGGGTCTGACATTACAGTCGTGCCGCTGAAAATTGGGCATTGCAGGATTACTCTCCCTAAGCATGTGTCATTTTTTCACTTGCCCAATGTCTTGACCCAACAATCAAAATGTAGCTGTTCGAAACAATGATTTTTAAACACACAAGGGCAAGACTAGGCAATGAAAAGAACCTGTTTCTAGAACCAGAATTAAAATACCCTCTTATTTTCTTCTACTATTACTGTCACAAATGACAACTTCCTCAAAAGCAAAGGAAACTGGGACATCTGATTGTTTATGCCAGCATCCACAATGCGCGAGGTACTTTGCAGACACTCAAAAAGGAATGGTCCATGCCCTGCGGAGGTCACAGTCTAAAGACAAATTAGGAGAAGGGGAACAAGCTTTTTTTTTTAATAAAAGTTAATTAGATGCACTACAGACAGCCTGGCAGAAGGGGGTCTAATAGGGTACGTCCACACTGCAAAAAACTAAACAAAAAATCACACCACAGCAGCGAGTCTCAGAGCCTGGGCAACTGATTTAGGCTCACGGGGCTCATGCTATGGAGCTATAAATAGCAGTGAAAACATTCCCACTCCCACTGAGACCCACCCCATCACTGGGTGTCATAGCCTGGGTTCCAGCCCAAGCAGGAACATCTACATGGCTGTTCTTGGTCCCATAGCGCAAGCCTGAATCAGATGACCTGGGCTCTGAGACTTGATGCTGTGGGAGGCTTTTCTGCAGTGTGGACCTATCCTAAGAGAGGCATAAAGCCCCAGTTTAGCAAAGCACTTGAGCATGTCCTTAGGTCCATCCTATTCAGCAAAGCACTTGAACACATGCTTTAATGCCAATACTTTAGCATGTGCTTAAGTGCTTTGCCAAACGAGGGCCTAAATAAGCAAAGCATTCGGTGTCCTGCACAAGGAGTTGGGAAAGGCATGCAGAAGGGTCACGTGGGAGAAGACACACAGGGTATGAGACCACAGATATTAAATACCCGCAGCTGGCCCGGATCAGCTAACTTGGGCTTAGGCTGTGGGGCTGTAATACTGCTGTGTAGATGTTTGGTTCCAGGCTCCAGCCTGAGCCCAAATATCTACTCAGCAATTTTTAGCTCTGCAGCCTGAGCTCAAGTCAGCTGACTCAGGCCAGCCATGGCCATGGCTCGGGTCTTTTATTCCAGCATATACGTACCCAAAGAGCACTGCATGAGCTCATGACAAAGACAACAATAAAACCTTTTTAGCAAAAATGCAGCAAAAAGGTTGATGAGATATGATCCCGTTGAAGTAAAAGGACGAGACTCCTGCTGACTAGGTAAGTGAATACGCATATAGGCCTCTTTGTCTGTTTTAAATCTATTTCTCCAAGCACTGTCTCTCTTTGGGGCAAAATAAGTCATTCTTTGTTCTGAGAAAGTGCTTCTGTGCATCACTGCAAACATGCTCTCAGACGATCCCAGTGAGGGTCCAACTACTGAATTATTATTATTATTGAATTATCATCAGGCCTGTACGTTTGGCCGATTGTTAACTCAGCATGAAAGCAGAATGAAAACTGTCATATTTATTGGGATCCCAAATGACACAATTTTTCAGCAAGACAGCAGATGCCAGAAGTAGCTCAGAATGCCTGTTTTAATTACACAATCTCTTCACACAGTTCACGTGCTGCGAACGATAGTGTACTATCAGAAGAGGACAATTTTATGTATTGCTCAAGTCAAGCGAAGTGGCCATTCCAGGTTTAAGAATTGTGTCATTTACCAAGATAAGGATTTAATGCATTTGTTGCAAGTACAGAAACAAACATGCATGTTTGAATTGAAAAGGCTGATCAAAGGCTGGAACATACTATTAAAGGCTCAATCCTATGAAGGGGTGACCCAGAGCAATGATAGCATGCAGCACTTAAAACAGCTCTTTACATTTTCAAAACACTCTACAACTGCTAATTAATCCTCGTTTTATCCCTGTGAAGTAAAGTAATACACCGTTTATACTGCGTAAAACTGAGGCACAAAGAAGTAACTAGCCCATAGCCACAGAGGAAGAGCCAGGACTGTAACTTGAGCAATGGACTGGGAGCCAGGAAATCCAGTCCATTACATCATGTCCCTTCAGACAGGAAATTTTGCACTGAACAGCTCAATCGCATTTTCACACACTTCTGTAATATGTAAGACCAGCTAATGTGCTTGTGCACAGACATTAAGACAGATTTTACACAAGACTTAGGTACATACATGTACTGTAGCACTATATAAGCAGACCAAAAAAATTAAGACATTTGTCAGACAGCCTCTATTTTCAAAAGCATTTCCTTGCAGCCATTAAGAGGATTTAAATAATTCTGACTTTATAATAAATACAAAGAGAATCTTTGGGAAGCCCTTCTGGAACTGACAGCTGGTCCAACCCCTTTTTCTACTCCCTCAAAAAACTGCAGCCACTCACCAGGAAATTCCTAACCTGCGCCTGGTGGAAAAATAAGCAAACCCACCACTGAACAGATGTTGAGTGTAAGAATTTCACACTAACCTGAAATGTGACACAAGCTCTTTCACACATAACTGTCTGAGCACAATTTTATATGTTTGAAGAAGGCGGCTTACGTTTGGTTGGTTCCCCCTTCCTCCAGCAACTGCTGACAGAGCCACAAGTAATATTTGATATGTGTGTGTTGCTTGGTGTGTGGAGGCCTAGGCAGAAGTGTGGTTTGATGATTTTGCATATCCTGGTGAAATGTGCAGTATGACTGAAGACGTCCCCCCATTTAAGCAAGACAGTGACAAAGGACTTTTTTTAAAAAGCATAGTAAGTATCCACATTGCTGACTGCCCCTTAAAGAATATAGAGCTGCCTTCACAAGTGCATGGTTCGCAACATTGTGAATGAAGATAGAAGTAAAAACACACCAACTTTCTGTAACTGCAGGAAACACAGAGGTTGTTTTTTTTTTTTTAAACACCCTTGTATTAGACATTTAGTAATTCTTAAACCTTCCCTTCTTGTTTCTCCAACCCCCACACTTTCATAACTGGCAATTTCATTTGAATATATGCTGAGAACATGAAAAGCTCATACCTTGGCATACAAGATCTCTCATCAGTGTTAACAGCCCTACTGGAGGTTTTTTCCAAGTTCCCTACAGCGGATTTGAAAGGATAAAAAAATGCAGTTTAAAATATTTCAAAACACTTTTTAAAAGGATACTGTACCATACAGTTTACAGAGCAGTCATGGTTTTGGTTTGAATTTCAAGCCATTAACTATTTTGTTCCATCAAATGAACTCAGAACAACTTTTGGCTACTGGAATCAAACTACCCCAAACACACAAAGGTGCATTGGCATCACCTCTGGAATGATGCAAGTTTGACTGTTTTAACACGTGTTAAATAATAGATTCACAGATTCCAAGGCCAGAATGGACCACTGTGATCATCTAATCTGACCTCCTGTGCCCACAGAACTTCCCCCAAATAATGCCTAGAGCTCTTTTACAAAAACATCTAATCTTGATTTAAAAACAGTCAAGACTCCATCATGACACTTGGCAAATTGTTCCATGGTTAATTACCCTTATTGTTAAAAAAATACGTCTTATTTCTCGTCTGCAATTTGTCTAGCTTCAACTTCCAGCCATTAGATCATGTTATGCCTTTTGTGAGGCTGAAAAGCCCATCAGCAAATATTTGTTCCCCGGGCAGGTATTTATACACTCCTTAGCCTTCTCTTTTCTAAGCTACATAGATTGAGCTCCATGAGTCTATAACTATGAAGTATGTTTTCTAATCCTTTAATCATTCTTGTGGCTCTTCTCTGAACCCTCTCCAATTTATTAACATCCTTCAACTGTAGACACCAGAACTGGACACAGTATTTCAGTAGCAGTTGTCCCAGTGCCAAATGCAGAGGTTAAATAACCATGGGTTTATCTTCAACCTTCACAAGGTCCTCCAAGTCCCTAATTTCTCTTTCCCCTTTCACCTCCCAAGGATAGACCGTATTAATCCTGCAGAGCTCCTCAACACAGCAGACCTGGGAACAAAGACCCAACGAAGAGCCTTGAACACATACCCTTCTCTTGGTCCCTTTCTGAACAAAACCATTACTATTAAGCACATCCCCCAGAGGCCAGGGTCAATTAGAAAACCTGAAAGTGAATATAGTTGACTAGTCCCCTGCATTTGTGATCTTCTCAAATCACCCATGGAAAATACTTTTGAAATTGGAGACAATGTATATTGGATTTGGGAAAGACAAATAGCAGAAAATAGTTTTATGGTATGACTTGCAAGCTCAGTCATAAAACACTTTATACAATTACTGTAATACATATAATTAAGGAACTGAATCATTATCGTGGTCATTAAACTCCTCTCTAAAGAGAAATTAAAAGTACAATGCTCCTAGACAGTGGTTTCCAGAAGCTCAAAGAGCAACACACTTCCCCAAATTGCAATGGAACAACATACTTTTATAGCAAGCCAAATAATTTGATGTTCTCATCAGCCTACCTCCTCCCACTGTTCATTCTTACTTCACATTATGCAAATTGCTAAATAATCAGACACTGTATAGAAAGTATTGTGTTATACTAAACCATTGCTACAACATAAGGAAGGTTTTTACAAAGTGTTTCTATCAATTGCTTTATGTTTTGTTCCAATATTTACTCTCTAAAAAACTCCAAAGGTTTTTGTTTCTGTTTTTTTAAACTTAAAATCAACTCCACAGTGTCAGGCAAAGGCCATGAAATATTCAGCTGCTCCATAACTAGATATTAGTCTTTCACGCAAAAACCAATGAAAAACACTGGCCAACCAACAAAGGCAATAAACAAGCACTGAATTGAAGGAATGCCAAGATACCATGCTTTCCAACAACTGGATTTACAGATACAGCATTGCTCTCCAATCCCAATGGAGCTGGGATAGGCCTTCAGAAGATTTCTAACCCACAGAACTGGGGAGGGCAAAACTGGACCTTTGCTTTAGAAGCTAGCAGGGCATATTGAGAACTACATGATGCTCGTGCTTCAGAGCAAATATTGTAACTTCCAAGAATTACCTGGTTTTCTCCTCTCCACAAGCACACACAAATAATTCACACTATGGTGCCAGTGTTTGTGACACTCGGGATACCATGATTTTTTCTTATTGCCTCTGGCTCATGTAATCAGAGGGCTCCAGAAGTATCTCTTCTTTTTTACCCACCAAAGTCTTTCTGTACCCAAGTGCACCCAAAGGCTCTAAAACCAAAATACAAATAAAAAGCCCAATATATATTTAAATCTCATGATATTCTGGGGCTTAACTCAATTTTTGAACAATGGAGTTGGCAATAGTGTACTCCATTATTGCCTGAGTCCACAGCAACTCTGTATACTACAATCTTGCAGTTGTGAAATTAACACAGGCTACATTACAGGACACCACAACTTGTATATAGCTCTATTTATACTGTAGTTTGCCCTGTGACTCCTCACAAACAAGATTTACAAGCCAAAAGGCACTTAAAGAAAAAAAGACTGGTGGGTACTTGGGACAGTGGTTCTCAAAGTTTTTCTTATTATGGTGCATGCCTCCATACCAATTCATAGGTTACCTCCCATCCAACTATCCCAATTCAAGTCAGGCAACTTCCCTGTGGTGCTTGCTTATCTGAAACAGTATTCAGTAAATATCATGGAGACAACATTAGAAAAAAAAACCCATAATGCCCTGGTGGTGGCTGCTTCATTATATCCCCAGTATTTTAGAGCTGTCTTGTTTATTTCCTCTTTGTGACTAGGACTTTAGACTTAATACCGACTCCTCCTCCTCTCTCTCTCCCCTCCTCCTCCCCAGCCTGCATCCAATGTTCAGATTGTTAGCTTTCTTTAAAGGTTGGTGACCTTTAATTTTGGGAGTCTAAACTGAATCGCACTTGCCTCTTCACCAAAGAAACATTGAAATAAACAAAACAGCTGTGCAGAGAGCAGAAAGACGCTTTGGTTTTTTGAGTTTACTGGATCCCAAAAGCTCTTGGAAATGCAAAGGGCCAAATTAATTCTTAGTGTAAACCAGTCCAGACTGATTTGCGAAATCCTGAATCGTGCTATATTTAGCAGGAAACTGCTTGAAGACTGAAAGATGCTTCACCACAGGAACAGCTGCAGCTCCATGGACCACCCACAAGGGATTCCATGAACCACAGTTTGAGAACCACTGGTTTAGCTCCACAATGTGACTTTGGGTCTATTAATAAAAATGTTGGTCCAGATCCTCAGTCGGTGTAAGACAGAATAGGACCATTCACCTCCAGTTGTAAGAAAAAGTAACAAAACACATTTTTGTTTTAAACTGTTTTCCTGCAGCACTTGCCATCAGTTACTGCAGCATTCGGATAATGCACCAGAAAGTGAAACTGAATAGTTTCTTGGAGCAAAGTGCAAAGAGTAATCAAGTAGCATAAAGAGTGAAAAACAGATGTAATATCTAGTTTTAATGCAGTGTTATTAGTAACAAAACTTTAAATTTTAACCTCCCAGCACCTCTTTATGAACAGCCCTTTTAGAAACAAACGTATTGAACAGACAAGCTTTCACCGTGAAAAGATTCTTTTCGGATCCCACTTCCTCATACTTGGCAACCACCTCCCCACACACAGGCTACATCACAGCCATCAGCCTTCTGGTAGACGAGTGAAAAGGATTTTCTTTGGCGCCAAGCAAAGCAACTGCTGAAGCTGACCACCACTAGAAACTCCCTTCCTGGAGCTGACTGTACGGCCCACACAGCACCCCTTGCCCTTGGCTGTCCTGACTACAATTAGACCGGGAGTTAAAGAAGAGAGCCACATCTGGGTTACAGCGTGATGTGTGCCCCGAGTCAGAAGGTGAACTGAAATTGCTTTGTCTTAGCCTAATTTCACCAGAACAAACTGCAATATAATCACCCAATTTTGAGTCTGTTCCTCCCTCACTCTGCGTAGGCCACTACTATCACGGTCAGCGGGAGTTTGGGCAATGGCATAGTAAGTATTTAGTGAGCAGACAGAGCCCCTAACAGGGTCAGAAACACTGAAAAGCCTTGGAGGCACTCTTTTTAATGCTGTGGAATTGTAATGTTTATGTTGAAACAGGATTATGTTCCTCCCCAAGCACACGCACCCACTCCAACACCCAAGAGACCAGAGTACGGGTATTTCGATTTAGGCCTTGCATGGATGGGATGGTCAACAACACTCAGCACTGGCCTCACTCTGCTCCCACTGACTTCGATGGGAGTAGCTTTAGGTCAGCATATATTTGAAAGTCCCATTCTACACATCAACCTTGTCTAGCACTCCTCAAGCACTCATTCTAACATGGTTTTTTGTTTGCAACGTAGATGTGACAGCCCAGTTACAGAAACTTAGGGATGGATTTCCTAGAATGGTTGTGATGCCACTTCCACACCATAAATACAAACTGTTATATCCCTTCTATCCCACAATGTGCCCCAGTTAGTACTGTAGTGTTGATGGGACATTGTACTTGTGCCTGGATAGAAAGGAAGAAATACTTCTCTATATCTCAAGCCATGGTGGTCATCAGCTCATTCAAAAACTGGTTGTTATGTGTCTTTCTATTTGTCTCTTAAAATTGGGTATTTAGATGGCTAAATGTTAGCAAATGCACTTACAAAACTGCATTTGCAATTAAATGATAGTATGAGAATAAGGCACAAAATTATTATTAATAATGATGATGCCTATTTCTTAATTAGCACTTTTTATCAGTAGATCTTAAAGTGCTTCACAATCTTTTTCATGTATTGATCCTCACAACACTACTCTGAGATAGAGAAGCATTATCATCCTCATTTTACAGATAGGGAATTTGGGCACAGATAAGCTAAATATCTTGACTAAAGTCACGCAGGAGGGTCCGTGCTGGAGCAGGGAAATAAACCTGTCTCCGCCTATGGGGGGGGAGAAGAGAAGAAAAATCAAAGTCATGGACTTTCAGGCATACAAGCCATTTGTATTTAGTACAATAATACACAGTCTTATTAAGGCAAAGTCTGCCCCTGAACTTTACAGGACAGGGCCATATCATTTCTGTGGTAGTATTTCTCTCACTCTGTCATCCAACCAACTGAGGGAGCCTCCATATTGATGATGATCAGCCTAATTATGATCGACAAGTCTAGTGCTTTTGAGAGAATAAGAGAATCCTCAAGCACTTACCACCTTGCTTTGGGTAACATATTCCTACAATTCAGATATAAGCCTAAAATGACCCTATGTTTCCTCTCTAGTTACCAAGCATCTTGTAAAACGCCCTTGGTATGCACATCAAAAAGGCACCAGCAGCTCAGAATTGCATTCCGATCCAGTCTTCATCATGTCATGTTAACCAGAGGAGAAGCTCCATGACCACAAACTCCCTCAGGGCAGCTTTTTATGTGCTAATCCTGCTGCCTGTTTCTTTAGAAGTTTCCATTACTAGTACCAAGTTAATTAATATAAGCATAATGTTTAGTTTTATACAGAAATCCCATAGAAATAATTCTCTTTTAATGGACACTGACACCTACTGTTTTTCAACCACCAGAAAATGATGGAAATAAATCTATAGTCCATAGATACCTGCTTGAAACATTTTTTGCCAGTCTGTGGAGGACAGTAACATTCTCTCTTCCCATGAATCAGTGTAATATCAAATGTTTAAATAGCCTGCCTGCTGTTCCTCTTGTATTGAGCTTTACTGGCCAAAGATGTATGGAATGTTGTTGCTTTTGTCCAGAGTTATTTGCACCAACCTTTCAGTAGCTAGGTTTATTCTCAAATCCAGATACGCTTCCAAAGCCCTGTTCTTTTCCTTTCCCTTCTGCAATGCCTTTCACTCTTCAGTACTATCAACTTCTACCCAATAGAGCCATTCACCTCTATTGTTCTCCCTTGATTTTAAGTATTCATTTTATGTACGGTATCTTTTTACACTATAAGGAATATCCTCCAAGGCCCAAAAGGCAGTTGAATGGTCCACCTCCTACTAAAAAAAATCAGTAGGAGTTGGGTATCTAACTCCCCTAGTCTATCTTTGAAAATATTCCTCATTGCGCCCATGCCCTTCTCATCTACTACTGAATTTGTTTTTACAAATACCAAATTTGCACTTTGGGAAAATGTAAACAATTCAATGTAACAGATGGGATGCTTTTCATAATCTCCGGCCTGCAGTGCAGAGGGCTCAGTCTGTATCATGTGTGTCTACCAACAACAGCTATTTGTTGTCGTGTCTGCAGGTGTGCATTTACAGACCATGTTTTTCCTGATTTATGTTAGCTTTAATTATTTTACTGTAGATTGAAATTCACATTGTCATAACAATTTTTCAGAGGAAATTCAAAAAGATAAAGAGCTGGCACTTCTAACTATCCAAACCACACTCCACAAAAGTCTTAAGGCACTTCGTTGTTTAGGTATCTGCTTAAATGTAATATAATCTAGTAGCAATTTAAATGCAGTACATTCTAATAGCAGGGCTTTGGTAACTTTTGAGAATTTGTATGTCTAACACTTCCCAGCTAAAAACTCAAAATAATTTACAAACATTAATTAATATCTTCAAAACCTTCCCAGTGCAGTAGGTAAGTATTATTATACCCATGATACAGACAAAGCAGAAGATCATAGGTGAAGCAACTTGCGCAAAGCCATGGAAAGAGACTTAGTGGAAGAGCTGAGATAAGAAACCAGGAGTCCCTGGCTCTTGGCCCTGTCCTAAGATCATACCCTTGTCTATACTTCCCCCCAGCCCCAATGTCTACACTTTTGCTATTAATATGCTGCCCTCGTATATTCTAGGTTAAAAAAAATACAAGCCAAAATTTCAAAATCATGAGTTATCAACAAGAAAGTGTTATGAGAATGAGTTTGAAAAGAATACGTCAATAGCCTCTGGATTTTACACAGGAGAATATGGCTGCAAGAGTTATCTTTGGTCTCAAATACAATGATTGAGGGGAAAACACCTTTGAAGTTTAAATCCTAAAACCCACTAGTCACTGTTGAATAACAACTTTCAATAAAGAGAGAAAAATACATATTTGGAGAAAGAATCATGTCTTCATTTTAAATGAAACACTTGTCAGTCCAAATGCAAGTCATAGCAGCGTATAGTATGTCTATGTTCAATAATGGTAAATCTATGGTGCTGAAAGTTAGCTTAAGAGAAATTCTGAATGCGTTTTGAGTGAATGCTTATATCTTGAAAATCAGAGCAGGCCATATTTACAACTCTGGAAGTACTTCTCCTGCTGGAATAGCACAGGGATAAACGTAGTGGGACCACACCCAAGAAAGAAACTTCTGAGGCGTCCCTTGTTTCCATACAACTGGAGACAAAACTCATGTGTCAAGAAGAAACCTCCTCCAATAAAGACTTATTCCAGAGAAAAGCCAGTTTTGAAAGATCTATAGATTCAGTTTACATCATACTGACTGAGTTTCTGAATAACTGCAGAATCCTCTACTTGCATTAGTTCACTGCATTTCTCAGTGCATGCAATATTATGAATAGCGAGCATGATTTTTAGATATGTTGTGTACATGGCAACTCCCAACGAAGATGGCTCAGTACCTCTGAAAGCCAGCCACAGTATCTTACTGCTTTTGTCTTCTCAATATCAAATCTCAGAAGTATTACTAATCTGCAGTTTACTATATTTCAGTGAAGTCAGCTTGCACATATTATACCTAGGCCATTCAGGTTGTTAGCATTTGCAACAACAACAAAATAAAGCTTTCTTTTTTTTTTTCTGGCACATCACTCCCTGAATCCCAACTATTTAACATTCCTTCAGCATTCCCAGTTTATGCACTTGTTCCTCAGCTCTGAATAGCTCCAACACATGAAACTGACTAGAAATGGCATGAAGCAGACAGGTGGGGATCAAAACAGGAGCGTGTTTTGTGCGTGCAGTGACCCAGATTCAGAGTAACCCAAAACAGAATGATTTTTCCATTTTTGTTAGGATTTTGCAAGTTATTAGTTTAAAAGTTTACGCTGTTAAGTCTGATTCAAATATCTTGAAATGTCACACCCAGCCGCCCACCCACTTGGAGGCTCAGCTGGTAGCTAGGGCAGTTTGCATGCTGAACTGTCTCAGATTTCATCTCCAACCTATATAAGCCAGGAAGAGCTACAGCTGTAATTTCAGGTACAGTAGCAATCTACCCTATAACCCTTCAAACACTCTCACTCTGAAGAGGGCCCTTCAAGAGCAAATCATTACCTGTGTCCTTCCATGAAGGATGAACTGAGCAGGTTTCAGCGAAGTCTGCTAGTCTGTGCATAAAAACAGCTAAACAACTCCCAAGGTCCAAATTCACCCCAAAGTCCTCTGCACCATTCCAACCCTAGTTAGACCTCAGCTGGAGGTCTGAATTGGAGTTGAGGTGCTACAAGGAGGCCCCTCTGTACTAGAGTGAGTTTCACCCTAGAAAAATGACCCATTAAGGGGGAAAGAAAAGAAAAACCTCTGAAGAATGAGTTACAGCTTCCAGATGAGCAAGTTCTTTTTATTTTAGTCACTAAAAAAATGAGTCATACGCAAGTAACTTGGCTTTAAAAATAGTGGGGATGAAGGGGCAGGAGCGTAGAGGAAGCTACTCATATTTAAACTCCTACTTACCAAAGCGAACCTTGCGTCTTAAACATGCTGTACTATTAACTGGGTAAGACAGTCAAAACAGAGCAGGAAATGATACTGAGAGCAGTGACTAATGCTTCCACTGAGCTTCAAGTACACATCAAATGGAGTGTTTTAATATGTGGCCACATCTGAACGGATCAGAATACTGAACCATTTCTGTCCATTGGAATTATTCAAACAATACTCAGGCAGATGGAAATATTTTGTTCTAAAAATCTGTGTGTTCATTATGCAGAATGGACAATGCTAAATATTTACTCGTCTCCCATGGTTTTTGTTCTCCCCAGAGTCAAAGGTCACTAGGTTGCATGTTTTGTTTTTAAAATATATAAATGCACCCAATACAATATTTGATGGTTGAAGTCTCTAAGTCAGTGTTTCCCAAACTTGGGACGCCGCTTGTATAGGGAAAGCCTCTGGCAGGCCGGGCCGGTTTGTTTACCTGCCCCGTCCACAGGTCCGGCCAATTGCGGCTCCCACTGGCCGCGGTTCGCTGCTCCAAGCCAATGGGAGCTGCTGGAAGCGGTGTGGGCTGAGGGACTTGCTGGCCGCCGTTTCCCACATCTCCCAATGGCCTGGAGCAGCGAGCTGCGGCCAGTGGGAGCCACAATTGGCCAGACCTGCGGACGCGGCAGGTAAACAAACCGGCCCAGCCCACCAGGGGCTTTCCCTACACAAGCGGCATCCCAAGTTTGGGAAACATTGCTCTAAGTTATACTTAAGCCACCATTTGTGTTACTAACCTGATTCTCAGTTATTTTATTGTCTCCAATGCATTTTGAGAGATGCAAACCAGGTTTACTTACTACAAGGAGCTCATGAGAATAGTTGAATTGGAGCAAAATATTTTAAGTTTATGGCTCAATTGTCTGATTAATCTTAATGTGCAGAGACTGTAGCAAAGCCACATGGTAGATCAAAGTTGCCAAGTGAAAAACTAATTTATGCTATGCCACCTGCGAACTAACTTATCAAAATTGTTTTATGTAGTCTTCCAAGAGACTTTAAAAAGAACACATTCTCATCTCTACAAAAGAAATATGCAGCTTTTCTATGAATGAACAGTAACTTAACACACCAATTGTATTCCGTCTAAAGGTGAGTGGGCAGCTCTGCTACTGAACTGTCATGAAACCTTGGGCTAGTTATTTTACTTCTCTGCCTGAGTTTGTCCAAATGTAAAAAGACAAGGACAGTGATCCTGTTCACCTTTGCCCAGTGCTATAGGCTCTTCAGATGAAAAGCACTGTATAAGAGTTACGTGTTTTTTATTAATAAAGCCTAGGAAGTACTATTTTAGTCAATGGAACTTAGTGAAATTGGGACTATAGTTAGACCTTTTTTGTGAAATCACACTTGACTTTCTGTTAAAGAAACAAGAATTTGTCAACATGTTAGCTAATAACTGAACCAGCCATAAACCACTGAAGATGAAGGGTCATCTTGCTTGTTAAGATTGGCCTAGAAATTGGGTTCAATTGCCAGCTGTTCCACAGCCTCTCTGTCTGAAACTGGGCAAGTCGCTTCATCTGTCTGTGCCTCAGCTCCCCCCCCCCCCATTTAGATTGTAAACTCTTTAAGTAGGGACTATCTCTCACTAAGCACCCAAAATAAGGGCTACTAGGTATTCCTCATACAAATAATAAAAAGTCAGGGACTAACAATAACGTGCCACTTCCCTATCTGAAGGTGGAGGAGGATAGGAACTGAATCCTGACCTCAAAAGATTCCTGAGTGGATGTACCCTGAATGAGCTTGTCATTTGGGTATGGAAAGACAGACCCAGTTATGGCTATTTTCCCAAATGAGACTGGGCCTCTCTACATAACCATACATTCATATTGACAGAACCTTCCCTTTGAAGGCTGCTCAGGCTGCCAAAACACTATTGCAAACAGCACAGCTCCCCCTCCTCTTCTAAAAGCAGAAGGGAGCTCTCCCAATCTGTTCTCCCTGGGTTGGGTAAACTGTGCTCCCTTCCGCCTTGATTGATCCAGCAAGAGTTCCTGTTTGCATCTTTATCTAGCAGCTGTAACCCTTTGCGATTGATCCATCCAAAGCCACAGGCTGATGACAGCGGTAACAGTCCTTGCCTAAAGGATGACAAGGGTGCACGTCCCTCTAGTTACAACACTTTCAATTTCTGCAGAAGCTAAAGAAAGCCCTGCTTTGCATATGTAATACCACGGTGCAGCCAACTAATTATGTTTCTTCTCTCATCCCAACAAAAACTACATAGGCAGAAAACTAATATTTCCTCAAAGAACTGGAAACAAGAAAAGGTAAAGTTTAGCTCCTACTGACTCCTTCCTTCAGAGAGAGAGAGCGCTCGTTCCTAACCATTCACTGTCCTGTTCCCAACACATCTTCAACCTTTGTGCTCCAATTACAGACTAATGAGTCTTTCCATCCCTCAAATGTAGTAAGTCGACCAAGCAATCCCACACCACAGCAGGATTTTTCCCTACTGTACATTTATCCTTTCTTCATGCCCACTTCCTGTGCGCCAGTACCCATCCCTCTCATTTAAAACCACTCTTAATAATCTGACCCCGCAAAGACTATGTATTCCAGGCCATTATCTTTTGTACAAAAATTCATCCGAATTAGAAGCCTTGTCTTCCGACTTGAAGAGGTTACCTTGGGTTTTTGTAAAGCTCTTTGTACACTTGCAGCATTCTATCACGGTTAAATATTAGCCTTTAAATGCCTTGAAGGGTATTAAATAATAACACGCAACCAGGTCTTCTCAATTTTAAATGATAGGTAGACAACAGCTCACTTAATTGTACTGGCTCTGTGTAAGTTCAAGGGGTTTCTTAAAAAAAAAAAAACTACTTGTAAATGTTTGGTTTTGTTTTACTTGTTATGGGTAATATCTAAGGTGTCCAGAAGACAACATTTTACTCTGTTTTGTTCAGCTTGTTTTCTTTGTGCATTTAACAGCATTTTGAGTACGCTTGGTGTCCCTTTCATCTGTGCAGGGCCCCGAGCCTACAAACAACAGTGCCTGGGCAGATTAGTGGGCTCCTCAGAGACGCAGCAAAGTCAATGGGGCTCCATGAGGGCGAAGCAGTCCGCCCACGTGCTCAGCTATACGATTGGGGCCCCACTCTGTTTCCCTTGCTGTGTAGAAGACTCATGCAAACGAGAGAAATACCAACTTTTTGTCAAGTTGACAGTGTCTCTTCAGACCTTATCGACTCCTGATCCCTACCCTTGTTATGGGGCACCCGCGTCCTCCTTGCAGATAGGGGCCTGAGACATTTTCTTTAAATTTCCCACAAGGGCTACCACCAGTTAGTAACAGCAATGAGAGTACTAGGATCTCAGGCTTCAGTTGGCAGCTGCCATTTTACATACTCTGTTATACAGTCCTACACATAATAAGACTATATTACAAATAATTGTGGCCACACGGAGCTCTCTTTACATGAGGGCTCCCATTACTGTTACCCGGCATGAAAAAACATAGGAAAAAATGCTAGTGTAGATGCAAATTTAACAGTCTTCAAATTATTCCTTTTTGGAAGTGCTGACTACCAGATTCCTTCGAAATACCAAAAGCCTGAGCACCATCAAAACAAAAATATAGACTACTTTCAATGGAAGCAGCACTCAAATCACACTGGTAAATCATTACACTTTGAACTCAACATTTGTCAAACATGGCATAAAAAGAATCATCACTCAGGCCAAGAGTATGTATATGGTTCTTTTGCTACAAGAGTTTGCTCATAGCTGAGTTACATATACTTGAAAATAGGGAGACAGAATCAAAGTGCTGACACAGACTCAACTATAGGCTTGTAGACAGTGATGCTATAATTAAACACTGTGGATTGCATTTTTCCTGAAGAACTGCAACCTTTACAAAAATTAGACCTACAACCCTACTTTTAAAAAGTGTGGGGGAGGGAAGAAGGGGAAAGGCAGACACCAAAAAACAACCAGCAAAAACATCAACTCCTACAGAGAACAACAACACAGCCACCGAATGTTTTGCTTCTACACGTATTTGCACTGCAAACCAAGATTATTATTCAGTATTTTAGTCCTCCGCTGTTCACTTGAAAGGCTCATATTGTGGCACTATGGAGATACAGATCAGCTGAAGAGAGGAAAGGAAGTGGAAGGAGAGCAAGCATCAACATTTACCAAACTGGCAGAAAAAAAAAAAATAGATACTACCTCCGTTTTGTACTCTGGCTTTCACATCAGTTGTAACACTCTCTTATTATTGGAGGCTACGTCTGTGCTGAAACCAAAATATTTAAATTTTCAAATGGAAATAAGTTGCCAGTGTTTTAGAGTTTAGGGATAAAGAGACGTTTAAATGAATGCCTGTAGATTAAACTGCCATCAGTTCCTTCAAGCTGTCTATCCTACAGAAACAAATGTCACTTTCTCTATTTCTCTCCGAGAGATGGGCAGACTCTTGGAACATTACAGCCACATGTTCTGGTTATTTTTACCTTGGAGCTAAAGAGTGATTCATTGCAACTATTACTATAAACAAGCCTGTTTAATTTTGAACATGCGAACATATCACATGCCAAGTTCAAAGTTACTATAAACCAAGTCATGAAAAATTTCTTATGATTTCCTCCAAAAATTAATCTCTACTCTCACAAATACTCAAGCCCCAATCTAAAATCCACCATTTTTGGAATGGGAAGTTTTGTCTTGATCAGCACTTTACTAAAACTTCAAGCCCACTCTTCTTAAAGAGCTGCATACTGAAATGTACAGGAGGAAAGATGGTCTATGTTCACAGCACAGGACTGGAAACAGGAGACTTGAGTTGTACACTCAGCTTTGCCAAAGACCTGAGGCTCCCACATTGAAATCTAAGGACTATTACTGGTCCATTGAGAGATAGCAGGACATATGAGCTGGCGTCTCATTTTCAGCTGGTAAACTGTATTAAGAGAAGCTAAAACTCTATTAAATACTTTCCTAATATGAATTCTTCATGTCAGCAATTGTGCAGTTTCCATAAAACATTATACAATCGAGAATGGGAAGGGAAGTTGTCTGTGTAACCATAAATAGAAGGGAAGGTGTCCGTCAGAGTCACACTACAGAGATATGGTTCATATAAAAAAAATAAAAATTGCTGAGTCCATGGCAGAGATCTCAGTGACACCTCTGGTAAGTCACTTAATCACTACAGTCAATTTCTCATCACTTAAAGGCACATATTCCATTCTCCACTCTTTGAGAGGTTTTAATTAATTTATTTTTGTGAAGCAAAGAACACCACAAAAAAAATCACTTTAAATGAATGAACAAAGTGGACTTTTAGTGCTATTCTCAAATTGAAATTAAAACATGATTTGACCGACGTCTGTTCATCTCACAGTCTATCTGCATTATTGTAACAGTCCTCATCTCTGTAGTAGTTGACACTTAATAAAATTATCTTGTATAGTTACAGCAGTGGTAAGAATCAATTGCACAAATACTCAAAAGTAACACAGCTAGAAGTATCTCTATTACCTTAGTTATTTTCAACAGTGTCATAGCCAATATGGAATAAAGTATAATGCAGAAACTATATAATTAACTATCATATACATACTGTATTAAGAGTTGTTAAACCAGTTACTATGCCATAGAGCAGACTACTTACTCTGTACTGCAGATATAACCTTTTCAGTTAATAGGGTGTTTTTTCCCTTTTAAATTCAATCCAGGTAATGGCCTACATTATTTCTTTTAAGAACAAGAAAACCATTTAGTTCCAGGAACTCCAAAGAGATCGAATTAGCATTTTTGTACATCTGTAAGTTAAACATCAGGCAAGTGGGTTTTTGGACATTCTGACAGAAATTTGTTATTGGGGAGCGCAGACACTTTGTATGCCAAAATTTTCAACTAGAAGTGAATCTTCATAGGTGAGTAATAATGCCTCAAAATAAGACTTAGTAATAGAATTAGACACGGGACTACTTCAGTGCCAAGAAGCAATTTGATAATGTAGTTAAATTATTTCCTTTAACATATTCATAAGTGTTTAATTCAATTTGAAGTGCAAGTGGAAAATGTATCATTTGATTTAAAAAGGGAACCTTCAGACAAGATTGATTTGGTTATGGCAACATTCTAGTTACACTACTTGCTCAAAATGTATGGTAACCACAACAAATCAGTTTAAATAACTCTTAAATAGGTCAATTAATCTCTGTTTCTGAGTATCAGATACCACAGTAAGTTTCATGGACACATTTACCCACTTGGCAAAGCTAATGACTAGCCAAGAAAACTATCAGCTATTTGAAGATTGCTTTTGTTCTTCATGTACGCCACTGGATATGTAGTTTTACAATTAAAAAAATGGTAATGCTCAGAGTTCAGTATGTTATGGACATCTCAGGCTACATGCTAGAGCTACTGCTTCTGTACAGTCTCCACTTCATTCAGTTGGAGATGGCACAATGTTCACCTTCAAGCCCTCTTCCATGAAAAATTCAGACAAAAGGCTTTGGACATATCTTTTCCTACAATTCAGCTGAGTATGTGTTCTCTACGAACTATTTCCACAAAGAATCCTAGCGTACGTTTACACTACCCACCAGATCGGCGGGAAGTGATAGATCTATCAAGGATCGATTTATCGTGTCTAGTGTAGACACAATAAATAGATCCCCAATCGTGCTGCCGTCGACTCCAGAACTCCAGCTCGGTGAAAGGCGGAAGTGGAGTCGACGAGGGAGCGGCGGCCGTTGATCCCGCACTGCAAGGACACAAAGTAAGTGATTTTAAGTCGATCTAAGATACGTCAACTTCAGCTACGCAACTTCAGCTATGAGAATAGCGTATCTTAGATCGATCCCCCCCACCCCCAGCGTAGACCAGGCCCTAGTTCCTACAATAAACCTTGAAGGATCTCACATTATGAGAGTTGTGAGAATTACTCCCACCTGAGACTTTTATAACATAGGGCCCAATTCTGCAATGAGCAGTCCCAGTCAGCTTCAGTGTGACTACTCACATGATTAAAGTTAACACCTGGTTAAAAGTTTTGCTGATCTGAGACCTTAGTTCCATACTGCAGTTCATTCAAGTTAAATTTGAGAGAAACATTTAAAAGAAGCAATTAATTTAGTCTTTGGAAAAATGATACCTGCCTCAACTTTTTTTTTTTTTTAATTAAACTTTTAGTCTGTAAGCATCAAAATATGCCCTTCTAAGAAACTGCCTGCCTGCCTCCTTGCTGTGCATTTTAAAATGCTTCCTACCAACACTTTAATCGGGGAACAAATACTCTGTGCATCTACAGCTTGAAGTGCTCAAATGGCTAGATTTATTTTTTGTCCTGTTGGTCTGCATTTACAGAAAGTTGCTAGGGACATGTGCCAACTAGACAAAGACAGTGGAGGGAAAGCCAAAGGCAAAGCTCAGAGACCAACACATACTGCATCCTCAAATTAGACCAAAACACTATGTCACTGGCTGTAATTGGCAGGTTCCCCTCTAAATGGACTGCAGTACCACTGCAGATTTAATACTAATGAGTGCTACTCTGGGAACAGGAGGACAGGAGCCTACCTACGTTGTATGTGTTTTGGGGGAAGCTGGACTTTTATCAATTATGTTTACAGAAGAGACTCAGTAGAGCTGCTTCCACAGGAAGTGCTGTGTATCTCTACTGTGGAAACACAGCGTCACAGTGAATTACACAGTTCAAATGTAGCAAACCACACAAGAATAAAAGGGCCTCCTGAGAAGGCATAACACAGCTGCATTTGGACATTTCTCTGCTTTTGACCTAGAGCTACTAAAAGTTTTCAGCACAGGATTTTTTTACAATTTGGAAAAGTTCTTGACAGCTTTTCCTCTTCTATGAGGAAGACAACTCAGATCTTTCCTTTCTCCCTCCACCACCATCAAAAACAAGTAAACGTTACAGGATACGAACACTAGATAAATTGATTTTGTGAGTGGTCACCTTCCATCTGTTGTCTGCTGACTCGTACTGTATGTCATTCATTTCAAATCATATACAATTTTCATGTTTCTTCATCAGGTTGTTGTGTAACTATTTTGAGATATATGGTAAAAGGTTCAACCTGGAGCAGAGCTGAGGTTGCTTTGTTGAAATGGGTGTTATTCTTACCAAGTCATGTGTTATATAGACAGGGAAAGATTGATGATGTTTTTAAACTATTCACTTCCTTGTTTATGTACTTAGGTTTTGTACATGACATGATAAGGTGGTAGATGATCACTCAGCAACCTTAACTGGTTTTAAAAACAACGATGTTGTTTCTAAAACAGTCACAGATAAACCCATTGGCTCTCTCTATACCAAAAATGGCATTCATCTTAAGAGGAGAATTTTCGACAAACACAGCTTTACGTGGTTATTTTTTTAATCTCATATAATGTATTGATACAGTATTTTTTTCGCCAGCGAGAGCAGAGGCAGGTACGAGTTCTTAAGTATAAAGGATTTTTTTTTTAAATTCAAATTATAGTACAATATGATGTTTTAAAAGCTGGGTTTTCATTCTTCAATCATTCCTTGAAGGAGCATTTTAGATTCACACTACATCTTAAATAGGAATATCTCCCAAGGTTAAACCAGTATTTTTTGTAGCAATTAAGAGAGGATCACTTTAAAGAAATGCATGTATGGTTAATATGAAATAGTATCCCATCGACTGTACTTAATGATTGTTTAACGCCATCAAGGAGTTTTAATGAGATCAAACAAAATGAAAGTTAAAGAAGTTTGTTCAGGGCAGCATTCTAACATGGTTAAAAAGCTCATCTTGTCTAAACCCATTGCCATCTCACTCCTTCTGTGTCTCCTGCTTGAATCTTTCATCTTCCCCTTACTGTATATTTTGTCTTTATCCTCTTCCCCCACCCCTGGTGTTTTCAAGCTATCCCTAGGAGCAACCTGCCAAGCCGCAGAGAAGACACTTTGGAAACTAACAGTGACATGATTATGCATTTTAAAATTGCTTTTCTTCTTCTTGCATTCAGGCTACCACAGCTTTCAAGAAAAACTTAGGCTACTTCACAAGAGCTGTATCTTTAAATGTAAGTCTCAGTGGTAAAGAGCAAAGTCATGTACTTTTGATGAAAACAAAATGTATTTTTAGACAGCAAATCTTGCAAATTTGCTTATCCACCTGTTTTGTACACAAAAACCAATAATCACACAAGTTCTCAGCCAAGATGTCTATACGTACAGAGCTGCAGCGGCACAACTGTGCCAATACAGCTGCAGCGCATCTGATGAAGATGCTCTATGCCAACGGGTCTCCCGTCAACATAAAAAACCCACCTCTGCAAGCAGAAGCTTTGTTAGCAGGAGGAGTTCTCCTGCTAAAATAGCGCTGTGCATACGAATGCTTGTGTCAGTGTAACGTATGTCGCTCAGGGGGTGGAATAGTCACATCTCTGAGTGACATACGTTTTGCTGACAGGCTGTAGTGTAGACCATGGATTCTCAACCTTTTTCTTTTTGAGGCCCCGCCCACAACATTCTATAAAAACACTATGGCCCACAAGTGCCACAACAAGTGGTTTTCTGCATATAAAAGCCTGGGCTGGCATTAGGGGGTAGCAAGCAGGGCAATTGCCTGGGACCCCATGCCACAGGGGTCCCTGCGAAGCTAAGTTGCTCAGGCTTTGACTTCAGCCCCAGGTGGCAGGGCTCAGGGACCCACGCTTCAGCTTTCTGCCCTGGGCCCCAATGAGTTTAACACTGGCCCTGCTTGGCAGACCGCCTGAAACCTGCTCGTGGCCCCCGGACCCGTGGTTGAGAACCATTGGTGTAGACATAACCTAAGTGAGTTCTCATCTCAGTAAACCCTCATTACATTACTAATATACCACAGCACATTTACTAGTTTTTTTTATTAGAGCAGGGTGAAGTAAGGTAATTCCAATTCGCAGAGAAATTTTTTTTATTTCAAAATTTGGTTTCATTCCAAATCAGAAATGAAATGCTTAGTCTAACTAAAGTTGCGTTTGGGTCACATTTTAATGGCTGTGATATACAGGAGGTCAAACAGATGCTCTATGGTTCCTTCTGACCTTAAACTCAAACTCCATGCAATTCTCTGCAAAAGAAAAAGGAGTCCAGGGCAGTCCGCCTGGTGAGCCACAGACCTTGAGAGCCTGGACTGTTGAAGAGCTGTGAGGCAGCACATCCAGGGCTTCCAGGTTCCTATCAGCTCACCAGGCAGGCTGCCAAGGACCCTGCCTAGATTCCTTCGGACCTTTGTCAACAAAACCCAGTCTCCACAAAACGTTTCAATTTTGATGAATGGGCAAATTCAGATAAAAAAGTTTTATCAGAATTTTTTTCCAACAGGCTGTTTATTATTAATCGAAAAACAGCTTCTATCACAAGCAGGTGACAGCTGTATTCTCATTCAATTTTGGTGTAACACTGACACTTAAGTATTCTGGACCTCCCAATCCTCATCTATAAAATATTAGCAGTTCTCTACCTCATCAGGATGTTGTGAGGATAAATACATTAACGATTGTGAGGCACACAGATATCATGGTAATGAGGGCTGTAAGTACCCCTGGAGGAGTGAAGAAAAAGGAAGAGGAGAGAAGCCAAGAAGCCAAGACACAAGGCAAGGAGGGAAGCACTGTTTGTGCACCACGGAGCTGCCACGTATTCTACATTAAAAATTTAAAATGTGTTTTACATAAAAGAGGGAGGGGAAAATGTTCAGCCCTTAATTCTAGTTCAGTGTTTGCTAGATCATAAACTAAATTCCAGAAAATACTAAGATTCCTTGAATAGCTGAAGCAGTAATAACCAGGTTGTGTATACATACATTTGATTTAGCTATGCAGCCTGCTCTAAAGGTCATGTTTGCATATGTAAGTCTAGGGATTCTCACTACCTTAAAAAGCACTTCCAAGTTTAGTCTATAAGTAACGCACAAGTAACAAAACTGTCCCTACCTTCTATGCATGCGGGCTAATTAAATGTCTGTTCTAACAATCATTGTTGAATGAAAAACATCCATTTTATGGTAATTAATGAAAAAGAAATGGTACACATAAAATTGTTAAATGCCTTGGGTGATGAGCACCCATTTCAGAAAAAGAAACCCCTAATAAAAACAAAAATGTAGTGCTAAAATAAATCTATTCCTAATCAAAGATGCACCTCAAAGTTCTTTCACTAAGTAGCAAGAGCAACACTGAGACTTCACAGGAGTCTGACTTGCAGTAAATTAATTACTCCATAGAAAAATAGCAGTTTTAATAACTTCACTTTATTGCAAGTGAGAGCATCTAATATGCCTGCTAAATCCTTTATTATTCATCTCTCTCATTTAGTATTATTCCCCAGAGCCTGAGGAGAAAACCACACACACACACTTCATTCTAGTACTAAAAGGCACTGACAACTCATACACAAGTTCACTGAATAGGTTGTTAAAACATCAAAATACCAATATCTACATTGAGCATAAAAAGCTCGGTTTTCCCCTGAAACTCTCAAAAAGCAGTGCAAAATTTGTCTTAATTACTTGTTGAGTACAGTGTTCCAAAATCTTTCAAGTCTGCTTTTAAACTACTTATTTTGCTCATAGCACAAAGAACTATGGAAGCTTTAGTTAAAACTCAAATACATCCTCTTCATAAAGGGCTTTGGTAATAGAAGACTACCCATCACCCTGTATCTGTGAATCAGTACAACACTCATGCATGTTGAGGGGATAGCCAGGCACAGTGTGAGCAGGTGGTACCTAACTCCCTCACATAGCTCGACTGCACCTCCATTCTTGAGAGCCAACACCCATGATATTCCAATCTTGGGCCTTTCTCTAGCAGACACTGCCAACTGTGTGGTAGCAATCGCGAGAGATGCAGGAATGAAGGCTAGGAGGCGACCAAGTTTATTTTTGCTTGTAAACTAAACCTCACACAGCTCTCTATACAGTGGCATGAATTGGAAAGTTTAACTCGAGTTTATATTTTGTACAGGGCACGCGGCCATGTTTTCACAGGGGCCTGGCTTTATTTGGCACACACAGTTTAGGCTGGCCTCAGTCACATGTGAAATGTTCATAAACCTAAGTGAAGTAAATGTCTCTAAATTGCCTACCTTCCCACAAATGATACTGGCAACACCCTCAAGCAAAATATTTGCCACTGTAGAGCACCAGGATTACTTTAACCCCTAAATTAACTAAGATCTTCTTTTATATAAGTAAAGGCTACACAGAGCAGGTGGTTCCACACTTGACAGTATGACAACATTTTTACAGCACTTTTGCAAAGATCTGATTAAAAGAGGATATACAGATGGGGAAACGAAGGAATTGAGATGTTAAGTGACTGTCTCAAGATCACACAGTGAGTCAGTGGCAGGGGGGGACCACCACCAAAGACAGTTTTGCCCTTTAAAGCATACTACCTCACTGCACTACCAAGCAAGTGACCTAGGTTCTATTTTAAGGTTGGTCTCTTGCTTTCTTGGGCCAAGCCCTGCTATCTTTACCCAGGAAAGACTCCCAGTGACTTTAGAGAGAATTTTGTCTGAAGATTAGACCATTAGCTTTGGTTTGCAAGGACTGAAAGCATTGCTGGGAAAAAAATACTAGCTCACAGGGAGAAAAAGGGTGCTAAATCACTCTGTACTTACCTCTCTGGCCAGTCTTGGAACCACATTGCCAGACTAGAGTTGGCTGGAAAACTGGTGGGTGGGTGGGTGGGTGTGAGTGAGAGAGAGAGAGAAAACAAACTCTCTCTGATAATTTTAACTGAAGGAATATTCAAGTCTTTGACAGCTCTATGATGGATTCTGAGGAGAATCGCATTCAGTCTTTCTTGGGCAGCAGAAGGTCCTACAACACAGGCCTTGGATGTTCATAAAAAAGGGGTACCATTACTTTCACGCTGTGAGTTTTAGACCTCTTGCCAGATTCTCTTAAAGATTTAAAATCTTTCCAAAGCTGACAGGCTTAAGTGGACAAAACAACCTTGGCAGTTCACCCCTAAAACTTCTTAGGGAAATTAAATTTGGCACCCATCCTCAAAAAGGAAAAAAAGCTTCCTATAGTTTAACACAGTTTTGTAGAGTCAGTTTTAGCGTCTAAAAAGATCATGACTCATTTCAACAGAAACAGCTGTTCAAAAAAAAAAATCTTATAGGCAACCTGGTTTCAAACAAGGACACTGAGTTTAACATAGAGGAAAGAGACGGCATCAATTATCATACCTGGTGCATTGATTAGATGATGTAAGCAGCAATGGCACTGATCCAGAAATACTCCCCTAGATGGAATTAAAAACCATCTCCAATAATGACACTTGCAGAAGTAATTTCAAGAGAGGTTACATATGACTGAGGCAGACAAAAGCCAAAAAAGGAAAAAAATAAAAGTCTTTAAGTGATAAACCACAAGCAACTAAAAAAGGAAATTTCACCAGTTTTAGTATTGGAGATTCTTGCTGCATTCCAAAAAAGTTCACAGCTTAAAATGCTTGTTCAACATATGCCCTGGAGATGCTCAGTTTTGTACACCTATCAGTCCCATAGAACACATAAGATTTTAATTTGTGTGTTAATTGTCAGAGCCTACAATAGCCTTAATTTGCACGGCTATTAGGAGACCTTTTAATCTTCCCCACTAAACATTCAAAATTAAAAACTTCCATTAAATAATATTTTCTTGAATCACTATACAAGTCCAACATTGTAATCTGAGACACTGTGTACCACATAGTTTTGAAAAGGATTTTTCAACCCTCAAGCCATAGGGATGCAGTTCATTCTACAACTAGCTTGGCAATAAAATTATAACATCAACCACAATAAAACAAAGTTTCAGGCTTCAAGCTCTACGTCAGGGGTTCTCAAACGGGGGTCGGGACCCCTCAGGGGGTTGCGAGGTTATTACATGTGGGGTTGCGAGCTGTCAGCCTCCACCCCAAACACCGCATTGCCTCCAGCATTTATAATGGTGTTAAATATATAACCAAGTGTTTTTAAATTTATAAAGGGGGAGGGGGTCACACTCAGAGGCTTGCTGTGTGATGAGGTAGCGCCCAGAGGCCCTGATGTCCTCTAATGTCATAGCAACAAAGAATCCTGCAACATATATACATGCAGCACATGAGTAGCATAGAGCTTTTAGTGGTTCTTACCCCACTCTTGCAGACAGACACTCTTCTGGCTCCAAAACCAAAAGCTCATGCGCTGCTGCTACTGTGTCTATATATTAACACTGCACACTTTCTTGCTTTTACAGATCCAGACTAACACGGCTACCCCTCTGATACTCTAATGTCATGTTCAGCTCTTCTACAAATTACAAAGCTCAACTAATTTTAGTATTAAATTGACTTGTGCTTCATTTTACATTTATAGTCAACTTTAAGCAATCCAGTACGTGCAACAGAGACAGGCTATAAAACACAGAAGTTGCAGGACAAAGAAAGCTATGTGCCATCAGCTTCTGCACCATTCTGAGACAGCACCTTAGACTAGAGCATGAACACAAGCCTTCAGAGAGGTTTAAAGGAGATTCCCAAAAGTGGGGTTTTTTTATGCTACATATGGACTGTAATAACCCAACTCGAGATGTCTTATGATAAGAGCCTGGTTATTTGCATAAATGTTCCATGTGAGCATGCAGTCTGGGCCAGCTACTACCTGCAGCTTTAATCTGACATATTATTTTCCAATTATTTCCAATCATAATTAATTTCAAAACAAAGCCACAACCCAAAACATCCAAAACCATATTTATTTATTTATATGTATCTACACATACCTTCAGGCTTAGTAACCAAGAAGAATATTCAAGACATGACATTAATGGATCAAGTTCCATGGTTACCATTTTAAAGTGTCCCTGACAAGGCTTGAAAGTAAAGCTAAATTGCACTACATATAACCTTACACAGAGGACTATTTTGCCTTTAAACTATCACGTGCACTTTCACTTCATAGTAGGGGGTATATATATATATATAAAAGGATGTCAGTTGTTTGTAATGAAAGGGTTTTTCTGACTAGCCTCTCCTTAAAACTCCAAATGCATTCACATTAGAGAAGAGAATGCTATAAAAAGAGGCACAAGAAGTGCCCATTTGAACACCAACTGAAGTCAATTCAATAAATCTAGCTCAACTCCTCCTCTTCCCACACAGGCCTTTCCAATTTTGTCAACAGTCCACTGTAAGCTCTATTTTCAAGTAATTTGTCAAAAAAAGGTACATGATACTGTCCAGGTCAACTATAGAAAACAGCAGAGCTCTCACCACAGCCTGATTTCCTGAAGTGCTGAGTACCCACAACTGGGTGAAGTGAATGAGAGCTGTGGGTGTTCAGAGCCTCTGAAAAATCAGGCTCTGTAGCAATTAGAACACAACCAATATTGCAATTTCAATGACAAATACACATGTTCTAATACTGAAGATATTCAGCATGGGTGATATCTTTGGATCCAACAAATATTTTAACAAAAAATAAACATTCCAACAAGCCTCTAATCTGCGGTTTCAGCCACTCAAATTAAATGCAAGCGGTCTGTTCTCCTGTAGTGCTCTCACAAGCAGCAAAGTTATGCAATGTGGCTGATTGACAAACACAGTAACTGCTACTAGGTGTAACAAATTGCCAGAATGTTGTCTCCTTCAACAGCATTTGACAAAACAGTAACAGTTACCTACTAGTCACTTACTCGTTCCAGTCCCTCAACACACATATTAAACACTGAAGCTGCATACACATCCAACTGTCCCATTTAAAATGATGTAATTAAATTTATCTGCTTCAGTCATATTATATCCATCACTGTGATCCTTTCAGCACCTTGCCCCCTTTTTGGAGCATGAAATGCAGGTAACAAGAATGACTTCGTTAACATGGGACCATGTTTGCCAAGTATTAGCTTCTGCAGGGAAGTTCTCAAAGTGCGTCTGGCAATTGGTTAAGGATTTAACCATAGCTGCTGTCCTCAAATGCACCAGAAAACGTAAAAGACAACAACAGTTTTAAAAAATGATACAATTATGCTAACACATAGGGCATTAACTACAAGATAACAGAGCTGAAACTCCTGTAAGGCAATATAAGCTCTGCTTATTGAAAAAAACAAATGAGCAGGCCCCAAACTAAACATGTACGCCAAGTGCTCACATGAGGATAGCATAATATAAACACCTAGACAGACTCTATAAGGGAAATCCAATTTACATCCCAATAAAGGACTGAGTAGTACAAGAACTAGTCTTAAAAAACTTCTTTTCTCTTTTAGTAGTGTCCTCTTATCAAAGAAGTGACAGTAAGACAACACGCTATTATTGCTCAGAGCAACATCACATAGCATCTGTACACAGAAATGTTTCACTATAGTCTAGGAAAAGGCATAATAAAGGCCTAATAATAATAATTGGTTTATTTGTGCTGCCTTCAATCCAAGGACCTCAGAGTTTTTACACACTGAATTAAGCCTTGAAACAGACTTGAGAGGCAGAAATACACAGAGGTCACAGTTCACCTAATGTAAAGCACCACTGAAGGCCTCACTTAATTAGGCTAAGCAGCTTGCACCTTTAGTTGCAAAAATGATTTAGCAACGCTTCATTTTAACGTATTAAAAAAAATTGTAAATTACATGCATCGGAATAATGATTAGAGAAGTCTGTCATTAACCAGCTCTCTGGTTAATGGAGTAATTCTTTGCAGTGCAGGTTTTATTTAAGTGTCAGAGATTCAAAATGTCACTTTTCAAAAAACACACAAACAAAAAAACAGATTAGGCTCTCATTTATATCAGTGCCAATCTGGAGTCACTCCACTGACTTCAGGTAAGAACTGAACTTGACCTCAGTTGAAAACTGACTTCAGTGGAGGCACTCTGAATTTACACAGTAAACAAAACAGAATTTGGCTTTAGATTTTAAAAGTACCTGTATGTAGTCAAATTCATTTTTAGAAAGCAAAGGTCAAAGTCAATTAATGTATGTACAGATAATCTTGCCCTCATCCTATACAAAGAGTCAATATTTTAAATCTGACCATGGTGCTCACCTTAACACCATGATGAGTAGTCTAAAAACCTAGAAAGATGAAATAATCTAGGCATAGTAGATAGAACATTAACTCAAAGGATAGGACTGACCCAATAAATAGGCAGACTACTCTGTGGTGTTATTGGGACATGAAAGGCACAAGTTTCTCTGCAAGTTTTGTACCTCGTTTAGTTACAAAACCTAATGTTACGGTAATAGAAGCTGACAAGGAATGTATATCCCATTCCCCCACCCCCCAATGTTTTCAGTCTGTTCACTCTGCATTTGACAGCATTGTGTGTGTAGTTCTTTTTCCACTGTTTCCACAGCACATTCTGCTTCTCCCTAGCTGCAAAGACCATTAGAGCTAAACCAAACTAAAATGATAACTGACCAAAAATTAACCACCCTTCCACATCTGCCCTTAACCCACCCACACAATTTCAAAATTAGACTTAAAGGTAAACAAACTGTTTCTGTCAAACCAGTGCAAGTTACACAGGCTCCTCCCTGAAAAGCCTACCCACCCATAGCCTCTTTTTGTTAAACGCATTAGCTAGAGTGTGTCAGATAGCCTTTACTACCATGGTGGTATGTAGGGAAAGTCAGTCTCTCAGAAATCAAGGTCTGACCCATTTAAAGATGTGATAGTTTAAATCTATCATTTTATACTGCATCTGGAAATGAACAGGAATTAGAACCTGAAACACAGGTATTAGGTGCTTCAGCAAGAAAGATCAGTTACCAGTAGGTGGTCAGCTATACCCTAGAACAGGTGAAAGTTTCACCCCCACCTTCTATTCAACCTCCTCCCTCCCCTCCAAAAAAACGAGTTTAGAGAACGGGCAATAATTAACCAGATTATCAGAGTCACAGGGAAGCTGGGACAGTCCTCTAATAATGGGCCTGTTATCTCTCTCTAAGGTTTTATCAACCACCAGAGACATGGACCCAACTCAAAAGTGGTAACTTGGGGTCCCCGTGCCCCACCACTATAATAATACCAATTGAGAGCCAAGCAGAGAAGACCCTGCTCTCCACAGAAGCTAAAAGCTCAGTCTGATCTAATTGATCTTACCCTCAATGTACAACAAAGGTTCCTCATGGTAAGCAATGCTCTGCTACCAAAGACTGCAGTCAGCAACCTTTCACCAAACTATCCACCATTCAATATAAAGCCACAGATCAGAACTTTCTGGATGAGATGGTGGAAGCAAAGTCTCAGTTTTTCATCCTAAACAGTCACAGCATGAGATTAACAGAAATGTTGCAAAGTGTTTTCATAAACCTGTGATATGGGAACAACAAAATAGATCACCTACCCTGACGGGAGAGGTGCAGCCCAACCTCAGTATCCAGGAGGCAGTGGTTAGTCTATGAGAAAGGTCTGGCCTCCTACCCATTATAAAACAACACTCTTCAGCTAGATGGAGTCAACCAGCAACTATGAAAGTCCTATGGTGGTCATGGCAGCCATAACAAGATACTAAATAGTTTTACGCTGTTTGAATAAACTGAAAATGTAAGATGTATGGCCTAAATTTTCAAATTAACTAGTGATTTTTGGGTGACCAACTTTAAACGCCTCATTTTAAGAGGGTGGGTGCTGAGCATTCACTGTAAAAAATCAGGCCACTGGAAGATGTCTCCATTTGGGCACCCAAAATCACTAGTCACTTTTGATGTTTAATTGGAGTGAGGAGAGCTAGAGAAGAAAGCAATTTTTCAAGCATCCACAGCTGTCTGGAGATTTTTAATAAGATGCTTTTCAGAGTCTACCTTGACCATCCATGTATGAACTCCTTTAATGACTTGTCAAATATGCTCAATTTCCAATACTGCACGGTAAACTGGTTTTAATGTCATTAGCTATCTGCTTTATCTACCAAATCAGGTTTAGTATGAAAGAATTTTTAGCACATGCCAGGCAATGTACCAAGTTGCCAGCTATACCCCCTCAGAACCATTACTCTATAACAAATCTCATCTGACCTTTGAGGATTCTCTGTTGTGGCCTGCTTAGACACTTATTAAGAAAAGCATGATCAAATCAATTCAGAACATATTCATCTGGGGCCTTACAGCTTAGATTAATGCCATTTAATCTTGTAGCTTTTTTCGAACACTGGCGATTCTCTATGAAACAGAATTGAGACAACATGATTTATATACTATAACCAGGTTTTATCCCAAAAGCCTTACATTACAACAACCAATACTATTTGGACTAGTAAACATGACATTTAACATAGTACCTGTGGAAGCAGCATATTACATGTCCCTTTATAAGAATCACAACTTTTTTTTTTAAGAAACCTAAATTGATCAGACAGACACAACCTATATGTTGCTAGAGGAAAGGAGAGTTAGAAAATAACCTTTATAGAATAGAGAAGTTAATATCAAACTATAGAAAGTAATCCCCTTTGTATAATTCATGAAGGATGAACTAAGCAAATCTAATTAGGAAGGACAGACTAGGACATGTTCATGGACATCTTCACAGTTTTTACTGAGCACAGTGGTTTTCCACAGCATGGCTGAAGTGGGGCATCGGGCCTATATTATTAAGGTAACTTCAATGGAACTACATCAGGAATAAATTTGGTTTGTCTCAAGTCTTGGAGTCTAAGTCCAGAGATGATGTAGAAATGGTAGTTCCCTGCCAAAGTGCCTCCATCCACAGACATCTAGGATTTTCCATAGGAACTCATGTTAGTATTCCAAGGAGGAGTGGAAAAGAAACAGCCCCAAAATGAAGGAGTAGGGGGATCTTTAGGACCAAAACTGGGCACAAAGCCAAGTTCAGATCTGAGAACCTCCACTTAAATTGTAAGGGAGTAGTCACCAGAAGAACAAACCTCAAGTGAATATTTTATGTTTTCCTCTAATTAAAATAATTTGGATGTTGTTTAATTTACAAGCTTTGAGCATCAAATGAGTAATCATTTCTGCAGTAACTTGCTTATATGCCCAAGGATACTTTTATTTTTCTTCCAAAATTAACCCTGAAACACATGAAATGATCTAGACATTCTAACAGCCATTATTTCAACTTAAAATTGATACGATGACACGCTGGCAAATCTAATAGATGTGCAATAAGGTTACTTCTTTTAGTTTGTCCCCTAAACTAAAAAATTCTAAATTTATTGAAAGTAAAAATTCAGCAAGATAAGAAAAAGGAACTTAACTCTATGACTAATGACAACTTCTGTTTTTGTACAAGAGTGAAGAAGGGGAAACAAGTTTATTTCTAATTGTATTGATTTTAGAAATCAACTATGATTGAAAACACTTTACACACAAATTAAGTCCCTTCTGTTGGGCTGATCTAGTCAAAATCATAGGGATTTATCATTAGTGTGTGTCATATGTACATGATTGAAAAATTCATCTTGCATGTTTTATGCTCTATTTGAAATACAGTGAACTTCACTATATTTGCAGTTAGCAGCAGAAAGCATATTACATTTTCAATCATATCCAATATCAGCAAAAAGCTGATAATGCTATAATCCCCTTTCCATGGTAAAGAGACCCTTCTTTCTTTGTCCGCACTGCACTCACTGTAAGAGGAAATAGTACAAACTCATTTGAAGTGTGGGCTTTGAGGACATTAATTGGCACTCTAGAGCCAACATGGTAGTTTAGCAAATTAATTAAATATTCCCAAAGGTTGGTTGCCACCCACATGGGCTATGGCAATAAATACATAAAAATAAAAAACCTAACCTCTCTGTGGATGGCATCTGAACATAGGAAGATTGGGTCAAACAAGGTACCCAGGTAAGATTCAATTTTCTTTCCAACTTCTGACACCCTGACTTATGGGATCTGGTTGGTTGCGGGGGAATATGTCTGGTCTACACTATACACACAATATAAGGCAGCTTATGTCAACTTAACTCAGTAAGCATCTACACTAAAATGTCACTCCCACCAATGTAACTTGCCCACTACATTGACTTAACTCCACCTCCTCGAGAGGCATAGCACTTAGGTGGACATAGTTAGGGCAACACAGTGTCAGTGTAGACACTGCATTGCTTACATTGCCTGTTGCTGCCTTTCAGAAGCTGTCCCACAAAGCCCCACACTGACAGTTAAATCGGTGCAAGTGCTCCTAGTGAGGCTATGCACTGCCAATACAAGGAGTGTGGTGTGGACATGCAAAAGCAATTTAATTACTGCAGTGGCTAGAAGTAGACTTAACTTCGTAGTGTTGATTTGCCCAAGGAGTCGTGTTTCTAGGATCAGAAGCTTTCACAAGTTATGTACAGTTGGCTAATTAAACCAAAAGTTGACTAAGGCACTGAGCACTCTTCTAAAAAGAAGGTTTCACTAGAGTTGTGCTTTTTTCTTAGCCTTCTGTTAAATAATGATAAACACTTCAATTAAGCTAAACCATACGAACATAAACATCATGAGTTTACTCTGCAGTTGTCCAAATGCATTCTTAATAATAAAATACCTATCTCACTGCCAGATCAGCTCAACACTAAAAACGTAACTGTTGCTCATCAAGAACACTTGCAACTGCTGTATAAACTTATGTGAACATAGGCTACTAATCAAGTTGTCTTCAACAGAAGGAAAAGAAAAAACTTTAATCAGAGTGAAAAAAAAATCAGTATCTATCTCACAGCTTACTATAAAGGGATACTCTTGGAGGAATTCTGTGCCACTGCGCATGCGCAGAATTTATGTTCCCTACAGATTTCTTTGCTTCTCCACAGAAAAATGACTTTCTGAAGGAGAAGCAAAGGGAAGCCACAAGAACAATTATGCGACCCTCCCCAGCAGTATGTTTCGGGGGCCCAGGGCAGCTGGAAGAAAAGTAAATCACTGTGTAGCAGGCGGCGGGACTGGGGAAGACCCAGTTAGTGGCTCCTACCCTGCCCCAGGCTCAGCTGCTAGTCCCGACTGGGCGGACAGGACTTTCTCTTCCTTTGCACAGCATCCGGGGCCGAGTCAGACCCACCCCCAGATTTTTCCCTCACCTGAAGGAAGCTCTACAACCCCCTCCCCCCCCCCCGCGCTTTCTGCACCCATCGCTCCTCAGCTGCAGGGGGCAGGAGCCCTGTACAAGGATCTGCTTCCCCATCCGCCCAACCCCGTGCCTCCAGACCCCCACACCGAGCCTCACCTCACTGAACTCAGAACCCCTCCTGATGAGCCCCACTCCCCCATAACCAACCAGACGAGCTACCCACACCCAGATCCCCACCATGCCCCAAACAGCTGCATCTGGACCCCCCCACTGAGTCCCCCACACCCATACCCCCCGCCGAGATCTCTTCCCCCTATACCCGGACCCCCCACACTGAGCTCCAACCACCTGGACCCCTCTGCAGAGTCCCATTACCATTGCACCCAGAACCCCTCCCCAACAAGCCCCTGTGCATCCAGATCCCCCCATATCCAGATCCCCCACTGAGCTACCCGCACCCAGATTGCCCCACACAGAAACCTCTCAACCTACACCTGAATCCCCCCAAACTAAGCCCCTCCACACTTGGATCCTGCCTTGCTGAGCCAGCCTGGTGCACCTGGCACAGAGGGGCGGGGCCTGGGGTATTTCTGGGGCAGGCCCGGTCTTTGCGCTGTGTCAGGTTTGGGTGCAGCCTCACAGCTGAGTCCATGCACAGTGATCTCCCTCCTCTGTGCAGCCAGTGGCCTGTGCTCCCCAATGCCATGGTGGCGCCTCCACACTTATTTGACAAATAAAATTTGCAAAATTTTAAAATACTGTGCATAGAATTTTTATTTTTTGGCACAGAATGCCCTCAGGAGTAAGAGAGTCTTCAAAGAACTGCACTCTAATGAGAAGAAAGAAAAAAAAAACCAACAAGCTTCCCTTTACAAACTAAAGTAGGCCTACAATGGAAAAACAACCATCTATCCAGACACAACCCTGGGACTGGTTGAATCAGGTTACCTGTCTCCAAAGTCCACTTCTATTAGAACTAAGTACACAAAGTCACCAAAAGTGCCTAAGGAAAATTGAGGTTCATACCATCTCACATTAGAAAGTGCAAGGACATGCATAAAATTATATATTAAAAATAATAATCTAAAACCACTATTTCTACAGTTCCAGTACTGCAATCAGATCCACCAGTGGACCCTTGCACCCATGCAGAGGGCTCCATATGGCACATGATGCTACCTACAGCGATCTGATTGCAGGACTGGGGAACAATTTTGAGTTCTAAGTAGGCACCTCTGCAAACAGTATCCCAAACATATGGAGTAAAGATTTAAACTTTAAATATGTTCAAAAGATTCACTTCCTGCATCACTAAAAATAGATACATATTCCTTAAAACCAAGACACTATGATTTTTCTTTTAAAAAATAATTAAATTGATGGTTGATAATGTTGTATAAAACTACAGACAAGTTAAGTAATCTGGAAAAGAGAGACTATTTATAGATCCATTAAAAAAATATATGTAAAATTGCACTGAATGAATTTATTCTCCAGATAACACAGCAAGTCCTCTATGTGGACATAGTACAGGACAGAAGTAATACTATGATATATCAGTACATACTAAATTTTAGATTTCATTATGCATGAAGACTGTGTTTCAATGTACTGTTAAAACTTAGATATTATCGTATGCTCACATGTTATATTAATGCCATCTAACTAAATTTCAATTCTTTAATTATATCTGCAATGCCATCCTCATATTAGGTGAAGACGCATCAAACATATCACAAAATAGTCTACATATATCTCTATATTTGAAGCCTTTGGTTTCAATTCTAAACCATTCTGACATATTGTGTAAACACCAGTCTCTAAATGAAAACATTAACATGTCACTGAAACTACATTGTGCTAATAAATTATGCCCTGTTCAGCCTGTATTCCTCTCTAAAATCTTACCAAAAGATACCTGACCTAAATTCCACCAAACTGAAGCCAAGAGACATGATTAAATATTGTGTGTTTGGTTTAATTTGAGCCCTCAAACCCAATATAACCTTTGCTCTTCAAATACCAAGTGGGTCTACTAATCTAGCAAAGTTTTTGCATTTTATGTAACCCCTAGGTTAGTTCAGTTACAAGCTTTTAGATTTAGCTATCCTAAATTTATAAACCCCGTGAGAAATAGCTATGAAAATAAAAGGATAACTCACTTCACTGTTGAGGATCTTAGTTTGATGGAACACCAATATTCCCCTTGTCCCCGTGTGTCCCGCTTTGATGAAAATACTGTGTATGAAAACAGATTATTTTTAGACTCAGTATGTGAAAGCACAGTACTTCCTGTCTCAGCTCCACCTTAAAAACTACACATACATTCTCTTTTTGATTTCTGCAGCCAGTATTTCATAACCCCTGCTATCAAATGCAATGGAGGGGATGTCGAAGGGACAAGGTGTTAGAAACCTGAAATGTCAATTCCCTAGTTCATAACTCAGCACAAAAAAAGTTTGGTTAAAATACACTATCGCTCTTAGGCAATCAGGGCATATTAAAACGACGGCATTTTTATCTGTCACAGCTATGAATAGACTAAAATATTTTTATTTATAACACTGATCTTTTCCATAGCAACAGGATGTGAACATGGCATTCCCAGTGTAATGAAGTCACTATAGCAACATGATAATGATGTCAGAATAATCAGAAAGTATTTCATACTTAGGAGATGGTGTGCCACACTAGCTGTGTATAAATTAAAAAGTTAGATACTGTAGAATCCAGCCTGTTCTGCTTTAAATTTCTCTTTCACTTAAAACTCACAGAAACAGCATTAAGGTATAGAGTGTTTGATTATTACTATCTGTTTCTTAGTGACTTCAGTCCTTATTGTCTCACAATTTCAGAAACTTCCATACTAAACATATTTCACCTCTTGAGGAGTCTGCCATGGCCAATTGGATAAAGAATCAAGTGCTATTCCATTAACAAAGGAGAATTTTTTCAAAATATTACACACCAAATCAGGGCAGTTCACAATTCAACCCTGGTCTTCCTCAAAGAACACAATGAGTTAGATTATTTGATGCTGTTAAATTCAAAACACATTTGGTGCCACATTTTAGACTACGAACAATACACAAAGCCAAAATTACAAACTACCACTCTGGTTAAAAGCAATTTAATAAATACAAACACAAACAAGAAGTTGTGGTACCATATTTACAGATGATTGAAAATGAACAAATTTTTAAAAATCTGGTTTTCATTACCTGTGGTGTTTGTTTACTGTTTGCAGTTCATTCCAATATATGACTAGAACAATGAAAATAGACAAGTCAGCTTCATTTTTGTTTCTAGTCAGTTTCAATTTCTGGTTCAGACATTAACACAAGACTGCAATGCTTGGTTACAAACATTGCAAAGAAAGATTTAAACTCAAACTCAAAATGATCAGCAATTAAGTTTAAAAAATATATATACTGGCAACATAAATATAGCTATGAGGTTTTGTCAAATTTCCTAAACACAAAAAAACCCACAAAATTTTGAGCTAAACAGTGTGCCTTTCACCATGAATAATTTCTGCAGTTCAATGAACGGGGAAAAATTAAATTTGATGGTGTCTGGAGGCAGATAAGTTTTTCTATGGAATACTACTGGAAAGACTACCCTATTGGTAATTCTTGTGGTAGTCAACTCCCTATTTTAAAAGTTTTAGAGTGATGTAGATGATTTATTGGGCATGGGTTGTTTTACATTATGTGATGTTTAAAAGTTTCAGTGCCGAGCAGAGGTACATTCTATGTACATGCCAAAGTTAACCAAGAAAAAATTCAGAAAGACTCCTACAAGTCAGAATGTAGCTATCAATAATGAAAGCAGCTCTTGAAATATATACTTTGATGTTATATACTACCCAGACTTGGAGGGCTGTAACTTACAAAATCGAAACAACCTCGTTCACCCTCACATTTAAATAGAAGACTGGCAGAAGGCAAGGAGAGAAGACGATCCCTCCTAGAGTGACACCTTCAGAAAAGTGGCAATGTAATAAAATGTTTGAAAATAGGAAGCACTATAAAGACACAACCATGCAAATGAAAGATGATCCTCTTTTCCCCTTTCACCCACTGCCCAAAATAGCAATCCAAAGCTAGCTTGTTGCTCTGAATGCCTTGATAATTCAGGTAACATTTGTTTTGTTTTTTATTTTGATTTAGGGCTGCAGAAAACTTTAAACTCAAGTTGGAGAACAGTATCAGAGAGGTAGCCGTTGGAGAACAGTTTACAAACTGTCTCAATGGCCCTTCCCAAACTTTCCTCTTCAAAGTCAGGGAGTAGGAACAGGAAAATAAACACTCAGAATCTAACATTCAGACACCCAAATCCAAGTATCATCCACCCCAAATAGATCTTTCCCACACAGACCACCTAAGCCTTGTCTCACATATTAGCCTCAAGTTATCTTCAAAGACAAGGGATGAGAGAACTACAACAGCCTTTTATGTCCCCTTGCAATGTCTTTGGAAGCAGTGAGATGGCCTGCTCCCCTTCAACTTGGGTTCCTTGGCTCCCTCTTCACTTTGAGCTGTAAAGCCTCTCTAGGACTGACAGACACCCCAGACTGCATGGACCACAAGAGAACTGCAGGATTTTCTCAGGCCCAATTATACAATCTGGGGAGAGTTTCTGCTACTGCAACACTGAACGCACCAGAACTGAAAAGGCAACAGGAAGCAGTAAAGAGTCCAGGAGCCAGACAACTTCACTCCCTCCTTCCTCCACACACCCCAAAATAGGGAAGTGCAGCATCCTTGGCGTCTGATTGTCCCCACATCTGGGGGGCTGAGAGACGCTGGGGAATTCCTGGTTTCACTTCCACCATTACTATGGCTAGCATGCATTAGGTGGGTCTAGGAGGTGTGGGAGAGTGGTTGATGGCAGCAACTCAAGGAATGCACTAAACTACCCTGCTAGCTCCCATGTGTGGCATGGGCACTGCCAACAGGAGGTCAGGCCATCCCAAATATGCCTGATGCCAGCCAAGTTCAGATCCAACAAGGCAGATGCATGCCCCATGCCTCGCGCAGGAAATCACAATAGAACCGTTTTTATGGGAGGAGAGAGAGAACCGCTGCCTGGCAGTGCTGCCAGCCCAGGAACACCCTGGGGGCAGTGCCCATGCCACCCCATCCTTTCTTCCTCGAGTCAGTGCCCCCCGCACATCCCTGCCCCGCTTCCTAGAGCCAAAGCCTGCCCATCGTGCGGGGAGCAGCGCCTGTCCCAAGCGCCCCCTTCACCCTGGGGGGGGGTCACTGTGCCCCCTTCACCCTGGGGGGGGGGGTCACTGTGCCCCCTTCACCCTGGGGGGGGTCACTGTGCCCCCTTCACCCTGGGGGGGGTCACTGTGCCCATTCCCTGCCTCCCTGGGCCCTTGATTTTACCCTTGGGGTAGGAACCCCGGGCCCTGACTCACACTCCCTTCCCCCTGCAGGGCTGGGGGAGGACACAAGTTAGTGCCCCCCCCGGGAAAGGTCAGTGCCCTCTTTATCCCTCACTCCCAGCGGCCCCGGGGGGGGTCCCTGAATCCCCCCCCGGGGCAGTGCCCCCCAGTTAGCCTGGGCTGAGTAATGAACCCCCGGGCCCCTCACATGCCCCCTTCCCCAGGGGTCCCACGGACTCACCCCACTTTACCCCCGGGGCTCATCAACCTCCCCCCGGCTGGGGGCAGGACCCCTGGTATCCCGCACCCCCGGCTGTCCCTGACCTCCCCGGGCACCCCCCTGCCTGGGGGCCCGGCCCCGCTCCGGGGAGCCGGGACTCGCGGCCCTTCCCCGCGGAGCGCCCCGAGCAGGCCCGGCCCGGCGCCGCCGCCCCACTCACCCGCCGCCGGTGCCCGCCGGGCCGCCTCCTTCCGCCCGCCGCCTGCGCTCGCCTGCTCCGCTCGGGGCTCGGCTGCTGTGCGCGGCGGCGCCGCGTCCGCTCCGCCCCGCCCCCTTCCTCCTCCCCGCCCCCGGCCCGGCGCCCGGCAGCGGCCTGGGAGGAGCCCGCGGGGCGGGCCCGAGACAGCCGGGAGGAGCGGGGCGCTGGGAGCCGGGGCCGGGGGAGCTGGAGGGGTTGGGGGCTGGGTGGGGGGTCCTGGGCTACGGGGGAGGGGCTCTGGAGGGGTTGGGGGTCCTGGGCTATGAGGAGGGGATCTGGAGGGGTCCTGGGGGGCCTGGGCTATGGGGGAGGGGATCTGGAGGGGTTGGGGCTGGGGGTCCTGGGCTATGAGGGAGGGGATCTGGAGGGGTTGGGGGTCCTGGGCTATGGGGAGGGGATCTGGAGGGGTTGGGGGCTGTTGGAGGGTCCTGGGCTATGAGGAGGATCTGGAGGGGTTGGGGTCCTGGGCTATGGGGAGGGGATCTGGAGGTTGGGGGCTGTTGGAGGGTCCTGGGCTATGAGGAGGGGATCTGGAGGGGTTGGGGGTCCTGGGCTACGGGGAGGGGGCTCTAGGGGCTGTTGGAGAGGTCCTGAGCTATGGGGAGAGGATCTGGAGGGGAGGGGGCTGTTGGAGGGGTCCTGGGCTATGAGGGGAGGGGATCTGGAGGGGTTGGGGGTCCTGGGCTATGGGGGAGGGGGATCTGGAGGGGTTGGGGGCTGTGTGAGGGGTCCTGGGCTATGAGGGGAGGGGATCTGGAGGGGTTGGGGGGGTCCTGGGCTATGGGGGAGGGAATCTGGCGGGGTTGGGGTCTGTGTGAGGGGTCCTGGGCTATGGGGGGTGGGGATCTGGAGGGGTTGGGGGGTCCTGGGCTATGGGGGAGGAGATCTGGAGGGGAGGGGGGCTGTTGGAGGGATCCTGGGCTATGGGGGAGCGGATCTGGAGGGGAGGGGGGCTGTTGGAGGGATCCTGGGCTATGGGGGAGCAGATCTGGAGGGGAGGGGGGCTGGTGGAGGGATCCTGGGCTATGGGGCTTGCATGTTTTTTGGTGGTGGTGGTGGGACTACTCCTGTGCTTAAGTGCTTTGCTTTATCAAGCCCATGTGCTGAGCAACTCGCAGGACGAAGCCTCACCTACCTAGGAGTAGCCTGGGAAGAGCAGAATGTATCTATTGAGCATGATAAACTAGGTTTTAGCTATGCCTTCCACTTGTTGGGTGTGAAATTCACTCCCATGTGCCGGGCTAGCTCAGAGCACCCAGGACCCTGTTGGAGTGGTGCGCAGAACTTGTGCTGGCCCTCTGCAGAGAGGTGAATTTCATCCATGATTCGGTAGAAGACAAGTAGGATTTTATCAGCAGCGAGAGGGCAATCCTAAGAATATTTTCTTCTTCTATTGTGTCCTGGGGCCCACAGCCCAATTATTCTGCTAGTGCTAGGCATCATACTTTTTATTTCAGCCTGATTCAAACCTAGAAACTCTTCTCAGCTTCAAGCATGGATTTTTTGGATAATATAAGGCAGTGGTTCTCAAACTTTTGTACTGATGACCTCTTTCACACAGCAAGCCTATGAGTGTGACCCCCTTATAAAGTAAAAACACATTTTTTAAATATTTAACACTATTATAAATGCTGGAGGCGAAGTGGAGTTTGGGGTGGAGGCTGACAGCTCGCAACCCCCCACAAAATAACTTTGCGACCTCCAAGGGGTCAGGACCCCCAGTTTGAGAACCCCCGATAAGGTGTTCATTGTGTGCACATCATTGTTAAATGACAAACTGCAATTTCATTTGCTTTTCATACATAAATTTGCTGATCTCTTTCAAAATTCTTTCAACTTATGATGACTTAATAATCTATTTTGTCACACAATCAGGAATAGACCTGGCAAGCCAAACATAGCTGCTAGGCCGGGATAAATTTACAGACAGAAAAAATCATATCAATTTATTTTGGACCAGGGTGTAAGCCATTTAATTTTAATGCCATTGCTCAGGTTTAATAAATATAATATCAGGAGAGTATGAAATTACTCAAAGTTCAAGAGTATTATTGGAATTACTGTAGCATCACAGTATAATCATTAAATGTTGTGTTATAAACAGCACTTTACACTGAGAGATTGTCAGGCTCCAAAACAATGTAAATATTTACATGGAGTTTACTAAACTTCCAGTTTAGTTGAACTAGTTTTTAAGCCCCAGTTCTGTTAGTATATTAAACTCTCAATTGATTAGATTGTTTTGGATGTGCTGCCTGGTTCTGTTCTTTATTGTTATTTTTTCTTGTACATCACCCAAAAATGCATCACTCCTTACATTACAAGATAAATTGCACATAGTTCCTAACTTAGAGAGTTTACACTCCTTTCACTCAGGATGTAACCAGGGAAACAAGCAAATTTTTTTTTTTTTTAATTTTTTTATTTTTTTTAGAACAGCACTTTATTGCAGACACAGGGCAGATACTACTTCTTCTTGGAGACACCGACGGTTCTGCCTTGGCTGGGGGTTCTGCTGGCAAAGTCACAGCTCACACTATAAGATGACATTGTTACTTGTTTTTCAACAAAGGCATGTGGCTCGGCATAGTTATAAAATAATGTAAATAAATATGTCTCACAAATGTCTCGGTGAAATTCACCCTCTGCAAAGGGTCAACTCAAGGCCTATTTAAGGTTGAAATCTTACGTGGGACTTGAATGGGAAACAGGACTTTCACAGGGTGAATTTCATCCTAGTAAAGCAAGAATGTGGTTGACCCACTTCATATGGTTCCCTTGGTAGAAGTAGATCTTAATGAGGAGTGGGTAATGGCACTCAGTCTTGCTTTGGTTCTCCTTTTAGGCCTGTCTACTTCCAGATCTCATGCTGGTACAACAAACATGTTCTGCTGAACTAGATTCATCCATGGTATAACTCCTGGCTTCCCCATACAACAGCAGATAGGAAAGTATTTAAATAACAAAAACAATCGTCATGAAACTAACATGACATTTGCTACCATCTCATTGTTCATTTTCTATATTCTATCCCTTTCACCTACCCTTTGTCTGTCTTGTCTCTTTAGAGCAGTGGTAGTCAATAGGCAGACCATGGGCCACATCTGGACCTCCAGATGCTTTTGAATGGACCCCAAAATCATTTTATTTACTTATTATTTTTATTATTATTTTCTCTGGAGTCTGGACCTTCACTATACCTTGACCAAGAAATTTGGACCTTGACAAAAAATAATAGACTACCTTTGCTTTAGACTGTAAGCTCTTTGGGGTGAGGGCTGTGTCTTATTCTATGCTGTACCGTGCTTAGCACAGTAGGGGCCCATTCTTGATTGGACCCTACACACTACCATAATAAACATGCTCAATAATAATAGATGAATTTGGATCAGCCAGGGTTTTCTAAGGAGTGAACCAATGAATGCTGAGGAAAGGGACAAAGTAGCTGAGTGAGGACATCCCAATCAGCATGAGAAGACACAGATAAGGAAAGAAAAACACCCTCTCACTTATCATAGCAAACAATGTGTTGACAGTTAACAGTGCAGGGTGGGGTGTAACGTCTGCAGGAGGTATTGTGAAAGTGGCAATATATTGAAGAACTGGTGATATGATGTAAAGTTTTAAAAAATAAAAAATACATAATAGGATAGCATTAACATTGAAGAATGGGAATATATATTCTTTCATCTCTTCCTATTTTGTTGTATGTTGATACAGTCTGTTAGACTGTAAGCTTTTGGAAGGACTGGGTCTTATGTTATATGCAGAGAGAGTCTAATTCAAACCCCACTGGAGTCAAAGTAGAGAGTCTCATGTTCTGAGGGTTGTTAGACTTCTTCCCCAGTTCAATGCAACTTATAATTCATCTGTAAAATATAGGTTTGAATTTTGCTCAAGACAAGCTCAGATCTAAGATAAACCAGTTTTACAAATTATACAGAATGCCTGTTTTTGCCAATTTAAAGCTTTAAATGCCTCCAAAAGTAAAGCCATTCAGTCTGTCTGAATTTGAATGTTTAGCTCTCAGTGAGTGTTACTTAAAATGCATAGAGATCTTTCTATTGTTTTCAAGCACTGCTTTTTCTAATTACATAACCAGCTGTCAAGGGACATAACAAGAACCGCAGCCACTATCTCTGGAGATATTCCAGGTTAAGCTATACAAAGGACTCTCAGGCTGCTGTGAGAGGTGATGCTAAACTGCCCTGCAGCAGCTGCAAGCAGATAGAACTAGATGACGCATGGTCCTTCACTATGCCCCTCATTTGTCTATTCTGCTCCTGTTTCACTTCAGTGGATATTAGTAGGAGATTTGCATGAGGACTGATTATAAAATAGTAGTACTTTGCACTTACCATTGCCTTTCATCCAAAATGCTCTAACAGAGATGGGTACATATTATTAGTTTCATTTTAGAGCTGCAGAAAAGGAGAGGTTAAGTGACTTGCCCATAGGGAGGAGGGATAGTTCAGTGGTTTGAGCATTGACCTGCTAAACCCAGGGTTGTGAGTTCAATCCTTGAGGGGGCCACTTAGGGATCTGGGGCAAAAAAAAATTGGTCCTGCTAGTGTAGGCAGGGGGCTGGACTCAATGACCTTTCAAGGTCCCTTCCAGTTCTAGGAGATTGGTATATCTCCAACTATTACTTACTTTATTAGCCATACAACCAGTAGGTGGCAGGGAGAAGAATGGAATCCCGATGCCCTCCTCAACTCTAACTACTAGATGCAGGGGCGGCTCTAGGCACCAGCAAAACAAGCTGCTGCCTAGGGCGGCAAAATATAGGGGGCGGCAAAAGGCTGGGGCTGGGGCCCCAGCTCATCCTGCCGCTGCGAGCCGAGGAGCGGCCCGTCCCCTGCAGCCGGGCAGGGCCGCGCTACCGGCTCCGCTTGGGGGAGAGGGATGGCCCCTTACTGGTACCGCGGCCCTGCCTGACTGCAGAAGACGGGCCGCTCCTCCTCCGCTTGTTCCCCGGGTCCTAAACAGCCCGGCAGCAGCTTGGCTGGGGGGGCGGGGCTGAGCCCCGCCCCACTAAGAGCCACGTGGTCAGGGAGCAGGGCTACAAGCTCCGGGCCAAGCGGAGGCAGCTGAGCTGAGCCTGGAGCTTGCGGCCTCGCCCCCTCCCCACGAGGCTCTGAGCGGGGAAGAGCTCAGCCCCGTCTGGAGTCATGCGGCTGCCGCGCGGCGAGCCGGGGGTAAGCTGCCTGGGGTAAGCAGGGCAGGGGGGGGGGGGGGGGCACAGGTTCGGGGGGAGTCAGGGGCAGGAGGGGGCACAGGTTGGGGGCGGTCAGGGGACAGGGAAGGGGGTTGGATTGGGGGTCTCAGGAGGTGTTTGTCAGGCACCCCGACCCATTACCCCCAGGCCCAGCCCTGACCCCAGCTCCAAGACCAGCCCCTAGGACCTGGGCACCCCCGGCCCCATCCCCAGCTCCGAGCCCAGCCCAGACACCCCTCACCCCATTCCCCACAGACCTGACTCCCAGCTCTGAGCCCAGCCCCTCTGATCCAGACACCCCCTGACCCCATTCCCCACAGCCCTGACCCCAGCTCTGAGCCCAGCCCCTCTGATCCAGACACCCCCTCACCCCATTCCCCCACAGCCCTGACCCCAGCTCTGAGCCCAGCCCTTCTGATCCAGACACCTCCTGACCCCATTCCCCACAGCCCTGACCGCCAGCTCTGAGCCCAGCCCCTCTGAGCTGGGCACCCCCCTCACCCCATTCCCCTCACAGCTCTGACCCCCAGCTCTGAGCCCAGCCCATCTGATCCGGACACCCCTGACCCCACTGCCCTGACCCCCAGCTCTGAGCCCAGTAAAGCATTTAATGTTTTTAAATAATGTATTTGGTGTATTTTCAAATTATTACAAATTAATTTTCACTAGTTATTTTTTACATTTCCAAATACATGTTACTATAGTATTGCAACTTTTTTTTATGGAAGGGGCCCCCAAAATTGCTTTGCCCTGAATCCTCTGGGCGGCCCTACCCAGTGTGTGTGAGGAGCCGGGGAGGGAGGGAAACGGGGTCCCCTGGAGCCGAGCCCGGGCTGCGATGGTGGCGAGGGGCTCCTGCAGTGTGTGAGGAGGTGAGCGGCCGGCTGGGTTCGTCGGTGCTGAGCAGGTAGCCCCGCAGCCGGAGATCCTCGCCTTCCCTCCTGCCAGGGCTGGGCCAGGGCACCGTGAGGCTGAAGAGCAGCAGGTCCAGGGGGCTCTCCAGGTCTTTGGCCGCCAGCATGTCGAGGGTGAGGGCGGTGAGCACGAACTGATCCACCTTGGCCACCAGCAGTGCTGCGAAGCCCAGGGAGGGGGCCGTGTTCTTTGCGCCACCCCGTAGCCGTGCCGCCACCTGGAAGTACTCCCGCTCCGTGCTGCCCAGCAGCTCCACCCGCATGGGGACGGAGTCGCAGCTGGGCCAGGGCTCGGCTGCAGTGTGCTGGTAGCGGATCCCACATTTGGGGGGGAGGCCAGTGCTGGGGCAACAGGGGGTGTGAGTGGGGGGTACTGGTGGGCGGGGGGGGCTCATGTCGGGAGGGGGGGGCAGCCAAAAATTTTTTTGCTTGGGGCGGCAAAAAACCTAGAGCCGGCCCTGACTAGATGATACTGCTTTCTCTCACTCCTTCTCTCTGCAGTGGAGATCTATAGTGCAACAGAATTTTGCTTCTAGCTGCAATTCATGGGTTTTGATAATGATCTATAAAGCCCTATCATTTAGGGCTTGAATCTTAGCTACCTGCAATTCGTCTCTCTCTCTCTCTCTCCCTCCTTGTACCATCATGACAGATGAATCACTCTTGCTCACCGTCCCTCAATTTGTATGGCTCAAGGCAGGCTGTTCTCAGCAGAGGGCTCTCTGAATTCACTCCTTCTGTAGGTCTGACAAAGCGCAGACTAGCTAACCTTGAGGGCACTATTCAAAGACTATCTTTTTACTCAGGCTTTTGTCTGCGGGAGCTTAGTATGGAAGGAGCTGATGTCCTTAAGGAGAGCTCTGATTACAGGTTGGGGATGTTGCCTCTGAGTTTATTTATATTACTGTGGAATCTGTAAATGTAGGGAGTGTTCTTCTGACAGAAAATTACTGGCTGCATAAAGTCGAAAATAGGGGGCCGAATCCTGAAGCCCGCTGCTTACACAGGCAAACAGTCAATGAGAGTTGTGACTTTAACTGCTGTAAAGTCAATAGAGGTGAAATTCAGTCCTGTGCAGATAGCCAGGACAGGGGTGAGGCATGACTTAAATTCCCCTTATTCCCTTATTGGGACTTAATGGAATTGAAGTGCTACATGAACTTTGTGCTAGGCCTTGGCACAAGGGTGAATTTCACCTGAGGAGTTTCTCTATATAAACAAACAGTGCCCCTGATATCTATTCATCTGTTTCCTATCTGACTCAGCATTACTGATTCTTCCTTTATTGCCTCCTGTGAGTTATTCATTGTTATCTATTTCATATCCAGCATTTGGGATCATATTCTATGTTTCAAAACAATAAGGAGGGCTGAGGCGCTCAGGGCCTGATTCAGCAACCGGACCTGTTTAGCTTATGTTGCTGGGAAGGTTGATTTGGCCAAGTTTCTGCTGGTTTACATGGAACCTGACCAGATTGATTGCTGAGTCAGACCCTGCAGGTGTGTGATATCAGATCTGCTGGAATATGTTCTTTGGTAACAAAGCGATAAACTCTTTGAGAGAGAGAGAGAGAGAGAGAATGTAAGGCCAGTTCCAATGTCTATTGCAATTAATGGGAATTTTCTATTGCGTTCAGTGGGTGCTAGACTGGGGCCTTAGGTCTGGTAAGACGCACCATCCTGACATCTCTGGAAACTGATTCCCTCCATTTATCAGCAGAGCAGGTCTGGCAGGAGCAGCACAAGCCTCAATACATGGGGCCTGACTCACCACTATATTACTCCACTATCCCTTCTTGTGTGGTGGACGCTTGTTTGCTGGTAAGTAGACTGAGATGATCAGCTCGCAGTGATAAATATTGTAAACACACCCAGCACCTTTTTGAGATTGGCACATTCTCTAAATGAAAACAAATAAACTCATTGTGCACACACCACTGAGCAGCCATCCCCTGGTACCAACTTGCAGGCCTAGCTATCTTGGGCTGGATCTGAGCCAGCCTCCTTGACACAAAAGACTGATTTGCTGCTGCTTTGCAGTTTGTGTCACTACTTATACCCATGTAAAGATTGTGTAAAATGCTAACAAATCCGAGTGGTAGAGATTTACTGACACTGCAGCATGGGTGCTGCCACACCTCCTGGCTTGAAGTGGTTTCCATCAAATACACGGGTTACACTTTGGTTCAGCACCCCCACTATACAAATTTTTCCAGTGCTCCTGCTTTGCAGTGTACATGACAACACGAGCTGCAGGGCACAGAAAATCAAGCCTTCTATATCTTGTTACCCCAACCCTAAGCCTTCCAGTCCCTCAGGTGATGCTGAATTTGACAGTTTCATAAAGCATTGCAAACTATCTTCAATCTTATTTCTACAAAAGACCCGAGTTGTTGCACAAAATCTTATTTCCAACCAAATCCATCCCTGGTGTAAATCTACTGATGTCAGTGAGGTTACAGCAGGGATTGTTTGGCCTGCTATGCTTTGGGACTTGGCAGGAGTGAAAGACTAAATGCCAAACATGGTCATTCTGAGCACCTGCACTGGGCTTGAAACACATCACCTGTAAAGGCTGCACAGGTCTGTGGGTTATACTGATGTTCATACAGACAGATGAAAATGAATCATAATCCCCTGGGATTTTTTTTAAATTACAATTGCCCAATTGGATAAATTATCACAACTTCAACTGATGCAAATATCTAGTTAATATCCATTTGCTGACTTAATGAAATCCAGAAACAATTTGCAATCTCATAATGAGCCTGGATTCCTAGCTGATAGAATCACAGGACTGGAGAAGAGAGGTCAGCTCAGCAAAACAGATCAGTGGTACATTTAAATGAAAATGCGTTCAGCACTATACAGGCTCCTAATATGTTATTATTATTATCATTAAATGAAGAAGTGCTGACTTCATTATGACTGTGTGAGCTTTGCAAACTGTGCAGAAACAGGGTTGTTGGTTTTTTTACCCCCTCCAAGTTTCATGTTTTTTTTAAAAATACAATCAAGAAAGAACCAGATTAAATAATTGCTACAAACAAACTCATGATGAGCCTTTGAAATGCAAACGCAATTTTTCCTTAACATATTTATTGTAATGTATCATTAGAAATAAGGATTATTAATAATATTATTAGCAATGCATAATGATAGCTAACATTTTTATGGCTCTTGCACACAGTGTATGTGTGTGTGTGTAGAGATCAGAGGTACTGCAAGTGCACTTTGCCTCATGTCACCATGCCATGCACCACCATGATGCAATGGACCAAAAACATTCCTGCTGGAGATTAGCCAATAAAATCATTTAAATTGTGCCAGCAACCTGCAAACTATCTGGAGACAGGTGAACTGCTAACATACCAGAGCCATCACAAGAGCAGGCAGATGGGCCCCCAGACTGAATAGGTCCTATGCCTTCAGACTGTGGAGGGTCTAAGCATATGCACTGTCCTGTGACCCACAGTCTGCGTGAACCTAGGTGGCTAATCATTCCTTCCCCCAACTTCTGTGAGCAGAGGAGACCCTGAGAGGATGGGTCACTTGAAGGGGCATGGTGGTTGGGGAGGGAGTGTTGATTCCAATGCATCATTCCCTCAGCTGCTCCCTGGTATCCTACGGAAGCACCTCTGCCAATATCCAGTGTGGCTGTTGGAAGCAGGGGCTGGGGCCAAGAAGAGAGGTTTTTGCTCTCTGTGCCATTCTCCTCCAGAGTCAGCAGATTCCCATAAAGCTGCTTGACGACGCATTAGGGGTGGATCCCAGCGGGAGGCTATGGCTCCAGCAGGAGTTATGAATGCTTAGTACTTCCCAGGCAGGACTGAGCCCTAGCTGAGCCTCTGTGCCTGCACTTGCAAGCATGGGGCAGCTTCCCGGAAGAAGAGGGGGCCAAAAAAGCAGTGTGGGGGGACTGACCATTCACAAGGCTGGGGCTCGCTTCATCCTGGAAATGCAACATCCATCAGGGTTGGAATCTGTGACCTTCACTGATCTGTGCCCTTGAGGGGAAGATAGGAAGGGAACTCTTCAAGATGAGGCTCAAGGAATGTCCTCCTCTGCCTCCTGCCTCCCCTTGGCACGTGCGTCTGGCGCAAACTCTCCTTTCAAACCGGCCAGCTTGAGATGCCGAGCAAAGCATTGTCTTATGCTCCTTTCTTGGTGCATTTGCACAGGGAGTTGATGCATCTCCTCAGGGTCTTGCCTATAAAACTCCCAACGGGCAGCTAACTTGCTAGGGAGGGCAGTATAGATCAGGCCTCTTGCGGTTTGACTCTAACAAGACACTGCTCATAAGCACAGACAGAGTTTCCCATATTTTGGGCTAATGGGATCTTAATGGCCTGATTTTATTATTTGCTTTCCACAAGCAAGAGCTTCCCTGTGTGAGGCTCTGAAAACTTTTGTGTTTGCTGCCAGGATCCGCTGTTGGCAATGGGAAAAGCCCAAGTGAGCAAAGGATATGAACCTCTTAGCTCTAATTGTGTCACTCACTTGCTTTCTAATCACAGCCATTGATTTCATAGCTATATTTAAAATAGTTTTCCAAGCAATTTGTTATCCAACCCCTACCCATCTCGTCCCAGCAAGTCTATTCATGGAGGAGAGACGTGCTTTCAAAGTGGAGCTTGGGATGTTTATTTTTGGACAGTAGAAGCAATTTTGTACTGCGTAGGCATCAGTCAGCCAGTGGGAGAGGTGATAGGCCGAGTTCTCCCCTGCCTGCCATCTCCTGCCGTCACTCGTGCAGAGTGGGCGTAAGCTATTACCACCACTGGGATGGCATGGAGAATTCTAAGTGGGGAGAAATTTACTCCTGCACTAGGCAGGTTTAAGTGGCTAAACCAGGTGCAATGCCACAGAGAATGGGGCCCTGGGAGTCAGGACTCCTAGGTTCTAGCCCAGTACTGAGATGGAGCAGTGTCCAGTAGGTAACAGGAAGCGACTAGGTGTTGAAACACCTGGGTTCTGTTTTTAGCTCTGCCACTAAGGTTCTGTTTGTCTTTGGGAAGCTCCCTTTTTCCCATTGCTCTCGAGTGGGATGACATGAGGTTTAATTAGCTACTGTATGGAGCAGCACAGGAGAACAGAATGACATCTTTCTATTTCATTCTTCTGTAGTATGGCAAAGTGAAATGCATACAACACAAGGCCTTAAAATCCTGATATAGTTAAGATTTTGTTCAGGTTGAGGTCTAGTTCACAAAGCATTGTGTTTAGAGACTTTAGTGGAACAAAAAATCCCAGAAAATACATTTAGAATGAGAACACCTGGTGGGAGACCTGGATAACGTGCTAGCACTCTGCGGTCCCAGAAGGGCATAGCCAGACCCTGGTTTCTCTGCACCCGTGCTGCTTTCAGCAGTAAGTGCTTTTCCTTTTCGGTAAGAAGAGCTGCAGTACCTTGCCTGTGGCACCAGAAGTCATGTGATGGCTCAGGGCCTCTCCACTCAGCTGCTATTGTTGTTCCACACTCCTGCTCCCAACATACTTGTAAACACAGAATTTTGCAGAGAGAGAGAGAGACTACATGAGCAGCGGCACAAAACTGCCATGAAAATTTAGCAGCCCAAGCACAAAATCTACTCATCTGCCCTTCTCTCTGACACCTGGTGGAAATGAAAATGAATAATATTTTACTCATCCATAAAAGAAGAAAATTACTCACCCCCAGCAAGAATTGTGTGAGGCTGTATGATGGCATGGTGTGGCCCAGTGTTCATTCATAGAAATGTAATTAACAAGAACACAGCAGACAGTGAAACAGGCATTTATACAATATTTGACAACACATCAATCTTAATCTTTTTGCAAATTCTCCATAACGTCTTCAGGCATAAATCCAGCTACCTGTTCCCTTCACTACTATATATCCTTGGACCTGACTCTGCTCTCACCTGCACTGGTGTAACCTGGAATAACGCAGCTGAAGTCAATGGATTTGCCTGGTGTGAATCAGGAGTGAAAGGAGATTCAAGCCCCTAAATCTACAGAGCAGTTCTGTAGACACCAGTAAAGGGTCATGGAAGAAATTCTCTCATGTGCAAGGGCTGATATGCCAAGTTCAAAATAGAGAAAGGAGAAATATTATTCCTTCATCTGGCATCAAACTGTGTTTGCTGATTCAGTGATCAAAGGCAGTTGCAGACATACAGTTTCTGCCCTCAACCAACTTCCTGTTGCACCGTACTTTGGATCCTAATATTCACTCACTCAACTTCACGCAGTGCTACCAAGAAGCAGCATCTAATCTCACCACCCATGATCACCTTACAAACTCTTCTTTTTGTATATTCAAAGACAACGTGAGATGCAAAACATTACCTGTGCGCGGACAGCCTGACAAGGTCTCTTTCTATCTGGAAAGCGTTTCGGCCTTCCTGTTGCCAGTCAGAGCTGAAATCAGGAAGTGTGGAGGAGTGTGACCATGGGAAGGAGGAAAGGTGGAGAAGAAAAAAAGAAAAGGTTCAGTGAGATTTTATGAACCTCAGGAAAAGTTTTGGAGCTTCAGTTTGAATTTGAAGCAAAGTTCCTCATTTCATGCAACCAGAGACTGCAGTAATAACAACAAAACAGCAACGGTTTGCGTATACACCGTACTTTACATGTGCTGGTCTCAGACACACCTCTCTCCTTGCACACTGCCTTCTCTCCCTCTCCCAAGGGGTAGGGTGACACCTTGTTATCCCCACTTTACGAAGGGAAAGCTGAAGCACAGAGAGCTCATTCTCTTCTCACACCAGCATATGAGAGAAATAATTCCTCTGAAGTCAATGGAGCTGAAACCATGTGAGAACAAGGTCTGGCCCAAACAGATCCCTTGAGTTCTGAAGGGCATACACAGCAGGATAACAGCAGGAATAGTACCTAGGGGCTGGATTCCCGATTGCCTTGCACTGAAGGGAGTCACTTACACTTGTGCAAAGGCAACGTAAAATGCTACAAATTAAATGGCACCAGTTCACTCTCACTTTGCACCAGCATAAGGCCCCAATTCAGCAAAGCACTTAAGAACATACTTAACTTTCATGGGACTTAAGCATGTATTTGAGTTCTTTGCCAAATCAGGATCTGAGCAACGCCACAATGTTCAAGCCAATGTAAACCCAGTCAGCTTGGATGAGGTGCCTGACTTCTCTTAAATCTGAGGTGTATGTAAGTCATTCTTCTGATCCAGAGCTGGTGCTTACCAGTGTCCGCACCTAAAGATTACAAAGAAGGAAATTGTGAGGCCTCAGCTACTTCACTTTCTGCCTCCACTCCTGACAACCATCCTCCAGGAGCATTAAAGATGGAGCATTTAGCACCTGGCTAAATTAATTGAGGCAGGAGACCTAATTGCCTGGGGTTGGTTTGGGCAGATGTCACCGAGGCTGCGTGGCTGGGTTTATAAGGACAGCTGTGAGTTAATAATGCAATCACTGGTAACTGGATAAGAGAAGTGGGTTTTCATGTAATGCTGCTGTGATATCCAAGGAGGAATTATTCATCTCACAGCCTTGGTGGCCATCTGGCATGCAACAGCAATGCCTCCCCACCTCTGCTCCTTCAGGTGCTGTTAGCTGCAACGCATCCCGAAGCAGCTGTTTCAGAAAACCTCATTTCACAGCTCTTCCTATTAACTATTCCACTATAATTAAATTTAAACGATAACAACACTTAGCCTTTCTATAGCGCGCTTCATGCTCTGGAAGCAATTGGAGGATGAGCCAATAATAAATATTTGTGTTCTGTTTCTCCACCCACAAAGGACAAACAGATATGTTCCTTCAGGGTGGCCTTGATTTTAGGCTAAGAGAAGGAAGCAGGAAAGAGAAAAAAGTGCAGCCTGCATGAGAGAGAGCACAGTATGTGTGTGTCTCCTCTCACGGTCTGCATGGAATTAGCAAAAGAAAACTGTCTGCTGAACTCCGCACGCAGGGGGAGAGTGGTTAACAATTTAACCAGGTAGGAAACAAGGCTTCCCCACCATTGATTAGCACCTCCTGAAAAAGGATGGTCTGGTGGTCGGGGCATTTGGCAAGGCAGCATCAAGAGATGTGGGTTGTACTGTGCCCCAAAATGTCTCTGTGCCTTTGGGTAAGCCACTTCGAGGCTGTCTACACTGTAGCTGGGGGGTAGATCTCCCAGCTTGGGTAGATCTCCATGCACTAGCTCTGCTCGAGCTCACACTCTAAAAATAGCAGGGTGGCGACAGCAACTCGGTTCAGCCCCCAGAGTGCAGCCCCCTCTGAAGAGCCTCGGTACGTACCCAGGCGGCTCGCCCGAGCCACCGCCACAAGTGGATTGGTTGCACTGGGGGGGCTAGTCCAAGTGGCCGCTGCCACACTGCTATTTTTAAAGCACTGACTCAAGCAGGGCTCATGCGGGTAGGTCTGCCCGAGCTACGAATCACACCACCCTGCTTCCGTGTAGATGTACCCTCACTCTGCCTCTGTTCCCCAGCGGTAACGGAGGGACAATATTTCCCTGCCTCACAGGGGTGTTGTGCAGAGGAATACATGAAGGGGTTCAGCTCTGAGGGTAAGGGGGTCCATGCAGTGTAGGAAGGGCACTGGAGGGGATGCTGTCCGTATGACCGCATTGTCTGGAGCTGCTCTGAGCAGGTTGCAGCTGAGCTCCGGCCAGATTTTCAGGCATTCAGCACCCAGCTAGCAGGCTGAGCTCCCCTGAGATTCCAGCCCATGGGCGTGACAACTCCTGCAGCTGCAGCTGCATGAGCCTGGTCTATGTTGGTACCTTCATCATTGCTACTACTGAGAACCTGCAAGAGCTGGAAATATCTGGCAAAATAAGCCCAACGTAGATCCTCCCAACTTGTAAGCCAAATCCTGAATTCTTCACTGGAGTCAACAGCTTCCTCCTCACCCAGTAAATAGGCTGAAAGCTGGGAAGTATTGAGCAGATCCGACTCCCACTGAATTTAGGGCCTGCCCAGTCAATTGGAAATAGGTGGAAGTTTTCCCAGAGTAACAGCTGGATGGTTTGTCCCTAATTCTCCAAACCTTTTGAGGCTTTCGCATCAATAAAATAAATCCATAGGGTCAAATTCTGCTCTCACTTCTACCGGTGCAGCTCTGTTGGCTTCAGATTGTTTGCTTGACTGTAGCTCTGAGCCGAACTCAGCTCATGGTACCAAAATACCTTATCACACTGTGTGCTGACCTGCATTCCCACAGCAGAAGTAGAGGGGGAAGTAGCTGAATCTCCATGAGGTTACCCACAACCTCTTTCATTAGCATGTCACGTGCATTTCTGCAGCGCCTTTGGCAAAGCAGTGTGGCTGCATTTTGGACGTATTCTGGTGTGTTAGCTTTCACCACACTGCTGAGGCAGTGCTGGGAGAGGAAACTGTTTGTTAAATAAAACAGATGGATTTTAAAATAGCTCATCTACCATCCCGGTGTTTAGCGACAGAAATGAGGAAAGATAGCACACTAGAATATGATGTTAGAAATACAGTAGATGGGCTTCTGAATAGCTGGCCGTCCCTTGCGTTGCTTTCTAGTTTATTGAGCTGCCTTTGTGTCTCTCTCCAACTCCACACAGTGCAGCATTTCAGGCCGGATTGCTTGTTTCCTTCTAAGGTTCAGTTACATGCACTGCAGCTATGAGCACTGACATTTTTTCAGCATGTGGGTGAGCAATTGACTAGACAGAGGCAGCCATAGTCCAGGTAAAAGTTGAACAAGCTTCCTACATGCACCTCTCCCAACGCATCTCAGTCCTGATAGGCAGCACCTCCAGATAGCCCTGTCTTGTGCCATCACACAGCAATACTAACGTACCTCAGTGCTGACAAGCAGCATCTGCTACTTCTGTCCTGAGGCTGCTCCTCACTTCAGGCCCCTACCCCTGAAATGTGCCTTATTCCTAACCAGCAGCACCCCTGCTATTCCAGTTCTGGGGCCTCACACAACTCACTAGAGTCACCTTCATCCCAGTTTGTGGCAACCTGGCTATTCCAGTGCTGGGCGCCTTTTGAGAATAGACAGCCAGTCACGCTACATTGGCTGGAGGTGGTGTGACTTGGGTAAACCTCCAAGTTTGCTGAACTTGTGACCCAAGGCAGGATTTGTCACACTAACAACTGGATCAAGGTACCTAGAAACAAAACGCTTCCTAAAAGGCTGTTAGCTAATGATTTCCACATTATAAGGAAATATTTAATGACGCTGCAAGCCCACTGAAGCAGGGCCATTTTAAAGACCATGTCTGAAATGAGAAGATTTACACTTGAATCACCCTAGATCTGGTCTGTTCATGACCAGTCACAGGATACGTTCGTTACTTTTCCTGCATACACAAGCGTGAATTAGACCTCAAAAGCTTCAAGGCCTTTTCCTTCACTTTGTAAATTGTCCTAGTTCTTCCAAAGATACTAGACACACAAACTAATTGGATAAAAACGAGAACGAGCCCTATCTTGTCTCCAAAACTCAAACCTGCTTGAGTCGGTTCCATCTTGAGGCGCATCTAGTTAACTTTATTGTATGTTTATTTTAACTTTTGTGGCTTGTGCTTCTTGCTTTCAGTCAGGAACAGAAGCAGAAGCATCAAAATGGCTTGAGAGAAGTTGTCCAGTCCTCAAGAGATTGTGAATCAATTGGTACCTTTTTCTCCTACTTTCAGATGATTGATAGGTCTCTTCCCATTGCCTTTCTCCAGTGGCTATCAAGCCATCACGGTTTTGTTGAGTGACTCGTCATTCACTTCAGACATGCATTTTTGTTGTTGCTGCTTTTTCCCTAGCTTTGCTGAGAAAAGATTATCAAGCCAAAATCCAGAGGAAGAAACTCAATTTCTGCTTTGGGGAAAAGTTCGTGTCTCTGTCCAGCTGATGTGAAATTGTGAGCTGAGTGATTTTTTTTTTTTCCATTTCAGAAAAGTAACAAAGCATTTATTATAAACATTGTTTCAGGCTTTGGCTACAAAGCATGGCTCAGCTGATATAATGATTCCTAAACTTCCTATGGCAGAGACATTGGAGGGCTTTAATTTACTGTGTGTATATGAAACTTTGCAGAATATACACCTGGAACATTCCTGCACTGTGATCTTTCAGAAGGCACAGCTTTGTCATTCGCATTGCTATACGGTTCCCTGTTTCCCTCATTCTATTAACTAATAAAGTCTCCTGCTTATCAGAGAAGAGGATGATTTTTTTATTAATTATTTTTGCATGTGAATTTAGTGCTGGTGAAAACATGTGATTGACATCCATGGAGATTAAAGCCCATAGGCCAGGTGCAGCACAGACAGCATTGGCTGATGCAAGTATGGATACCGCATTAGTAACCCCTTGCTAGCACACCTCACCCACATAAAAGGATAATTCCTTCTCCATGGCACACACTCACAGCCCCAAAATCTGCCCAGTTGTGCCAGTTCTTGGCATTAATGTCATGATGGAAATGGAGCGAGGTCATTGAACTAATAGCACATAGGCCCAGAGTGACCAGCTTTTTGATGCAAAGTGAGTGGGTGTTTGAAATACCTGGTACCTCAATTGGGGTGACACCACCAAAATACATGCAGGCAACTGGGTATCCCCCTGTCTGCTTAATAAATATTTTATGCTGCAGGCAATAGCATTGTGAGCAAGCCACAAGTCCTGCAACAGAGTCATTGTAAGGCACATAATAGAACTGTGTTCATGAGACCATCATCCCAAGGAACAAATATGCTGCAGATGGGGAATTTTTTTCCAGTGGCTTTTAGAGTTGTTTATGCCGACAAGCTGGGGCCTCGTCCCATCAAATACACCAACTTTCAGGGACCCCATGATATCCACCGGCTCATAAGCAGGCAGGAAGCTAAATCTTCAGTTACCGTGCCTTTAAAAGGCTTCATTTGCATTTGCAAAACTAAAGCTCAACTACAGCAAAGATATATCAGGCTGTTTAATCTTCTTATTTTATTGGCTGCATTTTATTATGCATTAAGATACAGTACCTGACTGACTGGTTCTCACTGCAACAGCTTTTATCACCATGAATATATTATAGCTGGGAAAAAATACATGCAGCATTTCAGGCAGAGGCAATCAGGATTCCCTTGTACTAACTCTACAGCATACGTCCATGCTGATTTCTCTCCCATGCAACACATCTGCTGCTACCACAGGACTCCAGCCAATATAGCTATCTCTGCCGTTCTGAATCCATCTAATTGATATTCTAGCTGTGACACTGATCTGTCCTTCTATGGGCAAACAGAAACGCTTCCTGTCACCCAAGTTACTATCTAGCAGACACACCCACGCAATTGCATAAACTCCAATCAGATGTCAATAATCCTCTGACTCATACCATGCTGGGGCATTGGATCTCTTGCCATTGATATATCGGGATGCTTGTCATAACCATCTAACAGATGTTCTTGAAACTTGCATTTTTTTTCCATTGAGGTGTAATGCCCAAAGAAGTTCTGATCTCCCCATAGGTAAGTGCTGTGAAAATGTCTGCTGCATGGCTCTATCTGTGCACCTGAATTTTGCCCTGTGACATCCCCTATTGTTTCATTCCAAGTTTGCCAGTAGCATGGAACCTGGTGTGGGAGGCCTTGTACCTTGCACATGTGTCCTCATGGACTAAAATGAGACAATCACATTCACACTTGTGACAAAGTCCACTTGGAGCTGAGGGCAGCAGTGCTAAAGCCCCGATCCACTATCCCACAGTACCAGTAATTAACTTGTGCATGAGCCCCAGCACCATCCACCTACTAGTGCACGAGTGTGCTGTACCATGAGCTAAGAGTGAGCTAATCCATTGTGTTCTCTATTAATTAGCACACCAGCCCTCCACACGATCTGCCCACCAGCACCCTATCACATTTGGCCAACTGTCCTCTGCTAAGTTCACCTTTTTAAGTGCAGGGTTTTCCTCTGCTAAGAGCGATGACATCAGTTATGGCGAACAATAATGTGAAGAGCGTGAGCTGTTAAGGCCTCAGACTAAGGTCCCCCCTAAAATAACGGTAATGGAACTACTACTAGTTTTGCTCTTTATAACACGGCAAAAAGGGGAATTCTGTTGAAGGATGATCTGGTGGGATCACTAGCCAAGAATTCAGGTGAGCTGGGTTCACTTCCCTGCTCTTCTGCATGACCATAGACAAATAACTTTGTCTCTCTGAGCCTCAGTTCCCCATCTGTTAATAACAGCACTTCCCTCCCTCCCTGCAGTGTTGGGAGAATATGGGGATGGGGCCCATAGAAGTACCTTAGAAAGAATTGGGATTTGAACCTAAGGGTATGTCTACACTATGAAATTAGGTCGAAATTATAGAAGTCGATTTTTTAGAAATCGATTTTATACAGTCGATTGTGTGTGTCTCCACTTAAGACCATTAACTCGGCGGAGTGCGTCCACGGTACTGAGGCTAGCGTCAACTTTGGGAGCATTGCACTATGGGTAGCTATCCCACAGTTCCTGCAGTCTCTGCTGCCCATTGGAATTCTGGGTTGAGATCCCAATGCCTGAAGGGTCAAAAACATTGTTGCGGGTGGTTCTGGGTACATGTTGTCAGCCCCCCTCCATGAAAGCAACAGCAAACAATCATTTCTCGCCTTTTTTTCTAGGTTCCCCGTGCAGATGTCATACGACGGCAAGCATGGAGCCTGCTCAGCTCACCGGCACCGTACGTCTCCTGGGTGCTGGCAGACATGGTACTGCATTGCTACACAGCAGCAGCTCATTGCCTTTTGGCAGCAGACAGTGCATTATGATTGGTAGCCATCATCGTCTTCTCCTCGGTGAGGTCTGTCAGGGGCGCCTAGTCAGACATGGGTGCTCCTGGCAGACCCCGGTGAGGTCTGTCAGGGGCGCCTGGACATAAATGGGAGTGACTCCAGGTCATTCTCTTTTTAACTTTTGTCTCCTGGAAATTCAGTCCTGCCTGCAGTTGTACTGCACCGTCTTCTGGCGAGCAGCCAGGAGATGACGATGGCTAGCAATCGTACTGCACCATCTTCTGGTGAGCAGCCAGGAGACGACAATGGCTAGCAATCGTACTGCACCATCTTCTGGTGAGCAGCCAGGAGACGACGATGGCTAGCAATCGGACTGCACCGTCTTCTGGCGAGCAGCCAGGAGACGACGATGGCTAGCAATCGTACTGCACCATCTTTTGGTGAGCAGCCAGGAGACAACGATGGCTAGCAGTCGTACTGCACCGTCTGCTGCCAGCCTAAGATGTATAAGACAGATGGAGTGGATCAAAACAAGAAAGAGACCAGATTTGTTTTGTATTCATTTGCTCCCTCCCTCTCTCCCTCCCTCCCTCCGTCCGTCCTTCCATGAAATCAACAGCCAACAATCATTTTGGTGAGGTCTGTCAGGGGCACCTTGAAAAGTTTAATGGAGATTCAGTCCTGCCTAGAATAGTGCGGGGAGGGATAGCTCAGTGGTTTGAGCATTGGCCTGCTAAACCCAGGGTTGTGAGTTCAGTCCTTGAGGGGGCCATTCTGTGTGATAGTTGTGTATATTTCTTCTTGATGCAAACCCACCCCCTTTGCCATTTTTAATTCCCTGTAAGCCATGTCATCAGTCAACCCTCCCTCAGCACTGCTGCAGGTCTCTGTTATAGCCTCTGTCTTTCATGCCCTTAAAGATTTTTTCATATATTTGAGCATTTTGTCTTTTGGAACAGAGTTCTGATAGCATGGATTCGTCTCCCCATATAGCGATCAGATCCTGTACCTCCCATTCAGTCCATGCTGGAGCTCTTTTGCAATTCTGGGACTCCATCATGGTCACCTCTGCTGATGAGATCTGCACTCACCTGCATATCGCCATGCTGGCCAAACAGGAAACGAGATTCAAAAGTTCGCGGGCCTTTTCCTGTCTATCTGGCCAGTGTATCTGAGTTGAGAGCACTGTCCAGAGCGGTCACAATGGAGCACTCTGGGATAGCTCCTGGAGGCCAATACCATCAAATTGTGACCACACTACCCCAAATTCGACCCGGCAATGTCTATTTCAGTGCTAATCTCATTGGGGGAGGAGTACAGAAATCGATTTTAAGAGCCCTTTAAGTCAGAAAAAAGGCTTCGTCGTGTGGACAGGTGCAGGGTTAAATCAATGTAATGCTGCTAAATTCGACCTAAACTCGTAGTGTAGCCCAGGACTAAGAGTCTTGACTCCCAGCTCTGGCTGCTCTAATTCAAGAGCACACTCCATCCCAGAGCTGGGAGCAGCTGCTCTGACTCCGAGTGCTCTGCTCCAGACACGAGAAGGCACTGCCTTTTCTAGTCAGAGCCAGTCTTAGTCATGAATGAATTACTGGCTCTGTTCATGGTTCGGAGATGCAATAGGCAGGAAATGGACCAGGGCCAGTTTCCTTTCCCAAGGGGGAGAGAGGCAAAGAGCACAGAGGGCCTGGGCTACATTTTGCACCGCTGGAGCACATTTCTGCCATGCTGGATGGCAAGGATGTTGTTCTTGGGCTGTGGGTGGGTAAGCTTTGCCAGCAAGAAGGCCAGTGGCCCTCAGGCTACTGCACTTCCACTCCCTCCGAGAGACTCTTCTCTTCCATTTCACACAGGAAAAGCAGTTGCTTCAGGACTGTCCTTGTGGGGGCGACAGGGTCTGATCTGCGTGCTTCCTAACTGGCCTGGTTTGTGGTGCTGAATACAGATGAACGTGCGGGTGTGACTGAAGCTCTGACCTTTCTAGCCCATCCAGTGAGGGCAAAGGCATGGAGGTGAGCTGGGCTGCATCTGTCATTTACCATGGAGCCATCCTCCCTTTTCCTGCTAGCAAATAAATAAAGACTCTCAGAGCACACTTCTCCACAGAGCAAGGCTATTTGGTTCACCTTCAGCAGCTCCTTCACTCACTCATAGAGGATCCGCTTTCCAAGTATTGAATACAGTTACATTACATAGCGTGCAGCCTCTCCTCACAGGCCCCGTGCGCCCCCTCCCCCCAGCTTTGCTGCAGCGCTCCGGACTGACTGCAGCAGAAACGTAATCCGTTTAGTGACTGCAGCGAGTGGAATTGAAAGTGAACTCTCTCAGGCTCCGCTATGCTCAGCATGGAGGGGTCAGGGCCCGCACGGATGCAGGATGTTCAATGCATGATTTTTTTATTAAAAACAAAAACAAAACAAAAAAAGGAAGGAAGGGAATTGTAGTGTGGGCGGAAGGCACTGGGGTTTCAGCCCTAGAGAATGAAATGCACTGGCGGCAGAACAGGCACAGTAAAGGCAGGCACTTCCCCAAGCCTGGCGTAGAGGGAGCAAGTCGTGGGGTACGCAGGTCATTCAGTGTCTTGGTCTATTAATTACTGTGGCCATGTCTATGCGGCAACTGCTACAGCAGCACAGTGGTGGCACCGCAACTACGCCACTGTAGCACCGTCGTGCAGACCCTTCTTCCAGCGACAAAAGACATTTTTCCATTGAAGTTGTGCATCCAAGAGGCAGTAGCGAGGCCAATGGAAGGCTCCGTCTGTCAGCCCAGCCAGGGCTACACCAGAGGCTAGGTTGACCTAAGTGTGGTGCTCAACGTGTGCAATTTTTCGCAGCACAGGTAGGTGGATCTAATTTTTAAGCATAGATTAGTCCTGAGCATCTCTCCCATGAATGCCAACCAGGGTGCTATTTAATGCTGCTTGTGATACGGACATAAATAGAAGGACACCGGGGATGTAACGACCTGTCTATATCGGGGACATTTGTACTGGTGCAGTGTATCTCCAGTGGGGTATACACTGGAATAGCTACACCAGCACAAATACCCCTCTCTTCCACTCCCTGCAGAGACAGACCATAAGAGAGGGACACTTAAGTTGAACATCTGGAAAAAGTCACTAACAGGCAACTCTTCTAGGCTGTGGAATAGTCTTTCTAGGGACGTGTGGAAAGCTCCATCTCTTAGACCCTTTAAAATTGCACGGGACAAAGCATTAGATAACAATGCTGGCACCAAAGTCTTGCACTGTGATGAATGCATAACAGGAAACATCGTGCCTGATTCATCTTTCCTTTGCTGCAATTTTACACTAATTCCATTGACTTGGAGCAGAGTCACTCATGAATTGCATCAACGTGAGAAGAGAATGGGGCCCCGACATTTTAAGTAAGAGCACTCCAGAATCTCATTGATTGTATTTATGTTGATTGATCCTTATATATATTAATGAGAGGTAGACTTCTGCTTGATCACAGCTACTCTCTAGCTAGCAGTATAGTCTCTGGAAAGGCCAAATGATAGACACTCTGCTCCTCATTTGTCATGCAGTCAATATCACCCACACTCTATAAACAGGAATAGTCTCGAGAAGTCCTGGGCTAAAAGAACCTTTTTATTTTGCTAGAAACAGTTTAAAAAAAAACAAAAAACCTTAAAAGCCAAGTGATATTTGCTCAGCATTATGCCAAACAAGGTTCTGGATACGGTGTGAAATGAAGCTGCAGCTTTGTATTCCAGGCATGTTTGTGCTGAGCTCTGCTTAACAAGTGCTTAAATAGTCCCCAATTAATCTGTAACTCATTTTTGCCTTGTAAAATGCATGTTGAAGTTGAGGGAGCTCTAAGTTAAACAGTGAATATTTGCTGTCAGAGAAGAGGAAATTATTTACTACGCCTAAACCAATATTTAGAGAAGGAATATGGAAAATGTAGTGCAAGTCAGAGCGGGAGCACATAAAGTGTGGGGGATAGCGTAGACCAATGGTTAGAGAAGGGGGGTGGGCGCAGGACTCATGGCTGAAAAGCTCACGGGAGTGAGCTTACTAGTGGGATTTTGACTACATCCTGATTTCTAATCGGCCAGAGACACCAGTGAGGAATCTTTTCATGGGGAATTTAAATATTTCCACCTGTGGACCCAGCTGGCATTAGAACTGCAGAGAGGTTTGCTAAAAGCATCCACTCTCCACATATATAATCGTCACATGTTCTAAGCATTGTCCCAATATTCATTAATCCTCCCAGCAATGGTAGGGGAGTGGGCATCATTAACCTTATTTTACAGATGGGTAAACTGAGGCACAGAGTGTGAAGGCCTGATTTACAGCGGTGATGGGCACCTGCTGCTCCCATTGGTTGGAGCAGGAGGTTGGGGGCTCACGGCTCTACAGTCTAGATCACACTGCCACTCAAGCACAAAGAGAAATGAAAGGCACTTTCTCCAAACTAAAAAATAATAATAAATAAAATAAAAAATAAAATCACAGGGCCTCAGCTGCTCTTCAGTGTACTAAGAGGCCTCTCAGTTCATCTGAACCAGTTCCGCAGGCCCTAGCTGGCCAGTCTGCCGCCCATGCCCAGAGGTTTTCTGATAACTCAAAAAACTGACCAAAAGTCAGAAGGTGCCTAACGTGACAGGGAGGCCCTGACTCAGTGCTCACTGAAGCTAATGGGAGTAAGTCCAGTGATTTCCAAGGGCATTGGATCAGGCCCTGAATGCAGCACAATTGGTCTGGCCGTGCACTCAGGGGAGCACAGGGACCGATACCTCCATACTCCCGGGCCAGTGCACTGTGCCCCAAAGAGTGAGGAGGAGGCAGGTCCCCGGCTCTGGTGTAGCCTACTGGTCAATGTGTCATGCATCCCTCATGCATCTGGTCTCAGAGCAGACTCTCCGCTGGCGCATCACCTTGTGTTTCAGTGTGGGCCCCCAGGCTCTCCTCATTTGGCTCCCCCTACTGACAGTTGCTCCAGGCCTGCAGCAGTCTACTTCTTTCTCCTTACTTTGCTCATCAGCCTGGTCACATATGGTTCTGCCTCTTTTAGGGTATGCCTATAGCCCGGCAGTCTCAGGCCAGGTTTCCAGCCCAGCAACAGATTTCAGTCCTTTCCAGCCCTTATTTGCTGGGCTTCCATGCCACCACCTTTGTCACTGGGCTGGTAGGGGAACTCACAGCCTCCCTCTGCTCTCCAGGCTAGGGACCCTGCAATAAACAGCTACGGTCTCCCTGTTCAGACCCCCTGCTTCCTCCCGACTCAGAGACCTTTCCAGCAGGGCCTTCCTCTGTGCACAGGCGGGATTATGTCATTTGCCTTAAAGGGGGCAGTACATCACATACAGAGCAAAACAGAATCCTCTAAGACTGGAGTAAGGAGCTGGCTTTTCCTCTGTATATCATAGAATCATAGAAATGTCCTCAAGAGTACATCAAGTCCAGCCCACTGTGCTGAGACAGGACCAAGTGAACCTAGATATTGGCATATGCCATTGGTAAGACCATTACTGGAATACGGTGTCCAGTTCTGAGGCTACACTTTAAAAAGGGTGTAAAGAAATTGGAAAAAATTCAGAAAAGAGCCACAAGCATGTTACCAGGTCTGGACAAACGTATCTTACAGAGAGATACTTGAGGAGCTCCCTCTAGTTAGTTTGCCAAAGAGAAGGTTAAAAGGTGATTTGATCATGGTCTATAAGTGGTGAGAAGTTTTCTGATCATAAACACCTCTCTAATCTAGCAGACAAAGGTATAACAATGTCTCAAAGGATGCAGTTTTTTAAAAGTGAGGATAATTAACCCTTAGGATGGATTACCCAGGGCTGTGGTGGATTCTCCATTGTTTGACTGCTTAAATCTTCCCAAAACATATGCTCTAGTTCAACTACAAGTTATTAGGCTTGTTGGAAGAATCACTGTATGAAATCCCATGGTCTGTGTTGTGCAGGAGGTCAGAGTCGATGATCACATTGGTTCTTTCTAGACATAAAATCTATGACTCAAGCACCCAAGAGTTTTAATGAAGGGCTTTGTATGATGTCTTTAAACTTTCCTCTGTTGTTTGCAATCAAAGACAGCGTTTCAGGGCCAGTTTAAGGTGGCTATTAATCACCCATTTGTCCATGTGACCCTACTATTTTGGGAGCTGATTAAAATGTTTGCCTCCGGTAGCCTAGTAACCTGCAATGCTATGATTTATTCATCTACAGCATTATCTTCCATGGACCCTTGATTGCATACTTGCCAGACGTATGGTAACGTAGCTGCCTTGGAGAGACTTCCTCCCTTAATGACGCTGGGCAGGCAGATGCTGGGCAGGCAGTGGGAGATGGGATTTCCTCAGCAAATTAAACTTCCAGAAGATAAGGAAATCAAACATTTGCTGGCGTGCAGCAAACAGCATAATAAAAGGCACAGGGCTGCTAAATGCCACAGAGACCTTTTGTTCCATGGAAGCCTCACTCTGTGTCAAACACGGAACTCAGATATGAATTCTGGGGCCAAATTCTGCACTGGAGCCAATGTACTGGTGTAACTGAGAGTCTATTGGATCCATAAGGCCTAAGGCCTGACTGTGCAACCGTTAATCAGGCATATGGATACTTATTCACCTGAGTAGTCTCCGAAATGCTGCAGCAACCCATGTGTATGTTGTCCACAGACTTTGTCCCATCTCAGATGAACACCTAAAGCTGCTTCCCTGAGTTGCTGCAGCAGCAACACAGACCCCTGAACTTCAGACTTAGCCAGGAAGAGTTTTTCATTTTGCCTTTGGGGCGGATCGTCGTCATCTCCTGTCCAGGGGTGGCTCCAGGCACCAGTGCACCAAGCGCGTGCCTGGGGCATCAAGCTGCAGGGGGCGGACTTTTGCGGCTTGCCTGTGGGAGGTCCGCCAGTCCCGCGGCTTCGGCGACAATTCTGCAGTGAGTATGCCGAAGGCGCGGGACTGGCGGACCTCCCGCAGGCATGCCACCGAACCTGCGTTACCAGCGGACCTCCCACAGGCATGCCGCTGAAAGCAGCCTGACTGCTGTGCTTGGGGCAGCAAAATACATAGAGCCGCCCCTGCTCCTGTCAAAGCCACTGAGGTGCTTAGCACCTTGCAGGATTAAGCCTGGTGTTACTGGAGCCCAGTCCGGCAGGGCGTTGAGCCACTGACTTCCCTGACTCAGGCCATTGTCACTCACATCTCAGCATTAATGGACTGCATTTCCGCTCTGAAAATGAGTAAAGCTAAAATTAGCAGGTTCCCCCCCCAGCCCCGAACTTTAGGCAGCATCACAAAAGAGGAAGGACCCAAGGGAATTAGTGATGCCTTATCTTGCTGTATTTCAGGACACACATTCCCCATATTTCTTCTTTAGCAAAACCTTAATGATTGTGCCTTCACCACCTCCCATAAATACAGCTGGTCCCTTACCTTGCGGGCTCCTTATTGGGCTCTGGTGTGCTATAAAGCTGTGCAAAATGGGCACTAAATCCCATTCACAGGCCCCGAACAAATGTTTCACTATTATTTAGCAGGCAATCCATGTGGTTTTAATTCCCCTCCACTTAGAGGGAGTATGTTGCAATTTCCCCAAAGCCACCCTAACCTATAGCAAGCGCTTGATGCATTTTTATGAGGCTCAGAGATATATCATTGAGAAAACTGATTGTGAGCAATCTATTTCCCTAAACATCGCTGTTGAAGTCTTGGCAGTGAGTGAGATTAGCAAAACTGAGTTTTCTTCTCCACTGAAGGGAGTGTGCGTGTGTGGCTGCAAAGAGATTTTTGGGGTTTTTTTTAACTTAACTCTGTTTTAGAGGAACAGAGCCCGTAGTCAAGATGCTTGGAGATGAAAGGAAATTGACAAAGCCTCGATTTCTGGTCTACATAACGGAAAGGACTGGATCCAAAAGGCAGAAATTAAAAATACAATGATATAAACAGCGTTTCCTTCCCAGAGAGCTTCCCTGGCAAACTCAGAACACTAACAAATTCTCAGAGATCAGGGTGCATCCAGCTTATCTTCCTGTTTGCACAGGGACCACTCCTGAAAGGTGTGGCTGAGCTCTCTTTGAGATTCATGGGAGTTCCACACACTCCAGACCTTTTCAGGATCAGAACTTTGGAAACCAATTTGCTTTCATAAGTGCCTGTGGTGTTACCAAAAAACCCCTTCCCCCTCCCTGCTTCACTACTCACCATCCTCGTATATGATGTCTCTATTTTCTTCCCAGTGGAAATTGTTGCTGGTATATATGTGTATAGCTGTTGGACTGGCTCATCTCTTTGTACTCAGAGTCAGGTTTAACTTTCTTATTATAAAATATTTATTTCCCCAATACCCCCAGAAACTAGCTGACTATGAAATGAATGTTTCTGTTGCAAGGGACACCACCACTGGATAGACTTATCCAGCTAGGGTTAGGTTTTCAAAAGTGCCTAAATGACCTAGGAGCACAAATCCGCATGACTTTCCATGGGATTTGTGCTGCTAACCTTTGAAAATTCCACCACTAGGTTCTTATCTAGCACTTGGCATCTTGGTATCTGAGGGATGGGAGTCAGGACTCCTGGGTTCTATATTTGCTTCTGCCAAAGACCGATTATGTGCTTGCATGGCGCAAGTCACATAACCATTTGGGGCTCCAATTGGCTCCCCTGTAAAACAGATATAATAATAATAATAATACTTTCCTACCATGATGAGGAGTTATGGGGTTTTCTTATTCATATTTGTAAATCACTTTCACACAAAAAGGCTACATACATTTAAATGACTACTGTTAGGCGGAAAGAAGGTTGTGTATCCACCTGTGAAGAAACAGACCCAGGAAAACACTTCTTTCAGTTATGGCTGTGTAAACTCAGAGTGATTCCAATTAGTCCCCCCAATTTGAAATCATTGGGGCTACACTGTATTTACACGGGTAAAAGTGAGCACTCTCCTAACTAAGCATTTCGTTCAGAGTATTATTTTGGGCTGGAGGGAAGCATTTTAAAAGATATGCAGAAGAAACATAAGCCTCGAGGCACTCAGATACTATGGTGATAACCATGGTATCGGAACCTAGAATAATATAGAATAAAATAGAATCATTACCCTTTCTTGATAATTACTATTGTGAATAATAATATCTAGCTCTGATATAGTGCTTTTCATCAGTAGAATTCAAATGCTTTACAAAGGAGGTCAATATCATTATCCCCATTTTACAGATGGGAAAATTGAGGCACGGGGCAGGGAAGTAACTGCCAGTGGCAGAGCTGGAAATAGAATCCAGGTCTCTGAGGCTCTGTCTAGTACTCTGGCTGCAGTGCCTCCCTGGTGGCCTAACCTAAGAATGCAAGTCAGAGAGCTGAGCCTCACTGCGCAAATAAATAACACAAAGACTCTGCTTGTCCCACAGGCCTCAGAATCTAAGAAGTAGACAAAACATGACCGGTGACTACATAGAGAAAGGGAAGGGTGGGGAAACATCTGGTCAATTCCTGCAATGCGGACTCACGCCTGACTCAGGCTAAACTCCTACTGAAGTTAACAGGGGAGTGTCATAAATTGTCAAAATGAGCCAAGTCCTAACAAAACTTTAATGGGAGGAGGAATCAGCTGAGCCGTGTATAGGAAAGCAGGGGAAAATCTCAAGGTTGCAGAGAACGCTGGGCTTAAAGATGAGCAATATGGTTTGGATAAAATAAGAGCAGAGTTAATTCTTGAACCCAGACGCTCATCAAAATTGTTTTGAGGCTTAATATAGTTCAGATCACTTGTTCCCCTTTATTGTTCACTTCCAGGCACCTCAGCACTTCCTGCTTGTGACCAGGACCAGAAGCAGAAATGCCAAAATATCATATGAGAAGTTTGCTTTTGCAAAATGTCTGGCCATGTTTTGCAGAGGGCCTGGATAGTTCAGAAAAGAGTTGGAGAGCATCTGAATTTCTGGCTGCTTCTCTGGCACAATCACACCAAGCTCTGTCCATCATTAACTCAGGCCTCCTGTGTTTATTAAAATATTCATTTTTTATTTAGCATTTACATTGCCCAGAGGCCCCGGTCAAGCTCTGGTCCCAATTATGCTAAGATGTGGAAGTACATAATTTTTCTCTCCGGCTAGCCAGACAGCAAAGCAGAGTCCTCTGAACAAGGGAAAGGACAGAATATTGGAATGCAAAGGTTCTGCAGCAGCTGGGCCTGGAGAACTTGGAAAGTTTGACTCTGGATGCAGTCAGTGGGAGTGGCAGACAGAACTGTGCAGAGGGAACCGGAAGGTGGGGAATGACTGTTGAGAGGCAGAGTCTGAAGCAAGTCAAGAAGGCAGCAGAGTGAGAATCACCACTGAAGAAAGGTGAAGAGGAAGCACAGTGCATGCGAAGAAAATGGTCAGAGCCATGAAAATGACCTGACAAAAGAAAAAGGGATGGACCCAAAGAAGAAACCAACAGAATCGGAGCAAGTGAGAGCAGAGAAAGTGGGAGAGGAAGAAAAACAGATGGAGAAACCCCACGTGAGAAGGTAAGTGAGCCCCTGGTTACTATCGCTCAGTGCTCTGAATGCGTGTGAAGAGCTTGCATTGCTGCTGGACTTGTCCTTTGTTTACATAATGATCATTGTCAGTGTTTACCCAGTGTATTTAATGGAGCACATGTGGCAAAGAGCGAGGGAGGGTCCAGAACATGACATCATCCACTGTAAAAGCGAATGCTCCTTCCATGACCAGTGACAACTGTTGTTTGCTTCTCTCTGCAGGAAACAGCAACCGGTGTCTCCAGGTGTGAGCCTGTATCATGGAAAAGCGATGATATTAATTAACAATCTCGGTCACAAGGACCAGACAGCCATTTGACATGAGAGGTGTTGACACTGGCCTTTCTGCAATGCAGCTAGGTATCTCCAGCAGCATCAACGAGCTTTAAATCAGGCCCCTTCTCCTGTTGAACGGAATTAGATCCACTCCTGTTATTTTTGCTTAGTCCATAAATCCCTTTGTTAGCTGTGGGGTTTTTGAAGGCTTTTGCCCCTTCATTTGTGCAACTCACTGGCAGTGGGGAAAGGGAGGGAACTACCTCCAGGGGATTTTGCTGCACAACTGCAAAATGAAGCAGAATTGTCACAAATTTCTTGCTGGAGCAATTAACTATTCAGGGCAAATTCTGAAATACTGTGACCAGGCTTGTTTGCATAGTCAGGTTACGTGATTGTGCATGGAAGGAAAGAGCTCTTCCACAGAGATTTCTGATCTGGTGAGATGAGGGGCTGAAATCTCCTGAAGCCAACTCAGGAGATTTCAGGAGATTTCTAATCTGAAACCCTAACACTGGTTCATCCTCAAGACCACACCCCAGGCCCTAGTTTTAATTTAATCTGGATCTACATGGGGATCCAGCTGCCCCATCCTAAATCTATTTGAGTTCTTACATCATGCCCATCACTAGGCTGTATGAGCAGCTGTGCGGTACCTGAGGGAATAGTTCTATCAGACATACGTTTCCAAGGTAAGGACAGTTTAGAAGGATGTTGCAGCAAGTCTCCCATACAAGATGTTTGGGGTCTGAGTATAGTCCCTGTCTGAACTTCCCATGCATCGAAGGAACAGCGAGAAGGGCGTTCTTGGCTGCCACCGCAGCAGAAGTTTACAACAGCCCCATGATCATATTGACCTGCTCTTTCCACCGCCTCTGCATCCAAAACTGAACTTGCTCTGATCTGTTCTTTAACTCCCCCACCCTGGGGAGCCTGCATCTGCATCCGCCTCCTGCTGCTGCCGCCCCACTGCCAGAGTCAGCATGTGTGCCTGGGTGTTGGCTCAGAAGGGTTTTCTGTGTGCAATCCTGGCGCTACTTTGTGTTAAAAGTGAAGAGCTCCATGCGTTACGGTTACCGTCAGCCGGTTGCAGCTGCCAGCATCATGACTTATTAGCTGAGGAGCTGGGCAGTGGGTGAGCAGCAGCTCCTCCAGGAGCACGTGCCAGCACTATTATTCCGAGAGACAGCAATCCAAGGAAGCAAAAATAATGTGGAAGCATTGCTATCTGCTGCTGTCTTCATTCCCTTCGAGTGCACACAATGGATTTCAGTCCCTTGCCTCTGACCTCAGGCATGGGGTGAAGACTTCATCCTTCAGTGCATCACACATGGGTTTAGTTAACACTCTTTGGCCCAGGGTACAGAACCAGAGCAGCACTTGGCTTTGTCTAATGCTGTGCACACAGAGTATCCCAAAGAATCGTTACTAAAGCAGTGAGCTACATATTGGCAGAGCAGTGGCTGAGCAAATGCAACAGCCATACTGAATTCAGCAACTGTAGCCGGGGATATTAGAACTTGTCTTAGTGAGAAGAAATTATCTATCCATCGCCTTTTCTAGCTTTCTGTTTCCATATATGCCTGCCTGCCTGCTTTCTGCCTCTCTTTCATCATATCTAATCCTCTGCCTATTTATCATGGTATCTAAATCCTGTCAGCCTGGCTCATCTGCAGAAAACAACATGGGACCTTTCCTCTCCACCCCGGCAGCCCTCCCAGAGAGGATCAGCAAGAACCCCGGCTTGAATATCCCCTCCAGAGGGAGGCGGAGATTAAATGAGATTTCATTTCTATTTCTTTCAAGTCCAAAGCCCTGATTCTAACTCTTAACCTGCAGGGTAAGTGTAGGGAAAGCCAATGGAGCGACTCCAAATTTGCACCAGTGCAGTGAAGAGCAGAATTTAGCCTAAATATTTCAGAGGTTGCACAATTCAACCCCAGATCTCCACAGGCTCCTGTGCTTTGCCTCTGAAGCCCAGACAGGCTTACGGAGTCATTCCCCTTGTGATAAGGATCAAAGGGGCGGGCAAGGTGGGCTGGCTGGTGCCCATCTTCACATAGAGGCAGATGGGGGCTGTAGCTGAGCTGACAGCAGTACTCCTTTCTGAGGCGATACAGGCGGGATGGAGGTGGTATGGGATAGGGGACGGGAGGGGAGAGGTTCTTCTTCAGAGGAGCTCAGAGGGATTGACTTACAGCTGGAGCTGCCTTTGTATCACAGCCACTCATCCCTGAGCTACAAAGTGTGGCTGCAGATGCAGATCTGAAATTCCCAGCTGGCCCCAGAGATCTGGCTCACGCCCAACTAAGGAGATATGTGACTCTCTTCAGATAAAATAAAATCTCCTTCTAAACTGGAGGCCAGAACTCAAAGTGAGCCTGAGCCTCTGGACTTTTCCTCAGGTGGGAAATAGTTTGGTCAACTTTCCCCTCCACGTCCGACTAGATTCCTTTTTCACCATGGAGCCTCTGGGGTGAAATCCTGGCCCCGTGGTTGTTAATGGCAAAACTCCTATTGATTTTGGTGGGCCAGGATTTCACCGCAAGTTTCCAAGCAGGCCAGGAGCCCCGGTGGTAAAATACAAGGAAGAAAGCTCTTCCTACAGTATTTCCAGCCCAGGAGGGAGCAGGAAGAACTGGAAATGCTACCTGGAAAAGATGCTTTTTATGAGCCTTCCAGCCCCATTTCACAGACTCACTGCATCTGGATTAGCGCCTCAGATTCTGGGGCTTGTCCAAATGGGCCCTCTTGTCTTCAGCAGCTAGCTGATTCTTCATCATAATGGGCCATACCATCTCCTTCACCTCCATGAGCAGAGGAAACAAACACAGGAGAGGACCTTAGGGTCATGTTTGGGTTTTTTTGCGAGGGGGGAGGGTCATAGAAGAGGGAAATGCCCCCTCTCCTGCATTGTCACCCTGACCGTGAAAGTCCCACAGGACTTTGGCAGGTAAATTAATGGCAGCCCAGTCAACTTTTCCTCTCCGCCCCATACATCCTCTCTCAGAGGAAGTTGCAGGGGTCAACACCCACTGAGGGAGCCCTTTCCAGAATGGAGCATGCTCTTTAAATGCCTGGAAACAGAAGATAAACCCAAGAAGCAAAGATAGCTCTGTGCCTTTGCAGATCCAGGGGGATCTGCTGATTTTGTGGAGGACAAACCCTGTTACTTCCATGGCGAGACAAACCCAACGCCCTGAGAGAAGAATGCAGAGGGAATTGTGGGAGTGCAAACTCCAGTGTGGGGAACATGCTGCATACACAGTCGCTGTCATTTCCCTTCCTCCAAGCTGATTGAGATCTCAGCTTTGCCAAGAGACAGCAGGCTCTCTGCATGTCAAGCAGCATGGTGTGGCATGGATTACCCAGCCTCCCACCACTGGCCTTGCCATGTCATCCCTGGGAATTAAACTGCTCTGTGTTGGTTTCTAAAACAGCCACACTGATCTGACTGACGGTTTGGCTGGGCCAGCTCAAACTGACCGAAATTTGACCCTGGGGAGCTAATCAGCCAAGAAACATAACCCAGACTTTGCAACCAACAAAACTTGCCTGAAAAACCATTACAACACCCCTGACTCACTCCCGGCCCTGGTGAAGATTAGGAGAGTCCTTTCTTAGGCATTTTGTTGCTTGTTTCGCTGACCAACTCCCTTTAGAAATCGTGTTTATTTGCAGCTGGACAAAAACTGCAGAGGAATGATGGAGGAACACTTGCAAAGAATCACAACAAGGAGACAGGATGAGCTAGGCAGAGGTAATTGGTATTTTGCAAGGGATCAGAGATTCTGCATGAGATTTTTTTATTAGCACTCATAAAAAAAATCACATTTTACATTTAATATGTTCTCTTCACGGTGAAGGACCCCAAAGTGCTTTACAATCTATACTCGAGGATCACTTCACTCATCACTGCACTGTAGCCACCTCTGGGGTAGGATGGCCTGCAGCAGCTGTTTCACAGCACACAGCAACACTACAGAAAAGTTTAGGACTAGAAGAGTATCAACTCCAGTTGAATCCAGAGAGGGATTTAGGGAGGTGGAATGTAATTTACCTGATTTTAAATGTAGTAGCGAAGACAATGGAGTTAAGGCTTCAACTTTTACAGAAAGTTTCCATGGGACGTTAATTTTACATCTGACCCAAGAGTTTGGATCTTCAATCATTTGTCCAAATTTTAGATTTTCAGTAAGAAGAAAAAGCAGGTATTTTAACAGTTAGAAACTGAACAAGTGCTGTGCAGAGCACTTGTTAAGAAGCACTGATATAGGCTGTTACCTGGCTGCTTTCTGCAGTGTACAGGTGTGTTTTTGTGACTCTGCATTTTTCATACCAACCAAGAGCATTTGTAGGTTAAGCTACAGATAAACATTCAAAACTAAAGAAACATATAGTGTACCTAAGTGAACTTATAAATCTGCTAAAGTGCATAAAAATGTGGTGTGTGTAGGAACTTCAAAAGATTGGTTTATCTATACTGTATATATAAACAATGGAAACATATCATCCATTCTTTAATTTCATTGACAGTGAGAACTTCTGGGGCCCAGTTTTGATCATGAGTGAAATGAGTTTGGGGTAGGATCAGCTCAGCCGAGTGGACACTTATCCACACCAAGAAACTCCCACACAGCTAGTTTATAACACATGGTCTTGAATAACAAAGGGCAAGAAGTGCCTCCCAAAAACTAACCTGTGAGTTTTGCGGGGGAGCAGGGAGGTAAGTGAGCTTGGCTAGTACTGTTGATCTGCACCAAGTTGATTTAAGAAAGGAGTATTGATATCCCTACTTGAGAGATGGGGAAACTGAGGCAAGGTGCAGTTAAGTGATGTGTCCAAGGGCAATGTCGGAGCTGGGAACAGAGCACAGGTCTCCTGCCTCCAATTCCTGAGCTAAAGCGCTGAATCATACTCTCTCCCTCTGAAATGTTAATTTCATCATGATTAAAAATCAGAGTTATCAGCCATCGCCAGAGGGGCTTGATCAAATGTCAAAACAGTTTCTATTGTGTAATCCAGATAATCTGGATAATTTATTGGGTTGATTTAAAGGCCTAAACCTCTCCTCCAGCACCTCAATTTATTTATTTTTTTAATGGAGAGGGAAGGAAGGAAACTCCTGGGCTACGAAGAGTCATATTCAGTGAGTTGCATATGATTGACAGCTGCCAGAACCCCTCCAGGAGCATTTGTTTGTGGCTGCCTGTCAGGTACAAGGTAACAAGAAAGTGGAAAGGCTTTCAGAAAGAAAGTGAGAGGTAATTTCCTCTAATGTTATGTGGGAGATGAACACTCAAGACTATTATCGCTTGATGGGTTTTGTGTCTGTGTCTCCTGTGCAGCAGGCTAGAGAATTACTCCCAGGAACGAAACACTCTAAAAAAGGTTCATTTACTGAGCATTACAAAATAGCTAGAAAGAGTAAAAGAAACCATTTCAGTCCTGTCTGTGTTTCTTCAAAATAACCACCTGTTTGTTATCATTGTGCAACTAGGAAATTCAATAGGGAATGGGAAACACAGGATGGAGCACTTGATGATTACCTGTTCTGTTCATTCCCTCTGGGGCACCTGGCATTGGCCGCTGTCAGAAGACAGGATACTGGGCTAGATGGACCTTTGGTCTGACCCAGTAGGGCCGTTCTTATGTTCTAAACTGAGAGAAAGAGTGACTTTTCACCCTCCCCTGGAAGCGTAGAGCAGTGGACGGAGTCAGAAGACCTGATTTCTATACCTGGCTCTGCTGTTCTCCTTATGGGTAAGTCACTTCATCTCTATGTCTCCTGTTTCCCCTCCTGCCCCTTGTCTATTTAGATCCAAAGCTCTTTGGGGCAGGGATGGTCTCTTGCTATGTATTTGTACAGTAAGTAGCACATTGGGGCCTTGATCTCAGTTGAGGCGTCTGTAATACAGTAATAATGATATGTAGTGCCTTCTTCACAAAATGCACAGTCAACCTGTGGAACTCCTTGCAAGAGGATGTTGTGAAGGCCAAAACCATAATAGGGTTAAAAAAAGAATGAGATAAGTTCATGGAGGACAGGTCCATCAATGGCTATTAGCCAGGATGGGCAGGGATGGTGTCCCTAGCCTCTTTCTGCCAGAAGCTGGGAATGGGCTACAGGGGATGGATCACTTGATGATTCTCTGTTCTGTTCATTCCCTCTAGGGCACCTGGCATTGGCCACTGTCAGAAGACAGGATACTGGGCTAGATGGACCTTTGGTCTGACCCAGTAGGGCGGTTCTTATGTTCTTATTGAAAACTCTGAAATAATTTAATAGGTTAAACTAATAAGGTTCTAGAGAAGTTACTCTAAACACTATAACATTTCAACTCACTGTATTTTCTGTAATTTTTTTAAGCATTCCATAGAATTCTAGAGCAGGGACATAAGTATTAAATTCTATAGTATGGTCCAAAGAACTTACAATTTCCTATTAAATTCTACAGGACTCTGCCCAAAAACAAACAACAGAACTCAAAGATTTGCAAGGGAAATCCTGCTTCCGGGCATGAACCAACCTCTAGTTAACATGGGATAAGGAAGAAACTTCCCCTGGGGGCAAGTTAGTCCCACATTTTACCACTACTGGATTTCTTATACCATTCTTGGAAGTAGCTGGTGCTGGCTGCTGTCAAACATGAAATACTGGAATGGATGAAGCTCAGGTCTGATCTGGAAAATGAAACAGGCTCAGGTGTATCCCTGTCCCAATGGTTTGAATAACCTAATAACTCAATGGCCTGCGTAAAAGTGTGTGTGTGTGTGTGTGTGTGTGCGTGCGTGCTACCCATTTCATAACTGACAGTAACTGGCATCGCCTTTGATGCCATCCTCAGCAGAGAGGCCAAGTTGTGCCTTTATCTTTTGCCTCTCACATAGCGCTGGCTGGGCAGTCAGGAGAATATAGTAAAATGTACATTATGCCTTTACTCCACAGGTTGTTGCAGTTTAGTTGGGGACTGACAGGTCTTGGTTAGGTGCTCCGATGCTGGGGTAATGAGGGCTATGTAAGCACCTACAATAGATATTTTGTTTAGCTCCTGATTGAAACTTCCTTCCTAGTTTCTCCTGCTGAGTGCCTATGGCTGCATTGTGGGGCAACCACATTGGCATATGATTATTCCAATACTTTGTTACCCTTGAAGGCTTAACACATGGCATGCAGGTCACGGCAACACATGTGCAACCGTCTCACCTCTTACTGGTTGGAGGCCAGCATGGAAAATAAAAATTTCCTTTCATCTTGAAAGACAGCAACAGGATATTCCCCTTTAGCTCTAGCATTAACAGCTACAGGGGTTTGGTTGGAGTCCCAGCAGGAGACAGATTCCCTCACTGAATGTAGGGAAATGCCAAGTCTCCGAGATCCCCACGCTCCAGTTTGAAAGCTGTTAGAGTGTTTTCAAGCTGGGAGCTTTAGACATTTATGTTGTATGATCGCAAGGCTTTAGTTATCCAGGTTTTTTCACAACGGGCATGTTGCAGTCGTTTGGTTGGCAGAACTGTTATGCATTAAGAAAGGGAATGGCTTTGCTCTGTAGTCATGATTTCAAGTAGCAGACAAAGGATATTTTGTTAATGCGCTGGCCTGGAGGAATTATTTTTGCTGAAATGGTTTGGGTCCATTTCGTCAGGCTTGGCAGAAATTTTCAGCCTAGATATGAGAGTGAGCTGCAGATTCAGCAAAGATGTAGCCACCTCTCCCATATCCCTTGGAACACTGTGATTGTTATCACAAACACTCGCACACTCCCACACATTTGGACAGGTACTAGTACGACACCTGATACACTGGTGGTATCTAAAATAACAACCAGGCTAGGGAAGGATTAGTTCTTTAAATGGTCAAATTAAAGAGAACACACTTAGCACTAACTTGGCTTTGCTCATAGGGTACATACACAGGAGATCTGATCTCAACTGGGAGGAGGGGATTAGATTATCCCTAGCTCAGTGTTATTTAACTTGGCTGTTTAAACAGCTAACCATCCACCAATGGGCCTACTTTGCCAGATATCACATTTTTATCTAGCTGAGTGGTTCTCAAACTTTTTCAGGACGTATTCTTTCTTTCTTTCTTTCTGAGAGCCCATTCAGTTCTGTGAATACAATAGGAACATTCATAATGACACAAAAAAGAACAATAATGTACAATATATGCAGAAAACTTTAGTAATCAGTTCATAATCACAAACAACCCTGATAGCATTATTTGTGTCCTACAGTTGGTGCTAATCAGCGAATAGAATCCCTGCTGACGCGATATTTTAGTTTTACAATAGAAAATTAATTTCTTTTGGTTTTGTAACTTGTGTCAGGTGTGCCTGGATAGACGCCTTTTTCTATAATTGGAGAACTCCATCATCATCATCACAATGATAATAGCAGCCACAGACATGGGCACCAGCCTCAACTCAGTGCCAGCAAGTAATGAGTTAATCATAGAAATCATAGGACTGGAAGGGACCTTGAGAGGTCATCTAGTCCAGTCCCCTGCACTCAAGGCAGGACTAAGTATTACCTAGACCATCCCTGACAAGTGTTTGTCCAACCTGCTCTTAAAAATCTCCGATGATGGAGATTCCACAACCTTCCTTGGCAATTTGTTTCAGTGCTTAACCACCCTGACAGTTAGGAAATTTTTCCTAATGTCCAACCTAAACCGTCCTTGCTGCAATTTAAGCCCATTGCTTCTTGTCCTATCCTCAGAGGTTAAAAAGAACAATTTTTCTCCCTCCTCTTTGTAACAACCTTTTATGTACTTGAAAACTGTTATCGTGTCCGCCCCCCAGTCTTCTCTTCTCCAGACTAAACACACCCAGTTTTTTCAGTCTTCCCTCATAGGTCATGTTTTCTAAACCTTTAATCATTTGTGTTGCTCTTCTCTGGACTTTCTCCAGTATGTCCACATCTTTCCTGAAATGTGGTGCTCAGAACTGGACACAATACTCCAGTTGAGGCCTAATCAATGTGGAGTAGAGTGGAAGAATTACTTCTCGTGTCTTGCTTACAATACTCCTGCTAATACATCCCACAATGATGTGTGATGTTTATGCAACAGTGTTACACTGTTGACTCATATTTAGCTTGTGATCCACTATGGCCCCCAGATCCTTTTCCGCAGTACTCCTTCCTAGGGAGTCATTTCCCATTTTGATGTGTGCAACCGATTGTTCCTTCCTAAGTGGAGTACTTTGCATTTGTCCTTATTGAATTTCATCCTATTTACTTCAGACCGTTTCTCCAGTTTGTCCAGATCATTTTGAATTTTAATCCTATCCTCCAAAGCACTTGCAACCCCTCCCAGCTTGGTATCACTTGCAAACTTTATAAGTGTCCTCTCTATGCCATTATCTAAATCATTGGTGAAGATATTGAACAGAACCGGACCCAGAACCGAACCCTGCGGGACTCCACTCATTATGCCCTTCCAGCATGACTGTGAACCACTGATAACTACTCTCTGGGAATGATTTTCCAAGCAGTTATACACCAACCTTATAGTAGCTCCATCTAGGTTCTATTTCCCTAGTTTGTTTATGAGAGGGTCATGCGAGACAGTATCACAAGCCTTACTAAAGTCAAGATATATCATGGCTACCGCTTCCTGCCATCCACAATGCTTGTTACCCTGTCAAAGAAAGCTATCAGGTTGGTTTGACATGATTTGTTCTTGACAAATCCATGCTGACTGTTACTTATCACCTTATTATCTTCTAGATGTTTGCAAATTGATTGTTTAATTATTTGGTCCATTGTCTTTCTGGGTACTGAAGTTAAGCTGACTGGTTTGTAATTCCCCAGGTTGTCCTTATTTCCCTTTTTATAGATGGGCACTATGTTTGCCCTTTTCCAGTCTTCTGGAATCTCTCTTGTCTTCCCTGGCTTTTCAAAGATAATCGCTAATGGCTCAGATATCTCCTCAGTCAGCTCCTTGAGTATTCTAGGATGCATTTCATCAGACCCCGGTGATTTGAAGACATCTAACTTGTCTAAGTAATTTTTGACTTGTTCTTTCCCTATTTTAGACTCTGATCATACCTCATTTCCACTGGCATTCACTATTTTAGACGGCCAATCTCCACCAACCTTCTTGATGAAAACTGAAACAAAGAAGTCATTAAGCACTTCTGCCATTTCCACATTTTCTGTTATTGTCTTTCCCCCCCCATTGAGTAATGGGACTATTCTGTCCTTGGTCTAATGTACAAGCACAAAGGGAAATATATATTTCTGTAAATAAATTATGTTATTTATAGGCATGATGCAACCAGCTGCAGAGTAAATGTGTCTTTCTAACATCAGTTGCAATGTACACATTATGACATGTCCAACCTTCACATTAAATGATTTATTCTGAAGGCTGGAAATGTCATAAGATCATCCAACCAGCAGTGAAGAATTGTATAAGAAATGATAGTGCAGATTAAAGAGAGGAAGCCAGGGGAGGGGAAGGATACCACAGACAGGGCAGGGAGAGATCAAATCCTGAAGGCCAAATGTACTATAAATGCTGTTGGAGAAAGTTATAGAAGATGACATGGCTCAACTATTTTTATTTTATTTGTATGCACTGGGAATCATTGGCCTTATGACATTGCTTGAATTATTATCTCACTCATTTTAATTGTTTTAAAAATATTATGACCAGATTGGCTGAGTTTCCCTACAGGACAATGGGCTGGCAAGATGATATTAGAAATCAGGGATGGTTTTTATTTTATTTTACTGCTTTGTTGATTAATTTAGAATTCACCAAGTTAATTACAAGAAAAGCAAAGAAGCATCAGAAATGGTAAACAGGGCTGGCTCCAGACCCCAGCGCGCCAAGCGCGTGCTTGGGGCAGCATTCCGCGGGGGGCGCTCTGCCTGTTGCCAGGAGGGCGGCAGGCGGCTCCGGTGGACCTCCCGCAGGCGTGCCTGTGGATGCTCCACCGGAGCCGCGGGACCAGCGGACCCTCCGCAGGCACGTCTGCAGGAGGTCCACCGGATCCGCGGGACCGGCGACCGCCAGAGCGCCCGCCGCAGCGTGCCACCGTGCTTGGGGCGGCGAAATTGCTAGAGCCGCCCCTGATGGTAAACATCCTCTTTTTTTTATAATGGGGGGGGAGCTGGCCTACATACATCTTTTGCACCATGATTTAGGTGTGTCCATACTAGGAGGGTTTCACCAATATAACCCCGTTCAGAGCAAAAACTGTCTTACATCAATTGTCTCTGATGACATTTGTCTATTGTTTCATTGACATTCCCTCACAACAGGTAGGAAAATGAGTATCATTACCCACATTTTACAGGTGCTTCAGCAAAAAAGATCAAGTGATTTCCCCAAAGTCATAGAGGATTCAGTGTCAAGAATTCAGTCTTTAGAACTCAGGGTCCCAGAGCTGTGGTCAGACCATATTTTCTCTCCCTTAAGGAAATTATCTTCTATGTGAGGTCTTCTCCAGAATGAGATGCAACGTTTTAATTAGCAGCAAATTTGTTATGCTTGATTGGGGGTGTCAAGGCATGCTATATTAATGGGAGCTCTGATGACAAGTCCTTGCCTACCAGTACAGAAGCACAGAATAAAAACCAAAGGAAACATTGTGATTTCCACTTGACTTTCCCATGGGACGGGATGCAATGAGACAAGGACCAATTTGTCGCCGTGCGATGTGTCGCAATGCAAAATATCTGCCCATGCTAATGGAAAAGGAAAACCATGTCCTGAGAAATCAGCGAGGGTGTTAGATACGTGCAGAAATGTAGGTCAATTGCTTGCAATAACACCTGAATCTTTTCAGCAAGTAACTATTGGGTCACTAGGAAAACACGGCCCAGCACAGTCCGTCAGCCCAATATATTTCAAGGGCATCAAATCCAATTGGACAATAAGCGATTGGATAATCGGGGAAAATGACTCTTTCATGCTGTTGGAACCTAATTATGATCCGGGTAAGATGGATTTCTGGTGAAATGGGCTCCTGCGTTACCTATTGCACCCAACGTTGTAATTTCACCCACTTAAAGAGCTGCATCCATTGAACACTTTTAAAATGCTAATTACAATGTAATTAAATATGAAATATAAACAATCATCCATCTTTCCTTCAGAGTTAGTACCCCTTATTCTTCAGGACGGACTTTGCACTGCAGCCATCTTCCTTGGATAGAGAGTGAGGATTGAACATCGGGAGTCCTTGCAGAGCCCCCAGAGGCCACCCCACTATTGTCCAGGGGGAGTCACCATATAGCAATGCAAGTGAGGCACCCCTTCTCCTCACTCCACAGAGGCTATGCTTTATAATTGCCTGAACTGAAAAAAAACCCAGGTCCAATCATGCCCAGGTTCCAGGGTGTTGAAAATCCAAAGCTGAATGACATGCCCAGGCAGAACTGTGTGGGGTGCATTGATCCCCCACCAACTCTAGAAGCCCCTTGTGTAAAGGTTTCGCTTTGGGGTCAGCATCTCCCTCAACCCCAGTGATACGTGTTCCATTCCCAAAGACATGCTGACTTGGGGAAAGCATCCACAATAGACAGAATATCTTGGTGCTGCTGAGTTTCCCTGCAACAGATCAGGGATCTCTGTCTAGCTGTGTCCTCAGAGAGCATTGGAGCAGCCAGCCACTGAAAGATACTTCTGTAGTTGAAAGGATGCCATCCCCATAAATGGAAGTGGCCATTACAGTGTGAGTTTCCCCAGGTCCTCTGTACTTAAAAGGAGTTAAGTTCTTTTTGCAGCCAGCGTGGGGGCTGAAACTGGCAGCCTGCTCTCTGGAGGGCCTAGGTTCAAATTCACTTGTTATGAAACTTCTGTTCAATCCATCCTCTTTCTGATCACACAACAGAGCTGTCAACAGCCCGAAAGGCTGGGGCCATGTTTCTTAGAATTGTCAAGTTGTCAAGCAATTAATCCACTCTGGAGTGTCTCGTGAAGTCCCTGGGAGTGATGCCGGAGGCTCTACCACAGTTTACAGTATAAAATTGTCCAGAGTGGGAGAGGCAATGCCAGGTTTGTGAATGCTGTGTCTATTAGCAAGTGAAGGGATCCCTTCAAGTTAAAGAAATAACCCAGAAGTGTCACCAGATCTTAGCTCACTAGAGCAGAAAGTGAGTCCCTAAGACTCCAGAAGGAGGGAATCCTTTGTCACATACATACACAGGATCTCGCTTGGGGGAATGGGGAAGAATTTATTAGTAAATTGTTATTGAACCATCCCTAAAGAGATGACTTTGACTAGATGGCATCTCCTGCTCCTGTTCTTCCCTCAGTGTCTGAAACCACGCTCACCATTGGTCACTGAACAGATTTGTATTGTGAGCTTTCTGGGATTATGAAAATAAGGGGCCGTGCTGTCTCTGCAAATGTGGGGTGAATGTTGCTCGATCAGTTATGGAGCTTAAGGCGCAATAAACTACCTTTTCTTTCCCAGGACTTTTGCATCCCCAGCAAATTCACAGATCAACTCACACTTGTCAGATATTTGTCAGATCACTACTGTCATATTTTTTGAATAAATTATTTGACTGCTATGTTCTTCATTGCTCACCTGGTTCTGTTCAGGGGTCCCTTCAAGATCCCTCTTATTAATAATTTACATGTTCTGTTTTTACTGTTTTTCCAAGGTCCCAGTTCAGCAAGGCATTTAAACACAGGCTTAAGTTATGCATGAGCCTAAAAGGGAAGTCAAAAAACACAGACACAGTTTTCATTAAGGAGTCCGACTGCTCTATAAGCGGATTGAAAAACAGGAACAATATTCCATGAAAAGTTTTGGGAAAAAATGTGCCAAAAGTTTCAACCAGATCTGCTGCTTAAGTGCTTTGCCAGTCAGGGCCTTATACTTCTTCCAAGCCCTCGCCTGCCACCTTCACTTCGTGGCATACATGTCCTATATCAGGCCAGGAACCTGCTCACTGATTGTACTATTCCCTCACTGGGGAGGGGTCAGCAAAGTCATCACTACATAGTGCCCTCTTAAAGAGCCCACAGATAAATACCCAGGCTGTGACCCTGCCAACGTGTGAGTAACTTGAACCATGGAGTAGTCCCATTGGCTTCAGTGGAATTTGCCCTGTGAGGAAAGTTACTCTGGTGCTCGAGTGTTCACAGGATTGTGCCCTTGAGGATCAGTGGTTAGGTGGCAAGTTCCTTGGGAAGCCAAATAAAGCCCCAATGGTGGTATTTGAGAACCACTTGTGTTTGCTTTCCAGGAGCCTGTTCTAATGCCCCAGGAAGTCGGTTAGAAGACAAAAGTAGTGCAAGGTCTGGTCTTGTCACAGGATCTCCACCTCCCAGGAACTGACATACGAAGCAAGCACTGGAGATCACCTTATTTCAGCCCTATAATTGGATCCTTGAGGCATTAAGAGCCCCATGAAAATGGGAGCACAATAAAGATGAGCACATCATTGTCATGATCACTGCTAGGGCTCAGTTTTGTTTACTTTATGATGTTTTAATTATTGTTTATTTACTACTGTACTTTATGCCCTTGGTGTCACCCTCATGGGCCTGGGGTGGGTTACAGTGGTGCGTGTGGTGGGATTATGTATAAAATGATTTATTCTATTGCTAATTATTATTAGTCTGATCGTTGCTTTGGTGAAATCCCAGACTGATATGCTCTTCTGTTGAGCTTCATTTGCATGGGCTGTGATTCTGCAGCATCCGTAGCCGTGGCGTGCCATGTAATTTAAAGAGAATGCACCAGCCCTTCCGCAAATGGAAACCAGCATCACTCCATTGCAGTCAGCAGAGAAAAAGGACTTGATCGCTGGAATTAGCAGAGCTATGACACTTTATACCAGCTGAAGATGGTCCCTAAATGCTACAACAAAGCCCTTCTCTGTAGTGTATTGACTACTATGTAAAAAATCACGTTAAATCCTAAGGGGTTGCCTGGTGCTGCTTGCTGGCTAGGGTGCTCTGTAGGAAAGCGTATGGATCTGTGTCCTAGGCAGTCAGTCAGTCTGCAAAAAGCCCCAGCCTATAGTAAGGTGGGGGGAGTTGTGGCTGTTTTAGGGGGGCAGCCTGCTTCAACTCTCTCTCTTTCGGAGTACTTGTGCATTATCGTACAAAATTCTAAGAAATAAAGTAGTTACATTGCAACATTGCTGCAAGAGTATTTTATGTTTTTATCTCCCTTTTCTGGGTGTAGGCCCTGAACGTAACATTTTCTAACACTGAGCAGGTCTCTGGGGTGGAAGTTACCTTCCCTCAGCTAACATATCTTATCATCTTTCCTGCTAGTGTAATTGACAGGGTGGCTGTAAAACTACAAGCAGGACTAAAAAACAAAAGCTACAGTCTATCAGATTCTTCCCGGGGATGATCCCCAGAGTCCATAGAGGCTCCTGCAAATGGGTACTATTGGTTTGACTAATTTTTGTCATGACTGTTTTTTCATTAGTATTCAGCAAAATAGTATCGTATGACAGCTACCTGTCTGTGCTTTAATAAAATGCTCAGACAAACGTAACGTTTAGAAACAAAGTACAAAAGAAACAGTGAGCCAGATCCTCATCTGGTGTAAATGAGTATAGCTCCATTGCCTGTCTTTTTCTTCCTTGGCTTCAGTGGAGATTTGCCAGTTCACAGCAGCTGAGGATCTGGTCAGTAGGACGCAATGTCTGTGCATGAACAAGTTGGAACACCTGGGTAATTCTGGAACCCTTTGAACCTCCAGTAGTTCAGTTCTGAGACAGAGTTTGAATGTCACAGTTGTGGCTCATCTCTTGTATTGTCACTCCCTTGCCTAGTGGGAGCAGATGTTTGGAGCTTTGCAGGTTGACTTCCCATTGGAGGAGAAATCAGTGACATAGAGTCAATGTATAGTCATAGTCTAACTTGTGTATTTTACCCCAGTCCTTGAACAGAAGTGGTCACAAACAGCATGCAGGCAATCCCCTCTTTCAAACCTCTCAGCAGAATCCCCAATGGCAGATCTCAGGAATCTACTCTGCCCCAAGAATTGATTGTAACTAGAGAGATTAAGGCATAGAGCAGCCTCCTTTGCTGCTTGGCACAGTTGCCCTAAAACAAAACCACCTCACAAAACTAACAACAGTACAACATTTCTTCAAAGGCTGCACAGTGCTCACACATGAAGAAAAGTGTAAGAACCATGTAACAGAGCCATCTGGGGGCACCAACCATAATACTATTCATTCTGGGGTGCACTTCACACCCTGGCTCCGTTTTATTGATGGCTGTAAATAATGCAGGACAAGATGGACAGAGAACCTGCACAACTCCCCTGAGGATAGTTTCCTTTAGGGAGCATAAGTGTTGCTTTTTATTCTTCCTTTATGTTTGTGATGAGTCATTTTCTATACCGTGAGCAAGTATTTTCTATTGAAAACGGCACACGGCAACAAGATGTGTGTGTGTATGAACATGTATGAATGCATGACACTGCGTGTGAACATGTATGAATGTGCGGCACTGTGTGTGTGTGTGTGTGTGTGTGTGTGTGAATACATGTGAAGCTCTGTCTGTTTGATATGTAGCAAGGATGCAACGATAAGCTCTGGAGAGATAAAGGTGGTTAAAAGTTTGATCCAACTGTTACTCCAGCCCATGTGCCTTGCTGGGCTCTGTTCCTAAAGCAGAAAGGAAATGCTCAGGAGAGTTGTTTCCTTTCCTTCAACCCTGGATGCTTTCCTGGCTGCACATGCAGCAGTCACTCTTCCCATTGGAAAGTGTGACCTTTAACCAGCAGTGATCCCATCACACTTCAATGAGCGCAGGGGTCGCACTCCGCAAAAGAAGGAGGCATATGCATCCTGGGGTGGAAAATAGGTATTGGGGGAGCGAACCAGAAGCATATGGCTCCTGAGGTCGATAATGAGACATACATCCATTTACCTCTAAGTCAATAGCTAGAATCCAGTGGTGGCCAAACACTGTTGCCATACGATGGCTGTTCCTTTACTGGTGTAAGGTGAATTGTGGGGCACTGATGGGGCACGGTGGGGAAGCTGGCACTTGCTAGTATCTGGGGTGGATGGAGGCTGGCCAGGGCCAGAACCACCAAAATGTAGGATCTCCTCCTCTTTCACAAAATACAAACTTCTCCCCAGCCAACTCCAGGCCTTCCTCTTATTCTCCCACTCTGTACCCCTTATCCTCTTCCCATGGGTCATTCGCTCCCAGCACCTGGATTTGACCAGGATGGGGAATTCTGGCCCAATCTGGAATTCTCTAGAGCCTAGCTTGAAATTCCCGCCTGTGCAGAGGGCCCTTCGGACTTAAGTGAGGCTTATCTTGTGCAAAAGCCTTCAGCACAGAGATAGCTTCACCCCTAGCCTGCCTACTGCTGGTCAGGGAATGAGGGCAGAAGAATGGTGGAGGATTTTTTGAGGGGAGTTCCTCCTTTTGACTGAATGTCCACACTGGATCCCAGACTGTCACTGGTTCTGTACTCATCCTGAGGATAAACAGAGTAGTTCACTCTACCAGAGGCTTCACCAGCACAAGATTCATTGGAGAAATAGAGAAAGGTGTCAAATTGCTGCTTGGAGCAGCTAATTCACCTTTTGTTCGTGAAGAGAAATAAACCACGGATAGGGGAAAGCTCAGGGCACTTTGTCTCCATTACAGAGGTTCCAAATCACTAGGTTTCAGTGGTGTTTGGAACAAATAGATTTTCACTGGAAATTAAATGATGCGACTTCAGCAGCCAGAGGTAGGTGAGGTAACAAGGGATGGATCCATCTCATCTCACCAGCCCAGCACTTCTTGCTCTTGAAAACAAATTGTGGATGAATCAAAAATCATGAATGCCTGTCAGGGTTCAAGGCCTCGGGAGTGAAACATGGAAGGGAAGAAGATGAGTTTTCTGGCTCGGCCCTGACTTTCCGTTGTCAGTTTGCTCTCAGTTACAATTCTCTTTGGAGCAGAAGGCAGACTCCAAGAGGAGACCAGATAGTTTTGCCTTTCCGCAAAATGTGGCAGGGGGAATTTCCTATGTTTTCCCAGAATTATGAACAGGCTTCTATGGTAATTATGTCTCCATTTTTGAGGCGTTTGGCGTAATTATGTCCCAATGTTAAAAGCTTCCAAATTAATATGAGTATATATGAAAAATAATAAAATCTTGCTGTATTATATAGCACTTTTCATCTGCAGATCACTGAGCACCTTTTTACAGCTGGGGAAACTGAGGCACAGAAACTTGTTTAAGGTCACTCAGTAGGGGTGGAGCAGAGCTGGAATAAAACCCAGGCCCCGAGTCCAAGCCCAGTGGACCAAACTGCCTCTCCTGTCAAATGGATGTGACCTCTGCTTCAGGTTTACATCCAGCTTCTGCTTTGTTTTCCTTTGAAACACAAAATAGCAAACAGGGATATTAGTCTCCAGTCACTAAGTCATGTGGTATGAATCCTTCTTTTTAAGACCCAAAATACCCAAAAAGCTCCTGTATACTCTCTGGCACAATAGAACAAAATCTTGCAATTTAATAACATACACAATACAATTGTCTAGGAAAGCAGGACACGGAAAAATATCCCCCAGCTGCACACTTGTGAAGTGTTGTGAGCACCTTGTATTTGTATCAGAGGGGTAGCCGTGTTAGTCTGGTTCTGTAGAAGCAGCAAAGAATCCTGTGGCACCTTATAGACTAACAGATGGACGAAAGCTCATGCTGCAAAACATCTGTTAGTCTATAAGGTGCCACAGGATTCTTTGCACCTTGTATTTGGAAAGGCTGCCCGGTGGCTATATCAGTCTAAACGTTAGCTCTCCTTTGCCAGCAGTTGCTAGTATCACATGATTTAGTACCATTCAACCTCCCTTACCATGCTTTGTCTTGGGACTTTCGACCCAGTGTCTGAGATCAGTTCCAATGACTGACAGTCTCTCTCCCTCCTGCATTTTCAGTCGGCTGTTTCCCATCTGTGCTTCTTGTTCTAAACTGTTCTGCAGCATTGCTTTAAGCCAGGGGTCGGCAACCTTTCAGAAGTGATGTGCCGAGTCTTCATTTATTCACTCTAATTTAAGGTTTTGCGTGCCAGCAATCCATTTTAATGTTTTTAGAAGGTCTCTTTCTAGAAGTCCATCATATATATCTAAACTATTGTTGTATGTAAAGTAAATAAGGTTTTTAAAATGTTTAAGAAGCTTCATTTAAAATTAAATTAAAGTGCAGAGCCCCCTGGACCGGTGGCCAGGACCCAGGCCGTGTGAGTGCCACTGAAAATCAGCTTGCGTGCTGCCTTCGGCCTGCGTGCCATAGGTTGCCTACCCCTGGTCTAAGCTTTTAAACTGCTGCCACCTTCTGCCTCTGAGGTAACTGGGTTTCAGTGGTGGGTGTAGGAACACAAAAGTTAAAGATGGAAAGGTCGTCTTGTTCATGCACTCTAAGGCCAATACAGATTGGTTCCTTACAATTTATTTGCCAATGAATTGGCCAGTCTAGTCTTTAGTAACAGGGCTTTTTTCTTAAACTGTTCCATAGTCTCATGGATTCGTAGTGACAAAGTGACCCCTAAATATATGGGGCCAGGTCTCCAGTTGATGTGTATCAGTGTTTATCAGCTCTATTGACATCAATGGAGTTACACCAGTTTTCACCAGTCAGAGATCTGGCCCAACAGCTGTAGAGCATTTTGGGCAGCTTACGGGTTTTAAAGGTGCTCTGGAAATATAAGACATTGTCTCCAGCTGGAAGCCTGAAGTGAACATATAAAAATAATGTGGCTGAAATGGCACCTACATAGCAGGGTAGCTGGTACCTTATAATACCTTGCTGGACTAGAATGAGACACAGGAACTGCCATGCTGAACCATGGTGCATCTAGTCCAAGAATGGCCAGTACTAGACTTTGGGGGTAACACCACGACTTGTGCACAGCAAAATACTATGGGTCCTGCTTTCATTCATTGCCATTAGGAGAAGGCATGGCAGTTGGAAGTAGCATTTCATGCGATGGCCAGGGGAGCGGGGCAAAGAGCAAGGGAGAGCAGAAGACCCTGATGGGAGGAGGGAACAGATAGGCGACACGAGGGGAAAGAAATTAAATTAAAGAGGGAAGTAATTGAGCAAAGATAGATAGCTATGCCCAAGCACCAAAGCAAGTGAGGTAGGGATGGTCAGAAACTGCACTGCATCACCAAAGGAGTGCAGACTCCAGAAGGAACAGACAGGAGCCCTTATCTTGATCGGTAGTTGGGTGAGATGATAGCTGTCTGGAAGAATGCAGCTTTCTTTCCCTTGAAAGTATTTAATATCCCTGCCAGAACAAAGGGGGGGATTGTTGCCATTGTTAAGTCACATGATAGCATCATTGTTACAGGACGGGTTTTTTTCACATCTGTGTGTCACTTACAGAGAAATATTTTCTTCAAGAGCTGCAGCTAAGATTTAAGATATATTGTTCCCCTTCTGATCCTTATCTGACCAGGATATAGGAGGACCGCTCACCCCCCTTCCCCATTCATCAGCCTGCAAATTGGAGAGGGGGCAGTTGGAGCCTGTTGTTGGATCCATACAAATGCCTAGCAAACAGATTGGAGCTTTAAAATGAGTATTCCAGCAAGGCCAACCATAGACCCCTTGGAATAGGAATTAAAGGTGTGCCAAGATCACAGCTGCTCTCTAGCACCGTCTAACTAACACATTCTAAACAGCAGTTAAGACAAGGCAGGTTGTGCTCCAGCTAGCTCTAAAGGACAAGTTAAAGCCCTAAGCTGTCCTCTGTGCTTTAACTCAACCAGGCTGGTACATTATACAGTACAACTTGCCTTGTCTACACTGGAGTTTTAGAAGGTGCGAGTTAGATTCAGCTAGCTAATGTGAGCTAAAAATGCCTCTTAAAATCCTAAGCAAGACAAGACCTTTGTGGCAGGGTTAAAAACAGCAGTGTAGACGTACAAGCGCACGCTGGGCCCCGGACTCTGAAACCTGACTGGGGGGACAGCCGCGCCGCCTGGGCTCCAGGGGTGCTGCAACAGTTTTTATAGTGGGGGAGCTGAGAGCCACTGAACCAAACTGCAAACCCTGTGTATGATGCAAACCACTTCAAGCCACAGGGTCCTGCCACATCCCCAGCACCCGTAGTTCCAGCACCTATACTGGGCTCCAGCCTGAGCCTGAACGTCTACACTGCCGCACCGTAGCAGAAACCCCACAAGCCCAAATCAGTTGAGTTGGGCTCCGAGACTCATTGCCATGGGTTTTTTTGCTGTATAGACATACCGTTAGACTGCAGAAATGAGCCCTTCTTGAGAGCTGCAGTGCTGTAGGGCCTTGGAGAGTGAAGGGTGATGGGGAAACAAAAGGGATTATTAGATTCTCACCCCCAAACCTGCTGTGCTAAGACAAAAGTGTGTTGTGTCAGCCTGGCTGAAAGCGCTAGCTCCGGCCCATGACCCCCAGAGGTGATGAGAGCTCTCCACTCGCACTGAAGTCAATGGGGACTGATCGTGTCAAGCACTCTGTGTACCAGGGAGCACTAAGGAGGTCAATTGGTCTTAAACAAGATCTCCTTGTGCATGCTCTTCACTGCAGATACTGTGGGTGCCAACAGCAGCTGAAGCTTGCAGGGTTAAGGTGGGGCTGCGGCTGTCAGGGAGGTTTCTCCGCGTTAGCTTGTGTTTTGTATTTAGTGAGCGATTGCATAAGAGGAAGGAAGGAAACAAGCGCTCAGTTCAATTCCCTATTGATAACAATGCACAGCGCCGTTAGCAGCTTGCTGTGTGAGCCGTGAGCAGAGCCGCTTTCAGGAGCATGGGGCAGTCAGTGTTCCTGTCCCATGTGCCAGCTGCACAAAGCTGCTGAGAGAGTCAAGGGAAGTGGTGCATTCTTGCCCAGGGTGGGGCGAGAGCCACAGTGAGGGCTGAGGTCAGAGCTCTGTGCATTCTGTGAAATCTTGGGGAGGCAAATTATCAGCAATGGGAGGGAAGCTGGGAGCTGACATACAGCAGAGCAGACTATCTAGCTTGACATGCCAGAGCAGATTGCCAATATTTCCAGTCTATTGCAGCAATGATGTATAGTCTATTATATGGCCTTGTCCAGTGGCAAACACCTGCCTGATGCTACCGGGGAATGAGAATAATAAATACTAGACATAACCTCTGCCAAATTCTGCTCTCTGTTAGAGCTGGCGAGCTTTGCTATTTTTGGACCTGCTAGGAGAGGGCCTCACATTTTTCAAAAAATTTAAGCTTTGATGAAAAAATCTTCCCCTTGAATTTTTGTTTTCATTTTTTGACACGTTCTAGAGTCAATAATTCAAGCCAAAAATTCCCAAGTAAAAAGCTTTGGCAGCATCGGTGCCAAACACTCTAACCTACACTATTGTAACTAACTGCAGTTTCAGATTATTACTATGGGTTTGTTTTTCTTTTTTTAGAACATAAGAATGGCCCTACTGGGTCAGACCAAAGGTCCATGTAACCCAATATCCTGTTTTCCAACAGTGGCCAATGCCAGGTGCCCCAGAGGGATTGAACAGAACAGGTAATCATCAAGTGATCTATCCCCTGTTGCCCATCCCCAGCTTCTGGCAAACAGAGTCTAGGGACACCATCCCTGCCCATCCTGACTAATAGCCATTGAGGGACCTGTCCTCCATGAACTTATCTAGTTCTTTTTTGAACCCTGTTATAGGCTTGGCCTTCACAACATCCTCTGGCAAGGAGCTCCACAGGTTGACTATGTGATGTGTGAAGAAATACTTGCTTGTGTTTGTTTTATAAGGGATTACTCAAGAAGGGATCATTACCAAGGTCTAACTCAGGACCAATGTTCAAATCTCTATTGATTGAGCTAAAAGACTAACTCCATTAGCTAGCAGCAGTACCAGGCTATTATCCTATATGTGATCCAGCTTCCAGAAGGGGACATGACACAAATTTAAGGTTCCAAGATTGAGTTTAATTTTATTGAGAGCTAAGAAACGAGGGGGCCCTTCCTCAGATGTTTGACTACTTAAATGCATCCCTTCTATTAACAGTGAGAAGGAAAAATAAATATAGAGTACCTGAATGTCACAAGGAACCAGATTATAAACCTCAGCCTCCTGCTTTCCTGCACAGAGCTGGGGAATTTTAATCATTTCACAAGTTGTAAAATCCCAAGCTCGCTGTTTCCAGTTTTGAAGAAGCAGGGTGGGAAGGGGAGGCGGGTGCCCAGTAAAACAGGAAGCCCGGCCTGGGAGAGGAGAAATGTGACATCTGCTTGCAGCGGTTTCACACTGGTGCATGAAGCTGACATGCTGAGGACATGTGTGTGTGTGGTGGGTAGGGAACTCTGGAGAAAGGAGAGGGGTGTAAAAGGGTCTCGTTTGCTCTGTGGCAAAAGAGTCACAAAAGTCCAGTAATCTGATTGTTTAAATTTAGGGCAGGAAACAGATGCTGCCTGACTGAGGAAGCAGCTGAAGAAAATATTCGTATTTTGCAGCATCCATGCCAGGGATGATGTGGGACGAGTGGGCGTATTACACTGACAGTCACTTGGGAAGGTGCAGCTCAGAGAGCTTCAATGGAGTTGCACCCGCGTGTACCAGTGGTGAGGTTGGCTCAAAGAGATTGCTTGATTTTATTTCTTCTTTGAATTGCAGGGCAGCTAACGAGTAATAACTGGAACCTGCTTCTTTTCTATCCCCACGTGCGCGACTGATGTGTGGGTTTTAAATCCTCATCCGCACTGCCCTTTTTACAACTTGTATTCTGGGAGCAGACAACAATAGGGAGGCACTGTTTGCACACACCAGAAGAGAAAGCCCTGGTCCTCAAGGACTTTCACTCCAAGAAAACCTATAGATCTATTAAATTTTATAGACTGGTTCAAATAAAATCCTACAGAAAGAGTATCAGTCTCTGTTACATACTGTGGGACTTTTCCATAAGGGTAGGCGCTGCTGCCATGAGAAACATGCAGTGAGAATCCATCCGCAAGGCATTCTTGTGCAACTCAGAGCGGCTAAGCCTCGTCCCAGTGCATCCCCACCTTTCCAGCTCAGGTGTTGGACTCCACTCAGTTCTGTTTCACTCACCAGACACCTTATTGCTTTTTAACTCTGAAAGGAGAAATCCAACAGGGCCAGGGTTGGGCTTTTGTAACGTTCGCTAATAGCTTCACATGCAGAATGACACTCGCTCTTTGGCAAAATACCAGGACAATTCTTCGTAGCTTCACTGCCTTAAGGAGCAGTTGCCTTAAATAGAATTGAGAAGACAAAAGGGAGCACTCTTAAAGGAAGGACCTGTACGGAGGGGAAAATAACATCCAGGGCCAAAGTCAGCCCTTGTGACAACCTGCTGGAGTCAACAGGCAACACCCTGGAGGAATTTTGGCCCATGATCGAGGTGGAAAGGGTGGATTTTATTATTTTCCATCACATGCCTCAGAATCGCTAATTCTTCTTGTTTATTTGTATAACCATAATGCCCCAGAGCCCCAGGCACAGAGCAGGACCTCATTGTGTTAGGTGCTGTGCAAGCACAGAACAAAACCACAGCCCCTTCCCCAAAGCGCTGCTGATCTAAGTGCAAGAGGAGAGGACAGAGGGAGTTCAACAGACAGGCGGGGGCAGCACGAAGAGACAGAACTGGCTAGCGTGATAAGCAGCAGTCCCAGCCCTCCATCCATCTAACCATTGCCCAGTTTTTTATAGACATCCCAGCAAAGGGAACCTTTGAAGATTTAATTGCCACTTTAGATACTGAACACCCACAGAAGGGGAAGACAAACTGAACAGGTCTGACTCTTTATACCATAATTCCCTCTGCTGGCACTGGTGTTAATCAACTCATGACACTCATAGGAGACATTGTCTCTCCTGTATCAGAGGGGTCGCCATGTTAGTCTGGATCTGTAAAAAGTGACAAAGATTCCTTATACCTTACACCTTATAGACTAACAGACGTATTGGAGCATGAGCTTTTGTGGGTGAATACTCACTCCGTCAGATGCATGTGGTGGAAATTTCCAGAGGCAGGTATAAATATGCAGGCAAGAATCCGTCTAGAGATAACGAGGTTAGTTCAATAAGGGAGGATGAGGCCCTCTTCTAGCAGTTGAGGTGTGAACACCAAGGGAGGAGAAACTGCTTTTGTAGTTGCCTAGCCACTCACAGTCTTTGTTTAATCCTGAACAGATGGTGTCAAATTTGCAAATGAACTAAAGTTCAGCAGTTTTTCTTCAGGTTGGTTTGATTCAGGAAAGTGCTGCCATCTTATGGCTGTTTTTCAGAAAGATTCCCCATAATGTTTTTTTTTTTTTAATCAGTTTAACGAGTTCTTTTTCCATCCCTTGATCAGCAGTGAGATTAACAGCTGCTTTGGATGGACTGGTGGAAAATAGCCTCACGCTGTGTAGTTCATGGCTGAGATTCTTCAAAACTACCTAAGGGATCTGGATACCCAATTCTCATTAAGTGTCCAAATCCCCTAGAAAGCTTTGAAAATCTCAGCCCATATTGCTAGCTGTGTGGAGTCATTCTGTGCTGGCCACTGATTAGCAAGTCTAAGCAATATGCAAGGTCTGGGATTTGGGGCCAAATTTTCAAAAGTGCTGTCTAAATTTTGAAGTATCAGAGGGGTAGCCGTGTTAGTCTGGTTCTGTAGAAGCAGCAAAGAATCCTGTGGCACCTTATAGACTAACAGAGGTTTTGCAGCATGAACTTTCGTGGGTGAATACCCACTTCTTCGGATGCAAGTAGTGGAAATTTCCAGGGACAGGTATATATAAGCAAGCAAGAAGCAAGCTAGAGATAACGAGGTTAGATCAATCAGGGAGGATGAGGCCCTGTTCCAGCAGTTGAGGTGTGAAAACCAAGGGAGGAGAAACTGGTTCTGTAGTTGGCAAGCCATTCACAGTCTTTATTTAATCCTGAGCTGATGGTGTCAAATTTGCAGATGAACTGGAGCTCAGCAGTTTCTCTTTGAAGTCTGGTCCTAAAGTTTTTTTGCTGCAGGATGGCCACCTTAAGATCTGCTATTGTGTGGCCAGGGAGGTTCACCTGGCCACACAATAGCAGATCTTAAGGTGGCCATCCTGCAGCAAAAAAACTTTAGGACCAGACTTCAAAGAGAAACTGCTGATCTCCAGTTCATCTGCAAATTTGACACCATCAGCTCAGGATTAAACAAAGACTGTGAATGGCTTGCCAACTACAGAACCAGTTTCTCCTCCCTTGGTTTTCACACCTCAACTGCTGGAACAGGGCCTCATCCTCCCTGATTGATCTAACCTCGTTATCTCTAGCTTGCTTCTTGCTTGCTTATATATACCTGTCCCTGGAAATTTCCACTACACGCATCCGAAGAAGTGGGTATTCACCCACGAAAGCTCATGCTGCAAAACCTCTGTTAGTCTATAAGGTGCCACAGGATTCTTTGCTGCTTCTAAATTTTGAAGGACCAACTTCTGATACCTAGGCCCATGACAATGAAGTGCTCCGAACCTGCATCTCCTATTGACAGTAACTGGATTTTTGGGTGCTCGGCAGCTTTCAAAATCCAGCCTAAATTGGTGCTTTGGTGTCAAGTCTCAAGCTGGGCACCGAAAAACACCAAATCAGTGACTACTTGTGAAAATGTAAATCCTAATGTAGTGGGCATCATCCTTTAGAGATCAAAGATTCCCCTACAGCCAGGGCTCAGCAACCAGTGAGACGAGGTAAACCAGGGCTCCAGCGACCTCTGCATCCAGGACAATTGGAGCAGATGCTTTGTAGGAGCTGGGCCTGAGCATTCCAGACTGCATGTTTCAGACTACATCCCATCTCAGACCTTGTTCTTTCCGACACATCTGCCTGTCTGTGCTATTTGTGGAGCACACTGCGCTTTGGTAGATGGGCACTGAACTGGGTACAGGGTTTATTAACATGTTGATTAAAAAAAAATTAGAAACAAATAATCTTTACTATCTTTCAATAATTTTACATCAACGCCACTGCCCATTACAATGAAACTAGAGATGGATCTGGCTCCAGGCCAGAACACAGAGCAGCTTCCTTCTCCTCTTCTCTCCTTTCATGGATATGCTGATGTGTGAACGAGTGGTAAAGCTTGAGTTGCTCGAGTGTGTGGGTGTGTTTGTGGGGAGGGGGGGAAGAGGGGAGGGAATGCAAAGGGACATAAGGGTATTAAGTTTCCTAAAGCAATAGATGTCATATATTTTGACTTTAGTAAGGCTTTTGATACCGTCTGACACGACCTCCTCATAAACAAACTAGAGAAATATAGTCTAGATGAACCTAGTGTAAAGTGGATACACAACTGGCTGGAAAACCGCACTTTGAGAGTAGTTTTCAACGGCTCCTCACCCACCTTGTTTCTCTAATATCCTGGGGCCGACATACAACAACACTGTATACCGGAAAACTATTTGTGTGAGACTTGATTAAACAAGACCACCCAGGGGTCAGTCGGAGACATTCGTAGTTCTGCTGTTATTGAACCTTCTTCAGATGCAAGTCATCAGATGCTGAAGAAGTGGGTATTCACCCAAAAAAGCTCATGCAAAAAAAACTCTTGTTTAGTCTATAAGGTGCCACAGGATTCTTTGCTGCTTTTACAGATCCAGACTAACACGGCTATCCCTCTGATACTTGATTAAACAAGACCACCCAGGGGTCAGTCGGAGACATTCGTAGTTCTGCTGTTATTGAACCTGTCCCCAGAGGGGGCTGAGAGTTGGCTGGGGTGGGATGGGGGGGCAGTAGCACCTGCTTAAACATGAGTTCTGGATCCTAGTGTCTTCAAAATACAAAAATGCATGAGCTTCAGGAAGCTGGGACACTGCAGAAGGAAAAAGCTACAAAGAGTCCTGTGGCACCTTCTAGACTAACAGACGAATTGGAGCATGAGCTTTCGTGGGTGAATACCCATGCGTCTGACGAAGTGGGTATTCACCCACGAACGCTCATGCTCTAATACGTCTGTTAGTCTAGAAGGTGCCACAGGACTCTTTGCTGCTTTTTACAGATCCAGACTAACACGGCGACCCCGCTGAAACTTGCAGAAGGAAAGTGAGTGGGATTTATTCTTGTAGCTCATAAATCAACAAACCTTTAACTCAGGTTTGGCTAAGTAATAACTCCTCCACTCAAAGACTGATCTGACTCCAGCCCACCAACCTTCCTTATTTATTGGCTTCTAAAATGCTTCTCTCTGCATTGCAGCTCCATGCGTGTGAAGGGGGCTTCCTACCAGATATCTGCTAGATTTGGAAGCAGTTACAGACAATCTGATAACGTTCTCTCTTAACCCTATCTTGCTGCAGAATAGCTCGGTAAAGGCTTGCACGATGTCATGGCCTCCTGCTGATTGAACAAAACGCCATGCTCCCCCACTATCCTAGAATGCCATCCGGGTTGGGCTGAGCTTGCTGGAAACACAGGAATCGGCTGACTGTATCTATATGTTGTGCGCATAACCTCCCAGATACTCGCCAGCAAGCTGGATCTCAACTCTGTGGCAAGAGTCCGCAGCATTCTGGGGTAGCAGGTGGGAAGTGAATGAGGTAATTGTTACGCCACGCACCTGGGTGGGTCAGCAACAGCCAGGAACAAATTTGGGATGGCTACATCCAAATACATAAGCCTCTATTGCCCACGCTAAAAGACCTGACTCTGTTAGCTAGAGCTGCAGCAGGCTCATAAATCATAGGTGGAGCATGAATTGCTGGCTTGAGAAGGCTAGTCCCCAACCCCACTCCTTCTGCACCATCCCACCGCTGCTGGAGGTCAGACCCCCCATCGCAGCTGCTGGCCCCTGCCCCAGGCTAATGCCCCCAGCCCTGGAGCGCTGGGTAAGCCAGCAGCGTGGCCCCAGCCCTGAAGCGCCGGGAGAGCAGTCAGCAGAGCCCCAGGCCCCCCAGCCGCCAAGCCCCAGTCAGCACGGCCCTAGCCCCAGAGCGCCGGGAGGGCGGGCAGTGCAGCCCCAGCCCCGAGGGCCACCCAGAGGATTCAGGGGTCCTGGGGCAAAGCAATTTCAGGGGCCCCTTCCATAAAAAAATTTGCAATACTAGAGAATACTATATTCTCATGGGGGCCCCTGTGGGGCCCGGGGCCCGGGGCAAATTGCCCCACTTGCCCCCCCCTCTGGGTGGCCCTGCCAGCCCCCTCCTCCCACATCCCCAGAGTGCTGGGAGGATGGAGGGACTCCAGCACCAACCCCAGCCTGAGCCAGGGCCCCGGCACAGGGGAAGAGCCACCCGCAGAACAGGAAGCAGGAGGGGGCTGGGGGCGGAGCATGGGCGGGGCCATGCCTGGCTGTTTGGTGAGGCTCAGCCTCCCCCAGCCTATGATACCCACCACCCTCGTGCCTCAACCTCAGCTGAGCCACCAGTGGAGGAAGACAGAGCACGACACTGCGTGGGAGTGGGTTCTAATGTTACTTATGTGAACATGCATGTCAGTGTACTGAACAGTGTCCCCACATTTTCAGTGTTCAGCTTGGCAAGGCTTTTGGAGTTAACAATGCTGACCTCCCGTGAGGCAGTTGCTGTGGAGGTCTGGGAAGCTGGAGAGGAACCAGTTGTGGTTTATATTGACCAGGGAGCTGGTTTTGATTGTGATTAAAGCACGTTAGCTGGCTCTCTGGTGGAACACTGCACATTGCTGACAAAACGTTACTCTGAAACTGAAGGATACCCCCACAGAAATTAATAGGATGAGTCACCCCTCGCAGAGCAATCGTTTCAAGCTGGCTGCAGACTCAGGAAGATGTTTGGTTCATATTTTCAAGGGTTTCTTCTCTGCTGTAAGCACCATTTTTTCAATGGAAACTGAGACTTTGTAACACTATTCTGTGGAAGATGATGGATTCCATGTCATAGTTGTCTGCCATGGAATACACAGGGCCCAGGTTACACAGAAAACATTGTTAAACTAAGATGGCCTGAACCAAAACCAAGTCAAAATACACCTGAATTGGTTTGGGGTGGAGGGAAGAGTGTGTGTTAAGAATCCAAGTGTTGCAGAAGGGCCCTATTTTAATAGAGGGCTGAACTGAACAAATTCTGTGAGTAAAGTAACCACTGGGAAAGTAAAATGTTTCTTTCCAGGAGACGTTTTTCTCTCTCTTCTGCCTTGTGGTTGCACCTATGATAAGTTGGTAAAAACTTGCACTCGTTACTGGACACAATACTCCAGTTGAAGCCTACTCCATGCTGATTAGGCCTCAACTGGAGTATTGTTACCAGTTCTGGGCACCACATTTTAGGAAAGATGTGGACAAATTGGAGAAAGTCCAGAGAAGAGCAACAAAAATGATTAAAGGTCTAGAAAACATGACCTATGAGGGAAGATTGAAAAAAATGGGGTTTGCTTCATCTGGAGAAGAGAAGACCAAGAGGGGACATGATAACAGTTTTTAAATACATAAAAGGTTGTTACAAGGAGGAGGGACAAAAATTGTTCTCCTTAACCTCTGAGCTTAAGCAATGCGCTTAAATTGCAGCAAGGGCGGTTTAGGTTGGACATTAGGAAAAACTTCCTAACTGTCAGAGTGGTTAAGCACTAGAATAAATTGTCCAAGGAGGTTGTGGAATCTCCATCATTGGGGATTTTTAAGAGCAGGTTGGACAAACACCTTTCGGGGATGGTTTAGATAATACTCAGTCCTGCCTTGAGTGCAGGGTATTGGACTAGATGACCTCTCAAGGTCCCTTCCTGTCCTATGATTCTAACTTGGCACAGATCTGAGCTGATGGCCTACAGATGAAAGGTTCCATATCTAATTATCGGTACCTAAACCTATTACCCTACTACCTCAGCCACAGTATCCAAGAATGTACAAATAACTGCTAGTCCAGACAGTGGGATTTAGAAAAGCATGGCTTAGTCTGAGCTATTTCCTACTACTCCAGCTACTCCCATATCATTAGGCCTGGGGTACATTACAAAGTTATGTCGACATAAGTGTCAGGGTTCCCCCAAGACCTCTTTCACTCGGTTCCCCAAGGTCTTAGTTAAACTCCAGTCTTCTCACTCAGATTTCCCTATCTGGCATACAGCAAAGCTACGCTGAGTTGATTGGACTTATACCTGTCCCCCTACGCTTCAGTCTAATCAACTCAGTGTAGCTTTGCTGCATGCCAGATAGAGAAGCCAGTAAGTTGCCTTGCATCGACCTATTTGTGCATATGTCGACATTCAAATTTGTCTCCGACTGATGTGAGAGACACAGTAACACCACCTCCCCGAATGGCACTGAGCCAGGGTTGACCTAATGAGGTCAATTTAGTGAGAGTGTAGGCACTGCATGACCTATATTGCCCCTAACAATCCGCCGGCAATTGTCCCATAATGCCTAGCAGTGACTGCTCTGGTCAGAAAGGTGAACTCCACGGCCCAGGGGTCATGGGGCCCAGAAGCCATTCCCTCCCGCACTCTAATGCCCCTGTGGATTTTTGAAATGCCTTTTCCTGATTGCCCACCTTGGTGAGCCTGCCCAGCAGTTCCTTGGTTGCGTGCCGGCTCCATGCTCCAGACGCACTCCTGTCAGGATCTCCTGGGCCTACGGGGAGATGGCAGAGCTACGGACCAGCTGCAGAAACGTGGACATTTACAAAAAGATTGCACCGGGGAGGCCGGCAAAGGGGTACGACAGGGACCAGCAGCAGTGCCACTTGACAGTGAAGGAAGTGTGGCAACATATCATTAGAACAGGGAAGCCAACTGTCTATCTGGTGCTAAGCTGAAGACCTGTTGCTTTTACAACAAGCTGCATGCCACACTTGGCAGTGACGTCACAAGCACCATGCAGACCGCCGTGGATACCTCTGCGGGGCCTGAGACAGACACCCCTGCCATTAACAGCAAGGAGGAGGAGGAGGAAGGGGAGGGGGATATCCCTGTGTGATTCACTGCTGTCCCGTCATGCATTGCCAGCGTTTCCCAAAAGACAGGGCTCTGGATGGTGGTGAGTCGCAGACTGGGATACCGCCTACCTCAGCTGCACTGCTCTGTGCACTGACACAAGTGCTCCTGCTGAGTACACACTGTGCCAGTGCAAGGAGCCAAGTGTGCACACGCACAAGCGACACACTAGCTGCAGCAGCTTTATCAGCTCTCAAAAGATGCATCAACCAAAGTGTGTGGTGTAGATATAGCTTAGTGAGGCTGTTCTTGTTATTAATCGTGTTTATCACAGGCGTGCCTAAGGACCAGCCAAGAATGGGGCCCCTGGTGTCAGGTGCTGTACAGACAGAATTACACAGTAGTAGCTGGTCTCTTCCCCGAAGCGCTTACAATCTAAATAGACCAACAAGCCAGGGGGTGGGGGAAGGTGCAGAACGCACCAGCAGAGTGAACAATGTGATGGCAGCAAACAGCATATCAGTTCCACAAGATTTTATTTTTGGGGGTGAGTTTACCAAGGAGGGAAACTGCTAAATGGAAAGAAAAGGGAAGGAACAGGAAGGAGACAGGACAGGTGAGAAGAAGGTCAGAGGGGTAGTTAGGTGTGGGGTGAAGAGACTGGGAGGCCTGGAGCAAACAGCTATTCAGCAGAGGGCAGAAAAAACACAATCAGAACTGTAGAAAGTTCTCAGAACCTGCTTGGCTGGTTCTGCTCCCACCCGCTGGGCTCCGGCTGGCTTCTTTCTGCAGTTTTGCCCTCAGGCCACATGGCAGAGGTTAGGGGGGACACCTCCTAGTGGCCCCAGATTGAGGGGGTCTCCTCTGTACAGTTCTGGATCTAGGAGAGTGTCCAGAGGATGGGGTGTTCTTAGCTGGGCCCCATTTTATCCTCTCCCCGCTAGTGCACCAGTCCTTGTGGTTCTATTCAGTGTGGGAGGTGGGGGACTTCAATCTGAGTGACACATTCTGGAAGTCTCATGCTGCCAGTACTAAAACGGCCTCACAATTTCTAAACATTATCCATGAAAATTTCCTAACTGAGAAAAGTGTTGCCTCCAACATGGAGGAATTCTATACTAGACCTCGTCTTGACAGATCATGAGGAATTGCTCACAGACCTAAAAATGCCCAGGGGTTACTTGATCACATTTGTTGTGTGCAAACAGAAATAAAGTCCATACCAGTAATATATCTACTTGGTGCTTTAAAAGAGCCAATTTCACAAAGCTGAAAACAATTATGAAGCAAATCAAGTGGTAAAGGATTTGAACAGAAAAATGTGACTGATCATTGGGAAGTATTTAAGAATATTTCACTAGATACCCCAAAGTACACCATCCCACAGCCGAGAGAGGTAACTACGATATTAAAAAAAATCAACCAACTCCCCCAAAATAATATATAACACCCAGGAAAAAGGAGAAGTTGATGGCAATGAATATAAAGCAATGAATATATATTAGAAGTTTGGAATGATAGAAAATTGACAAGGGAAACAGAAGGTCACAGGGAGAAATCTAGGGCGTGAAGAGTAAGGGAAAATGAGGAGTCTTTTAAGTATATTAGGACAAAAAAAATCCTAACAGTGGCATTGATCTGTTATTAGATGGCACTGGTAGACCTGTCAGTAATAATGCAGAAAAAGCAGAAGTGTTCAATACATTTTCTGTTCTGTATTTAGGAAAAGCCTGATGATTGTATTCATATCGGATGACAGAGATGATATACTTTCCATTCCAACAGTAACGCAGGAGGACGTTACGCAGCAGCTATTATAAGTTTAGACAGTTAGACATTTTAAAAAATCAGCAGGTCTGGCTAACTTGTATCTGAGAGTTTTAAAAGAGAGAGCCGAGGAAGGCACTGGATCATTAATGCTGATTTTCAATAAATCTTGAAACACTGGGGAAGCTCCAGGGGACTAGAAGAAAGCTAATGTTGTGCAAATATTTAAAAATATTTAAACAGGAAGACCCAGGAAATTATAAGCCTATCAGCTTGATTTCAATCCTGGGCAAATTAATGGAACAGCTGCTATGATATCTGATTAATAAAAATTAAAGGAGGGTAATATAATTAATGCCAATCAACATGGGTTTATGGAAAATGCATCCTGTCAAACTAACTTGATATATTTTTGATGAGATTACAAGTTTGGTTGATAAAGGTAATGGTGGAGATGTAATATGTTTATAAGGCATTTTACTTAGTATTGGATGATATTTTGATTAGAAAACTAGAAAGATATAAAATTAGTATGGCACACATTAAATGGATTAGTACCTGGCTAACTGATAGGTCTCAAAATGTAAACGGAAAGTCATCATCGAATGGGTGTGTTTCTAGTGGGGTCCTGCAGAGATCAGTTCCTGACCTTACGATATTTTAACATTTTTATCAGTGACCTGGAAGAAAATATGAAATCATCACTGATAAAGCTTGCAGATGACTCAAAGATTGGGGGAGTGGTAAATAATGAAGAGGACAGGTCACCGATACAGAACAGTCTGGATCGCTTGATAAACTGGCTGCATGCAAACAATATGTGTTTCAATTTGGCCAAATGTAAAGTAATACAGTAGGGAACAAAGTATCTCAGTCTTACTTATAGGGTAGGAGACTCCATTCTGGGAAGCAGTGGCTCTGAAAAAGACTTAGGGGTCATAGTGGATAATCAGCTGAACATGAGATCCCAGTGCATTTGCTGTGGCCAAAAGGGTTGGAGGGAGTGCTAGTGGCTCTGCTGAATACAGGATGTGGTAAATACTCTTATCTGGTCACAGGTAGTGGGAGAAGAAGAAGATGTAGATGTGTCAAGTATATCTGAATAGGAGGGTTTCCTCTTCCGGCTGTGTTTTCAAATAATCTTCTCAAATTAGTAGCACTAGCCCCTGCTCTGTAACATACTTCTCTGGACCATGCATAACTTTAGTGTTACCAGGAAACAAATGTAACAAATAACCCATATGTGTGAGTTTTACAGGCTCCTTTATGTACCCAACATGTGTTCACACATCATGCATTCATGCACACCCTTCCTTCAGCACCCTGGTTGTTTCACAGTCTATCCTACATGTGCGTGCGCGCGCGCACACACACACACACACACACACACACACACACACACACACACATCTATCCATATCAAGCTGCTGAATGCAGCAAACTGCAGCATAAAATAACATGAGACGAGGTCATTCTCAGCAGGCAAGGAGGAGTGTGGGTTTGTCCGTACTCACTTTTACTTATAGCTGGGCAGGTAAGCGAAACATATATCTATGCTGCCCTCCTGGGCTGGAGAAAACTGTTCTAGTTGAAATTGCTGCTTGTTCTGCAGACGGCTGGACATGGGAATGTCTGCAGATTTGGATGCTTGCTATGTTTATTTATAAGCTAATTCCTCCTTGCCCTCAGCTTTCTCATTGCCAGAGTAGAGTCCATGCTCTAGGAGCACACGGATAGTATGGCTAGATGGCGTGTGCCTTGACTTCTTGTAAGTGTTCATTGCAAGCCAGAACATTATTCTCAGCATAAGTAGCCTCATTCAAAGTTTTGGTTCCCCACTCTACAAGAGCCTGATCCTAAATCTATTGATGTCAATGGACTGGATATGCCTGAGGTTCACTAGGGACCTGCTCCATTGGCTTTGGTAGGCTTTGGCCCAGACCCCTAGCGAACCTCAGTCACATCCCAATGCAGCAGATAGCCAGATTAATGATCATCACGTCTACTGTAATTTCACTAAACAGAGTTCTCCTCTGAATTACACCTGGGTCAATGAGGAGTGATGCCACTGATTTCAGTGAGGTTATACCCAGGATAAATTTGGCCCAGTGTCTGTTTTTATTGCGCACACTGTGCAGAAGTATCTTTGCTTTTTCATTTTATTTCCCCCTGAGTTGTCATACCACTTAAGATCCTGGGTTGATTTCACTTCCACATCATGGGTTCTGGTGCCAAGCTATGTCAGCTTCGAGACAGACATTTAAGGAAGTGAACACTGTACACGTTGCCTTCCAAAGATTGTTTCATTCCATTCTTTTTATTATAGTATCGTTTATTATTTACGTTAGGAGGACAAAGTTATTCCCCTGATGAATGAGCAATATAATATAGACCATTACAACACAAGCAGTTAAAGGTCAGGCATGGTAGTGGGATCAGAGGGCATTGGAAAGGAGCTCAAGGGTGGACCCTGAAATAGCAGTATCACTTGGGCTGCATTTCTGTTTTTTACAGGGCACTTTTGGAACCTGGAAAAAAGTTTAGAATTTATCATTGTTTTCATCTTGTCATTCTGCCTTTCTTCTGTGGTTTCTATTTGCCTATTGTGGGGTAGCACGTGTCTATCTGTATTTCTGAGAACTGAGTTACCATCAAATACAAATTTAAGGGTCACACAGATGCTTTCCCATAACAAACTCAGATACTTTCAGCTTAGTGTAGTTATTCTCTCTTTCTCTTTCCTAATTCCATGCTGCCTTTTTCCATCACTTCTTTCCTCTATCCATGAACAGCGCTGGCTCATTCTTCAGCAGTTTTGTGGTGTGGAGACCTTTCTGCACCTACATACCATGGTGATTGGTGCAGACTAAGAATCTGAAGAACTGAAAGAACAGTGTATTGTTCTCTGAATATGATGAGGCTTGAACTCATTCTGATATCTAGCGCTAATGAATTCCACAGCCCAGGGCCTTCCATTGAAAAGGCTTTGCCTCTGAATTATGACAGGACCATCCTAGTCACAGCAGTGTCCCAAGGTGCACAGCTGTTTCAGAAGGTCAGCAGTGCAAGTCGGGAGATCTCCAAGATATGGCCCCCCGCCCATTCAGAGGTTTAGTTGAAGATTAACACATAAGGAGCTGAAAGTCAAATGGGGAGCTGAAAGTCAAATGGGGAGCTGAAATCAAAAGAACATCCTGGTGACTTCCTCTTCACTGCTTCACTTCCTAAGAAGAGTAGAATTTGCTTATCTAGAGTCACATGTGGTTGACTGACATGGGTAATTCTAAAAAAAAAAAAAAAAAAAAAAAAAAAAAAGTGTTCACAGCTTTAAAATAGAGTCATTGGTAAGTGACAACAGCTAGAGCAAGTGAAGGCAGGTAGGTTTTTGGCTGGGTTGCTACAAGATTTCTGAACACTTCAAAAGAAATATCCGGAGAGCTCAAAGGAGATTGAAGGAGCCACAGAGATGTTCTGGCATTAACAAGGAGAAATCACAAGGGAGGATCACATGGCATGGATATCCAGGTGCCATTTACTCTTGTGCGATGCTATGGAGGGGTAACAGCCAGTTAACTGCATGATTCCATGGGAACATAAAGTTCTGCACAATTCTGTAGCTATTGTGAGGAAAGTCACTGGGAGAGCTGAGTTCTGCTGCCATTGTGGAAGAAAAATCCCATTCAAGCTTGTTCCTGTTGGCATCTTCCGCCTTCCCTCCTGCCCTTGAGCCTGCAGAGGAGGCACCCTGCTATTCGCCATGACAAACAGCAGCTTGACTCTAAGCAGCCTGGATGCCGTTTACATCACCATCGAGTCCATTATTGGGATATCTGCGACCCTGGGCAACATCCTGGTCATCTGGGTGGTGAAGCTGAACCCAGCTTTTCAGACAAACACCTTCTACTTCATTGTCTCCCTGGCGCTGGCCGATATAGCCGTGGGCATCCTCGTCATGCCGCTGGCCATCGTGGTGAGCCTGGGAGTCGTCATCCACTTCTACTCCTGCCTCTTCATGTGCTGCCTGTTGGTGGTTTTCACTAATGCCTCCATCCTGTCTCTCCTGGCTATAGCGATCGACAGATACCTGAGAGTGAAGCTGCCCACCAGGTAAGTCAGTCTGTTTAGCTGTTGCATTTTCAAGTGATTGTTCATATTACATGGAAGTTCAATTAATGCTCTAACGTTCCTCCGGGTCTCCACACCCCAGCTCAGACCTGGGTGCACGCTCCTCCCTCTCCCCCAGTGCTCATACTCCGTATCTCACACCTGCTCTTCAACACGGAGGTTTTACCCTACCCTGCCTCAGGACTGGGGGATAGACTAAATGACCTTTTGAGATCACTTCCAGCCCTACATTTCTATGGTTCTGTGTTGACAGATGCTCCCTGCTCCCCCATCTTTTGAAGTGGCTTCTAATCAGGCAACTTTCTGAAGCAGTAAACTCACTTTAAATGTACGTTTGAAAAAGAGAAAGATTCTCTCTTTGTAAAATCAATTTAAGAGCTGTTCTTTGGGGGCAGGGACGATCTCGTAGCTCTGGGTTTGTACTGCAGCTAGCACAGGACCCGTGTCTGGGGCCCCTAAGTGCTACCACAATATAAAAAATAAGTAGTAATGACTGAATTGCCCATAGGGATCAGAGAGCTGCTGGGCTCATGGTGAACCATGATTTCATTTTTCAGTCAATTTGTTGGGTGCGTGACCTGATTTTTATATTATTTCTGTGTTTGTTTACTTTGGGGCTAGTCACTTCAAATACTCCCGTCAACTTCAGCACTGGGTCAAAATGAGAAAGGGGCACAGAGTGAACAGCAAGTTCTAATAAGAGGATTTTATAAAAACACACCTTTTTTCTATAACTTGAGTGGCCAAGTGCATGCACAAAACACCCCCCTTCCCTCGAAAACAACAACAACACGGCACAGGGTCAGACAGTACATGGTCCTGGTGTCATAATTGGGTCTACAATTACCTTAATTGTGAGGTCAACTGTAAGAAGCGAGTGAAAGTTCATAAAATATCACCAGGACCTGTAACAACATATGTGGATGGGGAGACAGAAAAACTGCATAAGTCTAAACTAAAAAACCTACAGATATAATTAAGGACCTTGTTAAGATTATGCCTGGTAAACAAGAGAAGTGTGGGACCAGTAACCAATGAATCAATTGGTGGGTCAGAAATTATGTCTAGGACATTGTGGGGGTGGGGAAAGCTGGCTACTGTGGTGCTGTCAGGGCCGGCTCCAGACCCCAGCGTGCCAAGCGCGTGCTTGGGGCGGCATGCCGCGGGGAGTGCTCTGCCTGTCACCGGGAGGGCGGCAGGCGGCTCCGGTGGACCTCCCGCAGGTGTGCCTGCGGAGGGTCCGCTGGTCCTGCGGCTCCGGTGGACCGCCCGCAGCCGGGCCAGCGGAAGCACCACCGGAGCCGCGGGACCAGCAGACCCTCTGCAGGCACGTCTGCAGGAGGTCCACCGGAGCCGCGGGACCGGCGATCACCAGAGCGCCCCCCGCAGCGTGCCGCCGTGCTTGGGGCGGTGAAATTCCTAGAGCCGCCCCTGGGTGCTGTCTGACTAAAAGATGAAAGAAGGGTTAGGAGTGAGCTTCACCATGACAGCTGCCTGCCCTGATGTCTCCTGGGTCCCCAGACTTCCTTCATCCTAATCCTGACAGATGTCGTGACCAGATCGGGCCATGAGAGAGGGACCCAGATAACATCACACCACCTCCATCAGCTCTGACTAAATCCTGAACACCATCTAGGATATAAGACTTTGACACACCTCACCACTCCCCAAGATGTTCTATTCCTTCCACACCCTGATTTCTTCTCTTTCCCATGTTTCTTCTTTTGTCTTCTGTTTAAGAGTCTGGCTCAACCAGCCAAGACTGTCTATTTTACAACACTGGTGTAAGCCTGTGACCAGAAAAAGGCAGCTAAAAGCAATGCCCTCAAAGGACCAACACTGGTACAAGTTTGCCAGGTCTCGAAGTGGCTGATCAGACTGTGTGCTGGGCCTGTGTTTTTCCAGCAGTGAGAGTCAACACCAGAGACAGAAGTTGCATTTTCTATCTTTGCCGTTCTTTTCTTTCCCCCTTTGTGCATGTTTGTTTTGTCCTCTGGGAAGTGAGACTGAAGTTTAACAACAGCATCTATGACAGCTCCAGCCCATCATAACTAACATCTCCTCTTAGCCCAAAAGGACAGTTATTACCACCTAAGATACTGTCAAATGGGACGGGGGAAAGGGGTTCTTTCTCAAAACTCTCTCCAGCGAAAGGGAAAGGGTCGGGATATTGGTAAAATGAAAGCCTGACTTAATGCTTTACATTTCAAAGGCTTTCACTGTTTTTGAGTTCTTTTCTGAATCTTTAATAAAAAGGTTTAAAAGACTTTCAATAGTGTCTTTGCCGTGATGCTAAGCAAGCTGAGGTCTCTGTTTACCAACCCCTGAACCTTGTTTAATATTGGGCAGGGACTGGGTCAGTTTAATACCTTTCACTCTTGGGTTTCTTTTTTTCCCCATCTAAATTAATACATCAGGCCATATTTCTTTGAGCGAAGGTTCTACATCAGAAGGTACCAAGAGTAGAGGAATAGTGTAGTCTGGGGGAATAGTGTAAATTACAATATAAATGGAGAGGTCCTTAAAGGAAAGCTAGAAAGTAGCCAGCAGAATCAGCTGCTGGCAATGCCAATCATATCCCTGCCTCAGACACGCTGAGATCAGCAGCAGACCAGAAATGCGGCCATCCAAAGCAGGCCAAATGGTAAAAGACAGACTTGGTTAAAACTAGTTAATCATTCCACATATAGTACAAAGTACTGGCAATAAGACACCTTGCCCAAAAGACAGCTGAGCACTCAAATCAGCCACAAATGAACCTACAGCCCTTGAAGGCATGAGTGTTTGGATGCTGCTTCTCTGTCACTAAAGAATCGCATCTAACAGGGTTGGTGTTTTTCAGGTACAGAATAATCACCACAAAGAGAAGAATTTGGATGGCCCTTGGAATTTGCTGGCTGTTGTCCTTGCTGACAGGATTTGTCCCCATGTTCGGATGGAATCAAAGGATTGACCCAAAAAAGCCCAGTGAACTCAAGTGTCAATTCGTCTCTGTGATGAGAATGGACTACATGGTGTATTTCAGCTTCTTTGCCTGGATCCTCATCCCTCTGATCCTCATGTGTGCTCTGTACATCGAGATCTTCTACATTATCCTGACAAAGCTAAGTCAAAGTGCAACGAACACAAATGCAGGAGTGTTTTATGGGAAGGAGTTCAAGGTGGCCAAATCTTTGGCCTTCGTCCTCTTCTTGTTTGCAATTTGTTGGCTGCCTTTGTCCATTCTAAACTGTATCAAATATTTCTGTCCCAACTGTCTCATCCCGCGGCATCTGTGGTACGTGAGCATTCTGCTGTCTCACTCCAATTCAGTCATGAATCCCATTGTCTATGCTTGCAAGATAAAGAAGTTCAAAGACACTTATACTCTTATTTTAAGAACCTATGTCCTGTGCATGAGTCCAAAGCCAGTCAGTCCTAGCATAGAGCAAACATCAGAGTGCGACCCAGTGACCCCTTGATGCAAACTGGCAGAGGGTCCAGGGGGCACGCATAGGATTTTACAGGGATTCCCTGAGACACATATATGTATAATAATTCACCAAAGGATGGCAGATGAGGTCTCTACCGAGAGCCAGTAGTCCACTGGTCATCATAACTATTGCAATATATATGGATGGATAATATTTAAGGAGTTATGTATCTATATTGAAAATAATGTTCTTAAGGTCTTCGAGTCAAAGCAGGTCACATACCTCAGTAATGTTCTTTTCAGACAAGTGGTAATATCTCAGTCTGGTCATTTGTGTAATGCGTATCTCATGAAGTATGCCTATTTGCATATTGAGCCAGGTGCTAATTAAGAGACTGGGAAATCTGTTTTTTCTTCCTGTAGATTTCCTCTCTTGTAGAAGGAGAGTTTCCTGCTTATGAATAGACAAAGGATTGTTTTGGGTATATCTTGGTGTGCAAAGGGACACACTGAAACCTTCACCTTGGAGGCAAACTGACAGCATGCATATCTCGTGCAAGGAAGGGGTCACAGCCAGCCTGGCTGCAAAGTGCTGCAAGGATTTTTAGATGAGCAATACTCTACTAGCCAGGACAGTATCTTGTTAATTAAGTCTAGGCTCTAGAATGCATGCTATGATTTTATTCTTTATGGAACCATTTGTTTCCAATATTTCTACTTGCTTCTACTCAAATTGTTATGCTTTGTTAAATAAACTTGTATTTGATTTAACTATAAACAAATCTCAGTGCTGTGTGTTCAGCGGAGTGGTGCTCTGAAGTGGGACTGGTAAACTGGCTTGTACCATTTCTTTGGAAGCAGCAAATCTGTGAATACTGTGAGTGTCCAGTGGCTAGTCACTCCAGGGAGATGCTCAGAGGTTGGAGCGCGCCTGTTGCTAACCTGCAGAATGATAGCAGGGCCTGCAAGGCCTAAAGGGGAGCGATTATGTTGCCCATGGCCAGTGGAGTTGGGGAGCTGACCCCCAGCAGGCACAGAGAAGGCTTCCTCACGCTAAGGGCAGATGATTGCAAGGTGCCTCACAGTCCTGGGTACCCCCAGGAAGAATCACACAAAGCAGTGGTTATAAATCAAGGATGGCTATTGAATTATCTGGGTAAATTATACCCACATAACCTAAACAGACCGATAGCCCTGCTGCATTAATAGGCTCTGGGAGAAATATAGGCTCTGAATATTCTGCTCACTCATTCTACACGTGCTGGAGAGAAAGGCTTCACCAGAAATACAAAGGTAGCGGGATTAGTAGAATCTAATCCAAACTCAGCCATGTTTTTCTAAAGCACATTGTCTGCACCAGCGATTAGCTTATGGGTTTTAAGGCCAAAAGGAATCATTGTGAGTATCTAGTCTGGCCTCCTGCAAAACACAGGCCATAGAACCTCACCCAGTGATTCCTGTAATTAGCCTATAGCTTGTGGTTGAGCTAGATTGTTGCCTTGTTTTGGTCTTTTTAGAAAGATCTCCAGTCTTGATTCAAAGACATGAACATTTTGTGGTGGGGTAATGGCTTTGACTACTGATAAATGAGATATAGATCCTTTCGCCTCTAGTTCATCAGCTCAGACCTGTCCCGGGATATCAATGAAAAGCAATTATATTATTAACTGTTGTTTACAGCTATCCTGGGACAAGATTTGAGCTGGTCAACTAGATTTATTATCTTCTGATCATAAGTCCAACCATTGTGGGGTTGACAGTGGAATGTCCTCCCCACTCAGCTTTCTGCTATACTCTTGGTTTCCCTTTCAATGCAGCTGCAGATCTAGTGCTTTTATCCAGACACTCCTTCTCACTTTTTGCTGCAGTTACACCCATGCATCTGATGCCTTTTCGGTACCTTGTGAGAACTGGATTTCAGCACATTCACTGGAAGACAGGTGTCTGCAGCACCAAACCTCACTCTCCCTTGGTGGCAGTCTCCGCAGAAAGGCCAAAGGCTGAATGGGCCTTGGAGGCTAAACTCTCCTCTTAGCCCTACAAGGAATTCCTGTCAATGGGGAGCCGTTCATCAACATGGAATTCACTTAACCCTCCCCCACCCTGCCTCCAAAATAAATAACTCCCGGAACCACACAACAGTGGACATGTCCTGCTGAGACATATCACACCAGACAATAACAGGCTACTTTGGGGGAGGGAGGGATAACAAAATATGCCACAGGGGCACAATATACCAGTTATTTCATGGGAATACCAGTGAGTTGGCATAGCTGGAGGTACAGCTTTTATTATTTCAAAAGTTAGTAAAGAGATTCCAGGTGCATGTTTTGTCTTTTACATTTTCTCATCAGGGTTGTTGACCAGGGTCAGTTGGAAAAGATGTTAGGTGTGTATTCCTGTTTTCCAGAATACAGTACTTAGCAGCATGGGCATATCCTGACTGAATAATATTTGAAGAGATGTGCCTTGTGTTGTCTGAGCCAGGAACTCCTCAGTTTTAATCACAGCTTTGGCAGTGACTTCTCTTTCAACCAGCCACTAAACAACTCTCACAATGGAGAAAATAATTACATCACAGGGTGTCGTGCCTATTACTTAATGTTTGTAAAGTGTCTTGAAGACAGAGAGCTGCTCAGCATTATTCATAGCAATATATCTCAAGCCTGCTGTTGTATTTTGGTTCATCTTCATATTTTAGCTACCGATGTGTTTGGCGGTCCAGCAAAAAAAGTAAGTTGAGTAAAAGGAAAACTTATGGGAATCTGAGTGAAGGCCACATCTCTCTTTGAATGCATCTCCAACTGATTGCTGAATAGTTTTCAGTAGTTGCATTTTTCCTAATTGCCCTGCCTGCTCCTGAGAACTTTCATTCACACCTGGCTCTCTCTCAACATCAGATTCAGTGTTACCTCATGTGGTCTGACCTTCTGTTTCTCCATTTTTGAAACATCACTGTGAAGCATCATGAGTGTCTGTGGAAAGTGAGATGAACTAGAGCCAGGGTAATCAATTATTTTTTTGTCAAGGTCCAAATTTCTCGGTTAAGGTCAAGGTCCAGACGCCAGAGAAGAAAAAAAACAATAATGATGATATTAATAAGTAAATAAAAAGATTTTAGGGTCCTTTCAAAAGCATCTGGCAGTCTGGGTCTGGCCCACAATCTGCCTACTCCTGAACTAGTGTGATTGTGGCAGAGAAACCAGAGGAATAGAGAACTGCAAACCACACACAGAAGCCAAAGCTCCGTGGACTAATACCTGCAAAAGAGGAAGCCAAGCCAGTGATGAAAGAATAAGACCCAAACTTCCACTTATCAGAGCAACTGATGGAAAAGAAACGTTGCTTTAAGTATTAAGTGAAATACACTGTTGCAAACTAAAGAGACTTTGGAAAAAAACAGGGAAAGTTAATTTTGCTGTAAGGTTGACTACCGTATAGCCACATTGAACAAGCTTGTGGTTAAGACACTAGACTAGGATCTGGAAGATCTACATTCAATTCCCCCATCTGCCTCAGGTCATGTTTTGAAAAATGGAAATTTCTCCCTCTTTTTAGTGGTCTTGTCTTTTTGGACTGCAAACTCTTTAATGCCAAGCACAGCAGAGCCCTGATCTCAGCTGGTGCCTCTAGGGCACTACTGTAATACATATAAGAGCAGTTCTTCTACACTGATCACTGGAGCAGGGCAGGGCACGGGGACAGTAGAATGATTAGCCAGCCATGCTCAGGTTTTTCTAATATCATTTAAAAAAAATCAAATACATAGAGAGGAAATAGTGGGTTACATGCTGAGCTGTGTGGGTGCAAGATGGTGTGAACTCGCACACTCTGAATGTCTCAAGGGCGTATGAAGGGGGACCCCTCCTACCTGCAATTGCCTTGGAGGATTCTAGGCTATAGCTTCTGCCATTTTACAAACAAGAAGTTGTGAGAAGTCACAGCAGGTTGAATTTGGTTAATATTGTTAAAACAGGATGTAGCTCTGGTGGATAAAGTATCACAGCTAATCAAATTGAAACACTGACTTCTAATCCGAGAGGCATCTGCCTCATGTGATCCAAATCCACATGCAGCATCCTCCCTAGATCATACTAACTGTTTCTAGATGTCTGACATTTAAGTTAGCATAAACTACACCCACTGCTCTCCCCGAGGTGATCAGAGAAAGCAGCCTGAGTAGATGGTCAGCTCTTTGGGCAAAGGGCTCTTTGTCCTGTGTTTGGGTAGCACCTAGCACCACAGCTTCCTGCTACAAGAATACAAATAATCACCACAGTCTCAAGACCCTTTCAAACCACATCTTGATTAGAACAAGTTCCAGCCAATAAGCTACATTAAATAGCAGTAGTTGTTTGGTAGCATCTGTTGTTTCTAATAAGCAGAGCAGAGGGTGGAAATAGGATGTAGGAGCCAGGCTTTTTTTCCTGATAAAGGCTGTTATAGGAAAGTTGAAAGGGAGCAATTCTGTTCCACTCATCCAAGGAAGTTACTGATAAAACTGCTCTAGTTCTTGGCCTTTTGACTAAGATGAAACATAGAACCAGTTTAATACTTGTCACAGCCTGTGACAGGGGATTATGTTTGCCCTGATGTGCAGGTGGACTCAGGTAATGAACAGGTCAGTGAGGGAGCTCAGCACACATGGATTTCACTGCAAAACCCCCTGTTCATCAGTAACAGAGCAGACCAGCTGGCTGCTGTGGGTTGTCAGAGGCTTGGACAAAGGCCCCATTTAGTTAGTTGTGGGCCTCACAGAAGGTTTATTCCCAGGGTCTGTGCAGTGACACCCTTTGTGAGAGACCAGGTGAGCACAAGAAGGCACAGGACCAACACCTCCATAGGACTAATAGGCAAACTGAGCATTTCTGAGACCAGACATAACAAACAAGTAGGAAAAAATGCTTGGCCCAGCCAGATCTTCAAATCAAACTCCACAGCACTAAGCTTGGAGAGAACCATTCTGCCCTGCCTTTCTAAACAGAACCCCAACAGACAGCATTGGAGACCCCATAGCGCCCAGAGATGAAGTGAAGCCATTCTATTCTTCCCAGCCCTATCAAGCTGCCATTTCCCCCTACCCTCAACACACATCTCTTATAGGGGAATTTAGTAACTCACCCCAGCTGAGCCCACTCCCACTGCCCTCTTAGTCAGGGTCACTACAATTAGGATAGGCACCTGTGTGGTTTACAGGGCTCAGGGAGAGTCTCTATTAACCTTCTGCCTGCCAAGGGAGTCCATTGCCCGCATCACACCATTAAAAAGGCCTGTCTGTTCCCAGCTAGGGGCATTGTCTGAAGCACTCTCCCGCACGAGACATAACACAGCATTCTCTCTGACCTGTGCTAGATGCCCTTGGAAGTACCTCAGATTTTTACTCCTGTGCCGAGATCCAGTGTGTGGCCGGTGTGCTAATTAAGTCCACGTAAGCTGTACTTTAGGTAGGGTGCCACCGCTAATGTACAAAAAACAGGAGCTCAGGGAGGATCCTGGACAGCTGGCAGTATGCTCTGAGCACCTGAACAGATTTCCCTAGACAGCTCTGATCCTGGGAAACCCTGGCTAGATGGCAGCCCTAACTTTACATGGTCCCTAGGCCTCGTGCTGGCTTCTGCCCAGGGGAGAATTGTACCTGGCAGGAGCAAATGAGACAGCATGTTGCAGTGACATCTCAGTGATGAAGACTCATGATTGGCTGAGCAAAGCCAGGTCCTGCACTCAACTTGATGGCATTTCTGTCTGTCTGTAACATGGTAACTTTTGAACCCTGCATCCAATCAGTTCCAAAATGATGTAGGAACAATGGGTAGAACCCTATGGATTTGGGTGAAAATAGGAAAATGGTGCACACACAAAGCCCTTGGCATCTAGTTAACAGACCCAGCAGCTGCAACCACCACCCCTTTGATTGCCTATAATCAAAGAACAAGTTGATGGAAGCCATTAACAACTGGTTAACACAGAGCCCCTGCATGAGAGAGGTTAAGGGTGGTGGTGGTGGTGCAGTGAAATAGAGGTACAAGGGAGGGAAGCATATAGAGAACATAAGGATAGGAGGAGATTGGATGAGTGCAAGGAGCTCTTGGGCGTGCAATGTACTCAGCCTGTAGAAACTGTCCCTGCCAGCAGGTAGGGGATCTTGGGGGACAATTACCACATGGGTGGGGTGCAAAATAAACTTTATTAAGAAAATGTAAAAACAGGGAAAATTCAATAGTGAGGGGTGTGGGGTTTGTTAAGGTAGACAATTGGGGAGGGGTTTCTTTTGGTGAACAGTATAGGGGGTTTTAATAGTGGGGTACAATACAGTTGATAAACAATTAACACCGAAGTATAAAAGCAACAGGTAGCTAACAATTTCTATGTAGAAAGGTGTGTCACAGCAGCATATAACCAACTAACAGTTATGGAAAAATGTTAAATAAACAATTTTAGGTAAAAGTGTGTCACAGTGGTGTAAATATAGAATGTGAGGTGCATCAGAGAGGAAAAAGTAACCAATGGGGTTTTATGCTAGATTGGGATGGGGGAAGAGGAGCACGTGGTGGAGCAGAGGGAGATTTAAACTTAGGGCTTGTCTACACTACAGGACTATTTCGAATCTACTTAAGTCGAATTTGTGGATTCAATTTGTGTATCCATACTAAATACACAAATAGTCCACATTCACAGGGCCAGCAACCTATCCCACAGTTCGCTGCCCATTTGAATTAGGGATTTCAATGCATGCTGGGGAAAATGTGTCGCCATTGAACCGTCAATCCCGCCTCCCTGTCTTCCTTGAAAGCGCCGGGAAATCTGTTCGCGCCCTTCTCTGCTCGGTTACAGCGTGGGCGCCACAGCACTGCGAGCATGGAGCCATCATCGCTGCACTTATGGCCATTGTCAACTCCTCGCACATTATCGCCCACCTCTTCCACAGTCAGATGCTGAGAAAAGACCTCTCACAAAGCAGGCCCGCCGGGCAGTGGAGATCATGGTGGCAATGGGTCAAGTTCATGGTGCGATTCTGGGCCCGGGAAACAAGCACAGACTGGTGGGACCGCATAGTGCTGCAGGTCTGGGATGACACAGAGTGGCTGCGAAACTTCAGGATGAACTGTGTGACTTGCTGTCCCCTGCCCTGAAGCGCCAGGACACAAGGATGCGAGCAGCCCTGACTGTGCAGAAGCGAGTGGCCATAGCCCTCTGGAAACTTGCCACGCCAGACAGCTACCGGTCAGTAGCGAACCACTTTGGCGTGGGCAAATCTACGTGGGGATTGCTGTCATTGCCACGCAATCGTTGAGCAACTGCTCTCAAAGGTAGTGACTGTCGGAAATGTCCAGGCCATCATAGATGGCATTCCCAAACTGCGGTGGGGCTATAGATGGGACTCACATCCCTATCCTGGCACCAGCCCACCAGGCCAGCGAGTACATTAACCGAAAGGGCTACTTTTCAATGGTGCTGCAAGCTGTGGTGGACCATAGGGACGTTTACCAACATCAACGTCGGGTGGGCGGGCAAGGTTCATGTGTTCAGGAACTCTGGTCTGTTTAGACGCCTCCAGGCAGGCACTTTCTTCCCGGACCACAAAATAACGGTTGGGGATGTGCAGATGCCTACAGTGATCCTCGGGACCCGGCCTACCCGCTAATGCCCTGGCTCATGAAGCCCTATACAGGCGCCTTGGACACTGAAAAGGAACTCTTCAACTACCGGCTGAGCAAGTGCAGAATGGTGGTGGAGTGTGCTAGATGGCGGACCTTACTGACTCGCTCGGACATCAGCGAAAGAATATCCCGTAGTTATTGCTGCTTGCTGTGTGCTCCACAATCTCTGTGAGAGCAAGGGCGAGACCTTTTGGCCGCTTGGGAGGTTGAGGCAAATCGCCTGGCTGCTGTTTACGATCAGCCAGACACCCGTGCTGAGAGAATATCCCAGCGGGAAGCGATATGCATCAGGAGGCTTTGAAAGCGTTTCCTCGCAGAGCAGGGTAACCTGTGACTGTCCACTTGATTTTAAGAGAGCCTGATCATAAACCAAGTTTTCCCCACTTCCCAAGGACGTTTTAAAACTAAGGACATGTTTTAGTAATTAATAATAAATCTTTCGTTGACTTTGCATTTCTGTTTATTCGTTGAAACATGGAAGCATTCTGTGCTGGTGCAGGTGTGCACTGATGGGTGGGTTTGCAGGAAGCCTTGGATAGGGGTTACCATGACGGCTGTGGGTTTGGGCGTTGGAAGGGTGAGGGTGTGGGGAAGGGTGAGTATCTGCCCCTGGATGAGGTCTATTTTTGGGGCTCGGGGCACCGGGGAGGATCGTGACTACGGTCCAAATGCATGTGAAGGGAAGCCTGCCTTTACATTCGGGATGTCAGGCACCAGGACCCTGCACAAGCATACACCTCAAGGAAAGACCGGGGCAGCATACACCACACAGACTGTCCCTGGTGCCTAGTGACTGCAGTCTGTGTGTGCCCTGCAGTTGACCCTGCAGCCAAGTCTGTAGCATGGCACTGTGGGCTATGCAGTGACATTACACTTCCCCACAGAACAACAGAAAGTCTTCTGACACCAGAAACGTGACGGAAACAGTCAGTAACACCAAACCGCTTTTAATAATGTAATACACAGTGGGGGGTTTGAACTTGGAGTTGGGACTGGTTGATGCTGTAAAGAAAGAGCTTGTACAAATTTACAGCGCGACAGTTGTCTCTAACATTATCGGTGTGCTGCGGTGCAGGGACAGTTCTCACGGCCCCTACCGCCTCCGTCTTGTCACTTTGGGTGAGGGGACAGGACTTCTTGGCGTTGGAGGGCGGTTGCAGATGCACTGCAGGGGGCTCTCCTCCTGACTGCGGTCTTGAAGAACATCTACTCATTAGACCAAGCAGCGTTTGAGTCGCCTGCTGGTCTTCCTGCCGCCACCTATCCTCCCGTTCCAGGTGTGAGCGATGCTGCTGACACAGGCTCTCCTCGACTGTCTCTGCTCTGCCGCCTCCGCTCTGGAGCTGGCCATCAGTTCCTGGAACATGTCGTCCCTTGTCTTTTCTGCCAGCCTCTGCGGGGGGATGGCGGGCAGTCCGGGAAGGAGCCAAGCTGTGTGACGTGAAAAAGTAGGTGATTTCCTTGAACACATACATGTTTGCCAACAGTAAACACAGTCTAGTCAGTTTCAGTGAACAAGACCAAAGAGGGAACTAAGTCTCAGGAGATCTCAGAACTAGTCCGAGATTTGAATACGCCTCATTGGCGGCGCCATTGCACTGGAGAGCAGGAAAGATAGCTGCATCCTCTTGCACAAAGTCCTGGTAAGCCTTACAGTACAGAGTGCTTATCAGTTAGTGCTTAGCTGTGCTCTCCTGCTGGAGGCAATGTGCAAAGCAGAAAAGATGAGCGTTATGGCATCTCCCGCCAGTGAACGGAAAGACCCTGTATGCTTTTCCTCTGAGGCCTGCCACAAGTGGCTGTTAAGCGAGGGTCATTCTTATGCAAAGTAAAACTCTGTTAAGCGAGGGTCATTCTTATGCAAAGTAAAACTCTGTTAAGCGAGGGTCATTCTTATGCAAAGTAAAACTCTGTTAAGCGAGGGTCATTCTTATGCAAAGTAAAAGTCTACCATGCACAATAGTAACAGTACACTAATTCCACTAATTAGATGCAGCACTTCCACAACGACATCACCCTGAGGCGTGTCAGGCGCACACAGAGAGAGCGGATGTTAATAGAAGCCCTGCACAGACCAGGACCCTACGCTGCCATGCTCAGAGGCGATGGTCCCCTGTACCTGAGGATGGCATGGCGCGGAAGAGTGTGCTCAACGGAGCACCCAATAAAGCACCTCTCCCAAGAAACCTCTTGCTGAGGCTTTTCCAGCTGCTCTCTGAGAGCTTTTGAACTATCCCCAGAGGACTATTGCTCCATTCCTATATGTGTAGACCTGCTGTTTGTATAGTTTCATATTTAAAAATTTTTATATAGTATTTCCATTTTTATATATATCCCTGTTTCTTAAAAAATAAATGTTTCCCTGTTTGTAGCACTTTGATCCTTCCCTGATTCCGAGTCCGATCTCTGTGAGGGTGATGAAGAGATCCTGGCTGTCAGGGAAAGCGGGAGTGGGTTCGATGTCGCCTGCGCCGTCCTCAAAAGACCCTTCCTCATCTTCCCATCTCGGCGAACAGGGAGGAGGAACTGTCACACTATTCCGTCGGAGTCCACCGTCACTGGTGGGGCACTGGTGGCAAACCCACCTAGAATGGCATGCAGTGCCTCGTAGAAGCGGCATGTCTGGCTGACTTTTGATACCCTTGTCTTAGGTCCTTCACTTTCACGCGGCACTGCATCGCATCCCGGCTGTATCCTTTCTCTTTCATGGCTTTAGAGACCTTCCGAAGGTCTCGCTTGTTGGAGCGCAGCTCAAAGCACAGACTCCTCGCCCCACACAGCGATCAGATCCTGGACTTCCCGGTCACTCCATGCTGGGGACCTCTTTCTATTCTGGGATTGCCCGGACTCCTCTGCTGGAGAGCTCTGCATCGTTGCAGGTGCTGGAGCTTCGCCCGATGTGCAACCAGAACGTCAGATTCAAACCGCCCAGACAGGAAAATGAATTCAAATTGGTCATTTCCTGTGTGGCTGGCCAGAGAATCCAAGCTTGGACTGCTGTCCAGAGCGTCAACAGAGTGGTGCACTGTGGGAGCTGCTAAGTTCGATTAGCATCCACACCAAGCTACTCCACCTGCCGGGTGGAGAAAGAGCCCTCTAGTTCGAATTAAATGGCTTCCTGGTGTGGACGGTTGCGCTGATAAGAATTAAAGTCCTAGTGTAGACCAGGCCTTAGAGAGACACAGAGAACAGACAGACTGTAAGGAGTCAGAGAGACACAAAGAAGCTGGGGGCGGGGGTGTTGCAGTGGAAAGACAGACTTAACCACAATTCTGCAAAACACAGCAAAATCTTATCTATGATCTAACTTAACCAAGACTACACAAATTAGCAAGTAACAAAACACAATGCAACAATTCTCTAAGCCTAACTTACAGAGTATAAAGCTAAACCTAACCTAACCTAATGAGTGCACCTTATACTAGGGGTGGTTCTCCAAGGGTGTGGCTGCAGCAGTGGAGCAACTGCAAGTGAGCTGCCCAGGATAGAATCCAGGGAGGCACAGGTTTATTTCTAGCAGCAAAGGAGCTGCAGAACCAGAAACAGATTACAGATGCAGACCAAGGAGTTAACTTGGGTCTGTCTGTTGGGGAAAGAAAAGCCAGCAGCTAGAACAGGGAGGGTCTGCAAGAGAGAGTTCTTACCAATCCCCAGGACAACAGCAGAGGCAGGCACAGCAGTTTCAGCATCAGAGGATGCAGAGAGGACTCAATTCGTTCACAATAAACAGGAGATCTCCAGGCAAAATTCGTTGTTCGTGGGAGGGGAGTTTAAAAACAGGGGTATGCTCAAAAACAAACGAGAGCGGGGAGAGGGCCTCCCAAAGACCCCTAGCTGATCAGACCAGGTGGCAAAGCAAGGACCTTCTCCGAGGTCTGCTTAGAAAATGTCTGGTTATATAGGCAGACTTAGGCAGTTTCCCGCCAGTAACTTTGATTGGTTCAGGAGAGAAAGCAGGGAAAAGTCTTCAGGTGTGCACAGACATGTCCGGGCTAGTCCTAAGTCACAGGCATGACTTACAAGCTCAGCTATGTGGCCATATAAGGTCTTGCATTCTTGGGCAGCGCCCCCTACACCGAGCCCAAGTCTGAACAAAGGAGGCAGGGGCCCACCCCCACCTGAGCAGAGCAATGGCTCCGGTTAGTCTGCAAAGGCCATTCCACTGAGCAGGGCCAGGCTATGACTTTTGATAGCCCCATGGCCGGGAGGGGCGGCCACACAGAGAGGAAAACAAAAAAGGAATGCAGCAGGGAGGCAGCTGTAACAGACAGACACAACCCTCTGAGCAGTCTAGCAGTGACCAAAGTACCCACAAACTCAGGCACACAGAACAGATGTGCACTTCTACAAATACTGGACTTAACCGCCCTCTGCCTCAGTTTTCCTCTCTGTAAAATGGTGATAATGACTATTATTATTTAATGCTATGATGATACCCCAATGGCAGATTTGTGATAACAAGTGAGCATTAAGGACCTCACTGAAAGCAGTCCCAGAGCAAGCTAAAGTATTTCAATCCTTTCCAGGGCCCCAAACTCTAATCATAGGGCCCCGTTTTTGAATTGGAAAATGCATATAATGACCACACAAAGACACTGAAAGGCTTGTTTTTGTATCCTCCTTTATTAATGATTCATTACTGATCAATTAAAGGAGAAGAAAAAGAGCACTAAAACCAGGCCTCCAAAATGTACATGGCATTTTTCATGCAAACATAGTGTAAACGTAAAAGTGTGCACATTTGTAGTATGTTCCTTTGCCATAGTGAATATTTTTATGCCTGCTCTATTTTCTAGTACGAGTCAAATTCACCTTTTCCCACTTCCTAGCAGCACAAACTGGAGAGATGGGCACAAACTAAGGCCCTGATTCTGTAATTGGATTTGTGTAGGAATTAAGATCTGCCCCTGGAGATTCAATTGCTGTATTGGGGTCTTATAGCATTGCTATAGCTAGGGTTGCAAATGTGTATGCAGTGAGGGACAAGAGGAAAGTTGTGTCTAATCCTTTATTGAATTAATTCAAGTATTGTATGTTTACAGAAGCATTTATCCTGTGCTCTAGGTTGCTTTAACAAATTAAAAACATTATGCAACTCTTTTAAAAATATTTCAAATAAAAAGACCGAGCCTGGAATGACCCGAGCCACACTAAAAACATAAAAAACCATTCAAAGTCAAATAATTCATTGCTCTCCCTAAATGTCCCAAAGCTTTCAATATAATAATGGTTCCCACAAGGCTGCGTCTCTTTGTCATTGAAGTGCTTAAAGAAACGGTGGTTTTAAACGTGAGTGGAGAAGAACAGATCTCCGTGTCAGTCATTATAAAGCAGTTGCTCACCCCTTATCTTTTACAGTCATTATGTGGTCACTTAATCTCACTTCTTTAAACGCAGAGCAATGTGTTTGTGTTTCTAGACATTTCCTCCTCTTTTCTATTTACGAAACTCAGCTTCTCTTTGTCAGATATTGTAAATACTGACTTCTGCTGAGGTGTGCAGCAAGTTCATCGACCCAAGAGAAATAGGATCAGATTTACACAGATATTTATGTGCTAAAGATGCAGATAGACACCCAGTGGGATTTTTAAAAGGCACTGCTCAACTCTCACTAGAGTTAAAAATCTGGCCCAAGGCATTTGAAATCCAAGTAAGTGCTCATCTGCATCTTTAGGCTCCTAAATACCTTTGGAAATCTGGTCTTATGTACTGACCAAAGTGAAGAAGGGTTCAGTATTCAAGTAACAGGGCATGAGAATGTTGGAGATATAGATTCCATTCCCAGCTCTACTGCTGACGTGTCGTGTGACCTTTGGCAAGTCATTTCAGCCCAGATCCACAACAATTTGTAAGTGCCTGACTCCCACTGATTGGGGAGCCTAAATACCTTTCAGGAACTGGACATTCATCTCTCTGTGCGTCAATTCCCTACGCATGAGTGTGTGTGGGTGGTGGGGGAATGGAACACAGCCCCCTTTGCTCAGCTAAAACAGAGGCGAGCCCCCATCCCTCCTCTGCCTGGTACAGCTCCCCTCCTCCTTGAAGGATCTGGTGGTGGGCAGGGTGCTTCATTGTAACTTTGCTGCAGTTGCCACAGCTGTAAAGCGGGGGTAACGCTTCTTACCCGCCTTTGTAAAATGCTTGTAAAGCTATGGATGAAAGTGCCATTATAACCTTTGATGTTCCCCCAGCGTGTGATGGGTCCTCACTATTTATTTATTGTTACGTGTTTTTTTAAACATCTCCATGGTGGCATGGATTTCATAAGCGTCACAGCATTTCTTGGAATCTAAAATTCTGCAGAGGACATGATGTCCAGAAAAACCACCTCAAGTACTCCAATCAGGAAGCAGAGTTTTGCCTATGCCATCTACTATGGAGAATTATTTTTACGTGATTAACAAACACAGTTAACCAAAGCAAATGACAATTTAAAAAGGAGGTGCAATCAAATGGTCTATTTGAGTAAATACTAATTTAAGAAGGGGGTGTACAAGCAAGTCAGAGAGGGATGAGACTATCTAACAGGACAGATCTGCACAGATGATGAGAGAAGTATTTCCTGCCCTTATCTTGTCACTTATTAACACACGCAAAGAAGTTTCAGAAGCTGTTTGAAGGATCACAAAAATATAGCAGGAGGAATGAAAAGAGCCAAAGGCATCACAAGCGGGGTTATCCATGTTTTATAAATAAGGAAACTGAGGCCCAAAAGACAAGTGATTTCTTCAAGCTCACACCAGGAGTCAGGGAGAGAACAATGGAATCTGAACTCCTGGTGCCCTGCTCTGACCACTCACCAACACTTCCTTGTGGGACAGACCTCCATGCAGCTTAAATAAATCTGCTGCTGTTATACATGCAATATTTGGCAACATGATTCCAAGCAGAACTGAGGGCTTGCAACAGAACTTCCATCTGCATTTGAACTGCAGGCAGCAAAGATGTCTTCATTTCACTGTGATTAGCACAAACTACAGAGCAGTCTTTGATGGAGGCTTCTGTTTGAAAGTCAAACTGGCGTAGGTGATCTCATCAGTAGGACACGTAGGAACCTGCAAACGTTATTTGGAAGTGAGGAGCTGCTGGAATTCTGACTGGATTTCCTACCCTTCATTTTGCTTTCTAGGATGCTCTCAAATGTAATCTAGTGTGAGCAGTCTGCTCCTGTGAATGGGGAACACAGAACTTGCCAGACTGATGGTTCACTAGTCTAGTACCCTGTGACCATGGTCGATATTAGAGACTTCAGAGGAATCAATACCATAACGGACAATTATGGAATAACTTGCCCATAAGGAAAAGCTTCTTCCTAATCATCTCAATTAGTGATTGGTTTATGCCCTGAAGCATGAGGGCTTATATATGTTTATCCTGTTTAACATAGCTGGGGAGTCACATAATGTCAGAGGTGATATCCCATCTCTACGGAACTGCAGAGGGGACAGATTGAGTCCCTGAGGTATTTGGGGAATGTAGCATTTGAATCAGGGCAGGAAATATCTAGCATCCCTCTACAAACACCTCTTCTAGTCTCTGGCACCACACACGCTGATGGGGATGAGGAGGCTGCAGACATGAGAAACTGAGCACTTGGGTGGCATAGGTAGGAGTGCTTATTGCTTTCCAAGGGAAAGCACTAGCTATAAGTTAAGGTAAAAGGAACCTCTAATAACTGTTACATTTATATGAACAAACTTCCTTTTTCCAGTCCCAAATTCACATTTCTAATAATGTAGCATTTTCTACAGAGAATCTGAAGACGCGTCATGAGACCCACCAAGGAAACAGTTCCGCCCTTTACCTGGGAGTTTTCAGCAGGTGCCTGATGCACAGTATCTGCAGGATCCTGCTCTTGAGAAGTCTTTCGGGGTGTATTGTGAACTGTAATGGAGACAGAGGGATAGGTACCAGTGACAGCCAGGCCCCAGAAGAAATCCCCGCCCTTCGGGTATGCGTTCAGAGTCATTCTAAGGCCTGGATGAATTGATCCAGTTCAGGAGGTGAGGGGAAGGGCAGAGGGCACAGGAAAAATTGGGTGGAAAACTGCCCTGCAAATGGAAATAAACTTTTAATCGGGCAGGTTGGAGAAGGAAGGGCATAACCCCAACGTGTGCCCCCCGGGGCAGCGTGGGGAGAAGGTGTACAGTACGTTCTGACCTGCATCCCCTGGATTGTTTTACTAGATTGTCTGTATTGTGATGGTGCCTCGCAGCACCAGTCATTGACCAGGACTTCATTGCTCTGGGTGCTGCAGAAACACACAACAAACAGAGGGTGCGTGCCCCCAAAGAACTTACAATCGAAGGGTCTCTTTTCATTGCAGAGTTAGCCCATGGAATCAGCCCACTGCTTAGCCTAGCCTGGGTGTTAGCTGCCACACTGCAAAGCCAAACTCAAGGCGCTGTACCCTCACTGGGCCAGGACTCTTGGGTTCTCGGTGTTTACTGTAAACTGAGTCCTCCAGGGCTGCCCAGAGGATTCAGGGGGCCTGGGGCAAAGCAATTCTGGGGGCGCCTTCCATTAAAAAAAGATGCAATACTATAGAATACTATATTCTTGTGGGGGTCCCTGTGGGGCCCGGGTCAAATTGCCCCACTTGCCCCCCTTCCCCCCCCCGCCCCGGGGCAGCCCTGAGCTCCTCTATGATACTTTCCCAGGGAACTGTGGGAGAATTTGTCCACCCTTCTGATCACACAGTAGGAACTGCTGGAAGGCACTGAAAGACTATCAGCACTTCACTTGAGTGGCTTAGCCTGCAACCTCATTGCAAAGTATGTGGGTTACCAGCCTGAATGAAAAGAGAAATGCCTGGCTCGAAACCACATCCCCGGAAAGGGCCAGTTAGCTTGGGTTTAAAGCATCACTAAATATGGGTGATGAGGTTTGTGTGGGGACAGGAGAAGGTTGGAGCAGAAGCAACACCTGAATAAAAGGCCGAACTAACTTTGCAGCGAAGACAGACCCAAAGTAATCTAGTAACTTGGATCATATCTGTGTGGATTCCCACAGGAAGACTTTTGAAAGGTGTGGCTGCTGGGTGCTTTGAAAAATTTGGCTCAGGGTTTTTAATAGTCACTATTCTTGGTTACAGTAGGCTTTATGCTTCATTGCATGATGGCAAAATTATCACCATTATAGCTGAAGTGGTGCCCAGAGTCAGGAAGTGGATGAAAAGTCATTGCTACAAACATACTTTTGGCTATCATTTATTCAATACTCAAAGTACATTCACATGCAAAAAAACCCAGCGCACCTGTCTGGGTTTTTTTTTTTTTTTTTTTGAGTATTAACATTAAATAGACGTGTGGATGGTTAAATATGTGTAATCCGAGTTTTCACTCAATTTAATCAAATCACTAGAAATGACAGGTCATTGTAATGATGCTCACTGTAATATAACAACACCCTGTTAGAGAGATATGATTATTATATTCCTGCCTAATGTTTCTTTAAAGAAACGTTCAATGATGTTCAATGTTTCACATGGCAAGCATTTGTAAACCTATTAATACTTCCTAAATACAAAAATAGTAAAAAAGAAAAGTCATTGCTGTTAACACTGCATTCAAGCAGATATCATTTAAGCATATTTCTGAACAAGGTGGCATTTTCACATTCCCAAAGTTATGCTTAAAAAGATCAGGGGCGGCTCTAGACATTTCGCCGCCCCAAGCAGGGCGGCATGCCACGGGAGGCACTCTGCCGGTCGCCGGTCCCGCGGCTCCGGTGGACCTCCCGCAGGCGTGCCTGCGGAGGGTCCGCTGGTCCCCCGCGGCTCTACCGAAGCCGTGCGGGACCAGCTGACCCTCCGCAGGCACGTCTGCGGGAGGTCCACCGGAGCCGCGGGACCAGCAAACCCTCCGCAGGCATGCTTGTGGGAGGTCCACCGGAGCCGCCTGCTGCCCTCCTGGCGACCGGCAGAGCGCCCCCCGCGGCATGCCGCCCCAAGCACACGCTTGGCGTGCTGGGGTCTGGAGCCGCCCCTGAAAAAGATAAAGGGCCTACCCTGAACAGACATGACAAGGAGATTCTAAGTGAACACTGTCACTTCCTCAATGAAAAACCTGCACCCTCACCAACAGCATTTGAATGTGGAGCACCTGAGATACTCGGTCCTAGATCCTAAAAGGCATTTAGGGATCTAAATCCAGTTAATCTCAATGTGAGTTAGGTGCCTAAATACCTTCGAGGACCTGGCCCTTGGAAACCAGCTGTCCTCTGCCACAAGCTACGGCAGTTCAATATCCTGCAAGCAGTATTCCTCATTGCACATCCCTTACCTTTCCTTTTCCTGATAAAGTAGACAGTTGTCAATACCACCATGGTCAACAGGACGGCAGAGATACAGGCCACCAATATGTAGAGGAACTCACGGCTGTTAGTGCACAGAAAACAGTGGGTCAGAAACAAACAGCTCCCTACTTTTCCAACTCTCTGTTCTGGCTACCACACTGGCCAATACTATCTCAGCACCTCAGGGCCTTATGCTGAGTTCAAACACTAATGTTACCAAAACCTCCGGAACCACGCCCGGTGCACTGAATTCAAATCAAGAGAGATAGATGTTATTGAATAACAAAATCACATGTCTACAGAGAGCTGCTATTTAGCAGGCCAAAATTCCAAATGAGAGGGAAGAAGAAAGAACCCAAGAAAAACCTGTGTGATAATATGAGATGTTTGCAACTAATAAGTGTGTCATTCAGATATTGTTATTGGCATTAAAAGCATTACCACAGGTTATGCAAGTTGCAGTATGGACCCTCACATTCAGAGGAATAAATATGGGTAACAAGATCAGCAACTTATTTAATTCTATGTAACAGGAAGAGACTTGATCTAAACAGACCAGATTCAGCCCTGATGTAACTTCACTGATCTCAATGGAATTGCACCTACTTACACCAGGACTGAGCCTGGCCTGGTTGGAAAGTACTGTACTGGAGACCATAAAACCTATCTCCCACTGAAGTTGATGTCTTGAAGTGGAGCAGGATGAGGACCTCAGTGTATGTTTTAAAATGTTTTGGCTTTTCACACCCATGACGGAGCCTGAGTTTCAAAGACATAAAAATGCTGCATTCAGAAAATGAACATAAATCTGATGAAAAAGGTAAGTCTGTGAGGCAAACACACACAAAAGAAAGAAATATATCCTCTCACTTCAGATTTAAACTCAAATATATACAACCACCTGACCACAGGGATATTCACTGAAGGCATTAATCTGCTGGAGGCAGATTATCCAATTCACACATTGTAAGGAATATACAGTATCGCAGTTTGTAACCTGCATCTCTTGTGGCTGGAGAAAATCTCGGGGGGAGGGGGAGAGACAGTAATGGGTGTTTTTATTAACAGTTTATATCTTTGAAGGAGTCATGAGGTATAGTTCTGCTCATTGTACATTTATGGATGACAAGATTCCACTCTCATATGCTCCAGTGTAAATCAGGAGTTACTCTGCTATAGTCAATGGAATCACTCCTGATTTACAACAGTGTAAATGGGAGTAGAATTTGGCCTGACATTTTCATTTCCATGAAATTTTGAAGAGCTAAACAGTTTATCACAGCATCACCACATATCACATCAGTCTGTCAACTTACATTGTTCTTCTATTATCTCATTTAAATCAAAATGTGGTGGTGAATGTACCAGAGAGTTATCATTTCATTTAAGAACATCTCTCTTGGAATCTGATGCAGCATTTACTTCCAAGCGCTTTATGACTTACTGGTTATGTGGTTTCCATTAGAATTGCATTAAGGGCTGATGAAGAATACATATTGTTTGAGTATCAGCAATATAAATATATAGATTCTGAGCAATCTTTTACAATCAGAAACATTCAAGTCACTGCCCATAACAACTCTTCTTGGAGTCTGTGAATGATCTCATGCCACCATGACAATTAACCCACAAAAATAGTTCTTGTTTACTTATCAAATATGCTCTTGTCTCTTGTAATCGTGACTACAGTAGTTGTGCTGGAACTGGTGCTGGCAGTGGTGGTGATGGCTGCAGTTGATGATGGTGCTAGAAATTAATACAAAGAGCATTAAAACATGTTATCTGTTTCTTAAAATAAGTTTCTTTCTGCAGCAGTGTTTCCAGTATTGGATCTGTTCTGCCCAGAGGCCCATGACCCACAAGGGAGCTATTAATGTACATTAGTGTGAGAACGTTCTTTACAATTGTGAAAGTAGAATGAATTATATTGTAAAAATAAGAATGGATTAAAGAAATGCTGTATGTACCTTTAAGCAGAAATAAGAAATGTTGAAATACAGGTGCCAGGAAAAGAAACATTAGGCATAAACAATGGTGCTAATGGCGAAACATTAATAGAAGATATCTGATTCTGCTTCCTTTGTTATCTTGTTAAGTTCTCACCCTTTTATCTGTATAAATAAGATAGTTTGTGTCTTGCATGGGGCTCACATTATCTGGGTGTTATTAGCAGAGCGCTGTGCTAATAAAACAGAGTGGTCTGACAAACTGTGAGTCCTGAGTCTACCACAGTGAAGTCTACACCATTGAACCTGTTGGTTCCCACTCTGTTCTGGTAGGGATCCCGGGATCTGACATCAGGAATCTGGTCAGGTAATTATTTCTGTGTTTTGTCTGGACTGAGGACTGTCCTGTCTCTGTGTCTATCCGTCTTCCTGTGGAGTGTTTGAGTCTGTGTGAAGTCCTCCTGTATCCTGTATCCACCAGCCTGGATTCCCTCTCCCTGTGTTGCTGAATTAGGCTCTCCGGTCTCCTGCAGCACACACACACAGGCAGGGCCACAACCAGCTGCAGACACAGACTGAAATCAGCGCTGTGTGAGAAAGCTCCCCCAGCACTCACGTGCACACCCCTTTTGGGAGATAAACCCCCAACTATATTGTTTTGCACTATGTAGAAAAATCTGCACAGTGCAAACTCATATAAGCCAGGGCGAGCTCCAGGGTTTTTGCCGCCCCAAGCAGCGGAAAAAAAAGCAAAAAAAAAAAAAAGCTGATTGTGATCGGCGGCAGCTCCACTTTCTTCTTCGGCAGCAGGTCCTTCCCTCTGAGAGGGACCGAGGGACCCACCGCCGAATTCCCGCTGAAGAGCCCGACAGGCCGCCCCTTCCCCTTGGCCGCCCAAGCACCTTGTTGGGCTGGTGCCTGGAGCCAGCCCTGTCATAAGCATATTTTCATAAAGAATATGGAGTGTAACGTCACACCCCCATGCAAGATGTAGTTACCTGGATGTGATGTGGGATTGTTTTTCGAGCTCCCACTTCCCATTCTCTCTTCTCTTTGTAACTAAGGATAAAAAGTATGTATATACTGTTTAGAAAACTCCATAGATTCTGGGGCAAGTCTCTGATTTCTAAGATCATTAGATTGTGTCTCAATGTGTTCCGAAGTCCTGGTCTGATTCATGGAGGCCAGGTGTCTCCAGGTCATTATTAATTACTAGTCTTAATCATAGTTTGTACTTGAAACCAAAACTCTGCGTCTAAACAGCCCCAAACTCTGGTTCCACTCTAATTTGTACTTCTCTGGAGGCTTTCATCCAAGGAGCTCAAAATGCCTAAACTGCTATGGATTAAGCTTCATGACATACCTGTGAGCTAAGAAAGTATTATCCACATTTTAGAGTGTGAGAGAGGTGTAGCAAACATGGAAAGGATAAATAATCTGCCCAAACAAAATGGACAGCAAGACAGTGGCAGAATCAGGAACAGAACCTAGGAGTCATGGCAACCAGTATCCAACTCCATCACTAAGTGTGACCGAAAGCACCCTGCAGACTGTTGTAATTGTCTTTGTACAGAATACACCTTGTGAGGTATCATTTGAAAGCTAATAACTCACTGATGAATAATACCATGGTGAAATGGATGTAGCAACATTGTATGTAAAGTTATGAAAAACCCACATATGATGTTAAAGACATGTTCAAACTCACATAGCTCCCTCAGGTAGAACTGGTCAAGCAGTCCTGGCTTAACCAACGGGACGTCTGTTTACGTCCGTCTGCATATACACTGTAAACAGAGTCCTCAGACAGCAAGAGGGGGAAGAAAGAAAATCTGAATTTCAGCATACACAGGTGAAAAGAAACAGCATGAAGCTTCCTTCCTCCAGCAAAATCCATGTTTCCTTGATCTCACCTGGAAAGAACTTGAACTAGGGGTCACACTCAGGAAAACGCTTTTCAAAGGGTGACTGAACTATGAAAACGAGGGGCAAAAACACCCCGCCGTTCTCTCTCCCTGCCCATCTCTCTCTTCACCCAAGATGAAAGAAACAGCCACTGCACTTTGGGAGCAGGCCCTGGCTTAAGAGTTTGATCAGCAATCTTGGGAACCTGGAGTAATGGACTTCCCTTTAGTTTGTTTAGTCTCGTTTGTTTAGGTTAGAAAGCATTTTATCTTTATTTTTCTTATACCCATTTCCGACTTTAATACCTCATTATCTGTAACTCAGACTAGTTTTGTTCTTTAATCAAAATACTCCAGTGTTGTGAATTGTTTGGGTAACTCCATTTAAGGTAGCAAGCTGTTGTGTATTGATCCCATTAGAGAGGCAACAGATCTAGTGTGTCTGGACTGAATAGTGCAGAACACACATTGTGAGGGAAAATTCAAGACTGGGTGTCACTCTGCAAATAGTAACCAAGGCTGCTGGAAGCCCTAGTGTGGGCTGGTGTGTTGTGTCGTGTCAGGCTGCTGGGGTCAGAACTGCTGGACGCGCACGGTGACTTTACAGACACTCAGGGAGTGACCTGCATGTTGACAGGCTGCTTCTGAGGAACCTAAGTTGGAAGCTACAACAGCAAAGCATTGTGAGGCACCCAAGGTTGCAGGGAAGGGGTGACACAGCCCCCTCACTGGTCAGCATTGCACCCTGAAATGTTCTACTAAGCCATATTCAGCATATTTTTCCATGCTTAGAAACACAAGGGCTATCTACTATTCAAGACACTGACTAAAGTAAATCCTATTTCAGTATCAGAGGGAAATAGCCAACTTAAAAACCACATTTCTGCATTAAAATTATTATCTATCTGCTTTTGTTGCAGCAGCTATGAATATAAATGAAAGAGGTCAGGAAAAAATATTTTCTCTTTGCAGTTTATGTTGTGCATTTGACAGCACTTGATGTTCCCCTGTATAATTAGTCAGTCCTCTATTGTTTGTATGGGTCTTTCACACATCATCAAGAGGAAAAAGTATTATTTTTAAGTCTCAGGACACGATCTGAAAACACTTAAAAATCTGAAAATACTGATTTATTGAAAGGCACAGGCCCTAAAGAAAAATTCATTGACCAGATTTCTGATGATAAATATGACTGATTTATTCTTTACCAGTAAAAATGTGTTTTAATTAAGCTAAATGAAATAACTACATCTTACCTCCTTCCTTGAACACCGAGAAAATGTTCCAAAGCCTTCGCAGCTGCAAAAACGACTTGATTTTTCCTACCTTTTTCAAAGTAGATCAGTAACAGCTATCAGAAGTAATTCAACATATCTACATCCGTTCAGATGTTGAAACATCTGTTGTCTTGGGTAAGGTAGGATCTTCTGTTGCACGCATGAGGATGTTTAGTAATGTCAGATTTTGTAACACAAGAAACCACCCATTTTCTTTCATGTAAACAAGACTAATTTTTTGGCAAACAAATGTTTGAAATCAGGTGTCAAAATTCTGATTTACTTTTTATTAAGGGAGAGTGAACACAAGAGAATGTTTTTGTTTTGCAAATCTCTTGAATATTTTTTTCTCCTCTGAATTTAAAACTTTGTTTTTAACAAAGCCAGTCAAAATTTTGGTTCACATTTTGAATTTTTGAAACCTTTTCATTCTATTTTTTTTTAAATTGACTTCATATTTAAAAAACTAAAGTTTTTTTCCCCCGTGTTAAATTATCTCATCCCTCTTCAGCACAGCATTTAAACACAATAGTCTTATTATTTCAATGGGAAGGAACTTCTGAATAAATAACTTACCAAAGTAATGTGCATTGCTGAATAAGGATGAGATTAATTACGTTTAAGTGTTTTGCTCAGTTTGGGCTTGTATTAGGGATAGACCTCCACCCCAAAAAGATCAGCAGAAGGCCCAATCGATGCAGTATATGGATTGATTTTTGTTTAAAATTCTCCCTCTCCTTACTCCTTTTTCAAATCTCCAGTAAGTGGAACACACACTCAATAATATTTGAGTCAAGACGACTGAGTGGGTTCAAATGTAAGCCAAGTGATTTACCTGTCCTTACTCAACATTTAGACTGGTGGTTTGCTTTCCACTTGGCACGTTACTGTTGTGCCTGGATTCTCACTCTGCTCAGGAACTGTTTATATCCCAATAAAACTATTTTCAAATTGATTTTTTGGAATGGGTAGGGTTAGTAAAAATGTTTGTTAACCAAAGCCTAAATTTTGGGCTTATGCCACCCTTGTTCAGTTATGAATTCTGTGCCCGCTTTTCTAGTACAATTGGTGCAATGGATAGACAGTAGGATGGAAAATGGGAGGAGGGTAGTGGTCTCCATTTGTTTGGAAATATAAGCTATTTAACTCCTGTTTGCAAAGTGACTTTTACCTTAAACAACTCTACATTCAGCAACTATAGTCAGTTCTGCAGTGAAAGCAGGTATATGGTAACAATACAATGAAGTTGAGGACACGGAGTAACAAATATCAGCTCCATAACAGAACATATGCAGGAAAAAAAAAAAATGAACCTCCCTGTCCACCCCCCGTCCGCCCCCAAAACACTAATTCAGCCTAAAACCACAGATAAAAGGAAATTGCACTTCCTTGAGTTTTAAGTAACTGGTTAGCAGATTAGCAACCATTTTCTTCTCTGCTTTATTTCTTTGCAATAATCTGTCCCCAAACACATATGTAACAAGTCAGGTTCTTATCTGCCTTCAGTGCTACTTTCTGCACACAACTTCCTCCCCTGTGGATTAGTACCTGGCCCCAGCTTAGCTCACTTTTCATTCTTGAGATAACTACTATTCCACTTTGCAGTGTTAGTGTTGGCATATAGAATCCACGGAGAGATTTATATGGCACCAGTACAGAGGAAAGTAACACTGACAATTCTAATTTTTCAGTTTGCTAACAGAAAGTCAAAGGGGTATGTGCTTTGGAGGAGACAAGTGGCAGACAGCATGCAGAGTTGGAAGATGGATTTAGCCTTCTCAGAACCACTAGTAATTTCTAAAGGCAACTGTATCACACCATAGGGAGCATGATCACATCCCTGCTTGTGGGATAGATTGTGGGAGGGAGCCATCTATTCATCCAGAAACAAGGGTACCATGCTAGAAATGCACAATTGAGAACATTAGTCTTTAACAAGATCCACCAGAAAGATAGACAGAGGTTGAGTCTTGGTGTTTGTTTTTTTAAAACACACACTAAGCATTCGTTTCATTCATAGATGAGAGAGACCTTTTCCCCTAAATAAAATAATAATAATAAAAAAGCAGCCCCTCTTTGATTAAGATGCTTCATAACAAAATTTCAATTTAGCATTATGAACTATGAGGGAGAGGGATAACTCAGTGGTTTGAGCACTGGCCTGCTAAACCCAGGGTTGAGAGTTCAATCCTTGAGGGGGCCACTTATGGATCTGGGGCAAAAACAGTACTTGGGCCTGCTAGTGAAGGCAGGGGGCTGGACTCGATGTCTCTTCCAGGTCTAGGAGATAAATAAAAATAATGGAGATATGCCTATTTATTATTTTATCTATGGTCCACCAGCAGGGCTTTATCATGGGAACTTCTGCTTGCAAGGTGAGCCATGTGACAGACTTGTATACTGAAACTGAGCTCTGCCTTGCAACCATGAGCACTGAGAACCTAAGGTGTTTTACAGAAAGTAAACACATACAGTGAGAAATATAGAACAGTAGGGGGAGGGAAAGAGGGAGGCGGGAACTACCCTCCTATGCTCACCCTGCACTCCAGAGCAAGAGGAGTATAACATACGCTGCATAGTGCCTCTCTCCTTCCCCCTCCCCACCCGGGAACAAATAAGCCATTGCTGTCTGTGTAATGGTTAAGCCATAACCCAAATGTATATCTAGTGTAAACACTGTTTGTTTATATTACTCAAGGATATCAAAGTGCTTTACAAGTATGAATCATACTTCACTTTCCCCCTGTTCCCCATATACTTATTTTACAGAGGAGGAAACTGAGGCACAGGCAAAAGTAGTCACTGGCCTAGACATACAGTGAGTCAGTGGCAAAGCCAATCAGAAAGAAACATGAACTGTTTGGCTTTAACAAAGGAAGAGTTATGTTTTTATTCATCTGCAGAACCCTAATTTCTGCATAAAAACAAACAAACAAGCACATAGGTCCCTGTTCACATGTCAGAATTAACTGCCATAACTATGCCCTGGGACTGCTGCTAGTTCAGTGCTACTAATCAGACAGGGAGAATACAGAACATATTTTAATTTAGAGTTACAGTTGTACAGTTTCCAACAGCAGATCATAGAAGCAATGCAGAGCTGACTGGAATTCAACGGTGTGCAATTATACTGCCACCTGTGTGCTCTTCGATAACATCTTCAAATCTGAGATGCACTTGGCAATACTCTCCTTCTCCTGCAAAAGGAAATGAATAGACTTTCACAGGCCTTGAAACAATTCAGGGAAGAGAATCATTTGCATGAACAATGTGTGCACACCAGCCATGTTCAGATTTAGCTGGGTAAAAATTGAAGCCAGGTACAGAAAGGATCTAGTTCCAACTCACGTTGGATTAATAATTTGCACAACCATCTAAGAAACTCATGGAGATGGAAATCCAAATATTGGCCTATGTTCAAGCATTAGCAAATGATGATCAATCTAGATGATTAAAATCTGATCCTACAAAAAAACCAGTCAGTCTGCACAATTCACAGGAGACTGCAGGATGTTGGCAAGTGTCAGGCCAACCTATCTAGAGGAACAATAAGCTTTAGGAAGAGTGAGTGGATCCTCCAAAGTGCTGGCAGAACTGACCGAGGAAAGACGACAGCATTACGTAAATAAACTCCCCATCTAGTGCACTTCAACTCCATATCTAGGTCTACCCATTTTCTTCACCTCCCAGTGTGGAGACTGAAGCGACTTTAGCCCTGTGAGGCACCAAGGAAGGGAAATGTGCAGGTGCGCTAGTCACATCAGTCATCTTAAAATTCCACATTTAAACATCCCTGCTTTACATCAAGGGATGCTGCAAGAAGTACCCTAGCCTCCTGGGCACACCTCCCACCCACAAGACTACCGTTGCGCAGGAAGGTAATCTCTCAATTGGAGTTACTGGGCCTGATTTTCAGAAGCAATCAGCAACCACAACCCAAATGAAATCAGGAAATGCTGCAAGTGCTCAGTATTTCGGGGGGGGGGGGAGGGGGGGGGATCAGATCCCATTGGTTTTGCTCAAAGAAGTAGGAATGTGCCTTGGGTGCTCTGGAAGCCAGCCAGAGAAGAGTCAGCCAAAGACATACTAGTCATGTTTGACCAAAGATGTCAGGCAGTTGAGGAAAACAGTATTCTGTATTAGGACACGGGAGGCACAGTGAACTGCTAGAAGCTCAGAAGCTAAAAGTACCTGTTGAGCAGTGATGCTCCGGATGACATTTTTCTCTATCCAGTTGATCATGTGATCTTGTTCCTTACGACGTGTCAGTTGCTGTACAGCGATCTGATAGTCTAGCCGCTTCTTCACTTCATTGTATACAGTGAGCAGCCTTTCTCGGTAGTTAGTCTCTAGCAGCATAGCAATGTTATTCTAGTTAGAGAAAAGATGCACTTCAGTTTTCCATTACGACTTTTCTGACCATCTTGTATTTCAGATTTAAATTTTTTATTAAAGCTAACGTTAAAAAATTATAATACACACAGGTTAAGTGTGTCTGTACATCTGGGTATAGTGATTAGATTATCCACAGATCTAAAGTTTGTTTTAAAAGTCATAAGATACATCAAAAATAATCCAAATTTAGATCAATACATTTAATAATTCAGTTTAGATATTAGTATCCTAATAGTCAGGTACATCAATCCTGAAAAGTTATACAGAGTTGGTTGTGGAAAGCAAATATATCAATGAGTGAAAATTATCCCTCAATAGTTGAGAATTTAGGGTAGGTTGTCCATTAGAAAATACAATCCATCCGGAAAGTATTTAAGTTACTTTCCTGACCACACTTCTTATTGGCACTCCAGCTTATCCCTCCCTGGTATTGCCAATGTCCAGTGATGTGTTCTAGGTAGATGTCCCTTGACCACTACACTCACATGTTGCTTTTCAAAGGAACCTAGAGTATTTTACAAAAATTGACTGTGTTCATTCACAGATGGAGGCACAAAGAAGTTAAATGACTTCCCAAGGTCTCAGAGACAGGAACTGAACCCTAGAATCCCAATTCTATATTATATGCCAAGACTATACAACCTGTCAAAAAGCAAGAGTCCCACTATTTAAATATCAGTAGTATTAGTTAAGTGGATATGGTATTTTTTAAAAATGGGCTGCATTTTGGGCTTTTCAACTGAGAATGTCTTTATACTCAAAATAAATAAATGGCAAAAATCTAGCATAATCCAGCTCTACACAGGAGCTCTCACCATAATGTTCTTTTAAAATAGACTACGTGTAATTTTCTAGATTTAAAAAACTGGAAAAAAAAAAGTCACATTGACACCCACACGGGTTATCAGCAGGGTTGGAACCTTTAGATCCACAATGCAGACCTCTGCCACTGTAGCTTCGGGAGTGGCAGCTACAGCAGTAGGTGGCACTCTTTAGATGGAACAGCACTAGAGGAGGATGAAACACTTTGCCAGTGGGTTTCACAAATAAACCTCTACCTCGATATAACGCTGTCCTCGGGAGCCAAAATATCTTACCGTGCTATAGGTGAAACCGCGTTATATCGAACTTGCTTTGATCTACCAGAGTGTGAGCCCCCCCCCCCCCCATCGGAACGCTGCTTTCCTGCGTTATATCTGAATTTGTGTTATATCGGGTCACATAGGTAGAGGTGTATTTGGAAAGGAGACGACAGACCGTTCCCTGCCCCTCCGCGACACCTCCTAACCCATTCTCTTTAGCCCATACCTGTCACCCCCCAGAATCTTCATCCCATTCCCCACTCCTCAGGCTTCTTAGCCCAGTCTCCTTGTCCAGACACTTCCAGTTCATTCCCTGGCCCTCAGCCCTCTCTCCTTCCCAATGTTCCTCATCCCATTTCCCCCCCTCCCCCCGCTTCTAATCCTGGTTGTCCCCCTGTGCTCAAGCACCTCACCTGATCTGCCACCACTCCCCCTCTTACCCAACCAACACTCCATCCTGTGGAAGCAGAATTTAAAGCAGGGTAAATGTTTTAGTCAATTTAAGGATGAAGTGAAAGGTAGCCCTAACCCTAACAACGTGAGAGTTGTAAGAAATGCTGTTTCTCGCCTCGCTTTTAGTTAATAAGGATGGAATGCTGATTTAAGCAGAAACGTTAAGATAAGGTAAAGTCTGGAGGGAGTGTGTATAAACAAAGTATAACAATTAGCCGTTGATGTATGTAACAGGAAGGTTTGAATCCTTGTCTTATATTGCTTGTGGAGGAAGATGTGCCTAAGGTCAGGGAGGCCCCGTCTGACTGAAGTCTTCCCTTGCAATTGCTCGTAATAAACGGTCTCTGACTTGTTGCGCTCTCACACACACACACACAGTGAGGACTTGTTTTCTTCCACAATCCCAATCTACACCCCTGCAAGTCTGGCTCTGGTCCCTTCTTCATTCAAATTAGGCAGCTTCCTCCTCCATGCTCCCTGGTCCCAGGACAGCACAAGATAGTCTCCCTGCTCTCAGTTCAGGTGTTCAGACCCAACACTTCCACAGCAGCCCAAAGCTGCAATTGCCAGGAAAGTCCTGCTTAGCTTGGATCAAGTCTTTGAGAAATTTAGCTGCTGAACTCTAAGGAATCTCCATTGATCAAGCGTGAACTGTGATCTTCCAAAGGATTACAATTTGGCCAAATTTGGGAAGGCTCACATGGACTGCAAAAGGAACATCCTCAACACAGAGGCCTCCTCTACTGCCAAATTTCAAGTCTGTGATCCATAACTTGCAGGTTCTAGAACTTCTCAAATGAAAGGTCGCCAGAATGTTTTAACAATGTATTTTTTTCCTAGCTTCATTTTCAGAAACGAACCATTTTCAAGGAAGATTAAAAAAAAAAGCCTGGGGCAGACACCCAAGATGGAAAAATTAAAGCCTGAATAATTCTGGTAAAGTTACATGCAACTGAAATAGGGTCTTATAATGGGAAATGTCATACTACTTAATTGTCTATGTGACCAGCCACACCTAATGTACAGATAGTCAACATTTGCTGCTTGTTAAGTACATAGACACACTCAGGGTCTGTGGTAATGAGGGCCACGTAACTATGTAAAAAGATATTTGTGAAGTTATATTTGTAATAACGTACCCGCTTGGCATCAAAGAGATAATTGCGGCCTTCAACCCTCCATTGCTCCTTCTTTTCCTGTTCAATTATTGACTCCAGGTGGTTGACTGAATCATTTTTCACAGCTAAAACTTTGGCAACTTTCTCCTGAAATAAGAAGAAACTTTAAAATCCAGACTAAAACATAAGGAAGGGAAAGATCAACTACTGATCTGATTGCTCAAAACCGCATCATCTCCTTAAACTGTAACTTATCAGGTCTGAAGGTGAAGAGGGGCACCCAAGAACAGTAATTACCATTGAAGTTGCCATGTTTGAAGCTTAAGATGGGTCTACACTTAAACATCCATAAATGTAGTTTTACCAGCACAGACGAGTTTCTGTCAGTATAGCTTATTTCACTCAGAGACCCAGTATAAGCTACAAGGCAAGCACTTTTCTGATAAGGCCTCGCTTACACTGGAAAAGGTTTACCGGTACAGCTATACCTGCAAACAATCCTAAGGTAGATGCAGCTTATTCTGGCAAAGACGTTTTTACTAGTAGAGCTCATACCAGGTTACCCAACTGAAATAAGCCATCTCAACAAAAGCATTCCTATGCCAGTATAACTCAGGTCTACAGTACGAGTTTACTTAGGCCAAGACTAGAAAGAAGCTATAGTTATACCAGCAAACCTTTTCTAGCATAGAGAAGGCCTTTGCAGAAAAGAACCAAGGAACACATGTAAGAGTACAGAAATAAAATGGCATGCCCCCAAAATATGAAGAATGAGTTAACGAGGTGTCTAACTTCCAGACTAAACTCCTCCATTTCATTCTGACGTAGAGACTGCAATGCACCGGCTTCCCAATGCACCTACATGGTATAGTTATTTCTAAAAAAAACCACACCAACTAAAAAGCAGGTAAGTCTGAAAGTCAGAGGCTTATGCTCCCCAAGCATCCAAGTCACTGCTGAAAATGGGACTTAAGACGCTTTTGAAAAATTTTACATATATGGATATTGATTCATGACACCAACTATAAATGCATACTTTGCCCTCAGCCCTTTAATTTTAGATTGTGACACCCATGGCAAAATACCATAAGCATTTTGCAAACAGGTGGCTTCTTAATATGCATGGACATAGTCAAGTTCTGGCTCCCTTGGCCAATAGGGTCTGGAAGTATCGTTCTGATGAGTTTCATCCATTTCTTCAGGATTAGTAGGCTACCAGTCAAAATGCAAGAACCCTCAGTTGCAAGACAGTCACTACCGTACACAATTCTACATCTAAATTCATGGACAGGTTCGATTAAGTTGCCTGCCCTGTAAGATTTATTTGGCAGAGATCACCTATTGTAAAGTGCCATGTAGGCTTTCAGCACTGTACAAAGAGAACCATAATTTAAAAAAGCCATTACTTTTCTTCAATATTAGAAGAACTGGTGAAAACTTTTTTTTAAAGCAACTGAACACCTGGAATTGTTGCACTGAGAGTCAGTGTCAAGTTAGATTATGTTCTCTTTTTTTCTTACCTCATTGAGCTTATCAGCAAAAGCTGCTACATCACCCCCATATTTTTTAACTATATAAATGAGGACTCCCACCATGCAGGCACCTGCAATTGTTTCATGGTTGACTATATAGATTTCCTTGGAGAGAAGGTAGAACAGTAGCCCAGTCCCCAGCACATAGGGCCCTAAAATAGATAAAAGGATAATGTTTTAAATACATCACTTGGAAACAGCCCCATTCCAAGTTCAACTGACTGAAAGCAGAGCTAGGCATTTTAATTTTTAAAGTTACATTTAAAGTCCTATGTAACATTTTAAGTTACATAGGAATATTGAGGGACTTGTCACACCTCTCCAAAAAAAAGAATGACTCAGTAGAAGAATCACCATTCCCAGAGATATACTGCTATATGAAGACTTTCATCACCAGAAAGTAACCATGGAACGCCTAATATGTTATCCCTAGCCTCTGCTGCCCTCTCAGCATAGGGCATTAACCTCCATGTTTAGACATTACTGGGAGCTGCAAACACTTTTCTGCTAATAAGGTCCATAACACACACTTAAGACTTATCCTTTACTGAAAGCTAAAGTCTGTAAGGTGCCTTCTGATCAACTCCCCCATTTGCTTCCCAGACTTCAAAAGAGTTGAAAGTTCTCAGTATCTCAGAAGGAAACTTATCTCCATACAGGATCAAGCCCATAATTAATACAATATCCTAAACAGAGTGTGAGCTTTCCCACCACAAAAGCAAATTCATCATCCACATCAATGTCAAATTACTCACACCAGTAAAACCTAAACTTTTCAGACACTTTGCCATACTTGATGGCCATAGCAGGTGTGCAGCACCAATAATCAAAATCAAACTCACAAGGGTACAACATACTAACCTGTGACTCCTGTTTTAGGATACAGGAATTGGAAAAATTCTTCTGGGATCAACCCATGACGAACTTGCCCTCCTTTCTCAGGGAGAGGTGGTAAAGGAGCCAAGCAGTGCTGACCTGTGTGGAACGATCTAGATGCATGCAATACACTATGAGTAAAAAGAGATTTGCTGTGAAGTGTATTCCTTTGCCCCCCCCCACCCCACAAAGTCTCAAATGAAGTTAGGACACTTGTTCTTATATGAGGGCCCCAAAAATCTTTTCAGTTATATAGAAAAGTCAAAACTGTATACCAAACACTCAAAACGGACTTTGGTTAATGCACATACAAACTTACCCTTGGTAAATGCATCTATTTATTTGCATAGATTGGGTAGATTTTACTGTTTCACATGAGCAAATGGGCACACATGGAGGTTACAGGTATATGGAGAAAAAAAAAGGAGGCCTTCACTATCTTGTCTGAAGATTCACAGCAGAGGCTTCTTAAATGAGAAATTGTAGCAAATCTATACTTCTACAAGAACACTTTTCATTCCATTAATTTTCTACTGAAGGATTTCAAGCTGCTTTACAAAAAAATATTCTTATACATGCATAAAAGAAGCAAATTCTATTACCACGATTTAACAGATAGATAGACTGAAAAATTAGGTGACTTGCTCACAGTCCAACAAACTCAAGCATCCCAACCTCCAGAATCCTGATCATATTAAAAAGTTTGATTAGAAGCTACTTGAAGTGTTGCCAAAGCGGGGCGGATAATAGCACTCAAATAGCCGCCAGAAGGTAGTTCAAAATATTAAGGCCTGATTAACACACAAAGTTGCACCATTCAAGCTGTGTGTGTTATTTTATACCAATTTAAACTGGTCTAACTTTGTTGATAGGTTTGAGCTGAAATAAGACTTTTGATATTGTATTTGTTGGAACCTGTAATAGGCAGAAGATAACTAAACCAACAGTTTGGAAATTACCTCCTCTATAAAATGCCTGGAGGTCTACTCACAAAAAGTGCCATATAAAAACGAGACATTATCATCACTCCAGTAAACAGATGTAATAGTGTATACACTCAGTGGCTGAGCAATGAGTTAAGCTGGCATAGGAGTTAAACCAGCACAACCTCAATACTTAAGCAAATGCTTCATCTAACCTAAAGAGGGATTCACAGAAGCAACTTTAACTGCATGCCGAGGAAGGTCATTTCTAGCACGGCCAGAAACTCTAACCCCAGCCCCAGGAACGGGCCCCGAGAGTCTTAATTCCTAGCCCCCCCTCTCCCCACTAGAAAGAGAACCCAGGAGTACTGACCCTTCTCCCCAACCCGACCCCCCCCCCAGAGAAAGAGAACCCAGGAGTCCTGCTCCCCCAGCCCCCCACCCAGAGGAGAAAAAGAACCCAAGAACCCTGACCCCCCCAGAGAAGAGAACCCAGGAGTCCTGACCCCCCTCCCCCGGCCGCACTTACCCCACGGAGAGGGAGGGAGCCAGGCTCTTCAGCGCCGCCGGAGCTGGGGAGGACACGGAGCGATCAGTGCAGGGCCCGAGCCCGCCCCCGCTGCCCCCCCAGGACTCCCCCTCCCCCAGGGCTGCCCCGCGGGCGGGCCCCACTCACCGGCGCGCAGGCCCAGGCGGGACAGCATTATCGGCAGAGCTGCGGCGCTGTCCCCTCTGTCCCGGTGACCCCGGCGGCGGCAGCAAGATGGCCGCGAAGAAAGAAGCCTCGCGAGAGGAGCTTAGGAACGTCCAACGTCTCGCGAGCTGTGGGGGGCAGGAGCGGTAAAAGTGTCGCGAGAAGAATCGTAATCTCCTATAACGCCCCGGAGGGCGGGGGGTTCTGGGAAATCTCGCGAGAGGAGCGGCGGGGTGCCGGCAGGGGGCGTGGCCCGGTCGGAGTGTCCCGGGAGCAGCACGTGGAAGGGGCCGGTGTCCGTCTGCTCGTGCCGGCGGGGGGGAGTCGAGCGCCGCCATGCAAGAGCCGGAGCAGCCCGACGGGGGGTCCTCGGGCGGCCCCGAGTGGAACATCCCGCCCAACGCGCCCGCCTGCATGGAGCGCCACCTGGACGGGGCCCACTACCGCCCAGGTACCCCCGCCCCGCGGTGTGACCCCCTGCGCCCCCCGGACATGTCCTTCCCGTGCACCCCGCCCTGCGCCCCCGGAGCATTGTCCTGCGCCGGGCCCCCAGCCCCCGGGGCGCCCTGCAGCCATGCCACCAGGGAGTACCCCCCCACAGCGACCCCTGGCCCCTCGGCATGTCCTTCCCGTGCACCCTGCCCTGCGCCGGGCCCCCAGCCCTCAGGGTGTGCCCTCCCCCAGGCCATGTTCTTCCCATGCATTCCCGCCCTGCGCCCCTGGAGTATTGTCCCGCGCTGTGCCCCTAGCCCCGGGGCGCCCTGCAGCCATGCCCCCGGGGTGTGCCCCCCCAGCAACCTCTGCCCCCCAAGGGCATGTCCTTCCCATGAACACCCTGCGCCCCTTGAGCATTGCCCCATGCTGTGCCCCCAGGGCACCTCTTCTGTCCTGACCCTGAACACCACTCTGGTCCCCAGCCCCGACCACCCTGTGGCCTGCACCCCAAGATGGGTAACCGTATCCTTACCCTAACGCGTCCCGTTCTGTACCCCCTGCATCTCCATGCACATCCTCTCCCAGGCATATGTGAGCCCCAGAACTTCCCTGGGTGATCGCAAGCACTGCGTTCTGGGGGATCCCGAACATCATCCGTCCCTGGTGGGACATGGTGCATCACAGCTACTGCCCAGTGATACCCACCATCCAACCCCTGCAGCCAAGTGTTACCCTCCTGAGAGCGGGCTTCTGAACAGTCTCACACCCAGAGAGAAAGCCCCTGGGTTGTCTATCCCTATGCCTCTCTTGGGACCTTGCGGGGCTCTACAGTTTTCTCATACCTGCCTACAGTGCAGCCACTGGGCATTGCTCCTCCCATCCCCCCAACATCTGTTTATTCAGTTCAGGTCTCAAGGACACCATTCAGACCACCATAGAATTTAGAAATAGAATAGAAAAATCTACACTCCTGAGCGACACGGTTAAAGTGACCTACCCCCTAGTGTAGACAGTACTAGTTCAATGGGAGACTTCTCCCATCAACCTAGCTACCCCTCTCTGGAAGGTGGAGTACCTACGCTAATGGGAGAAGCTCTCCTGTCGGTATAGGTAGTGACTTCGGTGACACGGTGCACCTGCACCACTGTAGCATGTTAAGTTTAGATAAGCCCTTAGTTAGCATGTGTTAGCTAAGTCAAACCAACACTTTTATCGGTCAAGACGATGCTTTAGTTATGTTAACCTAGATAACCTGAGTTCTGTATTGTGCTTTACTTATAGGCTTAGTATATCAGGAATTGTGGGATTTAACTCTCTCTCTTCTTTTTATCTCTTTTCCAGATGGAGCTCTTCTCCTGGGTGCTTCTAGCTTGAGTGGACGTTGCTGGGTGGGTTCCATTTGGGTGTTTAAAGATCCAGAACGGGCTCCTAATGAAGGCTTTTGCTCTGCTGGGGTTCAGACGGAAGCAGGCGTAGCGGATCTGAAATGGGTAGCGGATAAAGGAATACTAGTGGCCTCAGATTCTGGTAAATTAAAACAGGTTGAATTTTTATAGCTCTGTAGTTTGTCTGTAATGTGTGGGCATGATCATTAGTTAGCCTGGTGCAGATCAAGGGAGTTGTCCACTTCCTTCCATATGGAATCCTAGACAACATGAAGGGGACCAGCTCAGTGGTCCGTATTGACCAGAAGTGGGAGTGTCTGTGGGATTAAAAACTGTTTGTTTGTTTTTTAAAGCAAACATTGTGGGCATGCAGATTGGTCAACAGCAATTTGCTCTTTTTTGAAATGGCAGGGGAACATGTACAAAACAGACGTATGTGTACAGACCTACAGTGCAAAATCAGTTGTACTGCTGGATTCCAGCCCCTCGCCCTGGGCTCTCAACTGAGACTGCGACAATTCTGAACCTTTGTAAACAATGCCTGAGCACAGATTTGGAATTGAGACACCTGAATCATGTTCCTGGCCCAAATGTAAATCCATGGGCAAGCAATGTCACCGCTCTGTGCCAGTATTCCCATCTGTAAAATAAGAATAACAGGGACTGCCTTTTTTTGTTCTGTTTGTACAGCACCTAGCACTATGGGGTCCTGGGCCATGCTTGGGGCTCCTAAGGGCCATGAGTAGTAGTAGTAGCTTATCTCAGAGGGATGTTTCAGATTTCGTAGTTTAGGGTTTTCTGTGACACTCATCACTATAATACTGAAGCATTGTTAAGGTTTTTGATTGCATGTTTTGTAACGTGCTTTGAAAATAAAGACCACCGTGTAAGTGCTACCTCATATTCTTAATACGATCATGGTGGCATTTTTGAAAACTTTCTTGCACTTTGTTAATTGATTTGTCTATGGGGGAATTTCCATTTAGATCCCATCTAGTTTGCCGCAGGGCCCTTCTGGGTAATGAGTGCTCTTGGGAATAGAGCATCTTCTCCCCCAGGCTTTTGTATTGTTTCTTGGTTGAACCCTCTTGGTAAAATGGTTGGATTTCCCCGTTCTCCTTTAGGTGCTGTGGAGCTCTGGGAGTTGGATGAGAACGAAACTCTAATAGTGAACAAGTTTTGTAAATATGAGCATGACGACATTGTGACAACAGTGAGCGTTTTCACTAACGCCACTCAGGCGGTTAGTGGCAGCAAAGATTTCTGGTTAGTTTCCTTTGCATTCCTGCTTCTCTCTTGTTTTGAGTGAATCATCCCTCACTCTTCCTAACTGGTTGTGTTCTTACTTGTAGCGTGAAGGTTTGGGACATCCCACAGCAAACAGTGCTGCACTCTTACAGAGGTGAGTGCCGAATTGACTTATGGATTTTGCTTCTCCTATTCACTTCTAGGAGCTTCTTTGGGAGTCAGGACTTCAAATCCAGCTGTTCCCAATCTAATAAAACGTACACTGCTCTGCAGAGCTGATATATGCAGCATCCTGGCTGGTGACCACACCGTAATCTTTGACCCAAGATTATTTACTTTCGATTTCTTGCCACTAACCCCAATTGTATTTATCCTGATTATAATGCATGATGCTCAGCTTTCAAGGAAAAATGACGGTACAATATATTTCAAGTGGACAGTGTTTATGATTTAACACAATTTACAAAGTTGTCTGTTTTGTGGGATTATCCATATGAGGTTTGTAGGCTTCCTAGAATTTTTCTAGCCCACGTCTTTCCAGGGATGTGAGTCATTTCCCTCGCTCTCATTTCTTCCTCCAAACGTCATACTGACAAGTGACAGTTCTCCTCTCCCCTCTCTGTGGATCCATTGTATGGTAATTGTGCTGGGCTGAATTTCTCCCCTAGAATTTTATATTTATTACTTTCTAATGCAAGTTTTTGTGAATTTAGAGCTGATGGAAGGTAGCCCAGGTAGAGGCAGTGCATGTGAGCCACCGAGTGCCCCTCTGGCTAGGTGTCGCATCCAGCCTTGATCCACGTTCCCAACCTTTCAGTAGCTTGATCCTTTTTTTCTTTTGATAGCTCATTCCAGCCCAGTGACATGTGTGGCCTCTTGTCCCGGTAAGGATACCGTGTTCCTGTCCTGTGCTGAGGTAAAACTAACTCTGTCTCCAAATCTCTATGGTATAAATCTGATTTGGCCTGTGAACTCTGCAGTTAAAACACATACACCGCTACCTCGATATAATGCCACCCAGTATAACACGAATTTGGATATAGCGCGGTAAAGCAGCGCTCCGGGGGGTGGGGCTGCGCACTCTGGCAGATCAGAGCAAGTTCAACATAACACGGTTTCACCTATAACGTGGTAAGATTTTTTTGGCTCCCAAAGACAGCGTTATATCGGGGTAGAGGTGTATTTATGTTTTCAATAAGTAGCACATTATGTTTTTTTGTCATCTTGAAGCATTCCAGTTTGGCACATTCATTGGTCCATTACTTATAATGATAATTTGTATTGACTACATTGAAATATGCTGTTGGCTAGCTCTGTAGTTGTTAAGGCTTAGTCTGTACTGAGGGCATTTCTATCCCAGTTTAAACTCTTATTGCAGATCACAGCACCAGAGTAATGCAGAGGTTGCACTGGTCTGAAATGAGGGTAGGCTGCATTGGTGCACTGCATCTATACTGGGAGTGTACACTCGTGAAGCTACCATGATACAATTAATCTCAATTTAGAGATACCGTAAACCTGGGGTGTGGGAGGGAAAAGACGGACTTACAATTAAAGGATGGGAAGTCACTATACAATTGCAAAATATTATGAAAATATCCGTAATAAACTCTGCTTTTAGCAGTTGTCACAATTTGAAAGAAAACCCTCTTGTATGAAATCATCTGAATGTAAATATTTATGTGTTATCAGAGTATTCTGATTCAAATACACAATATTGCCTCTAACTGATAATACTTAGCAGTTACACAGCAGTACTTACACTTTGAAATGCTATACAAACACTGATGCCCACTCTGGCGTGGTAGGTGAGTGTGACTGTCCCCATTGTAGAGAATGGGAACTAAAAGCACAGAGTGATTTATCCAAGCCCATGGAGAGAGTGAGTGGGAGAACAGAGATTACTATGCCTGATTCCCAGTCTAAAGCTTAATTCATTGATATGATATGTGGAGGCACAGAGTTCATGAAACTTTTTTTTTTTTCTTCTCTCCATTAACTTTGAATTTATAGGATGACAGAATTTTACTGTGGGATACTAGATGCCCCAAACCAGCTACTCGAATTGGTAAGTCTGTGGATATACAATACATGGAATTTTCTGGGGGAGAAGGGGAGGAGATAATTTTGCAATGTTTCATTCATTAAGTTTGTATTGTTCTGCTACCACATAGAATTTATCTCAGCCAATGATAGTGCTAGGATGAAAGCACAAAGAAACCAGTCATAAAATAGCATCACATTTTTACAACTTGTTGTTGTACTTAAAACTTAGCCAATCAGCAACTGAGGGTGCTAAAATAATGTGGGAATATCTGAGCTCACAGTTCTCATCGCACTCACCATAGTTTCTTTCCTGACAGTTTGCAGTGCCTCTGCTTACCTCCCTACCTCAGTTATGTGGCATCCACAGCAAAGTGACACATTTGTTTTGGGTAAGGAGCTCTTACTATTAACTGAATGCTCTTTGTTCTCTGTTTGATTTTTTCCTAATAATCCTGTTCTCCTGTGTTCTTTTAAAGGTGATGAAAATGGGACAGTTGCTCTTGTAGACACGAAGAACCCAGACTCCGCTTTAAGTTCACCTGTGCACTCCCAAACCATCACTGGGTTTGCATTTTCTACACACAGGTACTGATGTTTTGGTGGAATGAGGCAGTTTAGATGCTGATAGATAGACCTTGTTGGCTCTCAGAACTAAAGGAATTGGAAGTACTCTTGGCCACAGCCTTTTGTAATAGGCAATGTGTAAAGTTGATTTGAAGTGCACAGGAATTGGTGTCTTATATTGGTTCCCATGTATGTGTAAAATCCATTCACCTTGCAGCTCTATTGTTTTTCCAATGCTGTGTATACATATTGCACCCTAACAATTCTGTCCTGTTCTTTAAAAAAATAAATAACCTCTGAACCAAGAACCATGTGGGGAAAGATGTTCATACTGCTCTGCACTAAGGATAGAGCTAGCAGTGTATATTTGACACTTAGGCCACTTTGAATAATCTTGTACCTTCCTTTCCTTTATGCATTAACAGAATGTTGCCTGTTAATACTGATTGACATCTATTAGATATTCATAGAATATTAAAATATTGGTAAAAGAAACTTGCGCAGATATGGGTTATAATATTCCTTGGTAGTCTTTGTTCACTCCGTTAAGAAGCATATGTTTCATATGTTGTTTACTTTTGAACTTTCAGGTATATATGGTAGTTTTAACATCAGTCTTTCTTTTACCCTCCAGTTCGCCCCTTCTGGCTTCAATTAGTGAAGACTGCTCGGTAGCTGTTCTTGACTCCAGCCTTTCAGAGGTGTAAGTACTAAATGGAATTAATACTTGGTGCATTTTGAAATTTTAGTCAATAAATGATCGTTAAGTGTGTTTTATATGTAAAAGAGGTCAGGTTTTTGGTTTTGTGGTACTGCAGAAATGGATCAATTGGACTCTCACATTTATAGGAATGGACTTGGCCAGGTGGAATAACAAAGCAAAGCTAGAGCCTTTTTTTTAACTGAACACCTGTTTGGGGATCAAGAAGGGGGTAGATGATAAAGAAGCTTATAGCACATAAATCAGCAGGATTTAGTTACTGAACACTGCCTGGCTATGTGAGTGTTGGGATTTTCCAGGAATGACAATGCAGCTAAGTAGTAGTTCAGAATGTAAAGTAAGGCGGTGGGGCCGTTAAAATATTTTATCTGTCTAATCTTGTTTTATGTCTTCTGCTTTTCCCAGTTTCAGAAGTCGCTCTCATCGAGACTTTGTGAGAGGCCTATCGTGGTCTCCCTTGAACAAGGCCTTGCTCTCTACAGTTGGATGGGACCATCAAGTTTTACACCACACAGTTCCAACACAGACTACTGAAGCTGCTGAGAGCAACAGTGTACATGACTAGTTTTATAAACTCACTGGTCCAGATTTATCCCTGGTATAACTGCAGATGTTATGCCCCAGGGATGTATATGGCCCATTGCCTGTCTCAGAGCTTATGGCTTGCAACCAAGAAGACAGGCCCGGTAGCAACTTTGCATTAGGCACGAGCTAATTACAAAAACAGCCCCTTGATGTAGAGTCCAGATTCACCTGTGATAAAGCTTTAACATGTTGCACCAGAGAATTCTGATTTCAGGCACAAGGAATTGCAGGGAAGTGGGCAATTAGGTAAAAATAAATAAATAAAACCATAAAGGATTTGGCTTTCATTCTTCTTGGCATATCAAACCACTTATAGAAGTAGCAGAATAGAATTCTCCTTCCGGTTAAAAATCTTTGGCAATTTGGCAATCTTGTGGGGGCCTTGTCTGAGTTGGGATTATGGAACAATGAGATTAAGAGCAATGTAAATTAATCCTGACAGATGAACAGGAAACCTTGGTTCAATATTTATAGCACAGAAAGGCTCCACCATTACTGTCATTCATGCAACCTTTGGCGCAGTTAGGGATGCTCCATCTTCCTCTGAGTGTGTGAATCCCATACGCAGGCACGGAATCTGCTAGTCTATACTTCTGTCCTGTGAATGGACATCTGAATGTTCAGATAGTCAATAGAGAAGATGGAGATCTGTGCTGTTCATCAGGAATGCCAAGTGCAGCTCCCACAGTTGTCCAGTGCAGCCATTGAGTGGCTTCGTGGTGAAGTATTACCTGGGGAGAACTATGAACTGGGCTCTCCAGGATGTGTGTCTCTATCAAAGATGTTTGTAGTTTAGTTGGCTGCATTCTATTTGACACTAAGGGCATGTCTACACGTACCTCCGAAGTGATCGATCCAGCAGGGGTTGATTTATCGCATCTAGTGAAGACACGATAAATCGACCGTGCACTCTCCCGTTCACTCCGGTACTCCACCAGGGCGAGAAGCGTAGGCAGAGTCGACGGGAGCATCAGCCATTGACTTAGCGCAGTGAAGACACTGTGGTAAGTAGATCTAAATACATCGACTTGAGCTACGTTATTCGCATAGCTGAAGTTGTGTAACTTAGGTCGATTTCCTCCCCCCCAGTGTAGGCCAGGCCTCAGTGGAGCCCTAAAGCTACAGCAAGTTACCACTGTGGCTTTCCCAGGGTCAAAACTTCAGTTTCCTTGCTTTGCAGATACTTCACTTCAAGTATCAGAGAGGTAGCCGTGTTAGTCTGGTTCTGTAAAAGCAGCAAAGAATCCTGTGGCACCTTATAGACTAACAGACGTTTTGCAGCATGAGCTTTCGTGGGTGAATGCCCACTTCGTCGTTGCATCTGACGAAGTGGGCATTCACCCACGGAAGCTCATGCTGCAAAACGTCTGTTAGTCTATAAGGTGCCACAGGATTCTTTGCTGCTTTCACTTCAAGGGTTGAAGAGATGAAGAAAGCTGAGGGGATGAGCTCCCTTGTTACAGCTTGGAGTCAGAGTGAAGATTCTGAAAGCTCAAATTGTTTCTCTTCTGAAAGTCACTGTGACCAGCTGCTGCTGGTAGCTTTTCATAAAAGGGTGACTTCTGTTGTACTACTTACATTAAGTGGCTTTTTGTGCTGGGGAGCGGGGCATACGCCCCAAATTTGCTTTGCTTGTCCTTTAGTATTTTTGTAACTTATTGCATAATGTTTTAAAAACTTGGCTCTTTCCCTCAAACTACAGCATGGTTTTGAAAAACTGCACTGCTGCGTGTGTTGCCAACTGCTGTTGGGATATTTTGTTCATAGTATGGTTCCTGCCCCCACCTATCCCTCTCCCAAATTTAAGCAGGCCATATACTATGAGGCAAATAGACAGAAAGTACCTGATTGGAAGCCACTTCCCTTCTTCTTGGTCTGTAACATGCTGTTCTGTATGAGCCAAGAAATCAAAATGAAGGATAATGTTAACATCATCTGATCTCCTGTACAGATTATATCATAGCAGACCCAAATTGTGCAGTGCCCATAATTAATTTGCAGGCAGGTAGATAAGTTTCCTTGTGTATTTTTTTTTTCATTTATTCATTTAAAACTAACTTGGCTCTCTCGTGAATTCCGACATAGTGAAATGTTTCACCGAGAGCACATGCTGATCCATTCAGTGCAGTGTATTCAAAAGTGCAAGTTATAAAAGCGGACACCTTTCTTACGAGCTATTTTAAAATAAAGGAAGAGGAAAAACCTTGTACTTATTATCATGGACCTCTGTGATACTGTAGTGAGAATGGAAACAAGTCTTGTGCTGTTTACATGTGAAATGGGTGGATGTCTTTGAAAAATGGAAGGCAGTTTTTAATAAATCATAGTTTTAATTTCTAAATGGGTATAGATTCACTGGGACACGTTCTTCAAAGACTTGCATTATTTATCTTGCATTTGCTCCAAAGAGTAAACCTGGACCCTATGACTTGCATAGAGGGACATGCAATATATTTGTCTTTTGGTCCTGGATGTGAATTGCAGAACCTTTTTTCTTGTCAGAAGCCTGATCCAGCAAAGTACTCCTACTCAGGAAAGCATGTAAAAACATGGAAGCTACTACTGAGGTCAGTTCTCCTCAGGAAGGATAAAATTCATCGCTGTGCAAACTGGCCAACATATGACTTTATGCATTACTGGCCCCCTGAATGGGAGTGAATTTAATCTTAAGTGAGACAGACTCTCTTTACTGCAAAGATATATTTGTTGTCTCCAGTTTCCCTCAGCCCAGAATCCATGACAAGCTGCTATAATCCTATGGTATTTTTTAATGAGCTCCCTCAATTTTAATGAACTCTCTCAAATTTTGCAGTGGGATTGGCACAGCTGTTCACTATCACATTTCTCTGCCCATGAGCACTAATCTCCAAAATGTCAAAACCCATGGATATTTTAAAACCAAATGCTGAAACTAATGGAGTCTGTAACTCCCATGGCATAAGTGAAACTACTTGCAATGAAAAGGTGGGTGATGCTGAGCTCAGGCTCAGTAGGGCTGGGTGTGTGTCTGAAGACCCCTAAGACTGTCCTGGTATTAGAAAATTGTATGTTGTCAGATCAGTATTCAGTGCTTCTGTTAATGTGCCAGTAGCGCACAAATGCTTTGCTCTTCCCCTTCAGACATTTTAAGTGCTTATTCTGAATGCTAAGCTTCCCTGCGTCCCACCACATGGGGGCAGCAGCTGTCTATTTCTGATTGGATTACCTAGTGAGCTTTTGATTTCATAGTTGAGAGCAGCATGAAAAAATCTGTTTTCTTTGAAAGTTGAACTGTTTCTTTTAAGTAAATGAGTATCTGCCAGGATCATTATGCATTAAACTGGTAGGGTCTTCTCCATCAGGATATTTTAGCGTAATGGGAAATGAGACATTGCAGTTGGAAAAAGCCATTAGCTAGCTAGTTTTAAAAAAAAATCTAAAAGTTGTACATAGTCTTTTATACCCTGTATTGCTCTGCTTTCATATGATGATTTCTGACAGTTGAATATAAACCTTCACTTTCTTTGAGGAGAGAAATATCTCATCTTTCAGCCCCATCCTTATTTTTTTTTATTTATACTGTGTAAGTATCTAAATGGCTCAATTAAGATCTAAGCCTCATTGTGCTGGTGGAGGAATACATACTTTCCACCCTAAGGAGATTACACGCTATGTTAGCCTTAAGGATGCACGTGTTGCATGCAATAGTGTCTGCTCATTGATAACTGAACTGGTAACTTAATTGGTTAACAGAAACCTTAGTGCTATAGAATATGAAACAATATGTTATGTTGATAACTCAGTTGCATAGTGTTAAAATGCACAGAGGTATGTTTCATTCAAAGTATGTTTATACAGTGCTTTGGGTAATGCAAAGTGCTATATAGGTGCTTAACTAATTTATTTAGGAACAGATGGAACATACAATGGTGTTTTTGTCATCTCTAAAATGGCTTTTTATCTAACTTGCTCAGTGTGCCCCTGTAATTTAGGGGACTGGCAGGGTGTGTGTGAGAGAGAGGGGCAATTCACTTGTATATCCCTTGATGCTAACAAACATATTTTGCAAGTATTGCCAAAGCACAGCTATCAGATCTGGATATAGGTCAAGACAGGGGCTGTGCAAGGTAATTTAAAGCTCACCTTTATACTCCTTTGATCTTGCTTTTTGTAGTTACAGCTACTTGAATTTACGTCAGCTGCAGAGGACCCATGTTTACATTTTAGTTCATAAACTAATTAATGGATTTACATGCAAGTGCTCAGAACATTCATTCGTCCGTAATGCGTAAATGTATCATTCTAGAAAGGATAAAGAGGTTGAATCCCTGTTTTAAGTGCAAAATTCTACTCTGCCTTATCTGGAGTTTTGACTAATGCCTCCCTAATAACTGTTGAAGACTATGGGAGTTCAGCATGCATAGCAGCTGCAGAATCTGGCCCCAGCTATCTTAAATAAAGTGTGTAAGCCCTGTTTCAGTTGTTATAAACCACTATTGCCTTTAGAGAACCAGTGGATCCTGCAGGAAAAAATGAAAGGATGAATAATTTAATTATCCATTTACATCTGTTTGTTTTCTAGAGGGCCAGTTTTTTATGGCGCATTCGGCTCCCATTTAGGCACCTAGAAAGAATGGTGTTGGCAGCGTTCTGGAGTCAGCATGCTGAGCTCTGGGAAGATCCAGTCACTTATTTTGGTGCCCTAATAGCAGATGAGCTCTCTTGAAAAAGCTGACCTGAAATGTCAGGCTAGTGTAAGAACTAACTTACATGCAGTGGCTGTATAGATTGTGTAAAGAAAAAGCTTAGTGTGTCAGAGGAGACTTGTGTTAAGCAATTTCACCCACCCTCTACCTACAGTTGTCTCGGTCAGAGAGCTTCCACTGTGTTTTGTTTTTAACTGATACAGCTGTTAACTTTAATAATTTAAACTGGAATCTTTATCTCCAGAGATGCTGGTATTTTTGCCCCTGGAGTGAAATCTGGCATGTAGGTCCATTCTGGATAGCTTTGGAGACAAGCATACCTGGTTCAGTTATGGATGAGCCATTTTGCTTGGATGGTGGTGGTTTGACTTTTGCTTTCTGCGCTGACTCAGGTGTCCTCCTGCCTCTGCAGTTGGTTCTCTGCCAAATGTTGAATGAGGTTTTTTTTCAGTAAATATCTTTCTAAATGAAGGGAGCAGCAAACAAGTTCTTCCCTGCTCACATTCCATTAACCCATTTTGCACAAAGGTGTCACTGGCTATTAGTATCCATCTTTCAACCCAGTTTTACAAAGCTTGTGCCTCTGAGCTTCTAAAACAGACATTATTTCTTATAGTAATACAATCTAGGAGCCCTACGCATGGACCAGAACCCTATGGTGCTAGATTCTGTACAAATACAGAACAAAGAAAGAGCCCCAAAGAGCTAAGTAATAACAGCCTAAGGTAGCTATATGCTATCTGCACTGTACTTAAGGGAACAAGCTTAAAACTATTATTTTTCTGCACAGCAAGGGACTTCTCAATAGTCTGAAGTAAGTCTGCTGAAGGGATCTAAGGAAATTCACACAGATGTAACTGACTGATGTAAACTGCAACCATGTAAACTCCCTTTTCCATCAGTGTACAGGATCTGCTTTAGGGATTTGCACCAGTGTGATTATAGCTACAGTCATACGTGCACGAGAGCTTCCTTAACATAGGCAGGGCCTTTAGAAGCACTTTAAAAAGGGGAGGCATGCACCCTAAACCCCAGTTTATGTAGAAGCCATTTGTAAAAAGGGCTGTGAAAAGTTAAATTCATTAGTCTCCACTATTAGACTCATTTGCACACTGGTCTTGTTTTTGGTGTGCCTCTGAAGTTGAGTATTCCTTTAGGATTTTTTTTTTATATATATATTCTGAACTTCCCCAGTAACGAGTCCAGGTCTGTAACCAGAGCTGAATGAAAGAAATGTAAATGTGTATTTAGTGTGGAGAGAGGAGCCAATGTTTAACACAAGCCTCAGTCTTTTCTCTTCTCGCAGTGTGAGTAATGCAAGCATTTTCCATTTTAAAAGACTCATGTTAGGACTTGCAAATGCATATGTGAGTTTCAGTGCTAGTGAAAGAAGCTGGACTGACAGCTCTAAAGACTAGAGTCCTGTGATTCTATAGAACAAGGGTGGTATAGAGTATAAATAAGCTTCCCTGCCCAGATGTCCTAGCCAGAACTAGAGAGAGGGCCTATAGAAGGGCAAAGGCAGTTCACTGTTTATACCCATTCGGTCCTTGGAGACTCTAGTGCCCCTACTATAGAGGGCAGTACCAACTGCAGTGGTGTTTTGTTATAGACAGTCAGCTGGATTAATCCACAGACAGATGGTGGTAATTATACAGAGATGCTGAATTTCAGTTACCTAGAAATGAAAAGCTCTTTTGTCCTTTACCACAGGCAATCCCTACCACCATCCTTTTTTCTCCTTAAGTCAAAGTTGAAGGAGATTATGCTTTTGCACCAGATGTATCAGGAGCAGATTTTGTTTCTAAAACATTTGGATAACTGAGTAAGCCAAACAAGTTTTTATTTAATTAGACAACCGAACATAACCTAACCCTTTCAAGCAAAAACAAAAGTGAAACATTTAATGAAAGATTGCACAGTGTGTGACATTTTAATACAGTTTATAAATAAAAGCTTGTTATACATCTTACAAGCAAAAATATCAGTTATACTACCGCCAGTGTAGCTTAAGTGTAGAATACTCATTTGCTTGAAATAACTACAGTTCTGATTAATGAAAACTTTGGTCACTCATTTAAGTTAAAGCACATCGTTTAAAAATACTAGAAGGTTTTAAACATCAGGTTAATATGGACTAAACCACTTATTCATTTTGGAAGCGACCTATATGCAGTGATCTATATAGCGTGACCAAGTAGAACATATATAACCATTAATTCATCTGGGTGATTTTATATGAGAAAAGCAAAAAGACTGAACACTATTATTGAATGTAGAAAGCTGGTGAAAGTTGCCAAATTAAGAGCCGTGGAATTAAAATAAAATCCTGTGTTGATCTACAGCACAGTGCGGACTACATGTGCTGTCCTGTTAAAGTGCTTCCAGCCTGACCTGGAGGCACCCCCGTCCTTCCCTACAAGTTTCTCTTCATTGCCCGTCTGGGTTTTGCCCCTCTGCTTATTCTGCCAATAACGCTGATTGCAAAAAAAATCACTATGTGGCAGCTCTCCACTGGGAACCAGTCAGAGCACCAGCCTGAAGCTCTCCTTGTAGTCTACAGAGTTTTGCCATTGAGTTCAGAGGGAGCAGGTATTCAGGAAGTAGAATATAATTCACATTACCCGCGTTTATAATAGTGAACACAAAATCCCACTTGAATGAACACCGGCTTGAATTAACCACCACGGACACCATCTTATTGTTCTCCAAGTAACTGTTTCATCTACTTATAAGCGTAGCTGCCCATATTTAAATTAAAATGGAAGTTTTTCTAGTTCACAAAATAAACTAATCTGTTTTATCAATATGAACAATGTAACTATTTAATTTATCATAACAAATTTTTGATGGAAGTAAAACCTCCCCAGACTACATAAAATAGCAATACAATTTGGTGTATCCAGTGGGACTGCGTGAAATACATGCAACAACATTCAAATGTGTCAAAAAACCAATCTTTCAAATTTTGTTTTCATAATAGCAGGCTAATTTTACAGGGTTTTGCTTGGAAAACCCAAAACAACCTAGGACCATTCCTTAGTGAAAATGGATCATTTATGAGCAAAGCTTCAATTTCCCAAACTTGTTTTTGAACAGTTTTGATGGGAAAGTTGGCATTTGCAATTTCAGGTTATTAGAGGTCAATGACATAATCTTAGTGTGCAAAAAGTTACATTAAGAAGCAAAATCATGCCTGTGTGAAACTGAAATGGTGAAAAGTAGTTTAAAAAAAAAGGCACTGGAAAATCATAAATATATTTTCCTTGTAAATATTCAGAATAGTCCAAATTCAGGCCCTGGTCCTGCAAACAGTGAAAAAGGTGCATTGTTTTACTCACACATGTAATCCCATAAACTTCGACAAGAACTGGGTACAATATAAATGTTGCATGTGTTCTTAAGTATTTGCAGGATTGGGGCGCTAGTACTTTTGGCAACAACTTACAATATAGAGAAAATTATTACTTCCAGCAGTACCCATTCATTTTATTTTTCAAACACCACGCTGGCATTTCATGTGTTAGTTAAGCTTACTCCAGGGGGTATGCAATATTTGGAATTGTGCATCATATGTGTATTGGGGGAATTGAATTTCAGCCATTACACTCATATTTGCATTCTCATTGTATTTGTGGCAAAGTAGAAGTCCAGAATACTTAAATTTATATCCAATATATGGGACAACTGTGGAATAAGGCCAGAAGTTGAGTCATTAGCATAATGAATTACAAATAATGGTACACTTACTATCAATTTGCAACATGACATTCATACCAAAAAAGCTTGTTTTAAAAAATTGCATAGTGTAAGCCAAAAAGTTTTTTACTTAATGTTAAGAGTCCAACAGCAAAAATAAAAACCTTTTACATATACACACACACACTACATGGGAAAAGCTTCAGTGAACTAAAAAGGTATTGCATATTAGTGAAAATAAAAAGTGCTTTAAGTAAAAAATGACTAGTGTCTCAAAGTGCTTGTTGTTTGATGTCCATAACTAGAAAACATGTTCTACATGTTTTTACATTTATTTTACAGTAATTTTAATTGAGTTTATTTTGATGCATAGTAGAGTTTTGTTTTGTTTATGTATCTTTTACCAACTGAATTAGCTAACCAAACTTTGGTTATGTAAAATGAGAGATCCCCCTCTGTGTGTGTGTTTTATATATATAGGGAGAGAGAGACTCAAGTCTCCTGTTTACCTACAGTTACTTTCATGGCTCCCATCTCATTTGGATAACCTTTGATTGTAATTCAGACAGATATTTGAACTGGAAGAAAGCAGACACAGTGCAGCATGCTTGCCTGATGAGATGGTAAGAGTGCATCCATAATACATTTACAGAAATAGATAAAAACAGACAATGCTATAAACCACTAATATTTTACTAATGGCACACTACAAAAGACAGTGTGTCAGCTACTTAAGGACTATATTAAAAATTAGCTGACCCCAAAGTAGGCTATAACTAAAACCACATCCTTTATGAGACATGAATTTATAGGAAACAAGTTGCTTAACTGTTTGGAATAGGGCATTTAAAGAGGCATTCTTCTGAAGGACAAGAGAACTGTAAAACTCTACACAGTTTGTAAATCACAGTGATGTCCATTAGTATGGACAGAATTTAAGGACAATAATCACTTAATGTCTTCCATCTCCAAAGCACTTTACAAACCTGAACCAGTTAATCTCAGCACTCCTCTGAGGCAGGTGGTCATTAGCATTAGCACCATTTACAAATGAGCTAAATGAAGACAAGACATTGAGGCCCAAATTTTCAGAAGTGGCTTTTAAATGTGCACACCTCCATTTCTGGCTGCTCAGTGAGAGAGCACAAAGGTGATTTTTTCCAAAGATGCTGAAGCACCTACAACTCCTATGGACCTCAGGGCTCAAGACAGGCCCTCAAAATCAAAAGCCACTTTTGAAAACATGCAGCTAATTGGCTTGCCCAAGGCTAGTGACGGAGTCTGTGGCAGGGCTAGGATTAGATTCTAGGAGTTCCAGATCCTCCATCCTCCGCTCTGATCACGTCTCTCACTGTTCTGTTAAAGCTCCCTATTTCTACAACCCGTTTTTAGCATATTTGGATTCAGACACTTTCCCCTTGTCATGCAGGTTCCCAGTGGAGTTTTCCCCCCCCTTCCAAATAAATTGTATTTAAAGTAGGTTTAAAACTGAATTTAACAAAAGAAAATCACTAACGAGTAATTTTGTATCACGTGCTCTTAAACAGCATGCAGGGCATGTTCTTTCTTTTACATTTTAAAAGCCCTAATAGGCTAGAGCATTTACCTAATGGTCCTGTGGGGGAGAGAGAAGGCATTCCTTCAAGACAACAGTGCAGCGACTGGGCTTCTCCAGTAACGACTCTCCATATCTGTTTTTTGAGAAGGGTTTTAGTCTCACCCTCGCCCCCAATAATTTGCAAGCAGTGCATTTACAGAATACTCGGAGCTATGGCAGACCTTTATGCTCCTACAGAACCACTCCTGGGTAGACTTCATCATTAATGACACGTCAAGGTCCATCCTGCGTCACACCAAGTTGGAACAGGCTTGTGGGGTTTATGTAACTGAAGGAAGCAAAGCAGCCTCCTGAACCAACTTATCGATGGCTACCTTGGTACGTGTAGGAAATTGGCTGCCGTGTCCCAGGCCTGACAGTGAAGGTGTTCACAGGAGAACTGTACTGTGGGTTGTCCTGGATAGGCCTGAGGGAGGAAACAAAGGAGGAAGTCATCAAAAGCCATGGAAGCCATTTATAAAACAAAGCAGCAAGGTATTCAAGAGTGGTAGGGGCAAGAGTAACTGTGTTCCTGTAGTTATATTTTATTCTGCACCCAGGGAGAGCAAGCTGTAGTTCTCTCCAGTGCCTGATGCTATAGTATCCGACAGCCCAACTCTGAAGACACGCATGCAGGGACAGATTGGCTAGGGCAGTTCCAGCCATAACCACTCCTCCATCTGCACAGCCTGTACTAGTGGGCACACTGTGCCTTTAAACATGCACCATTCCTTTGTCTGACGGTGCAACAAGACGTACATACAGCGCTCCAGGCAAAGGAATCCCTCTGCTCGTATTTTAAATCTGCTTCAAAACACGCTCTAATTAAACCCAATTCAGGAGCATGCGCCTTGGGAAGAATACGTCACATGGAGGGGACACACCTCTCCCTGCTTTGCCAGCAGAAGGGCCTCAGGATTCCGGGAAGAAGCTGGAGTAAGGCTTGTTCATAGTGCTCTTTCTGGCTTGTATCTGTATTGCGGCACCGCCCAGATGTCCCAAATCAGGATTGAGACCCTGTTACTAATAGGTATAGTGCAAACGTGGAGCAAGACCCGGTTCTGTTCCCTGCCCTGCCTGTCCTGCTCTTCAAACAGACTGCTTCAATTTGGGGATATTTTCCCCATAAGCAAACCCTCCGCACCCTCCAGAACAAGTTATAATTTGAGATGGGCTGAGGGGGCTGCGCGTGGAGCCAGCCAGTGCCTGGGTCAGAGGGAAAACCAACTGAAAGTCAGGCCTAGGACTGAGGTGGAAGGAAGAATCAGGTCTTGGGTTTGAGTTAGAGAGAGCACCAAAGAGGTTCTCAAAAAAAAGACACCAGTTGCTCCTGAGCCAGTACTGGGGGAGAAGCCTCCTCCTCTCTTGGGTGTGACCCAGAATGAGAACCACAAATATGGGCTCAGACCTGGGGATTCAAATCAGACACTCCTCCAGCCCCCCATTCCAAGGAGTTCCAGCATCAGCTCACCTGTCCTCGCAATAAGTGGAACGTACCTGCTGGTTGCTGCTGCACTGGCGGCAGAGTACTCCCCATTCTGCCCTTTATACTTGGCGTTGTTCATGGTGTTGCTATAAGACATGCTTTTCCCAGGGGGCTCCAGTGACATGCGCCTGCCCTGCGTGCTGCTGGGGGAACTCCTGTGGGTGGAGCTGACCCGGCGCATCCCCTCTGCAGCCTGGGAGCCATACCCCACCATGTTGTGGCCATAGGTCACGGGTGTGCTAACGTTCCTGGAGGACGTGGAGGTTCTCGTGTAGGACCTATCGGGTTCAGACACGTACAGACGCTTCTTGATCAGCGGGCGGCTGTCTGGGCTGCAGACAGGAGGGCCAGTGGAGTAACTGCCACCTGGGTGATGTTGACTGAAGCCGCTATTCCTCGTACTGCTGTCTGGGGCCATTTTGGAGGGCAGGGCGTAACTGTTGCCATAGCCGTAGCTTGGGCGTCGGATATTCCGCTGCCTTTCCCAGGGTTGGCTGTAATCTGGGAAACTGTGGTCTCTGCAGCTCTCTCCCATGTTTGAAGAAGCTTTCTCGACCCTGCTGGTGTCATTGCTGAACTCTGGTGGTGGTGGGATGATCTCATAGTCAAGCTTCCCTCCATTTTCTTCCTCCTCCTTGGACAAGGAATTAGGAGGTGAAGAGATGGCGTACAGGGGAAGGTCAGGTTTGGGGGGCAGGTCTTGTGGTCTCAAGCGTCTGGAGTCTAAGAGGCCTTGAACTAAACTGGAGGCACCAAACCTCTCTGGCTTGGAAAGGCTCTGGGACTCCCCACCGCTAGTTTTCTGCATGCTCTGGCTTTGCTCAGAAGTGCTGGAGAATGACAGCGGTTTGTAGGCTCTCTGTCCTGGTTCTGAGAAGCCCAGTGCCTTCCCTTCAGGTGTGACCATCCTGTCATGCTGCTTTCCCTCCAACAGGGCAGGTGACTCCTTCGGCGGGGACTTTGGTACCACCACAAAGGAGTAGGGCTTGGACTCACTGTAGTAGAAGTTGGTTGAGCCAGTTTCTGACTGGCTGCTGCTGCCACTGCTGAGTTTCTCAGATAGCTTAATGGGGGGCTTTTTGGACAAATAACTGTTCTGGCGGGAGGCAGATTGCCTACCTCTTTGGGCCCGCTGTTTTGCAGCCAGGAGGAGAGCCATTGGAGAGCCTTTCTCCACCTTTTCTCCTGTGACGGGGTGGATCAGGACATCCTCCTCCTCCTGGTCTGCATTCATGGAGGAAGAGGATGGCTGTGAAGGCATCCGTGACTTCTCAGCAGAGCACAGGATTGTGCCTCTGTCTGCACCACGTTTGTTTGAACTGACTGGCCCCCCCTCCACGGTTTGGGAGGGGGTCAGAGAGGACAGACTGTCTGTGGAGCTGGTCTTGGCCCGATGGGTCTTGTATTGGACGAGAGAAAAGTCTGTGTGTGACCCAGCGGTTTGTGTGGGAGAGATAGCTTCTATAGAGGAGGGTGAAGAGGAGGCTAGAACGAAGAGTTGGTCCTTTGGTTTCTGAGGTGGGTCTGGAGACTTCCGAACATTGTCAGATGGCAGGTATCCTGGAACAGGGTTTAAGTTCTCCAAAGTCTTATTACTGGTGAGGGCACTGGGAGTTTTACGATCCTCCTGTGTCTTCTCAACTTCCACTGAAGCTGCTGTGGGTGGGAGCTGATTGGCAACAGGTTTTGGCAGCCTGGAGTCACCAGAATTTGTCTGGCTGCTACCAGAATTCAGGGTAACTCTGTTTGTGCCTGGACTGTGTCTGTGATTTGTAAGTCCTATTGGTGGCTTACCTTCCTTTGTTGGGGAGAGTAGTGCTTCCAGCTCGTTCCTGAATTTCATAACACTGTTTGCTTCTGTGCTGGTGGGTTTATTGCCTGGAGCAGAGAAAACCGAGGAGGAGTTCTCTTTTGCAGTGAGTGAATTAGTAGGTAACTTCTCTTTCCTCTCACTTTCCCCCCCTGCAGGTAACTGCAGATCTTTCAAAGTAGGTGTAGCTGGTTTTGACCCAACAGAGCTAAACCTATCATTGCTAGCGTGGTCAGTAATACTGTTGGTAGGTCTGGCACTTATGGGTTTATCCAGCTGTCTCTCCTCCCTTTTCGAAGAAGAGGACAGCAAAACTGACAGTTCTTGCTTCAGCCTATTTAGATTACTGGGTTCTTTCCAGTCATCATCAGATGATGTGTAGTCTGGGGAGGGCACGTCTGGTTCCTCCTCTGCAGCAGGAAACTCAGGTTTTGGGCCTAAGTCTTTTTCAGCTTTCTCCAGCGGGACCTTTGCCGCCTCTGACAATGAGGACCGATAGCTATTAAAATTAGTCCCTTTGCCAGAGTCTGACCCTGGTCTTGGGCTCGCGGGTTCTGTGATTTGTCTGATGGGCTTTGTTACTATCTGCCTATCCAAGGTAGATTTCTGCTCAGCTTCTCCAGCTAAGTGCACCTTTGCTGCAGGTCTTATGGTAAAGCTCGGTGGAAGGGGAGGGCGGGTGCGAGGCTGTCTGGAAATAGGCCCATCTTCCTCACCAGAATCTTTTTCTTCCATGGAAATGGATGAACTTCTCACCGGGGCAGCGGGAGGTACTTTTAATGATCTGGGGAAAGTTAGGTGAGGTTCTGGGGTGGACTTGGTTGGCGACTCTTCCTTCAGGTGAGAGGCCAGTGGAGTGGTGACAGTGAGAGAGGAGGTGCTAGTATTTTCCCTGGCATCTGCCTGTCTCACATTCAGAACCGTTTCTGATTTCCACTTGGAGACGCTGTTCGAGATGGGCGTATGAAGCGTGGGAGGCGCTGGAGGTGGCAGAGGCGGTGCTGGGGGCACCACAAAAGCAAGTGGAGGTGCTGGAGGAATGAAATCCGGAGGGGACAGTGGGCCTGGAGAAGATACAGTTGAAGACGAAAGCAGATGCGGAGCTACGGATTGTGGAGATGCTGCTGTTGGAGGTAGTGGTGGCGGCAGCGGCGGTGGCGGTGGAGGTGCTGTGCATGGTGGAGGCAGTGGTATTTCCATCGGTGGGGGTGGGGGTGCCATGGAGGGTGGAGGCGGGGGTGGAGCCATTGGAGGGGGTGGAGGAATATCGTTGTCCAGATAGTCTCTCTCGAAAGCCTTTGGCCGCAGGTCTCCAACTGAATTGTACAGTCTGTAGTTTCCATTGATTTGGGGCCTAAGGCCTATGGGAAAGAACACTGGTATTAAACACATTGCACATTGGCAAGGTCCATACAGAGAACATCTCCAGCAAAAAAAACAAACAAACCAAAACTGTCCTTTTAAGAAGAGCCAAGTGTCACACAACCCGCTAGAAGCATTTCATTTAAAACAACCTGATTAAAAATGATTTTAGCAGCAAGACAGCCATTGGAACTCACTCCTTAATAGCGCGCTTGTGTTCAATACATCTTTAGGCTCAGCATAAGGGCCTGATTTTGCAACTAAAATCCCAGGGGCAGACCCTAATGAAGCAGGAATAACTTGTACCAGACTCTCTATGGAGTAGATGAAATATACTAATCTCTAGGTCTTTAATCTTGAGGGTGCTGCCCACCCTTAACTCCTGTTGACTTCACTGGCAGTTGAAGGAACCTAGCACCTCCTTAGGTGGCCTGGATAATACCTGTAAACCTTTCAGCCCAGATGGACTGAATCATCTGAATAGCCTCGTTCATAATTATTTTAACATAAGAGTTGTATCTCACCACTAAGAAAAAAAATGGATTGAGCCTTGTCTATTAACCTCAACTTGTTTTTTAAGAAAAGAGAAGGTCTCTTGGCTTCTTTCTGCACTGGGAGATCCTGCAATGTATTTTGTGCTCATTTGGTTATGAAAATTAGGGAGGAATTAATAAATAAATAATAATACTAATAATAAAAAAACCAACATCATTGTAGACTTCTATCAGATGCTTCCATTATGGAATTTTGATTGGGGTTCACGAGTTTTAAGTTAGCCATTGCTACTGACTTATTTTGTATTATACTCCCCCTCGGTGTGTGTCTGTCTTTTCTGATAAAATATATCAAACCAGATAAACTGGGTCCACAAAGGAAACAACTAGAATTAGATTGTTTCAGGACTCCCAAGATATTATGTAATACTTGGCAGAAAAGCATATTCAGTCTCCTGACTTATTATCACAGTCACTATCTAGAGTCAAGATAAAATTTAGTTACCTCCTATGCTTCCTACTGAATAAGGGAATAAATTAAGCAACCAAATTTCCATGTCAACAATGGAATAACTTTATATATTTTTTAAAAACTCTTGATCATTGCCATGGTTGCCATCACAGAAAAAACTAACCCAACATGCTTTGCAGGTGTTGGCTTCATCTGATGAGATCATCTCGTAACTGTGTTTCAGTCCTTTTCCCTAAGGACACTTGGAATCCTCCTCAAGTCAGCCAGCAACTGAAAGCTTGCTCAGTTTGTGTGGGAACACAGGAGGCCAGATCCTGACGCCTCGGTATAGTGTCTTCAGCCAAACTAGTTGCATGATTAAGGAATGGTGATGGCAACATAAGCAGATCTGTGCATTAAAGCCATTTTAAGGGCTTTCAATACCTCAGCAGAGAGGACACCTTACCTAGAGATGCTTTTTCTTCAAAACCCTCCGGCACAGAAGGGGTTGGCACAGCCACTCCATGTGTCTCCTGGGTGTTCTGAAAGGGTTTAATAAGTGGATGGTAAGGAAACTCACAACTGTGTATACACAACACCTAGAACAAAGGTTCAAGACTGGGGTGCCAAGGTGCCACAACAATACAAATTAATAATAACACCTCAAATACAATGTGTATAAAGTGCTGGGCATGAGTTTTACCCATGTTAGATCATCTGAATCTCAGCTTTCATTTATATATGTTCCTAGGCCTCCTGGTTGTGAAGAAAAGCTTGAAAACATGACTTGACTGTAACCAGTGCAGACATGGCTGCCTGCACATGCAGACAACCTCCCACCAGGGAAGGACAACCAGCTATTGCCAGAGAGCTACCGCCATTGGTGCACCCGCTGCTGGCATGGTGGCCTTGGGAAGCACACCTGTTGGGAGTGGACTTGGCACTCCAGATTGCCTTATTCCATCTGTACTGGACAGGACAGGGCAGGGGTGAAGATCAACTGCCAATGCTTGGTGGAGACTCTCACCAAAGTTCACGCACAGAGGACACTAACTCACTGAAGAAATGGCATGAATTCTGTGGAGGGGCTGTGGCATTCAGCACAGCCTAACAAGTTAAGTGCCACTGACACTGCCCTCCACCCGCCAACCCTCATGGGTTTGCATTCTTCTCCCTAGTTGGCACTGAGGACTCACCATGAAACCCAGCTGAAATTGCTGAGTCAACCATTTTTGCATCTGCACTGCAAATTCCGACGTATTTTGATGCACAAGCAAAACAGGAGCTTGCCCATGTGCCCAAATCTTAGTGACCCTGCTGAGCTTCAGGCTTGTGAAGCTATCTGAAGCCAGGGACATTTCAGGTCATTTGGGGTGCAAAAATTTTGTTCAGCTCCAGTTCATGCCGTTTTTCCAAGAAGCGGCCTCATTTGTGGCACTTTCAACTAGGCTGAAACGCTGAACAAGGGCCTCCTACGCCTCCCAAACACAAACAGCCCAACCTGCACCTCCAGTGACTCACTGTGACGATCATTCAGCAAAAGCGTTTAAAGTTTTTTTTGCTTGCTAAACACACTAATGCATGAAAATTACAGACCAAGCCCTGTCAGGACTGGAACTCTGTAATTCCTGGACCAACGCTTTACTCAGCAGTTTTGAGCCTCGGATGTACCTTCTCGAGACTTCATTATAGACATTTCAGGCTCAATTCCTCCTCACCAGGCACTGTGTGCAGTCACCTACACCTTGTGCAAAGTGCTATCAAATCAGAACAGTGGTGTTAGAAACCCACTTTGCTGTGACTGCACAAAGGGCTGGACAAGGCTGAATCGGGCCATTCTGTACAGAGAAATTTATACCAGTCAGATGGTTCCTGTAACAGGAGTGATCTTTAATCGATAGAAAACATACATTGTTAACAGATAAAAGGGCCAGCAGCTAGAGCTCAATAACAGATAGCACAGTTCCTGGGTTTTGTAGGACCCATAAAATGTGGTGGTGTGCACTGCCAACAGCTTCTTCTAGGCAGCTCTTTAGTCCTTTGTGCAAAGAGAATTTTGCCCTACAAGCAGTTTCCACCATTGCACAGCGTGGCTGCGTTTCTTATACAACACCCTGGATAATGCAGTAGCCAGTGCCCTTTGCCTTTCATTCGGCAGTATTGTTACTTTGACAAGAGATTGCAGTAGGGTTCCAAGGTCCCACTGGGCAAAGTTTCAGTTTAACACATAATCTACTCCACCATCATAAACACGTTGAGAGTCTAGATTAACTCGCTGTAAAGGCACTGGATGTGAAAAGAAAGCAGTGTGGGGTAATTTAGGAACACGGAAATTTCCAGAGCAGTGGCACATCTAGCTCAGTCTCCTGTCTCTGACAGGGGCCAGCACCAGCTGCTTCAGAGGAAGGGGCAAGAACCCCATGGTAGGCAGCTATGGAATAACCTGCCCATAAGGAAAGCTTCCTTCTCACCCCCAATGGTTAGAGGTTGGCTTGTGCCCTGCAGCATGAGGGTTTGTGTTTCTCATTGCAGCCATCAGGGGATTTTTCTACAACCACAACAGCCTCTTGGGCTGAGATGGGGATGGGGCACAGTGGCAAAGCAGCGACCCCTCCCAGTAGCGTCCAGCTGTTGCTCTTGGCTGCCATGCTGGCTGCCATGCTGGCACCACCAATTGGAGGTGGGGGGGGGCGGGATCAGCGCCTTGCACCACACAGCCTCCTGGGGGCTCCGGGCAGCGCCTCTGCAGACACATCGGGCCCAGTATGTGTGCTCAGCAGGCTTCAGGTTTCAGCCCCTGGGCTTTGGCTCTAGGCTTCAGCCCAGTGCGACGGGGCTTGGGCTTGGAAAAATTGTCAGAGGGCCACCAGCAAGGGTTAGTGGCCACACCCTGAGCCACCAAAAAAATTGTTCTAAGAACCACATACCCTATTAGGGTCAAAAAGAAACATTGCAATTGTTTGGGTTGTGTTTTCCGCACCACCTGATAATTATATAGCGAATACATGTTACTAAAAATATCTTCCTTCCTGGATTGTACACAGATCCAGAACATTGCTGGCTGTAGGTTGAAACGTGACCATTGTCCTGCAATTTCACACACACACCTTCAGACCTTTGAATGCTTAGGATTCTCAACCCCACCCACCTTGAGTGTTGCTAATATGTATCAAGGATGGGTTTCTTGGCCTGGATTCATGAATGCTAACTGGCTGCTATTTACATTAATGCTGCCAGGAAAGGGGGTCCACGGAGGACTAGAATATTGCCCAACTCACCAGAGTGCTATTAAACTGACTCACTCAGGGGTTGAATTTTATGTCCCAGAGAGATCACACTCAGCAGCAGCAGGTAGGATGGGAAGGAACGGCTGACTTGTTAAAGCACTCCCTTTTAGTCTGTGTTGGGAGCAGCATGGCTGGGCTCCAGAAGAAGCAGTGATCAGAAGTGGCAGAGAAACCCGAGAGGACCTCCCAGAGAGAAAAGAATATAAATGAACATGGCAAATAGCTTCCCCACCCTCACCCAGAGTTTCCTGCCAATTCTTGACAAAATGCAGATGTTCCCTTACTGTGTGCTTTACGGAGTCCCTGTCACAGCCTGCAGTGCCTGCCCTAAACTGATTATGACACAGTCAGGAGACCATCCTCCTCGGCCCCAAAACGTATGTCAATTGACCAAGCACATTAACAGTGGTGAACAGGTTGGCTACTTTTAAGGCATCAGCTATCAACCTCTGTCAGAGGCCAACTGCTAGGCTAGATGGACTTCTGGCTGTTCCCAGGCAGGACATTCTGTGGTTCCTGGAGATACACAAGATAATGGGAGGGAACATTTTGGGCAAGAACCTTAGCTTTTGTTGAAGGGCTAAGGAGAACAGAGAGCACAAGGAAGCATTTCAGGATTTCTCCCCCTTTGCCCTTGCCCAGCGACACCTCTCCAGCTGAAGATGTCAGGCCATGACTTCAGTAGGATTTCCTTGAGGTCTGAAACTTTGCCAGCAAAAGCCAAACAAAGAGGCGTCTAAAGGCATTTCATACAAGCTAGCGTGGCCTTCTCTGGTACAGCAATGAAAAGCATAAGGGAGGCGACAAATAGAAAACCAGCAATTCTTAGCTATTCCACATTGCTTTGAATCTCAGGAGCGCAATATACATAGTAGCTTGTTAACAAGGAAATAGAGTGATTTATAAGCATTCATTTGCCCCTGCATTCTGAGAAGTGCATGTGTCACACACTAGATTACAGGGACACACCCCTACGGAAATGAACAAGAGGAAGGCCTATATTTTCAAGTGTCCAATCAAGGCTGGCTTTACGCCGATTCACCCAATTCCTCGGAATCAGACCCCATGCTGAAGAGGGCCCCGCGCCCAAGGGGGCCCCACTCCAGGGGTCTTCGGTGGCATTTTGGGGGCAGGAGGGGTCCTTCGGTGTTGTGGAAAACCCGGAGCAGAACCCCCACCACCGAGTATTCCAATCGGGCCTTGCAGGTCATAAAGCCGACCCTGTGTCCAATAACTGTGAGTGTCCAATTTTTTGAGATGTCAAAATGAGATGTTTAAGGGTCCTGTCTCAGCACCTGCTGCTCCCAGAGAATTCTTTTGGAATTGTGGGTGCTCCGCACCTCTCAAAATTAGCCCCCAACAATGTCACGTTTGTCTTCCAAAAATGGAGGAAGCTCAAGTCAGTGGCCTCTCTTGGCAATGCTGGCCATAGCAACTGCATGTATTTGCTAGGCATGTGACTAGCTTTACTCAGCCTCCCTCTGACTCATGGTGAGGTGCTTCTACTCTCTTGAGTGGTTCGCTTAGAACCAGCATTTCAGGTTTGAGGAGGTTTTCTGTGCGCTGAGCGTCCTGCTTGGGATGAGCATTCATTGGCACGTGAAGGCGCTCCTTCATGACTGTGGTACAGAATTAGGTCGTCCCTCTCCAAGGAAGCTTCTCTCACCCTTCAAATGCTGATGAGAGAGCCCCGCCTGACTATACTTTGCCCAGTTCCACGATCTCCTATCACGAGGACTTAAAGTCATTCCAAATGAAGGACGTGCGTTGCATCTCATTGTGGTTCCCAGAGGTAAGAGTCTGTAGCAAAAGATGACCCAACAATTAGCCCCCCGTTCGCAGCAATCTCAGAGAGGCTGAGGGCTGACTGAGCTCCTTCCTAATCCCTCTTGGTGGCTCCTCCAAGTCAGGTGTGAGGCCCAATCAGGAAAGCTTGCCCTTCCCCTTCTGCTGCTGCCCCTGCTTAGTGGTTAGCTAGTGTGCTTTGATCTCCAGGGCTGCCAAGGCCGCACCTTGCACTGGCAATGAGAATGGAGGAAGTCGTGTGAGGTGTTGATCGCTGAAGAAAGTGCCACTGCTCCCAAGAGTACATGAGTTGCAAGTACCCTTTCATTAAAGTGCCCACTGGAAAACATTGCCCCTGGTAGCAAGGCCACTGCTAAATGCTATAAGGGTTCATATGGGAAGGAAGTTAGTCTTGCAAGGGGAAAAAATGTCATATAGAGAGGAATGTTGAAGAGGTCTGGGCACAATTCCAGGGCAGGGTGTACACAAACCCTAAGCCACTTTCAATATTGACTCACGATCGCATCTACGTCAGCCTAGCAAAGCCCTGGCAATGCAGAATGTCAGTTGCTGTGTGAAAAGAAGGGGCTGTAGATTAGTAAATTGCTTATGTGATGTGTGTTACAGCAAGGCCTCAGGAGCAGGAGAGTGGGTCTCCGCTCCATTCATTGCGCATCACATCTAGAGCTGGGTGAAAAAAGGCAAGGTTATTATGCAAAGAAAAAAAACCGTTTACATTACATTTTTCATTTAATTCAAATTTTTAAAATTAAAAATTTCAGAACAATTTATTTCTACCTTAGTGGGAAAACCCCCTACTCTCTCCCCGGCGCCCCAATTGGAAAAAAAATTGAAGAGTGGGAGACATTTTCCCCTGCAATTAAAAAAAAATGAAGACAATAATGAAGTTGTTCTGCAAAAATTTCAGTCACTAACCCCCCCCCCCTTTTTTGGGAGGAGAACTTCATTTGCCAGTGTTAAGAATCCCCATTCCCCACCCCACCCCCGGCAGGGCTCATGTCACACAGTGTAAGCATATGTTCCACCAGGCCTCCCTGCTATAGAAACACTTGGGCCAGAAGTACCTCTACACTGTTCTGCTGCGTATGTGGGATGCAGGGAAGTGCAGCCGACATTCAATAGGCAGGAAAGCTCTCATTTCTCTCTGATGCCAGACAGACCGAGTGACAGGGCATCAAAGCAGGGAGGGAGAGACGCTCCTTGAGGAGCTTACAGGGCAGGTTCTCACTGCCTGCAAAGGCACAGCTGAGCTGCCTTTTTTTTTTTTTAAGCCTTCTCAGTGACTCATCCGTCTGGTTTCTCCATTTGTAGTTAGAATTCCCTTTTCAAAAATAAAAGGCTGAGAGTGCAGAGAAGCTAGGAAGCATTGGGAGGAGGGCAGCAACACCATGACACTTGCATCCGAAGAAGTGGGTATTCACCCACGAAAGCTCATGCTGCAGAACGTCTGTTAGTCTATAAGGTGCCACAGGATTCTTTGTTGCTTTTACCATGACACTTGTTGGAGGATGAGGGACTATGTAAGCTTGGAATCTGACAGCTCCCACCCTGTAGCCAAATAGCACACCAGAGAGGTCAGCACAGGGGCAGGTGAGAAAGTTGCATTGCTGGGGCTGAGTAAGGGGGTGGCTCTGTATGTTTATTCCAAAGAACATTTGTGTTGCAGAGACCTATTCATTCCCCCGCCCTGCTTCTTCCCCGAGTAGCCCATTTCAAGCAGAGGCAGATGGCCGGCTGTACCACAAGCATGGATTTCCCCTGGAAAATTGACCGCATGGGATTCCCATGCTTGTTCCTTCTCTTTGATTCCATACAAGATACAATTTTTAAAAAGTTTTTCAACTAATAGCCAGCCCTGAAAACTCAGTCTGAGCTCTCCCAATCAAGCAGGGTTCTCTCTCTCTGGTGCAATCAGCTTTAAGAAACATTCTGCAGGTAAGTCATGCCCTCAGTGACACCTGTGCAGCTCCACTGCTTCCTTATTATTCCTTCAGCAATACCTGTGTAATCCCACAGCCTCCTAATTGTTCCTTTAATGACACCTCTGCAACTCCATTGTCTCCTAATACCCATAACACCACCTGTAAAACTCTATTAATATTTATGCATCCCAGTCGCTGTCAGTGCACAGGTGTAATAATGGACTGTAATGTTGTAAATGTAGCTATGCTGATGATGCACAAGAAGCAACAGAATCTGGCTCATTCTCTCTTAGCTAGGTCAGCTCTTCGGGGCTAAGAATGCAGGAGTCGCATGATCAGACCAGTATCTGGTAAGGACAGTATCCTACCTCTAGCAGTGTCCCATGTCTGGTATATTACGTGCAGTTCAGCTACCCTGTCTCCATAATATACCTAGGCAGTTGTGCCCTATTCCAAACTCCTTATGGGACTGGACCCTTGGGAAGGATCATCATGTGGGGAAAAATATACTCAATACTCCTAGCAAATGGGGAGGTTTTACTGAATTTGCAAGGAGTACTCTCTCCTGATTCCAGAGGTAGAGAGACTCTTCTGGAGATTTTTAGGGGATCCCCAGATCTAGCCCTGCTAACTGTACCTCCTAGTTTCAATGTTAGCATCCAGTTGCTATTTAAGTGCTGATAATCCTGTCTGAGCGAGTCCCTGTCCCAAGGAGTTTCTATAGAAGGACCCGTCTAGAGGTTACGTAAAGGTACGGGAGAACTGTCTGACAGTGCAAACAAGCGAAACTGATGCACTGAGAGCAAATAGCCCAAGAGATCCCAGGGGAAAGCTCTCAGCCTCACCCATCATGGAAGAGCTCCAAGTCACGGGCATAGAGCAGCAGCTTTGTTTTTGGTGCACTCCCTGACTTTGATGTTAAGCAGCTGTGGCAGAGCTGAGCATGTATGCGGCTTGGTACACAGGGAATGAAACAAATAAAGAAGCTATTTCCATGGGGTTAATTCAACCTGACGTAGACATACCAGTCTTTCCTCCCTCTCAGCTCTGTTAGTTACATGCTCACCTTAAGAGCGAGGCTGGCCAAAATCAGGGGTGGCTCTAGACATTTCGCCGCCCCAAGCACGGCGGCATGCTGCGGGGGGCGCTCTGCCGGTCCCGTGGCTCTGGTGGACCTCCCGCAGGCGTGCCTGCGGAGGGTCGGCTGGTCCCGCGGCTCCACCGAAGCGACAGAGCGTTCCCCGCGGCATGCCGCGCCAAGCATGCGCTTGGCGTGCTGGGGCCTGGAGCCGCCCCTGGCCAAAATCATGACGACCATCTTAATGGAACCTGCGTTATACAGGGGAGGAGGGAAGGCGCTGATGAAGAACCCCCAAGTGGCATTTGCTGAATTTGGGCTGATTTAAATACATGACTCAAATTTTTAATCAGGACAGGAGTTTTGTGTGCATCCTGTCCTGGGCATGGTCTGAGGCTCTGGAACGAACTCAGGACTATCACAAACCTTCTCCAAGTGCCACATGTATTTCTTTGACCTGCCTTCTTTAATATAAACACATAACAATGGGTATATTTATTTAACAACAACAACAAAATTCACCACACGTCTACCAAAACATGACACTCCACTGCACACACTCCTCCTCCTGGAGAAAGGATGAGAGAAACAACAACATGTGACAGATGTGTAGTCACGTTGCTTAATGCACTACTGGAAGGCACTCGGATAAAAACCTATCTAGAATAGAACAGAACAGTGATAATTCTTTATTCAAGGGTTATGTCCCCATCACAACAGCCTAGAGGATCGTTCAAAATAACCTGCAAAAAGGGTCTGATTCTCTAGGTTTTTAAAGTAATTTCTACAATAGTTAAATCCCTCTTTATTGTATAGGGTTCTCCTATCACACACTGGGAGCAGGATTTGCTTTTGGAGCTGGCAGGCACTGATCCACACACTGACCCATAAATATCATTTGGTGTAAAGTCCTGCTATACCACATCAGGACACTGACTGCTCCATTGTTCCATTCAGTTCAAGGGGGTTTTGCTCATTTATAGCATACCTGCTTAGAGCTTTGCCAATATCCCTTTCCCCACTTCTGCTTCATGACCTCACTTTACTAATGAGTATCTCATAACTGAGCTAACGAGAGGGTGAGATGCAACAGGGAGTGGGGCGGATTGACCTGGGAATGTTGCAGAGGAGTTACACTAGGGATGGGGGACTTCCCTGGAAGGAAGATCCCTGAGCTGTAACCTGAGCCAGGAGGGCGGTTGGGAGAAGTGACACCTTCTGGCCCAGAGACTGGACAAAGGAGGAGGAGGAGCTGGGAGAGAGCTGCTGGAGGACTTTTTGGTTTCAGTTTTGTGCTAGGTGGAGTGGTCGAATGCAGGGAATCCCAGGCTGGGGTCTAAGCTCCCTGCCCCCCAAAAGGACATGACTGAGGTGTACTGGTTGTACCCTGCATTCCTACTGTCCAATAAACCTTCTGTTTTACTGGCTGGCTGAGAGTCACAGTGAATCCCAGGAAGAGAGGCCCTGACTCCCCCACACTCTGTGACAGAGGGCATTTCCAGTAGCAGTGAAATCAGAATACTGTACGCACAACGACAAAGAGTCCTGGGGCACCTTATTGACTAACAGACATATTGGAGCATAAGCTTTTGTGGGTGAATACCCACTTTGTCGGATGCATGCACGAAGTGGGTATTCACCCACGAAAGCTCATGCTCCAATACGTCTGTTAATCAATAAGGTGCCACAGGACTCTTTTTTGCTTTTTACAGATCCAGACTAACATGGCGACCCCTCTGATACTTGTACTCACAACCTGATTCTGATTTGCTACCAACACATTCAGCCTTGTATTTGCATCAGAAATGCTAACACAGTTTACCAAGTTCATGACCATTGTAACTTACCTCACCTCACAGCTTCTTGCCTGGCTATTTTGCCTATGTCCATCATAAACTATGGGCTCAGATCAGATTTCAGTCCCTGCCTGTAACCATCATCATTAAAAAGTGGTTTTGCTTCCGACCCGATTTTCTTTCTGCATATAGACGATAAGAGATATACCGGGCACCATGCCAATCTAGCTGGTTCTAAACACCATTTGCTAGAGTGGCAGAGCAAGCTCCTTTGACCTCCTACCACCGGTGCAGTTAGACCCCTGCATTCAGGAACGTAATGGGGGGAAGTGGAAAATACTCACGAGGGGCATGAAGGTCAGTAATGGTCGAACTCTTGGCCGAGGCTTAAGTGTTGCTGTTCCAGAATCAGTCACTGTAGTAACGCGATTATCCTCATAATACAGTTCAACAACATCACCTAAAAATAAGGAGAATAGAACCTGTGAGACAGGAATACAGCTAACTGCTGTTAAAACCAAAAACCTATAAGAAGGTCTGGTCTACACTATGAGGTTAGGTCAAATTTAGCCGTGTTAGGTCGATTTTATAAAGAATGTGTCTATACAACCAACCCTGTTCCGCCGACCTAAAGAGCTCTTAAAATCAACTGCTGTACTCCTCCCCCGATGAGGGGAGTAGAGCTAAAAATTGACCTTCCTGGGTCGAATTTGGGGTACTGTAGATGCAGCGCTGTGCAATTAGATGGTATTGACCTCCGGGAGCTATCCCAGAGTGCTCCAATGTGACCGCTCTGGACAGCACTTTCAACTCCAATGCACTAACCAGGTACATAGGAAAAGCACCAGGAACTTTTGAATTTCATTTCCTGTTTGGTCAGCATGGCGAGCTCAGCAGAACAGGGGACCCAGAATTGCAAACGAGCTCCAGCATGGAGTGAATGGGAGACACTGGATCTGATTTCCGTATGGGAAGAAGAATCTGTGCAGGCAGAACTCCAATCCAGCAGAAGAAATGCTGATATATGCCAAAAAATCACACAGGGCATGATGGACAGAGACTATACCAGGGACACACAACAGTGCCGCATGAAAATAGGAGCTCAGGCAAGCCTACCAAAAGACAAAGGAGGCAAACAGTGGCTCTGGGTCAGAGCCCCAGACATGCCGCCTCTATGATTAGCTGCATGCCATTCTAGGAGGGGGGGACCCAACACTCTCTTTGGACACCTGGAAGTTGGCAGCCTCACGCAACATGGATGAGGATTTTGTTGATGAGGAGGAGAATATGCAGCAGGCAAGTGGAGAATCTGTTCTCCTGGGCAGCCAGGACCTTTTCCTCACCCTGGACCCAATACCCTCCCAGGGCGTATTGTTCTCAGCCCTGAAGGTGGAGAAGGCACCTCTGGTGAGTGCACATTTGTAATGACACTACAAGGGTTAAAAGCAATTGTGTTTAGTGTTTGATTTGCCCTGAACAATTGGGATGCATTCGCAGCCAGTACAGCTCCTGGAAAAGTCTGTTAACGTGTCTGGGGCTGGAGCGGGAATCCTCCAGGGACATCTCCGTGAAGCTCTCCTGGAGGTACTCTGAAAGCCTTTGCAGAAGGTTTCTGGGGAGGGCTGCCTTATTTCATCCTCCAGAGTAGGACACTTTACCACACCAAGCCAGTAGCAAGTGGTCTGGAATCATTGCAGCACAAAGCATGGCAGCGAATGGTCCTGGGTTTTGGTCGCATTCATGCAACATTCGGTATTTATCTTTCTGTGTTAGCTTCAGGAAAGTGATATCGCTCATGGTCACCTGCTTGAAATAGGGGAAGTTTTGTAAGGCAACAGTAGTCCCCTCTGTTTGGTGATCCCCGACACATTAGACCTGGGCATGCTGGGCTGTTTGCGCTTGGCTAAAAGGGATCATCCTGGAGAATAGCCACACAGGCAGGGGGAGGAGGGGGGAAAAGGGGTGTGCCCCAAAACCACAGCCCCTCCTTTTAAATGGCAAACCCAACCGGCATTGGTTGCTATGGGAAAGGAGGGCACTGCAGTTTGAAACTATTCCCACATACTATGAACGCAGAAGAAGCCAACCCCATGTACCCTTTGGCTTACCATGGCTGCCTGGAAACTGAATTCTGTTGCCCAGCCGTGTGTGATGTGTCACCATACTGGCAGACGCTCAATATAAAAGGCAAAATGCGACCTTGTACCTAAAACACATGTGCCGTCTGCTGTGAATTTCTAGATTCATTGTGAAAGCGTCTCCCTTTTATTATCAGAAATGTATCTATGCTATGGCATCTGCATGGATAACCCTGGAAAAAAGGCGCAAAATGATTGTTTGCCATTGCTTTCAAGGAGGGAGGGAGGTGAGACTGACAGCATGTACCCAAAACCACCAGTGACAATGTTTTTGTCCCATCAGGCATTGGGAGCTTAACCCAGAATTCCAATGGGTAGCGGGGACTGTGGGATAGCTACCCACAGTGCACCACTCCGTGAGTCGATGCTAGCCATGGTATTGAGGACGCACTCCGCTGACCTAATGCGCTTAGTGGAGACATGCGTGATCGACTTCTATAAAATCAACCTAATTTCATAGTGTAGACATGCCCAAAGTGGTGTGGTGAATCCTAGGTCATCTCCCGCCCATTACTAGGAGAACTCCATCTGTTTGGATAAGAAACTCAAAGTCCGATGCTTAGCTGGATCTCTTGGGTTGAAGATGCCATGAGAACAGGCTTATATACGCTTTCAGGTGTTTGGGGAATCCTCCAGAGAAGGAGGGTCCTTGGTTCTGATACTTACTCACTCTGGTTCATCATCAGAACCTCTCTATAGGTACTTTAGGACATGATGCAAGTCAGTTTCTGTCTGACTTTTCCTTAATAGCAGGGGTTTCAGTCTGTTGGTCAGCCGGTGAATGTAGAACTAGTTTCCCACTTGCTTAGAGGCTATGTTTACTGTGTGGATCAGCTTTCTGGTACCATGGGGAAAGGTGCCTAAAGAATCACCATAATTGGAGCTAAATGGAAAATGTCAACAAATTAAATGTGATGGAAGAGCCAGAACGAAATTGTTTGCAAAACTTGGTTTGTGCTTTTCTAACCAGCTCCAGTTGCAGTTAATATACAGTGACCAGGGCCTTGATCCTGCAAACACATGAGTAGCTGTTTGTATGGAGTAGGCCCATTGAACTCAGTGGAGCTTCCCATGTGTTCAGTAGTAAGACACCGTATCCAGCGTCCAGTATGTGCTCAGTGCTCTATGTCACAGGGTGTTATATCTGCAGATTAAATGAGTTCTTGTTATAGGAAGTAAAAGAAAAAAAGTCTTAATAAAAACAAGTGAGAAGAGAGCATCTGAGCCTCAAGAACACACATTTATTAGAGCATGTGGGCCTGTTTTATTGGGTTATTTTTACTACTGTTCAGTATTAATAAAGGTCTGTCTCAGGTGGACCAGACTTATAAAGCTGGCATCTGATTCACCCTTTGGGATGGAGGGAGAAGATTCAGAAGCAACTGAAAGAAAACAGATGATTGTGCAGTGAGTCTCTGAGAGTCCCTCCAGCTCCCTCCTTATGTAAAGTAGCTTGGCTGGTTCCACAGCTAGATCAGTGGCTGGCAGTAGCACACAGACTGCAGGGCTTGGCTGATAGACAGTGTCTGTCTTCTCTTGCCGGTTAGCAACCAGATGGATTTGGTGGTGACCAAGATCAATTGATGGCCTCTCTCTCTCTACCTCTGCCACAAAATCCCTGCTGAATCCTGACCTATTACCCTTGGCGCGTGTCCCCATGCGGACAGTTGCATATCCCTACAGGTAGGGTAGGGAGGTGGCCTCCAACACGTGGGCTTTGCTGCTGGTATTATAGGCTGCGGTAGCTCTACAACAGATCCCCATCGTTTCGTTGTGCAGCAGAGAGGGACAATGGGCCCTTGTTGCTCACTAGTAGTATCCCAGCTCCCTGGGCTTGGCAGCCTGCACCAGCAGCTCCTCTTCTCAAGCTGCTTACAGTGAACGCCGAACAAAGCAGCAAAGGACAAGCAATCTGCAGCGTCTCTCTCCCACTGAGCTTTAGTAGAAGAGCCTGCAGAAGGAAGGGGCACAGGCAGTGGCTTTGCGAGCAGCCATGAAGCTTTCCTTCCTGCACTTTCCTTTACTGCCCAGGCCGGGAGGGGGCTTTGGAAATGTTCAGAGGTAAGAGTGCCCTTGGTTGGATCAACAGTGGGGATTGAACCTGGACTGTCGAAACTGGCTGAACCATAAGGTTGGTGTCAGCAATAGCTGATTCAAACTCTTTACATGGTCCACCCACAAAAGGGTGATGCTAAGGGTATGTCCAGGGGCTGCTCCAGGCCCCAGCATGCCAAGTGCGTGCTTGGGGCGGTAAGCCGCGGGGGGCGCTCTGCTGGTCGCCGCAAGGGCGGCAGGCAGGCTGTCTTCGCCGGCATGCCTGCAGAGGGTCTGCTGGTCCCACGGCTTCGGCGGACCGAATCTGTGGGACCAGCGGACCCTCCGCAGGCAAGCCACTGAAGGCAGCCTGCCTGCCGTGCTTGGGGCAGCAAAATCCCTAGAGCTGCCCCTGGGTATGTCTACACAGAAAAAAACCAAAAACCACCCACTAATCCTATGGAAATGAGTCTCAGAGCCTGCGCCCGCAGACTAAGGCTCACACGGATCATGCTACCCTGTTAAAAATTGCAGTGTAGATGTTCACACTCCAGCTGGAGGTTAGGCTCCAACACCCATCTCCTCTCACCGGGCTTCACAGCCCAAGCTGGAACGTTGACACTCAAGTGTTTAGTGCTATAGCATGAGCTCCATGAGCCCGAGTCAGCTGAGACAGATTCAGAGACTTGCTGCTACCGCAGGGTTTTTTTTGAAGTCTAGACGTACCTGAAGACACGAGTCCACCATGTGTTATACAGACACAAACGTCATTGACTAGGTAGGGTGAGGAGTGAACTTAAGCCTCCGCCCAAAAGTGTCTAATCCATGCAAGTAGCACTAGATTGAACTTACTGAGACTCTTGGGCATTTGGCAACGTGGAGCCAAATTCTGCTTCCACTTACTCCCAGTTTACACCAGGGCTGTCTCCAGGGGATTTATGGCTGTAGCAAAGCAGTACTTGGCAGTCAAACTATCAATCCACCTCCATGCATCTCTCTTCTTCTAAATGAATCACTTTGCACTAGGTGGGTAGAGTGGGAACATGCCCAAGCCATATTTCGGTTGTTTACTGTAGGAGGCTTAGTCAAATAATGAAAACACAAGTAGAACACACCCCCAGACATAGATATTCAACAAAATGCTTCTTTAGTCCCTGCAAAATCCTTGTTCTTCTTGTCATCAAATTCAGAACTCAGCTGTTCCAATGCTTCCTTCCACTACATATTATAGCAACACAAAGGGGGAATCAATAACACTAACAAAAGACACTTTGAGTCTTCAAAGTACCTTACAAATAATGAAGCCTAAAGACACCCTCTGAATTAAATATCATTATCCCCAATTTTCAGATGTGCATGGCAGATAGTTGATATGACTTGGCCATGACCTCTGAAGGTGTTGGTATAGAACTGATGAATTCCCAGTCCTCTGCTTTTACCATTGGACTACACCTCTCATCCGATTGTTCTTTCTGACAGTAAATAGAGCCCATAATTTACTTTAATGATGTTCTCTGTGGCTGATTAATAGCATGAATTAACAGGCAGAGGCACCAAAGGGTGTAAACCCCACCTTTGCCAGAAGGATAGCTACTGAATAATTTGCTACCAAAAGAATTAAAGCAAAGCAGGAGAGTTTCAAAAAAAAAAAAAAAAGGGGGGGGGGGGAGGGGAAGGCATGTAAAATAGATACACTCAGAGATAAAAATGGAATAAATTCCCACATGAAAGAGTCCACAACTATTGAAATCAATGGGATTTTGTTACTGGTTTCCATGGGAGTTCATTAAAATATTATGTAAATAGCGTTTTTAATTTGGGAGCATGATGCTCACACCTCAGTGCAGAGGAATCCAAGGTTCAAATCTGAGGCATGGGAGGACCATCTGATGGTCACCTTTCATTTCTGTGGATTATATGGCTAGAAAACTAGGATTGTGTAATCCATGCAAACAAGTGAAAGGGCTAGGTTGCATTTTTTTTGCTTGAAAACTTCATTATGGTTTTCATTCAAGCAAGAATCTCTTTTTATAAAGGAGACGCCTATTTATTTATCTTGCCAACCAGCTTGTGTCTGAGATTGTTCAGATTGTTGGTTGCCATTGTAGCCCTGCCAACAGGTGGGAATGACACCCATTCTCTGCATCTTTGTCATGTCTTCCCAGCCTAGTTTTCCTCCTGAATGTCCAAATCAATCGACATGAAGCAACAGATAATCTCATGCTGAAAGGTCCCTGATGCTAACAGTCGGAGACATGCCCCAGATGGTTAGCTGGAGGAAATGTGATCGAGCAAAACAGATTGTTTGTGTTCTCAGGTCTCTGTTGTGGAGTGTGATTTGCATGCAATTGGGATCATTAATGCAATCCTCAGAAGTATATATAAGCAGAAGGGAGAAAGCAAAACATACCTATCTTTCAAGAGGAACAGAAGCAAGGAGGTTCTTGCAAAACTGATATTCTATCTACTAGTTCTGGGTTTACACACTAGAAACACATAAAAAAATGTTAATTTTCATCAAAAATTTAGATGACATTTGTCAATTGTATTTATTTATTTATTTAGTAAAGGGCGGTGGGGGGGAGGGGAAATCATTTCCTGACCAGCCCTGTTATTAATGCATCTCTGCTGAGCTTGGATTTTGGATCCATACACATACACTTCCCCTCTTTTACTGAGAATGTCTCATGGCAACCAGGAGGCCAAGGACGAAAAGCAGATTGAACACCTGGGGGCCTCCACAGACAGCTAGCAAGAACACCACATCAGTCTTCGTTTCAACACCTGCATGGGCGAGCCTGAGTGCAGTGAGTCAGCCACAAACGCCATCCCGATTAATAAGACAAAACTCAGTCAGCTTGGCCGATCGCATTTCCCTAACCACATCCATCACAGGCACAAGGTTAGCAGGGATGGCTTGAGAGCAGTCTGATGGACTCCAGCAGCATGCGCTTTTCAGGCTGATGCTCAGAGTTGGATGCAGTCCTCCTGGGTTGAGGAAAAAGTTGTTCCCAGAGAACAGCCTTCAAGAGTGGCAGTGTCACCACCCACCACACCGTATCACCCAGTGACAGTACACAGGCTAGAGCGCACTGTACTAAATGGCTATTTCCAGTGTTATTCCAGACAGGGCCACCCAGAGGAGGGGGACTAGTGAGGCAATTTGCCCCAGGCCCCTGGCCCCATAGGAGCCCCGTGAGCCGCTCGGGGTTTTCGGCAGCACTTCGACAGCAGGCCCATCACTTGCTCCAGGTCTTCGATGGTGGGTCCTTCAGTGCAGCGCAAGACTTGGAGCGAGTGAAGGACCCGCCGCTGAGGTGCTGCCGAAGCCTTGGAGCACCGCCTAGTGAGTACAAGTGCCGCCGCAAGCAGCGGGGAAAAAAAAAAGCCGCGATCGGCAGCACTTAAGCTGCTCCACTGCCGCTGCTTCATTCGGTGGCGGGTCCTTCCCTCCAAGAGGGACCCGCCGCTGAATTGCCGCCGAAGACCCGGCTCTGCCCCAGGCCCCCTGAATCCTCTGGGGCACCCTGATTCCAGGTGTTATTTCCAGCTGCAACAAGGACCATTGGAGGGAACCCACGCACATTTGAGGTCCTTAAAAAAGCAGAACTTCCCATATAGGCCAGTGTTCAGGCCCAAGAGCGTGACATTGGAGCCTTTTCCTGAGTTTTATAAAAGGTTCTAGTTGTGACTCTCACTCAAATCTAATGCAGCTTCACAGAGCTTTTGATTCAAACAGTTCAGTTACTGTATATACTCATTCATTATCCTGTTCGTTTATAAGCCGACCCCCCAAATCAGATAGGTAAAAATAGCAAAAACAGTATGACCCTTTCATAAGCCGACCCTATATTTCAGGGGTTGGAAAACTTTGGCTCCCAGCTACTCAGGATAAGCCACTGGCGGGTCGGGATGTTTTGTTTACTTGGAGCGTCTGCAGGCATGGAGCCCCTCAGCTCCCTGTGGCCGTGGTTTACCATTCTCAGCCAATGGGAACTGCAGGAAGTGGCGTGCCTTACCCTGGCGGCAGTGTTGAGCTGGAGCCGGTTGCCTCAGGTTCCCAAGAACCGGTTGCTAAAATTAGACCTCCATGGAGAACCGGTTGTTAAAGGGCCAGGAGGTGGGCAAAGAACTCCGGTCCGTGGGCCGGACCATCCTGTAGCTCCCAGGATTCCCAGCTGGGGAGGCCGAGGCTTCCCCGGCCCTTCCCCTGCTTCCCCACAGCTGCAGCGTGGCCAGCCGCCGGCACCAGCTGGGCAGCTCAGCTGAGCTCCGGAGTCATCCTGCTGCTTTGAGCTGCGGGCAAGGTAAGAGGGGAGGGGGCTGCAAGCTCTAGGGCTGCCGGGGGGGCAAGTAGGACAATTTGCCCCAGGCCCTGCAGGGGCCCCCGGCCCCACGAGTATGTCTCCCCCTCTCCCCCCCCGCTTAAATCAGAACTTTTTATAGGGAACCGGTTGTTAAGATTTTGGCAGCTTATCACTGCCTGGCGGGCTGAGTGCCAAAGGCTGCCAATCCCTGTATTAGATATTCAATGCTTCCATAGAGTTTAAAATCATCAAATTTTGGTGTAGACCTGTTTATAAGCCGACCCCCGTTCTTTGATGCATAATTTTTTTTACCAAAAATATTCGGCTTATGAACAAGTATATACGGTAATTTAGTAGAGAGACTGACTGGTCATGGGGCTCCAAAATCATGTGATCTTTAAATTGAGCAAGACGCCAACTGCAGCCAATAAGAGGCTGGGTTACAGACCACAAAACTTTGCCCCAAGGTTATTAGGAATTTGCAGACTTTGAAGCATCTTTAAGAAAGGAGCCTGAATACTTTTGATGAAAAAGGAAGGGAGGGGAAATGCTTGTACTTGTATTTTCCTTGACAGATAAACAGGATTTGCCTGTTAAAAGACCACCAGCAATAAAAGTTGTAGTTGATCAGCATTTTCCCTTAACCTTCCTCTCCAAGTAAATGCATGAGCTATATATTTTAAGGCAACGGTTAACCCTTGGATTGTACTTTGGGCACCTTTGGCTGTATAGTGTTTTCTGGAGACATTTGCAAATATGACACTGCCTTTTTTTAAGAGTATCCTGCGTTTGAACTAAAGCTCTCCTAAAAAGACTGTACTGTACCAGAGAATCAGTTATGTGACTTGACAGAGGCTACTCACAATTTATAACGTACTGTAATTTCAGTGGTTGCATCACGTATGGTAGCTGTGGCTGTAAAGCTAGTGTAGCCCAATCTGAGGGAGGGGATGGCAGTAGGCACTAAATTCAGGAATCTCTGAGTCAGTCACATGCAAAACCTACTCCCTTTTCTTGTTGCTTAACCTGTGTTTACTTTGCAATATATCTGATGCAAAACTAGGGTGGGGATTAGCTTAAGCAGTGAAGCACCTGGTAGCATATGAAACTATGCAGTAAACGTTCAAAGAAAGAGGCAAGATACAGGGCAGAGCTTTGATCAGGCAGAACATACCGTTGTCAGAAATCAAAATTCAACTAAATCTGCACCTAGACTGCTTAGCAGTAAGGCAATAGCAGGCCTGGGATAAATACACCGATAAGTCTTACCATGCTGGCTTGAAAAACTCTATTTAATATCTAAACATCCTCGGTAAAGTATTACAATGCAAGAGCTACTAAAGGCGTGATTCTGCAACCCTTCTTTGTTTGACTAGGCTTCCAGAACGCCTGGCCTCTGCGCCAATGTCCCTTGTGCCTCCAAGGAACCCCATTGATTTGGAAGGAGACAGTCGCAGGGCTGAGGCCTGATTTTGTAATTAACCAAATGCACTGCCACTTTAAAACAAAAACCCACCACAGGAAAAATACTCGAGTCCCTCTTTGGATTTATAGCAATGATTAGAAGGGAACCATTTCTGAATAAAGTCTCATGACACCTTTAATCATGCCTATTGTCCTCATCTGAATTTCCCCAGCCTAAGGTCTGGATGTAATCCCTTTGTATATCTTTAGCTTTTATCAGTGTAACAGCTACACAACTAAACAAACAATACTTCCACCCCTGAATTTACAAAGTTTATTGGAATCTAAAAAGCCAATCCACATTCTGTTATCTGTAATTTGGTTCTGCTCTAATAATATGTATCTGGCACTATCCCACCTAAGCCTCCAGGGTGTTAAATCTACAATGAGATACAAATAAAATCCACAGAATGAACAGACCTGACACCCCACAGTTCCTCAAAAACAAATGACCTACAGAACACATATCCAAAAGCTCCTTTAAAACCCAGAAAAGAAATGCAAGTCAAATGTGTGAGCAAAGACTAGAACAAAGCAAGTCACAGACCACATTCTTCAGAGATCTGAGAATCCCTTATCAACTCACATATTAAGCCAAATTTCCCAGCTTTTGTTAGCTATTCAACTTGTTTAGAAGCCTTTTTATTTTCCTTGACTTTACAGAGTTTATCACTTGCTGTTCATTCAGAGTATCACAGGTTCAAACATGTTTCCTTTTAATCTGCTCAGTACTAACAAATACCTCCCATAGCTTCCCAAACTGCATGAATGATTAATGGGGCTCTGTTTAGCAGAATTCATACTGTCCACACCGGAGCTCCCCAACAAGGCTATTGCTGCTCCCTCCATATCTAAACTAACCAGTCACTGCTTGGATTCAAAGTAGGAGGCTAATCAGGCCAGGTAGCACTTTGAGAGGGTGATTTGACTTCTTTACTGCCTTTCTCTTGAAAACCCAAATAAAGAAAGATACTAACCAGGACCACCTCTGCCCTCAGAAGTGACCTCTTGCGTGAAGATCCAGGGTGGATTTGTGGCATAGAGGGAAGTGTTGTTGGTGTTGTTGGCATGTTTCTTCCCAAAGAGTTTGCTGAACGTCCCCTGCACAGACTGATTCTTCTTCATCTTTGCTCAGATCCCCTGCCGTGCTCTGCTCAGGTCTCCAATGTTTCCTCTAGCAAGACATATTTCCAGTGTGCCCTGTCACCACCCAGCTGAAGCTAAAACAGGTGTTGGTCTGCAGAGCTACCTTTTCGGCTGCTTTAAGGGTAAACACCTGAGCAGGTAGAAGGCTGGCTGCTCTTACCTGGCCACACCCAACAGCAGCTCCAGGCTTGGTCACATTCCTTCCTTCCTGCTACAATGAGCCATTGTTAAACTCTGCCAATCTCTAGTCCCTGCTGCTCAGGGATGTTTCGTGGATCTCTCCAAAACACTGTGATACCCACAAGAGGATCCATAAAGCTGTTCGTCTGCTCTTCTCTGGTCATGATAAAAACATGTACACTTTTCATTAGCCCTCCTGTTTTTCAGAGACAAACTAACAGCAAAAAGTGTTAGTCAACTAGTGAATTTATTTCACAGCTCACCACATCTTTTATTTGTCTCTTCTAATAAGGAGACACAAGGCTGGGGCACTGAAAAATAAATACTAATGCACAGCCAGTCATTTCGATGTGGTGCTACCTGTTGATTAAATATCTTGGCCATCAGTAAACGTACTTCTAACTAGTATATGCATTGAGTCAGGGTAGCAGAAGCACGTACTTAGAGTCTGGTTTTTCTCTATTGTTACTTCCTTCTCCTTGGCCCTCCTTTGCTCCCCACTTATCTGATTATTCATCTGTTACATATAGTCTAAAAATCCTGGATGGTGGGCTCTTCCAGTCCAAGACTGTATTTGCTCCCTTGTTTGTAGAGTGCCTCTTGTAATGGGACCTTAATCCTGGTTGAGGTCCTTAGATGCTACTGCAATAGAAATAAATAACAATTGTCTTAGGACAACTAATAAGTTTAATCATTTTATTTCATCATATATTTTCCAGAATGCAAATGGGCAGCTAGATTTTAGATGGTGTGCTAATAGCTAAGAGCCTGATCCTGCAAGCTGATCCATACTGGTGGGCAGGGCCCCTGTGCCTGTGTAAAGTCCTGATGCCTTCCTTCAGCGGGACTGTGTCTAGGCAGAAGAGCCTGTCTGTGCAGATTAGTTCATAGGACTGGGGACTAAATCACAGTCTAAGAGCTAAAGTTTATGGAATTTAACCTCGACTATAAGAACATAAGAACAGCCATACTGGGTCAGAGCAATGGTCCATTTAGCTCAGTACTCTGTGTCTGACAGTGGCCAGTACCAGAGCTTCACTGTACAGGAGTGTACAGAACAGGGCAATTGGACTGATCAACCCTTGTCTTCCCCTCCCAGTTCCTGGCAGTCAGAGGTTTAGGGTCACCCCAAGCACGGGGTCGCATCCCTGACCATCTTGGCTAATAGCTATTGATGGACCTATCCTCTATGAACTTATCTAGTGCTTTCTTTGACCCAGTTATACTTTTGGCCGCCACAATATCCCATGGCAATGAGTTCCACAGGTTAATTGTGCAGTGTTTGAAAAGTACTTCCTCTTGTTTATATTAAACCTGCTGCCTATTGATTTCCTCATGTGACCCCATTCTTTTTGTTTTCTGGGAAAGGGTAAATAACGCTATATAATTGATTTTTCTCTTAAGTACAAAAGTAGGTATCATTCCTTGAATTAATCTCTAACATTGCAAGGTATTTTATATATGGTGCAAAACAATATTGCAAGTTAATGAATAATAACTTCAGTTAATTATAAATCTTGGTAATTCCATAGCATTTTATGCCTTCAAAAACTCATTCAAACATTAACTAACTCTGAAAACAACGCTGTGAGGTGATGAATGAAAGTATTATCTTCAGCTGTACTTCCAAGTCAGCTACTAGGGTCAAAATGTATGTAGATTTCATTACTATAGTAAATTCTGGCGATGTTGCCACCTGTCAGCTCACCTGTCCCACATTTTGACCTTGCCATAAATTACAAAAATATTAGAGCAATAGATGCAAAAGCCTTTCCAGAGTTTTGAATTTAATCTCCCAATGAACGAGTACCAATGTAATACTCTGAAAATGGAAATCCAACCCAACGACAGTGTATTCAGAACTGCCAAACACCACTGAAACAGAGGAAAAACGAATCTTACATCCATGGCAAAATGGGGGTAATATTAATTGGTGTATTAATGTAAATGTCTTTCTCATCATAGACCTTTGTTTTTGTACTTTTCTGGAAAAACTGATTACCGGGAAAGAAAAATAGAAATCTTTGGCAGTGGGACCTCAGCCCCTCACTGCAGACCTTTGATTCAGGAAATAAAACCTAACCTCGTATAGTTACCACTCCTGCATTATGGGTTATAGTTGTGCTCAGTGTCGGGCATGAAAGAACCAAAGGAAGGGACTCATAGTAGCTATAAATTAGAGCTCAGATTCTGTTGCTTCTCTTACTCATATTGAGTAATCCCTTCCTCCAAGATGAATCCTCCTGAAGTCCAATGGGTCTCCTCTCAGAGTAAGCTACTAACCAGGGTGAGCAAGGGTGGTAGACTCTGGCGCACAGTCTTTTTAACAGCTCTTTTCAGAGATGTTTAATTTGTGACAAACCAAGGAACTGATCTGGCCAACCCTGACATCTATAATTAACTTTATCCACGACTTGAATTCTCCGGGATCACTTGTACACAAAGTTATTCTGATGTTCCATCTGGGCCTAAGTCAAGGTCAAAATAAGGGAACAGTATTGCCTGCAGATACGATAGGTAATAAGATAGAAGCTGTAAAGAGGCATTTTTCATAAGGGAGGGTTTGTGGAGAAAACAATGTCGGCTCTTTGCCAGGGCCCTCCCTTCCTGCACCCCAGATGCTTAAAGAAAATCCCCAGGTACCTCCCATGACTGGAGGTCAAACCAAATGACCACCCCACTACCTAGTAATGTCAACTTAATTTCCATCAGGTGTAGGGTAAATGCAAAGATATGTACATTATAAGCCAACAGAACACTGTATCTTTGTGAAATATGCAAGACATTTGGCAAGTGCCACCTGGTATTTGCAATGTTTGATCAAACCAGTTTAACCGGATATACGTATATAGACAAATTAACTCAAGGAACACGGGGGGGGGGGGGGGGGAGAGGAGCTAATCAACAGAGAAGCCAAGAGAATCATATAGAGTGAGAAAAATCCACAAAGCTTTTGAGAAGAGCTGTTCCGTGAAAGCGCTATGGCCACAGTCAACATAACTGCCCAGTGTTATTGGTTAGTATTAAAGTAAGATTCAACTCACTGGCACCCCTGTTCAGAAAAGGCCCCAGTGACGAGGACCACGTAGGAACCTGGATAGAGAGAGGAAATCAAGGGCAAAATTCCAATGGGCTTCAATGGTTCCATGTTTTCACCAGTTGCAGGTAGAAGGCCTACCCAAGCCAACTCATACATCCCTGCAGGAGGTGGGGCCAAGGGGGATAGCGCTGGGTGCTTGAACAGACTGCATCAGTTTCAAAGACCCTGGGAGATCAGGAGGGGAAAGGTGGCACAGCAGCACCTACATTTCCCACTGCCCCACCCCACTAACAGCCAGTAACAGTCAGGGAAGCAGGGCTGCCCAGAGGGGGGGCAAGTAGGGCAATTTTCCCCAGGGCCCCACGAGCCCTGGCCCAGCGGCAATCCAGGTCTTCGGTGGCATTTCGGCGGTAGGGGCTGCCGAAGACATGGAACAATTGAAGGGCCCCCCGCCGCCGAAATGCTCCATGAGCCCTGGCCCAGAGGTGTTCTGGGTCTTTGGCGGCATTTTGGCGGTCGGGGCCCTTCAGTCACTCCAGGTCTTTGGTGGCGGGGGGGGCCCTTCAGTGCTGCCGAAGACGCAGAGCGACTGAAGGGTCCCCCGCTGCCGAAATGCCGCCAAAGACCCGGACCGCCGTCGGGTGAGTACAAGCGCCGCAGCTCCCCCGCTTTGCCCCAGGCCCCCTGAATCCTTTGGGCGGCCCTGTGGGGAAGAAGGCGATAAAGAAAGACAAATTCCTCTCAGCATAAGGGTATGTCTTCACCGGTCTTTTTTACTTCCCCTGAACTTATTGCTAACTAAGGAGAGATACTTAAGCCTCTTATAAAGACTGTTGTGCACATACACCCGCAATGTTTACTCCAGACTACAAATATTTGTTCTTTACCCCAGCCTCATCCCTAGGCTAGACTGGGCGAGGTCTGGGGAACATTTGCACTGTGCTTGAAGGCCTCTGATAGGAGGCGATAGAGAGTTGGGATTTATAGGATGAGATTTCCTAAAGCGCTCAACTTTTGTCCTAACTCCAGAGGTTTTTCAATGGGAGCAGGTAGGCGAACAGTGTGGCCTCGTGGAAATCCCACCCACATACTGTGCTGGTGGGTGCTTTGTGCCATAGACAGTGAGCAATGCAAAATATTGGGATTGTACCTAGCTGGGCATGTCACTTTAAGTATTCTGCACTTCTCCAAAAACAAAGGGCCAGGTACAAGCAAGATATTATTGCTACTTTGGAAACCATTGTAATTTCTTCCTGCCAAGTCATTTTCCGCACAACAAAATCCTGCCTTGCTGTCCACGTCTGTTGAAAATGCACACATTACTGTTTCTAAAAACAGAAGTGGAAATAGTTGACCAAACACAGTACTTGTGTGTGTGTTCCCCCTCTTTCCTTCTCTGTTTTTATTGCATAAAAGTAAACACATGTGACCTATGAACTAAGTAAATACTAAGCCAAGAGTAGCAGAGAGAGTTAGACACTGATAATGAAGAAAAGCACAAGGCTGAGGAATGAAAACTCTGGCTCTCTGGAAACCCCTTTCAGTTTAGAACCTGTCCATCAAGTTTTCTCTGAGCTTCACAGGGGCTTGGGAGGGGTATCACTGCTGACTGACAACTGCATTCTGCGCTGTCAAGCTGTCGACTTTCTGCTAATAATTTTCTTTGTCCAGCAGTTAAAAGTTGTTCACTGTCTCCAGGAGCACAGCTGATGCCTGTTATGTGCCTAACAATGTCCATTTCTTGCTGTAGGAATAGCTTCTTTTGTGCTTTAAAAAAAAATCAGCAGCAGAAATGCGGGTTGTGATGCCAGCCTTGTAATTTGAAGGAACAGTTCCACTAACTCAGGCAGTAAGGGGCCAGCAGACAATGGCCTGGCACATTTCTTCCAGTGGAGGGCAGTGCTTTACACAAACACATTCAAATGTTCAAAATTAGGCACCTACATACAAACATCAGAGGGGTAGCCGTGTTAGTCTGGATCTGTAAAAAGCAACAGAGAGTCCTGTGGTACCTTTAAGACTAACAGATGTATTGGAGCATAAGCTTTCGTGAGTCTGACGAAGTGGGTATTCACCCACGAAAGCTTATGCTCCAATACATCTGTTAGTCTTAAAGGTGCCACAGGACTCTCTGTTGCTACATACAAACAGTCTGATTTTAACATGGGAGCTACAGATGCTTAGCACTTCCTTCGGAGTGGATGGCCATTTGCATTTAGGATGGAACCCCTGTATGGCCTCCACTTATCCATCCTATCGTATATTACGAACTGCATCTATCCTTACATAATGACATTATCTTTTTAAAGCAGGTCTATTTGTGAGCACCACAGCTGTCAAATGAGATATTTAGAATTCCAATATAAACAGCACACACATTCCACACACGCAGCATGCCACCAAGTTCCTGATTGTCAGTCAGAAACCAATGCTACTAGGAAACAAATGACTTAGGCTGCCAAAGACAACACAGTAGACAGATGAGTTTTCATCTGGCATTCTAGTAGCCAGTGATGTCACTAGCACTCCCAATTTTCCAAACACATCTGCCATGACAGGGACAATGCCAGATTCCTTACAAAAGTTTGGTCTATTTCCTCAATGAGTTATTGTAGAAAAGACAGGTGTATGTTTGTGTTATATCTTAAAGCACAATACCTGTGACAAGTTCCGTAACTCGGGAACACAAGACTTCTATGAAATACCTCTTATTGCATGAAGCGAGTTATTCATGCAATGAAGTGACAAGAAACTTTGCTACCTGATGAGGCGCTTGTGTAAATAAAATACGTAATCCACCCCTGCAGAGGTGTAGTCCCTCTCTTCTCAGATTTAGCTATAAGAGGTTGAGGCTGAAGCTCATAGACAGCCAAAGAACAAAATGATTGTTGTGGCTGTGGCAGCATTATCAATTACATATTTCATAGGTGTGACATCAAATCTATAAATATGAGTAACAAGCAAAACAAAGACATTTGAAATTTACAAGGGACTATAAACTAACAAATCCTTGGAACATTGGCTTAAGTGACTTTTTTAAAATTCAAGTGAACAGTATAAGTTACTAGACATGAATGTATAGATTACTTTATACATACAATTATATAGACTTGTTAATGGAGATAGATAATATAGTGCTTTGATGATGTAAAGACATCAGAATGGAATGCTAAGTATTCATATCTGTATTAACAATTTCTTAATGTGCCTGAATTTTGAATAATGAATGAGAACTTCCATGAAAACACTGGAAATTAATATAGTCTGGCACAGGCCAAAAGTATATCAAAATTTGGAAAAATGCCCCATTTTTACAGCAAATTTTTTACACAAAGATTTTCATTTTCATGTAGTGTTCATGATTATTAACAAGTCAGGCATAAAATAGCATCTGTTATAATTTTTGCAAAGTATTATTTTTTATCACAAGATGAATTAGTCATTTAATAATAATGTTTCTGATATATATATTCTTGAGTGATTTTGTTGAATTCTCTATTCTTATGAAAGTAAATAGCTGGTGCGGGGCTGAGACTAGTAAATTTGTTTCACTTGTCACCTAAGCCAACTTTGAATTTGCAACTCTTGAAATGGAGAACTATTACTTTAATGCAAATCTGGTTCATCACAGATAACATCTGAAAGACCCCTTTCCTCAGCTCAGGGATGCTTCAAGAAAAGATCGATATGAGGTTGGGGGGCAGGAATCATTCACCCAGAACTATTCACTCAGTAAAAATGCATTTTCCTTTAAAAAAAAAAAAGTCTGTAATCAGCATGGCAGCTCCACACAGATACACAAGTAAAGAGTTTTGTGCTGAGCAGTGCAGTGATACTACTGCCAATGGTTCTCTACTCTTACAAACAATCCTGACAGGATTGTAAAGCATTGCAATGCTGTGCTGTTCCTGCCTGGTCATTGTGCATTGGAAGAAAGTGAACTCTTCTAGCACTATAGTTTGGAAGGGGAGCCAGGTTCTTTCATTAGGTGTTTGGTTCTCTTGTTTTCTCCTAAATAATACTTGGAATGTAGACAGGGTCTCTTCCTTCAAGCTGGTCCAAACAGGCAGACCCCTACATCCACCAAGGAAAGTCAGCCCCTCGCCAATAATTAGGTTGGCTTAAAATCCACAATATTAAAAACAAACAAAAAATCTGGGTACTTTTTATTTGCCTTCCACTTTCTGGGCCATTAAGGTGCACTCTGGTCAGTTTTTCAGGCTTTTTCTCTGCAACTGTGTGAGGGCAAAAAGCAGGTTACTTTGAGAAATGAAAGCAGAGATTCAGGGCTTTAGGAAAAACTTGAAATATCAATAACTGTCACTACATTGGCAAGAGCTGGGAGGCTGGAGCCTGGCTGGAGTCCCGGGGACCCTGCACAGACAGGGCCGGCTTTAGGAAGTGCGGGGCCCAATTCGAACAGTTTCGACGGGGCCCCGGCAGGGATGACTATTATATATATATATATGTAAAAAAACACATGGGGCTTGTACTCACCAGGCTCTCAGTCTTCGGCGGCACGTCCTTCACTCACTCCAGGTCTTTGGTGGCACTGAAGGACCCGCCGCCAAAGTGCCGCCGAAGACCCAGAGCAAGCGAAGGACCCACCGCTGAAGTGCCGGAGCACCGCCAGATGAGTAAAAATTAAAAAGGCGCCTCTAGCCAGGGAAGAGATTCTCACTGGGCGCGGGGCCCAATTCGGGGGAATTGGTGGAATTCGCCTAAAGCCGGCCCTGAATGCCAGGCTCTGCCCAAAGTAGCTCAGGGGAGCTGGACCTTCACATTTACAACAGCCCCTGCTAATGGCCCCTGTCCCCACCAAAGGCAGGGGCGGCTCTAGCGATTTCGACGCCCCAAGCACGGCGACACGCTGCGGGGGGTGCTCTGCCGGTCGCCGGTCCCGCGGCTCCAGTGGACCTCCGCCAGAGCCGCCTGCCGCCCTCCCGGCGACCGGCAGAGCGCCCCCCGCAGCATGCCGCCCCAAGCGCGCGCTTGGTGTGCTGGGGTCTGGAGCTGGCCCCGACCAAAGGCCATTCCCTCTGGAGCCCGGGGGGAAGCGAGCCGGCTCGGGGAGGGGGAGAGAGGGCTCCCCCTCCTCGGCCGGGCTCTGTCCCTGGGAAGCAGCGTGCCCTGACTCCCCGGCCCTGCTCTCCCCCTTGGGCGCAGCGAGGCCAGGAGCCCGTGGGCAGAGCTGACGCCTCGGCCGAGTCACAATGGCCCGGCCCGGCCCCGCAGCGCAGCGGGCTCCCGAGCAGAGGGCAGCGGCCGCCATGCTCCCAGCGGCCGCGGCAGCACCAGGCTCCGCCGGCCGCTCCCCGGCGGCTTAGAGCGGCGGCAGCCCACGTGCGGAGCGGCCTGGCGGCGGGATGACGCAGCCGGGGATCCCCGCAGGGGGGATTCCCTCGCAGGTAGGAGCCCGCCGGGCTAAGGGGCTTAGCAGCGGGCAAGGGAGGGGCGGCTGCTGCAGAGCAGCGGCGGGGCCAGCGGGGGTCTCCGGACCCTGCCCCCAGCCAGATTCCCCACCCGCCGGGCACAGAGCGCCTGGCCCCGGTGCATAAAGAAACAGCAGCGCCCAGCGTGGGGGGCAGGGCAGGGAGGGATTCCCCCAGCTGTTCACTTTCCTGGGGAGAACAGAGCATTCAACGACATCACTCCAGAAAGTATCTGGGGGAAACTTCAACCATCCTGGGAGAGGTGCCACAGTCCTGTCAAAGCGGAGACTTCCCCATGGCGATCCCCAGCAGCAGGGCACAAGGCGCTAGCAGCCTGGAAATGGATTTCCAGCCCCCTCACTCCTCCTTATCCATCTAGCACGTCGCACCTATAGCGGGGAGTCAACGTTTCAAAAGCATCTCAGTGACTTAGGAGCCTGAGTTCCATTTGCAAAAGTGACTCTGGCCTTGTCTACACACTGAAGTTGCCCTGTCTTAGCTATACGGGTAGCGTGTAGCGTGGATGCAGTTATAGATATAAATGTTTCCATTGGTATAAAAAAAACAAGGAGTCCTTGTGGCACCTTAGAGACTGACAAATTTATTTGGGCATAAGCTTTCGTGGGCTAGAACCCACTTCATCAGATGTATAGTTTATCCTTGTATGGGATGGGGCGTATATGATACTAGTATAATCACCTTTGTACTGGTCTAACCGAGCCTGCACCAGGGGTTGGACTGGGATAAAATGCCCACTCCTACCTGAAATGGCTGCTCTGGCACAAAATCTATGTTTAGATTGGGCCTTGGGTACTCAGGCCTAGACTTTTAAAGGTATTTGGGCATTGCTGCACTCAGCGTTGCAAAGCCAAACTGATTTAGGAACCTAAATTGCATTTCCAAAAGGTATTTAGTCAGTTGTTGTGACTGAGGCTCCTAAGTGTCTAAATCCCTTTGGAAAACAGGACCCAGGTGCCTAAGTCACTTTGGTGATTTTGAAAATTTTATCCTAGGTGCTTTACCGATGAATTTGAGGAAAGGTCCCGGCCTTGAAGAGCTTGTCATCTAAACAGACTCACATAATGAAATGTCAACATATACATACACTACATGGATCTAAATCCTCCATCCACACCCTGCGTTTGGTCCCTGCACACCCATCTCTACTCCTTCTCCCCTTCCTCAGCCCTAACTCCAAATATTCAACCTGGTGCAGCGCCCCCTACCATGCTGGCAGCAGTGACTGGGTGATGCTGGTACTCTGTGGGGGTGTTATCTTTCCCTATGAATTGTGAGAGGAGCCTTTTTTTTACACGGATTACAGCAAACCATGACACATCAGGGCTGGCATAGACACAGCTGACACAGTTAATGTAAGGCGGCTCTGGTCCCTTCAAGGCCATCTCATGTCATAACGATATTTATTGATTTATGACCTTCCCCTGAACCACCTGGTGCTAGCCACTGTTGGAGGCAGACGTACTGGACTAGATGGACCAGGGTAATGCAATTCCTGTCATCCCTTAACCTCATCTCAAAAGTCCACATGCATGGGCGGTAGTATTGTGCATGGTTACTGATGTGTATTATGTCACCTGCTGTGACCAGCTATAGAAAGGGTCACTGGAAACCAGCTGGATAACATAAAAATACATAGAGTTTGGGAACACTCACTGTTTTGCTGCTCTGTTAAAAGCTGTAATGTGTGTGGGACTCACAATTTTATCTCCAATCTCATAATATGTTTTTCTTGAAATCCCAGCTTGTTGAGTCATGTAATGTCATGAGAATCTCAGCTTTCATTTAAAAAAACAAAAAGTTTCTAGCTTTCAGGGTTACAGAGAGAAGCTTGAAAATATGATCCAGCTGCATCTTAAAGGTTCAGAAACCAGAAAGCACATAAAAAGTACCCAAACTTCATTTTAAAAAATGCATGATTTTTAAATCACTCTCATAATTTTTAAGTATCAGAGGGGTAGCCGTGTTAGTCTGGAGCTGTAAAAAGCAACAAAGAGTCCTGTGGCACCTTAAAGACTAACAGATGTATTGGAGCATAAGCTTTCGTGGGTGAATACCCACTTAATCAGACGCATCTGTGGACATTCACCCACAAAAGCTCCAATACGTCTCTTAGTCTTTAAGGTGCCACAGGATTCTTTGTTGCTTCTCATAATTTTTGGAGCCTAACACATGATTTTTGAATACATTGGGTGAACAGTATTGGGAAGCAAAAAGTCTCCTTTATAGTCACCACTAACTGCTCCAATTTCCCTTGCATTTCATTTTCTCCACAATCATACCTTTTAGATAAGGACTATAATAGATGCTGAAGTACTTATTATCTGATTCTGTTTGTTTAAAGGGTGTGGTAATTGCCTGCAACCTCTTTGGTGTTTACTAATCTCAGGCCTCCCTCTTGATACACTTAATGTACTTTAGCAAGAGGTGAAAACTATGGTGGAGATGAGCAAGAAAATAAGGTCCCAATTCTCCAACTGGGGCCAAATTTTCAGAAGAGCTCAGTACCCAACATGTACCCAAAGTGTTGGTACCCAAGGTGCAAATTTTTAATAGTGATGGTAATTAAGTACTAGAACAATTCCCTAAAGTTGTGGTGGATTCGCCATCATCTAGAGTCCTTAAATCAGGTTTGGATTTCTTTTCAAAAGATACACTCTAGCTCAACCAGAAGTTATGGGCTTGATGCAGGAAGCACAGAAGGTCAGACTAGATGCGGATTGTGGTCCCTTTTGGCTGTAAGAACTATCCATCTACAAAAGGGCTGAGATGACTTCCCTGGATTTGCACTTCCAGAAAGTTTAGAGTATATCTATACTGCAGCTGGGAGGGAGCCTGCCAGCCCACTTAGGCAGACTTGAACTAGTTTAGCTCGAGCTAGCATGTTAAAAATAGCAGTGTGGATGCTGTGACTCTGGTGGTGAGTCAAGCTAGACAATTGACGGGGGCGGATGGGTGTAAGAGCCCAAGTTATCCCAAGCTGTAACATCAATGCTGCTATTTTTAGTCCTCTAGTTTGAGTCCCGCTAGCGTCAGTCTGTCTACCGGCGTTGGGAGGCTCAGTTCCAGATGAAGTATAGACGTACCATTAGTGACTTCAGACTCAGGGCTTAGACATGCAAGCCATCCTCTCTAGCTGGTCTATAGGAAGCAATTCTGCACATTCCAACAGAGGTCTGCTATCATCTCTAACTCCTATCACACACTTGGCACCAGGGACACTGCCCGCATGGAGACTGTCATTCCCAGAAGTAAATGCCGTCCTCCCAAAGTCAAGACAGTTCAGAGTGGGGAAGAGGTGCCAGTAAATCATGTATAAAGCCTGTTGTTCCATAAGGCTGGAACGTGCTGACCTCTCGCTTGCAAGCTGCAGCTAGGTCTGATCCAAAGCCCAGTGGTGCCAATAGGATTCTTAACCTTGACTTCAATGAGTTCGGGATTAGGGTCTTTGAAAGCAGATTAACTTCTGAATGTTAGTGGCATCCTGAGAATATCTTAGATGGGAAGATTTTCTCTCTTCCCCCCACAGCCACCACCAAGTGGAATCCTGCTGCCACAATGCAGATGGAAGCACTAGCCGTTGGGGAGGATCAAGGAGGCACTGAGCTAAATCTGAGCATCTCTCAGAGGCAGATGGAGGATCCCTGAAGAAAAGGGTCCTGCAGTGAGAGCATTAAGGCCTCTGGCAGCTGGCTGTCTGGGGAGTGGGTGACAGCCAGCTGCCAGAGGCCTCAAAAGACAGTAGGCAATGTAATTTACATAATCATTTTACTGATCTTCCTGTTACGTGATTAATAGGTTTATGACCCAGTGGTCAGAGCCAGATATACAGGCCGAAAATAGATCAGCTGAATAAGCTAGGGCGTCATGGAAACCTCTTTACATGGTTAAAAATAAAGCTAGGCACCAAAGATTTTGTTTAGGATGCACAACTAATAATTGAACAGGGACAACTTGATTCCCATTTGACCTTTCCAAGGATCACGGGCATCCTCTGTGAAAAGCAGCATATCCCGAGCATCTCTAAGTGCTGGTTAAGTAACGAAGGTAAAAACATAATGTCCCTGCCAAGAAAGCCTTCAAATTTTACTTCTGAGAGATGTTTGCACCTTCCTCAAGTGACCTGTGTTTTTCAGCCCTACGTGCATTTAAATCCTATTTCTGTTTTCATTCTTTCAGAGAATTTAACACTAGCACAAGGTGCTTGCACTGACAGCACTGCAGCGCTCTGTTGACCCACGGAACAGATACCGCATGGGCAAGCTTTCCCTGTGTCACCACGTTGGTATTTATCAGCGTAGAGCAGGGGTAGGCAACCTATGGGATAGGTGCTGAAGGCGGCACGCGAGCTGATTTTCAGTGGCACTCATACTGCCCAGGTCCTGGCCAATGGTCCGGGGGGCTCTGCATTTTAATTTAATTTTAAATGAAGCTTCTTAAACATTTTGAAACCTTATTAACTTTACATACAACAATAGTTTAGTTATATATTATAGACTTCTAGAAAGAGACCTTCTAAAAACATTAAAATGTATTACTGGCACGCGAAACCTTAAATTAGAATGAATAAATGAAGACTTGGCACAGCACTTCTGAAAGGTTGCTGACCCCTGGCATAGAGGGATCACCTTTAGGGTTGAGAGAGGCATTTATGGCTTGTGTGGTCCCTGAATACTAGCAGGGCTTCTAGTTGGGTGCAGTTCTGATGTCAGTGAGTACCTGATCCATTAGGAACTGGTCTAGAACCACCACCTAGTTGTTCATTAGCCTCTGAAAAATGAGTCTGATTGTAGCAACATCTGGTCAGGACTGAATTCAGGCAGCTGACCTAGGGATGAAGGGCTGTCCTCTCCCATTTCCAATCTCCCAAGCACTCCTGCCACCGGTGCACTGACTCCTGTTCAATAGTGTCCCATCCGGGCTGTGTTTGTCATAAAGCTGGGTAAAAATGATCTGTGAAGAGAGAATGAAAATCTGTAGGAGGAGATGAAAGACTAAATTCTGTCAGCAGAGAAACATTGTTGCATGCTGTGTTTTACCCGGATGAGGCGCACTTAGATGTGAATCTGTTCACACTACGTGCTGTAAGAATCCCATGGCTTCATAAACCATCACTGGGTGTAGAACTGAGAATCGTTTGTGCTAAAGAATTACGCCTTAACCCTTTAGTCTAGCACCCTAGGGATAGCTCAAAATACATGAACACAAGTGCTCTCTGTCATCAGGCCGGTATCACCTCATTCTGCAAAAAGATCATGTTAGTGCAAATGTGGAAGGTGGTTTTTCCACGGGGGATATGCTCAGCTGGAATAAGATGGTGAACTGTGCAGCATATTTTGGGTGTGGTGTCATTGTTGGCTCAAGACACAAGGAGCACGTGGCTCTCTATTGATTACATATAAGATTTATTGATTCATATTTTCCTCTCCATCTTTTGCATATTTGTGTGCAAAATAAAAATAGACCCACCGATGGATGTGCCAAGGTTGTGGCTAGGGCCTGCAAAGAACACGTCATACAAGGAGCACAGAAATGCACGGCCTGGCAAGGCATCAGGAAGCCAGTGAGCAGGCACAGCAGTGTGATCAGGGAGTTGCTGGTAGAGCAGTGCAAATAATTTAACTGATGGTCGCACTTCACTGACAGTTCCAAAAAATTCAAAATAATGGTTTGGTTCTGCTCAAAGTGAAAGTGATTGTGTGTGTGTGTGTGCGCGCAGTAGGGGAATTTCTGGCAAATTGAAAGAGGCGGGAAAACCTTGGCTTCAGATGAAGCGTTTCATGTTGGTCATTTTTAACAAAAGCAAAGAGCAACATTCATTAAACGGAGGGGCGGTACCCCCGTTGTAACCTGTAGCCCACTGGTTAGGTCAGCTGGGACCTGGGAGACCCAGTTTTGAATCACTGTTCAGGACCAGGAACTTGGAATACCCATCTCCCACATCCTACATGAGTGCCGTAACCAGTGGGCTATGCACCTGGAGTGGGGCTCTCTACATCTGTTCTGTTAAAGTTGTTCCACTTTGTATAAAATACCTGAGTAGTTATTTGGACAAAGAAAGTGTGAGTGACTCTGGGGCACTAACCTTTATCCTAGTCCCTACTCCGATGAACATTTAATTACGTACAAACCCAGAACAAAAAGAAAGTCCCTGTCCCAAACAGCTTGCAATCTAAGATAAGAGACAACAGCTAGACACAGACAGATGGGGAGCACAAGACAACAGTTTGATAGCTCTTTACACCCAGTTGGTGGTGGTGTAAATGACTGCAAAATGAGCAAGGTTACAGAGAATCAAGTCCTTGGGATCTAGTTTTACGTTTGGTATGTGAAGTTCCTTAGTATATTTTTTTCTTTATTAGTAGTATTTGTAAAGAGATGCTGTCAAGTTAAAAATAATACATTTTCTTTAAATAATCCCCTACCTGTGCTACAAGCAACACCTCAAACACTCATTAAAGAATTTTAAATGGCCAGATTTTTAGCATTTATACCAGTTGTTGACTGTTTGTTGTTCAGTGTAACTAGAGTGGCCACTTTCACTACTGGGCCTGATCTGTTTCACTTTCCAGTTCTAGTGCAGCACCATTATATTTGGGTAGATGATAGAGAGAACGTGAAACTCCTACAATTCTGTGCAGGAACAAAAGGATCGTAATGTCTCTTTGTTTGACTTTTCTTTTCACAGGTCAACGGGGCTCTGAAACCGGGAGCTCCCATCAATGCCTGCAAGAGATCAAAGGGAAGAGAAACAGCCAAAGCGTTACAGGATTTTCCTTGCCCCCTACGCACATCCAAGGATCAGTCGTCTCCAATAGGCTATCGTAAGGACCAATCTTTAGCCTCTATGTTTGTTCCTTTCGTCGTACACCCTGGGAGTCATAAGCCTGATTCACTCAAGTTTGTCTTCTATAAATCGAATTACTCTAATTCGTACGCGCCATTTTACACTGCGCAGAAGCCAACCTGTGGGTACCGGTATTGCCGGGACACCGATCACACCAGGAAGGTGATGGATGTAGAGAGGGCAAACATTGTCAAGTGGAGACCCATTGTGGGGACGAAACCACAGTTGGTTACAATAAACCCAAAGCAACGAAACTGACAGTATGTCTGGCCCGAGCCTCTCATTTGTGCAGGATATTCTAGTGCAGTGTGTGGGTTGAAGGGGTGAGGTAAAGCTTATTTGGATGGTTCTACAAGACCACTTGGGAAATACTGCAGGAGCTAAACTTTCACAGCAGCATAGCAAACGGCTGTCGTAACTTCTACCCAACTCTTTCCAGAATGCAGTGCAATAGTGTAAAACTACCATTGCGTTTAAGTTACCAAAACTAGCCACTAGCTGGCACATTAAATGAAGCATGTTAAAATGACAACCGGTGCCTGTGATAGCAAAACAATGGATATGGGGGTTGGGGAAGATGCTGTTAGGTTTGGTGAATCTATCACCTGATGAATGCACTGATCTCTGAGACATATGTTGCCTAGAGTGTGTGTACTTGTATTGATATAGGAAAACCCAATCAGACTTCTTGTGTCCGGGTTGCTGGGAACCCTTATTGAGTCACTGAGACTCAACAGTGAGGTGCATAAAAATATGAATTCTACTGATTATCTATGTACTGCATGGGTATCCACACAACAGACTACACTCCAGAAGTCTTGCCCCAGCATGCACTGGGCTCAGTGTAGAACCTGGGCTGTATTCCGTAGGAGCTGGTCTCTTCTTTGGTTTCCCAAAGTCCTGGTCAGACTCTGGAAAGCATAAGAACCCCTTCATTGCTAGGCCTTACGGGCATGGTATGACATTGTGCTCAGTGAGGCAGAAAGCTCATTTTGTGTTTGGAGCTGTAAAAGCTTGTTTTGTGTTTGGTAATTGTCACTGAAATGTGACATGCCCTGGGGAGGTCTCTACTAGCCCTGACTTAAGAGTACACTGTAAAAGATGTCAGGTGGCACATGGTATACAGGATTTTTTTTTTAATAGCCTGGCGAATTGAATGCATTGGCAGAAAGGTACAACTATAATCATAATATTTTGTCCTTCTGTAGCCTTGTGAGCTGATGGACTTTCCCAGTCTTTTCTGAACAGTGTACTCATGTTGTCCAAACATCTCCCCTTTCATGGAGTTTGGCTTGACTGGCAGTTGAAACACCGACAGTATGTCATAAATCTCAGCCCAAGTCTGGCTGGTCCTAGGGTTTCCCTGCAGAAATCTCTGTGCCCCAGATCCTCGTGCCTTCTGGTCAGATGATCATCACACACTTCCTATCTTGGTAGAATTAACAAGTCCCACCTGCTATAATGAGCCAGCAGAACTCACTCAGCAACTTTTTGTAGGGTTCTAACTCTTGCTAACAGAGTGGGTTGTGGGAGAACCCGGCCACCCCTTTAGAAGCACCTTTCAGCTAAGAAGTTTAAAGCATTTTACAAGTAATAATTAACTAAGCGTCAGGACCACCCCCATGAGGTAGAAGACTATCATCATTCCCCTATTTACTGCTGGGAAACTGAGGCCCAGCGAGCCCAAGGCCCAGAAACTCAGAGGTGTTTAGGCACCTAACTTCCATTGAAATAATTGAAAACTAGGCACCTAAACTAGGCACTCTGAGGATCTGGGCCCAAATGCTTTGCCTAAACTCATACAGGGAGTCTGCGGCACAGCTGGGAATTTCACCTGGTAAATTCCCCCCTCCTTTCCTTCCCTTAAGGGTCTAGCCAGGGGTCAAGACCACTTCTGCTGATTAGAGGGCAGCCCCCTGGCACCATGAGACTAAGGGCCAAATCTGCTCCCCCTTTGCACTGGCACAAACCCAGTGTAATTCCATTGATTAGATTTGGAAAGTAGACGTTCACAGGTGTCACCCACCGCTGAATTTGACCCTAATTGGTGCTTATATCAGCAGCAAATCTGGGGGAATCTCCTTACATCCTGCACATCTGTGAGGGTTGCCCTCGATTCCTCCGGCAGCATAAGGTGTTTCCTTGCCCTGGATATTAATCCCTCTTGCACAAGCCACACAGTTCTGTCACTCGCTGAGCAGGAAGTGCTCTGCACCGCCCCTGACAGAGCAGCTCCTTCCCAAGGTACATTGCCCCCAGGGCTCCTCAGCATGAGTAAGGGGAGGTGCAGGCAACTAGAATGCCACAATTGGCATGCAGAGGAAGGTCACCTACCACCCTCCAGGGGGTGCTGTTGACTCTCTCGGAGGGCTTGTCCTCCCCACAGGCTGGGGCAGAAGGGGAACCCCTGGCGCTGCCCCTCCTTGCCCCCTTGGGGTATTGTACACCTCTAGGTTTGTTGTGCAGAGGGTGAAATTGTGCCAGGCCCTTACATTGGTTGTACATGGGAGGAAAGTTTCTTGTGCTCTCCTTCCTCATGTTAACCCAGGTAAGGGCCAGGAACAATCGGTGCCATAAATAGCCCAGATAAGAAGGTGTGGGGATGGGGTCAGGAGAGAACTTCTGCTTCCATTGAGGGAAAACAGGGCAGGTGTGCAACGTATTGAGTGGTTAGAGAATAAGACTGCAGGGTCAGGGCTGCTCGATCCTATTCCCAGCTCCTCGAACATGTGCAGTCTAATGGTTAAAGCAGAGGATGGAGAATCAGATGCCTGGGTTCTGTGGCTGATTCTGCCATTGAATCACCTTTCTGTAGCTCAGTCTCTCCTTTTGTAAAAACTGAGGAAATTATACTGCTCTGCCTCAGAAGGAGAAACTGAGGTTTAATGAATGAATGTTTGCAAAGCCCTTTGAGGCACACTCAGATGAGAGGAGCTCTCCACGTTCAGTTCATTGTTAGCACAGTTCACTTTGTAGATGTTTGGGAAAGGTTTTGCTTCTGCGTGTTCCCATTTTCCCTGTTGAATTTCTCATTGCTGGCTTGTTGGAGTGCACTGCACCTCATTAAACTGACTGTCGCTGGAATATCAAACCTCACAGTATTTCTGCCGGAAAAAAACCCTGTGTTCAGCCTTATATTATTCTGCCAGGTTTTTCACTGATGTTTGTCCCGCTAGGTGTTTCTGTTGCCCAGCCATTGTCAAGCTTTTAGGAAATGTAGTTGACAAAGAGTTGGTGAAGTGTAACTAGCCTGCACACCTTTAATTTGAAGCCTTTCTTTTATTATTCATAACTGCATAAATGCAGGGAAAGCAGCATCAGGCCATGTGCAAAATTGGGCTCCTTACCTTAAGGTGCGTAGAAGAGAAAAATATTTATGAATACTATGGAATAGATCCTCACCTGGTGTAAATCCAGGTAGCTCTATTCATTTTATACTCTGAGGATTTGGCCTATTATAATAGGATCAATTTTTTGTTAATTCTTCTCTGTTTGCTGCACCTTCGATATGAAAACAACACTGGGCCCCATTCTCATTCACACTAAGACCTTTTCACATATCACAGAGGCACATAACAATTGGCGGCAGATCCTTAGCTGGTGTAAAGTGCCATTGAGATCAGTGGAGCTATGACAATTTATTAACTGGAGATTTGCCCCCGGGACCCAATCGCTGCTAGCAGGGCTGCTGGTTAGTGCTTAGGATAAATCTCTTTCCTTGGTGTTGTCCTAGGCCATCAAAATCAACCCAACAAAACACGTGACAGGAGCTGAAGTGTTCTTCTCCTCAGCCTGACTTTTCATTCTCTGGTTGCTGGCCACTTTTGCAAGCCCTCTGGCTGTAATGGGTTGGGCTCTAGGGGAGAAGTGAAAGGACAGACTAACAAAAGGCCTTCGGAGTACTTTACTCTCTTCTCTTTTGTTCTGATGTTAGTATCAGAGTCATCACTCACACGGTCAGACCCAAAATCAGAAATGAAGTGGATTAGGAGATTATGCTTGGAGCAAATCCTGCCATCATAATCTTACCTGTAATCTGCAAGAGTCTCCCATTTTACCTCCCTTCTATTTTAACCCTGAACTCTGGATGCCCCAGCTGGGATCCCATCACCGGCTGTTCCTCATTGGCTGGATTAGGACTTGCTGCATACTTAAAAGTCAGGTCCTTGTTTGAAGAGGGTTTTGCGAGTTTAAATTCACTTTAGGAAGTGTGAAACTCTCTCTGGAGGGGTGCCTTTTTGCAGCTCTGTGACCCATGACAGTGAATTAGAAAAATCTTGTGCTTGGGTGTTTGGGTTCTCTAATTAGCGTAACTCCTGTGATATCAGCTGATTTTGAAACTTAAAGACAAAAAAGTAGAATTGGAAAAAAAAAAAAGTCAACCAAACCACCAACAACCGAGAAGGAGAAGTCTACAAAATTTCCATTGTTCCTGAAAAACGTGACCATCTCTTTGTGTGGAAATGGGGAACATGGATGGGAAATCCGTGGAAGAACTGAGTGCCACCGAGTGCCACCAGTGGTACAAGAAGTTCATGACGGAGTGTCCCTCGGGCCAGCTCACCCTGCATGAGTTCAAGCAGTTTTTTGGTTTGAAAAATCTGAGTCCAGCATCAAACAAATACATTGAGCAAATGTTTGAGACATTTGACTTTAATAAGGTAAATATAACCATCCCTATTTAATATGTATGTACCTGTGTCTATGTATGTGTTTGTGTGTGTATGGACCCCTATATATATGAGACTAAGGTTCCATAGGTACTCTGATAATACAAATAAAAATAATAGATAAATATGGCCTGTCTTTCCATTGCCTTACATGTTATGTAGTCCTTTACACACATGTAAAGGGCCAAGTGGGTGTAAAACACTATCAAATCCAAATTCTCCACACTCTTCAAAACTAGTTTTGGTAGCATTTTACACCTACTTTGCACTCATATTGCACAAGTCTAAATGCCTGCACAGTTTGCAATATGGTGGAGAATTAAGTTCATATAAATATATTTATGTGAAAATATTTGACATGAATGTTCCGAATGAGTTTGTAATATGAATGCAGGTAAAAGAAAAGGGAATCTTTCCAAAACAAATATTCCATTGTTTTTAGTTTTAAATTATTTGAATTGTTGGTATTTCTCTTTAATACAACTTTAAAAGAATTTTTTTATCTGATGGTTTCTAAGCCCTGTAAAATAAATTACCTTTTAATCCCAAACTGTCTAATCTCATGACAGTAAAAAGAAATTGAGTCAAAAGTGCCACATTAATTTGACAGAGCAACAGCAAGTTCCACATCCACTCAGTAAGGCACGTTCCATGGCTTAGGGCAAAGATTAAGTGTATTTATTGCTGATTTCTATGTTTATTATCGTTGGATTTGTTTTATTATATAGCTGTGTTTTTCTTGTGCTGGGCTTCTCTTTTTACAACTTTTTAAATGTCTAATTACTTGCTCCTGCTAAATTCGTTCATGATTGTCACAAGGTGCTGTTAAGAGCAAAAGCAGCAAATGACCCACTGAGGTTGAGTAAAGTAGAGCAGTTGCTACTAATGGATGCTGTGCTTTGTAGTAGGAACCGATCTTGCTCCCACTTAAATCAGTTCCTAAATGTCCCCTGACTTCAAAAGGAGAAAGACCTGATCTTTAAGATTATTTTTTAATGGTATCCTTATGGGCCTGATCCAAAGCCCATTCAGGTCAGGCCGTATTTGGAGAACATTTGTTATTATCCAGAATCACTTCCTTGGCTGCCATATCTGCATCCCAGTGATGGCTGGAAGATCCCTCGATATGCAGACCCCGAGTCATTACTGCATGGCCAGTGTTATGCCGACACAAGTTCATTGGCTTCAGTGGAGTTATACTTACATAATACTATGAGTAAAGCAGGAGTGAATCAGGCCCATCAGCTTGTAAGGAGCTTTCGGCAGGAAAGGAAAGGAAAAGAATTGCTATCTAGGCATAATTAACTAGCCTCTGTGACACCGATTTAAATCCAGAAGTGACATCAACAGAGTGATTCTGGATTTGCCTGTCTTAAGGGTGTTTACTGATGCCCATCACCACGTATCTATTCACCTTCCATATAGAACAGATTGGCAGTGGTGGAGACCCTAGTGGCTCTTCTCCCTTTTCAGGTTAAGAAAGCTGTCTGTAAGGCAGCTCTGTTTATTTAAGAGGGTTTATTTGGGTCTAACTGACTGCATAATGGCAAGGCCCTATCAATTGTTGGCTTCTGTTGATCAGACCTGAAGAAGAGCTCTGTGTAAGTTCAAAAACTTGTCTCTCTCATCAGCACAAGTTGGTCCAATAAAAGATATTACCTCACCGGCCTTGTCTGTCTCACAAACTGCCATTCATAACATCCATCACCCCTTGTCTGAGGTTTCATTTCATCCCAATAGTTTGTGTCTAAAATTCAACCCAGTGCAGAAGACGCGAGTTCTGCTGAAATCCTTGACCTCGGGTTTAACTGAGATTTAAGTGTCACGTAAGCCTTGTGCAGGCCGTCTGGTCAGGAATGAATTTCACCCACACAGAAAGCTCTCAGTAGGTGAAATACAGGAGATTACTCTCCAGGCTGCATAGAAGGGGGCCCCTGCAGCGATGTCTGTTGAAAAGTGTGTTGAACTCCAAGGTGGGAAGAAGCATCTTTGGGGCCTCCTTGCACCCTACAGGAGCGTGACTGCCATTCAGTACCTCCCGACAGTCCTCTGGAGCCCTTTGACCCCTGCCTGCAGCTCCCCATGCCATTCTTCTCTGCAATATTATTTTTACCCAAACCCAAATGATCACAGCGGCTGCAAGAAACTTTGGGAATCTGGCCACATTAACAAAACTTTAAGCCCTAGTCCAGCAAAAACGTCATACCAGGTGTAGTGCTTGCTGCCAGGAGCAGTCCCACTAACTTGAGTTATTGTCTGACTTCAGTGGGGATGATTCAGCATCGTTAGCACTAAGTCCACTAGTCTGTGTCTGTAAAATATCAAAGACATTGACCTTAGGAGAATTTTACTGCCAGTTAAATCAGTAGAAATCTATTGGTGTCAGTGGACTTACTCCAGATTTACACTGGTGTAAATGAGAACAGAATTTGGCCCTTGTTTTCATATCTCTCTGCAAAGTACCTACCAAACTGCTGGTGCAATGAAATTAAAGCTGGTGCCAGCTAAAAAAAATGTCCTGCCCAACAGGAATGTGTTTGTTTAGAAAAAAACAAACTGAGAATGAGACACTTGACTTCCTTAAACATTCAGTAGCACTCATGGTTTTAAAACAACCCCCCAGTCCCTGCTAAATTTAAAATTAAGGCTAAAATTTGTGCACACAAAAAAAGGCTCCATTTAGGATCTTAGTTCCCATTGAAAATCAATGTGATTTAGGTTCTTAAATTGCTTAAAGGACTTGAAAATATTACCAAAAGTCAGTATGCCAGTATTTACATTGATGTTCTAAGGGATCTCATGGTTGAATGTACACCTGACTAATGAATCAACGCACAGGAAATCCAGGGTGGTAATTGGGCTCAGCAGCTATTTATACCTAATCTGATTTTTGTGACTGTGGAATAAAGCAGATGATCTGTTCTTTAACTGGGCCCCTTGAGCAGAGGGCTGATTCCATGACAGTACATGGCCCATACTTCCCAAGGAATTACCATCGCTTTGTACAATGTGCCATTTTTCACTTGAAATAGGTTTGGGAGTAGGCATTGCAGAAATGTAAGAAGTTGTGAATGTCAGAGATCAATACCTAGAGCCGAGGGCGGTGACTAGCAAGTTCCCTCCTGCATAGCACTGCTGCAAATACACCTCAGTCCTACCTGTAACTTCCCCTGAACTAAGCCTCTCCAGCTGAATGCACCCAACTGTAGTGTGTGGGGCAAATGTAACTAAGCACAAAAATGAGGCTAAACCCCCTTTTCTGTTGTGGCCTGACCAAGTGTGAACGCAGGTTTCCAGAGGGAAAAGATTACAATGCAAGACCCCATTCTACATGCTCTTTGTGAATTCTCTTCTCCCATTGATGTCTGCATGCAAATCCCATTAGCAGTGAAAAGAATTACATATGCACATGGATGGGATAGCGTTGGGTAACCCACCAGATTTCATCTGGATAAGCCTGTTCCTCTTTGCTTCCTGAGATATAATTGTGTTGCATAAAGAGATTCCCATAGCACAGAATAGCTCTCTAGGTTTAATTAAGCTCTAAGCCCAGCAGATACTCTGAGATCTTGTTGATTATTAACTCATTGTGCATCTGCAAATTTAAAAATTACCACTTTGGGGATTGGAGGTGTTTGGGGCAACTAAAACTAACTGCTGCTTGCATTCAAAATGCACTGGAGAGAGGGCGAAAGCTTTCACCTCTGCTAGTTTCACATCAAGCAGTTGAACTCTAGGTCCTTATGTCTGTTTGGTTTGCATATTTATTCAAATTTGGAAAATGCAGCAGGACACAGCAAACCTTATCCAAAGCGGATGCAATTCACCCCTGTGCCGGGAGACAGGCACAAGGCATATGCACCAATTAAGCCTGCAAAATACGTCTTTGAGTGGAACTTAAGTGTTGCTGATTCCCTGTGGTGGCCCTGGCACAGGGTGAATGTCCCCCAGAGATCCCCTGTTTTGCTGAAATGCAGAGGAAATCTTTGAAGTAAGGAATGGAGAGGTCATGCTGCCTGACTTTTTATTTTTTAAATCCCTCCCAAATTAGGGCTTCTCTATCAAAAATAGTACCCTGCACTTTTGAGGTTCAGGTTCCATTTGCTCCAGCAAAACTTGAGTTTGGCTTTTGTTTTGTTGTGTCTTCCTGGGTACCAGGCAAGAATGAATTACCACATTACTCTTGATTGTTTGAACAGCCTGGGCTTCCATTTGCAATAGTTAAAAATCCATGAACTTAGTTAAAGTTGAAAAATAAATGTTTAAATTAAGGAAAGAAATGTTTTCCCAAACGACACACAACTGGGTTTCCCAATTCCCATCACTGCTATTGGAGACACATCACTACAGTTTGTTGTATAATTATATTTATTAGTAGTATTTATTACAAAAGTAATAATTAATCTGAACGTATTTAGTCTTTTTTTCACCAAATGATTTGGTTAAATGGGAAGGACAGTCTAATGGTGACGATCTTCCCCTCAGCCCTTAGAGACCTGAGTTCATTTTCTACTCCACCCCAGACTTGGGTAAGTCATTAGTCTGTCAGTGCTCAGTTCCCCATCTGTAGAATGGGGATATTCGCACCACCAGACCTCACAGAGGGGTTCTGACGATAAATACATGAAAGATTGTGAGGTGCTCAGATACTACAGTGATGGGGGCCAGATAAGTACCAGCGATTTCAAAGTGCTTTTACACTTATTGGACCAGATCCTCAGTAGGTATAAATTAGCATCATTTATTGACTTCACAGGAACTACAGCCAATTTACACCAGTTTAGGATCTGGCCCGGTATTTAGAGAAAGGTAAGTAATATTATCCCAGTTTTATTACAGAAATGCAGTCAGCTGTTCCGAAAGATATCAGACAGAACCTTTAAAGCTGACTGTCTGACTCATGCTCACCTCTGATGTAGCCCTGTTCTTGTGCTTTTTAGGATGGCTACATTGATTTTATGGAATATGTGGCAGCTCTGAGCCTGGTCTTGAAGGGAAAAGTGGAACAGAAGCTGAGATGGTATTTCAAGCTCTATGATGTGGATGGGAATGGCTGCATTGACAGAGGAGAATTATTGAATATCATCAAGGTGAGCTATTGCTGCTCTGTCTCTCTTTTCTTCAGCCAGTAACTGTGTTGCCATAGCACCTCGGATATCAGCCGTTAGACAAATGTACAGAGAGAGAAAAGCCACAAGAAAGCATTCCCAAAGGAAGAACATTCCAAGCCAGAGAGATAATTGTGCTCCGTCAACTGGCAAATTTGCAAGCATTGGCCAAATCTTTAGTCCACTCACAATACTGGGCTGAAAGACCTCCAGGCTCAGTTAGGAGCAAATTGGGAATTACAGCAGTGGCTGGTGCCAAGCCTGGTGTGGGCATGCATTGTGCCAGTTGCTCTCCCCCACTGCTGTGCTGATGGACTGAAATTCCCTTGCAGTCCAAGTCCTCAACCCTCAACTTCCACACATCTCCCAGTGTAACTTCCAGTTCTCACCTGCAGCAATACTTCTGTTCCAGTCTGGACTGTTTAAATACATCCATTTAAGACTAGGTTGAGTCTAGCACTTTAATTGAACCTAAGGATTTGAATCAAGATTTCCAGGGGTCAAAGGTTTATGAATTATCCCAATGTGCCTCCGTAACTACTTAAGCTTTTAATGCATTTAATGGAAGCAGCAAAGAATCCTGTGGCACCTTATAGACTAACAGATGTTTTGCAGCATGAGCTTTCGTGGATGCAAGCATCCGAAGAAGTGGGTATTCACCCACGCAAGCTCATGCTGCAAAAAAATCTGTTAATCTATAAGGTGCCACAGGATTCTTTGCTGCTTCTACAGAACCAGACTAACACGGCTACCCCTCTGATACCTGAATGCATTTAATGTATTTTAAATTGTTTTGAATCTTTTTTAATTTTTTTTTTACTTGTTATCCCTTAGAGAACCCAACCCATTGCATGAAAATTTGGTAATTTATGCTACACCCCTTTGCTACTTACTGCCCACAGATTCATAAATCTACACAACATGCTCATTAAATGTTCTCTGGGTCCTTCTTTGCCTCCAGGCTATTCGAGCCATTAACCGATGTAACGAAACAATGACCGCTGAGGAATTCACAGACATGGTGTTTGATAAAATCGATATCAACGGAGACGGTAAGGAACTTTATATGCCCGAGAGAGTACTGCTCTAACTTGAACCCCCTAACCCTAATTCTTCCTGCCAAGTTACTGCAAACTCCTGGAGTGCCCAGAAATAGAGCTGTCAAAAATGGATCTGAAAGCATATGAAAGGCCAGATCTTCAGCTGGTGTATATGAGTGTTGCTCCATTGACATCAGTAAAGCTATGGCCATTTACATCAGCTGAGGATCTGAAGATCTGGCCAAAAAGCTTTAGGGTGCGAGGGGAAATCTAGCCCCCAATCCTTTTAAATTTTGTTCAAGGTCTCAGCAAACTAAGAAGAAACAGATACTATCTATTCTGCCCATTTCGTCCTCTCCTGTTTCCCCCTTGGCTGAACTCTAAGTGCTTACACATTTCCCACTCTTAATCATAGAATCATAAGGTTAGAAGGGACTGCCAGGGTCATCTAGTCTAACCCCCTGCCAAGACACAGGATTTGTTGTGTCTAAACCATCTAAGACAGATGGCTCCAGCCTCCTTTCGGAAACCTTCAGTGAAGGAGCTTCCATGACCTCCCTAGGCATCTGTTCCATTGTCCTACTGTTCTTACAGTTAGGAAGTTTTCCCTGAGATTTAGTCTAAATCTGCTCTGCTGTAGCTTGAACCCATTGTCTCTTGTCCTGCCCTCTATGGCAAGAGAGAACAATTTTTCTTCATCTTTTTTATGACAGCCTTTCAAGTATTTGAAGACTGCTATCATGTCCCCCCCTTAATCTCCTCTTTTTCAGACTAAACATATACCACTTCCTTCCGCCTTTACTCATATGGCTTGTATTCCATCCCTTTGATCACCTTTATCACTCACCTGTAGTTCCTTTCCAGTTTCTCTACATCCTTTCTATACATTGGTGACCAAAACTGGACAGAATACTCCACCTAAGGTCTAACTATTGCCTAATAGAGCAGTATTATCATCTCTTGTGACTTGCGTGCTAGGCCTCTGTTAATGCAACCTAACATTGAATTTCCTTATTTTGCAACAACATTGCACTGTTGACTCATGTTGAAGTTGTGATCCACCACAGCTCCCAGATCCTTCTCAGCAGGGCTGGTGCCAATCCACTTATCCCCCATTCTGTATTTGTGCATTTAGGTTTTTTCCCCTAAGTGTAGCACCTTACATTTGTCTTTGCTGAATTTCATTTTGTTGTCTATAGTCCAGTTCTCCAATTTATCAAGATCCCTTTGAATTTTAGCTCTATCCACCAACGTGTTTGCAGCTCCCCGCCCAGCTTTGTGTCATCTGCAGATTTGACAAGGATGCTCTCTATTCCTACATCCAGGTTGTTAATAAAGATGTTAAACAACATCAGACCCAGAACAGATCCCTGTGGAACCCACTTTGAGATCTCCTTCCAGTCTAACATCATTCCATTAATAGTTACTCGTTGTTTGCAGTTGTTTAACCAATTTCATATCCACTTAATGGTAGTTCTGCCAACCTCCCATTTCCCCAGCTGACTTATCAGAATGTCCTGTGGGACTGTGTCAAATGTTCTCTGCTTCTCCCAATCCCTAGAGCTTAAACAGACCCCAAATTCTGCCTCATGAATCTGGTTTTATGTACAGGGCTTCTGTTTTGTGGGGGTTATTAATTTTATTGTTCAGGGTTTACTGTTAGCAATTTTTCAGTTCTGTGTAGATATCCAAAAATCAGGGGGGTTTCAGGGCTCTGAGAAGATTTTTCCAGGTACTTCCCAAATTTATTGTCTAAACACAATCTACTTAATTTTTTATAATATGTATAAAAATGACTTACATGTTATTTTAAGTTTTGTAACCTTGTTATAGAACCCCCTGGTTTAGTGTTTAGGGTGTTTGTTCCTCTGTGCACTTTAATGTAGCACTGTTTCCAACATCAATAAAACCTAAAATTCAAAACCTAAAATCAGAAGCCCTATTTAAACAGTTCCAAAATAAGCATGGGGGTGTATCATCAACATCTCAAGCTCTTGTCATAAAGTTTGAATTTAGATGTCCATATTCCCAAGGGCCCAGAATCCACTAGGAGAATTAAGTAGAGAATGAGATTAAGAAAGAGGAACATTTAGCTGAAATGTCAAGATAAACTTCTGGAGTGAGTTATGCACTCCGCTGGGGAAGAGTCTCCCAAGAGGACTGGTAGAAACCCTTTGACTGGGGAGATTTAAAATGATACTGGAAACTTTTAGAGAACGGTCCTAGACTGCCTGGCAGGGAGATAGGCTCCTTTTTTTTTAAATCTCTCTCCCTCAGTAAATAAATCCTGTTGGTTCCAGATTGTATTTCAAATGCTAGTTTTGATCGATAAGGCCTTAATGGTGTAGGACTTTGCCCCTCTCCTCATGACATACTGACACAGGTGCAATCAGAGGAACTCAAGTTGGACACCCCTCTTTCTAAAGGAGAGGGGGCTGGCCGTTGATCTGTGAGAGGCCTGCAGCTCTCAGACAGGCTTCCCCTCTGCTGATCAGAAATGGCCCTGTGGTCTACTGTCCTTCAGGGCACACTGCAAGCTGCTTCTGTTTGCAGGGGCTGGGGAGGAGGTGGGTTTTGAGAGCAACTGGAGCTGTGGAGAGGCGTTTGAGGTTGTGCAAGTAGTTTAATTTTATTTGGCAGGGGACTGAGAGCCTTGGTTAGGCCCTTTCTTATGTTGTATCTACATGATTCCTCTGGGCCTGATTCAAGGCCCATTGAAGTCAGCAGAAATGGGGGCAGGATTTAACAGAACCCTCTTTGCATGTGTTCCTGCAAACAGGCGAGCTCTCCTTGGAGGAGTTCATGGAGGGAGTACAGAAGGATGAGGTGCTCCTTGAAATCCTCACACGGAGCTTGGACCTGACGCACATTGTCCGGATGATCCAGAATGATGGGAAGAACCCACAGGACTCGGAGCAGACGGAAGGGGCGGCTGAATAGAAATTTTCAAAACTCTTTTATTTTATTGTCTAACATTATTAAAAAATTGGGGTGGGGGTGGGGAAATTGGCGAGCTGTGCTACTGCCACTGTGATAAGAGCATCCTATGTTAGAATATCACCCTAGCAGGGGAATCAGGAGCTCCTCTAAACATGTCAAACCAATTGTGTACGCAGTTAATTGTGAGGCCAACGCAGACTAGCAGGGACAAGAGCCTCTGGGCGTTGGGCGAGCGCTGCCTAGGGAGCAGATGCAACGACTGCTGCCTCTGTAAAAGGGAGGGATCAGATTTTAAAGAGAGCGAGCTGCCGAGCTGACTCATTGCTCTAGAATCAAATGGACTTCCTGAATGGTGCCACCTGGGCCTATTGCCAGCTGGGTGCCTCTGAATATTGCTGCTCCTATGTAGGGAGAGAAGTGAAGAATGTGTTCCAGGAAGGTGAGAGCAGGATCACATAATACTTTCAGAAGGCACATTGCTTAGTGACCACTGTGGAAATTCATCTCCGTGCCAGGGGCCCCACAAGGTCTTCACACCACTTAAGTCTTAGGGTCAAAACCTGACTCCATTAAAGCCAAGTACAAAACCCTCTGATTTCGAAAGGAGCAGTACCTGGCTCTTAATGGGAGCTTAAACCCTGGGGGAGGCCTGATGTAAACACTGGGGAGGTGAAGTAGGAGTGCACAGGCACTCTGCCTGGGGTGAATTTCCCGCTCTGAGAGCAGAGTGGTAACCACAGCTATGTGACCTATATGGAAATCGGTATGTGAAAAACACAGGTGACCTTCCAAGGACTTTGCAGAGTCCAGTTCATAATGAACAGCTTTTCTGTCATTCAAATCAGCACAGACGCCAGGGTTACTGCAAGAGTTCAAAGCAAATAGGCAATAAGGGTGCAATTTGGACCTGCACAGGAGCCCACTAAAAAAGGCTCCAGACACCCCTTAAATCTTTAACACATGTTAAATGGCAATGTGGGCATCTGTGGACCCACTGCGCTAGGGTCCGTCGCACCCTAGCTGAACAGAGCACTTAAATTGCAAACCCCTCTCTGGTTAGGCACGTGTATGTGTGTGTATAGGGGGAAAGGGAACTAGGTCATACTTAGAGGCATTTTAAAATATAGTACTGATGATTTTTCTCTCTGAGAAAAATCAAACACACACACATGCTCACAGAGAAGTCTCCCAAGTAAAATACACAACAGGGAAAATAAATCAGATATTTTTGATAGAATCATTTTTCTCCTTATTATGTCTTTGAAAGGAGCAAACTTTGACGTAAATTGGAGTGTAAGCAAATTGTATGGAGTGAAATGGGATCAACGAATCACTTCACAACTCAAATTATAGGGTGAAATTCAGGGCACTTGGGCGCAGCTTGAATCCATCATGAGCCCACAGAATAGACTGTAAGTAGTGCATGGGCCTTGTGCTAACTTTTCAACCACAGTGAAATCTGCCCAGAGTCACGATGTTCTGTGGAGGAAAAATTGACTCTAAGAGCGTCCAGTCTAATCTCTTTTGCTTTGACCCACTATAACTCCCTGAAAGCAGAGATTCCAGAACAGCTGGAGAAATGCTCTGGATCTTCTCCTTCCATATATATTTTGAGACAGTTGTCCTTTGGTAGTAGCTCTGATGCTTGCACATAAGCAGAAGTCAACAGTTATGTCACTCATCCGTTGGCTCGAAGCTATCTTTAAACTAAAGGCAATGGAAGGTTAAAAAAACTACCATGAGCTAGAAAAAAAGAGTGTTGACTGCAGCAACTTTTTTTCTTCCTTTTAAAATGTTAAAAACATAAATGTGCCTTTTTACTAATGTCTGAACTATTCAAACACACAAATGCATGGCCCTGTTTCTCCATGAAGGACTTTGAAAGAGCAGCAATGGCAGTGACTTGAAAGGTAATGTCTTGTCATGTGTCTGTAGATATACTCCTGCATGTCTCATCTCTACAGAAAGAATAATGTAGAGTGTCCACTCTTTGGTCTTTGGAATACTTTCCTACTTAGCTATTGATCCCAATGAGCCAAATTTTGGTTTCAGTTATTCTGGATTTACACCAGTGTAACTCTTCTAATTGGTCCAGCCAATGTAGGATTTGGATAGCTGTCAGAATCACTTTTATAGGCGGGGGAAAGAGAGTTTTCATAGATTTTGACCTCATTAATGCTTCTTATAACAAGTTTGGAGGGGGGAAAAATCCTGAGGACTATAACATCTCTAGAGAATATGCAGCTAAGCCCCAAAGAGGGTATAACATAATGTTTGGCTAATACACACCTGTAGAAAAGGGAAAAAAACCATTGTTGGCACAAAAAGAAAGATGATTCGTGAAGACTGAAAATCTGTCCTCTAGTCTGCAGATGCTGTGTGGATCTTTGCACACATGGCCTGGCCAAGCCTTTTTTCTCATTACTGCTTCTTGTGGCAAGGCTGAATATAGAAATTTGTGAGTGAGGTGAGACACACTGGTGTGCCTCTTTGTACACCAGTAGCCAGAATACCCGTCCACTTCACAGTGCAGGTGCCTGAGCTCTGGGAACAAGCAAACAGGGTTTAGAGTGCTTTGAAATCAGTGGGTGTTCAACACCTCTGAAAACCAGACCACACCAGTTCTGTCTTTGCAAGCTCCAACTGTGGAAAACTTGGTAGTGGAACGGGGTTAAATCTTTATTTCAAGGTTTCTTCTTGCCTTCCTGCTTCTTTAGAACACAGGCATGTTTACTCTTGCTACTGTCAAGTTGCCGTGACTTGTTTGTTGGGGAATCAGAATGGAACAAATCATCTCACTTTTATATGGAGCCCAGTCTACTAGTTACCCACAGAGGTCCAGGTACCAAACACAAGGTCCAATGGGAAATGGAAAGTGAACTAGTTTAACACTTTAAGTAGGATTTGCTTTTATAATTTCCTTTACCATGGAGATTAGCTACCTTGTCAGCTAATCTGTGGGCTGGTGGGTACACTGTTTTCATTTTCCATTATACCTTTTAGCAACAGCACATTTTTCATACAATGGGCCTATTGGGTTCTGGGGAGGTGGGCAGGTGCAAGCTAAAGGACCCTCCCCTAGCCTGTGGGGAGGATCCACTGAGCCCGGGAACTCACGTAATTACAATGGGCATCAGAAAATATAAGAAAGACAAGTGTGAAGGTCAAAGGGTCAAAACAAGGGATCTTACAATGGTAGTGGAATGTCTAAGTGCAGTTCAAAGGAATCCATGGCTAGAGATGGGACAAATACAATGTTCAAACTGTGAGCTTCTTCCAAACACCAGGGCATTCAGGCAATGAGTAGAACCAAACATCTTTCCCTGTAAGGTTGAGTCCCTGCCCTTCCTAGAAGCCGTTTCCCACTTTTGCAGAAAGAGACCTGGGGATCGCAATGGTGTGCTAATGCAATGACCTCTCTCTGCCTCTATTGCCAGGACAGATGTAACATCTTGACTGCCCCCAGTATCCACCATACACGTAGGAAAGGTTGGTAATTAATGGTTAATCAGCCCCTTTTCCGCAGCAGCTGAATAGGGCTGGCCATTCATTCTCTGTTCATCTCTCTGTTACGTGCTCACCGGGCAGAGTTTCTTCATCCCACAGCAGCAACTAACGCACAAGTGACTAGGCAGCACTGCACACTGGAAGCAATTATTTTCCCCACATTCAATGTCTTGTTATTTACCACTGGCTGTTTCTGAGGTATAAGCAGTTCTCTGATTTTTCTGTTTTTGTGTGTGCATTTGGCTGCATTTTACCTGTTAAGTTTTATACTTCTGATTCTATAGTGTAATTAAAGAACAAAGTAAAGATGGTATTTTATAAAATTATTTCACGTGTGACTTTTTATTTTATTTTTTTAAATCAAATGTTTCTATTCCTAGCTGGCTATATTAATTCTCTGGTACACATCAAAAGCAATTCCATTCAGGGAACGAGGGCTACGCTACAGCTTAAAATGGCACCAGAGAAGAGAGGCCTGGAGTTTTCAGATTCAAGATGGGCCAGATTCTGCTCCTACATTCACTGAATCCCATGTAACTTCAGGGCTAGCTGACTGTACTGATGTTATTCTGGCTTCAGAAGGGCTCACCCACTCTGGCTTCAGGTGCTCCCATTCCTCAGTTTTCCTTCCACTACAGTTAATAAACTTTCACCCTGCAGGCATTTTCCTAGTTACCCTCTGTTTCTGGAGTCTGACTTATACAAAGTTCAAGGCAGCTCAAGTTTTCCACCCACTCTCCTACTGGCTAGCAGCCTTTGGTAGGGGAATCCTAGCCTTGTCTCTGCTGAGGCTTCCCTCTAGACTTCCTAGCTGGCTGCTGCTCTTTGCAAGCTTTCTGCCTGGGAACTAAAGAGCATCTCCCACCTGTTTTCTCTGTATGAAACAGTTCACACAACCTTACTACTCCTTTACATCCCTCCTCTGACTAGTCTTAGGTTGCATTTATATGCTCCAGCAGGCCTGGTTCCTAATCACATGCTCCCATTACATGGTCATTGGACTGAGAGGTGAAATAGACACAGGTGAGGCTGAACTCAGAACTCTGGTAAAAAGACAGTTCACCCAGTGACACAGCCTTTATACAGGCGTAATTGAGAGCAGAATTTTGCTTTATTGTTAGATCCTGGAGGAGCTATTTCTTTGGCAGATACATTCCCATATGAGCTCTGTGGTTGAAATTTGCTGTGGGGTAGAGGACTCGTAAAAGATTTATGGATCACTTAAACCCTCAAAATAGAATTTATGCTGGCCTTAAGTGCTGCACGGACCTTGTGCCAGGCTTCCACACAAGGATGAAATTCACCCCCATATGCATTTGAAGATTGACTTTTATTTCCTCCATACTCTCAATTGTGAAGGAAGCTGCAGTGTTTCCTATAAAAACCTTGACAGGCCCAAGTTCTATTTAATCAGAAACGTCTAAAGGTTAAGCTGTCCTAAATGCTAATGAAAAAAGACTGGCTGGGTGAATCTGAGGGTAGAAGTGTGTCTAGCAAACCCTCTCCTCTTTGCCGCAGATGATGCTTTCCAAAGTCTCTGACAGCAAATTAAAAAGAAAGAAAAACAACCCTGAGAATCTATTTGCCCCAGCTCATGAATAATTTAATAAACAGCAAAATGGCAGCAACCACCTCGGGATTGTTCAGGTGCCAGCTGTCTTTGTTTACTTACTATTAATTTATGTTTTGTTAGCATTTCTGGTACACCAGCTGATGCTGTAACCCCAGTTGCTTATGAGCACTAGAGAAGCTTCTTTCCAACAATTAGCTTAATGAGAACAAATTAATAAAATACAAACTGGTCAGAGTGGTGGGCAAAACACATGAGCCAGTGGACTGGGGCTTGCTGGATCTCAGTTCAATTCTCTACCTGTTCACTATGACCTAGGGCAAGTTCCTTAGGGCTAGATTTTAAAGGTATTTAGGCACCTAAAGATGAAGATACATGCCTAGTGGGCTTTTCAAATGTGCCTAGGTGCTTATTTCAATGGGAGTTGGGGGCCTCAGTTCCCCATCTATAAACTGGGGATAATATCCCCTTTCTCCCACCCTTTGTCTGTCCTCACCATTTCAATTATAAAGCTCTTCGCAGCAATGGCTGTCTCTTATAATGTGTTTGAACATTCTGGGCATAGATCTCAGCTAGAACCCCTATATGCTACTGTATTTCAAATAAGAATGTGTTTACCATTTCCCCCATTCTCCCACAGTAGTGGATTCCTGCAGTAGAGCAATCATGCCACCATCTGACGGCTGTCAGGATCACTTGAATTGCCTGCTGCTGTTACCTTTCCAAAGCTACTCCCCACACATGCTGTGAGGTCATATGGATTATGTATTGCCACTCGAGCTATCTAGGAGATAGAACGGCATTGCAAAAGTGTGCTGACTGCAAACAAAGCAACTTTTAATCCTTAAAGTAATAATGTTATTTTACATTTATGGAGCACATCTGTCATATAGGAATAGATTCATTAGTTGTTTTGGCTCTTCATCCAGGAAACTGGGAATAACTCTTTCTTGGCTGAATGCTCACCCCCTTCTCCCATTTTCTCTCAGCCCTTTAAAAAATGACAACAAATAAATTTTGCATCCTTTGAAATCAAGAAAATAATCTCTCTCTCATTGAAAGTGAATCTGGGTAACACTGGAGATCAGAATCTGTTTCCTTCCACCTCCCCCCTGTCTAATTTGCATCACTTTCATAATTCTGGCAAGGAGACTTGAGTCAGTTATAGCCACACTGAAAGTACTGAGAGACTCCACCCAGGAGAGCAGGAAGGAGATTAAGCAAGGAGTCCTTGCTTCATTTGTACCTCTGCTTCCATTGTTTAGTGCTGCAGAAGAGTGAAGAACAATTGCAAAAGGAATCCAGAATAAATAAATAAAGGTTCAATTCACTCAATCCGCAAACATGCCTCCCGTTACTTTATGTTGATCCAGAAGACAGAAACTGACATAAAACAGATTGAATTGTTCTCTCTCTCTAGTACCACTTTGCTGTGTGTAGGCACTTGATTGCAGTATTGCCAACCCCACACGTTCCGACAGGGCCTAAAATGTCATGAAAATGGCTTAAATATTATTAATTTTTTAAAAATATATATATATATTTTGAGGGCTTTTTATTTCCCTGCTGGATTCTGAGCCTTCCAGGTGAACCTGCTTCATATTTTCCAGATTTTCTCCACAGTTATGAGGGCTAGAAACTTACATTTTAAAAAAAATGAAAGCTGAGGTTCTCACATTATTACAGGGTTTTAAGAAAAAGATCAACTATCCTGGGACTTATAAAAAAATTGCAGAGTTGGAAGCACAGGGATTGTGCAGGTATTTTCCATGGCGCATAGCTGGCTACCAACCACTGTTGCAACAGGATATTTGTGAGTGGAGGATACATGTGGGTGTAATTGAGGTTAAGACCTTGACATAATCCTCTCCTCAGAGCAGGACTGAATCTCTGGCCCCTACTGTGCTCACTTCCTACCTCTCAAGACTGTGGGCCTGTGGACAGAGAATGGGCGTGTCAGAATAGACATGGACTTACATGCAGTTCTAGTCCTAGTAACAGCTTGCTTTCTGCTCAAGTCTCACGCTTGCTTCCAGGCAGGGATCATATTGTGCCCATCCAGCAGTGCATTCATTAATGCAGACCTGGGTTCCCTCATCTTGCTAATATGCACAGCAATCTGCAAGTGGAGGCAAATCATCAATGTGGGATCAACTGTCATAGCTTCATTGATTTTCATGGACAGTTTACACTTGTTGAGGTCCTGAACCTCTGCACTGTGCAGGACCAAGCCCCCTAAAGATCTGGATCTGATCCTGAACCAGGGGTTGTGTTGGGGCCCATCTCTCTTTCAAAGCAGAGACAATTCCTGAACAATGCTCAGCCATGCTCAGTAATGTTCCTGGAAAATCTATCTGTGCAGAATACTTCAGAGCAAGATAACTCTTCCCGGCTACCATTCTCTGTCGCATCTCCCACACAGCCTATCTCTGCAGCAGCGAAGACTTCAGCTTTCTAACCTCATTATTTCACCTTCAGGCCTGTCTAACTTTGGTGAACATCAAGAATGGGAGCCAACGCTGATCAGCTCAGAGAATCAGATGGCATTTGTCTTTAGCAAGTCTCAATACCCATCCTCCAATTTCCCAATTTAGGCCAATAAGAAATCGGATCAGGCAAATCCAATTTCATCTAGGCAGTAAGTCTGGAAAATGGATTAATACAGTAGCTGACAGCAAGAGCCAACACAGAGGTCAAACTGAGTTTGAGAGGAGATCAAAGCATTTAGTGCTTATAGACTTAGCAGGGGGACTACAGTTCCAGTATGATATTTTTGACAGAAAATGACAATGCCATTGATGACACAGAGAGAGAGGGAGAGAGAGATTGGGGCCGATTCCTCACTACATTATGCCAGATTTATGCCAGTGTAACAGAGTGAAAAAATTGGCTCCATTATTTCTTTTTTTTTATCCAGAATTTACATTTAGGGACTTTTTAAAAGTCTAACCAGCTCTTCTTCCCCGTGTCCTCAGCTGCCATTCTTAGCAAAGGCTTTGCACCAGAAGTTACAGAAGGAATAATACACAGCACTCCGTGTTTTGTAATTTGATAAGAGGAGCCATCTAATTAAAATAGCCCACCACCCAACCCACTGGCTGTAAATTGCAGAAACCAACATTTGGTCACACATGCAACAGTGCCTGCCACACAGCTGTTTCCATCACCCCATTAAAAATCATTTCACTATTGTGGTAGCAAAGTTAGTTTAAAGGACATTAATTAAAAAAAAAAAACCACCAGTAAGATTTGTAAACATTAGTGGCCAAATACAACCCTAGACTGAGTCAGTGTAATTCCGCTGAACTCAGTGAAGTGGAACCTGCTTCCTTCAGAGCTATGTTTGACCTTGATTTTGGATCTGCTACCTTGTGCCTTCATTTGAGTGGGACCTTACTGCTCCTAGCGCACATGCTCCACTTATTCAGTCAGTAAAATATACTTACTTGAATCTGACTGTGGTGTATACCTTCATAACTAATACAGCCACAATCCAGAGCTCATTCATCTGATTAAGTCAATGATTTAACGGTGGGCCTTTGCTTCTGCCATATGAGTTTGCTGCTTTCAGGTTAGCCCCTTCACAAAGGACAGTGGTCAGCTACCTAAAAATACTTCGCCTTTACCTTTGACAAACAATGAGCAATTAAATAAGACCAAGTGCTATGGGCAGCAGGGAGAGTCATCTGAGGACGGCCTTCTGGCTGAGCTGGGCTTGCCTCCTGGTTTCACCTGGGAGTTAACCCCCTGCTGTCTGGGCTGATCTCAGCAAGAAATCTGGCTCTTTATATATGCTGCTGCTGTTGGAGAAACTGCCACTGTCATCTTCAATAATTCTGTGTTACAGGTCCTTGTGTAGCCCTCTGGTGAGCATGTGTTATGTGGCCCTTCTCTGTACCTGCTCCACAGAGGTACAGCTATACAGCTCCAGCTGAGGTCACTGGTTCAATGCCCAAGATGGTGGCCATCACATCCGCATCTCATGTGGTGCATGATTTTGTGAGTGCTGCTATATCAAATCCAATCTGGAAGAGAAATACTTATATCATGGGCATCCTATTAGCTACAGGACAGTGGAAGAGACCTATTAAGTCACTAGCCTATCTCCTTGTAACTGCAGGGTCAACCCCTACTCAGGGCCGGTGCAACCATTTAGGCGACCTAGGGGTTTGGGGGGCGCCATTTTCTTCAGCAGCGACCATGGTGGCCGGATCTTCGGCTGCCCCGGTTGCCACCGGCATTTAGGCGGAGGGCGCTGGGGCAGGGGAGCATGGAGAGGGCCGCCTGCAGCAAGTAAGGGGAGGGGGCGGCATGCAGGGGAACTCCCCACCCCAGCTCACCCCTGCCCCACCTCCTCCCTGAGCACGCTGTGGCTGCTTCACTTCTCCCGCCTCCCAGGCTTGCGGCGCCAATCAGCTTAGGCACCGCAAGCCTGGGAGGTGGGAGAAATGAAGCAGGGACGGCATGCTCGGGGTGCTTGTGCTCATGCGCGGAGCAGGGTGAGCTGGGGCAGGGGGTGGGGAGCTGCCGCAAGGGGGGAGCCTCAGGGCAGAGGGGTGGAGATGCCACGGGGGGGCACCTCAGGGCAGCGGTACGGGGGGGGGGGCGCAAGGTGGAAGTTTCGCCTAGGGCGCGAAACATCCTTGTATCAGCCCTGCCCCTACTGAATATTTTTTCTGCCTGATCCTGTCTAGTTATAGAAGACCCAAGCAATGTGAGCCCCACCCCTTCCCACATTCATTATTTCATACCCTAAAAGATTTCTCTTAGAAGGTTGCTCCTGAGACTCATCTTGCTAATTTCACCCCATTGCTCTGCCTTATACCCTGGGCCACCACGTCAATCTGAAGGGAAATGAGAAAAGGTAGAACATAGAAAGAAAACTCACTATTTTAATAAATAAATCTTCTTTATTCAATTCAAATGTTACAAAACTCTAACAATGATTCTATACAAACTCTCACTGTAATAGCCCACCAGCATACAAGTTATTTGAATGGGGATGGGGGATTTCAACCATCTTTCTTTCTCCACAATCTGATTGGCTGACCGGCATATGGAAGCTTCTAGTATGTAATGAGAAACTAAAATATCAGCCACATGTAAACCTGAAAAAAAAATGAAATATGGAGTGGAAAAGCGATTGTCAAGTTGTGTTAGGTGGGTTTAGAACCTGGAATTTCCCGGAATTCCTACTATGAAGGTGTAAATTCTGGATTGATTTCAATGAGCTTTGGCTCAGGCCCTTACACCAGTGTAAAGCAGGACTAACACCAATTAAGTCAAGCAGTTATATGCGTATGAAACCTGTGAGAGTTCAAAATCTGATCTTGAGTAAATGACTACACAAGGCGCAAGGCAATGGAGAATCGGGCTCCATGGAACATCTATCAGTAGACTGGGTATGAATAGAGCTATATAAGTGGAAGGAGTCTAAGGACATATAATTTAGGCCATTCTCTGTGTCTCTTCTGAATTTGGCTGATCATCTCTAACCCTGCTTTATGGGAAGCTCCCCAGCTGGTATAACTCATCGCAGAACTGAAATCAATAGAGCTACGCTATCTTATGCTATCTGAGAACGTGGTCCAGGATTTATAGAATGTTTACAACTAATCCATAGGCTGTCGTGGTATTCTTCGTTTTAAGTGTAGGGAATATCTCTGGAATTGGTAATAACTCTGAAACTAGAATGATGTTTTCAGAGCAGCCACTGTATAACCCAAAGTATAGCTTTTACTTAGAAATGAAAAACACCACTTCTTTTCTGTGCTATGGAAATATCTGGAACACACTCTTATAAAGTCTATTTAAAAAATAGACCAACATGTATGGATTCATGTTTTAAACATGAGCTGCAGCACAATATGAATCTTATTCTGTTTTCCCCCTATTTCCCTACATTTAAAAAAATCCATAAAGCCATAAAAGAACAAACCAGTAAACTAATGAGAAGCAAGGACATTTCAGTAAAAGGCCACAGAAAAATGAAAAGTGATTGCAAATCTCCCATAGATATAATTAGACCTACTGCTTCAAAGGGAAAAAAAATACAAGTCTAGTATATTCAGTCATATTTTTTCCTGGTTTAATTTTTTGATTGCAAATAAACTATTCAATACATTTGTCCCTTTTTTCCTGTCCATTATCCAACCTGCACTCTGCAGATATGGTTGTTATTTGTAAATATAACAAATCTCAGGCTAGAGGATGCCTACAAATTATTTTCTCTATCAGCTATTCACTATTTGTGGTGTATAACTGGCTTAGTAACTCTGGAGTAAACTCACACCATGCTTATCCCTTAGGATAGTCATAGATCATTTTTGTTTCATTCTACCAGCACTCATTACAGACAAATGCTGGTGCTCTGGTTAATGTGAAAATTAATGAGCAAAATTCTGCCCTGCCATACACACTCACTCCAGACACAAACCACCTCTCAATGGCAGCGAAAGATCTGCAAGCTGAATGAGTTCAGAATAGATCCACAATGTGGAGAAATCTGCCTGACAGTAATGACTCGATAAGAAAACAGAGGCTCAAAAAGAAGAGGACCTCTAATTATGTCAACCCAGCATCTAAATCCTGCAGTAGAGTAGTACTGCACTTTCTACTGCTACTCCATAATCTGGAGATTTTATTTTCACACAGATCCTATCACAACCAACACCCCCTGGCTCGATGCAGAGAGTAGGATTTGGCAGATAGAAACGAGAGACGGAAAAGGCCTGTACTCCATCTGCCCAGCCAGTATACTATTGTTCTCTACGGTATATTTTCCTGTGCTCTGTATACATACCGTTTTGGCTACCAGCACAGAAATTTAGAACATAACATTGTCTCACGGGGTGGAATGTAATTTGCATTTGTGATGCTGATATACTGATGTCTAATGATTTTAGTTTAGTAGCAATGCACTTATTACAATGAGTAGTTTGTACTGCCAGAATGCCTAGGAGCCCCAGCCACAGACTAGGACCCCTTGGTGGCAGGTGTTGTACAGACACAGAACAAAAAGATAGTCCCTGTCCCAGAGAGCTTATTGTAGTTTATGAAATACATCCACCCCTCATTCACACACGTATTAGGCATCATAACAGACTTCTTGAGTGAACAAAGTCTGTTATCAAAGCACTTATTTTTGGTAGTTGTTTTCCAATATTTTCACCTCTCTGCAGACATGTTGACAGACACACTGATCTACAATGAAAGCAATTCCCTTGCATCAAGAACACTCCTTTCCCAATCCCCTGGGGCAGTCTCAGTAACAAACACTGCTCAGAATACCAGCCGTGGCAGGATACTATCAGACGTTAGTTCCTTTGGGTGCAACCAGGAGCCTGAGCTGACAAGCAGGGTTGTACAAAAAGAGGCCTATTCCCTACAGTGGCTTGCCAGCAATGGTCTCCACGCTCTATTCAGCAAACAGGTGTGACATATGGAAAGATGGTTTCTCAAGCCATCTGAAGTTTTCATTTGGATGCTGAGATTGTATTAAGAGTGACAGGCGATTGCCATCTGGTGATTTCACCCTCAAAATGAAATAGCCGCCGGTGTACCCGGCATCACACATTTTCATTCATATCATGATCATAGTGAAGTCAATTAAAACAAAGCACTTTTCCTTCTCTGTTCCACGATCCACCCTCCAGGGTTTACGTCCATTTGTAACATCTTCATCACCCACTTGTCTTTCCGTGCACCATCAATGAACTCATCAAGGGACAATTGCCCTGTAGAAGAAATAGGGAAGATAGAGATTGATAAAGTGTGACAGAAAGGCCTGGTTTACACTTAAAATTTAGGTTGACATAGCTGTGTTAATCAGGAGTGTGAAAAATCTACACTCCTGAGCACTGTAGCTATGCCAACCTAACCCCCAGCGTAGACACAGCTAGGAAGATGGAAGAATGCTTCTGTTAGCCTAGCTACACCTCACGGAGGGAGGTGGTATTCCCTCACTGACAGAAAATGCCGCGAGGAGGCAGCAGGACACTACACTGCTAAAAGTAGCATTGTAGCTGGAAAGGCATTGCTTGGGCAAATAGAGAGTATGTGGGGTATGGACTTGAATACATACCCACAACCTGCAGGCATGTCTTTACTTACCTAAGCTATGCCTCACCAACTACACTGCTATATTTACCTATGCTAGGTGGACTACGTATGTATGTACCCTACGTGCTCCCAAAAGAAGGGTGCAGTGTAGATGCACCCTATGAGGTTTTGCCGGCATACCTATACTGCCATAGCTATGTTGGTGTAGTCCCTGTAGTGTAGACATACTCGAAGTCAGAGAGAAGAGGAGAAAAGGAAGCAAAAATAATATTCTCTACATTAAATGCAAATGTAACAACGAGGGCAGCAATTCAGTACCAGTCCTCTGCTCATCGATATGTGACCTGTCTTCCAGGGTGCTGTAAAATCACCAAATCTATAGGTATTTCAGGTTTCAATCCATCCCCCAACACAGTTACGCAAAGATTATCATCAGATCCCTTTCCTAAGGCCTTGTCTACATGGGAGAAATTGACTGTTCAGAATAACTATTCAGCTATCGCTATTCTGGTGTAATTTTGCTGTTCTGGAATAACGCCTCTGTGTGGCCTCTCTATCACTAAATAAAAGTGATTTTATCTGGAGGAATTATTCCAAAGCAGAGTAATTACTCTCCAATAAAGTCACTTTTATTTTGGAACAGTGTCCACATGGGGTTATTCCAGAATAGCTAATATTCTAAAATAGCTATTCTAGTCAATTTCCTTATGTAGACAAGGCCTAAGAGACAGAAAAATATTCAGGCCTATCCTTCATTGAGTGGGCTTTTGACTAAGATCAAATGTTGATATAGTTTGATATCTGATACATCCTTTCTCAGGCGAACTCTGAACCTGATCCTGCAAACCGTTACTGATGTGAGTGGTCCCACTGACTTCAATGGCACTATAAAGGACTACTCCAGGGTTTCAGGATTGAGCCCTGTATTCTGCCTTTGCAGGGTACCTCATGATCCCAGAGATGTAGATGGGTGTGGTATAGTTACTTAGCTAGATTAGAAGATCTTTGCCATGTTGAACTCCTGTTTCCTTATGTTATGATAACAGGAAATGTTCTCCCTCCCCTTGATATTGACCTTAAAGGACTTACTTCAAGATTTACCCCAATGTAACTGAGATCAGAGCTTGGTCCATCATGTCTAATATGAATAAGATGATTTTCCTTCTAGGTGATCAACAATAAAGCTGATTAAATTGGTCTAGCCAGCAGAGGTGTCTGTTCACAAAGCATGAATCCAACATGAGCTGTAAATTTCTTACCGTCCCCATTCTCATCCACTAACTGAAATATCCTGTCCACGACTTCCTGGGGGGAGAGCAGTGGAGTCCTCTCTTCCATTTCCGACCGACACACTTTCTTCAGCCTGTAAATAGACTGGAAGAAAAGAAGCTTGTGAGTAAACAGGGTTGTCAAGCACAAAACGGCAAAGAAAGAGAGTTATTAATGATGACATTTAGCACTTTGAACCTGCTGTCTGTCTGTGTCTATCACAAACATTAATCAAACCTCAATGATCCCCAGCAAGCTAGGTAAGCAAGTATTATTGTCCCTATTTTACATATGGGAAAATTCATGCTGAAAAGTTAAACCATTTGCCCAAGGCTACATAGCATGTCAGTGGCATATCTGGGGAAAGAACTCTAGTGCATCCCTCCATCCATCCATGCCTCCCAGATCTGTGCTTACACTGCTTGTTCACATCTCATTATTAGTATTATTACTAATATATTTGGGGGTGTAGATAGTTGCTGATATTGGGGCCAGCTTTGGCAGTCACTGTGCTACTTCTGGCCCTGTCACTCTCCAGCTGCAGAAAAAATTTCTCTGCTAATAGAAAAAAAAGAGGGGGAATGGAAATAATAATAATAATTAAGTGAAAGTAAGAATAAATGTTATTATTGATTAATTAATTAATTAATCTAAATCCTCGGGATTGATTCCTCTTCTGGGTCCAATTCTGCTCTCATGGAAGTTTTTGCCACTGAATTCAATGGGAGCAGGAACAGATTCTTGCATGCAACCCCCTAGAAGCATTTTAGTCTGTAAACATGACTAAAATGCAAAACCCCAGTAACAATAATGACCGTGCATTTATGTAGCACCTTTCATCCAAGCAGATCCCAAATAGATGTACAATTTCAGGCTAAGAGCAGATGCACTAGTATGTTAAAATATCTGGTCCAAATTGGAGTCAGTGGTATTACTCAAGATTTGGAGTGGTGTAGTTGAAAGCACAAAGTGGTCTATTCTGTTTTCTGTCACTAGAATTAGACAGGTCTTTTCTATTCACCCCTCCATCCCAGCTGCTCTTGGGACAAATGCCTCTTCAGCACCAATTGTGTTCATGAGGCCGAAGTGTTCAGCTGGCATCTTGCCAGCCTGGAGATTGGTGAAGGCATGACACAGCCATGCCTGATTCCGTGTTGACCTTAAAACCATGGCTAAACTTCATTAGGGCTGTCCTCCCTGATGGTGCTGATCAAAGGATCCTCACCACATCTGCTGCCCATGACCTATCCCAAAAGAGGGGTCAATTGGCTTTAGTGAGGAAGATACTGGCTAATTATAATCCCCTCTGTGACTACTAAGTATTTCCCTGGTTGATTAGGAGAGAATTGCGCAGATACAAAATTTGTTTCGGCATCTGATCCATGATCCGCAAACATGGCCTGTGGATATCCACATTTGCGGATGTGGCTATCTGTGGATATAAAACAGATTTCCACAGATTTGCAGGGCTCTAAGAATTGGGAAGAAGTTCCCAGAAGAGGTTAAGTGCTCAGGTGCCACAATGAAAAGAGAGAGAGAGACAGAGAGATATGCAACCTTAATTCTTTCAAAGGAAAGCTGATCCTGCCTTGTCAAAGAGAACCTGTGCCAAGAAGAGCTAGACTGTCCTGATTTCTCTGAACACATTCATTATTCAGAAAGATTTTTCTAAGATTTCAGCTGATACATTTTCAGCCTACAGGGAATCCATGAACTGGGGACTGTGACTATTTGCTATTTTTTTATTCATCATGATCACTTGTGTCACATCGTATCTTTCTGATCCCTGATTGGGTAACTGAAAACTTTTAAACAGGAGAAGACTGAATAAGGCATAGTGATTATCCTTGTTTCATGCACAAGCAACCTGGCTCACGTAAGAAAAAACAGCTTTTTTTCCAACCACTTGTGTGTACAAAGCTCATTCAAGCAAATGTTCATCAAAGGGACCTTATCAAACCGAACACTGATGGGGATTCTAATGGATATTATTAATGCTGTTTTTGCAGCATTCACTTGACTCTAGTTATGAGCCTAATCCCAGCAATTTATCCTCTCCAATTAGAACCAGAGAATAAAATTCACCCTTCTCCCTCACCCTGATCATTATTTATTCCATACTCATTTCACATGTGACAATGACATCAGTAAATTAGAGCTGGCCAAATTTTTCCAAATTTTGATTTTTCAACAAAACAAAGGGATTTTTTTTTTGCAGAGAGTTCGCCTTTCTTTGATCAGCTTTTTTGATACAGTGTCTTTTCAGAGAATCTCAAAGGGGTTTCACAAATATCCCTGTGAAGTAGGTATGTATAATGATATCCAAATCAGGTAACCACAGCACAGAGAGATGGAGAGTTTTGTCCAAGGTCACACAAGAACTAGAATGCATGAGTCCTGGCACTCAATCCCTTTGCCCTAAACCTCTATGCCACAAGCTCTCCCTCAACAGCTGTGTACGTATGAACAGCAATTGCAGAATAAATAGCAGAAATTCACAGTGTGGATCAGCAGGGATGATTCTGCCCAGTATTACCACTAATGTGTGTCTCTCCCCTTACTGCTCACTATTCAGGCAGGAAACCTTGACCAGACTCATAAATAATATGGGGGTGAAATTCACCCCTTCCACACCAGCCAGAGTATGTTGTTGTATGAGGAATTCACTGGTGGTTACAGGGACAGGTCCTCCCTGGCAACTGTGCCTGCCTCCTGCCTTCCTGGGCCTCTTATGTATGGTCTGTTGGCAACTGATCCATATATCTGGAGATCATGGAACTTATTCCCTGGCCCGCCAGGCCATTGCACAAAGGATGTGGTAGTCCCTGTCACTAAGGCTGACCATTCTCACTTAGAGCTTCATCATTATCCCAAATTATTTCTGCAATTGCTAACTCGCTTGAGAACAGTACAGGTCATTATGTTGAGCAGGGAAGGGTGTCTTGCTTAATGATATTAATCCCTTGGCTCATGAATAGTATGTGGTATAAAGAGCCTCCCTGTTAGGGTGATTTTACCTTAAATGAGTAGATAGATTTAGATCTTGGGCTTAAGGCATTGAACTGGGGCAGAGAAGATGGTTCTCTCCCGGCTTTGCCACAGGCTCCCTTTCTTTGAGCAAATCACTTCATTTCTCTGTGCTTCCCTTCCCCATCAGTAACATGGGGATAATAACCTTTACTTACATCCTTTGTCTGTCTTGTCTACTCATTTTGTTAGCTCTTTGAGGAAGAGACTGCCTTTACTATATGTATATATAGAGCCTAGCATAATGGGCCCCTGGTCTCAATTGGGTCCTCTAGATGTTAGTAATAGTGAAGTCTTACTTACATCAACTATTTCTAAGAGCTCAGGTTTGTCTATGCAGCCATTCCCATCCTTGTCGTACACTTTAAATGTCCATCTCAGCTTGTGTTCCAATTTTCCTCGAAGGACAAGATTCAAAGCCGCGACATACTCCAGAAAATCAATGGTGTTATCCTGTAGACACAAGAGAGGCAACCACAGGGACACTTAGTCAGACCTGATCAATACAATTGTGTAAACACGGATGAAAAATATGCTGAGGTGATTTTCTTGATTATGTGGTTATTTCTTTGCTTCCTTACATTTTTAAAGGAATCCTGTGCACTTTCAAGCCAATTGATTGATTGATTGTGCAAAGTGGGATCTGTTGTTGAATCTGATCTGAAGGTTTCAGATGTTCACTGTCGTAAACAAAAAACAGAGCCTTCCCCAACTGCTATGTTTAACTAGGTGAGAAGGGAAAAGACAAGGAAGAAATCAGGTCAAGTCTTGTATATAGAGAATTTTTTAAGCTGTGGTCTATTTATTTTAATAAGGAACAAAAAACGCTGTTTAAAATGTGCATTTATTTTAGTGTGCTCTAGAATTGCTCAGAGTGGATGAAATTCACCCCTGTGCAGAGGGCCAGCCAGAGTCTATGCTTTGCATAAATCCTGCTTAAGCCCCACTTAAGTTCTGCTTTGAGAGTTTTAACTGGGACTTAGTACCACATAGGCCTTTGCACAGGGATGAATTTCACCTTCTGTGACCCTGCTGGATTGAAACTGACATCAGCCCAGAGTAATCTGAATTTCCAAACAACAGAAGATTTTTTAACAATATAAAGATAAACCATGATCCAGTCTACAAAGGTACTTGTGAGCTGGTGTCTATAACATGATGTGCTGTTGCATGGAGATCTGAGGTTCAAAGGGAGAACGTAGTGACTTTTCATGAATACCTAAAGCTACAGACCTGGAGCTAGCTCTTTAACTGGTGCAAATTGCTGCAGCTACATTGACTTCAATAGACTTAAGCCAGTTTACACCAGCTGAGGATCTGGCCCCACATTCCCTACCACTAAATCCGAGGACTGTCTCCCCTCAGGGCAGGTTGCCCTCAGACAGGGCCTGCTATGTAATACCAGGTTTACAGATGTATCAGCTCATGCCCAGTGATCAGGACATTGGAAGATGCACAGGAGAATACTCAGACGGCCTACAAAAATGTGCACTTCTTGAGGCAGTGGGAATCACCTGCCAATGCCCAGCATGTTCATCCAGTTTATTATGGCTATTCCATAACAGTTTTGGTGGGCCTGTGCTTTATGGGAAGGCCAAAAGGTCTATACTTTGCAGGCTATGATGTCAGAAAGATTTCCTTATATTCACCCTCATAACATTTTGCGAGTATTATGATCATTACATCGTTGTTAAAAATATCCCCTTTTTCATTCCATTCATGCCTGCGCTTCTCTCCTGCTAGTGCTAATGGGAAGTATGTGCAATATGTGCACTCACTGCAAAACTGACTTCTATGACCTGATACTGCAACTGTTAGTGTGCAGGTCCCCGGTTGCCCCTGGTTGGAGCTCCATTGACTTAAATGAGGCACTCACGTGCTGTCATGTGCAAGAGAGGGGCCTGTGTTTGTCTGGAAATGCAGTCTTTGCTGAATGTATATCATTTCAAATTAGAGTAATGCAGAGGCAACCACACAGACACTTAGTCAGTCCCAATGCCCATTTAGACACAGTTTAACACCTTTAAGAAACAATCTTAATGAGATTAAACTGCATTGAAAAACACCCCTTTTTGCTCATGTAAACAGCAAGGCCCTGAAAGTCAATGGGGTTACACAAGTGCCCACCGGCATGGCTGCAGTTGCAGTACTTGGGCTTAAGGTTTTGAAGAAGCTTCTTTTCAGCAACCCAATTTCTGAGCCAAATGTGATTTGTCAGTCTCTTTCATGGCCTCCCCTGCTATCCTTTCTCTAGACTTGACCCTACTGATTTAAATGGAAGCAGGATAGGGACCCTCTTATATCTAATGGAAGGCCGATGTCCGTCACCTCTTTGTCCCACAGTGGGAGCTGGCTGCTTAACTCCTTACACTCCTTTCAAAATCTACCTACCTATCTATCTAACTAACTGATAAGGTTAATATTTAGCAAAGCAGATTGAAATTAGAAGCCTATTTCTCCATTGCCTTGACCTTGTGTAATCATTTTCACCAACACAAAGTTAGTACACAGTGGGCATAAAGTGTTACTGAACTGGAATGGTAGCATTTCACACTCGTTTTGCAAAGGTGCAAATGACAACACAACAGAGAATCAGGCCCAGAATGTTATAATTATTTAAGCCACTTCTTAATTCTTGAATGGTTTAAATCAATATATTGTTTAACTTCCACCTGTTTATCATTATTTGTGCATCTGATAATGATACCTAGCTCTTACAGAACACTTTTCCCAATCCAAAATGCTTTTCTTGTTTATAACGTAGCTGATGTTATTAAGATGTGTCGGTCGTCACTACTTAGGGACTTACCTTGCACTGCTCATGGAAACAGCAGCTATGAAAATTATTTAAATTATATCAGAGAATTATTAATTTTCCTATGAGAGCCGTGGAGATGACATTTCAGAGCATCGGACGCTAACAAAGACCAAATATTGTCATGATAGTACAAATAATTAATGTTAACAGAAATGAGATACATGGTAACTCTTCAGGATAAAGTTTGTCTTATTTTGTGGCTTGCACATTTCTGGTGCTTAATTAATCATCAGTCGTCATCATGAGTTACCGTGGGAGTGAAATGAGCCAGTGAAATCAGGGGGGCTGCTTGCAGAGTGAAGTACAAATCAGGATGAGTAAGAGTGGCAGAATCTGGCTCAGTAACAGTCATCTCAGCACTGGATCAGTGAGCTCCAGGGGGTGCTCCAGAGTGACTGAAAAAAAGAGCACTTCGTCCTGTTATTTTGGCCTACCAGCTGCGCCTTCATTCTATATTAACTATATACCACAGGGATCTCTTTTAGGACCTGATCCAAAGACTAATTAAGTCAATTGGAATCTTTCTATTGACTTTGGTGGGCTTTAGAGTAGGCTCAAAGTGAAGTGAGTTCCTGCACATGACAGCTTCACCCACCAGATGTTTCACTAAAACTGGGATTGCAGTCTGTGCATTCATGGCACTGTCAGTACAAGACTCTCATTCCCTTTCACAGAATACAGAACCTCACTAGACTTTCGTTCACTACAATTCCCTCTATACCATGAGAGGAAGATAACTTTTTGGCATTTATCTCCCTAGCCAGCTCTACTGTGTGAGGATCTTTGGGAAAAATTGCCTAACATGGGAGAGCCTAAAGTTAAGCATCTAAATCCATAGTTAGGCATCGGAGTGAGAAAATTTTGGCCTTAATTGTTACCTATGGTTTAGATTCAGCTACCAGAGGATGTTTTCATTTAGTTAGTCCTTGCACCATGGGAGGAACTAGAGCCTCTTCTTGGACTACCAGGGCTCAACCCTGATAGATCTGTCACTAACTTTGTCTCAGACTTAATAAAAAACAAACAACAGGATGCAATGAGCCAAGACAATTCCCAAATTTTAGAAGGAAAAGAAGACTGGTGATTGATCGACTTAACCAGCACCACTACTGCGGGTTTTTGACACTTACCCCATTCTTATCAAAAGCTTTGAACATAGTCTCAATATACTCTGCTGCTTCCTGGTTATCCTGGACTCCAAAGAAGCGCTTGAATTCATGCATGAAGAGAGTCCCGCTGGGACATTCCACTACAAACTTCTTATACCATTCCTGCAACTCAGCAACATCAATGTCTGTTTGTTCCCCTTCCTCATTGGTGAAATGTTGTCCCATGTTGCTCCCAAAAACAGAAGAGACAGAAAGACAGAAAGAAAAAAGAAAGGAAAATTTAGTCAATGTCCTTTAGTTTATATTGTTCCTTTTTCTCCTTCAGCTGCTTTTTCTTTCTTCAGTTTCTTCTTGGGTTATTTCCTGTCTTTGTTTCTCTTTCCTATCTTTCATGGGTACTGTATATTTCTGTTTTATCACCTTGTGTTGCTTTTGCTTTATTTCTTCTCTTCGTTCTTTCTCTTTCCTTCTATTCTGTGGTCTCTGCTCACCCCTACAATCTCATTCCCTCACTAGAGGATCCTGGAGTGGGTTCCCTTAGTTAAATTAATACATGTGGTGTCAGACTTGGATAAGAATAACTAAGATCATTAGGAGATTCCCACTATGCGTCACAGAAACCTTCACATGTTCCAGAGCTGTGCCTCATTTAAGAGCAAACTCCAGGCAGGATCAAAATGATTTCTAATGTCAATCTAAGGATTTGAACACTGAGATTCCCACTAATATGTGATGTATAATCCCCTTCTCCCTGACTCTGTGCATTATTTGAATAATAAAGCAATCAGAAATGAGTAGTTTCTAATCACTGACACATGTATGAATTTTTTGGGATGGAAACTCTAGGCTTCCCTTCAAGTGTGTGAAATATTCACAAGGATAAGCGAAACTACTAGAAATAGGGGTGTTTTTACTTTAAAAAAAACTCTAAAACAGGTCCATTTTGGTGAAAAATGTGCCATTTTTGCACATTTTTAATTAAAAAAGGGGCTCCTTTTCCAGTGAAAATGAGCTTTTAGGTAAACATTTTTAAAGCGTCTGAGTCAACTCATCAGCCTTGGGGTCTTTTGGAAATCCCACCCATAGTACCCCAATAGGAAATATAGCATAAATTAAACTGAAATTACTTGGATATGATCATCTTGTTGCTTCTTACCCTTTGTTGCAACTGCTGCTATTTACACTTTCCATAACCATCTCACTGTTAATGTGTGTTCCCCATCTGTCTACCATTTATTGCATAGAGCAGTTTCAAACATTGTGTGAGTGCTTAACACACATGAATTTTTGTGTTTTCTCTCAAGGAGACTGCAGTTCAAAATTTCAAATTGTGTGCTGAAAGTTAGGCATCAATACCTGGATCTCAGAGCTGCAGAACTTCCATTGACTTCAGATGGAGCTTAGGGTTCCAAGCACCTCTGAAAATCAGGCCCATCTAGTTGCATTAAATATAGATTTAGGTGCCTGCCTTTAGGAACCCAGGCTTGAAAATTTGGCGATTGGATTTTCCTATTATGAATTTTTCATTCTCTGATATTCTGTTTGCATAAATATTGTCAGTTAGGTTGTATTAATGACTAACTCTTGTTTATTATAGGCCCTGATCCTACTTACATATATGGGTAACTTTATTCACATGAGAAGTCCTGTTAACATCAGGATTGATAAAAAACCAGGAAAATTATATATAACTATATATATATAAAACCTCTTAATGGTTTGTATATAAGATGTTTGATTTTCAAAAAACAGCACTTCTATACATTTATTTAAAAAATGTAAAAAAGAAAAATCATATTAAAAATCATTTTTTTCAAATCCTGTATCTCATTCATTGAAATGCTTGAAAGTGTTTACTACATGCTGTAATGAAATATTTCATATCTTACAGACAGAGGAGAAACATCAGCTTCTAATAGCTTACCGGTGATTATTATTTATTATTTATGTTATGGTAGCACTTATAACCCTAGTAAAAATCAGGACTGTATTATGTTGGGCACAGTATACAGATAACACAGCCCCTGCACCAGACACCTTACAATTTAATACATCACTCCCAAAGATTGGGCCCTCATTTCTCTATGTGCCTGATATTATTTTTTATTTTATTGTCATGTTTTTATGACAATACCAGAACATTATCCATTGCCGCACCAGGTGTTGGAGTTCAACGGGTCTTACCATGTAGCTGGAAACAAATGACCTATTGCTATAAATGTGCCTGAGCCCTCCTGACTCACAGATAGGATTCTACCCCTAAGAGGATTGGAGCAGCATTAATAGGAAACAATAGACTCCACACTTATAGTAGCAAGGGGCATGAAGATTAAAGTCACTTTTTTAGCAGTAGGTTAGAATATATAATGTCGTGGAAGAACATGGTTCAACAGCTCAGCTAGGCACACTGCTGTTTAGAAGAATAGCTCCTGGTCCTGCAACTCCTTACTCACTCATGCTGACCTTTTACTCATGCAAGGAGCCCCAGGGAAGTCAATGGGACTAAACACCTAGGTGAGGGCTTGCAGGAGCACATCCATACTTTGCATTTCTACAGCATTTCCAATCAAGGCTCTATAAGCACCATGTTGATTCACATCAGAGTCTGTACAAGGGGGGAGGGCACGGTCAGAGCAGGCGAAGTGTGGGTACAAATGGGGTCCAGTGGAGTCACCAGTGAGATTAAAGCTGCTTTCCCCTAGCAAAATGCCAAGTGAATTTCATTGAAGTGCAATGTACCAAGATGGTACAGAGAAATCCAATTGGCACCACCCTGCCTCAACAGGGATGGATTTGGCCCAGTGAAATTAAGCTGTGATCCTGTAAATACTTATGCATGTGCTTAACTTTAGTACCATTAGTAGTGTAAGCACACGCATAAGGGTTTGCAAGATCACAGCACCTATAAAGTTAGGCATTATTACCCCATTTTACAGAATGGGAAGCTGAGGGATTGTCTACACTGAGCAACAATGTACACTATGACAGTATGGTTTCTAAAGTGTACCAACTTGGGGCATGCTAATTTGTCTGTGTAGACCCTCCTAGGGTGAACTAAAAGTCCCCTAGTGTGCTTTAATGTAGTACTGTTTCCGGAAAATGGGGCTAATAATACTCCCTGAGTAAAGCTAATTTTTACTGGAAAGGTCTGCAGTCTTTCCTTACAAAGGGATCGACATACTTTGTGTTGCTGTCCTAATCAGAGACTGTCAACAATGCCAATTATTTCTCATGTGAATTTTTTAAAATGTTTCAGGTTTTTTTTTCTTCAAAATTTCCCGTGATAATTTTTCAGTTTTTCATGAAAAAACTTAAATATTTTTAAATGTCAATAGCAGTGTTTGATAAATATTTTTGGTTTTCAGTAAAAAAAAGTAATTTTTGAAAACCAGAACCATTCAATTTTACCTAAACTGCAACCAAAACTTGAAACTTTTTACTGGAAAACAATTTTTTTTTACTGAAAATGTGTTTTTTTTTAAGAGACATGCCTGCTCCGAGTCAGTTTTTCAATCAGAAGATTTGGCAACAGTCAGAAAAGATTTATCAATTATATGTGACAGACCTGCAAATATTATTCCAAACTAGGAAGTCTTTGCAGCATCATTTCAATACAGCAAGAGGCCAGTTGAAGAGGAATGATAGCAAGGAAGTAGGGGAAGCCATCAGGTACACCCTCATCAGGTATTTGATAAGCCTGCATTAATTACTCTCACTGAAAAGGTGAAACTATATTTAGCCAGTTGCTAAATCTGACACTACATACCAATAACCGAGGGGTAAATTATACATGTTGATACATGATTAATGATACATGTTATATGTTTACTCTGCCTTTACTTTCCTCTTTCAAATCATATTTATATAAAATGCAAACAAACATGCAACATCAGAAATTCCAATGGCTGGAACTTGAAGCTAGTCAAACCTAGACTAGAAACAAAGTATACATTTTTAACAGTCAGGGTAATTAACCATTGGAACAACTTACTTAGGGATGTGATGGGTTCTCCATCACTTCGAGACATGAAAACAAACTAGACATCTTTGTAAAAGGTATGCTATAGCTCAAACAGAAGTTGTGAGCTTGATGCAGAAATTATTGGGTGAGACATTATTCGGCCTGTAGATAGATAAATGCTGTTGTAACTTGGGATCTTGGTAATGAAATGTTGAATGCCAGCGGTGTAGAGCATTTCATCATTTTCTGCTGTTATATTTGAAAAACAGCTGCATTTTGGAATGTGACTACCGTGTGCACAAAACAAGGTTCTACATGCCTGGGACATTATGTTACCTCATTGTGTAACTCGGTTTTGCCTTGTGGTAATTTTGTGATATTTTCCCACCAAACATAATGGCTCTTCCCTATTTATTTTTGCTCCTCCCAAGTAATTTTAAACCCCTAGCTGCTGGTATGAAAATTCCTGTGCATACTACACGAATTCCCAGCTGTTCAGATTTTTTACACTGCAGATTTCACGCAGGTAAAAGTTATCTCCATTCTGCCAGTTTATTATTGTATGAGATAGCTTTTAATTATTTCAGTCTGGAGGATTTCTTCCTGCACTACTTCAGCTGTGCAAATTGGTGTAAATGTAAGTAGAGATTATTAGTTTTAAAAACAAAAGAAGAGATCTCTGAAGAACTCTGAACTATAGTAAATAGCTGACACTCAGGGAATGACTAGGGCTCCATGTGATAAGGAATAGATGGCCCCCAGGGGATGACCAATGCTGGATAAAATGACACATAGACTGGAGATGTGCAATGGTATAGTAAGCAGTTTGTTAGGTGACTGAGCTGCAAAAGAACCCGTGAGATCCAGATGAGGGTTCTGCCAGATGAGCCATGCCTAAGTTATCACCAGTGACAACAGCTCAGAAGCTGCTCTGTTTCCCAGCCAGGAGCATGAAAAGTTAGAATTAGGCAAACTAGACTGCTTTTTATCCTTCAGTCCATTGACAGAGCGTGTTCCCACATGCCACCTTTGATGAAGCCTGGAGGAAATTCAGGAAATGACTGCAGAGGGGTGGGAAGATTGAGTTGTTTGGCATCTGCATTAGCAATCATGTTTGTCTTTGCTGAGCATAAAAATGGCACAAAGAGGTGAGAGGATATCACCAGGTGTCTTCTGCCCCAGGCAAAGTCGTGCCAATCTTTATAAGTATGCAAGAATGGACAAAGCGTAACTCATTTGCTCTGTTGTTCCATGATTCTTAAACAAACTGGGTCTCATTCTCATTTACAGTAAGATCCCTTTTAACTTTTCTGTCAGTCTAAGCGGGCCTTAAGGTGAGCATAAGCCGAGGTAAGAGTTGTACACCAGCTCTGTTCCCAGGTGCTGGCATAGTGTACAGAGCTGGGTGTGTGGCCACAGTACACTGTCATGGCTATTTTATGCTTCACTGGGCCCACTGGGAGCCATGGAAGCAGACTGTAAGTTGGAGAAGACTTGAAACATCTCTAATTTACACCAAAGGCCAGGCAGGCTCTATCACGGCCCCAGAACACAGGAAATGCAAAGGTGGCTTAAAGAGATCTATGCCCCCTCCGCCCCACTGCTGCCCAAAGTGCAGGAATGGAGAAACTAAGAATCAGGCTCACTGTTTCTCTTTCTTCTGTAGGCTCATTTGCTCTCTTTCCAGCTGCCTGCACAAGTCTTTGCGCTACCCTATGTCTTGTAAAATTCTCATTAGTTGGAAAATTAGCTATAAAATCAGGCAATAGCCAGAGCCAGTTCACAAGCAGCTATCTGTAATTTTGCACCAAGGTTCGGAGAAGCCGGGAGATATTTCATGCCAAGCTGGAGCAGCAATAGAAGGGCCCAGACAAGTTCAAAAGGCACAGAATGGATAAAAACAGCTAGCAGTGGGAAGCTCTATGCCAATATCTATCTATCGATCTAACTATCTAAACGTTCACCTCTCCTGAGCCCATCACCAGGGGATCTGGGTTGCCACATGCTTTTTATATGTGGGAAAAAATGACAGTATAGCAGATATTATTATCACTTATAATTTATTACAGTAGTACCCAAAAGGCTCCATTCAAAACTGGGCCCTCAATATTGCACCAGTCTGTTAAATAAACACAGTTTTGCACAGTGAACAAATTACCAAATCCAGTAATGCAGATTGATACTACTGAGGAGGTAATGGTACCATGTACTGCTAAACATCTGCCATTTTTCACCCCAGAGGTGGTTGCATTTCAGTGGTGAAGGTTGTGATTTCTGTATGAAAAAATTGTAAAGCACACAACAAAAGACTCGAGAAATGCAAATTATGTTTTGAACGTTTGTTGAAAAGTTCTGAAACTTCAAATAAATGTAAAACCTTGGCACAAGGTTAAAACTTGGGCAAAGTCCAGGCTTTCCAAAATTAGGAACACCATTAGGTGCTGGGTAGCTGCGTGGGCAGTAAGGAGAAGGGACTTTCCTGCTGTTTTTCTGATTCATTGAAACTGAACTGTAATGTTCAACTTGCTCTCTCGAAACCAAGATTCACCCTTGAGTCACTGCTCCCCAACTATGAAAAAAGAAGGTAAAATCAGTAAGGGATTGCTGAGAAACATCATTTGCTGACTGAAGACAGAAAATGTGCCGGGGAGAAGTAATGCACAGTAGTGGAGTCACAACAAAAGGTATGTTTATGAACAGCGATGGAGCTTTGTTATGAAGCGGGGAGGGAGCAGTTTTACGGATTTCTGAGAATGCCATCTGTCTGTGCTTTCATCTGTTAATCATGCTTCATCTTGAAGTTTCTCAGTGGTTGATGCTAGGGATCTGTTAGGGCAGATCTGTCTATGCCAAATTGAGAAAAAGAACAAAGGTTCAAATTTCTACAAGAGAGAGTGCAACAGAAGAATATATTGAAACATACCAAGAACATGACTGCCTACACCTCATTTGCTATAATAATATTTTGTCCTTTAAAGGGATTTTTTTTAAACAAGGATCTTAAAGTGCAGTCTACTTTGAAAAGAGACTGTATAAATGGCAGAATTGGGGCTCTTTCTCTCTATTTCTCAATAATTTGCAGTTCAGGATAGAGACCATATCTTCATGTATGTCTATCTTGTACCTGCCCAATGGGACCCCAACCCTGACTAGAGCCTCTGGCCACACTTGTAATATATCAAATAATCATATACGTACTGTTTATTAGTGAGGGGACGTGCTTCCTTCCTAACTGCTAGCCCTGCAATCTCATTGTAGGATGTGGGTCAAACTTGTCTGCTTGTTCACCATCATTAGTAATAAAGATTCTGCACAACCCAGTTCTCCCCTGTTGGTTACACTTGTGCAGTTCCATTGCTTTCTATTATGCCTTTAATGGCTGCATCTACTCCAGGCTATTTTCCTATAATCTCCCACTGGTGCTATTGGTTGTTCAGTGTGATTAATTTGAGCAAGAGTGTTGTCAAGCTTAAGATGAACAACAGTATTGCCAGTGTTAGGCCTAAAACTTCCAGAAGCTTTATAGAGTGAGCTTTGCAAAATAATCTTTAAAAAAAAAAAGACAGACCCGCCACCAAGCTTTGCAAAATTAAGCTGCAACTTGTGGTTAAGAGACGCTGCAACCAAAAAACTGATTCCTATGTGGGTTTGATGGGCTAGGCCTTTAGGCATTGGTCATCAAGATAACCTTACTCACAATCAAGCCAATAGCCCATTTAGAGGCAAGTTACCTGGAGAACTAAGGAAAACCACAGTCAAAACAGTGGGCTATATAGAAATAAGCTATCTCCTTGAGCATAATTTATAAAACTAAAACAATAATTGGCTATAAGAAAATAAGTAAGCATGAATTATACAGCCAAAGCGACAACACTAAATTTTGCCTAACCTGATTAGTTGACCTGTTTCAAAACACGGCGGGCAGATGAGATTAAATGTGTAGAACCTCAGGTGTGTGTGTGTGTGTGTGTCTTGGTCTAAGAATCAGAGGGGTAGCCATGTTAGTCTGGATCTGTAAAAGCAGCAAAGAATCTTGTGGCACCTTATAGACTAACAGACGTTTTGTCGCTTGGTCTAAGAAGTTATTCTCTTTGATTGGTCTGAACCGCACCCCCTGAACCGAGGAAACCTGAACTGCACCAACTATCTGCACCTGGCGAATGCAAAGAGCGGTTGACTAGAAGGTAACCTATTCTCGGTAGGGTAAGGTTTTAAAAGAAAAAGTCTGGTTGCATGCAAAATAAGGTAACGGAGTAAAGAAGTCTGGGTTGCTCGAGCTGTTTTGATCTCAAGTTGTACTGACGCTATAGTATTAAAAAATGATAGTGTCGGGATAATTTAATCTCAGATTATATTAGTGCTGCAGTATTAAAAATACTAGTAAAAGTTTAATACTAGTGTTAAATTGTTTAGAAATAGTAGAAAGTTGTTAATCAATATATAGTATCTTTGTTTGTACTTATAATTATTAGGGGCAGGAATAAAACTTGCAAGGTTAATAGTTAATAAGTAATAATAGCTTTGCATGTACTCGTGCCTGTCATCAGTAAAAACTGGCAATATTAAGAACATGCTTTTATAGTAATAAGTAGCTAATGCATAACATTGCCTGTACTTGTGTTTGTTTGCAATATAATTTGCCATTTATATTAATCCTTATTCAATGCTGGTCTTTAATTTTTCTTTTCCTATTCTGTCTGTGTTGCATTTATAGCCGTAAGTCATTAAGGGCCTAGCTTGAGGAATAATCAGTAGTTTTAATTTCTTTATATGGACACCACTTAACCTCATTACATCTGTGTTGGGAAGTAGCGATCACCCAGAGCCCCATTTGGACCCTGATGTTTGTCCCCCTCTTCCTATATCTCCGCATTCAGCTTCACTAGCAGAAGCTGAGTTGGTGCAGTCTCCCAGCATTTTAAGTACGCTGTCCTCCAACCTTGCCCAGATCAGGCCTGGAGCGCAACGGTTAAAACACTAGCAGCCACCAGCACCTTTTCTCACTGTGACATTTTAGGGGGAAAAGTCTAGTGTATTCAGGCTCTTTGTCGCCTGTGAAACCCTGTTGTGTTTTCCCAGGTGTTGCTTAGGCAGAATTTGGCTCTGAAATTGTAATTTAGCTAACAATTTTGTGGATGATGCAGGAGCCAGGCTATACTCTAGCTCTCTCTCCTTGTAGCAATGCTGGTTCCCACAGGGCTCACAGGAACAGTGGCAGCTTAATTAGGGCTTGTTTGCACAGGTAAGTTGACTGAAAGCAAAGTAATTATACTGGAATAAAGCCACTTTTATTCCATAACAGAGTGTCCAGACAGGGCATTATATTGGCATAGCTATAGCAGAATAATTATACCGCTATAATTTTCCTGGGCAGACAAGCACGTACTTCCAGCGGAGCAGGTATGGCGCTGCAGATGGGCTACAAGCAGGCTGTTTTTATTATCACTTTACAAAAGTAAGTTCCCCTATCTCAGAGGCAGGGAAACCGAAGAGTACAGAGGGAGCGTGACTTGCCCAATGTTCCAGCCAATCTGAGCCAGGAGTAGAATCCAAGGCCCAGATTCTTAAACCTGGGATAAAACACACTTGAATATAGCTCCAGAGATCCAGCCACTCTGGATCCAGTCCATCAGAGACCCCATGTGTTGGGTGCGCTGCCCCTCTGCCCTGCCCCCCACACCCTGTGGAACTGTGTACCCAGTGGGGCATGGATACAGGAACTGACCCACTGAATGCCCCCCACTCAAAATCCTCCCCACTGCCCCCAACACCTCCCGCCCCAGCTCTCATCCCTCCCTAACCTCCCGGCTCCGCCCTCTCCCGAGCGTGGCCGGGCCCCTCCCCAGCGCGGCTCCCGGGGGCGGGGCGGGCTGCGGCTGCGCCCGGCTGCACCTGGCCAGGTGAGGTAAGGGGGGAAGGGCGGGGCCGAGCCAGGAGCTGGGTCAGCGCCGGAGCCGGCTGCGCGGTGAGTGAGCGAGAGTCCAGCCCCCACTCCTTCCTCCAACCCCGCACTCCCTGCCCCCTTCCTCCAACCCCCTGCACTCCCTGCCCCATCCTCCGCCCCTGCACTCCCCGCCCCTTCCTCCAACCCCAGCCCCCTTCCCTGCACTCCTGCCCCCTCCTTTCCCCGGTACTCCCCGCCCCCGGCGCCCCCACCTGTATTGTCCCGTGGCTCCTCCCCTCAGGCTCCTTCCCTTCCCAGTCCCCAGCCTGCCCCTTCCCACCCGTCCACGGCCCCTTCCTGTCCCTACCCCCTCTCCACGGCCCCTTCCCACCCCTCCCACCTCCTGCCCCTTTCCACCCGTCCTCTGCCCCTTCCCACGCCCCCAGCCTGCCCCTTCCTATCCCCCCTCCCCACAGCCCCTTCCTATCCCTCAGCCTCCTGTCCCCCAGCCTGCCCCTTCCTATCCCCCCTCCCCACAGCCCCTTCCTATCCCTCAGCCTCCTGTCCCCAGCCTGCCCCTTCCTATCCCCTCCCCACAGCCCCTTCCTATCCTCAGCCTCCTGTCCCCAGCCTGCCCCTTCCTATCCCCTCCCCACGGCCCCTTCCTATCCTCAGCCTCCTGTCCCCAGCCTGCCCCTTCCTATCCCCCCTCCCCACAGTCCCTTCCTATCCCTCAGCCTCCTGTCCCCCAGCCTGCCCCTTCCTATCCCTCAGCCTCCTGTCCCCCAGCCTGCCCCTTCCTATCCCCTCCCCACGGCCCCTTCCTATCCCTCAGCCTCCTGTCCCCCAGCCTGCCCCTTCCTATCCCTCAGCCTCCTGTCCCCCAGCCTGTCCCTTCTCACAGCCCCTTCCTATCCCTCAGCTTCCAGCCCTATGCCTTCCCACCTGCCCACAGCCCTTCCAACCCCTCAGTCTCCTGCTCCTCAGCTCTCCCCTTCCCACCACCCCCATGACTCCATCCCCGCCAGCCCCTATGGCTTACACCCGCCACCATCTGCCCTGGGGATGACCCCTATGCCTCAGGGGAAGCCCTGAGGGAAAATGGTTTAAGCTGAACTAGGCCTTGTCCAGACTAGGAAAAGAAGGTACGTCTTTTCAACTGAGCTGGATTAACCCAGTTCAGACCCCCTGTAAGCACCAGTGCAAGCAGTTTAACATATCTAGACTGATTCTAGCAGGTTGAATGATAGTCTTGGCAGTAGGGTTACTACCTGGCTGGTATTTGACCAACCTGGCTGGGTTATTTTTATGGTAAAGTTAATCTGTATCTATGCTGGTGTTAAGCTAACTTGATTGTTAAAAGTACAAGTTTTCTTAGCCTATAAAAAGCTTTAGGTCACTTATTACCGCGTATAGTTGACCCCTCTTGCCTTAGTCTATGGGTGGGCCATGGAAAGCCTTGGGACTAGTGTACATGTAGAAATTGATCAGCATCGTTAAATACTGGTCAGTTTCCTGAAATAGACAAGGCCTTAGGAAAATGTGGTTCCATTGATGTTTGACCACTGGCATTTTAAGCGCTGTTATCCTAACCATATTTATCCATTTGGTGTTTATTAAACTACTGGCAGCTTGCAGCCTGTCTACACTAGGCTTCACAATTTGGCTAACAGTAATGGAGCTGCACCAGTGTTAACAATGATAGGAAACCGCTGCCGAGTTTCCCTAGTATAGACAAGATCTGAGTGGTGATGTCCATCCACTCAGTGGTTCAGAGAAAAAGTACAGCACTCCAATGATGTACCTTACTGTGCTTTGCTGTCCCTTGTTGGGAAGCTTCTTCCCCTAGTATGTTTGGAAAAGCTATGAGGGAGAGCAAGAGACCCCGGGGTAGGAATGACTGTACCCCAGCTAAGCCAATTTACTTTCCATGATTTTCTGTCTGTGTAATTGTGATATCTCTTGGCTTAGGCCAGGGGTTGGCAACCTTTCAGAAGTGCTGTGCAGAGTCTTCATTTATTCACTCTAATTTAAGGTTTTGTGTGCCAGTATACATTTTAACTTTTTTAGAAGGTCTCTTTCTATATGTCTATAATATATAACTAAACTATTGTTGTATGTAAAGTAAATAAGGTTTTCAAAATGTTTAAGAAGCTTCGTTTAAAATTAAATTAAAATGCAGAGCCCCCCCTCCACCCCCGCAGACTGGTGGTCAGGACCTGGGCAGTGTGAGTGCCACTGAAAATCAGCTCGCATGCCGCTTTTGGCAGGAGTGCATAGGTTGCCTACCCCTGGCTTAGGCAATGAAAAGCAAGTCAGTTTCATTTCTGTTTAAAGGTAGTTTTCAGTTCAGTGCTTGCAACACAAACCTTGCAGCTGGGGAATATAGTGTGAACTGAGGTATGTAGGTAGAACAACATCGATACACCAGGCTTCCTGGATTGGGTATCAGGATGGCATAGGGTAGCCAACCCTCCAGGCTTGTTCTGGAGTCCCCAGGAATTAAAGATTAATCATAATTCAAGAGTATATCATGTAATGAAACCTCCAGGAATACGTCCAGGCACAATTGGCAACCTTAGGGTAGCAGCCTTTTCTACCCTTAACAGTAAGATGGGCCTAGCTACATCACTTAGGGGTGTGAAAACTTATGTATTGGGTGTATAAATCGTAAAATTAACTGTACTGGAAATGGCTCTAGGGCTGCATCTTCACTGCCGAGTTAACTTGAGTTAGTGAGAGCAGAAGAACACTTGAGCTGTGTGGAGTGATTGAATTAGCAGCACAGAGTTGTGCTAACTCAGCAGTAGCCAACCTATACCTCCTAATGGGCTAGTCATAACTCAAGTTACAGGCACTACCACACTTGAGTTAAGGGGTTTTGTATGGATGGGACTAGAGTTAGGAGCGAACACACATGTTTAACTTTACACAGAGGTTTTTTTTTTTTTTGTTATACTGAAAATTCACTAGGAGATTCCTTTTTGTCCTTTTCACCAGTGTATTCTGCATCCGTTTTAATAGTGTGTGGCAAGCCGGAGTATGAATCTACACTGCACCCACCTGCTGTGTGCTTATGTCTCATGTGGTCACTGCTACAATTCAGTGAAAGTCTTGGAGTGCGCCACATGATATGTTAGTGCAAGGCAGTCTGGTGTGCTGAAGATTTACACTATGGCTCGCTGCACACTAATTTGACAAACCCTTAGTCCAAAGTAGACAGAACGTGGTGACCTTATAGGGATGCAACAAAATGTTTGTTTGTTACAATTTTTGGAGACAGCTCAATATATGCTTTCCAGAGCAATAAAGGAACAGAAAGAAGCTTTTGTAGGTGGATAGCTGACTTTCTGTTGACATTCTTTTATGCTGTTGGGATATTATTTTATTAACAATGCTGTGTTAGGGCATCTGAAGTCTTGAATAGGCATCTTTTAACCTATTTCTTAAATCTAAATTAAAACAGCATTTTGCAACAGGATCTGAGTATTTTTCCCACTTGATAAATAAAACAAACTCTATTCTGGTTACAGATTAACTCTCTCTGATCACTTGTATCACGTGCCTTGGAATTGGACCTGCAGGTATTTCTACAAATACATTGATGTGTTTAGTCTTACGGTAGCTTCTTTAAAGCTTTTTGCACCTATGCTGAAATCATATTTTGTAACTTTTACATTAATAATCCTCAGTAGATAGTGAGAGATTCATGTATCTTCTACAACTATTCTTGATTAGGAAAAATATTTGTGTTGTAAGATTTATACACCCAATACATGTCTTTTTGGACCAAGGTTTTGTATGCTAAAAATCAGGCCAGATAAAAATAGTTATAAAGAAAAGTTTTGAACCACTCAAAAATGCAAACTTTAAACATGTACATGTAATTTAAGCCTCTTTTCAAGTAATTTGAGCCTGAAATTTAATATACTGTAAAATTATCTGAAGAATGCTCTCTATAGTCTAAATATCTTGAATTTTTTATAGAATATAAATCTTGATCACATGCAATTTTCATGTGATATTTTTAACTAGTTTTCACCTTGTCTGGTTGTTTACTTGATTCATTTCAAACTGGGAGTATATGTTAGATTGTTTCAGTTTTACTTTTCATTTGACATCTGGTTCTCATACATTGGTAAAATACTGCAATGTTTGAGTTGCAAACACAGTAGATGAGTATTTATTTAAATCTCAACAAACTTTCAGTTGATTTTTAAAAAGAGAAGGAGTTCTGTTAACAAGTTTAATAAATCCTTTTGATCACAAAACCTGAACTTGGGAAAAAGTGTTCCTTTAAACATGAGTAAATCTTTGCTGTTCATTTCCTTTCAAAACTCTCTTGTAACCAAACTAAAAATGTACTGGTTAGTGTAGTTTGGCATATTGAATAATGAGAGATATGAATGTCCTTCGTAAATAGCTGCAAGATTTGAACTACAGATGACTTTCATGGCTGTTTGGAATACACCATGTAGATGTGCAACTACTTTCAAATTAAATCTGTGTTTGGTATCTTCCGCTACAAAACAGACTCATTTGAGACTACCCTGCAATTGCTGAATTTTTGGGCGGAGCGGGGGCATGTTTTTTACTTCAGTTGAGGAGGGAAAAGAATATTGTGATTGTGGATAATCTGATCAAGTTGTTCAAGTTTTTTTTAAACTCTAATATCTTATCTTCCACTGTTTGTTTTTAGCTTTATCTCTTGCATAACAAGCTTTGCAGCATCTAAAACAACATTCTGATTGGGTTTTATCCTTCACTTTGCTCAATTATTAACACAAATTATACACCAACTTCTAATGTAGAAGGCTTCTGCTTTTACAATGATTTAACCCAGACTGTTTTAAACTGTTTGAAAACATTAAGGCCCTTTTTTAGTGACAGATTAGTAGAATATAATCTGGTTAAATCTAATAGCTATTACGTATTTAAAACATGCTTTCAAATAAATATAGAAGAACGGCAATTAATTAACCATCACATATGATATTCCTAATTCAGTTTCTATTGCTCAGCTTCAAGAAACTGTTAACTTTATTAGTGAATAAGAGACTCAGTTAATTCTTGGTGGTTTTCCTACTGATTGGTTTTTGTCTTTCTGTAGATAATGGCATTACATCCACGCAGAGTTCGTTTGAAACCCTGGCTAGTAGCCCAGGTAGATAGTGGCATGTATCCAGGCCTCGTATGGCTTAATCGAGAAGCAAAGCGATTTCAGATCCCCTGGAAGCATGCAACTCGACACAGTCCTCAACATGAAGAGGAGAACACCATCTTTAAGGTGGAGGAGGAAGGGCAAAAAAAAAAATCCTAATTTTGTTACACTGCTTTTCCAGCTACTTTTAAGCAGTTTGAATCTTGTTTTTTTTTTCTGCATGAACTGTTAAAAACAAACGCTTTGTGATGCTTTATTCTCTTGCTACCTAATGTTTATAAGTCAGACCAGAAACTTGCAAACGACACCACGAGTCTTTGTATTTAACTTCCTACACAAACTGAACACACCTCTTTGCTACCTATAATCCCGTGAATTCCAACACATAGGCAACAGCTCTAGGCTGGAGACAAAGTGGTGAGAGTTGTTTGGAATAATTATTGGATGATCATTCTAGTAACAATTTGTAGCCAAGTTTTGCCCTCTAAATGCATCCAGTTCCTTTGACTTCAGAAGGAATGTTGCATGCATCTGAGTGCAAAATTTGGCATTTAGTTGGGGGAGAGAATTGTTAAAGGCATCACTGTACTCATTCGTGTTTCTTTCAAACTACCAGCCTAATTCCATTATTGTAGAAGACTTCCTAGTTACTGCTGACTTTTAACAGGTTTGTTTCCTCTAATAGATACCTTTCCTGGAAAGTGGCTGGCTTGTTCTGAATATTTAGTGGCAAACTTTCATTTAGATTAATATTTCCTCTGTGCATAATTTGATCTGAAATCAGAATATGGAATAAATTTGCAGTGAACAAATTCAAGTGCACCTCCCTTTTCTGATATCCACTATTGTCGTTGTAACATCTCCCAAGGCAGTCTCAGGTGGAATCACAGAATTTGTCTGCAATGTGTGGCTGGATGCTACTGTTACACAAATTCTGCCTGTGTAACAGTAGCATCCAGCCATATGCGGCAGACAAGTTACTAAGGCAGAGTTTAGGGCTGTTTAAAAGAAAACTAGTATCTTGGCTAGTGCATTTCCCCCCTATTTAAACCAGCTTGTTTTAACCCAACAAACTATGGCCTACATTTTCAAGAGTGATTAGTGATTTTGGGGTGTTCAACCTGAGAGATCTAGAAGGGGCTGATTTTTGAGAAAGTGCTGATGTTCAACGCTATGTAAATCAGGCTTCATTAAGGTGTCTCAAGTTGGACACCCAAAATCACTAGTCACTCAGAAAAATTTGAGCCTTTTTTGTGTTAGAGGAGAAAGATAATGTGCAGGGGAACAAAGGTACTTTAATTGTTAGCTGCTCTAAGAAGTGTGGTAGCTTAGAAGATTTCTTGTAAAAGACGACAATTTTTTATAATGTATTTGTTTGGAAACCTGACACAATTAAAAATCGGCATAACAATGAACACTGTGTACTTTGCCCCCAGGCATGGGCTGTGGAAACAGGGAAGTACCAGGAAGGAGTTGACGATCCAGACCCTGCAAAATGGAAAGCACAGCTCCGATGCGCTCTTAACAAAAGCCGGGAGTTCAACCTGATGTACGATGGCACAAAAGAGGTGCCCATGAATCCCGTTAAAATTTATGAAGTGTGTGATATCCCACAGTCCCAAGGATCAATCATTAACCCAGGTGAGGAAAAGGGTGACACAGTGCAAGTTACTAAGCAGGCATCAGTCCAATACAAGTCCTGATATATTAACACTTTGTTTGCAGAGATAGCTGAAGTGGCAAGCATTGCTGACAGGTCGGGGGGGCGGGGTCCATGATGACTGACTAAACTAAAGGATTTAGACCCACATTCATCCCCCTTTGCTGAAATTAATGGAGTTATACTGGAGTGAGCTTCGCTTCTTACATAGGAACATAAGAATGGCCATATTGAGTCAGACCACTGATCCATTTAGCCCAGTATATTGTCTTATGACAGTGGCTGCTGCCAGATACTTCAGAGTGAATAGACAGAATAGGGCAATAATTGAGTAATCCATCCTCTATTGTCCAGTCCCAGCTTTTGGCCGTCAGAGCTTTAGGACACTCAGAGCATATGTTTGAGTCTCTGACCATCTTGGCTAATAGCCATTGATGGACCTCTCCTCCATGAACTTAACGAACTCTTTTTTGAACCCAGTTATATTTTTGGCCTTCACAACCTCCTCGGCAACAAGTTCCATAGGCTAAGATAATAAAGGTAATAACTGGAGATATACCAATCTCCTAGAGCTGGAAGGGACCTTGAAAGGTCATCGAATCCAGCCCCCTGCCTTCACTAGCAGGACCAATTTTTGCCTCAGATCCCTAAGTGGCCCCCTCAAGGATTGAACTCACAACCCTGGGTTTAGCAGGCCAATGCTCACACCACTGAGTTATCCCTCCCCCCTGCTGACTGCATGTTGTGTAAAGAAGTATTTCCTTATTAGTTTTTAAACCTCCTATTAACTTCATTGGGTGACTCCTGGTTCTTGTGTTACGTGAAGGTGTAAATAACATTTCCTTATTCGCTTTTAGGACACCATTCAGGATTCTATAGACTTCTATCATATCTCCTCTTAGTTGTCTCTTTTCTAAGATGAAATGTCCCAGTCTTTTTAATTTCTCCTCATATGAAAGTTGTTCCATACCCCTAGTTGTTTTTGTTGCCCTTCTCTGTACTTTTCCCAGTTCTAATATATCTTTATTGAGATGGCGTGACCAGAGCTGTACGCAGTATTCAAGGTGTAGGCCCTTATTTCCTAGTATATTAAATGTTGCACAGTCCTTGGTTATGCTTCTCAGTCTGCATCTTACCTCGTTAGCATAAATTATTTTAAACATGATTTTAATGCATACTATGTATAACTCTTCTCAGGGTTGTGCACAAGGGGGGCCAAGCAGGGGTATCCCCACCCCTCCATAACCAGTGGGGCACAGAACTCCTCTGGCCACAGGGGCTGGGAGTAGGGTGACCAGATCACCCAGGTCAAATATCGGGATGCGGGGGGGGGACAGAGGGGAAAAAAATGGTGGCAGAGCGCAAAAAAAAATAAATCCCCCACCCCTGATTCCTCCTCCCTCTGCAAGCGCTGGAGGGAGGCCCGGGAGACTCAAGGGAGCACGGGGCCAGGGTGAGTGTGAGTCCGGCCTGGCCCCGAGCAGGCAGGACTCGGGCGCGGTACCTAGAGGGAGAGTAGGGGGTGGCCTGCGGGGCCAGCCGGTGGCTGTTCTCCCCACCTGGACAGCGGGACTCAGGAGCAGCCTCTGCTGCAGCTCCCACTGCCGCAGGGGGAGGAAGCGGCCACTGGCCAAGCTCGGCGGCTGCGGTTCTGGCACCCACGAACCCCCAGAGCCTGGGCCTGGTGCGGGGACCCAGCAGCGCACACGCTGCGCCCAGCCCCTGGCCAGTTGCATCTGGGCTGACTGCCCAGCTGGTGCAATCCCGCAGGCGGCCCCGGAATGGGGGCAGCAGGTCCCAGGCCCCCCATCCCGCTCGGGTCCCATAGGGGAACGAACGGGGCTGGGCTGCCGATGCCTCTGCCGCGGGATTGCACCAGCTGGGCAGCCAGCCCAGATGCTAATGGCCAGGGGCTGGGCGCAGCGTGCTGGGTCCCCGCAGCAGGCCTGGGCTCGGGTGTTCGAGCCCGGGTGCCAAAGCCACAGCCGCCGAGCGCCATGTGCTTGGCCACTTCCTCCCCCTGCAGCAGTGGGAGCTGCAGCAGCGGCTGCTCCTGAGTCCCGCTGCCCAGGTGGGGAGAACAGCTGCCGTCTGCCCCCGCAGGCCGCCCCCCTACTCTCCCTCCAGGTACCGCGCCCGAGTCCTGTCTGCTCGGGGCCAGGCCGGACTCACACTCACCCCGGCCCCGCGCTCCCCTGCGTCTCCTGGGCATGGCGTGCTTGGCAAGAGTCGGGGATTTGGGGAGGGAGCTAATGGGGGAAGCAGGGGATGGCGCGAGCCCTTCCGGGCTCCGGAGCCTTTGCTTGTTTGTCCAGTGTCCTGACCTAACATTGGTCGGGACGCGGGACAAACAAGCAAATATCGGGACAGTCTCGATAAAATCAGGATGTCTGGTCACCCTAGCTGGGAGGGGCAGGGGCGGGGTGAGTTCCTCCAGTCACTGTGTGTGTGTGTCAGTGTCAGAGCTCCTTGGGCTGCTGTGGGGTGGGGTGGCAGGAGTGGCCAAAGATAACAGAAGGTGCCCTTCCAAAAGCCTCAATTATTTTATTTCTGCACATGCCCCGACTCTTCTGATGTTGGTAAAACATGCAAGTTAACATCTGATACTCCACACAACTAGTTTCTAATTTACAGTATTTACCAGTAAGTGCACTACAGTGGAGGATTGGAGGATTGTTCTAAGATTTCGGGGGGAGGGAGGCGAATGCTGTGAGCAGTACCCTTTTGGCCAGTGAAAAATGTCACAATCTGGAAGTAAAAGGGAAATTGGTCAAGGGCCTGACAAATAGCTGCTTTCTTCGCTGTGTGCTGCTGACCTTTGAAACCATTCAAGGTAAATGGGCTAAAATTGAAAAGAGAAACTAAATTCATATTGGGCAAAACTCAAACACTTCCATGGAATGAATTAATTTTGCCCAGTGTCTTCAAACTAAGCTTTGACTTAAGTTTGTAACTGAGACCAACCTCTCTTTGTTGTTCAACAAGTGCATCTGTTGGCCGCCTACTGCAGTGGAAGGGGGAACTAATGTTCTACAAACAGGAACTGATGTTCTATGTCTTTTGTTCTCAGCAGTTAATGAAGTTTGGTATTGCTTGCTAACCCCATACTGTATGGTTATGTACAGGCTCCACTGGCTCTGCTCCATGGGATGAGAAAGATAATGACCTTGATGAGGAGGAGGAAGAGGAACTGAATCCATCTCAGCATGTTCCCATACAGGATACCTTTCCATTTCTTAATATCAATGGTGAGTAGAATAAGATATAATGTGTCAATGAAGCGATGGACTTGTAAATCAGTGTATGTAATCAGCATTTTAATTTAGTTGGCTGTTTATTAATCAATACTATGATAGAGGGCAGTATGGCCTAGTACATAAAGCACTGGACTGGGGCTTGAAAGAACTGGGTTCTGTTCCTGGGTGACCATGGGCAAATGACTTCACCTCTCTCTGCCTTAGTTTCCCTATCTGTAAAAAAGGGAGGATGATCCTGATCTCCTTTGTAAAGCACTCTGAGATCTGTGGATCAAAAGCACTACATAAGAGCTAGGTGGTGTTATTATTAAAGAAAACTTGTAACTCTATCAGAAAATGAGAGAGTGCTTAAAAATAGACTTCTGAAAGTTTTCTTCTCAGACCATCTTATCCTTCGCTTCTTGCCTTGTAAAGAAATCTATTAACACACCAATATTATATCCCACATTGACAAATCTGTTCTTTCACTACTTCAGTTTACATCTATACCAACTTGATTCCTCTAATAAAGCTTTTTAAAAAGAAAACTGCTGTACACTAAAAAGCAAAGGGATGCTCTATTTTATATGTCAAATCAAAATATCCTGTAATAATGGATAGTCTGTGATTTCTTAAATAGCTGCTGTTATATTTTTATACAGCTAGGTTCAGGTTTGGCAGATTTTAACTGTAATGTTGTCTCAGCACTTAAATGCACTTTTTTATTAGGTTTCCGAAGGGTCAGAACTGATGTTTAAAATTTTCTAGACAATCTGGTTAGACGAGATGCAGTGAAGCTGTCCTTTTCCCATTCTCTAAACCTTTGACCTGAGCTGTTTTTATGAAAGGTTGCTAGTTTTTAATTAAACTCTAACAAACACAATGTCTTTAAACTGCTCCAGTCAATGCAATAATACTAGTACTTAGCTGTGATAATAGTGCTCCTAGAGAGTGACTGAAGTTTACCATCTGATAGCTATTTGAACCTATATGCATTGAGATTGTTCAGTCCATTTCTCAGTTAGTGTGGTTGTTGTATGTTGCCTATCCACTGATACTCTTTGGCCATCTCAGACCACTGCAGTCTGACATTGTCTGGATACTGAACTCCCTTCCAGTCTATGAAGATGTTTACCAGTATGCTTCCACCTGACCTGAAGCAGTGTTGGGGGAGAAGTGGTGTAAGAGAAATCATTGTTCATGTGTTACCAGCTCTCTGATTAGAGGGTGAAAGACCAAACAACTGCACCAGTTTTGCCTTACAGCAGCTTCTGCACTTAACAGAATAATTTGGGTACAAGGGAATGAGAGCAGATCCTTCATGCCTCTATCCCTCTATATTTGACACTATGGAAAGCTAATGACAGCACTTTGTCAATTCTGCACCACAGTTCTGTCTAGATAATTAGTCATGTTAATAAAAATGCAGTCATTACTGGACCAAATAAATGTTTAGGTTTTTTAACTATTTATTTACTTAGGAAGATAGCAAGGATTTGTAAACTTATGATGTAAATATTAGAACAAAACACTCATTAAAACAGCTAGCTTTTGTTTAAAGGCATTATACAGGAATATAGTAATCAGCTCTTTCTATTAACAAGGTGCTACCATATTAGAGAGTGAGCATCATTATAACACCTATAATATGTTTCTAATGACTTTATTAAATAGAGTGAAATCTCTGCATGAGTTTTTAACAGACCAGGCATGTCTGTCAAATGCTAATATTAAAAAAAAAAAATTGGTCAGCCGTGCTAGTTTTTTGCAGGTGAATGTAATTTGTCAAAGTTTTTTAGTTTTTTTTTAAATATACTTGTTCCCAAACTTACTTGATTCTTCTGTATAGATTCCCCAATGGGGCCAGCCAGTGTGGAAAACTGCAGCCCTGAAGCGGTGTGGCCAAAGAATGAACCTCTAGATATGGAGATGCCTCCATCTGCTCTGCAGCACGATTTCTTCAGCTCTCCTGAGCTCTGGATTAGCTCTCTTCCTAGTAAGTGTATCTGTGGATTTCTAGTGCATCTGTCACTGTGGCTAAAAGTCTGTTTTACTTTACTGTTACTGCATTTTGACCTCTTACACTTCTGCACACAGATAACTGTACATATTTAGAATATACTTCATCAGGTCTAATTTATATTGTAATGTTCTTCCTGCAATAACTTCTACCCTGTCTTATCTGGTGCATGGCAAGGTCTTTGCTTAACTGGAACAAAGTCATTCTAACAATTTATCTCTTAGTGACAGATCTAGAAATCAAGTTTGAGTATCGAGGAAAAGAGATTGGGCAGACGACGACTGTAAGCAACCCCCAGGGATGTAGACTCTTCTATGGAGAACTGGGCCCTATGCCAGACCAAGAAGAGCTGTTTGGACCTATTAGTTTGGAGCAAGTAAAATTTCCAGGAACAGACCAAATCACCAACGAAAAGCAGAAGATCTTCACAAGTCGGCTACTAGATGTTATGGACAGGGGACTGATTCTGGAGGTCAGTGGCCATGCCATCTATGCCATTCGGCTCTGCCAGTGCAAGGTGTACTGGTCTGGACCATGTGCTCCTTCATCCATCGCACCAAACTTGATTGAGAGACAAAAGAAAGTCAAACTCTTCTGTCTGGAAACATTTTTAAGTGGTAAGTAACTTGAAATAGGCAATAATGCCAAGAACTGGCCTTTCAGCTGACAGTGCTATTCCAGCTTAGGCTGGAAGAGCCAGCCTGGGGTCAGTCTTGATAGTCTTACTCCTCATTTCAGTGCCTACTGAAGTAAATGGGAGTCTTTCCACTGACTTCAATGAGCTTTGGATTAGGCCTAGGGTAAGAAGGGAAAAGTGAACAGATATTGTCTTCAGCTAAACAACTAACTGCTTATTTTATTCATTGAGCAGCATTGGTGGCTAGTGTAATTCCTGGATAACCTTTTATCCAGGAGAGCAAAAAAGCTCTGATATGTGAGAGAAGTGATGCTGGAAGGGTAAACATTTTTCGCTGGAATAAAAGTGGAGATTCTGAACAGGATGCTTTGCAGTAAGCACTCATATTCAGATGGTGAAGCAGGATACTGTACCACCACCAGAAACATTCACACTGCTTCTTTCCTTAGAGCTGATTGCCCATCAGAAAGGACAGGTAGAAAAACAGCCACCTTATGAGATCTACTTCTGTTTTGGAGAAGAATGGCCTGATGGAAAACCTAGGGAGAGAAAGCTGATAGTGGTTCAGGTAAGGGAGCTATGGCTCTGCAAAACAAGCATCTGTTAAAAGAAGTGGATGAATTAAGTACAGATTTCCTTAATACATTTTCTCCATATCAGCATATGTGATAGTGTACAACTCCTTCATGAAATAAGAAACCAGAACTGCAAGCTGGAGGATTCTTTTGGCTTTTAAATCAAAGTAAAATGGAATCCACTTACAGTGAAGTAGAATGTTTCTGCAGCTCAGGTGATAATGAGACTGTTCTATGGATAAAGAGTCTACCACTACAGAAGTGTCTTGGCATACTTGAGTATTTTGGAACCTTACTCTGCCACTTTTAGGTTATCATCCTCATTAGGCTAAAATAACTGCTTTCTTTTAAACAGGTAATTCCAGTGGTAGCTCGGATGATTTATGAAATGTTTTCTGGTGACTTCACACGTTCCTTTGACAGCGGCAGCGTGCGGCTTCAGATCTCCACACCTGACATTAAAGACAACATTGTTGCCCACCTGAAACAGCTGTACCGCCTCCTGCAGACTCACCAAGAGGGCTGGCCAATGCAGGCACCAACTATGCATATTGCTCAGCCACTCCCAGCACAATGATGTATTTTCAAGTCTCTGACTTAACTCTGCTCCACTCTCTGGTTTCTTATATGTACATAGAAAAGGATATTTTTAAATGGTGCCTTGCCCCTATATAAATAAAACCTGTGTAAATCCTATATACAGATGGTCAAATTTCAACAGTATATGAAATTCACTTTTTTGAGAGAATAAAATGAAAGGCTTTGAAGCAGTACCTTTAGTTACACTACACTTTTGATCTCAGGCTAGTTTGCTTAAGCAATCTATGTATAAATCACAGGTTTTAACATCTTAAATATTTTTAAATAGCTAATGCTTGCAGCCTTGTGTATAAAATAGTTGATCAATGTAAAAAAACAGTTTTAATTATCAACTGTCAATGTGCTTTTTATTCTCTATTAAAATTGCTTTGAGAAATAATGAACCAAGATTAAAAAATTGTTTTGAATTTTCTGTAGCAGCAAATGACTGTCTGGTGCTTCAGGTACAGTCATGCATTATATATTGATACATGCAGGGGGCTGGACTTGATGACTTCTCAAGGTCCCTTCTTGGCCCTACATTTCTGACTCTGTGATTTCACTTCAGAGAATGCTACCATGCAGGTCCTGGACTTCAATCTCTTATCTAACAGCCTAAATTTGGCCTCCAGGACCTCTCTTCTCCCTTTCCCTGTGTCATCACAAACCCAAGTACCCGTATTTCTGTATAAACTGCCTCATGCATAAATAGGAGAAAAGAGGCTAATAGGTGTAACTTTTTCATTATTCAGTTGCCTATTTCACTTCCCGACTATAGTTGTGCTGCTCTCAAGTATTCCTGGATCTCCCTTTAGTGAAGTGTCTTAGGTGAGTGTTCTGCATGCTTAAGCATTGCATTATGCCTCTGATTCTCTGAGAAGCACTTAGGAACCATATTCTTGAATGTCAGTATATGATGTAATCATGGGATTTGTGTGAGGGAAATGCACGTAGGGCATGTGGCAGTGCTAATGTTCCCATAAAGGCTAAACGTGAGCCCTCAGCTCCATTTTCTAGTAGCAAGTGCTACTCAGTTGCATGAATACAGCATTGACAAACCAGAAAAACTGAAAGTAAAATTGTTCCTTTCTGACTAGATTTTTAACTTCGTAAAGTTGAAATTTTAAAAGGCGAGAAAATAGGAAAGAAGAAATCATACCGTTTGTAAAGCTAAAAAGTAATCATTTTCATATTTAATGTACAATGTATGCTTTTGTATACATGCATCTCCCAGGAGGTAAATATGATGATTGTTATATTGCACTGTTTAACAAAGGACAGATGCCATGCTTTCTATCCATCAGTGTATTTTATGTCTGCCCTTTTAAACATGTTCAATTCACCTTTTTCCCCTTTAAAGCAGAGAATGATGGTAAGATGCTGCATGGGGGCACTGAAGAGAAGGGTGCTTTAGTGATTATGAAGTCCATGAAATTTAACCATAACTGATGTTTCACAGAGATTGTGTTACCCAAAATCTAAGGCATTAAGTTACCTAATGCAAACTGATAATCGGATAAGAATGGAAAGATAACGCAAGTTTGTTTTGCTATTAGAAAATAGCTTTTGGGACAGGTAGTTCCCTATGGTTTCATACTATCTTGCTTATGCATGCAGTTGCGGAGGTTTAAAAGTTAATTGATATATTAAACTAACAGTCTTCCCTTGCTAGAGATGTGGAAAGAAACTGCTAAATCAAAAGGACCCACTTCTTAAATAGAACTTAGCCTTTTTCCTTATTTAGTTAACAGAGATAAGCAGAACGCTTATTTGGATTTATAAAGCATGAGATGCGTTTGTCAGTTGACTTTAAAAATAGACTAACCATATAACCATGCTGCAAAAAAATAAGACATTCTACTTTCCCTATACCCAGCAAAAAGGGCGCATCGCGTAGCACCTTCTAGCCGGAAGCAAACAATGATAACAAATTTACACAAACCTTTACTGAGAGATTTATAACATCCCTGTTGTACCATACTCATGGGTGAATGAGTACCTGTTTACTGCTGTGTCAACCTCTAAGTCTACTAAAATGTATTGCAGGAAGTACTTTCCTTCTGGTTTACTGTAACCCAAGAAAGCTGACGTAGTTAAGCACCATAAAAACCGTGGGATGCTTCCAGAATACACAACACCTACAGGCAAAACAGCAGTATATCTATTAATGTACAAACTGGCATTTCAAAGTACACTGAGCATGACTTCCCTAAATTAATTGTGCCATAAGTAATAGATGGGCAAACCCGATCTGGGCAAAGCGTGAACCAATCCCATGGTAGATCCAAATACTTTGAGGTTTGGAAACGCATTTAAATTTTCTTCTTGATTTTAGTTGCCTCTGTGCTTTTTGTTTCCAAAATAATACTGTGATGGGTACGTTTACAAGGGTTTAGCTTTTAGGTTACCTATTGTATCTAAGCTCCCACCTTAGGCTGTTGACAGGTCTTCAGGGTTTTTAGAACAGGAACTCGATAAAACTCTGAATTGCTACCTGTTTTGAGGTTTACCTCCCCTCGCAACCATGTTCTATAGTAAATCTTCTGTTATCCTGAAAATAGGATGTATAAGAAAGGGAACTCAGCTGCCTTTAGATCAGCTGGTGTGGAGGTACAGTCTGCCTTCCAGTTTACAGGATTGCAGGCTACCAGAGGGGAAAGTGGGGTGATGTGATATGGATTAACCTTTTTAAAAGCCAGCTATAGTGGTATAGCTACAGTAGTGCTAGTCATGCCAGGGTCCAACAGTTATGAGGCCTATGCAGCAGAGGGTGCCTAGGGTGGTAGATTTCAGGATTGCCTGTGCTTGTCCCAAAGGGTGGCAGTGGCAGATGAGGCTGGTGGGGCTGCCTAGGGGCCTGGGTAGGCTGCCACCCAGGTATCTGAGGAAGTCCTCTCACCCCTATCCCCTGGGTAAGATTGTTGCTGTAGCTCAGGCTCTTAGCAGCCCAGGGCTTGTCTGGGTGGCACTGTCAGGTTTTCAGTCCCTGACACAGCCCCTGCCCTGGACTCTCACCACAACAGCAAGGAGCTCATCTGGAAAGAGGCAGGAGGTGTGAGGGTTGCTGAGGGCCAGGTTGGGGGTGGGTTGGCTGAGAGGGGCTGGGGCCCCAAACCTATTCTTGCACCAGGCTCACTGGGGCTTTGTTATGCCCTGGCCCTGCTAGAGGGGAAGGTTGGGCAGCAACGTGCCCCCTCTTGCTAAAGGGGTGTATCAGGATGGACCTCTGAGTGGGTGAACCTCCCAAGAGCAGGTGCTGTCTGCATGTTATTTCTGCGGGACTTAACCCTGTAGTAGGGCGGGAGGCAGCAATTTAATGCTGAAAATGGGCTCCTCTGACCTACTGGGAAATATCCAGTAGGAGAGGGGGCAAACCAGGCCCAGTGGTGAGGTTTGTGGAACCCTCCTGCCTTGCCAAATTGGATAGTCCAGCTCTATGTCTGTGACACTCCAGTTGATGCTTCTACCTAGACAATCTTTCCACTGAAAAATTTCCCTACAAGGAGTTTGGACACTATGTTTGTGTGGTGCTTTGGCCGCTGCTGGTTCAGTACTTAGCTTTCGGCTCTGAAATGGGCACTGAATATGATTCTGATGCAATGCAACCCTTGTTAGCGGAGCATCCAAAAGAGGATTCTGGGCTGCAAATGCAACATGGAAAGGTGTTTTTTACTTGTGTTCTAAGTGTGGCGTTTCACTTGTATCTACACACAGTCCCCAGGAGCAAAGGTGTAGCTGTATCTGCAATATCTGGAAACCTCCCGGTCCTGTAGCTTAGCTATATCCAAGGGGTGCAGCTTGCAGGAGTGGCCATGGAGAGCTTCCCTGTGCAGCCGCAACACAGCCTGTCTCTTTAAGTGCAGGCAGCAGGCGGGACTCGCCCGGCCGCTGTTGTGTCAGGTGACGAGGGAGCAGCAAGCGAGGGGAAGCGGAAGCCTGAGCTCTTAGTCGGCTCCCATGTCCTGTCCCTCGCTTCCCGCAGTGGAGAAAGGAAAGCACCAGCCGGTCAGTGCACGAGGGAGCCCGGGCTCGGCTGAGGTCCTGCAGCAGGATTGCACGCGCCTCCTCTGCCCCACACGCACGCCGATGCACACACACGGTGGGGCGTACCCGCGTGGACGGGCACACTTGAGAAACTGATCAACACAATGCTGTTCTCATCAGGCATTTCCTCCCCCCCTTGTGCACACAGACAGTGCACAGCTCTGAACTGGAGGGACCTCTGGGGGAGAGGGTTTGTGTGCAAACTGTTGCTAAGAATAGTCTACTTTGAAATACTGGTGCTAAATGCTCTGCAGGGTGGTGAATCCAGTGAAAAAACGTTTTTCATTTCATTTCCTCTCCTATATTCTTTGTTTCAGCTGGGAACCAGGAGGAGAGCCTGGCCAGCTGGCTTCCTGCCGCCACCAGCAAGGGCTTTGTAGATCGTGGACCGCAGTTTAGGGACCTCCAGTTTCAGGGGCCTGTATCTTATCTGTGTTGCCCTAAACTTTGTGCTATTATTCAATCTGTTCTCTTCAGTCTTTAAAACCCCAAATCCTGGAGTGGACTCTGTAAACTGCTTCTAGAGCTTGAAGGGATGGGATTACATTCCAGAGAATCTTTGTTATAATGTAGGTTAGAAATAATTTATTTTGTCCCTGCCCTGTGCAGGATAGATGGGGATTTAATAGATGTTTATTTGTGCACACAAGGGTGAAAATGTGAGGATTTGGGGATACATTTGCTTTTGTGGGAATTAAAGCGGGGGATGGGAAGGGCAGGGAATCTAACTTTCAGAAGCTCACAAATACATTGGATCCCTTTTAAATGCTAATACTGTTTATTTCAGTATCTTTCAGGAAGTGACTTAGGGCAGCAGAAGCCTAAAGAAAAGTTGATTGTGGAGGTATAGAGAACAGTGATTCAAGATCTCACTCTGGATCAGCCAGTTCCAGAATAATCCTGAAACTAGGGAGCAGATGGCAACACTGTCCCCTCAGTTGCTAACTGCGGCAGCTCAGCAGAACCTTAGACCAGGAAGGAAGAAGGGTTTATCTCCAGCTGCCTCCTTGCACCTGGCTGGGGAGATCTTAGCTGTAGCTTCTGGATTGAAACCCGCTCTCCTGTACGATTACAATTCAGTTGGAGTAGACAAAATCGAGAACTACCTTCAGCAGATTCAGGGCATTGGCCTGACAAAGCATCGGCTGCACCTTCTCAATATAGCAGACAATGTTCTGATACTCAACCTGGAGAAGACGGCACTGTGGCTGGAAATGCTGTTATTCACAAACAAAGTGCCCTTCATTGATGTTTCAGCTTCTAGGACGTGTCCTGGCCCTTGTGAGCCAGAATATGTGGAATCTATAAAGGGCCACATTGCTGAAATACTGGCTCATGTTAAAACACTGCCAAATATCACATCCCAGCCGGTCACTACCAGTGAGATCTTCTCTGCCGATTGGAATCTATGCACCATCTTTGGTGTTCTCCTGGGCTACCCAGTTTCCTATACTGTCACAACTGAGCAGGGGTTTGACAACTGTTTATCTCTGACCCCACTGAGAGTTTTTACTGTCCAGGCCTCTTGCTGTAGGATAAGCAAAGATCTCAGAGTCCGAATTTATTCCTTTAGTGTCCCAGAGAACCTGTATCTTGCCATGAAGGAGGCCCTGGATGCATGGAGTGGCAATCTGAAGGATGTATTTAGTGCGCAGAATGACTTTGCAAACCTCTGTATCTCAACGGAGGTGGTTTCTCTAGCTGCTGTTGCTTTGTAAATCTAGTTTCTTCATTTCTTATCATCACAGGCTTGGGGGTTGTCAGGCATGAAATCTAGCGGGACACTTAACACTGCCCTATGGACAAAGGTTCCCCTAGGAATAGCTTGAAACCACAACTCTCCCCCACACCTGGAATTTAAGGCCCAAAGCACTGGATGTGAAGGGTGAGCATGTTAGATGCTGAACCTGTATTCGCCATGTCACTGGTACCTTGAACACTTGCTTTTCCTCGAAGTGCACTTTGTAGATTCAGGCACCCACAGCTGGGTTGCAGGCAGTTCATGTGGGATGGATCCCAGTTGTAGGGTGTTCAACTCCTAGGGTTTGTCTACACTTACAGCACTGCTGTAGTGCTTAGTGAAGATGTGACCTATGCCGATGGGAGAGCTGCTCCCTTCAGCCTAGGTACTGCACCTTCCTGAGAGGCGGTAGCTATGGTGACGGGAGAAGCCGTTCTGTCGACATAGCACTGTCTACACCAGGAGTTCGGTCGGTATAGCTGTGTTGCTCAGGGGTGGGGATTTTCCACTCCAAATAGGACTGTGGTAATTCCATTCCCTGCCCTACCACATCAACAGCTGCTCCTAATGGCCGTTTGACTAGAAGAATGAGCACAGTGACAGGAGTCAAGAAGCCATGGGTTCTAATCTCATTTTTTCCTCTGGGTCCATTGGGGCAAGTGATTTCTCCCCATATGTGCCTCAGTTTCCCCAGCTGTAAAATGGGGATATTTACCTCTCAGAAACAATATGAGGATTAAAAAGGGGTCCATATTTGTACCGTGCTTTGAACATGTAAAATTTTATAAATACTGTTACTAATTGCCTATGTTATGTAGTGTAACCCATCTACCATAGACTCTGCTTGTGCTCACAGCACAGATGTGTGCATTAAAGATACGTGCTGTTGTCAAAGCAACAGAACTCAGCTGTTAAAAGAATTTCAATAAGTACCTAGCATTGAGATTAACATGGTATTGACATTTCACAATTTTTCTCCCCACACTTAATTAAAAAAAAAAAATTAGCAACCTGTAGTGCTTTGTATGGATTGGAGGGTGGCAGGGAGGGGAGAGGAGGAGGCTACACTGATCAACTAGGAGGTGATGAGGATCTGGACAAGAGCTGAGACAGTCTAGACGGACAGAAAAGGGGTGGGTGTGTGTGGTGCGGGGGGCAGGGTTTTGTGTCTCCTACTGAGTTCTTTCCTCCTGCAGTGGGAGTTTTTAAGTGACTGATACTATGCAGTAAAACATATGGCTGCTGCAGCACAGAAACTGAACCTTTTCTAATGTAACCTTCAATTAAAAATTAAACCAAGCAAGAGGAATGATCTCACCGCATTTATTGGACCAGTGTGAATTTGTTGAGGAGTGAGACCAGCTCAAAAATATCCCCCCAAAAACCCTACAAAATCTTTATACATTACAGGGAAAAAAGTTGAGTCAGTTGCTGTGCTGAGGTAATTGAAACTGATGGATTCTCATGGTACAAAATTGGCTAAGAAAGCCGCCATGGCTGCTGCTATCACCACCATTAGGAGAGGGATCCAGTGGCCACATTGTCTCTGAAAGAGAGAATTAAATGTGTTTAGTGAATCAGTACACAAAAAGGAAATTTTTAATTTAACGTCTGGTGTAAATACACAGGCGCTATCTTTCCTCCGTTGTCCAGGTGACCTCACAAACCTCACCACCTTCTGCTCCAAGTGCAATGTGTTTCTTTGACTTTGCTTTCTCTAACATAAACACGTAGCAATGTGTATTTAAAAGAAAGACAAATCCTACTACAACGAGACACTCCCATGGATCTGCTGCTCCTGGGGAGAGGAAGGAACCAATGTGATGGATGTGTAGTCATGTTGCTTAATGCACTACTCGAGGGGGCCCAGACTGTACAGTGATGCATGCAGCATAAGAAACTGAGTAGAACAGAGCTGAGAAACAAATTTCCCCCAAGCCCAGCCCCAGCGTGGCGCCTGCAAAGGTATCAAACTGCTCAGGATGTTTGCAGTAGGTAACTGGACACAGTAAAAGTGAACTCCTACTTTGGACTGTTTGCTCTGGAACTGATTGAGCTCGTCTCGGCACTGACGTAACTTGGTCATGCAGGAGCGGTACTCGTCGCTCAGGGCCTCCAGCTCAGAGCGGAGATCTGCGCACTGGAAACAAAGCAGAGGAATGTTAGGAAATGGCCCACGTGTACCAAGAATTTGGCAGGGCTTGGTGAAGTTCCCAGGGCAACAGGGCCGATGTAGTGGAGAGTGATCTTCCCTCTCACCCCTAATATTGTGACATCTAGGGCAGGATAGCTGTTTATTGTTAAGGGAAGCCCAGGGGAAGCACACTCTGCCTCTGCCTGTATATTACCCCTCTTGGGGTCTTTAGCCTGCAGTTCTAGTACGCTGGCACCTTTCAGCAGCACTCAAGTCATGTGGGAAGAAAAAGTAATATTTCCCCCACCAAAACATAACATACTTAATCCCATTCCACTGCCTGTGACAGCAGAAGAGAAAGTCCTCAGGTCTGCAACTGGCTCCATATGGGTAAATGACTTGCCCCCATGCAGAGTTTCACTAGCTGGAAGGTAGGAGCAAAATCAGTAGGACTGAGGGGAGGGGAGGGAAAGGCATCACACAGAAGTAGCCCTCCCCCCCAAAAAACATTTTCCTCTGTGACTGGTCATTATTAGCTCTCCCCAGAACTTCCCCCCCCCCCCCAGCATGCCTTGTGGGAGTGATGCTTTAAATTGGGCAGAATCAAGCAGCTGCAGCCCTAAGACGGCTGCTTTGGAAGGGGCTGCTGCTGCTGCTGCTGGCTGCATCTTGCTTTCCTCCAGCAGGTGAGTGGCTGTTAGATTTTTCCTTTTCATGTTGGGAAGGGGAAGTTGTACTTTCAGCCGCTCCCCCCCAAAGCACCAAGGTTCTGGCCATGGCTGGGGGGCACTGTTATTACCCATGGAGACCTCCTGGTGTTTGTGTGTATTCTGTGTTGGTTGCATTGATGTGTGTGGCAATGCATAGCAGGTCAGGTGGGCCTAGGGCTGATCAGATTGTTTTGAGGCTGCATTGTATGAGGAGTCAGTGGTCTAGGTGAGGTGCAACAAGTTTTTCCTGATGGTGCACAGTACGGTATGTAATGTAGCCCTGTATAAGCTGTTGGCAAAGCAAGAACTTTGTGTGTTCTAGCCAGTTCCTGCTCTCACCTGTTTCCTTTAGATTTAATGGTATTTTGCACTCGCCCTGCCCCCAGCTGATTTAGACCTAATTTGCAATGGCTGGTGCTTGTAGTCATTGAAGGAGACAGTGTGGATTCAGTAAGACATGCTGAGCTCCATCTGCCACAGAGAAGGGTAAAAGCCTATTTTATAAATTCCTGTGTATAAGTCCCTTGGTGCCTAGGTATTGTTCTAGGCACTATATTAGACTGTCAATAAAGAAAGAAAAAGCCTCAGCTCTCCCTCCCCACCCAAACAGCTCCTCTGAAGGGGGTGGGGCTGAGGAGGACATAAAGAAGTAGGGAAAGAGAGATTAAAGCAGAGCAATTCAATTCCCCACAGCCACAATTCCCCAGGCCTCACTTTAATTGTCTGACCCTTTACATTCCAAGTGCTGGAGCCACAGGCGTGTTTGGGATGAGCAGCGAGTAACTGCCCCACTGGCAGCTGCCAGGGGCTTCTGAGTGCAGAGGACAGACTGGCAGAACATCTCTGTGGTTCTGGGGGAGCCCACTGAGATAACTACTGCATGCTGTGAGGGGCAGGTGTGTGCTCCCCATAACAGCAGCTCCCACAGCACTCCCCTAGGGGTATCCAGCATCAGTGGTGCTGCTAACACATGCTTGTGCTGAGGAAGCACTTACTCTAGGATTCTACCTGTCTCCCACCCGGGTGCATACAGGTCCCTTGTACCCTCTCTGCTCCCTGAACCCCAATCAGTCTGCCCCGGTGTCTGCTCCCTGTGGCATTGCCCTGTGCGTGTGCTGTCACACTGTGAGCACTTTGCTGGAGAGACTTGTTCTTGTCCAGCACTGCTCCTGCATCCCACAGCTCTGTGTGCATTTAATTTTAAAATATGCCTTTGGGTATTTTCTCTTTGCTAATTTCCTTTGGTGGACAAAAACGGTGTTTCTATCATTCACTTCTCTGCTCCAGGAGATAAGTCTCAAAGGAGCTGGCTTGGCGGGTGGGGAGGAAGTCAATTGTCTGGGAAGATGGGTACCAATGTGATGTTTTATGATAGCCCTGAGCTCTCTAATGTACAAGATCGACCTGCAGTATTTAACTCGCATGCCAACATACATTTCAGCTTGTGTATGTGAAGGTTTTATTCGGGGTATGAAATATTTTGTGACTTCAAGGCTATGTAAAGGGCTTGGTTCGATGTCATTGCATGACTATTGTTCTACCTGGAAATACTTAGAGGAAACCCAACAAAGGGTTTAGCTGAGGTCAGAATCAAAATGTAGTGACTGTGAGTCTCCAGTTACAGAATTAGGTGCTATTTGTATGATTACTCCTAAAAATCATCACACATCAGTTTTATTTCTGCCTTGGAAGCCTTTAAAAATAGCAATTAATCTCCTAATGAGAACACTGAATCTCATTAACGGATTGTATCACCTCCTCACCTCCTTTTCCTTTGCAATGAGTTGGGCTGTCCTCTTCTGCACCTGGTCCTTCAGATTTTCCTCTCCCTCATCGTCAGGATGCTTTAACAAAGCATCTTGTTTTTCTCTGACTGGACTGGGGGGTTGGATCTGCATAGTTAAAACCTGATCTAAAAAAACAGCCAGACTTCCAATGAGAAATGAATCCAGGCTTTTGGTCAGCCTCTTCATTGTTCTACAACAGGGGTCGGCAACCTTTCAGAAGTGCTGTGCCGAGTCTTCATTTATTCACTCTAATTTAAGGTTTTGTGTGCCAGTAATACATTTTAACGTTTTTAGAAGGTCTCTTTCTATAAGTCTACAATGTGCAACTAAACTATTGTTGTATGTAAAGTAAATAAGGTTTTTAAAATGTTTAAGAAGCTTCATTTAAAATTAAATTAAAATGCAGAGCCGCCCTGACTAGTGGGCAGGACCCAGGCAGCGTGAGTGCCACTGAAAATCAGCTCGCGTGCTGCCTTCAGCACGCGTGCCATAGGTTTCCTACCCCTGTTCTACAAGTTGATTATCTTTAACTTGTATTCAGGTGCTAAGCAACTGGAAATGAATGCAGGACATGGCTTAGTTGTCTTCATGCTCAGCTATGCATGTGAATTAGAAATATTTATTTTAAAAACAATTATGAAGTGTTTGACAGTAGTCTGGCAAAGTAAGCTACCTTTGGTGGGGAGGGGGGGTCAAAACTCCCCAATCTTTGATGGTGATTTTCTTGGTGTGCAGGGGTAGCTGAAATTGGAGCTGGAGCATATCAAGTAAACAATGACTGGCATGGCCTCTGAAGGAGGAGCGTTGAAATCAAATCAATTTATTGTTTAAGGCATTTGCCATCACAGATACAGGTATTCGTATATAGTGAGGCTAAATTTGGTATCCATTAGGAATACATAGCAACCTGTTATGAACAGTACAATTCCTTTATGCTAAACAGATTTCACTCGAAGTCACCGTTTAACCTTTTCATGTGAGATTAGAAGCATAATGGTTGTCTAGAGTCTGAGTTACAAAGTTTGCTGACCTTTTCTTACTACCACCTCTTCCTGAGCCGCCTTCTCCTTGGACTGGTTCTGTAACTGGTCTGCAAATAGAATAAGCCACTATTATCACCCAAACTATGTACACAAGTTGGTTTCATTCTGGGCATTTCCTCTTCCTCTTCTAGTCTGCCCCTTCTCCTTTCTCAGCCCTCCTTGTTGGTTTTAGTTCACTGTAAACTGGTTCTACTGTGTGGGTGGTTTGACTCGCTTCATTCATACAATTTCTTGGAAAATTCTGCCACCGGTTATACCCAGGCTACTCTGCTAAAAGCCCAGGTGTTGTATGGCTGCCCCCTAAGACAGAAGAATTTAGATCTTCTGTTGCCAATATTTGCTTATGATTGTTTAATATAGACTCCAGCATGCCTTCCTTCTCAATGTACAGAGAAATGCAACAGTACCTGTAAGCAACTTCACTGGCTCCCCCATTCAGTTCAGGATCCAGTACAAAATGGTTCTCCATGTCCAAGATTTTTAAATGACGTGATTTGGGGCAATCAAGCTGAAAGATCTTAAAGGGAGCAGATTTTCAGGAAGCAGGTGCCAAGCACTGTCTGAAAATCAAACCCCTTTAAGGCATCTCAAGTTGTGCACCCAAAAAGTCAGGCTGTCAGAGTCACTAGTCACTTTTGAAAATCCAGGTCCTTGTATGTTAAACCCTCCATGGTCTTGCTCCAGCCACAGAGCTTGGCTATATGTGTCTGTCACGCCTCATAGTTCTCCCCTTCTCTCTAGTCCCAGTGTCCTGTTAACAGTAGCCAGATTGTGTTAAAGTGAGAGCCAACTCCTCTGACTCTCCTGTTGTCTGAAACAGCTTCCCTTTTGCCCTCCACTGTATCTCCATCTCTTTTCACTGTCAGGTGAAAACAGTCTCCTCTGCCCTCTTCTCTCGTACTTTTTCTTCCTCTGCTAATATTTAAGACAATCTGGGATAAAGTCTGTGTCAAAGACACATTGTAAAATGAGGTTGAGTTGTGCTAATAATGATCAATGCCAAGCGCTGGTGATGTTCCTAGTGGAGATGAGCAGGTGGTGGGAGATTGGGGGGGGGGGGATTTCACATCCTCCCTCCAGATCTCTGGATTTTCGGTGTGCAGAATCAATCAGCTGAGACCTGATAACCTGGTCACCTTTACAGCCAATCACAGTCACTCTGGGTGATGGGTAAACCTGCTCTTATATAACAAATGGGAAAGACAATCCAATCAGTCTCTGTGCAGGGGAGTTTATCCATGAATGGCGAAGAATAGATGCAACTGGAGAAGGCTCTTGCATTTCCCTGTAGTGCGCATTTCACAGAGCAGTGGGCCTAACTCTGATCTTATCCATGTAAGCCAGGGTTCATGAGCTCACTGGAGTTACACTGCAATGGCAACGTCAGACCTAATGCATTTAAAAAATGCAGGCCTGTGCCCTGCAGTGCTACTTACTGTGCAAACGAGTGATTGTCACCTCCAGCGCCAGCTTTTGCTTTTGTTCATTTTGCAATTTACCTGAAATTAACAAATTAATTTTTAGTAGTCAGGGATGACAAAAAAATCTCTGAGGAAATCTGTGTAAATGCTGCAGGTTTCCTTCTCCCCAAATCTGTACAACTTCTGTACAGCGGAATGAAAGGTGTTGAGAGCCTTAATGAGCTAATGATTTTCCTTAAGACTCCAGCGATTTCCTGTTAATCACACATGCCCAGATAAATGCTGTCTAACCAGTGATGGCAGCTCTGGTGCTCTTTACACTCTATTAATAATGCTGTATATTTTGGTTTTAGTTTAAATTATGTTTTGCAAGCCTAATCCATTAGGTAGATGGGGCTGCCATTAGTCATTTATCAGTCATTACTTTTATTTGATATACTTAAAATAGCCACATTAGTAGTAACTGAATTTCAGTGCCCCTGTCTGAACTATCAAGTATCAGAGGGGTAGCTGTGTTAGTCTGGATCTGTAAAAAGCAACAGAGTCCTTTGGCACCTTATAGACTAACAGACGTTTTGGAGCATAAGCTTTTGTGGGTGAATACCCACTTCGACAGACGCATGATACTGCTTGTCTGAACTGCCACTTGTCAATATGATTAGCATTTATTTATGGCCTCATAATGCCCAGCACTGTTCCCATGTAGCTCAAATGTTAAAGAATTTGTCAACAACCATATGAGGTGGGTTAGTAATAGCCCCATTTTACAGGTAGGGAAATTGAGGCATAAGGATGCAGTGACTTGCTGTAGACTAGAGCACACAGAGAACCTGTGACAGAGTTGGGGATTCAACCGAGATCTCTTGGCTCCCAGACCACCCTTTCTTTTGGGAAACTCACTTGATCTCCTTATAGCTCAGTCATGCTAGGTGGAGAAAACTGAATAAAACTTAATTTAGGATCTCTTTTGGAAACCAGAGTCTGCTTCCAAGCTGAGATGTTCAAAATGCTTAAAGGAAGGCGGTTTTTTTATGTCGGGCTTTAGCAACTGGGATTCTTAAAAAAGTATTTGCTGACGGTAACTTGTCAGGGAGAAACCTCTGCCATTACGGATCCTGCTCTTCCCTTTGCAAAGTCGGTACCTTCCATTGCACTGACGTGCTCCATTCTGAGCTGGTTGTCTGCTTGTAGAGCCTCGATTCTCGAATAGAGATCTTCACGCTCACTCTCCAAGTTACGCAGGGCCTGGTGGAGCTGATCATTCTGCGTGTCTGCCCACTATGTTCAAGAAAGAACCTCAGCATCAGGGCATTGGTTGGTAAAGAAGTTATACTTAACAATTCAAAGAAAACACAACGTGGGCCTGGTTGTCAGAAGTCAAAGTGAGCTGAGTGCTCAACACCTCTGAAAATCTGGTCCTGTCTGACTTGTAAATAACACAGTATTGTTTAACCAAAAAAGGAAAGGGTTTGTTTTCAAATTGGCCTCAATCTCTGGCCTGCATAGGTGTATGCCGAAGTTTCTGCACACCTAGAAACATGTATTTCATTGTGTAATTGATTCCATTGCTACAGGACCCACTTGGCCTATAATTGCAATCCAGCCTCTTCTGAAGTGGAATATGGTGGCTATTTAACAGTGAATAGAAATGCCACACAAAAGAATACAGTGTGCAACTCAGTCTCAAGGGGAATTCGGTTACCTGAACTAGATGGCTGGGACATCAGGGTTAAAGTCATATGGAGCACATGACATTACATAGATTTAATGAGTGTATAAACTTTTAAAACAAAGTTCCAGCCTGGGGAAAATCTTATAATCACCTAAATACTGTGATTTAGAAGAGGATATAGATAAAACCTTTGCCATGGTGGAGTTGTGTTTGAATTTAACCCATTCATGGTCAGACATCCGTGGTCTCTGACAGTCTGACCAGAGCGGCAGAGGCAACAAGACAACCATACGGTAGAGAATGAGCTTACTTGCAGTTGGTTCTGCAAAACATAGAGCTTGTTCTCCAGTTCAGTGTGATTAGTGGCTGTCTCACTCCACTCTGTTTTTAATGTGTCATAGTGTTCTTTCCAGAGAGCACAGTCGTCTTCTGTGACTGCCAGGGTCCTCTGAAGAACAAAACAACATCCAGGACGCAACGTTGTTAGCTTAGGACTGATCTACACACAACGTTGCTGCACGGTGTGATTTTATACTGGTTTAGTTAAACTGGTACAGCTCTTATATCTGTTTAATGCCGGCTTTTATCTTGCACCTATACGTTTACAAGCACAAGCTCAACTGACAGAGCTAGCGATAAACTCAACCTGGTACCCTCCTTTAAATATTCCCCATTCCCCTCATTGAAATGAATACAGCGCAGCAAAATCCAAGCGCGTGCACACATGAATGTGTAGGGTTTTCTCTTTCAAGGTTGTATGCTGACAGCACTCTCTCTAACACCTCTGGGAAATGCAAGGGGAAAGGAGGTTCTGTGCATTTGTAATATAACATGATTGCATTGCCCTGTTTCTGTGTAGTGAAGTAGCACAGAGACACATTAGAATATGGTGCCACCTGATGGGGGGGAGAGAAACAAGCAGGAGCTTTTCATTCTGGAAGTTAAAGGTACATATATGGGCTGGTCTACACTACGGGGGGGAAATCGATCTAAGATATGCAACTTCAGCTATGTGAATAACGTAGCTGAAGTCGAAGTATCTTAGATCGAATTACCTACCGTCCTCACGGCGCGGGATCGATGTCCGCGGCTCCCCATGTCAACTCCGCTACCGCCGTTCGGGTTGGTGGAGTTCCGGAGTCGACAGGAGCGCGTTCGGGGATCGATATATCGCGTCTAGATGAGACGCGATATATCGATCCCCAAGAAATCGATTGCTACCCGCTGATACGGCGGGAAGTGAAGACGTAGCCTCAGACTGTATATACAAGAGGAGTGTTTAGTATAACTGCCGTGAGTTTGACATAAGGGATTACCTGAACTCTTGTGTGTTTCTGTAGATTTAAAACAGATTATTTCTGTGCTGCTTTGTCATAGTGTTTTGTTTTCCAGTGTTGAAAATGCTACTTTGTTCCCTGGCCCAGTGGACAAATGTGGCATAGGAGGACTCATAATGACATTATTTGTTAGGTATCAGAGGGGTAGCTGTGTTAGTCTGGATCTGTAAAAGCAGCAAAGAGTCCTGTGGCACCTTATAGACTAACAGACGTATTGGAGCATGAGCTTTCGTGGGTGAATACCCACTTCATCGGATGCATGCATTATTTGTTAGGATTTTGGTCTAAAAAAAGCCCCACCAAAGGGCACCCGTCCAGAGCTCTGGACGTACGTTTAAAAAACACAGCAACATCGAGGTTATAAACCATGAAGCTGCCCAAAGCAGCAGTATTTCTCCTTCCCACCATGTTATTTAATCACCCATCATTTGGCTTAGACAACTGAAATATGCCTACACACACGCACCCAAACTTATTATGAGGCATTGCACTGTTAAGTATGGGGCTGGAGGGTAGGGGGCAGAGGGGAAGGACCACCACTTTCACCTTTGTTCAGTAGTTAAAATATATTATTTTGTACAGTTGTTGAAGATGGTAAAAGGGACAATCCTCTTCTCACTAAAGCCCCAGGGTTTTCCAGTGATTTCACGGGGAGCAGGATTGGGCCCAACGTTATTGAACTGGCCGTGTGATTATATTTTTCAGCAGCCTGAAAACGGGCCCGTCCCCCTAGCTGGGACATCTGTTGTGGGATTCATGTTCCTCACCTGAGTATTCTGTAGCTGCTGTTCTGCTTGGAGTTTCTCCTCCAGCAGCTTCTGCAGAGCTTCTCTTGCTTTCTGCTCGTAGGTCTGCTTTTGGTCCTCCATCTCCATCAGGATTCTCTTCACACTGTCCTTTGAGTAATTCTTTAAAGGGACAATTGAATTGACAGTTGATTAAATATTATCAATGGACTCTTAACCCACTGGTGAGAGACAAGGCTAGAAATTCAAAAAGATCCACCAGGATCCAGTTCAGGATTGCTCTCTCTCTAATACATTCTCCACAACTTTGTCCTGATTCACTTTTAAATGTCTCAAACACCACTACCTTTGATGGGTTACTGCCCGGTCTCAATGATCTCACTGGATCTGAGTATTAGCACGTACATGGATAAATGCAACAAACTGCAGCAAACTATATAACAATTTTTTCACCCTATTTAATAAAAGCCTTCTGGAAAGTAAGACCTGATCTAATTACATTGTTCTTTGTTTTTACTTGGATGCAAATTTTTTTCTTTCTATCTGTTCTCTTTGCTTTTTTAAAAAAAAGTCTCATACATTACCTGGGCACAGGTGTGAAGCTGATTTTCAAGGGCCCTCAGTTTACCCTTTAATTTGTCTTCATTCAGCTGACCCTGGAAGAAACAATTGAGGCAAGGTCTGGAATACTGAATTACATAACAACCTCTGCAGATTTCCAAGTGAATCCATCATACTTTGGCTCACTCATGTTTCTGATTTTTCTTCTGCTTCTAGTGTCATACCCAGAGCTGGCCAAATTATTTTCAAAGTCAAAGTTTAGAATAACTTTCAAAATTTCAAAAATAAGTGGGGAAAAATTTAGAATTTCAAAGTTTTGAAAAAAGGAAAAAAAAATGAAACACTTGCAGTTCCTCCTCCCTTCCCCATTTTTTCCTAGCCAGCTCTATCAATTATAGGAACGCAGGAGCTCTCAGAAAAGTTAAAGGCGCAAAGGAGTCACATGGTTACTCTGGAAGAATCTGTACTGAGAACAGAACTGCTCCCAAGTCGTCGTCGTCCCCCCCCCCGCCCACAGCCTTGTTTTCTGCTTCACGGTTCTCTCTTGCAACAAAATTTTGGCTTACGGCTCCAGCTGGTGGCAGCATCTTGTCTCAGCATCTTGTCTGTTTTTCCATAGAAAACAGATTGGGTTTGTACTACAAGGAGCTTTGTTGAGGGTGGAGAGAGGAATGGGGAAACTGAGTCATATTTTTTTTTTCAGTGTTAATCAGGTTTTGCAGTTGGATTTGTAAAATGCAGGCTGTATGCAAATCCAGGCAAGGCTTCTAGCAAAGTGCTTGCCTGGACTCTCGTCTTCCACCTCTGATCTGAAGGATGTCAGCACCACTGCCACTCACTATTGTGCGAAGCCACGCTTAACATCCATTGGGTTATTATTTAATATTATATCATGGTAGCATCCAGAGGCCCCACGTAAAATCCGAGCCCTGGCATGCCGGGCACTCTGTCAACACAGAGATGTTTGCGCATCCCAGCCCAAAAAGTGTAAAGTCCAATAAATCCAGCCATCAGTTCCCATAACAAACTAGAGGCCAATTGTGTAAAAAAAAAAAAAAAAAAAAAGAGGGGGGGGGGAATTTTGAGAGATATTTTTAGATGCAAGCTACCGGAAGAGACTTCATGCCAGATTCTACTGACAGTCTTTTTAAGCCTGTGGAAAGTGGATGTAAAGCATTGCCAAGTCAGAGTGGTAGCATTTCTCACCCACTCTATATGAGTGTAAGTGAGCACAGAGGGCCAGATGGGAGAATCAGACTTTGTCTATACTTGACAGGGTTTGCTGGTACTAGTAGATTTATACCAGCAAACTCCCTCCTCCCCTCAAATGGAGATGCAGCTTTCATCCGCAGGAGCCCTTTGGTCCCCGTAACTTAGACCATTTCCCTGAATGGAGTAAGCTCTACTCCGCGAAAGGATTCTTTCTCCAGAATAACTGTGTTTACACTGGGCTTTTGCCAGCACAGCTATGATGGTTACATGTGGGGGAAAAAAAACCCACCCCTGACCAACATACCCATGGTGGCGAAACTTAAAACTGTTGACAAGGCTCAGGTTGTATTTTCCAGCCCAGAAGGGATTGCTAAGAAGACACCACAATGCCTCTCTTAGCTGTTCATTCTCACAGTTACATTAGGGTTGTTCCTCATGTTTGAGTTCTCTTAAGATGGCAGCTCACACTTCTCGCAGATCCCTGCCTCAATGGCCTGAAGGCGGCACAGAAGGGAGCTCAAAGTTAGTCGGAGGCCCAGTGTTTGCAAAAGTGGCCGCTGACTTTGGATGCCTCAATCCTTGGGTACCCCTCGGGCCCGATTTTCAGAGACTGGATGACCTCAATTCTGTGTGGAGTCAATAGAAGCTCCGGATGCTTGGTACTGTGGATTTCAGGTTGGGCTCCCCAAAATTGGGACATCTATGGTCAGTCGCCACTCCAAAATACCTGGCTGCAAAATCCTCCCTCTGCTGCATCCCTGTTCAGCTGTCAGCGAATCACAGCTGGTTTTCTGCGGTGTCCTGGCTAGCCCATGATTGGTAGACTGTATCTAATGTTCCCTCCCTCTCTGCTTTTTTTTAAACCTGTCATTTTAAATTCCTGGTTTAAAGAAGCAATTTTAAGCATTGTTTTTGGACTGCATTCCCTTTGTTCAAGCACCATGCCCATGCCAAATAAAATGGAGAAAAGTGAACCCTGAAAGTGGCAGCGAGTGGGTGGAAAGAGTCTTTAAACTATGCAGAAAATGTCCCAAATTTCCCAAGGTCAGACAGTATTTTGGGGGATGGGGAAAAAATATATTCCGGTGGTGTTTTTACACTTCAAAAGACAGGCCTAAAAAAATCATCACTGGTTACCGTAACAACATGAAACTTAGTTAATTCCTTTCCTCTGAAGATCTCAAAGTATTTTACAAACAGTAATTAAACTTTACAACAGCCCTGTTGTTATCCTGCTGCTTGCACACGAGGAAACGGAGGCACAGATCGGTTATGCGGGTTGCTGAAGGTTGGTGGCAGAGCTAGGAATAAAACTCAGAGGAAATGGAACCCTACAGTCCTGAATGTAGCCCCTTGGCCCAGCTGTTAGATATATTCCTGTTGTACTGATGAACACATTCATTATATTGGTCTAGATGCACCCACAAATATTAAGTAGGATCCGACAGGGATTCGCAGTGTAATTATGACCAGACCATTGTTGTATAGCATGATCACATTTTTCTTTTCCCTTCAGACTTTCTATAGTAGGAGCTACTGGTTCTAAAATGCTGCCTCAAGGTTTGGTGCCTCAGCTAGTTATGGACATGGCAACCGTCACCTAATTTGCTTTAGAGAGGCTTCCAGATGGGACCCCTAAGAGTCTGGCAACTTCATTTGCCAACCGTGGTCTTGCAGAAGCCTCTCTGAGCGTTTTTCCCCCTGGCCTGTTTTTTTCATCATATGTGCTAAACTATTCCCAGAGGACCAATTTCTAAATATCATTTACTTTGTTTGCTCTGTTGGCTACACCACCAGCAACAAATAAATGTTGATTGTCTCCTGAAAGGCTAAAAGCAGAGGGAGCAGAGAAATCTATTTTCTATAGCAAAGACATTAAGAAGCAAAGTGCACCCACCTGTTTCTAATCTGAGGTTTCATGGCTACTTCCTGCCAGCGTGTGTGTCAGCGTGTTTTTTCCTGCTCGTATTATATTTGTCAGAAGCATTTTACGGAGGAAGTCTCAAACCGCAGTACATCTTAACACATTTTTTGCTCCATCTCACCCAATCGCTTGGCTCCTCTGCTCTGACAGAACTCTTTAAGATCTTTTTTTTTTTTAAGTCTAGTTCCAAATTAACGTTTTTTAACAGCATATGTTGCAGTGCAACTTGATTTTAAATTTCTATTTTAAAATGTGCTTTATGACCTAGTCCATAATGGCTTATACTTTTCAGAAGTAGTTGCTTAATGTCACCTCCAGGCTGCTGGTTAAAAAAATCTACTCTGGGTCAGCTGTAATCAGAAATTGTTACCATCCGCTGCCTGTTTGGTGAGCCATGGGAACTAGATTTGGGGGGATGGAGGCCCTAATTCAGCAGAACACTTAAGAGTGTGTTTGTTTAAGTGTTTTGCTGATTCAGGGCCCTGGGCCTGTGCTTTGTGAAGAGTGTCCATATAACACAAACTGCTGCCGCAGCTGGCTCTACGTCATCTCCTTGTCTCAACGGAGCAGCAAAAAAGTGAACAGACTTTAACTTGAAGGGGCTCCCTCCAACATATATCAAGAAAGGATTGAGATACAGTGCGTGGGAGAAGCTTGCGCTGCTGCTGTCTGTGTTGTATCTGTTTTGGCGGATGAATAGATATATTCAGCCTCCAGGATTGTGAGTCTAGCACCTTCATCAGAATGAAATTCTTTCCCATACATTGGCGGTTTAAACTGAGACGCCTGCTCCGTTCGGTTCTGGATTCATTCTTGGCACTGTTATTTAGCACCTCATCTTGGCAGCTTTTGGCAGGAGAACACACAGAAACAAGCAGTTGCAGAGCTTACCGAGGCTATCCCTCTTGTTAAAATTCCTCTTTCTCCCTTTGTTTCAATACACAAAATGGGGTGGTTTTTTTTTTTAAATCAGTGTTTTCTCAATTGAAAAAATGGTGCTTCAATCTGAATGAAAAATGGTGTGAAAAAATTCATTTTGGCTCAGATCTTTTTTGGTCTCCCCTTCCTAAAAAAAATTGAAACAAAAGTTTGTTTCAAAATGAAAACTTTTTTTCAGGGGGGCAATTAAGATTTTTTTATGGTCTTTTCCCCCCACGATCTTAGACTTTTTTCCTACTGGAAAAGGGGGCGAAACATGAGTGACAGAAAATGGGGAAAAATCCTCAAAACTTTTTTAAAAAGAAACATGACGAGAAACATTTTTAGTTCAAAACTTAATGAAAACTTACATTTCATCCCAACATTTTTTGTCCAAAGCATTAAAAAAAAAAGAATGAAAATTTCAAACAAAAAAGAAAGTTTTCATAACAATGGAGAGTTGTTTTTCAGTTGGCTCTAAAATGAAACAATTTTGGGAGGAAGGGCGATGATATTCACATGCTAAATAGTTCTGAGCTCAGTCATGTCCCCTTGCAGACACGGCTCAGCTTCAGAGCTATACCATCTTCTCCTTTAGGAGAGAAGGATAATCCCAAAATTAGAAGACCAGAAGCAGAGCTGGAATTCAGCTGGCAGAAATAAGCAAGACCTGATGGGGTTTTCCCCCTTGCACGCATGGGACTCTGCCCTGGCAGATCCTGGCATAATCCTAAAGCCGACTAGAGGTAGGCAGCATAGCCATTTGGTACCTTCCAAGATTTTTCTGATGCTTGCAGCAATGTGGATAAAAGCTCCTGTAAAATCATCATCTTCTGCTTCAGCAGCAGTTCTCGATGTAACGCCTCCTGTAGGCAAAATGAGAAAGCCAGGCTAATATAGGTGCTCTGAATGTGTCTCACTGACCCTAGTTCATCTGGACATCCAGGGGTGACTTGTTTCCCCTCTAGGACTCATTAGAGCTATTTTTACTCCTCACTGTGTTTTGGGAACTTATTCCCTGGGCTTCAGTAGCTGCTCCTTTTGTTTTTCTGGCCACCTTAAAACTAGGTGCATGATACCAGTTTAGTAAAAGCTACATCCTCACACGCACCCTCCACCCATTTCTAGAACAGTATTTATCATTTTTGTGCTTACCTTGAGGTAGTTGGAAAGTTGAATGATTTCCTAAAAGTGAAAGAAAAGTGCAGTAAAATCCAGATTCAGTTTGTGCAAACCTTCTATTTGATTATATTTTAAAATCAGTCACTTAGTCCATAAAGGAAACGATCTCGCCAGAGCCTGCAATCAGTGGTATGAGTTCTAACAAGAATTAAATGGGAACCCTAAGTTATCACATTCTCTGGGCAATGCTAATAAGCTGTACAGACCTTTACTGTGCTTAGGCTTGTGCAGTAATATAGCTGTTCTGTCATTCATTGGCTCAACCCAAAGTAGGTATTTCACTGCAATCAGTGCTTTCCCTGGAACAAGACTGTCCCTGTCTACTGCATTAGATGTACTGTCATAGATCTTCCTGTCAGTAAATTAGTTTCCAGCAATCTGTCATTTACATTCCAAGAAGAAATAATCAGGAGCAAATCCTGCTTTCGTTGACACTGTTCAAACCCTGGGAGTGCAGAATTTGGTCCATTAACGTTAATGTTTCTTAGGACAACAGGATTCTCGTAGGCATTTCCGTACAGGTTATTCATACATTTTGCTTACCTTATCTAGCACTGCTATTCCACAGCTAAAATAAAAAAAGACAAGGATTTGCTTAAGATGGACGTGATACAGATTTATGAAAAAGATCACAAGAATGGGTGTGCTGAAGATACTTGCTAGGAAGAGGAGCAATCATATGACGATTCATAGAACAATAAATAACGCCAATAAAAATAATTCTTTACACTTGTATAGCACCTTGCATCTAAATATGTCAAAGTGCCTTTACAGGTATCCATGAATCCCCAGCCCTGCAGAAGCAGGAAGAATGTGCTCCTAATAGGATAGATGACAAAATACTTACTCTGTTTGTTGGCTTGAATTTTTCTTTATTGCACTAGAATCTGTTAATGTTTGAGTGCCTGTTAAGATAAAATTGAGAGGGTGGGCTACTGGTTCCTAAATTGTCAGCAGATAGCTAGTGTAAAACCCCTCATTCACAGCTGCACCTTTCATTCTGAAGGCTCATAAAGTACTTTACCAACTATATATAGGGATTATTTCAGCCATCGCTGGGATGACACATGGCAGTTTAAACTGCACACGGCAGCATAACACAACAATTTAGGGCGGGAGTATGCAGCTGAAAATACAAGTGGAATTTAAGTAATTTACCTAAGCTAAAATTTGGCCAAGCTACTGGCAAACACGCCTATTTCTGAGAAAAGTGCCATGGAGATTTTAATGATCATAAGTGTTCAGAGCCTCCATTTTACGTCTGTATGGCTCCCTCTGCAGCACAGTGCCATTTTGCAGCAGGCTGGGGCACCGAGGTCATTACTGACTCAGCACAAAGAATAGCACCTGGTGAATCAACGTATTCTTATCATGCAGGGTTTGGAAAGGGAAAAATGTCAGATTTGGCTGATACAGAACATCCTCCTTAAGCACTGGAACAGGGCTTCTAGGAACAGGAACTCTTTTGGCATGTGTTAGTATTGTGTCTGATCCTGCTCCCATGCAATTCAGAGGCAAAACACCCATTGATTTTCAGAGGTGCAGGTTCCAGCACATTGTAATTTGGCACCTGAGGGGATTCTTTATCAGTACAGATCCTCTTTCTCTGCCTGCTTGGGAGTCCAAACCAAAATAATCCAGGTGATTCCCTTGAACCTCGGAGGTTTAAATAAAATGCAGCCCCCAGATCCCAGTAAGCTTGAGTTCCCTTTTGCAAAGCCTAAGCCTCATTTAGCCAGTCTTCTTGTACCTCGGCTAAGCTTGGAGATGTCTTTGGGGAGGATGTTTTGTGATGAAATGCCACAGGAGTGCCAGTTGTTCTGCGTGCGAGGATCATTGAGACTGTGCTGGGGATGTTTGTGATGAATCATGGAGGTGCTGTTCTGAAATGAAATGAGAGTTTAATTTTTATAATGGCCTATTAAAAATCAGGAGAGAAAAGGGGAAGCAACTAACCAAGTGGCATGGTGTCACTTTGAATTGTATAGATCAGGGGTAGGTAACCTATGACACCAGGGCCAGTGCAACCTATTAGGTGACCTAGGTGGTCGCCTAGGGCGCTAGGATTTGAGGGGTGGCATTTTCTTTGGCGGCGACTGGATCTTCGGCTGCCCTGGTCGTCGCCGGCATTTAGGTGGAGGGAGCTGGGGTAGGGGGGCGCAGGGAGGGCTGCCTGCAGCAAGTAGGGGCGGGGGGGGCGGCACAAAGGGGAACTCCTCGCCTCAGCTCACCCCTGCTCCGCCTCCTCCCTGAGCACGCCGTGGGTGCCTCACTTCTCCCGCCTCCCAGGCTTGCGGCGCCTAAGCTGATTGGCGCCGCAAGCCTGGGAGGCAGGAGAAGTGAAGCAGTGACAACGTGCTTGGGGAGGAGGCGGAGCAGGGGTGAGCTGGGGTGGGCAGCTGCCGCACGGCTCCCCGGGCTGAGGGAGGGGAGCTGCCATGGCGGGGTGGGGGGTACCTCAGGGCATGGGGGGTGGGGAGCAGCCGGGGGGGGTGCCTCAGGGTGGAGGAGGGGCGCCTCAGGGCAGGGGGATGGGGGAGGGCGCAAGGTGGAAGTTTCGCCTAGGGTGCAAAACATCCTTGCACCTGCTCTGTATGGCACACGTGCCAAAAGCGGCACGCAAGCTGGTTTTCAGTGGCACTCACACTGCCTGGGTCCTGGCAATGGTCCGGGGGGCTCTGCATTTTAATTTAATTTTAAATGAAGCTTCTTAAACATTTAAAAAACCTTATTTACTTTACATACAACACTAGTTTAGTTATATATTATAGACTTATAGAAAGAGACCTTCTAAAAACGTTAAAATGTATTACTGGCACGTGAAACCTTAAATTAGAGTGAATAAATGAAGACTCGGCACAGCACCCCTGGTATAGACTGTGCAACTGACCTGGGGAATAATATGGGTGGAGACTGAGGGATACAGTGATTTTTGGGTTCAAGGCCTAATTTTTCAGAAGGTGCTGAGCACCCTCAACTCCCACTGGAGTCAGTGCAAGGTGTAGCCACTCAGCAACACTGATGGGGCAGTGGGGGAACCTGCTAACTGCTGGTAGACTGTGAAGCAGCAGGGAAAGAAAGTGCCTCTGAGAGGCCAGGAGGGCAGTTGCTTCACTAACCACACGCAGAGTAAGAAAAGAGCTTTTGATGCCCTGAGTTAGCTCCTGGCTGGCATTGCTGCTAGCACCTGGCTAGTTGTAGGCTTAGATATTTGTTCTGCACTCATCAGAGTTATATCTGAGTGCCTCTCCAGGATCTCTGGTAGTAAGAGCATGAGCTCTTTTCTCCCTTACTTCAGTTTCTCAGAGCCCCCTGCAGGTACTAGGATGAGAGTAGTTCTGCAGCCAAAGTTACAGGCTCATGGGCTGCAAGCATGTGAACGCCTGCTCCAAGGTCTTGCTGTCTGGCTTGTAATTAAACCCAGCGATCAAAAGAAGTAAACGGTAGCATGAGGTAAATAATTGTCCTCCACACTCATGCCTTGTAGAGGAGCCCCCAGGACATGTCTGTGCTTTTATTTTATTGTCCTTGGTTGTTCATTTAAGTTAAAAGACCCTTGGATAACTTTACTTAGGTACGAAAACAGATGGGGGGGATTATTTCATTTGAAAGGCTGTGAGTTTAGAAGGTACAACCTGATTGTCTGACTCTGGAGCATTTATGTATGATCGTAATCTGGTTTTATTAAATGCATTGGCTCATCTGGTTCACTGCTGGCTACGTATAACATCGGTAGGCTTGGCAGAGTCATTTTGATTTTTATCCATTTAATTTTTCACAGTTGAGAGAAATTATGGGGCAGTCAACATTACTTGTCAAAATATACAAAGTAAATATCCTTAAATCAAACTCCAATAAGTTCTCAAACAGCATTTTTAAAACTTTGCCTATCTGTAAATTTTGGTTACTATCGAAAATACTTGATTGGTTGTATATGTGTGGTGATATCAATGTTTACCAATGTTTACTGATAAAAATCTAATACTTCCAAGCCTAAATATAGGATAATGTGTAGTTTGTAAGAAGGATGCTGAAATTAGGACACAATCAGACACTCATTACTAACTCAACATGAGAAAATTCCTCCCACTAAAGATGCTGGTGGGAAATCATGCATCCATAGGTTCATCCAAAGAAAGCCAACTGCTTATGGTGATCATCTCAGATCTTTTGATGAGAATGAGAGGCAATTTGCACAAGTGGAAAACAATTATTTTGCTACCAAAATGCAGGTTTGAACTACGAGAAATGGCTGCAAATCTCCCTCTGGGTCAAAGTTCAAGATTTTGAAAGCAGGAGAGGAACACAACGAGAGTGACAGGACAAAATCTTGCCCTTGATCAAGTTTGGGAATCATCAAGGAAATATCCATTTTTGTCACTGAATTCTCAGTTTTTTGCCATCAAATATTTAGACCCTAATCCCAAACCTCTTGTAGTCAATGGAAAGACTCCCATTGATTCTAGTGAACATTGGATAAGGCCCATAGTCAGTAGCCAACCATCTATGAAAAGTATGATTGTCATAGCTGCAGCTGTTACCTGGAGGGATGTGGGTGACCTCAAATCCATCCAGGAGGATGCTTCCTTGGGGGTGCCTGTTGCACGCTCTAGTCCTGGAGATGCCGGTGTCCCAGTAGGAAACCTCACTTGTTTCTTTTCTTCTTCGGTGGCTAAGTTCCTTCTCTTCAGGAACTCTTTCTGGCGGGGGCTCTGGGACTGCTCCTCTGCCTCCTTTTTCCGACATTGCCTCACATGGCGACATGTGGTGACATTGTTTCTCCTCCACAAGCTCTCACGGGTCCGTTGCCAGCGCTCACACTTCTCGTCATAACTCTCACTCAGACGCCTGCACCGACGTGGGGACGTCTCAGTTTGACTGATCATATTGTCCACGGCTCCACACACAACACACCAACCTGTGATGATCTCCTGGCTGCTTTGGTGAAGTTCTTTCCTAATGAAACCAAAGGGGATGGGGGAGGGAGAGACATTTTAAGTGAAAACAAATGATCAGGTTGGAGGCTGAATAAATGTATGAGACACCCCAACTCTAGGAATATTCTCCTTATTCAGTGGATGCAGGTGGCATCCTTTTCCCAACATCTCTCTATTCCCCCCCCCCACACGCTAATAAAGGATTGCTCCTTGAAGTAGATTTTCCAGTGTTTTATCCAGTTCAGTTTCAATCATGTTCAAAATAATGAAGTTTCTACCACCTTCCTTGGGAGATTTATTCTTCGATCTTAGATCTTGCCATTATCAAATACCTCCTGCTGTTTGGTCTACATTTTTTTTTTTGCTCAGTTTCAGCCCGCTGCTCCTAGTTATAACCCCTTGACCCACCTAAAAAAGTAAGACTGCAGCAAGAATAATGGCTCCTGGTATTTCCGAAGTAGTGGCCTTGCATTCCTTTTCTCCATACATATATTTTTCCAGTCTGTTCCCAAAGACTAACTGTAGATGTAGGAAATTTGCTATTATATAATTTACTTTTCATGCAGCTGCATGTATTTCTAAATCCTGTTTGCCTTCTGTGCACACCCAGAGAGGCCTGGGACACGGAGCTTGTCTGCATGGGTTTTTCTATAGAACCTTTGGAAAAATCCCATGTTGTTTCTGTCTCATCAGTTTTAAGAGCCCTTACTATCTGAAGATAATGGTAATGTTGAGTGCTGCATTATTTCAGCTCCCCTTCCTTTCCACTCACCTTTTGCAATAGCTTGACTTAAATGGTACATTCCAGTTTGCACTCTGCACGTTTTTCTTTCCTTTTCCTCACCAAAGCTTGTCTGGCTGTAATGCCGTGTCCTTAATTCTCCTGGCTAGTGGCACTGCCTCCTGTCCCCTTCTGTTGTAAATATTAAATACATTAATGTTTACTCTTGTTAGAAACATTGTTGGACTCAAGATGAGGGGAGAGCAAGCAGGAGAGCTGAATGGCACTGCTCAGCCCAGTCTCTTTGCCTCCACTTCTGTTTGTGTATAGCTCAAGCAAAGCAGGTAGGTTGCACCAGAGGCCTGCCCTAAGAATGAGCTCCTTTGTTTGGGCATTACCTCCTTACACTGTGTACATGTGCAGAGTGAATGATAATCCCTTCCCTCCACTTCCTCCTACAAAATTCTTTGCTCACTTGCAAGCTTCTCTCTTACTTGCTTTACTAGATTGTGGCCACATGGAAGGTGTTTGGGTCTTCTCCTCTTCACCAGTGAGGGAGAAAACAGACCATAACATGACACATGCTGACAAAATCCCTAAAACGTTACATTTTCCCTCCTACACCTCCTTATTAGCCTGCACTTTTTCCTCAAGGACACATAGCTGGTGGGGTGCAGGCGGTGGAGGGCATCGCCTGGGTCCTAGTGCCCACACAGTGTGTGATGAAGGGGACTGCCCTGCTCGGTTCTGGGCGTTGGGGGGAGGAGTATCACACTGCAGCCCTGGGATGGAATATCCATTTTATTTTGACTAGCTAACAGGATCCAAACCGAGGGCCTGGTTCTCCTTTCACTCACCCTGGTTTTATCTCCATTGACTCCAGTGGAGTTACTGTGGATTGATACAGGTGCAAATGAGCGAAAAAAGCAAATTCCCGTCTCCAGATTTTCAAAAGTGCTCAGAGCCAGCAGCTTCCATTCAGAGCAATGGAGAATCTTCTCTATCCCCACTGAGGATAGTGCGAAGCTCTTTGGAATATCTGGCCATTTAGGGTATATCTGCACTGCAGCTGGGAACGATGCTCCCTGCCGAGTGAGACAGACTCCTGCTAGCGAACTAGCATGCTAGAAACAGCAGTGTGGATGTTGCAGCTCAGATGATTCTCAAGCCCATCTGACCCCCTGGGTCTGAGCGTGGGTGGATAGCTGAGTAGTTTTTTTGGTAACTGGAGCTGCAGCTTCCACACTGCTATTTCTAGCACACTAGCTCAAGCCCTGCTACCAAAAAAAAAAAAAAAAAAAAAGGCACTTGTGGAAGGCATTCAAGGGTTTTATGCATAACTACTAACAGAGGAAGGGGAGAAAGGAATATATAGATTAGCCAAGAAACACAGAAGACTTGGCAGCTGCGAAGTGTGTCAAAGAAGAAAATAGAAGAGAACTGGTGGAATGTAGTGAAACCATTAGGAGATGGCCAAGGTTTTATGAGAAACTGCTCAATGAAGAGAATGTGAAGAAATCGTTGTGGGAAGTATGCGCAAGCAGCAGCTTCATAAGCCCTACGACCAGTGTGGAGCCTCAGCACTGAAGACGATGAAACATGGGAATGCAGTGGGAGTGGACAGTGTACCACAGGAGGCATTTAAAGCAGTGGTTCTCCAACTTTTGCACTGGTGACCCCTTTCACACAGCAAGCCTCTGAGTGCGACCCTCCTTATAAATTAAAAACACTTTTTTTGTATATTTAACACTATTATAAATGCTGGAGGCAAAGTAGGGTTTGGGGTGGAGGCTGACAGCTTGTGACCCCCCATGTAATAACTTTGTGACTCCCTGAGGGGTCCCGACCCCCAGTTTGAGAACCCCTGGTTTAAAGCATTCACCCATGAGGTCGTGGTGATGATGACAGACTTCTTCAACTTTCTGTACTGGGAAATGCCCGACAAGTGGAGGAAGAGCACCCTGGTCCCTGTCTTCAAGCGTAAAGGAGATGTGCAGGAATGTAGTAATTACCAACCCATCTGTGATGCTCTTCTCAGGGAGTCCAGAACCATAAGCTCACTGTGTTACCTCTCTGCCTCAGCAAGAGAGAGCTTTCCTGGAGCTTAAACAGTGCGACAGCCTCCTGCTACACCACTCTGTCCACCTCACCAGCAAATATCTCCACACTCTGCCATTCTAAACTTTGCCTTGCAGGTAACATTTAGTGAACCCTGGTTCCTGAGTCCCCTAGAGGCATCTTTCTGCAGCGTGCAGTCCCTCTCACTTGGACGCTCATCGAAATTAACAAAGTCTCCTGTCTCCAAAAAGACAGAATACACCTCAGCCTGTTGGCTCAGTTGTGGATATGCGCCTCACTTTAATATAACAGGACGGGGATGGTTTATTAGTATAACTAATAATATGTTTCTTAATAAAAATACAGATTTAAGTGATCGTGAGCAAAAGAAAAGAGACAGGTCTGGTTACAAACAAAACAAAACCTACTTTCTAGTGACTGAAACTTAACTTTAACAAGCTACAATCTTTGCCTGAGCAGCTTTCTCACTCACATCAAGCTATCAGCATCCCCAGCCACTCAGGCAGAAGGATCCACCATTCACAGCATCAAAGGGTGCTGATCCCTTTGTCTTCTTAGTCCAAAAAGCCTTTGAAATGTGTTCTTTGAATATAAACCCAGACAGAGTTCCTCTCCCCTGCTGCTTGTTCTTCGGGGTGCAGGTGCCAAGCCTCCTCTTCATCTCATCTTCGGGTCAATTTGCTTTTTTGGATTCACTTGATCACTTTGTTTACCTTCGATACAAATGTCTTTCTATTGGCCTGTGCTTGTAATCAAGCCATGATGTTTTTCTCTTCCACTGTTTGCTTGATCCATGCAGACAAGTAAATCCACATTCCTTTGTCTAGGGCAGGCTAGTTTATCAACTGCCTCCACAACATATTTTAAGAACATATTTCCAGCATAAATACATAACTCTGGATACACAACCCGTACATACATCACACACGTTTTTTTAGGATACTCTATGAGACATAGTTTGGCTAAATATACTGTTGAGTGCACTCTTTGCTAATTGGCATAAAGGGGCTCTCAGGGTCACACCATCAAGTTAATGGGTAACACTGTGAAATGGCTAGAAAGAATTATAGAGAAAAGATTTTAGCAGGAGCTGGAGCATCAAAAATATGACAACCCAGTTGGGTTTATGTTTGGAAGGTCAACAATGGAGGCAGTATTGGCAACCTGAATATTGCAGGAGAAGTATGGGAATAAATTCCTGGAGCTGCACTTGATGTTTGTAGATTTAGATAAGGTTTATGGCAGAGTTCCTAGAGAATTGCTTTGGTGGTGCCTTTGGTTATGCAATCTGCCAGAGACACATGTTCGGACTGTGATGGATATATATGAAGATAGCACAACAGTAGTGAGAAGCATTCACTGAGAGTGTAGCTCTACATCAAGGATCAACCTTAAACCCAGTCCTGCTTGTGATTGTAATGGACGCCTCAATGCAGGACATTAGGGGAGAGGCTCCATGGAGCATACTTTTTGTGCCGTGAAGATGAATACAAACTGGAAAGGGACCTAGAACTATGGAGGACTGCATTAGAAGAAAACGGCTTAAGAATCAGCTGACAAAAGACGGAATACATGCAATGCTTTGTTGAGAGGGACAACATGAAGCCAGTAAAACTAGATGTACAGAGTTAAAGGCTGTGCAGTAACTTACATACCTCAGTGTACTGTGGAGCCATGATGGGGATGTGGATGCAGATATTAGGGATAACCTGACGAGCGCTTGGTGTAAATGGAGAGAGTCGGCAGGAATTCTCTGCGATAAGGATATGCCAGGTAAACTAAAGAGCCAAGTGTATAAGATCATGATTAAGTCAGCCATGATATGTGAGTCAGAATGCTGACCAGTGAAGCAGAGAGAACAACTACTACTTCACACTGCCAACAAGAGAATGCTCAAGCAGGTGCTGGGTAGGACAAGAGCTGACAAGCTATGCAATGAAATGGTACAAGCCAGGATTCAGGTAGCTTCCATCACAGAAAAGCTGAGGGAGTATAGACTGAGACGACTGGGTCACATGAAATGACAAGATGTAGGATGTGTTGGCCAGAGAGTTCAAAAGCTAGTAGTCACAGGACAAAGATCTCCTAAAAAGGGTAGTTTGAGATGCTGAAGGAAGATATGAAGAAGGTTGCTGTCAGCTTGGAAGACACACTTGACAAGAACACTTGGAAACTAAGAACCAGAGCTACAGACCCTGATCGACGGGAGAAGGCAAAGAGGAGCTCAAGCCCTGGGCTGGGAGACATGCTCCCAGCTACAGTGTAAACGTACCCATAGGGCGTGATTTTCAGTGGGTGTGAAGCATTGACCTAATTCTTCCTACTGAAGTCGGTGGGAGTTTTACCATTCACTTCAACAGGAGCAGAGTTAGGCCAACGCGGAATGCTTTTGAAAAATCCCAACCTTAGTGACTGGGGAACATCAAATGATTCAATCATTAGGGTGCAGTTCTAATAAGTACCCAAGGTTTTACCTTAGGGTCACATTCTGCTCTGAGTTGTATAGAAGTCAACTGGGAGTAACATCGCTAAGTGGAGGCACTCCTGATTTACACCAGTGTCATTGTGAGCAGAGTCAGCCCTTTTACAGTCATTTAAACAAAAAATAAAATAAGTTTTTGATGATGTCTGGCGGTTGGTTGGAAATTGAGATTGGAAATAGGGAGAGACTGCTCTCTTCCAGCTTTAGGTTTCCTATTCATAGCAGATCACAGAGCTTTGGAGGACACATGCCAGCATCTGTTACTTGGCAAGAACATAAACTGGCACTCATCATATGCATAAAGTCTCTGAGCTTGGGCTCTTGCCACTGGAGCAGTAGGCTAAGAGTGTGGTAGTAATATCCATTCCTAGCAAACATTTTTCAGATTCTCATTAACATATATTATATTGTTTTCATAGCAACCATTTGTTCCAGTCCTTAATGTCTTCGTAAGCTAGACAGCTTCATACACCCTTGCACTCAGAGCTGAAAGACAGACTAATTGAGATGTAGATAGATAAGATCAAATTCCTATCTAAATCCTTTCCAAGTTCTGGGAACTCTCTATCCAGGTACTTATTATGCTCCCATCACTCTTGAGTCTGAGAGTCTGACTGCCTGAAAGAAAAAATGTATCAACTAAAGTGAAGAAAAAATAAGGAAAATTAGTCTCTGAAAAAACAGGTTAAACTTTGTTCACTCTCAAATAAAAATAAGCGATTTCAGTAGCATTTATTTGTCCCAAACAACTGGAAAATCACTGACTTTGATGGAAACACTGAGGGCAATTAGTGGCATCAATTAAAAAAGTTTGTAAGGTTTTGGGGAAGGGGGAGGAAAGATGGGGGGATTTGATAATAACCTGCCCCACAGAATATTAAAAAAACCACTACAGATAAACACATTTTTTATAATGGCACAGCCAGAGCATGTCACTGAAATGTTTTCCTTTAACTAGAAGAACTCCTTTCCAATATGAGAACAGCCTTTTAATAACAATCCGACGGGCTTATGCTTTTATGTAGGAGAAATATATGCAAACTAGCCATCAACGCATCACCTTAAATGCTCCCCCAGCCAACTAGGAAAATGAAGACTTCCAAGATAATATTGAAATGAATCACTTTCTAAATGGCCCTGTACTTTTGGGGTTTTGGGTTTTTGTTTTTTTGCATTATTTGTTTGGAGATGCTGCTGACTCTCGAACCTCTCACTGTCCTTGAAATGTCCTTTTTTTCACTTAATTTTTCCACTCGTCCCCCTCTGTCTCTCATCAAAATCTGCTATTCATTTGTTTTTATTGTTGCAGACTTTCAGCTGGAGAAATCACAGAACTGGGCAACTCACATAAAACACTTAAAATGTTGTTTCCACACAGCTTTTATGTTCTTGACTTAATAGTTTCATTGTGGCCCTCGTTCTGGGCTTTCTCTCTCATGCCCAATCTTCCTCAGCACAGCAGGCTGAGGGTAGGTCTGGTGAACAGCTTCGTTGACATTGAAGTACATAATGATTGGGCCTATGCCAACACCCTAGAGCTGAAAACCCTCAGAAACTGGATCTGGATGTGAACTCACTCCTTCCCTTCTCCCCAAAAAAAGACAACTGGCCTCCAAACTTTTCAGGCCCTGGAAAAAATATTTTTCTCTGCTTATTTTTTCATAATTTAAAAATGGCCCAGTCCAGTGCTGAATTTGGGTGCTGCTGCCTATTCATCCGGGTGTGTGCCATGTACTCAAAGGCTGTGTTTGTTAGACTCTTTCTCATTACAAGCTGCTCAGCTACCTTCTTACCTGCTCTGACTACATTCTTTACAGAGCCTGCTTATTGTGCATCCCAGGAAGTGGGACTTGTTTATACGCTTGATTTAAACACAAAATACCTTCAAACTTTTAAAGCAAGAAAGAAACGTAAAGAAACGTGTGATCTATTACTCACCCCCCAAGCTGAGCAAACTTCTGAGCCCTTGCTGGCGACTTATGGGTTTTATTTTTTTCCATGGCCACCCAAAATTACTCTTCCTAATTAATAAGCGTGCCCTTTATCTCTCTTTTGCATGCTGTAACACTCAAACTTCAAGGGAAAAAAAAATCCCTTGCTGGTTCATGTTACAGCCTCCCAGTGTCAATCATGCAGGCTGAAACTCGGGGGAAAAAAACAAGACACAAATTGCCTCTCTTCTGTACATCCATAGCTAGCCACAAATCTAAAGGTTCTTACCTCTACGCAGCAAGGGCAGCCCTTAGGTGGATTCGCCAGATGTTCAGAGGCCCTGTTTTGCTCCCGGACCTCAGTTAAGCCCCATGCCAGAAAGGAGAAGGGTGAGCCCTGGGTTACTGGGTGCTAACACATTGCAACTGACATCTCGTTTGAATGACTTCTCTTTGCTGCTCTTTTTTTTTTTTTTTGAAACAGGAAATGTACTAAGCCGCAACACTTAACCCGGGTTCCTGTCTCTGCTTAGAGTTTGTGACATGGTAGGAGAGGCTAGGGCACAGGCTGGAGCATTGGTGCCCTGCACAGTACAGTTGTTTGGTTATCTTGTGGTGGGACGGGCTGCATACCACTATCGCCAGGGTCCAGGAGTGTCCTTTGCTGTTTCTCCATTTATCAGCCCCTGCAGCCTGAGGCGGTGCGCCGTCCTGAGAAGCTGTGCAGGATGAGCTGTGACTGACTCTGCCTTGCCGCCTTTGGCATGAGGAATCGTGGTGTTGGGAAGGAAAGTAGTGTTACTTGTAAACAGTCTTGTGTAGTGCGAAATTCCTATTTCTGCCATCGGAGGTTAGGCCGGTGGCAGAGTTGACAAAGGTCAGAGTGACGCTGGTGTGAACGCTGCCCACCAAACAGATGTGTCCAGGTAAACATGGAAGAAAATGAAACTCTAAGGCAGCCATCTTCTTTATGATAGCTCCAGCCTTATTTTCTAAGGACTCATCCAGAAGTGATGCTTGAGCCAAGTCTATGGCTAAACAGTGCTAGAATAGAAAGCGAGAGCCTCCCTTAGTATTGCTTCCAGGGTTTACACATCCCAAAATAAATCCTTATTTGGGCTGAGCGGCAGACCCCCTTTCCCTTCACCATAAATCTCTTGCTTTCTCTCTATTTGCCCCCCCCCCCCACTTCAACCATCCTTGTTACGTTTCTTATTTGACGTTTCTGAAATTCCTGTGGGGTTATTTGGCCCAGAGGGCGCCAATTATTATTGTCAGAGGGGAATATCTGCTGCCACCCATCATTCCGGTAGTGCTCAGCCTGGTAGACATTGCGCCTGGAACTTCAATACACTATTCCAGGTGTGTTCTCAGGGACTAGTGCCTCCCTGCTCACCTGATTCGCTGTGTATGTAGCCCAGAGTCACCCTGGCCACCGATCTGCCATGTGACTGCAATAGTAGGCCACCTAGAATTTGCTGCCTAATATTACCCCAACATCCTTCAGCCATTATTGCTTTCTGAGGCACCTCCATTCCATGGGATATCTTCCAGCTGACATCACCTGCGGGGAATTAGGAGCCTACAGTCCCTGTTTTGCTTCAGTACCAGGATGGGAGAGGATCCGTGTATTGGGGTCTGCTGTCAGCAGGTGGCAATGCGGAATGAATTGATACAGACTCACTGTGATGGGCGTGGGGTTAGGTAATTCCACCCAGAATAGGAGAGAGGAAGGTGTGGGCAGAAGTGGGGAAACAGGACCTGGAACAGAGAGGTCCTGGAGGGAAACCCTAGGAACAGCCTAGCTTGGGCGAGAAAGTTTAGGCTGAGCTTAGATGTTATTGCCGTTTCCACTGCCAATAAAAGAACTACCTCAGAAGATGGAGGCCTTTGGACACTAAACCAGTGAATGCACGCACTCCGTGCTAGAGCATGGTAAAATTTCACCACATTCATAGCATGTTTTTGTGATTTACCCTTTGCATTGTTAACCAAAGCAGAATGCTTTCAGCAAGGACCTGATCCAAAGCTCATTGAAATCAATGGATGGGCTCCTATTGACTTCAGTGAACTTAGTTTTGGCCCCAAGAGAATAAACACCAATCCATTTCAAATGTGTGTGTTTCATTTAAACTCCCCTGATTTCCTCATGCCTCCCTGGAACCTGCTGGATTGTGTCTCACGGCTTTATTTTTTATTTATATTTTTAGATCAAACTTTTGTGAGATTTTATAAAATTGCAAATAACCAAAGTAATAGACCAACCATTAGTAAACAAATAGAGAAAAAATATGTAAAATACACATTTCACAAAGTCTCATTTATTCACATCCTCTGTTACTCCATTCTGCTTTATACATTATTAATTTTGATGATTTATGAGATTCCTGATGAGTTTCTATCCTACTGCACTTAATTTTTAACAAGCATAAATTCACTGTGCTTTGCCCAGCAGCGAGAATAGTTTTATAGCTCTTATTACACTTTTCTGATGTATATTTCAATTAGAACTTCAAAATGACGTTGCAGCCACTTTAGGCTATACATTCTTGGTGCTGCTATACATTTTCCACCTCTAATTTCACAGAGTTTAGGACATTTCCCCTGCCCCTGCCTCTGTTTTCAACCACAGAGGCACCTGCACTTCAGAGGTGGAGGATATGATCCCTAAACTTTAAAGGTTCTGCCCCAAGTACTGCTGAAGTTGGTGGGAACTTGAAGTCTGGCTTGATGGGAGTTCTGGGTGTTCATGGAATGCACAATTGGCCTTGATACACATACAGTCTGTAATTCACATTAGCAAGGTTGTAAGCTTGTTGGGACAGCAAGTCTTTTTTATGATGTGTGTGTCCAATGCAAAAATAGGCCCCAACCCCTGCTTGGGCTTCTAGACATTATTGCAATGCAGATAAATATTACTAACAACAACAATTAGTGTTTAGCATGAAGGAATGCTGGGGGACCTGATGCTGACTCAGTTAGAGCACGGTGAGAGGAGAATGAGATCCTCTTAGGTTTTGCAAAGACAATTAAAAAAGCAGATTTCTTACTAAGCAACTTTGTGCAGTAGAGCAAATGGGAGGTATGCTACCGAAACCAGTGTGGGCTGTTTGCAGCATTGGGAGGTCTGAGAATTGCTGTCCTGGTTCAAAGTGGGTGACACCCACACCCCATCCCCGCAAACATGAACCCAGCCATTGCTAATGCTGTTCTACAGATGGTGGAGAATTTGCTGCTTTGCGGAGGCCTCATGTTGCCCTCTCTTCTCATCTCCAGAGAGAAAATATTAAAAAAAAGGATGGGATTTTCAAAAGCACGAGTGACTTCGATGTACAAATCTCATTGAAAGCCAATCGGATTTGTTGCTACTAAGTCCCTTAGATGCTTTTGCAAATAGCACCCTAAATATTTAGACTGAAAATAAAATGTCCCCATTTACCTGAAGTTCGTGCCATTAGGTTTGTTTTCTAGTTAGGCCCTGCTGCATGGGACAAGCTAACTTCTTTTGACATTTTCCACATTTAAACTATTTCTTGTGAGTGAATCCAAAAATTCAGGAGCCCAGTCTCGTATTAAGAGGGGGATTCTCACAGCGGTGTATGGATAGTAGAGTTCCCGTTTCCGCAGTGCTCCGCTCTTGATAATCTCCAGTGCACACTCTTCCTTTGGCGCACCTGGCTTCTGCATCACATGGGAAACAGTTTTCTCAGCAGTTTCTGGGGAGAAGGAGAAATACAAGAAAGGGAACTGTCACCACAAACCCGTGCAGAGCAATGAAATCTAAAGTTCAACATTTAAGGAGGTGTTTGGCATTCTGCAAATGAATGACTAAATAGAGTGGGTTAAAAAAATCAAAGGTTGAGATTTCAACAAACCTTCAACTTTTTTTTTAAAAAAAAAAGGAAATTGGTGAGGTATAACTTCTCCTCTGCTTTTTGAGTAATTATACAACTGGAAAATTGTATTGTTGTTGATTTACTTTTGCTAATTTTATTCAGGTCAAAAGGCTTGGATAACATTTTCAGAAATACTCAAGTCCCATTTTCAAAGGTGACTCAGGGTCCTAAATGCCTAAGTCCCTTTTGAAAATAGGAGTTAAGTTACTAAGTCATGAAGAGGTGTTTGAAAATTTTACACCTTATCTTTTACTTGTGTTTAGCACTTACTGGTGCTGTAAAAATACAATAATAATTTCCTTAGCAAGTCTGAGACACTCAAATTTGGGCTGAATTTCTTGTGACTATAAAATCATCATTGATGCAATTTTGAGATGTACTAAAGAGGTTTGCATGAAAGTTAAGGTGATAAACTGAATTAATTAAAAACAGTTCCTTCATTTTTGTAGCTGAAGCAATGAATTTTTAGGAGATTTGGGTTCAGTATTGTAAAAACTTCTAAGGAGAATAGTGAAACTCTTTTTTAAAAGTACAATGTTTCATTAAAAACGTTCATACTACCAAAAAAAAAAAAAAAAGCTAACATGTGGACACTATTCTCCACTCTCTGGATGTAATATTTTTATGCCTGGGTACTGTATGTACAAGCTCTTCTAATTAGCAAGGCCAAATAAGTGTGCTGATCCTACCAGTAGCAATGTGGCCCAAGATGCAGAGCGTGATGGAAACACTGATATTCTCGATTATTAATTCCTGTCTCAAGGAACTGAAAAATCCATCCAGGGCAAACTTAGTTGCAGAGTAGGGAGCAACAAATGGAATTCCAATTTTACCTAGAGAGAGATGCAACAACAATGTTTTACGAGGCTAAATACTTTCAGTGCACAGAAGCAAAAACGTGTCATTCTGACTTTGTCTTATCCTTCAGCAGCTGTCATATTTTGACTCACAGGAACTAACTATCTCAATAGGCTGAAGGATATAAGTAAATCCACTCAGACTGGGATGAGGGGGAAGGGGGTAAAACATTCCTAACAGTTTTCCTGTAATATGTGGCATGTACAAAATATATGATGAGATGGGGTGATATAAAGGTATTATCAGCATGAGGTCTGAATGACCTCCATAACTCACTCATGAGAAATGTGACCCTTGCATAGAACGCACATCCACATATATATCAGTTAATGTGTATATAACACACAACCTAGCAAACAAACAATATGTATTGTGATGGCAGATATTACCACGTGGCGCTGTTATGCAGTTTTACAAGATCTTTTGCTTAGTGTGCAAGTGAGTGTTTACTGTTGGGAAGACACGTGGTGGTGATGTTAGTCTTTGGTTGTGCCAGGTTGTGTGTAGAGGTAGCTTCAGAAAAGGGAGAGTTTGCTCCATGCCTCGGACTCATACTTAGAGTCAATTATTGAGGCAGAGTTGCTCTCTGGGAACCAGGCATTGGCATTAGGCTGAGATTTCTGGAAGCAGATACTTCCTTGTGCACTGTTTGACCATCTCATTTTAAGAGTGGTGTATGTGCGTAAGTAAAACCAGTTGCACTTGGAATACACCCAGACTGCATCATGGATTTCTCCTCCACTGGAAAGCTGATTTGCAAGATGCTAGACGTGCTGCCATTCAGCAAAGTGGGATCAGAAGAAGGGCAGTACATGAATCATGCAGACTGTTTTTGCATTGAGTAAACAGACTTTGTCATATTGAACCCACAGTCCCAATCAGTTACCCCCTACCTCGCTATAACGTGACCCGATATAACACGAATTTGGATATAACGCAGTAAAGCAGTGGTCGGGGGCGGGGAGGAGGGCCTGTGCAATCCGGTGGATCAAAGCAAGTTCAATATAATGCGGTTTCACTATAACGCGCTAAGATTTTTTGGCTCCTGAGGACAGCGTTATATCGAGTTAGAGGTGTGTGTTAGTCTTCTCAGGTGATCCTCCTCTCTTTTGAAAAACAATTTCAGAAGAAGCCTCCTTTGAATCTCAGGAGGAACTAAACCAAAGGAAAGAATCAACCATTACTGAACATAAGGGTCTCTAGCCTGGTTCACTCTCACCTGCTGTGGATGAAACCACAAGGATGCTGCCCCCACTCTCCTTCAGCATTGGCAGTGCAGAGACAGTCATGGCCACATAGCTGAGAAAGTTAATCTCCAGGAGTTTTCGTATATGCTCAACGTCTCCATTGAAATAGTTAAAGTAGGTGTAACCGATGTGATTGAGGATCAGCATGTCTAGGCCTCCTGAAAGCAAAGTGGGTGTTTTAGCTTCAGCTAGAAGAAAATGACTAAACTGTTTAATGAACCTATGCCAGCAGCATTTGAACCCAGGACACTCTCCTTATCACAACCTATGGCACATGTGCCGAAGGCGGCATGCAAGCACTCACAATGCCTGGGTCCTGGCCACTGATCCGGGGGGTTCTGCATTTTAATTTAATTTTAAATGAAGCTTCTTAAACATTTAAAAAAACTTATTTACTTTACATATAGTAATAGTTTACTTATATATTATAGACTTATAGAAAGAGACCTTCTAAAAACGTTAAAATGTATTACTGGCACGCAAAACCTTAAATCAGAGTGAATAAACGAAGACTCGGCACAGCACTTCTGAAAGGTTGCCAGCCCTTGACATAGACCTTTTACCATTTGAACTAAAGGAGAAAACTCCCTTAACAAATAGCTGTAGTAGGTTGTTATTTTCCAGAGACTATATACACCTCACATTGTGTTGTATCAGTGGTTTGGGTATGTAAGTGTATCTCAAGAATCAAAACTCCTTTTTGTCTATAAAATCTTGAGAAAAATGAAAAGTAAACAACGTAACCAGGTTATCCAGCGTATGCTGCCAGCAATGTTAATAACAATACTTATAATAAGTATAGATTTTGAAGTGGCCATAGCAGGTGTCAGCAATGCATGGAATCAGTTCACTGGTCCTTCATCTCTGGAGACTTACACTTCTAGCCGGGGCTTTAGTGAGAAGTAAAAATAAGATTGGGGTTATTTGTCACTTGTGCTAAAAGCACCTCTGTGAAAGGGGCAGGTGGTGATTTCCCGACAGCAAGCAGTTAACGTACCCCACAATCCTTTGGCCTCCTTGACCACGTCTTCTGCAAGTGCCATGTCTTCCATGCTGCCATTCATATAGTGAGCAGATGCTGCACCCAGCTCTAGGCACCGTGTGACAACCTGAGACAAATGCAACATTTAGACCTGGATTTCCCCACTGTTAGTACTCGGAGCGTTTCAAACGGACACTTGGGTGGCTCCGAGGGCAGAGTGATTATGTTCTCCTGCTTGGGTGAGTCCAGTCTGTGTTCACTGAGTGAGATTCAGAGCTGGTATAAATGCATTGATAGCAATGGAATTAGGCCATGCAGGCATTTGGTCCCATGGCTCTGCCTGCAAAAAGTACAGCGAGCACTAAACAGCTGATTCTGCAAACACTGACTTGGCTGTAAATTGTAAAAAAAATTTCATGGAATTTTGCAAATGGTTATTTTTGCACAGTCCTTGTAATAACACACTGGAGACTCCGGCGTAGTGGTCAGGTGTTAGTTATGTCTGTTAACTTTTCCTGTTAATATTTATGTAAGAAAATAATGGGTTATTAAAATAAATAAATAAAATAACCTCTTTTCAATTCTGCTTATCTTTTAAAAATGTTAGTAACTAAAAGTTCAAGCTCTGATAATTGAAAGTTTTTAGCACTCCAGCTTGGTAAAGCCAGCTCTGTGCACTAGTTTTTCTTTTTTTTTTTAACCAAGAAGCTATGTATAAACCATCGATCCTGCAATGCAATCCACTAATTGGTCTCCATTCAGGGGCCAGGAGCAGGGCAAATGGGTCCCTTTGCAGAATCAGGGGCTAAAACAGGCATGGAGCTTTTACATTCAACAGTGTTCAACTGGGCTAAACCGTAAGAACAAGTAACAAGAAGTGAGAAATCACCACTTTCTCAAAATTTCATAGCTCAAAAACTGCCCTGTCCAAATAGACCTTAAAACTTTCAGTAACGGTTTCTTCTGGGCAGAAGCAACACATGAGAAACGGCCTTTAGAAAAGAATTGTCTGTGTAAAAATTAGTGAGTGGAGGGGGTAGGGACATAAGAATTGCCAGGCTGGGTCAGACCAGGGTTCCATCTTGTCCAGTGATCTGTGTCTTACGTTGGCCAGCCCCAGCTACATCAGATGAAGGTGCAAGAAACCCTGCAGTGGTCAGTGAAAAACAGGCTTTAAAATGGCAGCGTGTGGGAGTTGAAACAAAAGCCTATAACCTTCATTATGAGACGTTATTGCATCTCTATAAACTGTGTATGAATCTGAGCATGCATATCTCTTTAAACAAATATCCACATATATATAATATACCCATCACCATAGTATCTAGGCACCACAGGAGTGTTTGGCTAGCCAGTTACTTTCTGAAGCTTGGCTTCTGTCCGTGCTGTGATCAGAACATGGGCTCCCATCCGGGCCAGGTGATAAGCCATTTGCTCTCCAATTCCAGTGCTTGCTCCAGTGACGATCACTCGCTTCCCTTTCAGCATCTCTGCAGAGTAGCACATAGCAAATGTTACATGTCCCACTAACATCACCCACAAAAACACTTGTGCCCAAAAGACTAGTGAAACCAACATTTCTGTCCCAAACCATACAAGTCCAGCCTCAGATCAACCCAGCCTATTCCTCTTAGTCCCAAGAGAAGAACCCATCAAGAGAGCAGTGGAAACTCACCCAAACATACAGTTTTGATGCACTATCACTTCCATTTGAAACCTACTAAACCTTAGTATCTAGTTTTAGTTTGCTCTAGCTGTAAACTCCAACAACTAAACAAACTAATGACTTTAACAAAGTAAAATCCGAGATCCCAAAGCTTTAAAAGTTTGGATCCAAAATTCACAACTGACCTTTATTTCTCAGCCCCTAGAACCAATTCCTCAGCTAGTGTACATCAGCATCACTCCATTGACCTTAGTGGAGTTATGGTGATTTACACCAATTGAGGATCTGGCCCTGAATTCTTCTACCAGGATGATGGGTTCAGTATGAAAATCTAGATGGAACGGAAAACAATCTCACCATGAAGATGTTTTTTATCCAGAGCTGAATTTTGTGGCTGAGGCTCATCTTTAATTTGAAAATGAAACATTTTAGATTTCATGGTGCTAAACCTTCTGTCCAGTTATTTTTATTAGCAATAGTATCAACCACAGTTTATAACTTTGTTGATTTCAAATCACTTACCTTGGAAATTCCAGCAAGCCCCAAATAATCTCCTCTATTCATCTGGGAAGCTAGAATATGTCTGCACTTTTATACTACTGTGTAATTTGTCATTTTCTACCAGAGAAAGGAATACCATTTCAGGTGACATTCCTGGGCATATTTCATTTCAAAAGGCTACAGTCTGGAATTTGAAAGGCTCATGAAACTGCAGCATTGTCTCTGTGCAGATCCATTATTAAAACTCTCAAATGTGCCCTTTTGCTGTCATGGTTTTAAAGGACATTTGCTTTAATCACTTACCTGGATTAAAATCTTCCTTTGAATAAAAGCAGAAGGCCAAGACCAATCCCACAAATGGAACAAGAATCTTTAGCAACAGCCCCATCCTACTGCAGAAAAACAAGCATAAAAAAGACAAACCCTGAAGAGCTGAGCTTCAGAAAAGCATATAAATATTCTGAAATGGAGGGAGCAAGTGATGGGAGCTTTGAAAACAAGTTCAACTGCAAATGTATGTCATAGCTTTTGTTTACTTTTTGTCCAGGTTAACAATCATTAACCTTTAAACAACAGCGTCATTTTGGACTTCATATTCCCCATTGCACCTTGTTCCTGCTATGGACGGCCGTTGTGTTCTCTGAGCACATTGAAGGAACATGTCCTTTTGTTAGAAGGAACCAGCCTCTGAGAAAGGAAGGGTGGGTTTGTGAACTTTGATTCAGGAGATCTGGGTTCAAGTACTGGCTCTAATAGATACTTTCTTGAGCAGGTCACTTAACCTCTCTGTGCCTCAGTTCCCCTGTCTATACAATGGGGATGATACTCCCCTACCTCCGGGGGATGTTTTGAGGATAAATTCATTAATGAGTGGGAAGTGCTCAAATGCTATAGGAATGAGGGCCATATAAAAATATAGGCAGAACTTTCTAGTGATTGCAGCACAAACTTTGCAGGATTCTGCTATTTATTATTACTGCTTGTATAATACTCACCATATGCTAGATGCTTTATACCTATAAAATGACACGTCTATGCGTTGAGGAGCATATGTAGACAGAGGACACACACATGCAGGGAAGGAATGCACGAAAAACCAGAGTGAATGAGCAGTCATGTGAGCCATGTCTTGTAGTTCCAGTGGGTGTGTAAACCCTTCCCTGGGGAAATAGGGGTTGCAGACTTCTCTGAAGAAGGCTGTCTTAAGGAGGTGTTTAAAGGTGGAGAGGAGTGAGTTCTGGTGGACTAGATTAGGGCTACAGTTCTAAGGCTAGGGGAAAGAAGTAAGTGCATTAGGATTGCAGGATCAGATCCTAAATTTCTATAGAAAACTAATGGAAAGTTATTGCTACTAACTTACTTTTGGGTGGAGTTTGCATTTCAGGAAGGCAAAGTGCAGTGTTTTCAGTGCATTTCTATGCATACAAGTGCTGTCTGCAAACAGCGCAATTTCAGAACTCGGCTATCTGGGGAGTTGCAATAAAACAAGTCGGGGCAACGTCTCAGCTCTGCTCAGCTCCAGTGTGGAACTCAAAAGGGCTCTTTTTTCGGAATTGTTTTCCAAACACAATCCCTTTAAAATCTCATTCCGTTTAACATCCTTTCTTTTACAAACTGAAATAGAAAAACAATCCAGATCCTAAAACGGGGGGTTCCACAGAGTCGAGCAATACACCAGGCAAACCCTGCAAAGCTGCCTCAGAGAAAAGCAGCCATATATAAACTTTGGACCTTGATTGTGAGTGCCTGCATGATAGAAAAAATATGCTCACCTTTAAAACCAGTCTGCGTCCATCAAGTCTTTAACCTGCTGTATCAGACCTGCTCTCCATTAGCGAAAATGACAAGAGTTGGGGTGGATTGCCTCTTGCTCTATTTACCCTGTCCTTGCGTTGGAAGGCATCAGCATGTTTGCACGCTGAAAAGAGGTGGGGTTTTTACCGGAAAAGAATGAGTTTCCCTTGGAGGAACAACAGTAGTGTATCTAGAGTGGCCAAATGTCCCGATTTTATAGGGACAGTCCCGATTTTTGGGTCTTTTTCTTATATAGGCTCCTATTATCCCCACCCCCCGTCCCGATATTTCACATTTGCTGTCTGGTCACCCTGAGTGTATCTTCAACTCGTGTTTCGTAGGGCTTTTTTGTTTGTTCTGTGAAAGTGGAGATCAGCAGGGAGAATGGTTGGTTGATTGGCTAAGAGTCAAGAAAGGAAAGACACATAAAGAAAGAGAAAGGGAGGGACCCAGAAAGGAGACTAGGAGAATAATGATTAGAAAAAGGAAATGTGGTGGATAGAGGGAGAGGTGGAGGATGGAGGAAGTGAATAAGAAGAGATGGGCAAATTCTGTCCTGGTGTAAATAAACAAAATTCAGGCCTTATCTGCATTGGAAAGATTGCACTTGCTTAACTAAAATCAGTTTTTAAACTGATATAGTCACACTGATTCAAACTCCTGTCTGGATGCTCTGATTTCAGTTTAAGGATTTGGTCTACACTAAGAAGTTTTACTGCTTTAACTATGCCATTATATTTTGTTGCAAAGAAAAACCTAGCGTGTGTGCAGTTATGCTCTATAAAAGTGCTATTGTGATATAGCTTATTTCCATTTGGGAAGCAAAATAAGCTATACAGTTATAAGACAACTTACAGTGTTAAAACTGCATCCACATTAGGGTTTACAACAGTATAACTATCTCAGTAAAAAAGCAAACAACCCCCCCACACTTCTAATGAACAGTTAAAATTATATCACTTTTCTAGTGTTGACCACGCTTAAGAGTGGCTTAAGCCTGTTCCCAATCCACAGTTGTTTACACAAAAAAATTATATTGTTTTAACCATGAGGGGAGGGATAGCTCAGTGGCTTGAGCATTGGCCTGCTAAACCCAGGGTTGTGAGTTCAATCCTTGAGGGGGCCATTTAGAGAAGTGGGGTAAAAATCTGTATGGGGATGGGTCCTGCTTTTGAGCAGGGGCTTAGACTAGCTCAGGGGTAGGCAACCTACGGCACACAAGCCGAAGGTAGCACACAAGCTGATTTTCAGTGGCACTCACGCTGCCCAGGTCCTGGTCACCAGTCCGGGAGGCTCTGCATTTTAATTTAAATTTTTAAAACCTTATTTACTTTACATACAACAATAGTTTAGTTATATATTATAGACTTATAGAAAGAGACTTACTAAAAACATTAAAATGTATTACCAGCACGCAAAACCTTAAATTAGAGTGAACAAATGAAGACTCGGCACCCCACTTCTGAAAAGTTGTCGACCCCTGAACTAGATGATCTCCTGAGGTCCCTTCCAACTGTGATATTCTATGATTCTATGTGACCTTGTCTACACTAGAAAAGTTTTGCTGGCATAGCTATAGCAGCAAACCCTCCTAGAGTACATGCAGGTTATACCAGCAGAAGTGTTTCTGCCAGCATAGCTGAGACCCATTCCCAAGAGACATAAGATGTACTGGCAAAAACACTTTTATGCTGGTATAAATGCATCTGCATTAGGGCTTATACGAGAACAGCAAAATCAGTCCAAAAAAAAAAAATCACACCCCTCACCAATATAGCTATGCCAGTATAAATTGTAAGCATAGATTAGGCTGCTAACGGTATAGTTGAAGTGGTACAACCCCACAAGTGTGGACATAGTTACACTGTACTAAGGTGCTTTATACTGGGATAGCTACTCCCATATGAGAAGGGGGGAATAACCTGCACCAGAATAACTTTGTGCCGGTATAACTACTTTTCTGTAATATGTATAATCACCATCCCATCAAAAATAGTTATACTGGTACAAAACTGTGTGTAGACCCAGGCCCTAACTTAACTGGAGAAAAGCCACTCCTAAACCAAAATAGGTACGTGCACACAGGGGCTCACACCAGTTCAACTATGTCTTTAAATTCACACCTTAGGCCTGCGCTAAACCTAAAACTCAGAAACATTGCTCAGGACTGTGAAAAATGTCACGCCCTGTGCGACATAGCTATGCCGATCTAAGCCCCAATGTAGACCCCACTAGATTGATGGAAGAATTCCTAGCTACTGCCTCTCCGAGAGGCGGGTTTACTACAGCAATGGAAAACCCTTTCCGTCGATGTAGAAAGTGTCTATGACACAGTGGCACAGTTTACAGCTGTGCTGTTGTAGTGTTTGCAGTGTAGACATACCATCAAGTTAAACTGGTGCGGCTTGCCTATGTAGATAAGGCCTCAGCTGGAGTCAATGGCAATGCATCCAGGTAGTATGGGCTAAAAAGATGTAATGGAGAAAGGAAGGGGAGGGGGAATATGCACAACTCTAAGGTTAGTGAATTTTATTTTAATAATGAATTCATGTCACTACATTTCCCCTGGTACATGCTCCTCAGCTCTGTGTGTTTGTAGGGCCACGGCTGGCTGGAAGGGTGATGGTGGAGTTGTGGGAGATTTCTGTCTTTCATGCTTTGTTCAGTCTTGGGCATGTGTTATGAACAAATCCCATGGTGCAGAGTCCAGCCATCTCTCCTTAATCTTCAGCTCAGATTTGGGGACAGGAGATAGTTTCACAATGACACTTTTATTAGAGTTCTTTGGGAAAAGAGGGGAACAATTTCATGAACATTTTTCAATTTTTTTGTACATGGGGAAAAATGTAATTTAAATTTGGAAAATTTCCATCAGCACTAATTATTTGCCACCAAAAGGGAAACAGAAAGCCAGCGCTGCTGTCTGCTAGCAGTCACCTTTGATGGTGATAGCTTGCTCTGCCAGTCACCACAAATGCCAGTTGTTATGTAACCATAATCCACCTCCTAAGAAGTCAGAACTGAGGTCAGAGACATTCTGGATACTACTTTTGCTATATATTCTGTATTATGTAGTTATATTATTCCAGATACTGTAACTAAAGCAATGGGGTTTGCTAGAATGCTGGCTAGTTTTTGTTAGGTCTTGGCTTGCTGATTTTTAGACATGCCAAGCTCCCATTGAGCTGCAGGCACTCAGCCCTTCTGAAAATCAGGCCACTTGGCTTTTGGGGCGGGGGGGGGGAGGCAGTCTTCTCTTGAGTAAACATTGATACATTTCTGCAGTAGAAATTGTTTGACTTTTCCTGGGACAGATGCTGTGGTTTTCCATGTTTACAGCCAGGGCTCCCTGATTTGGAGGAATTTTGAAGGAATTGCAATCATAATTTAAAATACAAAGTGCTGTCTATTAGCTTAAAAAATCAAAACAAAGATTTTTAAAACAAACATTGCCAGATTTCTGCTGTGGAAATGACCTTCCCACAGTCTGCTTGATCACAAAGGCTGTTCTAATATTGTTAAGGCATTGCCTCTCTTCTGTAAATTTCAAATCTGCCTGCTGCAAGGATTTTATGCACCAGGAGGGGGAGATATGGGATAAAATAATCCTTCCCTCTCTGCAAAGATCTCTTCATACACAGCTGACATATACATAGACCAGTGGTCCCCAACCTTTTCCGGGTGGCGGGCGCTGGATGACGAGCCACCGAGGACTGTGGCTGGCGGACAAGCATCCGCCGAAATGCCGCCAAAATCGGTGTCATCAAGAGGCATCACCACCGAAATGCCGCCAAAGTAGCATCATCAAGAGGCGTTGCCACCAAAATGCCGCCGAAAATCAGTGGCATTTCAGCGGCGGCGCCTCTTGGTGACACTGCTTTTGGGCGGCATTTCAGCGGATGCTCGTCCACCAGCCAGTACGTGGGCGCAGATAGATGCCCCGGCAGGTGCCATGGTGCCCGCGGGCACCGCGTTGGGGACTCCTGACATAGACTAACAATCAGTGGCCATTGCATTTTGCTGGCGAGGTCAGTTAGTCCTTAACTCTGTTCAAATGCAGAGAAATGTGAGCCAAGGAAGAGTTCGAGTGGGAAATGCAATCCCAGGGCACCGAATTCAGAAATCTTTTCAAAACATAGGTTTTCAAGGCCCGCATGACTTCACCGTGCTCCCAGCTGCAGGAGCAGGAGTGCATGCGTTTGTCTCTGTGATGACAGGAGTGGCATGCTTAGGGTTGCCAACTTTCTACTGGCACAAACCTGAACACCCTTGTCCTGCCCCTCCTCCAAGGCCCCGCTTCTGCCCCACCCTTTATCCTTGGCCCTGCCCCCACTCACTCAATCTCTTCCCGCCGTCGCTCGCTTTCCCCACCCTCATTCACTCATTTTCCCCAGGCTGGCTCAGAGGATTTAGGGTGGAGGAGGGGGTGAGGGCTCTGGCTGGGGGTGCAGGCTCTGGGGTGGGGCCAGAAATGAGGAGTTCAGGGTGCAGGAAGGGGCTCCGGGCTGAGGCAGGGGGTGGATGTGCCGGGTGGGGGGATGTGCGGGGGGTGGGGAGGAGGGCTCCAGGGGTTCGGAGTATGGGTGAGGGCTCCAGGGGTTCGGAGTATGGGTGAGGGCTCTGGTCTGGGGATGGGGTGCGGGAGGGGGCACAGGGTGTGGGTTCTAGAGTGGGACCAGAAATGAGGAGTTCAGGGTGTGGGAGGAGGCTCTGGGATGGGGCAGGGGGTTGGGGTGGGGGTGTGTGATGGCTCCTGCTGTGGGTGCGGGCTTTGGGGTGGGGCTGGCGATGAGGGGTTTGAGGTACAGGAGGGTGCTCCAGGCTGGGATTGAGGGGTTCAGAGGGTGGGAGGGGAATCAGGCCTGGGGCCGGAGGTCAGGGCACAGGAGCGGGTCGGGTGCAGGCTGTGGGCAGCACTTACCTCAGGTAGCTCCCAGAAGCAGTGGTGTGTCCCCCCTCCAACTCCTACGCAGAGGCATGGCCAGGCAGCTCTGTGCACCGCCCCATCCGCAGGCACTGCCCCCACAGCTCTCATTGCCCGCTGTTCCTGGCCAATGGGAGCTGCAGAGCTGTTGCTTGGGGTGGGGGCAGCGTGTAGAACCCCCTGGATGCCCCTATGCGTAGGAGCCAGAGGGGGGACATGCTGCTGGCTCCGGGAACCGCGCAGAGCCACGGCAGGCCGGGAGCCTGTCTTAGCCCTGCTGCGGTGCCTACTGGACTTTTAACGGCCCAGTCAGCAGTGCTGACTGGAGCCGCCAGGGTCCCTTTTTGACCGGGCTTTCCAGCCGAAAACCAGACACCTGGCAACCCTCGGCATGCTGCATTGGTTTTCAGGACTGTAAAATGCCATGTGATCCCAGGGTCACACAATGAGGGATCCCAGCATTGCATTCCCTCAGTGAGAAGGAGCCTGGGCTAGGGAGCTCCACAGTATACCAGGCCTTGATTAAGGTAACCCCAGAGACAGGTATGAATGGAAAGGCACCGGAGGACTCAGACTGATTAATTTTTCTTTAGGTTCTCCACGTTGTAACTTCTTCTGATCAGATAATCCAGGAGTTCTGGAGCCCAGTCCCGGATCAAGAGGGGGATTTTGGTAGCTGCGTATTTGTAGTAAATTTCCCGTTGGCGAAGGGCTCCGCCCTTGATGATTTCCAGCGCACACTCCTCCTTCGGTGCAGGGGACACCAGCACCACATCGGAAGCTGCTTTCATGGCACTTTCTAGCACAATAGAACAAAGGGAGCTTTGGTTAGATTTGCAGTGCTCTCCACTAGTGAGCCCTGCACCTCTGGGGCCAGCTGAACCCAGCCTGGATTTGCTTATTTTAATTGTTGTTTTTAAGCCATCTAACATCAGTTGGGCCTTGCGTGGCTTAGTGAGCCTGGGAGAAAGCATAACCCCTCTCTTGTTGTTATGTATCGTGGTAACACTAGAGGCCCCAGTCAAGACAAGAGCCCCGATTGTGCTAGGCCCTGTACAGAGGCAGAGGTCGATGCAATCCCTGCCCCCAAGAGCTTCTGATTTAAGCAGATGAGCCACCCAAGGACTGGGGAGAGGGAGCCAGCTCACTTTCAATGATTTTGATAGGCATACTAGAGCCTGTGAAAACAAGACAAAACACAATCAAATTTGGAGATTTCAACAGAGGAAGAGAATTTTGCAAAATGTCGTGAGTTCCCCCTGCTGCTCCCTTTTTCCAAGCAACTCTCATGCATACACGTTCACTTTTTATATATTCACGTTGTAATTACATCAGTACGTAAATATACAGCAACATCTTCAGCTGGTGTAAATTGGTGTCATTCCATTAACGTCAGTGGAGCTATGCCAGTTTATGCCAGCTGAGGATCTGGCCCGCAGACTCACCCTAACTGCACGTCAGGTTGGCCTAGCCATTATTCATTGGCTGATTTCTTTGAAATGGTGAATCAGAAATGGGTCTGAGAGTATGTCTACGCTACGGAGCTTATACCATCATAGTTATGTCACCGAAGCTGTGCCAGCATAGCCCCCTAGTGTAGACGTAGTAGAGCAACAGAATGAGTTTTGCTATTTCTGTGGCTCCCCTTACGACATTAGCTATGTCTGTGGAAGCATTCTTCAGCTGACATAGCTGCAGCTACACTGCTGGCTTTGTCAGCATAATTATGCCAGGTTTCTTTTGCTGACTGACATAGTTATGCTGGTATAAAATTTCAGTGTAGGCCAGGCTGAGACTAGGATTTGGAGGAGGGTGGGGGTAGTGTCCTTCCAGATCAGTCCAGAGAGGACATTCCATGTATTCGGGGTGGCATGAAAGAAGACAAGAACATTTGTGGGAAATTGACAAGTAGCATTGGTGGAGCAGAGGCAGGAGAGGAGAAGGAATGGAGGGGAGAGTTGTGAAGCAACTTGAAAGTTAGGATAAAATGCTTGAACTTGGAGGGCGATTAGTTCCTAATCGGCAAGGCACTGATCTTACCTGTATCAATGAAGCCAAGTATACAGAGTGTGATGGAAACATCAACCTTCTGAATGATTAATTCCTGCCGCAAGGAGCTGAAAAACCCATCTAAGGCAAACTTTGTTGCAGAGTAGGGAGCGGTAAATGGAAACCCAGCTTTACCTAGACACAGAGCAGCAATGTTGACATGGTTAAGTTCTGTTGCAGTGCTGCATAAGGCTTTATTTGATTCTGAACCAGATGGAACATTCTTTCCAAGTGTGTTGAGCGCCGGTGAAGTGTCATGCCAACTGCCCAGAGACGCAGACTGGGTGGTTCAAAGGACACAAAGGTAAATAGGCACTGAAATCCTATTGCTTTTAACTCTCTTAAGGTCCTTTGAAGAGCCCAGCCAAATGTCCTGTTCATGCACAGAGCGAGCGGCAGCAGTGTAAGCTTCCCACCTTCAGTGCTCTCAACTGATGTGCTTAGACCTGACCTAGAGAGATCACCTACAATGTTGAGTCAGTCTCAATGGCCCTTTGGGTCCTTGGCTCCTCAGCTGAGCTCACCAGCAAGGGGTTGACTAAGATGGCAGATTTACAATAGGGACACCAGTCACCTAAGATGCTTCACGTAAGCCAGCGAACCATCAGCTAGAGGGTCAGCTGGCTATTGAACTTGATCCACAGAAACAAAATGACCCTGTCTAGTCAGTCAAATAGCCAATACAAAGAGTGCGCCACATATTTCCGGTCTGTTCTGGTCAGACTGTAATGCCAATATTTGAAGTGCTTGAGCTGTGCTCCTCCAGTGAGCCCCTTTGCTTATAATCAAGAAGCATGCCAAGGTGTTCCGCTTCTATTGACAAAGCGCTAGGGGGAGCAAAACCCAAGGGAAGAGTGATTTTGTTTTGAAGGTGCCGAGTACTTGCCTTCCCCATTGACATCCCTTGTATTTTTGGGTGCCCATCACTTCTGAAAATCAGCCCCAAGGTGTCTGCCCCCCGTTCACGGCTCACCTGCCATGGATGAAACCACCACGATGCTGCCCCCACTGTCTTTCAGCCTGGGGAGCGCCGAGACGGTCATGGCCACGTAGCTGAGAAAGTTAATCTTCAGAAGCTTCTGCACGTGCCCCACGTCTCCGTCAAAATAATTGAAGTACGAGTTGCCAACGTGGTTGAGGATCAGCATGTCTAGGCCTCCTGAAAGCCAAGGGGAGAGCCAGGGATGCTTTAGTTTAGGGGGGAAGAGAATGAAGGAAGTGCAGAGCACACTGCTTGTGTACGCTACATATCTTTTCCTATAATCACTATGAATCTCTGCAGGAATCTACTCCTTGGAATGAAATAGGTCTATTCTTCTTATTATTTTTAATACTAAGGGAGGCTCTTGGGTCACTGCACGGGCCTTTCATCTCTGCAGAGCTGGGTCAAAATCCAGATTCTGCTTGCCAGTATGTGGCAATCAGGTGGTGTGCACTCACCAAGTCCCAGTCTTTAGATTATATTATAAAAATACTTTGTTGTGATTTGTACTTTCGGCTCATTTAGGATGGAGTGGGTGGCGGGGACACACACAGGTCCTCCTTGACCTGCATGTGGGCCCACAGGTGCAGCATCAGGATGTGTGGCAAGAGAGAGCAGACAGGCGTGCCTTTGCACAGCTTTGTGCAGTGACCTATAACTGGCATAGCAGGGTTGCTACAGCTTAAAGAGCACGGAAGGCCTAGGAATGTAATGCCCATTGCTCTGGGATGGGGATCCAGGAGCAGAGTGTTACAGAGGTGTAGGACTGCAATCAAGAGTGCCCTTGAGATCAAGCCTGAACGGTAGAGCTGTGTGTGGGTCCAGGTTTTGAACAGCATGAGGGGCCAGCAGGGCACGATTGCAGTCCACCAGCAGGACAAAGACTGACACAGCAGATGATGCTTCTAATCAGGGCAGAGTTGCATTGGCAGAGCTGGAGTGGGTGCATGCACAGAGCCTGTCTATGCTATGGTTGCCTCTCTTCAATCCTATTTGTATCTCACATTCACAAGTGGTCCGTTAATACATTTAATAATAATTGTAACTATAACTCAATATAGTTACTAAATGTCTGGATTGGTCACTTGTGAATGTGAGATACAAATATGAATATAATCCTTCTTTCATTCTTCTCATTACACACACACATAAATGTAATGAGAAAGATGGAGGACATTTCCACATCCCTCCTGTATTTCCTGCCCTTTCTTGTTTTGTTTTTTCTAATGTGGCAGACAGTGATGTGGCTAAGGGTTCCACATCTCTCTGCATTTGATCACTTGTTAAAGGTTGGATGGCGATTTCCAGACAGTGAGCTGCTAACGTACCCAGCACTAGTTCAGCCTCCTTCACCACATGCTCGGCAAAGACCTCATCCTCCATGCTGCCGCTCACATACTGCGCGGAGGCTGCACCCAGCTCCAGACACCGGGTGATGACCTGGAACACATGAACGGAATGTTGTAGAAACACATTTCCCATTGATGACCCTCTGAGAGCCTCAGGGTGTTACATCCGTGGTCAGATAGACATAGGGTAACCAGACAGCAAGTGTGAAAAATCGGGACGGGGTGGGCGGTAATAGGAGCCTATATAAGAAAAAGCCCCAAATATCGGGACTGTCCCTATAAAATCGGGACATCTGGTCAGCCTAGATAGACATGGCTCTGTGGGTAGAATGAGTGCATTCTGCCTACCAAGTGTTACTATGTTGAACACACTGGCTCTGGCTTTAAACAGTGGGCACCAAAGGATCCGAGAATGGGATTGGAGCTTCCTGGGATTTCAAAGTCTGTGTACCATGGAAACCTGAAGCAACCTGGCTATTTACCAGTATAGTCTGCTCTGCAGTGGAAGTCTGTGCCTGCAGGATGAGTGGGGGCATGTGTATATTACTGCAATGCAGTGAGAGGGCATGCTTGTGTGCTAGTGCCCATGAGATTGTGTGTACATGAGCGGGTGTGAGCACAGATACCAGCACATGTATAAAAAGAAGAGTTAATGCATGTGCATGACCATGAGCATGGATATGTATATATGTTTGCGCACTCACAAGCATGTGTGAGAATCAGCATGCGAGTGTACTGATGCGCATATCATGTAATTGCAATGGTAGGTGTGCATGCGTGTCTGTACATCTATGTGTGTGACATAAGACTGACCTATGTGTGTGTGCTTGGTACGTACTTTCTGAAGCTTGGCTTCCGTCCGTGCTGTAACCAGAACATGGGCTCCCATCCGTGCCAGGTGATAAGCCATTTGCTCTCCAATTCCAGTGCTTGCTCCAGTGACAATCACTCGCTTCCCTTTCAGCATCTCTGGAAAGCAAGACCCAGGGATAATAATTTACCGGATACCAGAGAAAGATTTCCCCCTTCCCTCCGTGCCCTCCAGGGGTCAAGAAACCAAAGTGGACAACAAGCCAATCCAACCTGCCCAAACCAGCATGCCCACCGTGCACCAGGCAAACTCTCTGCCTTGTCTCAAGAAAACTGCAGTAAGAAGAATAATTAAAATTCCTAATGCGAATAAAGCAATATTAACAGGGACATGGCCAAATCATTTAAAAAAAATCATGTTGCAAATCAGGATATTAATTTTTTTTGTGATAATTAAAATTTCCAGCCATTTTCAAAAAAGATATTTTCAAAGTTATTAAAGATTTTTTAAATTTTTTTTGTAAAATAGCCTTTTTCTAGCTCTTTTTTAAAAAACATAAACCATGTGAAACTGAATGTTAAAAGCCCCCCGTAAATCCGAATCATAAAACTCCTACTTCACCTGTTTCCTAAGAAAATATTTCTCTGTATTACCGTACTTGCTTGATGTAGTTTGAAAGCTCTGCAAAGCAGAGTGTTCTATTATCTGCAGTGTTAACAAATGCCCAGACATGTTTCATTTCAGGCTCTGTACACATCCTGTGTAAAACATTCTAACGTGCCTTTTTCTGTTTAATTTTTAAAATACATTCGCTTTTAATAACTTACCAGGTTTAAAATCCTCCCTTGCTGAATAAAAACAGAAGGCCAAGACCAATCCTACAAAGGGAATGAAAATCTTTCTCAACAGACCCATCCCACTGCAGAATCAGGAAATAATAAAGCATGAAAGAAAAAGGAAAAAAACAACAACTCCGCAGATCTGCTCCAGACAAAAGCGCCAATGCCTAATCTTTAAAAACCTATTAGTGAAACAACTGCAGCTCCCCAAAGGTTCAACCTTTGGAAAATCACAGTGGTGGGATTGATGGGTTCATCAAAACCTTTAATTTGCTCCTCTTCAGAGTTGATAAATCTCAGCCTAAGTGACAGCTTCGCTTTGGTTCTGGCCAGCTTATTTAATATTTCCTGTCCCTACGTTAATGTACAGAATTTTGCACAACATCCTGGAAGAGGTGTGCCTTTGCTGGAAAGCATCAAATTTCACTGTAGGGAGCATCGGAGACTGCTACGGAAGGTGGGAGAACGTTGCATTGTATTATCATTTGTCTGCTAAGCATTGACACTGCACTCAGGCACTACTGCAGACATATAAGAGGGCACAGACCCTGCCCCAAGGAGCTTACAATTGTATTGCAGTTCAGGCACAAGGAAAGCAATTTAGGTCCCATGAAAGCCACCAGTTGGGGCTATTGGTTCAGTGTTGCAGTGCTCTGGATTGGGTATCGTTTAATTAACACACTTTGGTTGTGTCCACATTGCAGCTGGGGAGTGAGCCTCCCAGCCTGTGTAGACGGACTCATTCTATCAAGGCTTGAGCTAGTGTGCTAAAAATAGCTGTGTAGATGCTGCAGCACTGGCAGAGACCCAGGCTCTGACCCAAGGGGTTGGGTGGGCTTTAGAGCCTGAGCTGCCATTTGAGCCATCGCAGCCACACTGCTATGCTTGGCATGCTAGCTCAAGCCGTGCCAGAGCAAGTCTGTCTTCCAGCGCTGGGAGGCTCACCTCGAGCTGCAGTGTAGGCAGACCCTTTAGGGCCTTGATTCAGCAAATGGTCGCCATTGCGGCTGCTGAGCTGGAGGCCCCAGGTTGTTCAGAAGATGCTTTCCCGATTTAGCTCGTTGTATCCTATTGTCTAATTGGCTGTCACTAATTGGCTCTCTCACCAGAGGAGCCAGGGTTTCAGAGAGTCTGGACTGAACTTCCCGCTAGATGTGGTCCCTCCAGTTCAGGATGGAGGCTGGGAAACTTGCCGTGATGCTGTGCACGCTGTACCCTGTTGTGTGGGTAAACGCAGGTCTTTGCTCTCCGGGGGAGTCTGTCCAGCATCTTTCACTAGCACTCAATTCAGTCTCAGATTAAAGAGGAAAAATCAAAGAGAACTCCAGAGCAACAGCCAAAGGCTCAGGGTGTTGGGCCTCAGTAAAGTCGATTACAGAGGTCTTATAATAGGTGTCAGCTTAAGCTACTATCAGCCTCGCTGTAGCTCTGGGATCTTCCTGGACAGTACAGTACATCTTGTTACGTGCTGTTCTGGGCTCAGTGCCAGGGCACATATAGGTTGTGGCAAAAAGAACAGGAGTTCTTGTGGCACCTTAGAGACTAACAAATTTATTGTAGCATTAGCTTTCGTGGGCTACAGCGAAGTGGGCTGTAGCCCACGAAAGCTTATGCTACAATAAATTTGTTAGTCTGTAAGGTGCCACAAGAACTCCTATTCTTTTTGCGGATACAGACTAACACGGATACTACTCTGAAATAGGTTGTGGCATCACTCTGACTGGGCTTCATTTGCTAACGAGATTACCTCTCTGGACCCTGTGGGGAAAGCTCCCTTTACAAGGATAAAAGCCTCGTCTGCAAGGCAAGATGGTTTGCGTTACAGATGCATAATGCAATGGGTTCCTGTGGTCCCTCCGGCTGGGCCTGAAATTGTACACTCCCCCCATCTATTTAGAGAAACCTCAGTGCATATCCTCTTCCACATAGCCAATGAGTTAACCTGAAGTACCACACCCTCCCCAAACATCCCAATTCTATAACCCCAATCAGGGGTTATAACCAACTCAGCACTCAGGAGCAACCCTACAATAACAAACCAGTGGCTGTGTGCAGCCCAGCACACACACAAACAACCCTCCAGTCAGGGGCGGCTCTAGCTTTTTGGCCGCCCCAAGCAGTCATGCGCGGGAGGCGCCCCGGAGCCACGGCAGCAGCGGACCTCCCGCGGGCATGACTGCAGAGGGACCGCTGGTCCCGCGTGGCTCGGCTGGACCTCCCGCGGCTGCGGACGGCTCGCGGGTCCGGCGGCTCCGCTTGAGCTGCCGCAGTCATGCCTGCGGGAGGTCCAGCCGAGCCGCGGGACGAGCGCCCCCTCCGCAGTCATGCCTGCGGCAGGTCCGCCGGCCCAGCCTGCCGCCCCCCCCCGGCAGCAGGGGACGCCCCCTAGATTTTGCCGCCCTAGGCACCAGCTTGTTTTGCTGGTGCCTAGAGCCGCCCCTGCCTCCAGTGATGAACCAGGAACAGTGCTTTGTTATAGCTTTGAAGGAACAGGTGATTTGGGTTAATAATATACTCAGGAGGTCTGTCCAGCTGCCAGTGGGACACTGCTCTTAAAGTGTAGATTTCTCTCCACTCTTAACTTATCCTCTGCTGATAAGAAGCACTTAGAATACATTTTGGTCAGATAAATGTCATTGCATTCTGGGAAACCCTGCCACTTCCTCTGTCATCGTCTTTTGTTCTACCCCTGAGTTTGTGGAATTGGCCACTTCCTTTTCTTGGCTGAACAATAAAAGAATGAACTCTCTCTGTTACATGCAGCCAGGGACGGCGCAACCCATTAGGGGACCTAGGCGGTTGCCTAGGGTGCTGACATTTGTGGAGCGGTGACCGTGGCGGCCGAACATCCGGCCGTCGCGGTCATTGGTGGTATTTTGGGGGCAGGACCTTCCACTGCCTCTGTCGGGGGCGCCATTTTGAGGGCGGGACCTTCTGCCGCTTAGGACGCCAAAAAGGCTGCCGGTGCTCCTGCATGCAGCACCTGTGGAAAGGACGGATGGTCCAGTGGCAAGGGCCCTAGGATCTGGACGAGGTGGAGTCAGTTCCCTGCTCTTCTGGAGAGTTCTGGTGTGACTTTGGAAAAGTCAGGGAGGGCCAGATTTGCAAAGGTTTCCGGGTGTCTAACTTACACTGATTGCAATCGGAGTTAGGCCCCTAATTACCTTTGGAAATCTGGCCCTTAGTCTCTCCCGGCCTCAGTTCCCCCTCTGTACAATGGGGACAATAGCACATCCTTACCTCTTCGGGGGGTGTTGAGGATAAAAACATTCAAAATGGTGAGGCGTTCAGATACCACAGCAATGCGGGCCAGATACGTATGTTATGTGCGATGGGCAAGTCACTCTCGTAGGATACTATTGTTATTTGTATTTGTAGCATCTAGAGGCCACAGTTGAGCTCAGATCCCCGTCATGCAAAATGCTGTATCCAAAAAACCCCACACACAGCGAGACCGCCCCTACCCCCAAAGACCTTGCTATCTAAATACTCAGGATAGGCAAAGAGTGGGAGGGGAAACAGAGGCTCAGAAAAGGGAAATTCCTCACCCCAGGTCTCACATCAGGTCCCTGGCAGAGCCAGGAATAGAACCCTGTCTGCTGATTCCCAGTCCAGTGCTCTTTGGGGATGTCTGTACAGCTGTCAGACGTGAACTTGTGCTAGTGCTCTGAAACTAGCCGCAGAGATGGTGCTTTGAAGTTGCGGCTTGGGCTGGGGCTCAAGCTCTGAAGCCCATGGACAGGGGTGGGCTTCAGAGTCTGAGCAGTGGGCTGACAGCTTTTTTAACAGTGCAAACAAGGTAACACACAGGGCTGGTGAAATGTGTAGGGTTGAGAGCCCTGCTTGGTTCATGTGCTGCCCAACCATGTCCCAAGGCCGTTGTGGGGAGTTGACAGGGATCCGATCCTCCTCCCTGCAAAGCTGCTTTCGAGCTCTAACCTAGAGGCTGCTCTTGGCACTACTGTAATTGCAACAGGTGGGCAGGGGGAGCTTGCTGGGGTAGGGAGAGGTGCTAACACACAGGCGAGTGGCTCTTGGCTGCTGGCCTCTGTAGTACCTCCCAATAGCTGGGCTTTTTTCAGAAGAAACCATTAATGCCATTGGTTGGTATGGAAACCTGTGGGGAACTAGTGATTTGCATTGACCATAGACGTATGGGATCTAGAGATGGAAAATATCCTATCTGGCCCAGTCCTTCTCCAGCAAGGCAGGTTTGTCCCCTACAGGACATTTCCTAGTGGTTTATCCAGTCTAATTGTACGCCTCTGAAACAGTGGGTCTTCCATCATTTCCCTGGGGGGCTCTTCTGCAGCCTGGCTCTCACTCAAGAGGCTTTGCCTTCCTGCTATTTACTCCAAATATCCTGTTCTTTAATTGCCTCCTGTTATTCCTGTTGCGCCCCCCCCAATTATTCATCTCCCCCCATGGTGTGGCGTGGAACTCCCTTCCAGTCCTTACGGAGGATTAGCACCTGCCCATTATTTTGCCAGACTGGACTGTGTTAGGTCCTCGCTGTTTCCTCTAGATCCCTCCATCCCTTCACTTTATCTAAACATTTACATACAACTGAGCTGAGCCCAGTACTCCTGGTGTGGCGTCACTGGAGAGCAGGGTATGAGATGCAGTCCCAGATCACACGGGCCTGTTTTGGAGGCTACTAAGAAACGGGAGCTCACCTCACCGGCTGACTGTCACCCTTCCCAGCTTCCTCCATCCCACTTGGCATCTGTGGCGTAGTGCCCCCACCAATCCCTTGGGTAATAAGAACACTTTAATCTAATGGTTGGTTTTACACCACTGCCAGCCCCATGCTATCCGATCGCCTTCCGTATCAAATCAATAGTGAAGTCCTTAGTGAGCTCCATGGAGTGTCTGGCTCTTCTCCCTTCTCAGGGCAAAAACTTGGCTTGGGGGTAGAGTTTTTTTAAATGTTGTTTGTTATTTGGTTATTTGACTTGTTGGTTTCAGGCTGCTTTTGCTGGGGGTGTTTGGTGAGGAGGAGGTGATGGAGGTGAAGCCTTTTCTGAAGAGAAAAGTTTAGCAGCATTTCCTAAAGCGGGTCAGATTCTAGGCTCACCTGATGTTCTGTCTTATGTTGTTATTTCCTGCCCATCTTTCTCAAGGTCCCTATTTCTCTGTTCTCACTGGGGCTCGCGTAACCCCCCCCCCCCCCCACGGTTTAACGTCATCTGCTAGTGTAATTAACATGCTCTTCCCGGATCGCTACCCTGAATAACTGGAAGAGCTCACAGGGAGGGAAGGGGGTTGAGTGCTGCCTGAAATCTAACACCTCTCTCAAACATAAAAGGCCCTTCTGTAGCTATTTACACCCGCCCTGTATGGTACAGACATTGCCTGGCTCCCAGGTGCTTTGGGAGGATTAAGGGGTAAACAAGTGTTGCTATTTCTCATTTTGCAAAACCAGGGGAACAGTTACAGATAGAAAGGAAGTGATTTGCCCAGGGCCTGGTGTTAGTGCTGGGATTAGAACCCAGGAGTCCCTGGCTTCCAGGCCTGTGTTTGGAGGAAGAGGCCTCATATCCCCACAATTTCTTTTGCAGCATTTGATCAGCTCGGCGTTTCAGGTTTGCTGAGAGCCTTACAAGGCCTCGGGGCTGGTTGCCAGGTGCTAGGAGGGCCAGGGAAAGGATGGAAGCAGAAAGACTGACAAGCAGCCCACCCCACTCTGGATTCTTTAGACTCCAGCCTCAGGACTAAGCTCTTGAATTAGTTGAGAATTTTCCATCGAAACCATTTTTTAGTGGAAAATGGCTTTTATACAATGTTTTCGTAAACACGTCACTAACTTTTTTTCTGTGAACTATATAACAATTTGCTTTCAATAACTTTTTCCCCCCGGGGGGGGGGGGGGATGATTGTCCAGCCGGCTCTGTTACACTCAGAGCACATTGTCGCTTTCGCTCACTGGTAGCTGGAACGTGGTTTGCATTGAACAGCCACCATCTCCCTTTTGCCAAGGAGCGAGACTTCAGTTTCATGTGTTTTGAGACCAAACTGAGGCAGCAAAGTTTGCTCACCAAATGTAGAATGTTGTTTGTGAACAGCACGTTCCTGGCTGCTGCTGCTGCTGCTGCTATGAACACGTCCTCCTTGGCTGAGAAGGCCTGCCAAAGGGGCAGAGCTTAGAACTATTAGTCACATTTCTAACACGCACACGTGTGCCCGGCACCACCTCTCTCATTCCCTTTCTCACCCGTAGCTTCTAAATTAGCCCAGAGGTATGCAGAGCACATCGCCAAAGACCAGCAACCTGATAGTGAAGTATTTATGAGAGCAAGTGAGGGGTGCCCTTGAAGTGAGCATATTGGCAGCATGCAGAATACACAGCCACGTCTGAACAGGGCCACCCCGGGGAGTATGGGGGGACAAATGGGGCAATTTTCCCCAGGCCCCACGAGCCCTGGCCTGGCAGCTGTCCGGGTCTTCGGCGGCATTTCGGCGGCGGGGGGTCCTTCAGTGCTGCTGAAGACGTGGAGCAACTGAAGGGCCTCCCGCTGCCGAAATGCCCCGCGAACCCTGGCCCGGCGGCAGTCTGGGTCTTCAGCGGCAGGGGACCCTTCAGTGCTGCCAAAGACATTGAGCGACTGAAGGGCCCCCCGCCACCGAAATGCTGCCAAAGACCCGGACCGCTGCCGGGTGAGTACAAGCACCACAGCTCCCCCGCTTTGCCCCAGGCCCCCTGAATCCTCTGGGCAGCCCTGCTTCTGAACCAACCTCAGTGGCATTATTGTATTTGTTCCCCTCTGGAGAAATGCACCCTGGTGCAGAGGGTCAGCTCTGTACCATTTAAGTCCAATTTATATCCCACTGGAAGGAAATAAATGGTGCATAGACATTGTGCTGGCCATTCTGCACAGGGGATGCTTTCCACTCCTTGAAACCCATAGCCTGTTAGAGAGAGGATTTAATGTAAATTTAAAGGTGCATTTTTAAATGTCCTGATGGATGGTCAGTGAAGCTGCAAATCATATCTGCTGTAGCTTCTCTCCCCACACAAGCCACCCCTGGCCTGAGTATTAGAAGTATTAGAACAGGAAAAAAAATGTTGTCAGGTTTATGTATGCAAGGCAAAACTGGTGGATTCGCAATAGTTTGAAATTAAATAGTAATAGTAGAAATTAAAATGGCTTTTTAAAAAAGGCAGCTTTGCTTCTGTTTCATCATAAAGAAAAAGCTGATGTCACCAGCTGAACTTTCAGTGCTTACTAAAGAGAGGCCATCCTGGGCTTTGGGAATGGGATACAGGCATGTTACTTCCTGGTCATGATTGGTTACAATTGAGCCTTAGACTATTGCTCAACGAAAGGCAGGAACAGTGCAGCTCAGAGTGGCCAGAGGTGTGCATCACCATGGCACTACTTGGCCCAGTGTTAGTAGGGGTCAGGACTGAATGGGCCATGGAACCTGAGTTCCCAAGACAACGTAGTGTTTGTTTTTCAGCATCAGGGTAGCTGCAGCTAGGAATCCCATACTGGAAATGATTGAGCCCTGTGCACAGCACACGAGTACCCTTGCCAGCCCTCGTGCAGCTGCACTGGCACTGAAAAATATTTTCTACATGTGCTTGTGTAGGTGCAGGTCTCACTGCGGTGTCAGCGTAGACAGTAGGGCTGCAAGAAGGGTCACCTATGCCTCAAACACCTTCCCCACCCTGTCCTGTCCGTGAGCCCTAGCCCCATCACCGTGCAATGCCACGTATGAACATGGCCGCAAGGAACACTGCACCATTGCCTTTTGGGAGCTGATTGTGCTTTCTCAAACACACATGGGCCTGAGACAACAGTCAGTTCACTCAGCCCCCTGAGCCACTGGGTGCTTCCAGAGGGGATTTGGGAAACTCAGTCAAAACCACAAAAAAGCAAGTTGGGAAAACAAGCAGCTGGACAGTGCAAATGTGGTGGCCAGTGCATGGGAATCTGCTGTGTATCTGAGAGGTTTCGGCTCAGTAGCAGCCCCGGTGTTTCTTATGAGCCTTGAGGGCCTTGTGCTTTGGGGGCGATCAGCCCCCATGTGAAGCCATTGCAGGGGCAGCAGTTGGATGAGATGCAATGTTCAGGTGACAGGACAGGGGACACCCCTAGCAGAGTGCTCCTGGAGTTTGGGGACTCGCCTGGCTAGTTCTCCAGGGAGAAGGTATGGGACTGCCTGCACCATTCCAAAGTGCACTCCACTCTTGAGACCACTTCACCTCATCCACAAACCTCATTCCAGTGTCAAGCCTCATCCCAGTTATGTGCTAAATCTTGGGTTAATGAAGCAGCAAAATGCCCCCCCAAATGGGGACAGTGCTTGGCAAATGGTGTGGAGATGTGTGTTTAGCAGAGAAGGTGGGAAGGCCTGTGTGGCGGTAAGACTGGGGGAGGTTTCAGGTAGTATTCCTGTTTGGAGGTCTCAGTGAGCGCTCCTCACTTACAAGTCCCATCGGAGTTTGCACATCGCTAGTACAGGGGGAATAATGTGTTTGTGATGTTCATATCTGCTGGGTGACCTAACCCAACTCACTCCTGGGAAAGAGAATCTCCAGAACCCTAACTACAGCCTGCCTGGGTGAGCCCTGGACACTGGCCACGCTCCCTGTGCCCTTGAAAAACCCCTCGGCTTGTTTCTCTCGAGGTGTTGATTGCTGAAGTCCTAAATTTAGTTGGGAGGCCCTTGAACCAAGCAGACCCCAATGTGCAAATATCAAGTTAGGCATTTCTAAAAAACCAGCCACCCATGCTCTTGCGGTGCATTGGCAGGTGAGAGAAGGCTGCAGTGCCTGCAACAAGCTACCGTCATGCTACCAAGGCCTGAGTGAAGTCTCAGCGTTAACATAACCTCTTTTGAGATGTGCCTGGTGAGCTTGCGGGAAGCTGTACGCCAGATCTCACTCCAGCTGCATTCTCCGGGGATGTAACGTGCCAGGGGATTTTTCCTGATTCATTGCTTGGAATAAGCCGAATTTAGATATGCCCTAAACAGAACAGAATAATAGAAATTAAAACCTACCATATTAGGGGATGTCATTCATCCCTCAGACAATGCCCGGTTGTTCCTAAAGCTTCGCCCTAAATGCTTTAGCGCAGTCCAATTTCAAATGGTCCAAGTGATATTATTTCACACTATAAACTTCACCATTAGGAACCTTTCCTGAGTTTGAGCCTACATCTCCCTCTAATCAATTCCATCCCAGTGCTCTTAGCTATATCCCAATAGCCCATGTTAAAAAAAAAAAATCCCTCTAGCTTTCTGGAAGTTGCAAATGGACATGTATGATGCAGATACAACACTTTATCCTCTGTATCTGACAGATACAATTTGCTTATGGCATTTAGTTGCAAAAGACAGTGTTCGTGCTGTTTGTATAGGCCCAAAACATCACAAGAATTCCTGCTTTTGGATGCCCGAGTGAAAGTGCATTAAATTGCTAGGTGCCTCGAGTTGGGGGTTCTAAAACTGAAGCACCAAAATGACAGGCCACTTTGAAAATTCCAGTCATAATGAAGAAAGAGGGGTTTGGTGAAACCTGCTCTTCTTTAGTGGGTGATTCCTGCAACCCACCACTGTTACCGTGACGTTATTTTGAATTCACAAGCACCGGAACTACTACACATGGCTTGATGTAAAACTTTGCACTGGCATTATTGCATGGCAGTTTAGCCACTGACACTTGCCTAATTTGCACGGCTGCAGAAAGCCACAGTTTTCTGTGCACTAAGTGCAAACTCATGTTGCAGAATCAATGAGATACAGAACGGATCTTTCAGATTGATCTTTGGGGGAAATATTTGCAAGGGGATGACCTCCAGGATCACAGTAGATCCGAAGGCTGCATCCTGGAAGGAAGGACTTGCTCAGAAGATTCTAGACATGCTGGCATCGTCACGGCTATTCTAGCTGTCTAATCCTGTTAGCCGCCTAAAGTGCAGCTATTTTGACAGTTGCACAAATCTCTCTGCTTTAAGCTCATAAACCCTGAAATTAGATAACTCTATTTTTATTCAAAGGGGGAGCGGGTGGAAGGACAGGATTGCCCTCTCCCCGTCATCACAGACAAAATGAAATGCCCCTTTGCACAGAGTTGGAGGGTGATAAAAATAATTGCTGGCTCATATTAAATTCAGGCCATTCAACAGAGAGGCTTCATCCAAAGCCTCTGAACTCTGCATCACAGGGGTTTCCTGTTAGGACAGCGAAGAAATTTTCTAGGTTTCCCTATTGTCCTGAACCAGGTATAACCTGTGAAGCAGGTCTAGTCCTGTGAATGAATAAGATATTAAGAGTTTGAAGCCAAAAAGGCTTGAATAAAGTCAAGACCCAGTTGGCTTCTTACTTAAATCACATTCACACCTGTGGCCCCTAGGAACCCCAACTATAGGGCCCCACTGTGCTACTAGGAGCTGTAAAAACACAACAAAAATCAATTTCAATGAGACTATTTCTGAAGTAAGGTACAGGACTGGGCAGCGAGGTGAGTAAGGGGATTGGAGTATGGGCCCAAAGTTTTTCTTTCCACTGCCATGGGCCTTCTGCAGCATAAGGATCCATGTATGCTGTAGAACTATCAATGTCCTTGATCTGGCATTACTCAGGGACATGGTTCAGCTAACTCTTTTCTTCAGGCTAAATTGTGCCTTCACCTTTGCACACGCAGCACCCAGTGAGGTGAATGAGGCATTGGCCCCTCTCTGTCATGTCTAGGAAACAAACCCTGAGGAATTGATTGGCACATAAAACACGATATTTCTCAAGTGCTATTTTATGTTGACTTCTATCCCAGTTTTTTCCCAGATGGAAAATGTACGTGCACCCTTGTATTTTAATTCAGAACGTGAAGTTTTTACAGGCTCAGGGCATTCTCCCCATATAATGTGCCCTTTTTCACAACAGGTGTTGGTTACACGGATGAAAGGTTGAAGTTGGATGTTTTTATTCTTAAAATAAGACTAACATCTAGAAACCATACAGGATATTTCTAGCATGTTCTTTCTGCTTTCTTATCTTTTTTGTTTCCATGATCTCCCATTCTCTATAGCAATTAGAAAAGGGATCTTTCCCCCCTTGTGGCTAGACAGAGGCACATTGCTTGTGTGTTTTCCTGATGCGTGCCCAGCAGGGAATTAGTGTGAGAAATGCTTGCCCTGCCTCCTTGGGGGCACTGGAGATAGCATTGCAGCTTTTAACTTCTAGCAAGTAGAAACCAACATTTAAACCGATATGCCCCTCCCATACTTGGATGACCCATTGACTTCTGAATGGGTGAGTTTGCTAGCATTGTGTTACATGTAGCATATATGCACCAATCTTTTTTTTAAAAAAATAAAAAAACAGTGGAAACAGTTAACCTACTTGCTTGTTAATTAAAAAAAGGTAAAAGGTAATAATTGGAGATATACCAATCTCCTAGAACTGGAAGGGACCTTGAAAGGTCATTGAGTCCAGCACCCTGCCTTCAGTAGCAGGACCAATTTTTGCCCCAGATCCACCTTAAAGCATGTGGTGCTAACAGTCTGCTGCATTCGAGACCATGCAGGTGAGAAATTGCAGGAAAATTGTGATCAAAGGACAGTCTGGTGAGAACAGTGTGTCCTAGTGGGTAGAGAGCCCTGGACTGGGACTCAAAGACGTGAGTTCTATTCCCAGCTTTGCCCCTGGCCTAGTCAGTGACCTTGGGCAAGTCATTTCACTGCTCTGTGTCTGTTATCCCCTCTGCAAAATGGGAATAATGGTACTGAAAAGTACTATGTAAGAGGTGGGTATTAATGTCCTCTAGAGCTTTGCCATAACCATTAATGGAGGCAGGATCAGGCTCTTTTCATTGGTCCTGCAGCTTGTTAGAAGTAAGACAGAATGGGTCAGATATCCCTTTCTGCATTTACACCCATGTAACAGAGATCAACATCTGGCTACATGGCCCTTGTCTCCCTCCTTAAAAAAAACCCCCAAACCAACCAACCTCTCTGTATGATTATAAATACAGGGATGTGAGCAACATCTGGTTTGTATAAAAAAAAATTAGGCTTTAGAAAACAAAAAGGGGAGAAAAACAAACAAACAAACAAACCACACAGGGTCTCCCATTGTTGAGTATGTGTTTATACTAATTGGAAGGTGAGAGCATTCAACAACTGTTTCATTGCTAAACTTAGGATGCTTCCCTAAGTGCCCTGATAAACACCACCCTGCAGGAGGCATTAGGCTATATAGAATTTATTTAATTAACTTTAGCTGAATTAAGACTCCATCCCTCTTTGAAGACTGACAAAAGACAGAGGCTTGGTAATGTATAAAATATTTATTTATAATGCAAAATATATTTGTAAAGTTTATTCATAATAAAAAACATATTGGTGCAAAGGCCGGAAACCTTACACCTTTTTATACCAACAAAAGGGTACATATTCAACGGGTGGCGTTTTTCAACTGCTGCATGGCAGCAAATAATAGTCACTTCTCTAGAGTCCCTTGCATCTGCAGTCAGTGTCAATTCCCTTCTCCCTGGAGTCCGCACCTGGCGATCAGACAGGCCAGCAGTCTCTTGTGCACGCCTATCACTGACTGGGCAGTCTGTTTTAGGATGCACGCTGCCTGATCACCAAGTTCCTCTGCATTGGATCCTGCTCTTTGCTCTTCTCCACGATCAAATCCCCCCGTTTCTGGGGGGCTGTGTGCTCTTTGGCCAGGGGAGGTCTCTTCTCCTTCTCTTCCTCCTCCTCCTCCTCTTGTAGCTGCTCTTCAGAGGTGAAAGGGCTGCAGACTGTCTCCACCAGGCTAATAACCACCCCGAAGAAAGCCAGCACGCTGCCCAGCATATAGATCTTGACCATCTTGCTGCTGGGCTTCTGGCTGAGCATTTCTTTGGCAAAGGGAATCAGCTCCTGCATGGTCTCCATCTGGGGCAGCAGACCTGGAAGGTCACAAAACCTGGAGAGCAAGAGAGGGAAAAAAAGAGAGATACCCATCAGCTGCTATCTAGTGCTGCTTCCTTCTGCATGCAGCAGGGCTGGTTCCAAGAGAAAGCGGAGTCTGCCTAGCGTGCACAGGCACAGGGCACACGCAGGAACGCTAATTAACACCGTCATTGTCCAGTGTCTGTTTCAGGAAAATGCGGACACTCCGCTAGGGCGGTGATGGGCAGTACAAAAACCTCACCGCACAGTGATTCCTTCGGCCGTTCTCCAGCCACACGGGCCAGTCCCCGTGGCAAAGCGGAGTTAGAAGAACTCCGTGGCTCAATGGTCATAGGGTGAAAATCGGGACAGGGGGTGGGGGTAATAGGAGCCCATACAAAAAAGAAAAGAAAAAGCCCCAAATATCGGGACTGTCCCATCTGGTCACCCTAGCAGCCGCCGGTGCTTGGGTCTGAAATCCCGGGGCTCCCAGTGAACTCCCCTTTCTCAGCGGGCCTGGGACTGCACCGCGCTCCCGCTGGACTTACCGCAGGGCGCGCTCTGCTCCGCAGCTTGGCAGCGAGGGATCCCAGCTCCGTTCTCCGCTGTAGCTTGCAGCTGCTTCCCCCAGCCACCCCGAGCCTTATATCGCCCCGGTGGCTGCGGCTCCTCCCCTCCCGGGGGCGGCTCCGCCTCACTCAGGCCGGCGGGGGGCCAGCAGGGCTGTGCACGCCCCGGGAGCGTGCACCCAGCGGGGTTTCTATTGGGTGACCGCCTGCCCCGAGGCTCGCTGCGGGGGCTGGGGTCGCCGGCTGCAGAGCAGAGGCACCAGGGAGAGGGGAGGGGGGGATCACGGGCAGATCACGCAGGCATCACTCCGCCTAACCCATCCTCGGGGCACAAGGAGCGGGAGGGGGCTTCTGGGCAGGCTGGGAGCCTGGGAGTCACGTAGCAAACGTCTCTGCCCTCTCCAGTTTCGGGCGGTCGGCCGGGGAGGAGTGGGCTGGTTGGCGCGTTTGCTTTATGGTGGGCGAGGGTACAGGGGTGGGCTGCAGAATCACAAACCCCCTTCGAGGGAAGGTTGTATGAAATGCACGAGATTTGGAACGTGCCCAGGTCTCTCCTAAACTGCTGCAAAAAGCGTTGTAATGTCCCTCCCGGCTCTTGGGGAAAGTCAGCAGCAGTGTGGCTTTAAAGGGGGGATATTGCCATTGGAAGGAAATTGATCAAGTTCAGGGAGAGACCTAGTGTTTCAGAAAAGTGTAATTTACAGCAATGGTCCTCAAACTTTTGTATTGGTGACCCCTTTCACACAGCAAGCCTCTGAGTGTGACCCGCCTTACACATTAAAAACACATTTAAAAATATATTTAGCACCATTATAAATGCTGGAAGCAAAGTGGGGTTTGGGGTGGAGGCTGACAGCTCACAGCCTCCCATGTAAGAACCTTGGGACCCCCAAAGCGGTCCCAACCTCCAGTTTGAGAACCCCTGATTTACAGTATATATAGGAGCTTGGGGAATGCATTGATCTCTCTCTTTTTGGTACCTTTTAGAGTTGAAATTGCACAGCCCAGGGATACAGCAAAACATGGGCAGGAAAAGAGGCAGCAAAAACTAGCAGCTGAATACTGAGCTTGTTGAATGATTACATGGATTGTCTCAGTTACAATATGGACTAAATGCTGCGTATAACAAAATCTTCCCTCAACCTAGCTACCCTTTCTCAGAGTGGATTAACCACACAGAATCCCAATGGAAAAAACCCTTCTGCCCGAGTGGAAGCATCTCCACTACAGCCACTGTAGTCGGTATAGTGTAGACCAGGGGTAGGCAACCTATGGCACACGTGCCGCCTTCGGCATGTGAGCTGATTTTCAGTGGCACTCACATTGCCCAGGTCCTGGCCACCGGTCCAGAGGGCTCTGCATTTTAATTTAATTTTAAATGAAGCTTCTTAAACATTTTCAAAACCTTATTTACTTTACATACAACAATAGTTTAGTTATATATTACAGACGTATAGAAAGAGACCTTCTAAAAACGTTAAAATGTATTACTGGCACGCAAAATCTTAAATTAGAGTGAATAAATGAAGACTCGGCACACCACTTCTGAAAGATTGTGGACCCCTGGTGTAGACATACCCTCCCTCTCTCTGCTGCATCCCACCCACCCCACTTGCTGAATGTGATTTCTTGCCTTCAGTTCCCTGATCCTGAAACCAAAAGAAAGCCAGCTGCATGCAATCTTTTCTATTAAAATGAGTGTGAAAGTAAAGTACAGTATGTTATGTTCATGGGAAGCATGACACTGTCTGTAGCACTTTGACATTTCCTCTGCTGCCTGCTCCGTAAGAGCATTGCATCATCTGCATAAAGCAGATTACATCACCCACTGGGCCAGTGAATGCTGAGCAATGTACAGAACGATTCCTTGTCTGAAAGAGCCTTACGCAGCTCGATGGACCGATGGTCTGAATACCTGCTAAAGCAGAGAGCAGGCAGTGGGAGCTATGCCTTCTGATCCCTCAGAGCTGCTTGGGAAATTTGGGCAGAATTCTCCTCTCATATCCAGAGGGTAGTGTTGAATGTGGATACAGGTAGTCTGTTCTCGCTCCCCATGTGTGGATCTGCCAGGGAGAACAGCATATCAGAGTCAAGATCGACTGTGTGGCGCTAAGAGGGAAATTTTGTCTGGTTGATTATAGGGGAAAGAGAAGTGAAGTTCCATTGAGAAAATAGTGTAATGTACAGCTGGGTCAAAGAGATTGTTCTAGCAGAGCCCCTGGGTGGGGACGTGGGTGTGGATCCCACTTTGTGAACTGTGACTCTGTGTGTGCCCAAACACAACGGTACTGTAAAGTTGTTCTGAGCTACACTGGTTGTAGGAAGCAGCCAAGAAGGCAGTGTTAGCCAGTTGGGGGCTCCTCCTCCACTCCTCAGACCTTCCGGTGTAGGGCTGGAGGGAGCCAGTGCAACTTGGAGTAGCCGTGAGGATCCTTGGGACAACACTGTGGGACAAAGAGTGATTGGGGGGGAAGGGCATAAAGGTGGCTTGTCCCCCTACCTACACCCCTGACCTGCATGAGGCACTAAATAGCCAGTCTCAAGGGTCTGGGTCATGGTGTAAATATACAGCGGTTAACATGTGCAGATACTTGTTACTGAAATCTGGGACTTTATTCTGGCCCAGAGTTTCATACAGTGTGTGAGCGAGGGCTAGTCAGTGAGTCACTCACATGCTTTCTCCTCACATCCTGCACGTAGCAGAAGCACTATAGTTTCTTCACCATTGTAACACTCTCCTCCCCTTTCCAAGGCTGCTGGTGCTGCTTGCTGGGAACAGGCTCCGGTCAGTCAGGGAAAGGACCCTTGAAAGATTATGATATTGAAGCTGCTCTGTTATTTTATGCACAGATTCCCCAAGTGCATTTGAAACTGAATTGCTGGATTTTTTGCAAAGGTTGCTAAAGAACCAGCTGGTTCTCTTTGGTCTCTGTGGTTGCTCTTTTTACATTCTTTACCTTTTCCTCCAACTTGGCAACAAATTTTACAGCTGGTCACTATATTTAAGGCATTTTTTTCTCCTTCAATACATTGAAAAGTGAGCATTACAGAGAAAAATGCCGAGGAGACAGCAAATAGAGAAAGTTCAGGGGCATTGTAATTATTACCAGATTGTTTGTTAACTGCTGTACAGCCACTGTCTGACAGGACAGGACTGTACTGGCTCCTTAAGGAACAAAGTCTGAACTGAAAGGGAGACTGGTCACAGCTTTTTGTGTTAGCTCCTTGAGGAAGTGCCTGTGCCTTTTGGGGTTTGTACAGAGCCTAGCACATTGTAGGTGCAACAAGAAACTAATCAACTGTATTGGCAATCCCAAGAGTTCAAAAACTGAGAGTCAGGCTCCTCGAAACCATGAGATTTAAAAAAAAAAAAGTTTTTCCCCTTGCCTTCTGATTTTTGAGCATTTAGGGTTTGTTCCTCAGCTTTTCTCTGCAGCCACTTTAGTTTTTAAAAAGAAAGCTGAGAATGAGATTTTCACATAAAGCTTCAGCCCCTGGAGTCACAGAGTTAAGAAAAAACAAATTAATATCATGAGATTCGTGATCAAATCCTGTGAGTTGGCAACAATCCCACAGTGCATCACACCCAGAAATTGCATCTATTTAACAAAATAGTTTTTTACATCACATTAGTTAAGTCAATGCAACCTCACTGTGTGGATACGGTTAAATTGGATTAAGAGTGGCTACTGTTAATTATCTTAAAGTTAAATTAAACTAATTTTAGCCGCTCTTAATTTTATTTGAGTGTCCAACCAAAGGCATTTATACAGGTTTAACTGAGGCCTTCTCAGCACAGGAAAGTTGCGCCAGTTCAACTTGAATCAGTTTGCAAACCCCTGTGTGGTTGCTCTTATTTTGGCTTAAGTGGGTTATTTTTCTTTATATGAAACCTGTTGCCAATCAGCTTAAACTGGTGCAAACCTCTGTGTGGACACTCTTATTTCAGTTTAAGAGCAGCTTCTTTTGGTTTATTTTAACCATATTTGGTTTAAATTCACACCTTAGGTGATGCCAGTACCACTTTCCTGGATGGAGAAGCCCTAAATCAGATCAGGGCATCGCTACACTACAGCTACGACAGTACTCTGGTAGTGTAGCTGTACTGTTGTAATGCTGTAGTGTAGGCTTCCTACATCAATGGAAGGTGTTTTTCCATAGCTGTAGTTCTTGAGTTAATCCACCTCTCCGAGAGGCAGTAGCTAGGTCAATGGAAGAATTCTTACATCAGCATAGCCACCAAGGGTTAGGTCAACCTAGCTACAGTGCTCAAGATGCAACATTTTTCTCAGCCCTGAGCAATGTATCTTAGGCCAATCTAATTTCTAAGTGTAGACCAGACCTTTAGAAACCAGTTAGTTAAATTGGTGCAGTTTTGGTGTTCAGACTGGGAAGGAGACACTTGAGAAGGAGTGTCATGCAGAGGGTTAATGTCTATGATTAATGTTAATGCCTGAAGATTAAAGCTGCTGTGGGCATGAAATTTAACAGGGTGTTAATTAGGTGGCAGGGAGAACATCAAAAGGAGTGAACAGCAAGGGGAATTGGGAAGATGATTATTATGGACATAAAGAACGAGGAGTACTTGTGGCACCTTAGAGTCTAACAAATTTCTTTGAGCATAAGCTTTCATGGGCTACAGCCCACTTCATCAGATGCATCGGATGGAACATATAGTATCATATGCATCTGATGAAGTGGGCTGTAGCCCACAAAAGCATATGCTCAAAGAAATTGGTTAGTCTCTAAGGTGCCACAAGTACTCCTGTACTTTTTGTGGATACAGACTAACACGGCTGCTACTCTGAAACCTGTCATTATGGACATAGGAGCAGGGCGAATTCTGAGCTCTGTAACATAGGAGGGTGACTGATCTCCCCTCTTCTGTAAAGATTTGGGAATTGCTGAGCAGCCAGTCTGAAGGGAAAGATTTGTCAAACCAAGTCTGTAGAACTGCGGAGTTCAAGGTGAGAGAAAATAAGTATAATGGAAAAGAGGGGTGGGGGGGAAATCCCAGTGCTAAGAAACCAAGCTATGAAACCAAGCTGCAAAACATAACAAGCAAAGAACAACACAGTTAACTTTCTTAACTGGGTGCCTTATTGCCCTGCTGCAAATGGAGTTAAATAAATAGGAATCATGCTTTTTAATTAAAATATTTTAGAGCTAGCAATATCTGGGGGCCAGACACACTGACGTCACTGTTACAGAGAATATGGATAAATCCATTTTAACTAAAGCGCAAGATGCATAATCAAAGCTAAAGGGTTTTCAAGGAAAATAAGGCTGAGAGATCGCAATAGTTCCCTAGGAAAAAGAATCCATGTACATTGGCCCCGGGAAAACAATTAATCTGAAACTAAATAAATGCAACCTGGGCCAGACTGTCTAAACCTGTTAGCAACGGGCAAGGAATGTGGGGGGTTGGAAGTTAGCTAAAATGTTGAGGATTTGTCTTAGTGGGATTGCACGTAGCAAATGTGATGACAAGCAAGTGGTGTTTTTCCATTAGACATGATCAGGTCTAGAGCAGCAACAACAACAACAAAATACTGGTGTGCTTCAGGCACAACAAAATCCAGCCTTGTGTCCCAGAGCTGCGTAGACTGTACAGTGCCAGCAAGGGAAAAACATGTCTTGGTCAGAAGAGTGAGCAGCTGCATCTCAAAGTTGTGCTGAATAAGAAGGGAAATGGTTTACAATTTCTGACTACCCACTCTTTTGAAAAAGGTCACACCTTTATTGTCCACAGGACAGGACAGCGCATAGTTCTGTGCAAATAAGACTGTTTTCTTATTTGGTCATGTGTGCATAAACGCTGTGATTTGTGTACAGGATGGGAGTGCATAACAGCTAATCAGCTGGTGGCATTAGTCATTTGCTATTAAGATTTCAGTTTTCATTTCAGTCAAATAAATATTGCAATTACGAGGCCGTAGTAAGTGACAGGAAAGGATTTGTCACGTGCAGGTATTGTAGATTAACGTAGCTTGAGAGCAGAGCCAAGGAAGCTAGCAAACCTCATCATTTCCTTTCCCTTTATCTAAGTCTTGATAAAGAACACAGGCACCATAGCATCAATATCTAGGCATTTGTGCATCTGTGTACAGCACACTCCATCGGAACATCTCAAAACCTTCCCAAACAGTAATGAATGAAAGCTCACCACCCCAATTATCCCCATTTTACAAATGTGGAAACTGAGGCTCAGAGAGGTGAAGTGACTTACCCAATGAGGGGTAACAGAAGCAGAGAGGTGAAGTGACTTGACTAAAGCTACACACCAAGTAAGTGGCAGAGCGAGGAACAGAAGCTTCAAGGTATGGCTGCACTGCGAGAAAAGATCCAGGGCACAGCTGTGATTGGCCTGGATCAGCTGACTTGGGCTTACGGGGCTCAGGCTGCTTGGCTACAAAATTGTAATGTAGATGTTCAGACTCAGGGTTCTGAAACCCCAGAGGGGGAGCGTCTCAGAGCCTGAGCCTGAACATGTGCGCTGATATTGTATAGGCCCCGCAACCCGAGCCCATGTCAGCTGCCCCAGGCACAGATTCAGTGCTGCAGGATTTTTTAAATCACTGTGTTAGCAGAATCCCATCTCTACCTCTGCATCCTCCTTATGAGTGCACGCCTCAACCCTTCAGACCTGCTTGGATCATCTAAGCGTGCAATTTGCGCTCTCCCTACTCTTGCCAAAGCTGGACCTATCACCCTGTCACTCCGTCCCAGAGAGGAAAATGCTGGAGCCCTTATCGGGGACCTTTGCGATCAAAGACCTGTGTGGCGAGGAAAGTGTCCTTGTGTAATCTTTATTGCTGCAGTAAAGCCCACAGGTGCATTGTGTCGCTCATGCCTGCAGACACATCAGCAGGGATGGAGCGTTGGGAACGTAGGTCTGGCTGCCGATCTGTTGTTTCATTAATGATCCTGAGTTGTAAAGTTATATTGACCATCAGGGCTTGTGCTGAGCTCCTTGCGTTGATCTTTAATGACCCTTTATGTTTGTAAACATTCCACAGTTTGTAGTATAGCCCTAGTGATGTTGCTTTGGTATCATTAGCGGTCCAGCCGTCAGCACTGTTAAAGGCACATCAATAAGTACTTAGGATGTCATGTGCTTGTCTACGCCTGCAGTCACACCATATTGCCCTGTGATCCTGTCAGGGCACTCAGGCTAGCACGGTGTCAGGCCTTGGATGGGAAACTCTCAGGGTGCTGCAGGATGTGAAGGTGTTGGCCCCTCTGTGCAGTAGCAAATGTTGGAGTGAACGGTCAGACGGACACACCCTCAGTTTCTGCTCTGTTTAAGCACTGGCTTAATTCAAACTGTGACGTTGCATCCATTTAGTTAAACAGTTGCAACTTTGCGCTGAAGGCTCTTACATCCGTGAAAGCTAACCCAACGCAAGCCAGGTTTAAACTCATGTAAGCTTGTCCGCACACAAAGATGCACCTTTTAACTAAATCGATACAGCCTGCCACCTTTAGTTAAACTGGTACAGCTTTATCAACAAGACCAGAAAGAGGCAAATCAGGCTGTCGTGTGTGTTGGAAATCCGGCCCTGCTTATTTAACAGTTGGAGGGAAATTCTCAAATACGATTCAGTTAAATGCTGGTTTTGCACAAGTATCTTGCATTTCATTTCCAAGAGAAGCCCAGCCCAGTCAGACATAGGGAAATGCCCACTTTCTGCCAGATAGCGAAATTTCCCCAAATGTTGCACAGCACTGTTTTCATCCTTGTATTGCTAAAGCAGAAGGGCCCATTGCCACATCTCCCAGTTCCACATGTCCCATATACGGGCAAGGGTCAGATGCGTTTGGACTTTGTCTCTAATAAACACGTGTTCAGGTAGGTAAATGATTTGATGGCTCCCCGCTTGGAGTAGAAGTTACATAATAAAGGCAATAGTGTCTGGAAAATGTAGTTGCTGGGACTGGTAGGGAAGCCAGGTAGCAGACTAAGGCATGTGGTCTTCTGAGAGTGGCAATGGTTGCAAAAAGAATGAAGCAAATCACCTTTTGCATAGATGGGATCAGAAGCGTTCCACAGACAAGGCCCAGATTTCCAAAGCGGCTGCCTGACTTGCACATGTAAAGCCCACATTTGTGTGTACAAATCAGCATTTAGAAGTGGAAAATGGGTAATTGTCAACCATACTGCTGCTCGCAATTGCAATTTCAGTTGGGCTCCTGGGCTGTTTGGCAGGCAGAACTCATCTCTGGATCTCCTCATTTGTTCTCTGTAACCCTCCCATGAAGTGCTGTGTTGGGCCAGCCGTTCCTTGTGGATGGGAAAAATCCAGATGTGGTTCTCAAGTGATGTTCATTAATGCCACTCCTGAGTTATTCAGTAGTGGAACTTCTGCCTCTTGCCTTCCTCAAAGACTGATCCTCAAACTGCGGTGGATCAAAAAATACCACTTTAGTTTTCTCAGAAAACTTAGGAAAAATCAACAAACAAACCTAAAACAAACAGAAATTCAGAGAAGCTTTAAAAGAATTATATATGTACAATAAAAAAACGTAAACAAGCAAAACTAAAAATGTTAAGTATCAGAGGGGTAGCCGTGTTAGTCTGGATCTGTAAAAGCAACAAAGAATCCTGTGGCACTTTATAGACTAACAGACGTTTTGCAGCATGAGCTTTCGTGGGTGAATACCCACTTCTTCGGATGCAAGTCTTGCATCCGAAGAAGTGGGTATTCACCCACGAAAGCTCATGCTGCAAAACGTCTGTTAGTCTATAAGGTGCCACAGGATTCTTTGTTGCTTTTAAAAATGTTAAGTTTTTGAGAAAACCTGAAAATGTTTATCAGCAATTTTAACTGAAGAATCAATCAAGAAACTGATTTTGTCAAGAAATTGAAAAATTTCAAAGTGAAAATTTTCATTTTGGTCAAACAGCCATTTTTTGTCAAAGACAAAAATATTTCAACAGAAGAACTGCAACCAGCTCTACTCCATGCCCTTATCCATCAAATATGACTGGCGGTATATATGTTATGCAGCTACAGGACTGCAACAAAACATTTTGAACGTAGATGATAAACTATTGACTATATACACCAGCTGTTTGGGAAAGAGGGAGAAAACTCACTTTTTTTCCACAAAAAGTCTTTTCCCGTTTTTTGTTTTAAATTTAAAATTTTGAAAAAATCTACCCAGCTTTATTATACACACTGCAAACTAACTTGAATTTTTATTGAAAGTGACACATATTCCAGACACATTTTAATTTGTTCCTTTAGCTACATGCTAGACAAAGTGTAGTGAATAGTATTTTGCTGACTGCCTAGTTAATTTAAAATTGTTTATTAATGTTAGAGAAGGTATCAGGAACTTGGAAGGGTATGAAAATGGAAAAAAAATGGGTCGAAAAAGTTACCTAAACATTTGAAATTGCTTTTAGGGGAAGGTTTGGGTGTGGACTGGTCCAGAACTGGTTTAATCTGTCCCCCAAGTTGAGCAGGTTAAAAAGGATATTTCATGAAAAATTTAAAAAGAAATGGAAATGTTTCATTTTGTTTAATTCCTTTTAAAAAATTGAAAAATCTTAGTTTTTTGAAAATTGTAAAAAGTGGAGTTTTTATTTTAGATTTAACTAAAAATTATTTTGATTTTAGAACTTAAACTTCAATGGAAATTTTTCCAGTAGCTCTAGTCCCAAGCTTGTTGTTTTCTCTCTAGGGAGGTCTAGCTGTTATAACTTACCTGCATTGCAAAAGAGTCCATTCCCAGCCATTTGGGCAATTCAGTTGCACGGATCAGTTGACTAATATCTAGTAATATGTTTTCCCATTGATCAGTTAATCAAACGGTGGTTTCTTCTGAGCCATTGCTAACTGGGAGGGGTGGATCATTTCAGAGCTTGTCTGCCCAAAGCAATAAATAAACAGGCCTGATATGCTTCCTGTTTGAGGCTATTTATCAATATCTGACTCACACTGCATTCAAATCCTAAGCAAAGGCATTGGCCTACATAACCAGGTGTGGCACAGCCCTCTGGAATGAACTCCTGGATAACGGAAAAGAGACTAAAATTAGAGCAGGTCAAACATTTTCTACTGAATCTTTTCTTTCAACAAAAAATCGATTTTTTTTGACAATATGGATATTTTCACAGAAACCATCCATTTTTGTTGAGATTTATTGGGCTTTCATTAGAAAACCAGGATCATCTGGCACTGAAAACCCAAGTAATGCCAAAGAAAATTTGACAAAAAAATGAAAATTTTGGTTTTCATAAAAATTTTTTGCAGGGGAAAAAATATAGTTTCCTGACCAGCTCTATTTAAAATGAGAAGAGAAACAGGGAAGTTGGTTGGATGGGGAGGGAACATTTTTCATTTTAGCACCTCAGCTTTGATACAGTATCTGAAACTGCCATGTCACAGCATCAAACAGGTGATATGATGATTGGGGGATTGTGTTTTACATCTGCCTAGTGCTTCAAGGAGCAGGCTGGGAGTCAAGACAGCTGGGTTCTAGTCACAGTTCTGGGAAGGAAGTGGTCTCTAGTAGTTAGAGCAGGGTAGACTGGGAATCTGGACTACTGGAATCCAGTCCCAGTTGTGTCAATGAATTGTTTTGAGGCCTTGAGAAAATCACTTAACCTGTCTGCCTTATTTTTCCAATGTGTAAATGATGGTTGCCTATGTGGCAGGAGTTTTGTGAAGATCAATAAGCATTTGTAAATAGAGTGACCAGATGTCCTGATATTCAGGACTTTGTCTTATATAGGTGCCTATTATCCCTCACCCCCTGTCCAGATTTTCACACTTGCTATCTGGTCACCCCATTTGTAATGCACTTGGAGTTCCTCTGATGGATGATATCAAACTACAGCTTTGTTTCTTTTTGAAATGGTTTAATATAAATTCTGCGTATTCATCATCCTTTCTACCGTAACAGGTTTTAGATTTTTTTCAAGAGAGGCTTAAATAGTTCCACATGCTGTTCTCCAGATCTGTCGCCGTTTCATCTCTTGTCATTCAACTGAGTTTATCTCCCACCTGGAGCTGTGGAGAGAAACTAGACCAAAAAAAATGGAAAACAATCATTCAAGACTTCCCATATTAACTTAACATCTGATCTGTATCAAAAGCTATGGACTCAGATAGTATTTCCTTACATAACTAGAGTTCTTGTCTATTCCTTTTGGGGTTATTTTATATGCCTTGAAACTGCTAGTCTCTAATAATAATTTTAAGCTGAATCAGAAAGAGTAAATACATTAATTAAAACAAAGCCATTCATGGAGTAGCTTCATGCTCATGAATTTTGGCTCCCACTGACTTAAAAAAAAAAAGTCATCGCCAAGTTCATCCTTTGTGTACCATCATTGAAGTTGGTGAATTTGTACCTGGGTTTATGCTGGCTCCAGCTGTGAAGTGTTTGCGCAGAGCAATATCTGACTCACACTGCATTCAAATCCTAAGCAAAGGCATTGGCCTACATAACCAGGTGTGGCACAGCCCTCTGGAATGAACTCCTGGATAACGGAAAAGAGACTAAAATTAGAGCAGGTCAAACATTTTCTACTGAATCTTTTCTTTCAACAAAAAATCGATTTTTTTTGACAATATGGATATTTTCACAGAAACCATCCATTTTTGTTGAGATTTATTGGGCTTTCATTAGAAAACCAGGATCATCTGGCACTGAAAACCCAAGTAATGCCAAAGAAAATTTGACAAAAAAATGAAAATTTTGGTTTTCATAAAAATTTTTTGCAGGGGAAAAAATATAGTTTCCTGACCAGCTCTATTTAAAATGAGAAGAGAAACAGGGAAGTTGGTTGGATGGGGAGGGAACATTTTTCATTTTAGCACCTCAGCTTTGATACAGTATCTGAAACTGCCATGTCACAGCATCAAACAGGTGATATGATGATTGGGGGATTGTGTTTTACATCTGCCTAGTGCTTCAAGGAGCAGGCTGGGAGTCAAGACAGCTGGGTTCTAGTCACAGTTCTGGGAAGGAAGTGGTCTCTAGTAGTTAGAGCAGGGTAGACTGGGAATCTGGACTACTGGAATCCAGTCCCAGTTGTGTCAATGAATTGTTTTGAGGCCTTAACCTGTCTGCCTTATTTTTCCAATGTGTAAATGATGGTTGCCTATGTGGCAGGAGTTTTGTGAAGATCAATAAGCATTTGTAAACAGAGTGACCAGATGTCCTGATATTCAGGACTTTGTCTTATATAGGTGCCTATTATCCCTCACCCCCTGTCCAGATTTTCACACTTGCTATCTGGTCACCCCATTTGTAATGCACTTGGAGTTCCTCTGATGGATGATATCAAACTACAGCTTTGTTTCTTTTTGAAATGGTTTAATATAAATTCTGCGTATTCATCATCCTTTCTACAGTAACAGGTTTTAGATTTTTTTCAAGAGAGGCTTAAATAGTTCCACATGCTGTTCTCCAGATCTGTCGCCGTTTCATCTCTTGTCATTCAACTGAGTTTATCTCCCACCTGGAGCTGTGGAGAGAAACTAGACCAAAAAAAATGGAAAACAATCATTCAAGACTTCCCATATTAACTTAACATCTGATCTGTATCAAAAGCTATGGACTCAGATAGTATTTCCTTACATAACTAGAGTTCTTGTCTATTCCTTTTGGGGTTATTTTATATGCCTTGAAACTGCTAGTCTCTAATAATAATTTTAAGCTGAATCAGAAAGAGTAAATACATTAATTAAAACAAAGCCATTCATGGAGTAGCTTCATGCTCATGAATTTTGGCTCCCACTGACTTAAAAAAAAAAAGTCATCGCCAAGTTCATCCTTTGTGTACCATCATTGAAGTTGGTGAATTTGTACCTGGGTTTATGCTGGCTCCAGCTGTGAAGTGTTTGCGCAGAGCAGTGGTGCTGGAACAATTTGTACAGTGGGGATGCTGGGAGCCATTGAACCAAACTGTAAACCCTGTAAATGATGGAAACCACTTCAAGCCAGGGGGTCCTGCTACACCCCCAGCACCCCTAGTTCCAGCACCTGTGGCGCAGGGCATTGGTACTCAATTGGTTTGGGAGGTAAAGTGCTGGGCTTTTCCAGCTCTGCTGCCAGGGGTTCTAACTTTGCCAGTAAACATCCAGCTCTATTTTTAATCACAGAATTTGGACTTGTGGCAACTACATCTGTTTCCTTTCACCTGGGCTGGGCAGGACGCAGTGATATCCTGTGGCCAGTGCGCAATGTACTGCAGAGAGTGTTAATTGAAGAAGAGCGTTGTGTGTGTCTCTTAGAAGTGTGAGTGATCCTTCCACCCCTCGCTACATCAGTTGTCTCTGTTGGGAGGTTAGTTCCTAGGGAATGGGCTGTGGAGCATTTATGTTCAAGCCATTTTGGCCCTTTCCACATTGCGGTTGAACCCAAACTAGCTGCGTCTTTATTGGTTGTTGCTAGTGCAGGATGGATGGAGTCTTTTAAAATCTATGTCCCATTGGCAGCAACGTGAACATGGCTGCTCTGTCTGTACCCAGCTGCTGCTCAGCGGGCAGCCTTTCAAGACGGAGAGCTCTTCCAGTTCCGAAGGGCTGCCTCTGCGGTGGAATATGGAAGCTGTCTGGCTTCTCGCAGCAACACTAACCCGCAGATTAGGGCAGGAAGTGGAGACTCTCCAATCCAAATGAAACTTCACTGGGAGTTTAGGGAGGCAAAACTGAAGTCCTAGGTCAGTCCAGCCAGGACAACGAGCTCAGGGGAAAAGTGCCATAAGATCGTTAGTGGCCATGAGTACTCGGTGCCTTGGGGGTTGCACCCCACAGAGGGCACTGTCAGGAGCCTAGCACCACCCTGGGGCACCGCCTCTGTGCTGATTCAGAGGCTAGCGCACTAGCTGTCGAATCACCACAACCACTTCCTGACATGACTCATTTTTTTATTGAAGATCAGTTATCTGGGGGTTGACTGGGCCCAATTCGGCTTAGCTTGCAGGAGCTGAAGGGACCTCAGCATGCAGGAGTGCAGCTGTAGATGTTAAAAAAAAGACACATTTAAATCTTGTCTGGTGTTGTGTCCCTCCAACAGATGTCCACAGATGCTCCCTCTTAATAAATAAATAAATAAAAATTGCACTACTGTGCTGCAATTCCCCAGTCTTTAATATATTTTATTCCCTGCTATTTAATACTATTTGCAGTGTTGTGGGAGGAGGGTTGGCCCCTGGATATGAGAAAGACAAGGCAGGTGAGATAGTATCTTTATATAGGACTAACTCTATTGGTGAGAGAGCCAAGATTTCGAGCTACAATGCTTGTCTCTTTCACCAACAGCGGCTAGTCCAAAAACGGGTATCACCTCACCCACCTTGTCTCGCTAGTATTTAACAGGCAGGCCTGTTATTCCTCTTTTACAGATGAGGGCACAGAGGGTAAGCGACTTCTTCCACATCGCACACGTCTGCGGTGGAGCGGGGAGTTGAACTCCGTTCTCCTGACTCCCAGGTTGGATCTCTCATCCCCGGACCATCCTACACCAGAGGCCTTAGTTCTCTTACAGGGGCTGTTGTTATTCTACCTTCCTGAAATCAGGCTATTCCTCACTTTTGCTCCTGCTTCAGCCAGCAGAGCCTGACTAACCAGGTGCTTGTTTACTTCCTGTCTGCGTTCTCCTAGGGCAGAAGGTGGAGAGTGGAATAAAACATTTTGGATAGACTTTGAGCTGCTTTGTGGGTCTGTCTATGTTTCTCTGCTCCACCCCGTCTGTGCCACAGAATTGCAACATTCTGCCTTTTATGGTAGGCTGGGATTTCGCATCCCCTTATCAGGCTGTGAATCACCATGGTATGTGGCATCTAATGCTCAGGCTCCCCGGATGTAATGGGGAGAGCACGCAGGACGCTTGGACACTTTTTGAGCAGTGCTGGCTACTGAGGTGACCAATTTGGCTTTGGAAGGGGCAGTTAGAGGAAACCTCTAGAAAAATGAGTACAAGACTTGGGGCAGGGACTGTCTTTTTGTTCTGTGTTTGTACAGTGCTTAGCACAATGGGATTCGGGTGCTATGATAACAAAAATAATAACTTCTGTCATAATTCACATGGGGTATTAAGACCCGGATCCAGTTCCCACCAAAACAGATCGGAACAGGCCCTAAGTACTTCGCATCAGTGATGCTCAGACATATGTGGTTCCCTGGCGTCTCAAATGTTAATGAATTTATTTTCACCTCTCTGTGGTAGACTATTAGCCCCATTCCACAGATGGAAAACTGAGGCAAAAGAAGATTCGGTGACTTGCCCCAGGTCACACAGGCAGTGTGTGGCAGAGGTAGGAGTTGAACCTACCTCTCTCAAGTACAGTGCTTTGACCACAAGAGCACCCTTTGATATATGGGCTAGGCATTCAGAACGGGGGGCATTGCATTTTGTCACAGGCACGGGCAGGCTGATGGTCTCTTGCCTGCAGCAGGACTGGCTCCATCATGTAGTTGTCTGGGGCAGCCACAGATTTGGGGTCAGATCAGATCCAGACTTCCTCAAGGTTTGCAGCGTTCAGCTCTAGGGTTTGGACCCATCTCTGATTTCTAAGCCCCTCTTTGGTCCATTAGTCAGTGTTGGTCCCGAAGGATATGGTACAGCTTTTATTTAGGTACCAATGCTCTGAAGTCCCATCTTAGCTTGGTTGTGGGGGCATTTATCACCCAGTTGGTACTTTGTGTTGTCAGGTCATTGTTAGCTGGGGCCTGCTGAAAAGTGTTATATGAGTGCAAAGTGTTGTTATTACCATGGGTGGATTTGCTTGGGAGGGTTTAGATCTGGAGTTTGGGGGTTGCTCCCACAGCTAGGCTGCTCCACATGCAGTGTTCCACAAAGCCACCAGTGTTCAGATGCTGAATTTACATCTGTCAGGGGACTTTTTAGTCACTTGCTTTTGACATGCTGTGAGCTGCTGGCTCTGGGGTGAGGCTTTGCAGGATTAAGATTCCAGAGTGGAAAATGTGATATTACACCATTATTAATCAGCCTATGAACAGCCTGTCCAATGCAGGCACGCCCAGGGCTGCTGCCTGCCCACACAGCATACTTGGCACACCTAAACCTCTGAGCTAAGGTTTCAGATGTTGTAGCCTTAGGGGACAGATTATTTTAGAACCTTCATTGTTCTCTCTACATTAAGGGCCAGATCCTCAGCCTGAGCAAATTGGCATATCCCCAGCGAAGCCAATGGAGCTACGCCAGCATACACCAGCTGAGGATCTAAAAGTCAAATTTTTTTAGCAGCCAGTTTTGTGGTGCAACAACTTTAACAGCTGGAGACCAGATATTTATTGGGGTGGCTGTTTCAGTGGGTTAAGGGCCTCATCTGGGTGCCATCAATATTCATGGGGCTTGGATCTCACCCTAAAAGGAGGGAGTGAGAACAGAGAATTGCATGGCTTTGGGGGATTGGCAAACGAACACACAGCTTTCTGCCTCTCTGCATCTGCTTCAATGCAGTACACAGAGGCAGTGCCTGAAAGCCACTACTCTCCAAGCAGCAGACTAGCCTCTTGTGTGCAATGAGTTGGTGGGTCTCAATCCAACTCCGAGTGAATTAGTATTTGCGTAACTCTGGGCAGTTTTATCAGAGCAGCTTGGAACTAAATGAGGCCTTTGGTGCTATCATGTAAATGAGATCAGAATTGGATCCAAAACAGGGAAGGATGTGGTTGAGGGACTAGACTGGGTTTTGGGAGATCTGGGTTCTAATCCTGGCGCATTAGATACTGAGCTCCTTTGGAAATCTGGCCACTTATTTAGGTGGCTAGATGGGAACTGAGCTCCTTTGAAAACATGGCCCTTAATTTGTGTGTGCCTCAACTCCTCATCTGTAAAGCAGGGCTGATAATGAGGATAATCCCCAAACTCTTGTCAGGATACGTGCCCTCCAGGTAAACATCTGAGCTGCTCAGAATCAGTCTGGATTATAATGATCTAGATGAAAATTAGCTGTGAAACTGTCTCACTGTTCTCAGATGTTCCTAAAGCTGAAGTGTATATTCATAGATCTGAGTCCACTTGCTAGCTAATTGTAGGGTTTTTCATGTGCATTACAGTGCAGAAGGACTTCTGTCTCAGACTGTGCATGCTGTCTGGGGAGTGTGTAATGAGTTACACAGTAAATGGGTGTGTACGTCTGAAGATTCCTGAATCACCTCCCTTTATCATTGCTGCACCCACACCACAGGAACTTCCTTCCTCAGGTGAGGCTGCATTTAAAAGCAGAGAGTGAAAGGAGACAGCCCATCAGGACTCAGGTGAGAATTCATATCAGCAGCTCAATAACGGGGGAAGAGGAAAGAAAAGTCTAGCCCCTGAGCCAGGTATGTACAGCACTGCACAGGAGGCAGGGACAAGCAGTGAGCCCTGCCAGTGCTGCATGTTACACAGGGAAAATGGCAGCCCAGGGAGGGAATTTCTTGTCGAGATTGGAGGGCTGGCAGGCGTTTCCTGCAGGCACCGAGAACATTTATGTGATTAAGTTACACAAATGGAAAGTGTTTGTATAGTGCATGTACTTTGCTGCACTTTTTAAACTTTGCAAAACCTGTAAAAGACTTTGAACCTCCAGAAGCGGGGGCAAATTTTGAGCTGGAATAAAGCCTGAAAAGGAAGGGACAAAAGGTGGGACTGCAAACATAACTACACTGTAGGCAGGTGAAGAAGTGGCCTGGCTGGAGTATATTCATTTGTTAAAATGTGTCTACTTGCTGTGTATTTGGGACTTGATTTTCAGAGGTGCTGTGCACAAACAACTCTCATTATAGTCCGTGAGACTGTGGGCTCTTGGCACTTCTGAAAAAGCAGGCTGTTAGGCATGAAAGCAGAATCCTAGCAGAGTAAATTATTCTGTTTATACCTATTGGTCACTTTAGAGAATAAAATAAAGATGCAAAAATACAGCCAGTTACTTCATTGAAGAGCTTTTTATCATTCATGAGTAGGTATTTATACTAAAATGTTAAAAACAAAAGTGGGGGCTTGTCCATTTGTTTTAAATGTTAAATATACACTCTGGACAATCCAAAGAGCTGATTCTCCTCTCTCACTTGCGCTTGTTGAACTCTGTTGAAGTCAAGGAAATTATCTTGTCATAAACCGGGAAGGGAGGGTGATAAAAGGACGGTGATTCATGCTTTAGCTTGTTGTTTTCTGTACTGTTTCATTCATGTTGCAAATTCTGTCTCAGGTGAGTCCTCAGAGGCATGGAATCTCCCCCCCAGCCCATTGTATGGACATGCTTCATTCTCCTGGGTAAGCGTTACCATCCTATCTGTGCCTCTAAAGGGGCCTCGAGGAGACCCCACTTAATATCTGTCCTTGTTTAGTAGTGGTTTTGCTGTGCTTTACTGAAGGTGGCCAGGATATTTGGGTGGGGGATGAGCCACGTTGCCCTTAGCTCCTGTAAAAACTGTTGTTCAGTCCAGTTGGTTGTAAATGCTGCCTACATTTCCCACAGAGGTAATTAGTATATAGAGTGATCCATGGGGTCCTCTGTGAGAAATGATTTTAGTCTTTCACGCGCAGCTAGAACTTGAGTGTGCTTGCCTCTGAGATTCATGAGCTGCTGCTAGGCTATGAACTATGTATTTGCTCTTATTATTTGCATTGCCGTAGCACCTAGGAGCTCTGGTCATGGCCCAAGAACCCCAGGGTACAAGGTGTTGTGCAAACGCAGAACGAAAAGATGGTCTTGTCCCAAAGAGTTAGTGATAACAGGTGGATACAGCTAGAGCACAAGGAAACAGCAAGACTCCATTGGTCAGCATGACAGGCAATGGTCTCGGCACACCAGCTGCCTAACCGACATTAAGTTTTTTGGAGACATCTTGGCAGAGGAGAGCTCTCAGGAGGGATTGTTACTAAGGACCAATTATTTAAAACCCATTTTCCTTATGTGCAACTCAGGAAGAAAATGAATTTACTTTTCACCACTCGTTCTGAGTGTTTTCATCTTGCCTTTACACTCAGCTTGGGCTCATGTAGTTCACCCATTCTTTCCTCTCCCAGTTAGCCAGACCAGTTACCACCACCAGCCATGGTGATTTTGTGGTGTAGCATAGAACATTATTAAAGGCTTGTTCTTGTGTTGTTTTAGCATTGCCACTGCTCCTGGATGCACAGGGCTCCTGTTCCCATGGTGCCTGCTACCCACCTGCAGGAGACCTGCTAGTAGGAAGAATCCATCACTTAAAAGCCTCGTCGACATGTGGCCTTGTGAAGCCCGAGACCTACTGCACATCATATGAGGAAGTACGTTCAACTCAGATATCTCTGCCTTCACAGACATCACCTAGGGAAGCTAACTATACTCCTATTTTTCCCCCTCTGAGTACTTCTGTGTTCTGTCTGGCTTAGGTACTTACATGGTGCCTGAGCATCTCAGAATCTTTTAACGTATTTATCCTCCCAGGCAGGGAGTGCTAATATCCCTGTTTTACAGCTGGGGAGCTGAGGCACAGGGAGACTGTGAGTTGCCCTAAGTCACACAGGGAGTCTGGCAGAACTGAAAGTTGAGCACAGGTCTCCCAAGTCCAAGGCCACTGTTCTAATTCTGTCTCTAGGTGATTGCAATTGGAAAGCAGCTGACAGGAGCCGGGAAAGAGGGCCTTTCATAACAGGGTGAAGCACAGTGCAGCTGGCACCAAGAGGCGTCCTGAACTAGACAGTATTTTATTTCATGGGCACATTAAAAATGTTACAGAGGGGCCAGTTCCCCAGAACCCAGAACAACTCTAGCTGCTAACACTAGCTGACAGCACAGGATGTGACATTTCCCCACTATAAGCCAGAGCTGAGTCAGACCTTTCAACCATTTAAGTCTCGTCTACACACAGTCCCTGTACTGGTATAACCATTTCAGTTTGGAGTGCGATGTTTTTACTGGTATGTTCTGTACACCCTCTGTGATGGATGCAGCTATCCCGGCGAAAGGGTGTCTTATATGTGTATATCTTACTCCCCTTCCTGTATGGGAACTATACCAGGATAAGTACTTTTATATGGGTATAACTGTGCCCAAAATAGGGGCGTTGTGCCGAGTTGGCTATGCAGTATATTTACAGAGGTACAGCTTGTGTGTGTAGACAGGGCCTGGTACAGCGGGTTGGATTCATATAAGGTACATTTGAACTTCTGGATTTGTTAGAACCCAAAAGCTCAAAGTGAAATTCAAGATAGAAATTGTCCTAAGAAGCAACATTTTCAGCTTGAAACTATGGAAAACCATTGAGTTTCCTTGGGGTTTCACATGGAACTGAATCAGCTCAGACTTACTCAAAGATTGTCAGCTCTCTGTCCTAGGTCATCTCAAAGATATCTCCCTAGGCTCAGCTGAAACTCAACCATGATGGGCCAAGGAACTTCACTAACCTAGCCTAAGTTTTTTTTAACAATCTCCCAAACCAAGTGAGTTACTGGTTTCTTTGTGGGGTTAATTTCCTTAGCATGGCCATTTCCTAGATCCTTGTAGTGATTTCTAATCTCAATAACTGCCACCGATGGAAGCGCAGATAGGAGTGGGTTTAGTGCCGGAGTGGAAATTAGGGTCTGTGAAAGAAGGTGTGGGTCATAAAGGAGGGATGCTTGGGAGGTAATGATGGACCTTTATTGGCCAGTATTTTGCACAGTAATTTTATGGCTCCACTGAATCAGATTTATACTAGTGTTATTTCTGGAAAATGACAGCAAATGCATGGGTGTTACTTGTTAGCAACCATGTTTGTGTGTGCAAAAATCTACACACTTCTATAAGTGTTTGAAATTATCCAACTACTTGCCATAGTTTGGACATTATAAAACCTGGATCTGAATGCCTCTTGTCTATAATCTAGCCTAATCTCTGACCTGAACACTTGTATCCGGTGCAGTATCAAAAACTTTAGACAGATCTTTTTGCTGGGCTGATGGGATTTTTGTGTGTGTCCCAATACCTTTGCACCAAATTGCTTTGCTGCTGTGAATGAAGCAGACTTCTTTACTTAAAAAAGTAGGTTCCCTCTACTGGCTGTCACTTTGACTCTTGGACAATACAAATAGTGCATTTTTTTTATGGTTTTGTCCTAGACAGGGTTTATTTTTCCCAATTCCCATTAATACACAGTGGCTGCATTGTGCACCAGTCCGGGTTATTTACTATAAATGTCATGTTCTCAGCTGTGCCATTGCTGACTGCAGGCTGGTTCCACAATATTAGAGTGAAGCCCCATACAAGCCTCCTACCTCTGTGCTCTTCTCATGGCATTTGGGGGTCCAGAAGGAACAGGAAGTATCTAAAATCTTATGTGAGATCTGACAGACCCGGAAAGTCCAGAATGAGCATCTAAGCTATGGATGCTCATCTGACCAAACCCAACTTCCATTTGACAGATGCAGGTGGGTGTCTGAGGGCAGGTCTACACTGGGGGTGGGGGTCGATCTAAGATACGCAACTTCAGCTACGTGAATAGCATAGCTGAAGTCGAAGTACCTTAGATCAAATTACTTACCATCCTCACGGCGCAGGATCGACGTCCGTGGCTCCCCATGTCGACTCCACTACCGCCATTCGCGTTGGTGGAGTTCCGGAGTCGACAGGAGCACATTCGGGGATCGATATATCGTGTCTAGATGAGACGCGATATATCGAACTCTGAGAAATCGATTGCTACCCGCCGATCCGGCGGGTAGTGAAGATGTACCCTAAGGCTCATCCTGAGTGGAGGCTTCTGAAAGCTAAGCTAATTGGGCCCAAATTGGTGATCTGCATATGGTAGATATAATGGCCTTAATCTCTCACTTAAACCAGTGTAACAACATTGATTTACCTAGGGACGTGGTACATTTTCCATTGCCTGCAGTTTTTAAGCCTTTTTGAAAGATATGCTGTAGTTCAAACAGAAGTTATGGGCTTGATGCAGAGATTATTGAGAGATTCTTTTCAGACTAGATAAACCTAGTGGCCATCTATGAATCTATTATTTGAATCCCTACGTTCCCTCATACCACCTGGTTTAAAAGAGAGCAGAATCAGGCCTGCTGTACAATAATAATAATAATCCAAACAATACAGTTCTCTGCTGTCTGTAACTACAGCCCAAACTGAGCCAGCCCTAGCGCCCTATTCTGTGAAGCCCTGATTGGCCTCAGCTCCTGTGGAAATGTAGAGATGCCCAGGACGCACCCAGCCCCATGCAGAATCAAGCCCTTGGTTTGGGATAACTGAGATGGAGTTACAGTTTAGAGGAGAGTCTATCTGTTTTGTGTCTGATTCTGTTTTCCTGGCATTTGCACGTGCTTGATCCTTTCCCTTACTGAACAGATAGGCTCATTGTCACCTAAAATACACTCCTGCTCCTTTTTGCCAACTGCAGTGACCAATGAGTGTTATGAATTATTCAGGTTTTGCTAGAAGGACCACTCCTCATGCACTCCTCGTTCCCTAATCTTTCCCCTCTTGAAATGCTTCTAGAGTCAGAGCATCCTGAGCTAAGATGAATCTATGCAGTGAATTCCCCCCCCAGTGCAAAAGCTTGTTTTATTTATTCCCATTTTATTCCCTTGCACGCTCTTTAGGCAACTGTGCTACGTGACTTGTTCCATGCCAAATAGCGGCAGATTTAGAGTCCATTTTGCAACCTCAGCAGTGGTCATGTAATGAAGGGTTACTCTCATTCTGTCTCCCGTGTTGCTCCCTCTCCTACGCCAGCCTTCTGGCTGGTGTGTACTGTCTGATTTTGGTGCCAGTGTGAATTGTCCCAAAGTGCGCTCTTTTGCAATCCCAGTTGGTCTCTTGATGCTGGCGTCATCCCAAGCCCCTGGTCCACAGTCTGCTTCCAGTGCTCTGAGTGCGATTCCCTCTAACCTTTATACTTCATACCCACTGGCTGCTAGTCAGGGCCTGCAACTCAGGCATAGAGCAAAGTCCAGGAGGGTTGATGCCATATCTAGCAAAGAAGGGTGAGAGAGGAGGGAAATCTGACAAAACAAAGATTTCATTGGAAAAAAGCTTAGAATTTGGGAGAGTTTAGTCAGCAGAGGAAGTAAAAGCGAGAGAGAGAAGGAATTAAAACAAATAATTGTTAAGGGAAGGTTGGTGCTGGTGAAAGGAGACCAGGGCATGATGCAGTAGCCATTGATGTCAGTGGGAAGAATCCTATTGACTTCCTTGGGATTTGGATTAGGCCCCTATATGGTTTATTTATTTAAATATCCAGCACAGTATTTCACAGGGGGAAAGGGTGTGTTCTTGACTCGGGTCAGCTAACATGTGGTAACTAACATGAGGCAAAGTCCTGGTGAAGACAGCAGTTCGTATTTTAACTTGTGTCAGCAAATCGTGGTAAGGACTAAGGGAGAGCCAAGGGTTTGCCTTCAGCTGCCAACATGTCCAAACTACAAGTTGCCTTGTCTTCACTAGGAAAAAAGGTGTGTTGTTACCGTATGTCCACTAAAACAAAGTAAAATCCTAGTGGAGATAAGAGGTCTCTCTCTAACACCCTCTCCCCCTTCCCAACCCCACTTAGATGTCTCCCCCCCTCACCTGGGACACCACTTCTATGAGTGATGCAGGGAGAGGAGTCTCCATGGTGCATTCATTCCTTGGCCTGTGTGCACAGAGCCAGTTCAGATTCAAACACCTGGTGGAAATTGTGGCCCTATTGAAATCCATGGGAGTTTTGTCATCAATTTCAATAGGGCCCGGATTTCACCCCTGTTGATGAGGGCCCTCATCCAGCCATGTGGCTAAGCACATGAATAGTCCCATTGACCTCAACAGGCTTAAGAACATAAGAACATCCATACTGGGTCAGACCCAAGGTCCATCTAGCCCAGTATCCTGTCTGCCGACAGTGGCCAATGCCAGGTGCCCCAGAGGGAATGAACAGAACAGGGAATCATCAAGTGATCCATCCATCCCCTGTCACCCATTCCCAGCTTCTGGCAAACAGAGGCTAGGGACGCCATCCTTGCCCATCTTGGCTAAATAGCCATTGATGGACCTGTCCTCCTTGAACTTACCTAGTTCTTTTTTGAACCCTGTTATAGTCTTGGCCTTTACAACATCCTCTGGCAAAGAATTCCACAGATTAACTCAGCGTTGTCATGGGGTAGTCCCCTGAGGGGCCTTTCCAGGCGTGGCAACTCACCACAACAAAGCCAAGTCTCCTTCCCCACCACTGTATTTTATGGTAGTCTTACTACAGGTGTCTCTGCTTTCAGCACCTCCTTCCTGTTTGCTTATATAGTACTAGCTGCTGGGGATGCTTCCACACAATTAGCCCCGAGTGGTATCTGCACTCAGCTAATTGGCCTTCTGCCAACTGCCTGTTGTTCAGTCAGCACCTGGTTCATGTAATCTGGGGGGAGGAGGGGATTTGAGTGACAGGGGGCTCAGTTAGCTGCTTAGTCGGCACACCTTGTTACAAGGCTTTAGATCCTTTCCCAGAGTCACGTAGTCCTGTGAAGATTGGCTGAGCAAAAATGGCTAGCTTGGCTCAATAGCATGGGTTGATGATATATTTACCCTATGTCTGCTGTGTCTTCAGTTCTCTCCCTTTCTGGCCACAGAACCTACATACCGTATTAAGTCCAAAATCTCAATCCCCCCCCTGCCCCCAAAACAAAAAACAAAAAACCACCCTTTATTTATATTTGTTATTTGTATTTGGTGGCAGCAAGAGGCCTCAGTCAAATCAGGGCCCCATAGTGAGAGACAGTCCTTGTGCCAAAGAGCTTGCTGTCTAAATAAGCAGGACAGGCAAAGCGTCACATAAAGGAAGTAGTACCTGAGGCACAGAGAGATTGTGATGTGTCTCAGGTCTGTGGTCACTCAGTGAGTCAATGGCAGAGGTAGACGTTGAACTCAGATTTTTCTGACGTCCTTCCTGAGTTATAACACAAATAGCAGGTAGGTACCTAATTCCCAGTGATTTTGAATGGGAGTTAGGTGCCTAGTTAGGTTTTTTTTTTGTCTTTGAAAATCTCCCCCTTAATCATGAGATCACCCGTTCTTGAGAGTCTGGGGCAGTGCGGTGGGCACCTTGCTGCTTCCTTTGATATGAAAGCAGAGGCAAAGATGGTGGGGCACTGGGCTAGCAGTGCTCCACTTGGAATCTTTGGAACTTTCCTGCATGACTACAGAGTACGTTAGGCATAAAAGCATAGCCTGGGTTTAGAAATAGCTGAGAGTTTGCTGCTCGTTCTATGTTGCTTGGTTACTGAAGCACCCCAAGTTCCTTGCACATCTTTGCAAAAATCTTTTGAAATGCACACAAAGTCTGATAGAAACAAATTACACTTCCACATCTGTGAGGTGCTGCTCGGGGTCTCAGCTTTGCATGGTGAGGCAGTTAATCTGTGAGGATTACAGGTGACCCTGCCACCCGAACTTTCTCAAGAGGTTTATTGTATGAAAGACCTTGAATATGAAAACCTTGTTTGCATAAGGTCAAGGATAGTTCCTTCATTATCTCGCTGGGCAGTCAATGCGTAACAGCCACAAAGAGTGAGAAGACATCTTTATCGTACTGAGATACAGAGTGATAACAGGACTGTGTAACGTGGGCACGGCAGGTGAGGAGGTGTGAAGTGATAGATACCCCTAATCCCCAAAATGCAGGGCGAGGAGACTGTAATACAGGGGAGAATCCTTGAATGACAAATGAGAGCTATACACTGGCAATCTGGTGAGGTGCTTCTGCACCTCGTCCATCAGTCTTTGGTTTATTCATAGAACCCATCATGTTAGTATCTAAGCACTGGAACATTTTGGCTACTGCCAAATAGACAGAAGAATATCAGTAAAAGGGAATGTACCAATGATCCCCATGCTGGTCATCTTGTTGTTACCATCTGATGGCTGCTAAAGTATGCAGGCTATCTTAATTGAGTGTAGATCTCAGTTCAGTTTCGTATCACAGAAACTCCAGTTGGCCCAGGACTGAATGAATGTAAAAAGTACACTCCTCTGTCTCACCCCACCAGCTCACTTCCCAGAGGCCACCAGTCAGCCAACTGATGGTACTACAGTCCTTGGACAAATTAGAACCAGCAACCTCGTGGGGAAAGACTCTGCATCCCTTTTCCAGTCCCATGAGTCACCAGGCTTCTTTTCATTTGTGACCCAAGGCAGGATTAAACTCAGCTCTTCTCTGGGGAAAGGTTAGTTCTAAGGCATTGCTTTGTAAAGCCTTGGCCATAGAAGGTGTCTATATCCATAACTGCATTCTGATTTCTGTCCTTCTGACGGTAAAAGCCTAGCCTTGTCGGATTGGTTTGCCAGAAAACGTTGATGTGGGAATTGCAGTGACTAACCTTTTCTTATTCTTCCACTGATTCACACTGTGTTTGTTTCAGTCCTACAAAGGATATATCTCAACCTGTATGGGTCACACAATGGGAAAACCCATTCCTGTTGGTTTTCCCTGTTCTCTGTTTATGCTAACTTTAGCTGTGCTGAGCTGCAGAAACGCCAGCCTTTACATATGCTTCTAGACAGCACAACACCCTGCTTTACGAACAAATTACAGCAGAGTACCATACATCAGCTTAACACCCTAATAACAGACTTTTTGGTGTGTGGATAAACAGCACCGTATGGTTCCTCCAGATTGTTGTGCTAGCAGATTTTAAATCATGTCTTGCTGAGGAGACTGAACTGACTCTAAAGTAAGCAAAACAGGTGCCCGCATGTTTGCTTTTCAGAAAGGCTAATGAACTGAGTGTTGCCTAATGAGACCCAGGCACTTCTATGAGATACCTACCTATGAGATACCTGTCTGGCAGGTGCCCCTGCCAGCTTGCAGGGTATTTTACCTTTGATTCCAGTCATGCAGTGTCTACCTGCTGACCTCCAACAGAGAGCAGGAAAGGGGTCAGAAGTTCATTAGCAGACCTTTGGCATTGTTTAGTCAAGGATTGTCAATAGTCGCCTCACGGCAGTGAGGCAGGAAAATCAGCGGCATTTACAGATTATAGTAGAAATGAAAATTTATTGCAGTAAGAGAAGAGTAAAGAGCACCTTACTAGGGGCCTTTTTGGAGAGGTAGCATGGCCCTGTGGTTAGGGCACTAGCCTCGGACCTGAGTTCAGGTCCCTGCTCTACCACAGACTTCCTGTGAGACCTTGGGCACAACACTTAGCCTCTTTGTGCCTTTCTTCCTGCCCTGGCCTACCTCCCAGGGGTATTGCTCAGATACTACAGGGGTGGGCCCATGTAAATGCCTAAGGTGGATAGACAGGGGCCTCTCCCTTCAATATCTGGAACTTATTGGAAAGTATGTGAGTGTTACACACCCAGATCGTGGGGTGAATGTATCCTGCCACTTTAGTGTTTTGCACATGCCTTTTCAATTATATCTAGCTACTCTTTATAACCAAAGATGTGAGCCTCTAATGTTTATCCTAGTTAGTGTAACTATAGGAGCTAATCTCATTCTGATGAATAGTTACCTGTTTATTGAAACTTTTGCCTTGTTAGCATGCAGGGGCAGAGTATTCCACAGGTTAACGTTTCATGAACAGATATCTCCTTCTGCCTGTTTTAAATGTGCTTCCCCTTTAAATGGAAATGATGCCCTGGCTTAGTTTTGATGCCTTCTTGAAGGGAAACCTCATGTGTGTTCTTACTTGATTTTCATTTATGTAATCCACTCCCCTTTCATCCTTGAAACCAATGGAAGGAATTATTTCTGGGGTAAAGTGTTATTTCCCAGGAAGAAGGGTATCAGATCTGGCCGGAGGTGGTTAGAAATGTATGCACCACATGTCTGTTCTTGCTGCGAACAGGCTTCATGCTGTCCCCAGATACCCTATGGGTGTTTGCCATTAGGCATGTTTCTTGATTAGAAGTGGTTATGATAAACCTCCACTATGGAGTTGTGTGTTTACTGTGAGAAAGCAGAAAGGAAGTCATGCTAAAATATATAGAGATGATTAAGCTCCCAGGAGGAATATATAACCCATTTCCTGAAATGATTGTGCTCTTGTTCTTGAATGACATCTGGTTAAACTGCCAAACTCTCAATATGACAATGAATCAGAGCAGCATAACACTCTTGTCACAGCAGCAGGAGCCACGGTCTCATTGAAATATTTATTAGGGGAAGGGCACAGTGTAATACCTTTAGACAACCCCGAGACAAGGGTGGGTCCACTGGGAACAAGCAAAGCCGATTCCTTGATTTACCTGGTACCTTGTACTGAATTACTGTCCAGCAGTGGAATCAGCTTATCCACAAACTATGTGGAGCACAAGAAGCAAAAGTGCAAGTTTCCTGCACTATTCCAGAAAGCATGCCTCAGCTGTGAGGCTGATGGAGCAAGACTAGGAATCAGAGGGGAGTTTAGTGTCTACAGCCCATTCGGTCCCTGCTTCTGCTTTGATTGCCAACAAAGAAGAAGAGTTCTGTAAGCTCGAAAGCTTGTCTCTCTCACCAACACAAGTTGGTTCCATAAAAGATAAATTACCGGTCCCACCTTGCCAACAAAGAATCAGTCACAAGCCACCTAATGGACTTCACAGGTTACTAGACAGCAATGATTTTTGGCCAGTACTAGCTTCAGAAGACAAATTACTTAGCTCAGCTCAGTAGCTCCGTATGCAATAACAAAACTGTTTTCTCTTGTTCAGGTTACTAGGGAAATTCCATAAGTAGTGAGAGTGAGTGTTGCTTGGTTTCGGGTGTCATTACAGACACCAGAGTTCGTCAGGTTTGCTGGAAAGCTTGCCAAAACCTCAGTAAATGTAAGCCTAATTTGTAATGAGCCTGGGCAGAATTATGGCTTCAGATGGAATCATGGGGCAGGTTGGTGTTTTTGCAAGGGATTGACTAAAAGGGCAGCCTGCTATCCAATTGCCCCAAACTTTGGGGTTTGGATAAAATAGGTCCCAGATCTGATTCTCCCTGGGTTTTGATGTCAGAGATAGGGAAAAGCTGAAATCCTTTATACATTCATAGAATCATAGAAGATTAGGGTTGGAAGAGACCTCAGGAGGTCATCTATAATCCAACCCCCTGCTCAAAGCAGGACCAACACCAACTAAATCATCCCAGCCAGGGCTTTGTCAAGCCGGGCCTTAAAAACCTCTAAGGATGGAGATTCCACTACCTCCCTAGGTAACACATTCCAGTGCTTCACCACCCTCCCAGTGAACTAGTGTTTCCTAATATCCAACTTAGACCTCCCACACTACAACTTCAGACCATTGCTCCTTGTTCTGTCATCTGAGTTCTCCATTCTCTTTGGAACCCCCTTCAGGTAGTTGAAAGCAGCTATCAAATCCCTCCTCGCTTTTCTCTTCTGCAGATTAAACAGCCTCTCCTCATAAGTCATGTCCCCCAGTCCCCTAATCATTTTTGTTGTCCTCCACTGTACTCTCTGCAATTTGTCAACATCCTTTCTGTAGTTGGGGGCCCAAACCTGGACACAATACTCCAGATATGGCCTCACCAGTGCTGAATAGAGGGGGAATAATCACTTCCCTCAATCTGCTGACAATGCTCCTACTAATGCAGCCCAATATGCCGTTAGCCTTCTTGGCAACAAGGGCACACTGTTGACTCATATCCAGCTTCTTGTCCACTGTAATCCCCAGGTCTTTTCTGCAGAACTGCTGCTTAGCTAGTCGGTCCCCAGCCTGTAGCAGTGCATGGGATTCTTCCGTCCTAAGTGCAGGAGTCTGCACTTGTCCTTGTTGAACCTCATCAGATTTCTTTTGGCCCAATCCTCCAATTTGTCTAGGTCACTCTGGACCCTATCCCTCCCTTCCAACATATCTACCTTTCCCCCCAGTTTAGTGTCATCTGCAAACTTGCCGAGGTTGCAATCCATCCCATTCTACAAATCATTAATGAAGATGTTGAACAAAATCGGCCCCAGGACAGACCTGTGGGGTACTCTGCTTGATACCGGCTGCCAGCTAGACATGGAGCCATTAATCACTACACATTGAGCCCGATGATCTAGCCAGCTTTCTATCCACCTTATAGTCCATTCACCCAATCCATACTTTTTTAACTTGCTGGCAAGAATACTGTGGGAAACCATACCAAAAGCTTTGCTAAAGTCAAGATATATCACGTCCACTGCTTTCCCCAAATCCACTGAGCCAGTTATCTCGTCATAGAAGGCGATCGGGTTGGTCAGGCATTCTTCTCCCTCAATCCCTTTTCAGACCTTGGGGACTAGATAAAATCAAACTGGGGTCTAAATCACCCGCGGTTTTGCCAAACCTGACCACCTCCTCCTTGCCTTACCTCTGGTTCTGACTTAAAATGATGTGAAATGTAACGATTTGGGTTGCGTTTCACATTCAGCTGCCTACTTGAATCCTTGGAGCTGGAACACGGACAGCAGATCGGCCAATATTTCTTCAGTGCTTTTTGTTGCAAAGCTTAGGGTGTCTATGGTTTGATGGGGTGCTTTACGGGCGTAATGAGACTATCCAGCCTGGCATAACTTATCCATATATTTGTTGTTAATGGGGAATTAAAATACATTGACATAATATATTATGTAACCCAGCTTTACTGGTGGCCCTTGTCCTGACATGACTTATTCTGGCTACTGCTATTGTTCCTGACAGGCCTATATGTTTTAAAAAAAATAATCCCTGCATCTCTCAGCTTCTCCCCAGATAAAGTGCAGGCCAGCAATAACTGTTCCCATAATAGGCCTCATGCAAGGCCCCAAGAGGGGAAGCCGGATTTTGGCAGCCAAACTGACATTGATGCCTCTAGAAGCTGAGTCAAAAACGTGACCATAAAGTCAAGAGGAATCATGGGGCTCCATACTATGGCCAGAGGGGGCTGGCGGGGGAGGAAGTTTTCCCTTTTTGCTGAGAGATCAGTAATTCTAGCTTAGACTGGTTTCTGCACCAGGAAGTTCTATTTTTAGGGGCTGTAAGCCAGTATTACATTGGCAGCTAGAGCTATTTAAAATATTTCTGGTCGGTCTGTCAGCTTAAAATTCTCTACGTGGTCTGATAACCTCTCCCCACCCCTCCCCCGCAGCGCGAGGATAAGCAGCAGCTGGTTTACAAGGTCACCGGAGAAGGAGACCAAAGTGGAGGTGAGCGAGGATTGCAACAGCTTAGTTTTGCCCCTGTATGAAGGAGTTACTGCTTTGAACACTCTCACAAAGCACAAAAGCATGTAAATACTTACACTCACTTAGAACATGCGCAAACCAGCCACACACACACAATCTCTGATACCCCACACAAACTCTATGTCCTCGCTTGAGTGCATCCAATCTATCTACAGGTATCTAATCGCTCATGTAATGTCAGGGGCAAATTTTCCCTTGGTCTCCTTTTGTGAGCATAACTTGTGCCTACATCTGTATGCTCCCAATTCAGTTGCTGTCGTGAATCTGAGAACCTGCCCAATTTTAGGTTAGAGGCGCAACTTCTCAAGTTCAAACCCTCGATTCAACTTGTGCCTGCATCCACAAGCCTGGTTATGTCCCAACACCACATTGTGCTTAAGGTCCCATCTGTGAAAGGTGATATTATTATTCGCCTACCTGAAATTGCTTTTTGGGGAGGTTAAATTAATTAATGTTTGTAAAGGGGTTTGCATTTCTGTAGCACTCTTTAGCCCAGGATCGCGAAGGATTATTACTGTTATATAATCTAGAACCTAATTGTTATATTACAGTAGCACATGGTGGTTGTAACTAAGATTGGGGCGCCCAGTGTCAGAGACTGTACATGCACAAAGCAGAAGACAGTTTCTGTCACAAAGAGCTTGTGATCTGAGTAGACAGAACAGAAAGTTAGGAAGGTGAAGTGACTTGTCCAGGATCACATAGCAGGTCACTGGCAGAGCTTGGAACAGAATCATTATCTCCTTCTTCCAGTCTAATTCCCTATCCACTAGACCACATAGCGTGGGAAATGCACCCTAAATGAATCTATATTGAAAGCCATGACAGTGCAGTGAAAGAGAAGTAGACAGAAAAAGAAGGATTTTTCTGGATAAACCTCCTTTTAATCAACAGTTCTATTGTGATATCTGGTAATTCCCTCTGTCCTGGGGAACTTTGAGACACATAGTTTCTGCTTTCAGCCCAAGTCTCTCTAATGGCAAAATGCTCTTGTGCAATGCAAAAGTTACCCAATTTGTCCCGAGCCAGCGAAATGTGGTTTTGCTTCCAAAGTTAATTTTAGCTTTCCAAAAAAAGTTTTTTTTTTTAAAAAAAAAATGCGAGTGAGATTTCAACACTCCAGGCTGCTGCTTCATGTAACGATTATTTCAGTCTCCAAGTGCGGACGTGTTCAGTCTGGCTGAGAGGCATGGGGCACTCAGCCAAAGTGGCTTGACGTTGCTTTTGGCCAATGCCAGCCTCTGCTGGGATTGCAGCAGGCAGACCTTTCACACAGTAACAGAGCTATGTTGAGCAAAAACAGGTGTTATTTAAAGAACTTCGGGTCACTGAAGCACCAAGGGAAGGGGGGAGCCTTTGCCAGTAAATTGAAACAGAAGCTTTGCTTAGGAAACAGCTTCTCAGTGATTCCTAAGCTGAGCTTCAATGGTTTCACTCTGACCCAGACATTTTTACCATGGCTTTATGTGGAGCTGTGTTTTAAAAAACAATTAAAGCTTGATTGCCAAAACCTGGCATTGTGTTTTAGCTGCTAGGAGCTACTTGTGCCGAAGTCTATGTGACACGGTCTTAACAAAGCTGAGTGCATAATTCCTAATAAATAATTTATCTGATGAATTTACCCTTCCTTTCCCCTCAGACTCTCTGTGGTCGCATCAGAAATTTTCTCACGTTGAATCTTGATTGGAAATTGTTCACTAATTTTTGCAGATAATCCCTGGTCTGTAGCGTCTTGGTGAGAAGTACATTATGAGTAATCAGAATCTGAAATCTGAATTATTTTATTGGACACATGGTATTTCTCTGTTCCCTAACTGGGTGAGCGTAACTCTTACTAACAGGGAACTCTCATGATTATGCATTTTAAGGTTGCTTTTTGCTTATTAATCATGTTGATTAGGGTAGTGCCTGAGGACCAACCAAGACTGTCCTGTACAAAAACAGAGTAGTACAGTCCCTGCTCCAAAGAGCATCTAATCCACATAGACCAGACAGAACTTCATGTGTTTCCTGATAAACCCAGGCAACGAATGACAGATTTGGGTAAGGATTTTCCTTTGAGTTTTGGGCTTTGTTTATGCCCAAAACTGAGGGATAAGTCACATCCCTCTATGGGATAGGGAGGAGAGGAAGGAAGATCCAGTAGTTATGACACTAGCCTGGAACTTGCTTTGCCACAGAACCCATCACTTAGTCTCTCTGGGCCTCATTCCCCACCGGTAAAATGGAGATAATAGCATTGACCTACCACGCGAGGATCTATATGCAAAGATTCCAGGATAGTCAGTCGGTCTGTTTGTCACTCTGAAGCCTAGGATGTTTATTGAGTCAGTGTGAAGCAATGGACCTGCTACAAGCATGGATGAGAGCTCTCTAATGGAAGAGTCTCATTTTGCCTGCTCCCTATCAGCTGTAATACTTGCCAGCCATCGTCTCCTCCCCGCCGCCAGGCCTGTCCATGATGCCCTTTCTACACCAGTCCTCATACCTCCGTTAACCAAGGCATTTATACCATGCATATTACCACAGTATCTGAGCCCCATTCTGTCAACCATGTTAACATTCATCTCAGCTAGGATATCTGCCTAAAACTGTATTGCCTCCTCTGTAAAGTTTTCAGAGTAGCAGCCGTGTTAGTCTGTATCCGCAAAAAGAACAGGAGTACTTGTGGCACCTTAGAGACTAACAAATTTATTTCAGCATGAGCTTTCGTGAGCTACAGCTCACTTCTTCAGATGCATAGAATGGAACACACAGACAGGAGATATTTATACATACAGAGAACATGAAAAGGTGGAAGTATGCATACCAACAGGAAGAGTCTAATCAATTGAGATGAGCTATCATCAGCAGGAGAAAAAAAACTTTTGCAGTGATAATTAAGATGACCCATAGAAGGTGTGAGGAGAACTTAACATAGGGAAATAGATTCAATTAGTGTAATGACTGTGATGGAGCAAGGCCGGATGGCTACAGGAAAGTACTCAGGAACAGGTATGTTAGCCCCAGGCTAAGCAAATCCCTAGTACCATGGGAACCAAAATGGCAGTTGCTCCAGGGTAATTAAGGCACCTGGGGCCTATTAAGAACTTTCTAGAAGGCACCGGAGAGAGCTACATTGATTGGAGCACTTGCAGCCAATCAGGGCAGGCTAATCAGGGCACCTGGTATAAAAAGAGGAGCTCACTCCAGTCAAGGAGGAGGAGCCAGAGGAAGGAAGGGCGTATGAGGAGCTGGGAGCCAGAGACACAAGGAACTAAGAACTGAGAGGGTGTACTACTGGAGGATTGAGGAAACACCATACAATCAAGCAGTATCAGACACCAGGAGGATCCTATGGTGAGGATAAGAAGGGTGTTTGAAGGAGGCTATGGGGAAGTAGCCCAGGGAGCTGTAGCGGTCAAGCAGCGGTTACAAGTAGCACTATAGAGACTGCTGCAATTCACAGGGCCCTGGGCTGGAACCCGGAGTAGAGGGCGGGCCCGGGTTCCCTCCAAGCCTCGCTACTTCTAATCAGACGTAGGAGGAGGTGATCCAGACTGTGGGTTTCATCCAAGGGGAAGACCACTGAGGGGAGGAAATCCGCCAATAAGCGCAGGACCTACTAGAGGAGAGGAGGAACTTTGCCACAACTGGTGTCAGGAGTGGGATCTTTGGTGTGCACAGCGTGGCGGAAGAAGGAGGGTGATTTAAAAACACACACACAAAAAAAGGGGGGGTTTACAATTTGTTACCACAATGGATGATGTAGTACGGGCACTGATACATGCCACGGCGGCCCAGCAGGATGCTACCCATGTCCAGGCAGCTGCCCAGCAAGAAGCTGTACGGCTGCAGCAAGAAACTAACCGCCTGCTGATGGACCAAGCTGTTCAAGACCGAGCTATGTTGCAGGAACTGGTAAGCCAGGTAAAGACCCTTGCAGAAATGAACCATGGGCATGATGGGACACGGCTCATACGGGCTAACCATTGGCTGCAGAAAATGACGAGGGAAGATGATGTAGAGGCATACCTTCTGGCCTTTGAGAGGACAGCCCTACGGGAGGCCTGGCCTCGAGATCAGTGGTCTGGCATCCTTGCCCCATTCCTGTGTGGGGAGGCCCAGACGGCCTACCATGATCTGCCTGAAGAAGCTGCAGCAGACTACTCCCAGCTGAAGGCAGAAATCTTGGCCAGATCTGGGGTAACATCCACAGTACGGGCCCAGCGGTATCATGAGTGGAGGTACCAGGAAGACAAAACCCCGCGGTCCCAATTATATGACCTCATCCATCTCGCACAAAAATGGTTGCAAATCCCGGAGTCCGGAAGAGGTACTGGAGGTTCTGGTCATCGACCGGTACACGAGAGCACTGCCACCAGATCTCCGCAAATGGGTAGGCCAGAACGATCCGTGCACCTATGATGAGATGATCACACTGGTAGAAGGACGCATGACAGCCAGAGAATTGACCCGACTACTCAAGGAAAGCCCCTTCCGTAGCAAACACCCAACCCCAACCCGGGAAGGAGGGACAGCCAAACCCCTGGGGAGTCCTAGGTGGAGGAAGAGGGGGGCTGAAAACCCACAGAGCCTCCAGAAGGAAGGAATTGGCCTGAGTGGAGGAAACCCTGGGACTAAACCCCCTAGCCCACAGGATGGGAGACTGACTAGAAACAGTTATAGCTGTTGTGCATGTGGGGAGTGGGGACACATAGCAGCACAGTGTCCCAGCACCGAAGAGCCTATGCAATGCAACTTGGGGGATTGGGAGGTCCCATGCTCCATTATCCACCTTGCGGGCATTGCATTAGCCCCACATAACTACACCAGGCCAGTGAAGATAAATGGAACAGAGACTACAGCACTGGTGGACTCAGGAAGTGCTATCACCCTTATATCAGGTAAGCTAGTAAAAAGTAGCCAGCTGCTACAAGCCAAACGTGTAGCAGTGACATGTGTGCATGGGGCCATGAGCCAATACCCCACCATCCCAGTGGAGATAGATGTTCAGGGGAACCCCATTGAGGTGACAGTGGGCGTTGTTCCTAAACTCCCATATCCTGTAGTTATTGGGAGAGACTATCCAGGGTTTGATAATTTACTTCCCCCTGAGAGGCTGCCTGGAAGTGGAGACCCTGTTGGCAGCGATTCATCATTGGGGGAATGTCAACCCCCCATGTTTTCTGAGTTTTCTCAGGATCTATTCTCAGCCCCCCAAAAGGCCCGGAAGACAAAAAAAGAAAGGAGGGCCGCGAAGGCTTTGGGAGCCCAGATCCTGACCCAGGGCCAGAAGACTGCGCTAGTAGGCAGATGGGCACGAGCAGCCAACAGAGAAACTACCAACACAGAAGGTGAGCCAGAGGCTGGCCCCAGCCATGATGGCGACAGGCCATTGGAAGAAGCAGAAGCCGGCCCCTGGGAGCTCAGGCAGGGTAGTCCTGGGAGAGAGACATTCGGACGGGACCAGGCAGAGGACCCCAGATATGATAACGTCAGGAAAGAGGTGGCTGAGATAGATGGGATAGCAGTGGAAGGGAAGGTCCGAGGTCCAGTACCCTACTTTATAGTGAAGAAAGATCTCCTGTACCGTGTGGTGCAAATGCAGGAGCAGGAGATACATCAACTTCTGGTGCCCCGAAAACAACAAAAAGCCATATTGAACCTCGCCCACAGTCACCTATTTGGAGGACACTTAGGGGTAGAGAAAACCCAGGCCAGGATCCTGCGGAGGTTTTTCTGGCCAGGAGTACATGAAGATGTCAGGCGATACTGCACCTCTTGTCCAGAGTGTCAGCTACATAGCCCTCGCCCACACTTATGGGCCCCTTTGATACCTCTTCCAATAATAGAGGTACCATTTGAACGCATAGCCATGGATCTGATTGGGCCCCTAGAGAAGACAGCTCGGGACCACCAACATGTGCTGGTTGTACTAGACTATGCAACCCGATACCCGGAAGCTGTCCCCCTACGCAACACAGCTTCCAAGACAATAGCTAAGGAGCTAGTACAGATATTTTCCCGGGTTGGGCTACCCAAGGAGATGCTGACTGATCAAGGGACACCTTTCATGTCTAAGTTGATGAAAGATCTCTGTTCGTTGCTCCATGTACAAGCCCTACGGACCTCTGTATACCACCCACAAACAGACGGCCTTGTGAAAAGGTTCAATAGGACCCTCAAGGCCATGATCAGAAAAGTGGTGAGCCGGGATGGGAAAGACTGGGATACCCTATTGCCTTACCTCATGTTCGCCATCCGGGAAGTTCCACAAGCCTCCACAGGCTTCTCTCCATTCGAACTACTATATGGGTGCCACCCCCGAGGCATATTGGATATAGCCAGAGAAGCCTGGGAAGAGGAGCCAAATCCCAGGAGGAACATAGTTGAGCATGTACTACAGATGAGGGATTGGATAGACCAAGTTACACCCATTGTACGAGAACACTTGGAAAAAGCTCAGGAGACCCAACGGACCCATTATAACCACCAAGCAAAGCTTCGACGGTTCCAACCAGGGGATCGAGTAATGGTCCTTGTGCCCACCCAGAAAGCAAGCTGTTGGCCCAGTGGCAGGGACCCTATGAAGTGATTGAATCCGTGGGGGAGGTAAACTATAAGGTACGGCAGCCAGGCTGCAGGAAACCGGAGCAAATTTACCACATCAATCTTCTAAAACCTTGGCAGGACCGAGAGGCATGTTTAGTCACCTGGGAGACTCTTCCCCAGGAGGATAACGTACATGAGCAAGTGAAGATATCACCCGACTTGATGCCAATCCAAAAGATCGAGGCAGCCGACATGATTAATCCTAACCGAGATGTATTCTCTACAAAACCGGTGCGGACGACTGAGACCTATCACCATATCCGCACGATCCCCGGAGCCAAAATAACAATGAGACCCTACCGAATCCCAGCAGCCAAAAGAGAAGAAATCAAGGCCGAAGTAAAGAAAATGTTAGAATTAGGCGTTATCGAAGAATCCTACAGTCAGTGGTGCAGTCCAATTGTTCTAGTGCCCAAACTGGATGGTACCACGAGATTCTGTAATGACTTTCGCCGACTGAATGAAGTATCCCATTTTGATGCATACCCCATACCACGCATCGACGAACTGGTTGACCGACTGGGTAGCGCCCGTTTCTTGACTACACTGGATCTGACAAAAGGGTATTGGCAGATTCCCCTGACCAAAGAAGCGAAAGAAAAGACAGCGTTCTCCACCCCTGACGGGCTATTCCAGTACACTGTCCTCCCTTTTGGGTTACATGGGGCCCCAGCCACATTCCAGCGCCTCATGGATAAGCTGCTGCGCCCCCATACTAGTTATGCAGCTGCATACCTAGATGATGTCATCATCCATACGCCAGACTGGGGAACCCACTTGGAGAAAGTTGAGGCAGTGCTACGCACCTTAAGGCAGGCTGGCCTCACCGCTAATCCTGCTAAGTGTGCCATAGGACTAGCAGAGGCTAGGTACCTGGGATATATTGTAGGAAGAGGTATAATGAAGCCCCAAATTAATAAACTAGAAGCGATTCAAAACTGGCCCCGGCCGACCCGAAAGAAGCAGGTCCGTGCATTCCTAGGCATGGTAGGCTACTACCGACGGTTTATTCCCCACTTCGCCAGTAGGGCAAGTCCTCTAACGGATCTGGTGAAGGCTCGAGGTCCAGACATGGTGAAGTGGACCGACGCTGCAGAAGGGGCGTTTGTAGACCTTCGGACAGCCCTCTGTAATGACCCCGTACTCATAGCCCCGGACTTTACCAAGGAATTTATTTTACAGACAGATGCCTCTGAGGTGGGGTTGGGGGCAGTTCTGTCCCAAATGATTGGAGATGAAGAACACCCGATTCTCTACCTAAGCAGAAAGCTACTCCCACGAGAATGGAAGTATGCAGTAGTCGAGAGAGAATGTCTTGCTGTCAAATGGGCCATGGAGACACTGCGTTATTACCTCTTAGGCCGACGGTTTACTCTTGTGATGGACCATGCACTCCTTCAATGGATGCAGAGAAATAGGGAGAAGAATGCAAGGGTCACCAGGTGGTTCTTATCCCTCCAGCCATTCCAGTTCCGCATAGGGCTGGATGCCACCACGGCAACGCTGATGGTCTTTCACGAGCACACTGCCTGGCATCCCAAGTTGCCCAACCCTATGGTGTTGAGTAGGGTGTGTGTGTGGGGGGGATATGTGATGGAGCAAGGCCGGATGGCTACAGGAAAGTACTCAGGAACAGGTATGTTAGCCCCAGGCTAAGCAAATCTCTAGTACCATGGGAACCAAAATGGCAGTTGCTCCAGGGTAATTAAGGCACCTGGGGCCAATTAAGAACTTTCTAGAAGGCACCGGAGAGAGCTACATTGATTGGAGCACTTGCAGCCAATCAGGGCAGGCTAATCAGGGCACCTGGTATAAAAAGAGGAGCTCACTCCAGTCAAGGAGGAGGAGCCAGAGGAAGGAAGGGCGTATGAGGAGCTGGGAGCCAGAGACACAAGGAACTAAGAACTGAGAGGGTGTACTACTGGAGGATTGAGGAAACACCATACAATCAAGCAGTATCAGACACCAGGAGGATCCTATGGTGAGGATAAGGAGGGTGTTTGAAGGAGGCTATGGGGAAGTAGCCCAGGGAGCTGTAGCGGTCAAGCAGCGGTTACAAGTAGCACTATAGAGACTGCTGCAATTCACAGAGCCCTGGGCTGGAACCCGGAGTAGAGGGCGGGCCCGGGTTCCCCCCAACCCTCACTACTCCTAATCAGACGTAGGAGGAAGTGATCCAGACTGTGGGTTTCATCCAAGGGGAAGACCACTGAGGGGAGGAAATCTGCCAATAAGCGCAGGACCTACTAGAGGAGAGGAGGAACTTTGCCACATGACCCAACCATTCCCAGTCTCTGTTTAAGCCTGAGTTAATTGTATCTAATCTGCATATTAATTCGAGTTCAGCAGTCTCTCTTTGGAGTCTGTTTTTGAAGTTTTTTTGTTGCAAAATTGCCACCTTCAAGTCTGTCACTGAGTGGTTAGAGAGGTTGAAGTGTTCTCCCACTGGTTTTTGAATATTATGATTCCTGATGTCAGATTTGTGTCCATTTACTCCATCTATTCTCCTCTGTAAAGTATTTCCTCCTGTGCAAACCAATTTTCCCCATCAGCCCTGCTGCTGCTCTTTCAAACCTTGTTATCCTATTTCCTGGCCCCATCTCTCCCCTCCATCAAATTCTACTGCATGGATTTCCATATACATACAGCCAAGCCTAAGGGTGCTTCACCCAAAAGGCTGTCCAAAAGTAACGGCGTTAGCTTTGCCTGATCGCTCTTACCCTGAATATTTGTGGTGCCCCTTAAGTCCCTGTTTCTCCCCATCTCTAGAAACCAGCCTGTAATGGATCCTTCGTACATACCCCACATTGCCTGACTGCTGTGTCACTTTGCTTCTTGGATTACACTCTCAAGGGATGAACTTTGGTCCGCTTGACTTTCCACCCAGTAACCTTTCACCCAGTAAGCTGTTTGCACTCTGCTCCGCTGACAGGGAGAGGGAGCAGAAGAGGCTGGGCTAAGATGTAGCATTTTAGATAAAGGCCTTTCTGTTCACCCTAATAAACAGCCTCACTGGATTGTGTGGAAAAGGCTCATTGACACTGAAAACTTGTGTCTAGAGCTGGTGGAATTTCTTCAACAACAAGTTTTGTAGTCAAAAAATGAGGTTTTGTTGCAAACAAGTTTTTTTGCACTAAAAAAAAAGGTTTTGGCTAAAATATTTGGGATTTTTTCAAACCCCCAAAACTGGTTTTCAGTTACCAAAAAATCCCCACATTTTGTATGGGGGAAAAATACATAGTTTCCTGACAAGCTTGAGTGATATATATTCATCTAAACACCCTCTAGGCAGACACTCAGGCTAAGATTTTTGTTTGCGTTTGCCACACACCAGAACCCAGAGGCATTGAGTCTTAAATGTACCGTCTCCTGGGTATAAAATGTCAAAATAAACACACTGCACGCCCCCCTTCCCCACATGCTTCAAATCTGTCAAAACAAATGCAAATCATGCCAGTTACAAGGGGGCCCAGTGGTGCTGTGTAGGCAACACGGCACCATGCAGAATAGGATTCTGGCATTTGTATGAGCCAAGGCTCCAGAGAGGGTTGCCAGTTTTGGTTGGATGTATTCCTGGAGAGTTCATCACATGACATAATCTTTAATTAGAGATTAATCTTTAATTCCTGGAGACTCCAGGACAATCATGGAGGGTTGGCAACACTCACTCCAGAGCTTGCAGGAGCAAATAGATCCGCTACATCTGCTCACCCGCCGCTTGCTTCGTTTCAGCGATCCGTTCTGCAACATCCCCTCCACCACCCAGGCAGGTTGGTGGTTCATGTAACATGGGAAGCAGAAAGCAGGAGTATGATTAGTTGCTTTAGAGTGACCAGATGTCCCAATTTTATAGGGACAGTCTTGATATTTGGGGCCTTGTCTTATATAGGCGCCTATTACACTTGCTCTGTGGTCACCCCCTGAGTTGCTTACTGAGAATTCTGCTTGACACACTGCATGTCCCTCAGACCATCCAGTGCGGCTGCCAGCTATGGGCATGGCCCAAAGGCGTCTATCACTGTGGAAGATCACAGACCGGCTTTGCAATCTTTTCTCTGCGCTGAGGGGCTCATTGCTAAACAGGGCTTCATTTCCTGGTGTGGTGCCGCTGCATTGCTTGGGTAGCTGGGCCCTAAATCCAGCTGAACCCCTCCAGGGAAGACTGCCTCTGTCTAAGTGGTGATTCTCTGGTGACACAGAGCGGCTGTAGGGATTCCTATGCTACTCTCCCACCAGGTTGCAGGTGCGGCTGGAGGAAAGGAGTGGCTGGGACAGCCCAGTGCCATGCTGATGATTGGTGGCATTTTGTGTAAGTCAGAGCAGCCTTTAGGCTCAGTGCAGGGGGAGCAGCCCCCAAGGTCAGGGGAAAGGTATGTGAGCTTTAACCAACAGCCTCTCTGGGTACAAATTCCATAAAAAAGCTGGCAGGCCATGAGGCAGGCTTAGCTAAGTGTAACTCGGGCTACTCAGGTTATAAACTCTTTGGGGCAGGGATTGTCGTGTGTGTCTCTGTCGGTCTGTGTGTGTGTGTGTCTGTCTGTATAGTGGCCAGAACTATGGTCCCTGATTGGGGGTCTCCAGGCCCAATCACCATACAAATAAATAACTGGAAAAATTGAGTCCCTTCCCTCCTCCTGACCTCGTGGGATTTACAGTCTCATTTCTGGGCTGAATTCTTGGATGCATTGCCAGAGCAAACCTCCAACACCTTTTGAAGACAGCTGACAACTGCCAGCCTTTACAGAAGCCATTGCAGTAACATGCTGCACAGTTGCTCCGAAAATCAGGCCCAGGATGCACTCCGAACAACAACAAACACACCCCAAATTAGCAGCTGCTTTTGAAAACTTTGGCCCAAATCTCACAGGTTGTTTATTAAGTGTGCGGAGAGCTGCCTTTTTGAGTGTGGCCATTTATCTGAATCTTATGCACCAGTTTTCAATCTTGGGTGGTTTGTTTGAGTCTCAATGCAATAGTCTCATGGTGCAATGCAGGAAAACCCTGTGTTTTCCCTTAGTGGTTTGGTGATGGCCAGCAATCTAAGCAAAGAAATGGTGCTTATTCACTTATGTTCTCTTAGTCCCGATGTAATAGAACATATGGGTTTATCTCATGTCCTCCTGCCAGTGAGGTTATAGAAATACAGAGTGCTGCAAAATCCAGAGATTTTGCAACAGAATTTCATTTCCACTTGCTACAGAGTCTTCAGGGCCTTGCCCGTAGTCAGGATCTGATGTTTGCCACCTTTTTCCTTTCAGTGGAGGATGAAATGCTGCCGATGCGACTCCCGAGTGCCTCATACTCACAACAGTCACCGAGTGGAGAACATACTTTCCTCCAAAGGACACATGCGCTGGTGGCAGTCCCAGAATGGTAGGTACTGGATTCTCTTCCAAGTTGCTAGGATCCATCCCAGAAGCTGCAGCTGCCTTTCATGGACACCTTATGGGTGTGATCACTGATATCCTGGGGAGATATAGCTAGCATTGCTTGCTTGATAAATTACAGGCAGCTTATTAGCATAATTACAAGTCTCCATTACGGATACCTTAAAAGATTTCAGGGGAGAAACCCTGGCACATGGTGTGCTGGGACCATATCTATAGCTCTCTACACAACTGGTAGGAAAGTGGGTTGGAAAACCAGCTTCAAGTCCCTGCTCCCTGCACTGGGCTATTGTCTGTTCTGGTGGGTCTCTGTGGCTCCCCACTCCTCTGAAATTCCATCCTGCACCTGAGGAATCTTCCCAACAAAATGTTAATCCAAGCTGATACATTTCTACAAAAAGTTTCTGTTCTGACAAATTGGCATCTTCTGATTAAAAAAAAAAATAATCAGAAAATCCCGACCAGCTCTAATCACAACAGTGAAACTCCTCACACTCACCGTTGGTATAAAGAATCCCACTGAAATTCATGGATTTTTGTTGATTTACACCAGCTGAGGATCTGTCTGCATGAAGTTCAGCTCTGGTTGTGCATTTGGATCTGGACCTGAACATTCCCAAAGTGGTGGTTTGGCTCTGGGCTCTAGTAGGAACCCATCGCTGATACAAACAGGACAAGAGACATTTAGAAAGCACCAGCTTTTCACCAGAAGGATTCCAGTGGATTTCCAAGAGGCCCCAGTGGCTAATAATGATGGAAACGGAAGGGTGAGGGTTGTGGATTCAGCAAACAGGGTTTTGGTTTGTGCAGGTTACAAGCAAAGAGGAAAATGAATGACCTGGCTCTGATGGGTAAAGGTTTTGTTTTTCTAACCTCCCTGAGGTCTGCAGCTCTCAAAACTGCCCTTTTGTGTCTCCTCAGATGTGAACCAGGTCTCCTTGCAGCTGGATCTCGACAAAAAGTTCCAGCTCAGCAGCATCATGCTGGACTTCAGGGTATGTGAGCTGCTTTCACTTTAGTTAGTGGGTTATAAACTGTGCTGGGAGGGGCCCATGAGCCCTTGCAAGCAGAGGAGAATGTAAACCCACAGCCCCCCCAGGCTCCAGATGAGACAAACAGGCAAACAAATGTCTCCATCTGGGCACAAAGGCACCAATATATATTCTGCTCCTTCCAGAGCTCGGTTTATTATTGCTTTAAAAAGTGTGTTTGGAAATGGAGTGTGAAAACACACAGATGTGCGCACACACGCCCCCCCCTTCCTTCCACTGTATCTGTAAGATTGGTTTCTTGATTCATCCAGAAATAATTGGCTGTTTTCTAGAGATGACTCAGTGATCTGCAGCCTGTGCATCTCTCTTGATTCCTGACCAGGTCAGCCAGCCAGCCAGGAGGGAGGCCATGAGCACAGGGAGAGGGGTTGAGTTGGAGCAGGCTTCAGGGGAGGCTCTGGCTAGTGGCAGAGGATAGAGAGGGAGCTGTCCCAAGTGGAGAAGGCTTTGCAGAAGGAAGTAGGGCTGTGAGGGGGTGAGTTCTGTTGTGGGGAGGGAAGGGGAGATGCATGGGGAATCAGGACACCTCATGTGGGAGAGGGGTCTGAGGAATTAAAAATGGGTTTCTTGCTCTGTGTGTGCTCAGCACTTCTGCAATCTCATCCCCATCCTTCCTCCTCCAGGCACCTCTGCCTGCAGGGATGCTGATTGAGCGCTCCATCGACTTTGGCGAGACCTGGACCATCTATCAGTACCTGGCCTCTGACTGCGCCGCCGTGTTTCCATGGATCCCCGTAGGCTCCCCCCAGAGCTGGCAGGACGTGCGCTGTCAGGAACTGCGGATCCACCAGGGGCACCCTCTGCACGGGGGGAAGGTACAATGTCTGTGATACTCATTGCCTTAGGTCCACATGGAGGGCCAGGTTAGCAACCTGCCAGGACCCAGAAGGCCATAAAATAGAACAGACTGCAGCCACGCTCATCCTGAATACGGAGGAGCTTCCCATGAAGACTAGTGCTCCCAGCATGTGATGCTCTGTCTTGGTCCAAGCAACAAGCCTTTAGGAGCACCACTTACTGGGAAGTGTAGATTCTCTGGGCTGCACCTTCATATTCAACATAAGTACAGCATGGACTGATTGTGGAAACCTCTGGTTGCTTATGGCCCATGGATTGGAGTTGGCTACCCCAGCACTTCATAGATTCACAGGTCAGAACGAAGGGACCAACATGATCAGCTCGTCAGAGCGCCAGAATAGCACCGGCCATAGAATTTCACCCAGTAATTCCTGCAGTGCAGGGAGTTGTTCTTCCCCGCTGGGTTAAGTGGAAAGCTGGGAGATCTGAAAAGGACAGGAGAAGCTAGGGAGGGACACAATGACCACTGCAGGCTGTTGAACAAAGTGCAGCTCTGTGATTAACGAACCAAAATGCTCACCTCCACTCTCTATATCTTCTTCAGACATTAATAAAAAACGGAAATGTTATTGCCCTATTTACATGCTCTGGGGAGTCTAGCCAAGTGGTTGTTCAGCTTTCTTATTGTGCAGACACAGAGCAAACTCAGAGCCGTGTGACCAAATATTGTTCCAACACCTAGCTTCCCCATTTTTACCTTCTCAACTCCCCAATAGCCCCCGCTCCTTCCCGGTAGCATTCTCTGCCCACACCGTCTATAGTTTTACACTGGCATCATCCAGATGCAGTGAGAAGAGAACCTTCTGCTGATGTTCTGCAGGGTGGTGAGACTGGCTAGTGAGCGTAGGGAGTGTCCCGTGGGAAGATTCATGCTCCTTCAAGCATAAAGGCACCTACTGACTTGTGCGCAGCTGGGCATTTTGGTGGAATTGTTGCTGATTCCTCAGCAATGTTAACCTGCCCTTCAGCATGGTACTCAACAACTGCTACTCTCCAGAAGAGGCAGCTCCAGAGCAGGCATTTCATTGTTTAGATGGTTGGGAGGTGAAAAGAAAGACCCATCTTTTTTTTTTCTTTTCCCCCTTTAACCATCTTAATTGTTGCTTCCGTGTTCTTCTCCTCAGGTCAGATTCAACCCCCTTGACCTGGCATCTGGCATCACCACATCTCGCAGCCAAAGCATCAGTAGTATGCACATTTCCTCATTTATACCTGGGGGAGGGAGGGTTTCCCAGGGTTGCTTGTGCATCTTCCAGCTACAGATTTGCAAAGGAGAAGATTGTAGGCATTCAGCACCAGGTGGAGGATGCTGGACCCCGGAGATGAGTCAGCCTTTGCAAAGCTGTGCATGACGTGGCACTGCGAGGTGCTTTGTTTCCGAAGCAGCTTTTAATGCTAGTAGTAGGTGCTGTGCTGGCATCTCTAAACAATGACCCCACAGAGCAGGGACAGCCCACGCAGCAGCAGTCTCACTTCCCCTCCCTCCCCGGCAATGTCCCACAGATATGATGCAGACCTGCCATAGAGAGAGACGTACATCCCATGGGTAGGAGAATACTTCAGTCTTCTCTGCTCCTTGATCTCTGCCCTGATGCTGCCAACAGAGGGGCCCAGCTAATGCCAATTGTGCCATGACTGGTTCTCTCTGCCTCATGCGCTTCCCCACCGGTCTGTGACTTCATCGCTACCTCCTCCTCATTTGTCCTCTTCTCCCATACAGACCTGGGAGAATTCACCAATCTGAGAGTTAACTTCACCCAGCTACCTCGCCTCCCACAGCAGGGCTACCGCTCACCCAGCGCCTTCTACGCTGTGACCGAAATGCAAGTGGAGGGAAGCTGCTTCTGCCATGGACATGCAGACAGCTGTACGCCCTCCAGGGCCCCGTCCAGAGACCCCAATGCCATGATGCAGGTGAGAGCACGAAGGAAAACCAGGAGACAAGTGCTTTGGTGTGTCAGTTCTCAGTACCATCCCTGAGTTCTAGATTTAACACCAGGATCCTGTCCCAGTCCTGCCCTCCACTGGGACTAGGGACTGTCAGTGCTGCTTCAGCAGCACGATCAGCCCTTCGGAGGGAGGGAGCGCTGCGCATTGCTTAACACAGGCCCCATGCCAATTGAGGGACAATGCTGATCCATTTTGCCTGAGCTAGGAGGCTGGGGGGGAATGATACAGGATCCAAGGAAAACAGAGCTCTTTTGCTTGCTCAGGGCAAAGCACACCATGCGTAATGTTTTAATGCACAAAGAGGAAGGCAGAAATGTCTACGAAGTGGTGCTTGTTGAGTGCACGGATTCTTACTCGGGGCAAGTCTATGCTACAAAATTAAGTGGACCTAAGTTATGTTGACTTACAGCCACCACACTAATTAAACTGCTTTTGCATGTCTACACTACGCTCCTTGCATCAGCGATGCGCGTCCTCACCAGGAGCACTCACACCGATTTCACTGGCATTGTGAGATGGCTTCTGAAAGGCAAGTTGATGTAAACAACTCAGTGTCTACATTGATACTGCATTGACCTAAGCGCTCTGCCTCTCACGGAGGTGGAGATAAGTCGGGGTAGTGAGCGAGTTACATCAGCGGGAGCAACATTTTAGTGTAGACACTTCCAGAATGAGGTTGACGTAAGCGCCTTACATCGACCTACCTCTGTAATCTAGATCAGGGCTCAGGCTGCACATCACAATGGTGAAATGAGGGTGTAACTGCACCTTTTGCCACTGCAAGTCTTCACTTTCCCTGGCTCCAGGAGACCCAGAAGCTCCTAGCTGACTCTATTTCATACCTAAATTACATTCACCAATACAGGCTTCTGCCTGCTGGCGTATGTACTAGTCTCCTGCCATTAGATACCTTGTGTAGAATCATAGACTACCAGGGTTGGAAGGGACCTCAGGAGGTCATTTAAGTCCACCCCCCTGCTCAAAACAGTACCAATCCCCAGACAGATTTTTGCCCTAGATTCCTAAATGGCCCCCTCAAGGATTGAACCCACAACTCTGGGTTTAGCAGGCCAATGCTCAAACCACTGAGCTATCCCTCCACTCTGGGAATTCATGTTAACAGCATCAGGACATATCTACATATATTTCCTTGAAGCAGTTTGTCCCCATGCTGCTCTAGTCCACACAGACTGACAGGAAGGAGAGGTGAGTCTAACTGGGGAATGAGCAGTGGGACCAGAAGGAGTAGCTACTGCCAGCAAGGTAGGGGTGTGTGTGTGTGTCACAGTGAGCTAACAGATTGGCTGCAAATAGGGTGTGAAGTTTTGTCTCTGTTCCAGGTTCACGGACACTGTGTGTGTCAGCACAACACCGCCGGCCCACACTGCGATCGCTGTGCAGCTTTCTACAATGACCAGCCTTGGAGACCCGCAGAGGACCGGAACCCCAATGAATGCCGGAGTATGTGTGTCCACCGTCCAGCCATTCTTTTCCTCTCTCCCTCTCTTACCATTGCCAAACCCATCAGACCAGCTGAAATCTGTCTGATGTAACTCTGGGGCTGTGGCTGGACAAAGAACTTAATTTCCTTTATTTTATATTATTTCCTATCACCATCTAAAAATGGGTGGCTCTCACCAGTAGACCTGACCCAGAACGAATGGCTTTTTCTCCCCCATTCTGGCTATGCTCAGCTTGGGAAAGCATGCCAAGTTCTTGTGGGGAGAGCTAACTTGGACACTGAGAATTTTCTGAATCTTCTTAAGACGCTAATTGCATTGCAATAATTAGAGTGGGGCAAAAATCTGAATCCATTCATCTGAACAACTTGGGGGTTTAGAATGATAATAGACCTTGATCCAAACCATCACATATGGCTTTTGCAAAACCAGTCCCAGAAATACCTGCTCCCATTATTTATTTTATATTATGCTATATTAGGATTGCTGTGGTGCATAGAGGACCCAATCAGGATCAGGGCCCTAACATGCTGGACAGCCCTCCCCTAGACTTAGTCCCTGTCCCAAGGAGCTTACAGCCTCAGCAACAGCCTCCCTCAAAGATACAACCTGGCAGTGCCCACTTCCAAATGCTACGATATAGTTAAAAGCTATTGTGAATGTGATGCATGAGGATCGAGTGCCATCTAGTGCTGAGCTGGAAGAACTCCAGCTGTTGGTGGTTTCTGAATGATCTGTGTTTAAAAGGGTTGTTTTCGCTTTCTAGGGTGCAATTGCAACGGTCACTCGGAGACGTGCCATTTTGACCCAGCTGCGTACCAAGCCAGCGGTGGGGTGAGTGGAGGTGTGTGCGACGACTGTCAGCACAACACAGCGGGGAGGAACTGCGAACACTGCAAAACCTACTTTTTCCGCAACCAGCGACAAGATGTCACCCATCCGGAAGCCTGTCTGCGTAAGTGGCATTCCCTGGGAGCTGGCCATCTCCTTGGGCGACCTTCCCCTTCCACTCCCAGCGACTTCTCCGTGGTCTCCTTGTCGCTGTTGTTTATGTAAGGTGTGTGTTTTTCAGCTTGCGAGTGTGACCCAGATGGCACGGTGCCTGGGTCCAGCTGTGACCCTCTGAACGGACGCTGCGTTTGCAAGGAGAACGTGCAAGGGGACCGCTGCCATCTCTGCAAGCCCGGATTCACCCAGCTCACCAATGCCAACCCCCTGGGATGCCACAGTGAGTGAAACTACCGCCACTTTCTGGAAGATGCTTTAGTCAGACACAAGGGGCTCAATATAGGGGCAACCTCTGGCCTGGGTTATGCAGGAGGCCAGACTTTCTGGCCTTGAAACAAATGAATCTAGGAAAGCAGATGCATAAAGATTGGCTTTAGGAGAAGGTGGGTTTTCAAGGTGGTGGGGGAACATGCTTGTCTGGGTAAATTCTGAATCACCCTGAGGCCTGAGCTTTCTGCCAGTGCTTGAACCTGGAGCAGAGGCCTCTTCATGGTGCATCCCGGCTGCCTGGTTCCAGGGGCATAAGAGAAAGGTGGGTCCAACCCAGCCCTTTTATGTAGCTTCCCGGAGAGCTTTGAATAGGATCTGCTTCCAGGCCAGCCTTAGTGTGGGGCTTGCAGAACAAAACCCCGACCAGCGAAGGTTTTCGAAACCCAGCCCTGCAGTGGCTGTGTCCTGGTCTTGAGGAAGAGAACTGGTTTTCAGCTTGGCAACAAGCAGGGCCCTCTGTGACCTGATGAGAAAAACTGTTCTGCTGAGCATGGCCGGCTGGTGTTTTGGAGCGTGGGGGGTGTCATGCCCTCACACCCTTGCGTGCTCATTTGAACAGAGCCAGGACCTCCAGATCCACATTCGCCCAGTCATGTGCATCTCACACTGGATTCTGCTAGTGCCTCAGAAGCTGCTAAAGACAGTGCAGTGCTGCAGCGAGGCGGCGTCTGGGCTACAGCAGGTGGCAGTGTAGCCTCAGGTTCAGTCATTGGCACGGGGAACAAGATCAGCAAAAGACCGGATGGAATTATCTCCATCATGCACTAGATAGGGATGAGGAGGGGGAGAACAGAGACCCCAGGATCATAGAGACTTTGGAGTCATAACCTCAATGTCATGGTGCATTGCCTGACTGGACAGTATTGTATTAAACCAGATAAGTAGCACCAACGTGACCAGGCTCTGGCACAGGGGAGGTAGTATAGTAGCTGCCTCCTTTTGTCTCTGAATATTGGGGGAAAGGCCTGCAAAGACCTTATTCCTGCTTCCGTCCTGTGGACCCCTGAACTAACCCCCCTCTTGCATCCTTCCTGCATGCTCTTTGCCCCTTTAAAGCAGACATCCCTTCAGGAATCTGGAGCCCCAAGCAGCCCGACTAACCCCCCGGCCTTGGAGTGGTCGTCGCCCGGTTCTAATGACGGTGCTGGCTGAACAAGCCTCCTTACCTTTCAGAATGTGCCTGCAACATCCTGGGGACACGCCAGGACGCACCCTGTGATGATGAAACAGGGAGGTGCTTCTGCCTGCCCAACGTGGTGGGAGCCAATTGCGATCAGTGCGCTGCCAATCACTGGAAGATCGCCAGTGGCCAAGGCTGTCAGCCGTGCGACTGCGACCCTCGCAACGCCTTCAGCCCCCAGTGTAACCAGGTACGGCCCCCAGATTTCATCCTAGGGAGCTAGCTTGGCAGCAGCAGTGTGGGAATCCTGGGCGTGGACAGGCATTGTGCTACCGGGTCATTGTATCTCATGTCACGCTGCCGGGGAGCACTTTGTGCTCCATCTGCCCCTTCGGTAGCTTCTAAAGCCCTGTGTCAGGCGGCACCTAGACCAGTAGTGACCATGGCTGTGTAGCAGCACTATTATCTTGGTGCCGTGGGTGGGATGATGGGTCAGGATACTAGGTTAGCACTAGAAAGACCTGGGTTCAGTTCCCTGCTGTGCCACTGATATCCTCTGTGTCCTTGGGCAAGTCACTTAGTCTGTCTGTGCTGTAGTTCTCCATAAGGATTGTAACCCTCACCGAGGTGTTGTGAGGATGAATACATTAACAATTGTGAGGCACTCCAATACTGCAGTAATGGGGACCATACAAATTCCATAGATAGACAAGTGGAGGGCAAAAATATTAATTAGAACTGGCTGAAATTTTATGAATTTCTAAATTTTGATGAACTTTCTATGGGAAAAAAATGTAGGAAAAAAATTCAGCACATTTTTTGCAGGTTCCTCTCTTTCCCCACTGTTTTTCAGTCAATTCTAAAAAGAATCCTGTAAATGGTGCTGGCACTGCTCTTCTTTCTGAGAAGGGAACTGGGCTGGCTGGTTTATGAGAACAGCTGAGGATGTCACAAGCAGCAGCACAAGTCAGGGCCCCTGCTGTGTGCCGTGGTGACATGGTATTGTGCCACCGAGTGATCACAGAGTTGAGGCCGCTTATTAAATGGTCTCATCTTGCTGCTTTTCTATGGAACCTGCCTCTCCCCTTTAGGAAAGGGCTGCATCATGTGTCCCTGTAGCACCCGGCAATTGTCTGTAGTCCATCATGCCCCTCGTACAGTGCAGCAAGACAAACCAGTAATTATAAACACAAGGCTAAGACATTTTAAAGGTCTGCTATTTAGCAAAAAAATCCTAATAGGAGCTCTTAAGATGTGGGAGAAGGGGGACTAATTAATCAGTGAGAGGAGAACCAGGAAAATTCAGGTTATGTATTAGGAAAAATATGCCCATTCTAACAATTGGAGATGGGTCCCAAAATCATACAACTGGGGCCAAGTTTTGTGAGGATTCAGGATTCGAACCCAGATCCAGTTTTTGTGGTTGATTCTTCTATCCTACATAAAACCAAAACCTGAGGTTTGAACATCTCGAACGTGGAGCTGTTTGAAATCTGGAATCAATGTTATTTGTTTATTATTTGTGTTGTAGACACACCTAGGGGCTAGCTCAGACTGGTGTCTCATTGCGCCAGGAGCTGCACAGACTTGTAATAAGACACAGTCCCTGCCTGGAAGAGCTTACAGTCAAAACAGAGGATATTGACAAAGGGAGCATTATTATCCCCATTTTACAGATGGGGAACTGAGGCACAGGGAGGCTAAGTGACTTGTGCAGGGGTCACAGCAAGTCTGTGGCAGAGCAGGGATTTGAGCCCAAGTCTCTTGAGTCACAATCCAATCTCAGCCCTAGGTTGTATTTTTGCAGTAGGGCTGTCCCTGGGAATTGGGTGTCAGTTGATTCTTTTCCCCTGTAAAGGAAAGAAGGTCTTCCTCACCAAGGACTGTATAATGGAGTTTTCCTTTGGGATGGCCCATTGCAGACTGAGCCTCGCCCTTGTATGGGGCAGGATAAGGGGCAGCATGCTCCTGTAAAATCATTTGCTTTTAAAGCAGAGCAGGCAGGTATTTTGCCCGTAATTCTAGTCCCTTTGTTGGGAGAGTGGAACATGCAATGAATTCAGTAACCGACATTGGCTGCAGAGGACTGCCAGCTGACACAAGCATTGGAAAGGGGTCTTGTTGGGTTGGGCATGCACAGTGGAGACGGAGGGAAATGAAATTCAGTGTTCCTGCATTCCCCTGGGCACTGCAGGGGTCTGAGGTACTGAGGGTGATTCAGAGACTGAGTGGGCCCCTAGAATGGCTCAAGCTGCGGTTACCAGTCAGAGCAGCGTGGGGACACGTGTCTAAGGACTCACATCTCCCTCTTTAAAGTAAGCTGATGATCTCTCCCCAATCTCCCCCCACCCATACTGTCAATGTGAGATATGGTAATATCCCTGCATCTGCATTGTCTACAGTCTGTAAGGTCAGCATCTTCCGATGGCAGAAACATCAAATCCTGTGCTACATTCTTTGTTTCTCGTCCTTGGCCTAGTAAAGATTCTGAGCCGATGAGTCAGAGCAGAAGGGCTTGGATAATGGAGAGAGAGCTCTTTGGTCTCCATGGTGCAGGAGACATGGAGGGGAGTAGAACTCTCATCACAGCTAGCATGGGACTCGGGCCAACGTTTTCAAACATGGGTGATGTGGGTTGTCAAAAGTGCTCGAGCCAACAGGGGCTGAAAGGATTCAGGCCTCTTAAGGTGTCTCTGAGCTGGGAGTGTGATTCCCAACCCCAGGAGACATACTCCCACTAGCTTGATGAGACTTTCTACCCAGGGAAAGCATGGAATTGCCGTTGCCGGGGACTCTGTACACTAGTCCTGCTACCAAGGGGACATTGCTAAGAGGGGGGTGTGATTTGCTGGTTCAAGAACAAGCGAGGGAGAGCTTTCTCCCTGTCTCCCTACAGACATTCTTCAAAGCTGTTTCCCCACTGATGTGCCTCTCTTGGTGCAGTTCACAGGGCAGTGTCAGTGCCGGGAAGGCTTTGCAGGGCGTACCTGTTCTGCTGCCCAGCTGCGGGTTTGTCCAGATGGGTCCTATGGTGATGTCAGGACAGGATGCAGAGGTCGGTACAATCGTTTTTTATCACTGTTTTTCAGCACCGGGGAATTGTTTCTAAAAATATCTCCTGGCCCTTGTCCTGCCACTTCAAAACCTTGCTGCTTTTGGTAGACGAGGCCATTCCCCTCTGGAAGAGCCCCCCTGTGTCTCTCTGTTCCTCTTCCCATCCCTCTGTGTGCCTAGTTCTGCCTCCTGCTGAGTCCTTTCCTGCCACCCTCCATGCAAGAGCCTTCCCCTCTGCATCCTGGATAAGGTGCGAGATGTTGGGGCTCACCACTCTAATTCCTTTCCACAGAGGGTCCATGCAGGGGAAGTGGGATACAATGGGGATCTGATTTAGCAGCACTGCTTTGCCTGTCACAGGTTTTCACCTCCCGCTCTCCACCCAACAGAGTGCGACTGCAGTTTCCAGGGCACGGAGGGGATGGGGTGTGACAAGACCACAGGCAGCTGTCTCTGCCGCCCTGGCTTTACCGGGCCTCGCTGCGACCAGTGCCAGCGGGGTTACTGTAGCAACTACCCCCACTGCGAGACGTGCCACCCCTGCTTCGAGGCCTACGACAGCGACATTCACCGGTTCGGCCTGCGCCAAGCCAGCCTGAGAAACTCCACTTCACGACTGCAGCTGGGAACGGGGGGTGCTGGCTTCAGCACCCGCATCTTGGAAGCAGAAGGCAATGTTCAGCAGATCCAGGGGATCCTCGGCAACCCCCTAGCGACGGAGCAGGGCCTGGGGCAGGTGTCCAGCATGCTCACTGCAATCAGGTAAAGGACTCCTCCACACTTGTACAAATGATCTGTTCACAGTGCCAAGAACCCCGTATCAGCCTCTAGCACTTGAACGAAAGGAAGAACTCCCTGGGCTGGCTGCAGTAGTAGGCTTTTATGCTGTGTGGACCTGATACTGGAGAGGGGCTCAACATACAGGCTTAGCATGCTACACATTTAATCGCACTAACTTTCTTGCCTGTTCTTCAGTTTAAAATAGGTCTGCTTGGCTCAGTGATCGCACAATGTGGAGGTCCTGCTATATGTGCTCATCCTGCCAACCTGTCTGTCCTCCTAATCCATAGACGGGGTAGAACCGACTGTGAGCCCCTCATTCCCATTGTTTGCACGTCCTAGTGAAGTTATCGCCCCAGATGATTAGACAGACATATAAGGCAGAGAGGCAGTGCTGACCTTGGATTGAGGATGCATTCCTGGCTTTCCCACCAACCTCCTCTGTGATAGGGAGGAATCCCTTCCCCTGCCTAAGCCTCTGTTTCCCCTCGCACCTTTTGTCTATTCGGCTGCTAAAGTTTTGGGGCAGGAACTCTCAGCTCTCTTGCTATGTGTGTAATACACGTGAGACAGACAGACACAGTGCGCTCTAACATGGTTCATTTTATTTTCTCCTTTCTCGATTTCAGACGGCAGGTCCAGGACATAAATCCCAACCTACCCTTTGTGAATGACACCTTCTCTCTAGCCAATGATCTTGAAGCCCTGGACAAGAGCCTGCTTTTCATTAACGGGCAGTACCAGATTAAGAAGACCCAGTTTGAAGCCAGCCGCCGCACAGACCTTTCAGGTAGGCAGTTTTGGCTCAATGCAGTTGTACTTGACCATCCGTGGGGACTGCAATTCTGGCTACTTTTCCACCAGTCGGATGGGTGAGGAGCATCTCTGTGTCGATGGGCAATTCAGGATCAGCAAATAGTTATGCAGGCTAGAGGTGCTCTTTCCACCGAACTTCTAAGCTTTCATCAGCAATTTTGCACCTACAGCTGGTAGAATTTGTCTCCAAAGCTTAGGCATCAGAAAGGTCAGCCACAGGCAGTGTTGCTACTGGTATCCCAGCAGTCCAGCTGATTTCCCTCCCAGACAGCACAAACTTTCTTCTGGATGTTACAGAAGCACCTCGCCTCCTAAAACACAGCCTGAGCTTAATTAAAAATGGGAAATAAAAGCCCCTCTGAGAATCTGTCACCAGGACTGGAAGGGAGCTGAACGAATGAAGCTTTTGCACAGATGGGAGAGGTGATGGGGTAGAAGAGAGAGCCACGTGGTTGTCAGACACTGTTGGGAAGAGCTAATTAAGCCTTGTGAGGATGAAATTGGTGGGTTGCCTCCACATCCCTACTACGGCTAGTTCCCTAAAGAGTTCTTATTTTTTCTTATTGTTTTCTGCTTTCCCTCATTGACTCATTGCACATTGTGCGTCTGTTCGGATTTGCTGGCAAAGCAGTGATCTGAAGCGCTGGAGAATGACCTCTGAGGCTTCTGCGCAGTTCTGTCCGCTTATCTCTGATTGCTCCCATTGAGGGCTGGAGTGTGTGTGTCTGTTGAGCAGTAGAGAGGAAGCAGGACTCCCTTGCCATGATTCCAAAGGGGTCCTCCATTCAGCAAGCCAGCTGGGCGGATTGGTGGGATCGGATGGACAACCTGAGAATCTTAGTAGCTTCAGCAGGAAACCAAGCAAAGCCTGGCAGTTTGTAGTGAGTGTCCCGGCGTTTTGTAGTGAGCTTCCCTTTGAGATGTTGGGTTCAGCTGAAATCTAGAATCCCACCCAGAATCCTCCGCATTTTTCAACCCAAGGTTTTACCAGTGATTTGTTTTACTTTCAAGTGAGTTCACTCTTTCATTGCCCTGTAGGGGTCACCCCTCTCCTTCCATTTGTGGGTCCACATCCTTGGTCCCCCTATGGCCACTTTGCACTGCTCCGCTCCAGCAAAGGAGAATAACCACAGAGGGGTATGAAGTTCCTACAGCTGCACCTGTGCCACCCCCTCCTCTGGCTCCCAATGGAGAGTTTCTGGCTAGGGGAACATGGGAATGGCCAGGGAATCATGCTATCAGGACAGTCCCTCTTCGATGGGTGTGAGATAGAGCAGCCCCCCACCCATGGACCACTCCAGGCCCTGTCGGTCCCCAGGGTTGGCGTGGGAAAGCCGTAGACGTGCCATAACGCTGCTGCTCCTGGGCTGCACTGAGGGTGGCTGGAATGCAGCCCAGGATCGGGACCTGTCTGTATTTTGTTCTGGTTTTGTTTACAGCCATTAGCTCAAAGACAGACTTAGATACACAAGGGAGGCTGCAGTTCACAGCGAAACAATCAATAGAAGGACCGTTAATCACTATCCTTGTGACTAACCACTCTCGCAGCTTCCTCCCCCTTCCCCACCACACATTCTCCAGCAGGCTAAAATCAATCCCATGGTTTAGGTTGCACTGCTGCATTGATGAGTCATGAAGCCATTCACATTGCACATGGTTTTATGCCTGCAGGAGCCTTCAAGACTGTCAGCTCTGCCTACCAGAGCTCCACCAATGCCAGCTACCGCATAACGGGCACTTCCAGCCTGCTGACTCGATCCAGGGAGAACCGGAGAACGGCCGAGGGGCTGGAAAGCAGCTTTACAGACCACACCTCCAGGCTGGGGGCCCTCCAGGGCGAGATGGCCTCCTCCCCCAACTTGACACCAACTATAAATAAGGTGAAGCAGACATGGATCCTGTAGCAGGCTGAAATAAGGTGGTCAAAGCATCTCTGACGAAGGATACGTCTACCTGCGGCCAGAGGTGTGACGGCAGCACGTGTGTACAAACGTGGGCTAGTTTTGATCTCGCTAGCTTGAGCACCTCTAGCACTGAAGCTGTGTCAGTACAGGCTGTTCAAGCCCACCCAGGACCCTAGGTATATACTTAAGTGGCTAGCCGTGATGCCACAACTTAGTTGCTGTTGGTGTTTGAGCTCGCTCGATCAAAGCTAGCTTGAGCATGTCTACACGTGCTGTACTCGCACCTCTGCTTGCAGTACAGAGGGTAGAGGTCCCAGCCTGCACTGCTCCACCTTGACCCAAGCAGCCTAGCATGGTATGCTGGGATCTCTAGCATCCACAGAATGCATCACTGCCCCGTTTTATGTACTGAAGGGGTGTGGTCCTGGGGCTCTTGGCAGGTGCTATTCAGCTGAGCCAAGCTTGAGCATTGCTTGTCTGGTAACAGCAGATACCAAGTCACTGGACGATCTCCCCACCAGTGAAACTTTTCCCCAGCGGTTCTCACTGCATTATGTCTCCAAGAGCTGTCTGGTTTCTGCTCAAGGTCTCCTTTTCTTTTTCCTCCCCACGCTGCTCTGCTATTGCCATGGAGACACATTTCAGCATCTCCTGATGTATGTTGCTGTGGAGACCATCACCCATTCATCTCGCTGCTTTTCACAGCATCAGAGCCACCCCCATGTGAAATATCCCTGCCTGTGACAGGAAAGGGGTAAATGCCCCAGTTCTGAACCCTCACAGCTGCTCCTCTTGGCCTCCTCACTGAATAGACTCCAGTGATAATGTTAGAAGGCGACGTGCAATCCCAAACCTTTGCCATTCATGCAGAAGTACCGCTTAGGACTTCTTAGCCTGTAACCTCTATACAAGCAAACCCTGTGGGTTACAGGGTATTCATGGACATCACATATAACTTGGAGACCAGACGTGCCCTGGCCCTTTGAAGCGTTTTAGCTTATTTCTATACACCCTTGTGCATTGTATGAGCTTCTTCTGATAACGGGAGCACGGGAATCTATACCATCTTTTCCTTGCCACTGACAGCTGCCAAATAGTGAGTGCAAACCTGCCTCCAAAAATATATATGCCATCTAGTGTACCCAGGTATGCTCACCCTGAGTTACATACCCTCCACTGCTCTATATAAACTTTTCCCCACACAATGTATTTCCTCTGTATTGCAAGACATACCTTTCACTACCTTCCATGAACTGTTCTTGTGTGCATCTTCTGTTACACTCCTGCACTACGCTCATATGTAGCCACGCCTGCATGTACTCTCCTGTAAGCCCATGCTGAGTGCTACACCAGAAATAGTCCTAAAAGAATTGTGCACCCATGGATATGCAAATACACATGTTCTCTTGTGTCTGTGTTGGAAGGTTCATCTCCGCTGTGGTCTTTGTGCCATTGATGGTGAAGCACCAATACCATCAGAGCCTTCTCACCAGCGTGCAGCTTCTCTCTGTGTTTAGATTTGCAGTGGTATCAGATCCAAGGCCTGTACCCCTGGGCACTGTGATGGGGAGCTGTGTCCGCAGGACAGCACAATGGAGTGCGGAACAGGCCTCAGCTGCAGAGGGATCATTCCGCTGTCACGGGGCGCAATCAGAACTGCTGAGAAGACCACCAGAGAGCTCCAGGGCTTAAACACTCAGCTCCAGCAGACCATGCAGATGGTAGGTACAGGGAATGAGGAGCTCAGGGGTGTCTGCTTCCACAGGTAACGGCAAGGAGGGGCTGATTAACGTACACACTGTATGTTCACCTGCTCCCATGATACATTGCAATGGAGATGTCACCTTCATTAAGCAGAGAGGGGGATGGCCGGCATGTTTACCCAGGCAGGGCTAGGGAGGGCTCAAATAACTCACCTCAAACTTCACCCAAACCTGAATTTCCTGGGTAGCTTGGAAATGTCAGTAGAACTTCTTTAAAAAAATGGTCATTTTTGTGCTTGACTCGCATGTCCTGGGTCCCTCTTAGAGTGGAAGCCAAAGGTCTGAAATACCCAGGGAACAGCTCCTCTCCTGGTGTTTCCAGCACTCAGGGAAGGTCACCAGGGAGCTTGTTCTCACTGAATTTCCAGGGCAGCAATGCAAAATGGGGAGGGGGTTTGGAAAGCTTAAACTTCTCAAGCCTTTCAATGCTGCTCTTATGCTAGTTAGGATCCAGCATATACACATTAGCCACATTAGTCCCTTCCTACAGATTTTCATTTGAGTATCTCAGAGCACTTTGAACATGCTAAGGGCAGAATTTTCCAAGGAGACTAGTGACTTAGAAGCCTAAGTCCCATTGAAAGTCTGTTTTGAAAATCCCATCTTAAATCTTTGTCCCTCAAGCCTCTCCTCCCATCTGTTGACAATGGGGTAACTGAGGCACAGAGTGGTGGAGTGACTTGCCCAAGGTCACCCAGGATGTTGGTGGCAGAGCCCGGACAGGGTTGGTGAACTTTCTAGGCTGTCTTGTGCCAAGTAGAAACTGACTTTACTGGGGGCACTGTTGTTGGCAGATCAGGGCAGCAGAAACAGCTGCAAACCAAATCCAAAGCAATGCACGACGTCTCGGGGACCAAGTGAGTGTAACCAGGACCCAGATAGAAGGAGATGTCCGACGCATCCAGCAATTCATCCAGCAAGTCCGCAACTTCCTGTCAGGTAAATCCAACCGTCTCCATGCATGCGAGCGCAGGACACTGAGGGGAGAGCTCTAAGGGACTCTTTAAGCCCACAGCATGCCCATGCGTGTCCCTTTGTGGATGGAAAACCTTAGCCATAAGAACAGGGAGGGGTGAGAACAGGTCAGGGAATTACTCCCTCAACCTGACTTACACCTATTCACCTGGACAAGGGCTTGTTGGCTGGTTTCACAGGATGTGCCAGTTCTGAGTACAGATAAAGAAGCCTTTGAAGATCTGGCCTTGTATTCTCTGCTTAGTCTTTAAATCTCATGAGAGGATTTCTTGGTTTCATTGAGAAATGGAATCCTGGCAAGAAGTTACATAATCACTGGGCCATTGGGATCCCCACCAGCTCTAGCTCCCTAGATGTGTTTTCTGAAGAGCAGGGGAAATAATAACCACGGCAGTGTGAAACCCAGGGGGTTGTCTCATGGTACAAATATTTGCTTTGGTTTTGATCCATGTACATTGAATACCTCCAAGGTTTGCTTTCTATTTAGAGCTCAAATGAAGCCCAAAACTCAGTTAAAATGGCTCAGTTTCACCTAATTCGTGTTGCAAGGGAACAATAAATTGGCCTCAGATTTACTGGAAAAAAGGCCCAGGAGCTTTCAAAAGGTTTGTAAATATTTGAATTGCAGTCTGAGTTTCAATGAGACCTGAGAACAAGCAAGTTCTGATTGGTGTTGGGCCTTTTTGTGAACAGTTCTTAGTTCTAAAAATATCTTGCAATTCCCAATATCATATTAGGAATATTACATCAGTTCACACTGCACTGTCTAGGGAACCAGATGTGGTTAATATTCTTACTCTAATGCTGTTAAACTGATATAACCATTTTTAAAGGGAGTGCTGCTTTTGCTTGGCCTAAGGGTGTAAATGCCACTAATGCACCGTGAGCCCCGGGTAGCAGACTTGCATTCAAAAATGGACTAACTTTAATACAAGTTGAATGTAGTCAGCTCTGGTATTTGACTATATCTAGATAGGTTTGAGCCTTCAGCACCTGAAACTTAAATTAGTTCTCCCTCGGGGAGTAGAAGTACAGTCTGACCAGGACCAACATCTTCCGAGTCAAGCTTTGATTGTGCCATTCACACAGAACTAGATTAACTACTGGTGTTGTAACCCCGGTGACCTCCACGGAGTTACACCAGGGACAGATTTAGCCCATTGCCTTAATGGCCTCCAAATGCCATCTGTGAAGTTACTGTTAGTGGCTGTAAGGAGGGCAGAAATTGCTAGGCCTCAGCTTTCTGTACTGTAGAACTTAATGAGAAATCTGGCCATGCTTCCTGCAGCTGTTCAGGAATCACTCTCCTTTTCCAAGGTGGAAAAAAAAACCCAGTCCAAAACAAATCAACTGAATTTAGCAGAGGTGAAAAGTGCTGGATTGGCAGCTCCAGGGCACCAAGCACTCCATCTGCAGAGTAGGTACAGTAGAGTGGCAGCAGGGAGACACTCCCTCACGTGCCTTCCTGCCATTGTTTCTCTATCCTGGCATCTGACAGCAGAGTAGGTTCTCCTTCGCCTCGATGCTGAGACAGCCTCTGAGGGCCCTCAATTAGCATCAGTTATGATGGTGGCTTTTGCACAGCATTCAGGCCAGACCAGCTTTCCAGCAGCACTTGCTGACCTGAAATAAACTCAAGCAAATCTTCTATAGTGCAGATTATTAACCAGGTGAAAGAATTTATTGTGCCCAACATCCAGTGGGATGACCTATAATTCATAAGCAGATTTTAATAACGGATCAACCTCATGAGAATTAGTTGAATAAGAAAATCAGGTCATTCAGCACTGTCTGGTATTACAGAGATTATCAAGCCCCAGCTAATCACTAACCCAGGGGTCAGCAACCTTTCAGGAGTGGTGTGCTGAGTCTTCATTTATTTACTCTAATTTAAGGTTTCGCGTGCCAGTCATACATTTTAACATTTTTAGATGGTCTCTTTCTATGTTTATAATATATAACTAAACTATTGTTGTATGTAAAGTAAATAAGGTTTTTAAAATGCTTAAGAAGCTTCATTTAAAATTAAATTAGAATGCAGAGCTCCCCCGGTCCAGTGGCCAGGACCCAGGCAGTGTGAGTGCCACTGAAAATCAGCTTGCGTGCAGCCTTTGGCACATGTGCCATAGGTTGCCTACCCCTGCACTAACCTAACGTCCTTTGGGATGTGCACATCTCTTCTCTCTCAGATCTGTTACTCTCAGTGGTGATCTAGGGGCTGGTCTACACTTTGGGCGGGGGGGGGTGTCAGTCTAAGATACGGAACTTCAGCTATGCTATTTGCGTAGCTGAAGTTGAAGTATCTTAGTTCGACTTACCTGGCCGTCCTCACGGCGGCAAGTCGACCGCCATGGCTCCCCCGTCGACTCCGCTTACTTCTCCTGCTGAGGTGGAGTATGGGCATCGATTCGGGGATTGATTTATCGCATCTAGATGGGACGCGATGAATCGATAAATTGATCCCTGATAGATCGATTACTACCCGCCGATCCGGCGGGTAGTGTAGACGTAAAAGGCTTGTCCTGGAATACATGTGCTGCTCGGTCTGTTTCTAGTGTCAGACTGCGCTCCACATTTAGCTTCACAGCTTTCTTTGTCAAATCAAAGGTATTGTCTTAGTGCTCTGGCTGGAAGCTTGGCTGAAGTGTTTGGCAGTGTCCTCAGTTAAATCTCAACCAGTTCTTATTTTATTCCAGGCAATGGGTCAAGTTTATGCCTAGTGTTAGCTGGTGCAGCAATCTGCAAAGCCGAATCTGGCCCATTGTCTCTCTGCTCAACTGATCTGACTCCCCTGAGCTGAGATGGTTCAGTTGTTAAAGAATCACCTCCTGGATTTTCTCACCCAGTTGAAACTCTGCCTGCGTGGTAGGAGCCACAAAGACAGACTTACAGCTAGGACACACAGAACATCTTATCTGCGTAGCGAGTGGCTCCGGCAGAAGTACTGCCTAGGGTCCCTTAGGAGGGACTGTAAAATGGGGGATACACTAATGGACTAAGTTAGCGGTAATCTGGCTGCCTGTTGGCAGACACACACAACTCTTTGAAGGAGGAGGTAGCGGGAGCATGAATTCGTAATCCCTGAACCTGGTGTTTACAGCCACCTGCTGCATTGCCTGCCCCCTGGATTTCTGGTCCCCGGGCTGTGCTCCCAGACCTGCCCGCACTCTATTCTTGCAGCTCTTCCTGACTTTTTGTTGTTGTTTGTAAACACTCTAGACCCAGCCACTGACCCTGCTACCATCCAGGAGGTCAGCGACTATGTGCTCTCACTCCGCCTCCCAACGGACACTGCTGCGGTCCTGAGAAAAATGACTGAGATCCGAAACCTGGCTGCTAAGCTGCAGTGCCCTGAGAGCATCCTCACCCAAACAGCTGGTGATATCGCTAGGGCCAAGAGGCTTCAGCAAGAGGCTGAACAGGCAAGGTAAGCTGGGCTTTAAGCTAACGGGATGAAAGTCTAGGGGCCTGACCCAGAGTCCACAGAAATGGATGGAAGTGCCCTATATTTGCATTCCTCAAGTCCCTCCAGAAGAGAGAGACTCCCATTTCAATCCTGCTGCTCACTGTCCAGGTGGCCTTCCAGCAACTCCCACTCTCAGAGTCACCTTCTTTGTGCCTGAGTCACGTCACACAGCATGGTTGGAATAATGCTGCCAGAATTACCGGAACCAAATTGCACTTGACTGCTGGCCAGATCCTTAGCTAGTGTAAATCTGCATTGACTTCAGGGGAGCTGTGCTGATTTATATCAGCTGAGATTGTAGCCAATAGCTTGTGTGTCTGTACAATATCTAGAGAAATGGGACTCCAGTCTTGACTGGTGCCTCTAGCTGATATCGCAATGCAAATAATAAATCCTGCTGCTAATAACAATAGTCTGACATCCCTTCATTATAGATACTGGGGTGGGAAGATCTTTCCCTGACCAATGGGAACCTTTTTTGCTTCTTTTGAGCACCTATCATGAGAGATGATAGAGCTGAACAGGGATTTCCAGGGACTCAGTAATGGGATCTCCATTATAATCGCACAGTTACTAAGGGAGAGGACAAGAGCATTAAATGGCATATTTACTATCCTGATGAAAGTGCGGAGGCTTGTCCCTTTAAAACAACAACCACCACCAGAGCACCCTTGTAGAGCTGCAATGGGTTTGTTTTATGATGACTCCGTCGTAGCAATATTCTGGAGAGAAGGTTAATGGGATAAGAGTGTAAACCCATTGAGAGCATCTGACCCCAGCTGAGCGTGATGAGTTAGGGGAGTCTGGCTTTGCGTGCAGACATTCCAGGGGAAAGTAAAAAGTCTCACTTCAAACTGGCAGCCGGTGTAATGGACATAAAGCTTTAAGCAACTAATTGGGCACTTTCTTCCCCCTTAAATAATTCATCTTTCCCCACTTTACCAATTATTAGAAGCAGTTGTGCTTCTAAAGGCGGCTTTAGTTTCTTTTCCCATCCTGCCTCCTCGTCCTAGTGGTGGGAAGTACAGCACTGCTTCTCTTCTTGGAAGGCAGCATGATCAAGTGGTTAAAGCACAGTGGCTTCAGGACTTCTGGCTTCTATTACAAGCTTTTCACATCTTCTCTTTGCAAGATGTTCCACTTGTCCAGCTTATTTCCCCTCTGCCATTTTTTAACTTTTGAGCTACAAAGCAGTGTCTCATACTGTGCTGTCATTATAGTTACAGTGATAGATTTTTGATTTAATCATGCTTCCCTACTGCATTTCCCCAGGAACCGAGCAAACGCAGTAGAGGGCAACGTGGAAGAAGTGGTGGAGAATTTGAGACAAGCAAACACAGTGCTCCAGGAAGCCCAGGATGCTATCAGTGGCTCCAGCTATTCCCTTCAGCTCATCCAACTCCGCATTGATGAGGTGAGAGATGTACGCTGTGTTCCTAGCATTGTAACACTGCGTGGCCTGCACGCTGCTCCTTTGAAACTCTCGTGGAACTCCCTGCAAAGTGCCTTGCCACTGCGGGTAGGTTACTAACAGGGGTGGCTCCAGGCTCCAGCACGCCAAGCGCGTGCTTGGGGCGGCATGCCGCGGGGGGCGCTCTGCCGGTCGCCGGGAGGGCGGTAGGCGGTTCCAGTGGACCTCCTGCAGGCGTGCCTGCAGAGGGTCCGCTGGTCCTGCGGCTTCGGTGGAGCATCCGTAGGCATGCCTGCGGGAGGTCCACTGGAGCCGCGGGACCAGCAGACCCTCTGCAGGCACGTCTGCGGGAGATCCACCGGAGCCGCGGGACCAGCGGACCCTCTGCAGGCACGTCTGCAGGAGATCCACCGGAGCCGCGGGACCGGCGACCGGCAGAGCGCCCCCCGTGGCATGCCGCCGTGCTTGGGGTGGCGAAATGGCTAGAGCCGCCCCTAGTTACTAATCACATCCTTGATCCCCGCCCATTTTCATCCTCCCCTGCTGATGCAATGATGACAAAGAGGCTGGATCCTAGCAAAATTGGCTTGCTGTAAAAGTCAGACTGTTTTTCTCTTTGTGTTCTCCTTGTGCCCCACCCCATCTGTCTGCTTGTCCACTTGTCACTCTGTGAGCTCTGTGAGATAGGAACTGTCTTTATTCTGTCGAGCTGAACAGAGTCTATCACGGTGGGACCCTGGCTGGGGGCTGTACTCACTTCTGAGTCTGTATTACAGATCAATTATAAATCATAAGAGTGTCCGTGAGGATGATATATCATTAATGATGTTCTGGGAGGAGCTTTTCTTTAAAATACCAAACACCTTCGGCTTTTAGATCCAGGCTGTCCTTGGTCCAATGGAGAAGAGTATGAGAGACATTACTGATCAGCTGGACAACTTCACAGAGAGAATCCGCCAATTGCGGCACAAGGCGGAGCAGAATCGGTTGCAGGCCACAGATGCTCAGCAGAGAGCAAAAGAAGCCAGTGAACAAGCAAGGAGCACTCAGCAGGTACAAGGGAGGTCTCGTAGGAGCCTAGGAATGACTCTGCCCATAATCTTTCACTAGCTTCTTATTCTCATGCAGGAGCAAAGCCACATAAGTGCAGAACATATTTGACTGCTGCAGAGAAAGTGAATTATTCTGTTTTTAGGAACATAGGAATTGCCAGCATGGTTCAGACCTAGGGTCCCTCTTGTCTACTTATCTCAGCTCTGCCAATGTCCGGCACCCAGTGGCTTAGAGGAAGGTGTAAGAACCCTGCAGTAGCAGAAGTAGGATAATTTGTCCCCACATTAGTTTTCATCCTAGTCTAACAATTAGTTTGATTTAAGCCCTGAAGCATGAGGTTTAATATCCTTGCCAAAAATTGTTAGCATTAACTATTGTAATTCTGCATATTCTTGTTATCCATAGAAATGTCCAATCCCTGTTTGAGTCTAGCTAATTTTGTGGCCTCGATGACTTCCCGAGGCAATGAGTCCCACAATTTCATTACACATGAAAAAGAATTTCCTTTAATCAGTTTTGAATGTCCCCTTCTTCTTGTGTTATGAAACAGGGAGAACAGAAGTTCCTGATCTCGCTCTCTCTAAACTATTTATTAGTTGATATGCATTTATCTTGTCCCTCTTCTTTGTCACCTTTCTATAGTGAACAATGCCAATCTTTTCAACCTCTCCGTACACAAGAGTTTTCCAGGCCCTCGGTTATTCTTATTGCTCTTCTTTGAACACTTATTTCTGCAACATTCTTTTTGAGATGGGGTAACCAGTACTCCACACATTAATCCAGGTGATGCTGAATTATGGGTTTCTATAAAGGCATTGGAAACCAGTATGTAAATGTATTATGGTCTTTAATATCTCTATAATAGTAGTAATGGCCATTTATAACACAATGCTCTACTACAGTGTCTAGAGGTCATTCATCACTTGGACCTCATTTATTTGCTTGAATTCACCTGCACTGCTCATTCACTTTCCTCCAGGGACTTGAACAGGTGAAACAAAAATATGCTGAGCTGAAGAGGCGGATGGGACAGAATTTGACACTGGGAGCGCAGGGCAGCAGGATCCAAAGTATCGACATGGAGGCAAAAGCGCTCTTTGAAGAAACCTGGGCTATGATGCTCAGGATGGAAAGTAAGTAAATTTTGTGCAGGCATTGTCAGAGCATGATTCCAAGTGGAGAAGAGGAGCTGCTGCTTCTCACTGGTGAGGGAATGGGAACAGAAGACTGAGTGGGAGTGGTGCCGAATTAGATGGCTGAAGCCCTGTCTATATTAGGTTCCTCATCCCCCTCCCTCTACGTTGATCCAAAGCCCTAGTATAGGTGTAATCCACTGGTGTAAGAAGGGGCTTGTAAACCAGCAGGGTGAATCACCCCTATGTAAACCTTGTTTGGCCCCAGGAATGTAATGTAATTATGCGAGTACAATTTCCCCTAATCTAGCCAAGCCCTGAATGAGTGATTCTGCTTGTAGATACAAGAAACATCCTCCTAAGTAAAGACCTTGGAGGACAAATGTGTTAGCCACAGAAACCCAGACAACTGGTTAAACTTAGCTCTGAATACAAAGGATTCTGCTTTGTGGTTTTCACGACAAAGGGATTGATTGATGTGCCCACCATTTATCACATCACTGAACCTCACAGCATTTTGCTCTGCTCCCATCGCTGCTTCTGTTGCTCCTAGATAATTTTGCAGTGCAACATTATGGGGTTGAGTAATAGAAATCTCATGCCATGTTCATCCCTGGCCTCACCAGGATGAATTTGGACCCTGCTGTGTAATTTCAGGACCTTCCCCTCCATGCCAGCGGCGTAGGCATTTTGTGAGAGGCATGTATGGGGAACTGAGGCTGAGATGCCACCAAATCCCTTGTGGCCCATGCAGGGATCAAAACTTGCAGCTGGAGAGCAAAAGCCAATGTACCAACTCCACTGTGCCACTCAGCCCCCCCATGGGCTAGCTTCAATCACCTAAGCTCTAAGGAAAAGGATAAATGGACACAAATCGGACATTAGGAATGGCAATACACAAAAACCCGTAGGAGAACACTTCAACCTCCCTGACCACACAATAGCAGATTTTAAGGTGGCCATCCTGCAGCAAAAAAACTTTAGGACCAGACTCCAGAGAGAAACTGCTGAGCTCCAGTTCATATGCAAATTTAACACCATCAGTTTAGGACTAAACAAAGACTGTGAATGGCTTGCCAATTACAGAACCAGTTTCTCCTCCCTTGGTTTTCACACCTCAGCTGCTGGAACAGGGCCCCATCCTCCCTGATTGATCTAACCTCGTTATCTCTAGCTTGCTTCTTGCTTGCTTATATATATACACACACCTGCCCCTGGAAATTTCCACTGCTTGCATCTGAAGAAGTGGGTATTCACCCACGAAAGCTCATGCTGCAAAACATCTGTTAGTCTATAAGGTGCCACAGGATTCTTTGCTGCTTCTTCAATCACCTGCTTCTCTAGTTCACCTCTTGTACACTGATGCGCCATGCATTCATTTCCATTTCCAGCTGTCATGTCTAAGGGCCTCATTCAGTATGCTTTGGGTGCCAGCCACGGTGCAGATTAAGTGCCCTGGCCAGAAAGCTCGAGCCTTTCAAGCTGGTGGAGAATGGCACTGATCCCAAGTAGTTATCAGGCCAGAGCTTTGGCACCGCTTTCAGTGATAAAGCAGTGGCTCTAGTGAACATCATTTATCAAGGGTGCCTCTCCGTGTCAGGGATTTGATCGGATGCTGCTGCTTATGGTTGGTACCAGGCACTTAATGCTGCTTGTAGATTGCTGAACTCAGGAAGGAGTCTTGATGTTGCTAAATAGGCCTGTGTGCAATTTCCCTTCCAGAACATGGAGTGCATACAGTATGGGCTTGTTTCTGCCCAGCCATTGATGTCAGCAATGGAATTTCCATTGACTTCAATGCTCACTGTCTGGAGTAGCTTTATTGGAGAGGTGGGGGGCAGGCTTTATTGGAAAGAAACATTGACTGATGTTATATGATGCCCTGGACGTTGGAGGAGTGGCTTTATGATGCACTTATTGATTGGGTTTGGGCATGTTGTAGGCAGGGCTAGTGTGGTTGGCTGTTCTGTTGGATTCTGATAGTGCTCTCCTGACACACATTGAGAGGGTGTAGATTTTCAGAAGGGTGATGAAGGCCTGAGGGCATAATATCGTTTTCCTGGACTATCTTCCCCTAACTCCAACTGCCTCTCTCCTTAGCTATAGAAACGGAAATTCAGAAAAGCAACAACGCATTAATCGTCAAGTCAGCCAGCCTCGCAGGCCTGGAGGAGCAGGTGGAAAAGATCAGCAATCATATCCATGAACGAATCGCGTACTACACCAGTTGCTAATCAATGAGCTGCTGAGGCTCCATCTCGCCATATAATTGCATTGTCTGCCTTCTGTTCAAACACTGACTGGGGGACTTAGTCCCATCTCCTGGCTCGTAGAAGTTTCTTGTTCTCAAGATCTTTGTCTTTGCTAATAGAACTACTGTACCTTTAGAAAATAGCTAGCATGGAGCCAAAAAGAACAAGCTCCCCTAGGGAGAATGACTGTTATGTGGCCTGGCTGAAGCCAAAAAGAACAAGTTCCCCTAGTAGGGTGACCAGACAGCAAATGTGAAAAATTTGGACGGGGAGGGGGAGAGAGGGAGGGAGGGGGAATAGGAGCCCATATAAGAAAAAGACCCCCAAATTGGGTCTGTCCCTATAAAATCAGGACATCTGGTCACCCTAGCCCTTAGAGAGAATGAATGTTATGTGGCCTTGTTAAAGCCACACTGAGTGGCTCGAGGAAAGTGGGAAGATGGATCTAATGTCAATAACTAATAAAGCCTTTTGGAAGGAGTTATTTCTGCATGCGGTTTGCCAACTAGACAGGGGATGTTTATTTATTTTAGCATGTGGATTTCACCTTTTGAAACTCTGACTTTTTAAAAAAAAAAACAACCTTTTCTGGTATATTGCATTTAGTTCTTCAAAGAAAGTCATAAGAGGGGCAGGCTGAAGGCCACAGCTAAATATAAGACCATTCCCAGGAGTGGATAACTGAGGTAAACACTAAGAGCCCTATTTACACTAAGGTAAGAGCAGTGGTGCTCTAAGGTGGCGTTAAATACCACCCACATTGATTTTGTCAGCACCTGCTTATTTTCAAACAATACTTTGCAGACAGAGAGTGTAGGGAACAACTCTGCGTTGGCAGTGGGAATTTGTCTTGGGAGATTTAGGAGACCACTTCCACCTCTAACCAATAGGCACTTTACAAAATAAGTCAGCTTTATTAAGCATGGTGTTTATTACACAAATACAGACTTGGAAACAGGGAATTCAGACCTCACTTTGATTATCATCAGCCACGTGAAGGATGGTCGCAGGCTCTCTCCTTGCACAGCTTAAAATGAAAACTGCACACCCAAGACAGGCCATTGATACTGGACTTCTTACATCTGAGCTCGAGCCTGTTGAAGTCCTAACAGCGAGAGGTATAGACTGTAAAACTGCTGGGATGCCTGTGATTAAACCAACACCATATGGCTTTGCTTTAAAAGAATTATACTGTGCAGCACATTTGTTACACGTTGAACAACTACACAATATATATTAAGAATCAAGATACAGCCTTGTGCAATGATGTGTGTGTCATATACATGGAAGGTGCTAGCAGAAGCCTTGTGCCCATACACCTCCCTTCTCTCAAGCAACTGCTCCATGTTCTAGTGAGCCAGTTACTCTTCAACGTTGTTGCTCTGAAGGATTACTTAAGAGTAAAAAGTGTGCAGCTTTCCCACAAATGGCCACTCTCCTCTGAGAAAATGGCGCTCCATCTGCTTCTGCCAGGTTTCAATCTCCTCTCCTCTTGCTTGTGCTATTGCTGTCTGGCTGCAAAGTGTAGAAATGAGTAAATCAGCCCTTCTGGAACAGGAGAGAGAGAGTTTAAAGTCACTATTGGAATTGTTTCAGTGGACAGTTCCTCCAGCACACATTCCTTTAACAAACAGTACCAGGGCCCTCTCGGTTTCATTAAGCTGTAGTTTATAAAAGATTAATAAATTGAAATAGACTCCAACAGGCTGATAACCTTCTACTGATATGCATAAAGCCACTTATAACACATATGCTCATGTCTATCATCTATTAACCCTTTATATAAAAATTGGAACCATAATATAAAGCAAGACTGACTTCTCAACATCTGCTTGGGAGGAGAACTGAGCTAACATTTTTACCTTTGTTTGGGGGATACTTTCCTTCACGCAGTGTCTAATGGTAATACTTCTTAGCGCTTACTTACAGTAGTGCAAGTGTCTGCTTAACTAATCCATAATTCATCTCATCTGCAGTTCTGAAAGCCACTTCCACACTCACACAGACATTTCTGTGCCTGGGGTATGTGATCTCTTTTAATCAAGAGCAGAGCTTTGGGTAGCAGTGCAGGCTTCCCCATGCTGTGGGGTCACTGTGCCTCAGACCTGACGTGGGTGGATCCCAGCTAAGGATGGGAAAGTAGTTCAGGTTCCATGGCCCAATCAGTCCTGGATGTCTGCTGAGAATGCCAGAGGACCCAGTTAGTGCTGACCGTGCTAGTGGTTTGTGTGATGTAGACACTTACCTACTCTGAGCTGGACTGACTCCCTCGATCACATTTTATATAGGCCACCACAGAGCAGTCATGTGGCAACAGCTTAAGGACACTACTGACATTAGCCAAAGGCTCCTTATCCCATGTCACAGACTTGGCCAGTGTGTGGTTGCTCTGATTTAATAACTCGCAACTGTGTATAGTTCAGCATGGCAGGCCTATGTGCTACCTCTCCTCTACAGAATAGAACCTAGAGGGCCCCTAGTCTCATGCAACAGGATGTGAGCAACTCCCATGGAAACCAATCTGGTCCCTGGATTCACAGAATTGGTCTAAACAGAAGTTGAAAGATGCTTCAATTTGTCAGACTCTTGCTGCCACGACATCCATCGGCTATGATTACAACCAAAACAAATGTATTCCACTCAGAAAACTCCATAATCCAGACTTCTTGCTTCATCATTTTATAGCAATAATGATATTGATCTTGGTGCACTTACCGTTAAAGATGTGTTGGCTCAAATGGATGACTTGCCAAATCACATGACCAAACAAACACCAGTTTGCCCAGTGCCACGGTATGAATTGTTACTGGTTTTCATGGGTACGATAACCTCTGATTTGAAGTGACTGGTTTTGGGGGAGAAGGGTGGAAAGAGAAAAATGCAAAAAGTGAAGAGCAAAATCTAGGTACATTCTTCAATTGAGCAGAAATAACTATTTTTTTAAATATAAACAGTGGGCCAGCTACTCAGATGGTGTAGTTATGATTAATGCCAACTGAGGAGCAGGACCAGTATTTTTAGCAAGTGGAAAAAAAAAAGTCATAGGCCCTTCCAAATTATGGAAAGGCACCAGATTGAGGATGCTGGGGCGTGAAGTCCTCTGGTACATCAGTACATTGCAAGCTCTGCCATGTCACCTGGCTAATGTGTCTCAACCTGATGCCCCAGGCTCTCCTCCAAGGAAGTGGGAGGGGGTTTGGCTGGCTACACCTATAGAGCCACTGCAAATTTCCATCTGTCCTTTTCCCATCTGTCCTTTTCCCCTCCCCTCTTTCCCACCTACACCTGGTGCTTGGAACGGAATGCATCCACCACGTTTCCACAAAGCCCAGTGCCACTTGGTTGCAGGGACTGTGCTGTGAAGATAAACCTGGGTCAGTATTTAGAATGGACAAGGTGGCTACCTACTGGTTTTTGGCAGCTTTTTTAAGTAGTGCTGACTCCGAACAGAAGACGGTCTTCACCTTCTCATGCCCCTCAGAGGCTGAACTGCAACCGCAAGAAGTTAGAGTTGGAGGGCTCTGATTGTCCGGCAAGATCAAGCACTTGTTGACTGGGAGTGACCCATTAACCAAGTGATCTAGTGACTTGCTCTGTGTCATCCGGGTGTTTTGGTCAAGCTGGCTGGGAGGAATTTGACATGCTAACATGGGAATTAGCATCTTCTTGTCTTGAGTGGGTGTCTCTTGGCTGGTGACCATAGGGCTGTTGAGTCTGGATACTTCTGACACTTGTATGATAGGGAGGCTCGTGTCAGCCTGTGCATGGCAGTTCATGTGGAGTTTCTTCATGTGGCGCACAACAGCTGCAGCATTGAAGGCTTGCTGAGCAAGAGGAGACAAAACAACCATGACGATCTCCCAAGCTGCAAAGCTACCTGGATGCTGCAGTGTCAATGGAGGATATCTCCTGAATAGTGATTTACTGCAGTTGCATTGCCTAGTGCCATGCTGCTCTGATGATGGGCCAAGTTCAACCCTGGCATAAGCAAAGGCAGGGGAGAATTTCACTCAACCCCTTTTTGATAAGTCAGCTGTGGAATTTGCTGTTGCTTACAGACTGGTCAGAGCTGCAAGATTTAGCTCAAAACCGAACCCTATCATAGATCATCAGGGTTGGAAGGGACCTCAGGAGGTCATCTAGTCAACCCCCTGCTCAAAGCAGGACCAATCCTCAACTAAATCACTCCAGCCAGGGCTTTGTCAAGCCTGACCTTAAAAACCTCTAAGGAAGGAGATTCCACCAACTCCTTAGGGAACCCATTCCAGTGCTTCACTTCACTTTTTTCAACAAAGTAACTAAAACACCATGGAAGAGGCTGTTCTTGCAGCACTGCCAACCTCACTGCAACCAGGAAGCAGTGCCAATCTCACACGCTTAGCTGACAGGAAGGACAGGTGTGGAGATAAGAAAAGAAACCTGGGTTCAATTCCCACAGGCAAGTCAGCTGCTTGGTGCCTCAGTTCCCCATGTGTAATATGGGACTGTAATCCTTCCTCTTCCCATCCTTTGTGTGTGGGGCTGTGTTTGTATCAAGTTCAGCACTATAGAGGGGCTCTAATTTCAGTTGAGACCTCTTGGTCCTACCATAACATAAACAATTGGTCATGTAAGATGTCCAAACTGATTGCTGGGGAAGGGGTCCAACCTGTGGGTGCTTATTCATGGTGTTGAAGGTGTGCTCCTGGCTAGAGGGCAGGAACTAGTGCTCCCAATGGCAAACAACCTACCCTCCATTTGCTCTTTGCAAAGTTTTTCTGGATCTGAGCACTGACAGATGGGTATATGTCCCGATGAAGGGCTGTATTTCCATCAATCCTGCAGATGGGGAGAGAAGAAACAGGCTTGTAGGCAGATGGCATTTGAGAGGCATTCCATATTCTGGAGGCAGCTAACTGCTTTGTACCTTCAATCAAGAGTAATTAAACCCAAAGGAAAAACAGCAACAAAACATAATACAAACACACACACTTCCGAGTTGAGAAAATACCAGTGGGATTGTTTCCCTTCCATCTTAAAGGTGAACTGTGCACAAATAGCCACTTTCTTCATAAAAAAGAAAGACAGAACATTCCAAGTCAGACTGCACAGAAAATACTAGAGAATAGTAACACATCACCATTCTGTAGGCTACAGATAGGCCTCTGGTACTAAATGCGGAGACTGGCAATGTTAGGTGCACATGCACACGGTAGGAGAGCTGTTCCTCTCACCAGGGGTGCCTCAGAGCTCTGTCACAGGTGAACCTCTCATTTGGATCCTTCTCCAGTAAGTGAGAGATGAAATCCTTGGCTGTTTGTGGGAAACAAAGATAGAAACATGTTTTAGCACGTACAGGAAGTAGTCCTAAAGCTGACAGCAAATGCTGGCAGATAAAACCTGCTGCTTAAGCGTTAAATGTTCCATATCTAAACCCACAGTATTGTAACACCGTCCCAAAGGTAAAATGGACACGTGCTCCATGGAGATAACATGGCCCCTTAAGCAATGTAACTGAAGATGGGTCAAGTTTTATTGCTAAAATGTAGCGATTGTCAGAGTGGATCAGACCTGTGGCCTACCCACTGCAGTATCCCATCTCTGACCCTGGCCAGTACCAGATGCTTCAGAGGAAGGTGCATGGAAACCCTGACTGCGGCCAGGAAGCAAAGAAAATGACTTGCTGTGGAAAATGTGAGGATGTGATTCACTTAACTCTCCTTCACTTGCACTCCCTTGTAGATTTCAGCCCATCCAGGATCAGGAGAGTTCTGGATGTTGCATGCCTAATAAAATGCTAATAAAGTGCTTCCCAGTGGGTGAGATTTACCTGACTCCGAGATATCATCCCAAAATGGAGACTCAAACTCATAGTAGCCTTCTTTAATCTTTTCAAACAGTTTGGATTCTGTCTCTTCGTAGAAGGGAGGGTATCCACACAGCCTGGAGCAGAACAGGAAGAAGTTGATTAGCTCCTCTCTCCACACACACACACAAGCTTTTTTTTTAACTCTACCAGGATCAGCTGGTGTGGAGCCCAGGGATAAGTGAAGAATGGAGGATGATGCTGTATGTATCCTCACCACACAGCATGGTCTGGGTGAAACAATTCAGAAAAAAGTTAAAAGCTTTGGTGCAGCAATGTCAGGACAAAGCCACAGCTGGTGTGCAGCTAATGGGATGCAGCCGAACCTAGAAAGCACAGAGGGGATGCTGAGTGATAGTTATGATACTGAAGGAATAGTGCATGGGGTGGGCTCTGTAGTGAATTGGCCTGCGGTCTTTATTACACTGAGTTCCACTGCCTTTCACCTTGGGAACAAATCGGGGCTCCTAAGCTGGTGGCATGTCACATCCATTTTGCACAAGCAAATGTGGGGGTCACCCAAGGGGCCACACCACTGAAGAATTCTGAGCATCTGTCAAAAAAGCAAGGGTGCTGTTGGCTTATACTCACAAGATATAGGTAATGACTCCTATAGACCAGCAATCGACAGCTTTGCTATATGGCTTCTGTGCTAGGACCTCTGGAGCTACAGGAAATCAAAAGCAAATCAAAGTTATAGGCAATATAAACCATTTCAAGATAGTGAATGACTTGACATCAAAAAATTGGCTTCTCAGACCTCGTTTGTGAGGCTTTCATACTGGAGAAGGAGTTAGTGACTGTTGTGTGTACAAACACTTCTGTGCATTTGCCACCCACCAAATCCAAGCAGCAGCAAGACGACTGACTCAGATTTTATGACCAGAAAGAATATGATGATAATCTAGTCTGACCTGCATAACAAAGGCCAGAGAACCTCACTCAGTAATGTGTGCATCAAGCCAATAACCTCTGGTTGAGCTATAGGCCCCTTCTTTTTAGAAAAGCATTGAGTGTTGATTTATAGACTTGAAGTGATTGAGAATCCACCATGTAAACTCTCAATGGTTATTACCCTCACTGTTAAAGTTTTTTTACCTTATAGTCTGAATTTGTCTAGCTTCAGCTTCCAACCTTTGGATCTCAGTTCCTGTGTGTTTCAAAGAGCCAGGTTCTCGTTTTACCTTTTATACCTGGTTGTTCTTACAGAACTTTATAGCCTCAAAATGCTGTCTGGACATTAATTAGCTCTGGCATCCCTTGTGATGTATGGTTCATTATACTAATTTGTTTATATTGTGATTTTCAATTTATGGGCTGGGGTCCAGAGCCTAGGATGGGCTCCCTACTGTGACATTTTAGACATATGAAGTAAATACATTTTACAGATGGGCAACATACAAAGGAAGGCTGATTGACTTGCACAAGGCCAGAGTGCAATTTGGAGATGGGTTAGAACGCTGGAATGCTGGAGCTCTCAAGCCATTAGGTCAAGCTGTCTCAGACACGTTCTGCTAACCAGACAAGGGAATGTCCCAAAAAATTGCTACTTACAGGCCAAATCCTGAAATCCTTACTCAAGCAAAACTTCCATTGATTTCAATTTTTAAATTATAAAATGAATTCTTGAATAATTTCAAGATTGGGATGAAAATATAAAAAAAGTTTATTTTGCACACCTTTTCTCTTTTAAGTCTTCTGAAATTTTGTCATCCTTAAAATCATGTCCCTAATCTGATTCTTCTGCAGCCTACACAGTGTATTTATTATTAGCATGTTACTAATATGCATAAGCATGTTATTTCGTTGCTTTCTTCCAGAAAGCGCCTGGGAGGCTTATGTGAGCCTGTGTCATGTAGGTCATCAGTGAGAGTCCATCCTTTCCCCCTTGCTCACCAACATATCCTGGTGTCCCACAAGCGGTGGACATGATGCCATTCTGCTCCATTTTAGACAAGCCGAAGTCTGTGATCATGATTTTGGAGTTTTCTTCCGGAGTCAGGTAAAGCAGGTTTTCAGGCTGTCGGTAAGAAATGGTCAGAATTTAAATGCTGCACCGACAATCAAAGAGGGACAGCTACAGTTGACAAATGGTAGGTTCATTTGTGCTTCTGTTCATGCACAAGTAAAAATAATGGCGGCCAGGGATATAATGGTGACTCTCTAAAACCACAGCAGTAAAATGATGAATACATTCCTAGGCTCTCCCCACCATACCTGGTTTCTGCTCTATCAACTAGTTTCCTCTTATATCGGTTTTGTTTTAGGTAGGAAGGATGCTCTAGTGGGTAGGGCACTGGGCTGGGACTCGGGACCCAAGTTAATTTCCTAGCTCTGACTGCCACACAGCCTGCGTGTGACCCTGGGCAAGTCATTTCATCTAGCCTGTGCTTCACTTCCCTTTCTGTAAGGGTGGGTAATGCCTCCCTATTGCACAGGGCTGTTGAAGATAAAACCCCCTCAGTGAGAGCAAGGCGTTCAGATACTGCAGAGATGAGCATCAGATAAGCACCCTTCTAGAACCTAGACTGTCAACTCCCTGGGGCCTGGGCTGTCTTGCACTACACGTGTGGGGCTCCTGGACCCTACCGTTTTACTTCAATATTGACACTCAATCCAAAGGAGTTCTGTATTTTGCTGCTGATGCTGCAGCCTTATTTGGGGAAAAACAGAGAACCTTGACTTCCGATATCATGAGCTGAAGTGACATTGTCTAAAGAATCCAGGCCAGAATAGGCCCATGTCTGTATTCTCACCAGCAATGACTCCAAGTATGGACACCCTGTTACATACCCATATGCTTGTATATGTAGTTCCTATTGCTGGCACCAGGGGACACTTGTATAAACAATGGATTATGCCAGTGACCTCTCCTTAGAGGCCCCTATGTCAAGAGAGCCATTGGAGTTAATTGGTTTGTAAACAGTTCACTTGCCATTTCAAGAAGCTCTTTGACTTCCAGGCCAGCAGAATGAGCAGTAGGATGACTCAGACTAAAACCTCTAGAAAGTTACTGCACAGAATACAGAGTGAGGTTCCAATTCCAGGCAATGGCTCTGGAATGCAGGAGTCAGGTTAACACTCACTGAGCACAACTTGATGGATAAGTGTGTTTGGTGCAACCTGCTACTGTTACCACCAAATGGAGTTGCCCCTGCACCTTACATAGGAGCCTTATGTGCTTTTGGTGATGAAAGTCCAAGGGGATGATCTATTGGGTGGTGATAGTGACATTAGCATGATCCTAAAAAGCTGGTGAGCATTAGTAGAATTTCACTGTGTACTTTAGTGAACCCTGCAGTGCTGCATTGCAGACATTGTCAATATCACAGGGCAATGCTGTTCCCAAAGAGCACAGTGTCTACATACCTTTAAATCTCGGTGAACTATTCCATTCTCATGCAGATATTTCACTGCTGCCAGGACCTGTCGGATCACTACACTTGCATCTTTCTCAGTATAGACTCCTCGTTCCAAAATTCGGTCAAATAACTCCCCGCCAGACACCCTGAAGGTCAGATAGTACACATCATCAGCTAAAGAGTATGGCTATTAAAAACTAATAAAAGGAAGAGCAGGAAATTTTACTTGATCTAGATATGAAAAAAAACCCTATATCTTTATCTAGCTCACACTCATCACTATGGTACCTGGGCTTTCCTTGCTCAAGTGCCAATGGATGCATAAACACTGGTTCAGCAGGGGTTAATTCTTCTCTGTGGGCCAAGGAGGCCACACCCCCTCAGCTCTGCTGGGCATCCTCCAGCTGGACCACTGATATAAAAGGGAGGAACTCAGCTCAGGTGGGACTGACCACCAAAGGAAAGGGACATGTGCTGCAGGTTCTTGCAGAGGGAGTGCCAGCGGCACTTCAGGGCATGGAGGCCAGCCAGACGGTGATGACCCATGACCCCCAGACATCTGACACCACAGGAAGAGGAGAGGCTGTGGGAATCCCAAGACGACAAGCCATGGAGGAACAGGTAGCAAGTGACTCAGGGAAACTTAAAGGGGAATCAGTCATAAAACTAGGGCTTAGCTCGGAGTGTTCTGGCAGGATCCCTAGGTTGGGACCTGGTGGAGTGGGGAAGGCCCTGGTCTTCCTACCCTGGCTGCCATCCACCCTGAGGCAGCAGCCCACCCCTCCAACCAATTTGGCTGCTAGGCCACACAGCCCTGACAAAGAAGGCAGCTATATGGACTCTGGCCATTAGGCCACGCAGCCCAGTGTAGGAGGACCACCTTGACAATGCCTAAACATTAGGCCATACTGCTTCAGGACTAGGAGTGGCCATTTAAACTCATTTGTGGGGCCATAATGCTCCTTCCCCCTTCCCCCAAAGAGTGACAGGGTGTACCGGCCCCATGACATGCATGTAGCAAGGTTTGGGGTAGCCCTGAAACCTATTGCCTTGATGCAGCCAATTTGGCTCTTCAATCTGAGACAAGCATTTGAAATGCTCCATAAATAATTCACTAGTATAATTCCTGTGGAGCCAATAAGTACAACTGGAAAATTTCTTAAACCCAAATTGCCTTGGGTTGTGATGCTGCTACCTGGTTGTCTGAACCCCAAGGGCTTTGAAGGGTTTCCCTTCTGACTTTCAGCCTTGTGTGTTGAGCTGTCTCCAGCCTCCATCACATGACCTGATTTATTGAGAGTTAATCTGAGTAAAACAATCCTCATTAGAGGAATCCACACTTATTCCATCTGTCACAGCAGGGACACCTTCAGCTGTTCTTTACAGCTATCTGCTTTCTTTACTGCTGACACATTTGCCCATTTTTCCCCTTCACAGGCCCAGTACATAGCATAGCTTTAATTAGAAACTTGCCTGTTCCTGTCCCGCTAAATGTTGAGGAGTTAGATCCTGATCTGAGTTTAGAAACATACTAATATAAAAGGCCCATGCACAATGAAGAAATGTCTAAGGTAGTTGCATCTCAAACCCCGTTGTTCACAGTTCATTGATGAAGAACATGTCAGAGTGGATATTTTTGTGCATTTGACTTTCAGATTTGAGTGCCTGAATCCTGCATGGGGATGCTGAAATGGACACTCAGCACCAGGAAAATGTTATGGTTGTTTCTATGAAGCATAGAAAGAGGTACTTACAGCTGCATGACCAGGTAAAAGTGGGTTGCACTTTCGTAAATGTCTTCCAGAGTCACAATGTTTTCATGTTTTATTCTGCAACCGGCAAAGACAAACAGAGGTTACAAACCTATCTGATGAGGATAATCATAGAAGTGTAGGACTGGAAGGGACCTTGATAGGTCATCTAGTCCAGTTCCCTGCACTGAAGGCAGGACTATGTAATAACTAGACCATTCTTGACATGTATTTGTCTAACCTGTCCTTAAAAACCTCCAACCCAGAGATTTCACAACCTCCCTAGGCAGTGCTTAACTACCCTGACAGGAAGTCCAACCTAAACCTCCTTTGCTGAAATTTAAGCCCATTGCTTCTTGCCCTATCTTTAGAGGTTAACAAGAACAATATTTCACCCTCCTCCTAACAACCTTTTATGTACTTGAAAGTTTATGATGCATTATGAAGCTGAAAGTCATGCCCCTAATCTTCCTCACAGAGCCGGCTCTAGGGTTTTTGCTGCCCCAAGCAGTGCTTTAAAAAAAAAAAAGCCACGATCATGATCTGCAGCTCTACTGCTGCCGCTTCAGTCTTCGGCGGCAATTTGGTGGCTGGTCCTTCGCTCCGAGAGGGACTGAGGGACCCGCTGCCGAATTGCTGGACATGCCGCCCCTCTCCATTGGCTGCCGCAAGCACCTGCTTGCTGGGCTAGTGCCTGGAGCCGGCCCTGCTTCCTCTTGCTTCACACCAGTTTCTCTGGGCAAAATTTCACTCACTTCCAAAAGAGTGACTCCTGATCTATGCAGGAGTGAGAGAGGAGAATCAGGGCTTGTCTGCATGAACATTAATTTGTGGCAAGCTGAGGTGTGAATTGACCCTGCACTAGCCTGCTGAAGACAAACTGACTGTCCAAGTGGGCCTGGCTGACATGCATTTGGCTCCTTTGTGGCTGATGCTTTCCTGCCCTGCAGTGTGTTGCCATTTACACCAGTGCAAAGTGGGTGTTAAACACCGTCAAAGCAAAATGGTAGCATTTTACACTCCTTCGGTGAGTGAAAGACAAGTCTCTATATTTTGTTATTTTTAGACAGTGTTGAAAATTTAATTTTCCTGTCACTCTTTATGCTGTTTGGTTTTAGTCTGTTCCTTTTTCTGGTTCTCCTGCAAAACTATTGGACTTGGCAAGGGGCATATCTAACTAAACTTTACAAATATCCCTCTTTTCAGAGAATTTAAATATTGATCTTCCTTTCATCTCATTCTTCCACCTTTAATGAGATGCAAATTTGTGCAGCAACAGTGGCAAATGGACCTTACACTTAGGGCGATCGATGGTTTTGGTTCTAAAGGTGCATGTTGTGGGGAAATAGTTTGCTCTGCTTCACATTCAAAATTACACTCACTTCTTCAGCACTGCGATTTCATTCTCCAGGCTGCTGTCCTGGATGACAGGGGACTTCTTGATGCACTTTAGAGCAAAGAGCTTCCCAGTGATCCTTTGCTTCACTAGGAAAACTTCTGAAAAAGCACCTCTATGGAGAAAACACAGATGAAGGACAAAGGTGTTTCAATAGATGACAAAGTTGTAAGCTGGAAGCAAATACATGTGGAGAAGGAGCTGAAGTAAAAAGCAGGCAAGTAATTGAATAATGATTAAAGCTTCCACGATAAGTGGATGGCATTTGTAATTGGCCACCACATATCTAGGATACCATTATTGTGATGTATATATGGCTTCAAAATTCTATTGATTTCATGTTGCCATTTGGAAATGTACAATTTAAGACTGTGCAAGGTGTCAGCAACATTTGGGAAACAAGAACCTGAGATGTATTAAAAACAAAGAAAATATTTGATTGAACCTTGTTAACCAAGCCTGTAGAGTTTCACTTCAACTTATAGTACTCAATATATTTATTATGATGTATGTAAAATGATCAGTACCTGCAGACACCTAACAATCTTTTCTGAAAAGGGTAGACAAAGATGTGCCTAATTTAGATAAGTTAAAGCTGAAAAATACAGATCTGGATGTGAATGTCTGGCAGCCCAAATCTAGGGTGTGTTCTGATTCGGGATCATGGTTTGACCCAATGTATAGCGAACCCACGTCAGTTCCAGAGTGTGAAGGTCCCCAGTGTAGGGTCATTCTTTGAAAAGAAGGTAGTGAGTAGAGAAAGGGCTGAATACATAGAACATCTAGCATGGAACCTTCCTGACAGATGGATAAAAGGAAGAGAGATTAGATACAGAATCACAGTAGCAACATTCAGGAGACCACCACACCAGTAAAGACAATCAAGTAGCTCCTTATGTACATGCCAGCCCATGAGACAACTCCTGTGGTGTCAGATTTAGAGTCCATCTCGGAAAAGGCAGGTGCCATATACCACTTGACAGCACAGGCATTCAGTGATCAGTATCTGAACAGGAGGAAGGAGATAGATCCGAGGGCATTTTACTGCCTCTCAGCCTTTGCACCGTAATCTTTTGGGACCCACCGTCAGGATTTCTCCGTGCTAAATGCTAACGCAATCCCAGCTAGGAGAATATATTGGCAACTGTCTAATGAGGCACAGAGCCAAAGACCTGTCTATTCATTACCGTTAAAGATCCCACGGCACTTTTTTTGGGCCAGGGCAGGGGTATTCATGAAATCCCAGCCAAATTCTAACATGAGTGATTTATTATCTTTTGCCTCTTCAGCATCCCTCTGCTGTTTCAATTAAGGCAGATATTCATTTTCCCAGCTCTGTATCAGTGACATTTCAGAGCTGAACTGAATGGCTGTGTCCTGCCCCAGAGGTGGCTGCATATCAGTTCAGTGAGAGCTTTTCTTTGCCTATTTCTTGAAAAACAGTTTGGATGCTTTGTGCATTAATCCAAATTCTGCCAATCAAATATGAAATATCTGGATAAACCCACTTCACTACATAACATTTCCTATTGGCATCAGATGGCTTGGGCCCTGGCTTCTCGCACAACCAGCTTAGAACTGTATGATCTGAATTAATGCAATGGATGAGTGTCCAATGCATCCCTCATAGCAGAGTTCAACTCATTACAATGAAGGGTGAATATTTATAACATTGCCAAAGCCTACAATCTTGTTAAAGGTTTTTGCTTAGGCAGCTAAACGTGTCAGGTGATGGTGCCACTGCACCAAGCTCCTCTCAAGTAATCCTCATCACCTGCACGGCAGATTAACTGATGGTGTTGACACAGAATTGCCAGTAGAGCTGTGAGCATTTAAGGGAGCTAGAGAAGAAAATGTAAGAGCAAAATGGTTTGAGAGGCAGCGTGATCCAGTGGGGATCCAGTGGCACTCAGGAGACCTGGGGTCTGTTCCCAGCTCTTTGACCAAGAGCAAGTCTCTTCCTCTCTGTCAGTCTTGTGTATTTGGACTGTAAATTCTTCAAGGCAGGGAGTCTCTCACACCATGTGTCCATATAGTGCCCAGCACAATGGGGCCAGGTTCTCAGCTGGGACCTATAGATGCTACGGTAATGAAAATAACTAGCAAGAACAGAAAACGTGCCACTCTCATATCCCACTCAATAATGCGCCCAGCATGTTGTGCAAATCGCTTGGCACCCATCTGGCATACAGCTGGTTGATTTTGTATTCAGTTGCTAGCCAGTGGCAGCAACTCATGCACAAAAAGAAGAGCAAGACAAAAGCAGCTCCTGGCATGACTTGCCTGCAGTAGGGAGAAGATTCCCTGAGCCAAGCTACTCATAGTCCTACCCATGTATCTTAGCCTCTGACACGTCCTTTTTGCCCTTCCCCACAGACGGGCGACTGTGCTGGCTTAGCCTGGAGAGGTGCAGATCATATAATAGTCAGCATTGGGGGAGAGCCAATTGAGTTGGAGTACAACTAGCCTGTGACTTTATTTGAATCCTGAGATGTTTTGAGGTTCAAACATTTTGGGAGGTGGGTGGGGGTGGAGAGCTTCTCCTTCCATTTCATGGTCTCTCCTGCACTGTGGGTCCAGCAGGGTATGGAGGCAGAAGGCACAAATAGTGCAAGGGCCTGATTCTCAAATCAGACCATCCCCGATCTAAGCGACCTTGGGGCTCCCTGTATTCTGGAGCTGTGCAAGGGGCCCTTTAACAGGCCCTGGAGCAGGGATGGTCCAAGAGAATTTCCAGTCACTCTGGAAGCAGAAATCAGGGAAAAGTTTGAAGCAGCAAGTCTAGGGAGTTAAAAGTTAAGGATACAACCTTTGTAGAGTTTCACACTGAATCAACTGAGGATTAACTGGCACTAAGGTGTGAGCATCTTGCACTGAAGAGAGTCCTCTCATATCTTAGTGAGCTGTTAGGGGGGAAGGAGACGTTTTCTCTGGATATCGTACCCATCACAATGCTGTTCTCAGTTTGCGCTCCCTGGACATCCCTTCCAGAAGGGAGCAATCTGAGGCAGAAAACTCTCCAAAGCCACATGCCCAATCCAGACTGACATCAGACAGAAGGCTTCCAAGGGAAAAACAGTTCACCCTCAAGACCAAATCCAGCATTATTGATTCCAGCAGGTGAGAGCCCATTGACTTCAATTGGTGCTGTGCCCAGGCTCAGTTTGCTCCCCCCCAGCCCTTTCTGCAACTCTATAGAACAAATCACTATTGCTCAACCATGTCTTGCCTCCTCTCCCTGTGTTCCTGATTCCCAATCTTTAATTCATTGAACACCCTCCTAGACATAAGGCCAGATTTTCAAATGCTCAGCACCTGGACTAGGAGCCCCATTTTTCCAAGAGGGCTCCACTTCCATTTACAGGCACCTAACCAAGGACCAGATTTTCCAGAGTTCTCAGCACCCAGCATCTCCCACTGGGACACTTTTAGGCTCAGTATCCACCATGCTTTCTATTTCATACTCATCTTCATACATGCACAGACAAACTGGTCCCTCATACTCACATCTGTCCATCCTGCCTGTCCCCCTAGCAGGAGTGTCACATTGAGAATGAAATCCTGACAATCTGGATTTGCAATGACATTTTTTCCCATGAATATTTTTAAATAAGTGATCACAAAACAGGTGGGTTTTTTGGGACCCACTCTGCCTGATAGGACAATCTCCCTTGGAAAGCCACTCAAATGGCTTAAGCTACTTCTTTCGTTTTCTATTGCACTTAGAATCCTTGGAACTTCCTAGGGTACTGGTGCCTCCATTTATTTCAGTTTTTTTTTTACCGATATCTCCATTTATTTTACTCAATTCTCTTCAGTGCTAATTAATGCTGCCCTACTGAAACACCCACTGCATGTGGCACAGATCCTCGTTTCTAATACCATCTTGGTTTGTAATGCAATGGTAGGAAATGAACAACCTACAGATCAGATGCTAGAGCATCTGTTCCACATTTCATTCCTAAACAAATAATTACACCCCCATATTAGAAATTTATGGATCAACAAATTGGCTAGAAGGGAACAAAGCTTTCCTTGAGCCTCACTCCCCTCCAGGACAGTGCTGCTGGATAATTTAACTCAGAGGCTCTCAATCTTTCCAGACAACTGTACCCCATTCAGGAGTCCCATTGGTCTTGCATATCCCCCCAAGTTTCACCTCACTTAAACTACCTGCTTACAAAAAAACAAGTGTCTCAGCATATTACTGAAAAATTGCTGATTTCCTCATTTTTGCCATATAATTATAAAATAAACCAGTTGGCATATAAATATGGTACTTACATTTCAGTGTATAAAGTAGTATGAACAAGTCACTGTTCATATGAAATTTTAGTTTGTAGTGACTTCGCTAGTGCTTTGTATGCAGCCTGTTGTAAAACTAGGCAAATCTAGATGAGTTGATGCACCCCCTTGTCACAGGGCCAGTTCACCCCCATCACCAGGGGGTGGGGCAAGGGTATGGTAGCCCCATGGTTAAGTCAATATGGCTGCATTCAGCCTCAAGGCTGCATGGCCAAGAGGCCACAGGGCTCCCCTCAGCAGCAGGGAAGCACAGCCCAGTGGCCCTATGCGAGGGGTTTGGTAGGCTGCCCCCCAAAGGGGACCCAGACCCTTCTTACTCCACTGGATCCCAGCCCAGGGCCCTGGTAGTGGCAACAGGGTTCACCACAAAGCCACCAGAGAAGCCACCCACAACACACCAACTGCTACAGGGACACTGGCTAGTCCCTTCCTGGGCTGCTTCCTACCATGACTCCTGTAGTTGAAGTCAGGGTGTCTTCAGAGTCTTAGGGCATCTCAGATGGCAACTGCAATTTCCCTAGGGTATCCACAGGTGCCTGGGTGCCCACCTGGGCCTCAGCATCTCCTGCTTCCTCGGTCCAGGTTCCTAGCTGCTTCTCAGCTGTCAGCCCAGACTGGGCTAGGCTGCTCCCTTTTATACTGCAGCAGCGGTTGGCACGTGCCCAGCAGGGTCAAGGGGCTTAACTCTGGAGACAATGCTGAATTTCACGGAGGCTCCACTGCAGGTTCTTAGGTCACAGAAAAGCTTCATTTTATAGACTTCCCTGCTCTGAAAAGCAGCTCTATTCGCACTCCACTGCCTTAAAGTTTTACCAGCTTTGTACACACACGGGAACTAGTCAAGCTGTTAACTTCCAAAGATGTCACATTCAGCACGGAACAGGTCAGTGGTAAAATAGATGGAATATGGTGGAGAGAGGAGAGGAAAAAAAGCAAATTTCCAAGCAACTAAAAAAAAAAAAAGAGAATCATACATATTTGAGGTCTGCTTGGAAGCCTCTGTTGTGAATGGAAAATGCATCTAAGTGCTTCTGAGCTCCGGGAAATTTTCATTTAAAATCCTAATTCAATAAAACTCTTCCCATGTTGTTACTGTATTATAGCATCGAGGGGTTCCAGTCAAGGAATTAGGGCTGTATTGCACTGGGCTGTCTTTTAAAGAAGTGCTTGTATGGTGCCTGTGTCGCAGAGAATGTACAAACCAGGTTACAACAGGCGAACAAGACAACCTAATGTGACAGGAAGGATAAGGGAAGAGGTAAAACGGCATATTTTCTGCTCAGTGAGTATTAATCATGAGCACTGGCCATATCAGTTCTTAGTAGAACTAGAGGTTGGATCTGACCTTTCCCCATTAATCAGTGGGGGGGCTCAGATCCAGGTGGTTGTTTCGAATCAGGGACAGTCGCGTTTGGATCTGGACCTATTGCTGGGGCCAGGTTCCACTGTCAGCTCCAGAGGATTTTCAGGGGAACCAGGCCCTCAGATTTTAAACCATTACAGTGCGAATGATAAACTGCACTTATTTATTTTAGTATTTCCAGAGAGCAGCCTGAGGGGCCTTAATGAAGTGCTTTGCATTCATTGCAGCCCTTCTCATTCCTCCTAACATTGCCCTGTAGTAACATGGTGGTGTCTGCAGACTGGAACATAAACCAAGCGAATATTCTCTGTGTCTGGGTCATTCTCCTCATTAAGCATGTGGTAAAACTGAGCAGTGGGCTTCCTTATTCTCTCTGCATCCCGCCTGGGCCATTGGCAGGCTGTCTATGGCTACAGACATGTCATTTTGCCACCTCTCCTGATCCCCCCCCCTCCCCTTATCTCCCCCCAGCATATGATTCCAGAAGATTTGTATGTTCAGGGTAGCAGCAGATGGATGGTTAAAGCAGAGGTCATCCAAATGCAGAGGTGGAATTATTTGTTATGGGACTTGCTTAGGGTGACCAGATGTCCCGATTTTATAGGGACAGTCCAGATATTTGGGGCTTTTTCTTACATAGGTGCCTATTACCCCCCATCCTCTGTCCCAATTTTTCACACTTGCTATCTGGTCACCCTAGACTTGCTGCTTCTGTTTATACTGCACAGTGCAATGCAGCCAGAGTCTGGGGACCTGAGCTACGTTTGCTGTTTACATTCTTCCAGGGCCCTCCCCACTCTTCACCCGGGGCATTGAAAGAGCAGAGGGATCAGAGGGGGAAGAAGAATATGTGGGGAATCCTGTAATATTGCAATTCAGGGTTGAACTGGGGTGCATGCTCCCTGCAGTGATACATTGTAGGAATGAGCTGGGAAGCAGAGGACAGGTGAAAAACAGGAATTGAGTAATGCAGGTGCAGAGTTCTGAGCCCAGAAAGGAGACAGGAAAATAGGGGAGCACCCAAGACTAATTTAGAATATTCTAGAAATCTCCAGAGAATCTGTTTTCCCAATACTTTCAGATACCCAAAAGGGAACGACGGCATTGTATATAGAAGCTAGTGCAGACAGGACCAAATTGCTTTTAGTATCATTTCCAAAGCCATGGGCGAGCCTCTGAGAGTGTGAGGCATCTCATCTGTGGCTGGCTGAGAATGTGGATGTCAGCGTGAGCAAACTTAAGTGGCAGATTTGTAAATTTAAGAGAAAGTGACTAAGCAGTTATGTCATTACAGCTGCTTGTCTCCCAAACAACCCATTACTCACAGAGCCAGTCCAGCTTTGGAGGGATAACTGGGGAGTGAGGCAACATCCTGATTGGACTGGAGGTAGGGGAAGGGATAGTCACTGTGTGATGCTGCAGTCTCAGACATTGAGAGAGAATTAAATAGGATGAAGCATGTGAAGGAGAAATCTTTTGCTCACTCAGCCTTGTAATCATAATCAAGCAACTGATGCTGAAGCCAAGCAGGTTCAGGGGCTCTTGGAAAACAAAGTGCTTTTGTTTGTCAAATAGAATGAAGGAATTATAAGGGGGCGGTTAGGAAAAGAGATCCCATTTTCTCGGTGTAATTCAGCAGCTTGTGGTGGCTTTTCTGAAGTGTGAGCACGATGAAACAATTTTCATCAAAGCGATTTAAGTTTCCATGCACCTCACTGGGTATTTAACCAGTTCCTTATGGAGGTGGGCAAGTGGTGTCACCCCGCTTTTAAAGATGCAGGAACCAGGGCACAGAGAGGTGAAGCAACTTGCCCAGAATCGCACAAAGAGTCAGAAGCAGAATCAAGAAAGGAACCCAGGTTTTCTGATTCCTGCACCCGAACAATGGGCATTCTGCGTCTCTAAATGAAAAGCCCATGCTGGAGAGCAGTGTAGATTCTAACCACATTCATGGCTGGGGATCTAGGCCAGTGGCTCTCAACCTTTCCTGACAACTGTGCCCCTTTCAGGAGTCTGAAAGTTTCACCTCACTTAAAAAATGACTTGCTTACAGGGCTCTCCCACCTCCCAGGGACTGCCCCTCCCCCCCCACACCTCCACCCTACCCCCCTCTAGAGGTGAGAGACCCATGTCTGAGACCCCTCCTTTTCTCAGGAAGACAAGGGCTCCCGTGAAGGAGAGGGGACCTAAACAGGAGCCTGCCACCTCCCTGGTCACCTGGGAGATGGGATTTCCCATTCAAACCCCTTCTAAAGGGGCAGAGGGAGGATTCAAACCAGGAAATCCAAGGATCTCCCACTTCCTAAGCAAGCACCCACTGCTGGACTATAGCGTGAGCCTAGCCTGTTGCCTGCCCCAATTCCTAGTTAAGTAAAGGGGAACAGCGCCAACAGGCAAGCTGGATAGTGCTCCCTGTTCAAATGAAACACCTTTGCTGCTACACTAGGGATTTGGACCAAGCAGGCCAACAGCCCAGGTAAGGGCTGTGACCACTGCGCCACAGAGAGCTTCTTAGGCTTATGTCTTGCTTTGGCCCAGTTAACAGATAATTAAAGTGGAACAGCATCAACAAGAAAGCTTCATGGTTGTCACTGTTCAGATTACTTCTCATACAGCCCAGGGAAAAACTGAACCAGGGTCTTTAACCCTTGCAGCGTGTTTACCCTGCCCACTATGCTACCAAGGGCTTCTGGGACTTAACTCTTGCTTTGGCCCAATTAATAGTTAATTAAAGTGGAAGCGCTTCAACATGAAAGGCAGCTAGAATTCCCTGGTCAAAGCCTTTCGTCCTAGCAGCCAGGAACCTTGATTCAGGGTATCTAACATCCCAGCGGAGTACCCTAGCCACTGCCGTATAGGGGGCTTCCTACATTTGACTCTTGCTTTGGCCAATTAACAGATAATTAAAGTGGAACATCTTCAACATGAAAACCCCCAGAGTTGTCACTGGTGAGAGCCCTTCTCATGAGGCCCAGGAAAGAATTGAATCAAGGTTTCTAATCACCCAAAAGAGTACTCTTGCCACTGTACTACAGAGCAGGGGTTCTCAACCTTTCCAGCCTACTGTACCTCTTTCCGCATCTGATTTGTCTTGCATGCTCCAAGTCTCACCTCACTTAAAAACTCCTGGCTTACAAAATCAGACATAAAAATGCAAGTCACAGCACACTACTACTGACAAATCGCTGACTCGCTCATTTTTACCATAGAATTATAAAATAAGTTGATTGGCGTATAAATATTGTCCTTATATTTCAATGTGATACTTGAGCCTGTTTTTCATTTGTGAGCCTTGTGTGAAGCCCAGACCCAGAGCTGAAGCATGTAACTTAGCTTTGCGTGGCCTGGTAGGGTGCCCTGGACAATTGCCCTCCTCGCCACCCCTGAATGCCAGCCCTGCATTTGCAACCCCTCCAAACCAGTCCTGAGACTCCCATGGGGGCTGCAACCCCCAGGTTGAGAAACACTGATCTAGATGAGTTGATGTGCTCCCTGGAAGACCTCTGAGTACCCGCAAGGGTACACGTACCCCTGGTTGAGAACCACTACTCTAGGACATCAATACCACCACTCTATTCATAGTCCCAGGAAATTGGTAAAACCCTTTGGAGATGACAGGCCCACATAAACTTCCTCCTTACATTGGCACAGCAAGGCAATGCCAGGAGCAGGCCCCAGCAGTCTTGTCTCCCATTCCCTTGCTCTAACTAGTGGATAACAATCCCTTCTCAAGGCCAGGATCAGAACCCAAGTGTCCTGACTCCCAGCCTCCTGTTTTAAGCATTAGAAAACACTACCTCTCTCTAGCAGACTGAGAGTTGTGAATGAAGCCGGCACTCTCGTGTGAATCTAGAGGAAAGGTCCAGAACGAACAACACAGCAATCACAGGCTTCAAACCCTTCAATGGCTCATACGATGCCAAGATGCTGCAGTTGACAGGTTATTATAGCATGTTGGCCTTAAAGGGGCACAGGCATACAAAACAGAAGTGTGTAGAAAGATGTCTCCCAGCACCACATAGGAATGCGCAGGCAGGATTTTGTACAGATAATTTCCTAGCCCTAGCTGAGGATAGGGTTACCAGACAGCAAGTGTGAAAAATCAGGACAGGGGGTGGAGGGGTAATAGGAGCCTATATAAGAAAAAGACCCAAAAATCAGGACTGTCCCTATAAAATCGGGCCATCTGGTCACCCCAGCTGAGGCTGAGTTGCCATGCCTCCAGGCAGCTTCTATATTGCCTTTCACTCAAACGGAGCTTGGAAGTGACACTTGTGCATTTGAGGCATCTTTGGAGGCACATTCCTGAGCAAGCCTGCTCCAAGGAGATATAGATCACACGTTGCCTAAACCCAGGAGTCTTGTATACACGGGGTTTGCACCAGTGCTAGAGCAGTGGGGATTGTTTTCAGAGGAAAGCTTCGTGCTGATACAGCCATTCAGTAACTGGCTTGGGCACCTGCTTTTTTTCTTACATGCAATTGGAAATGGGATTGCTCTTTGCAATGCAAGCAAAGCATTGACTGCAGATATACTGAACTTTGAGTACTCTAATCTGTGCATGTCAAGTACAGTCTGCACTGAAATCCATGTGCCATGCAGAAGCACAGCAGATCTGAGTATGTTTAGCTAAGAAAGACATCCTTTTTTTTTACGGTAGATTAGGACCAAGGTTTCAACATGGTTTTAAGCAAGGCTCCATGTTTGCATGAGCAAACTGGACTGACATCTTACTCTTCTGTTTTGCATGGGTAAATGTGGGGGAACTTGCAAATGTAAAGGCTGCCTTTCAGAATTTGATCCTTATGGGCAAGAAGGTTCTGGCAGCAAGAGAGCTGTATGTGTGAGCAGGTATGGAGGCAGGAGGTCTCACACACATCCACACACAACAATGATAATAGTCCCCTAGCAATATAATCAAATAACTATAAATAAAGATTCTTGCACATCTCCAGCACCTTTCATCAAAGTAGTTCAAAGCATTTTACAAACATAAATGAATGAAAATAGCATGAAATGCTTTGGGGTTGTACAACTGCCAGTGATTATTTGCCCTATTACCAAATGTTCTCACCCAGGATCAAGAGGGCACAACCTCCCTTCATCTCCCAGGAAAACAGGCAGAGAGATTAAGGGACTCATTCTACACCAGAGAGGTCATTCCTGTCAAGGCTTGGATTAGAATTCAGGAGTTCCTGACTCTGAGACCAGTCTGCAGCTTTTGATGTCTCTCATGTGGTCCTATGACTACACTGTGGTCATAAGACTATAGCTGGCAGATATAGAAATTAATGGGAGATGGAGTGACAGTGAAGCCTTGGGAAGGGAAAAGGAATCTCTTTGAGATGGAGTTGAGAGGCAGGGATAGAAAAGGCGTAAATACATTTCAAATGTTTGGAGGAAATTGCCACACCCATCCTAGTGTCATGTAAAGATGTTATTTCCCAAAGATTGTCCGAACTTCCCTTACTAAATAAACAGTTTTATTCTTCACTTTATTTAAAGTGCATCTCTTTCTTGCTTAAGTAATATGTGCATTACTCCTTCTACCACAAGTTCTAGCTAGTAAAAGCCTTGCTTCCAATTTGGGGGAGGCCAGAGATTAGCCATGATACTCAGGTACTCACGATCCTAGTGCCTCCATGAAGATAAACGTTTTCCGGATGTTGTTGGTCGGTTTCTTCCAGGAACGGGTGTCATCCACTTCCTTGCGGCCCATTTTCTCCAGAGCTGAAGCGGGGAATTCTGCCAGAAGGAGGAGAAGAGCACTGGTTGAGTGGTCAGGTGTTCACAGTATCAAGAGCAGGAGCTAGTGGTGTGTAAAACTTAAACCTCTGCATAGCATCCTGCAACGTACCCATTTGCTTGGATTCGCCTTTGGAGGTTTTTGAACATTTCCTTTTGGTTCTGTCAAAGCCAAGATGCAAGGACGTCAATTTTGCATCCACAAAATAAACGGTTGGTGCAAATCATGTGACTACCAGGTAGAATGATGAAATAATTTTACCCACAGTTGCCAGTACAAAAATGCAAGTACAAATTGTACCCCTTTAAAAGGAAAATTGTTTTTCTGAGAATTTAACACAAAATAATCACTCTCCTTGAAAATTACCAATACACTCCCCTCAGCCACTACCAAGATGAGACTTCAAGTTCTATTGGATCTTACATATTAAATTGCATCAGATTCCAAGGGCAGGTCTACACTAAGAGCGGGGGTCGAACTAGGGTACGCAAGTTCAGCTACGTGAATAGCGTAGCTGAATTCGAAGTAGCCTAGTTCGAACTACTCACCCGTCCAGACGCCGCGGAATCAAACTCCGCGGCTCCAAGGTCGACTCCGCCACCGCCTTTTGCAGTGGTGGAGTACCGGAGTCGACCGCGGCGCTTCCGGAGTTCGAACTATCGCATCCAGATTAGACGCGATAGTTCGAACTCCGAGAAGTCGAACTCACCGCGTCGACCCGGCTGGTAAATGTAGACTAGCCCCAAATGTGCATTACAACTAATATTAGACATCTTGGCTAAGAATCTAGCACTCCTATGTTGGGACTTGTTATTTGGGGATAGTCATTTAATGACAAATGTGAGAGATGGGCAATTACAAATGTTTATATTTTGCTGAATATATAATGGCTAAAGCTGTGATTATGCTGCTGAGTGGCTGCTCATGCTAACCTATTTAAGCACCCTTGATATAATGGATTAAAGTTAGATGCAACTGAAGATGCAGGCAGGTTATATTAGAGCGGCTTAATTGCTTGAATATTGAAATAGGTTAAAGAGCTGGTATTGACTCAAAGGAAATTTACTAAAGATTTGCTGATCTAGCTAGCATGCACTGTGTCTCTTTTCTTTCATTACGAGGGATATTTGCCTGGAAACTGGATTGTTTCTTAGGAATCTCCACCTTTCCTTACTACTTATTCCTTATGTGGAGTCACAAGCTTGTGACATCACAATGGTGGCTGTAGAGAGAATTGTGATGTCACAAACAGGTGGGGTTTGGTTTTGGTCTTAATTTTGCTTCTGATGGAAGATGTCAGGTTGACAGTGCAGTAGGCTGGTAGCCTGGTACTTATCCACAACCGCGCACAGCATGGGCAGCAGCTGTCATAGAACTCAGTCTATTCCCATTTCACACAACCAGCACAGCAAACAAGCTCTCCTTAAATGTAACATGGACCCCTCGCTGGCTCCCTTTGCTTTCTGTCCATGCTCCTTGGTGAATCAGCAGTTGCCTTAGGACTCACCACACAGAGGACTTCCATTCCATTATTTCCAGCTCCATCTCAACTCATGACAACCGTCACATGATGGGATCTCTTCATTGTGGTGGCTGCCTGCACATTTGCATGCAAAGTGCAAGGCCTGGGACTGTGAGTACATGAGTTTAGAGGACAATTAGAGCAGTGATTCTCAACCTATTTACCATTGTGGGCTACTTATGCAGCTCTCTGTATTATGTGGGCCGCATCCACAGAATATGTATACTACCTGTATGGCCCTGAGGATGTCACATGGACCGCAGCTGTGTGCTGATTGGGCCGCAAGCAGCCGATGGGCTGTGAGTTGAGAACCACAGGTTTAGAGGGACGACAGAGCTGCAGCACCTCATCTTGGTTCTACTCATCTTATTTAATGAACAGCCAGAGGGATCCAACTCGTTACAGGGAAAGTTAGTTAGGTCTCTGTGATGATACCCTCTTCTCTTCTGTTGTTACTGTGCAGTGTGTCAGGAAGGCAGCATTCTCTAATAGTCAGAACACAGACTTAGGAGTCAGCAGCTCTTGGGTTCTAATCCCAGTTCTACCACTGACTTGCAAGATGGCCGTCAAGCAGTCACTTATACCATCACTTTTACACTTAGGTACCTAGATTTAGGCTAGTTAGCAAAGACTTCAGTGGGAGGTGTGGGCACTCAGCACATCAGAAAATCAGGCCACTTATTTAGGTGGCACCCTGAAAATTTGGCCAGAGCCCATCCCACTCTTCTCTGTCTTGATTTCCCCAGCTCACAGAACTGGGACTCAGTAAACCTAGTTCTTATCAGCCACTTGCTGGGCAAGTCACTTCTCCCTGTGCCTCTGTTTTGCCTCCCACCCTTTATCTGCCCTTCTCTATTTAAACAGTAAGATCTTCAGGGCAGAGACTTTGTATAGCACTTCCATAATACAAATAATTAATATCACTACTCACTGGAGCTTACTGGCATGCTTTGAGAATTAGTTAATGTTTGTGAAAGGTCTGGAAGGTGTGAAGTGCAGTATAAACTCTACCATGAGTAGAGTTTGCAGAAAAGGACCTGGGGATTACAGTGGATGAGAAGCTGGATATGAGTCAGCAGTGTGCCCTTGTTGCCAAGAAGGCCAGTGGCATATTGGGCTGCATTAGTAGGAGCATTGCCAGCAGATCAAATGAAGTGGTTATTTCCCTCTATTTGGCACTGGTGAGACCACACCTGGAGTATTGCGTCCAGTTTTGGTCCCCCCACTACAGAAGGGATGTGGACAAATTGGAGAGAGTCCAGCGGAGGGCAACAAAAATGATTAGGGGGCTGGGGCCCATGGTTTACGAGGAGAGACTGAGGAAACTGGAGTTATTTAGTCTGCAGAAGAGAAGAGTGAGGGGGGATTTGATAGCAGCCTTCAGCTACCTCCAGGGGTTGGGGCTCCAAAGAGGATGGAGCTTGGTTGTTCTCAGTGGTGGCAGATGACAGAACAAGAAGCAATGGTCTCAAGTTGCAGTGGGGGAGGTCTAGGCTGGATATTAGGAAACACTATTTCACTAGGAGGGTGGTGAAGCCCTGGAATGTGTTACCTAGGGAGGTGGTGGAATCTCCATCCTCAGAGGTTTTTAAGGCTCGGCTTGACAAAGCCCTGGCTGGGATGATTTAGTTGATGTTGATCCTGCTTTGAGCAGGGGATTGGACTAGATGATCTCCTGAAGTCTCTTCCAACCCTAATATTCTATGAGTATTCTTAATAAGATCAAATCTAACAGTCCAGAGAGGGAAATATATTAGAAAATGATCCATGAGGCTCTCAGCTGCATTGAGAAGAGATCTTTGGAACCAACATTGACCTTGGATACTGGAGGAGATTCCCCCATGTCAAGTGTGCTAAGGAAATGAATTGAAAATTCTCCATTTAGCAGAATCAGATTGCATGCTGAAAGCACTGCCTTTAAGACACTCCATTTCTCACTACGCATGATCAATCACATCATTCCATAAAATACTTTAAGACATGGCTGAATCTTTGGCAGACAAAATGGAGTCTTTTGTTAAAGAAAAAAATAAGTGTTCAGAAGAGACAGAGAGCACCAAAGCAAACGAAGAAGCTGGAAGCTAATGTCTCATGACAGTTAGCTTAGATTTTTTATTCCTGCCAAGCTGATTTTGTTACCTTAATTAACAGAGCTACAATGATTCTCAGATCCCTAACATGAGATTTCAAAGGTTAATTCAACTTTGTTGAAAGAGAAATTGACTCAGCTGCAAAAGAATGACAGCTTCAGTCTATAAACTCTTTAAAGGCCAAATCAGACTTAGTTTTTATCCACTTTATAGCTTCTGATGTACACATGACAATTCAATGCAAGTCCTTTGGACAACAGCCCTATTTTGTTGTTTATTTAATTAGTGCTGATGAGTTCTTAGCAGCATGGAGCAATTAATGCAGAACATTGTCTGCATATATTTGTTTGAATTCGTAAGCAGGTTTTAATTCAAGACCATTCTTTCAACACTTTCACCTTTGCTGTCTGAAAAATCACTCGCAGAAATGAATTTTAAGCATGAATGCTTAAGGATTGACTGAAAGTGAGTTTCATATGATGTATACAAATGTAAAAGTTGCAAAGCTTGAATGAATCTGAACGATGGAGATCATTGCTTTGTATCTAGGGGGGGAGGAAATTGGTCAAAATAATGATTGGTTATGAATTATTGGCCCAGTTCTAGCACTTAGATTAGCCACCAGCAGCACAGGCTTCCTTGAGACCTTACCCTCCTGATATGCCTCCTCTCTTCCCCAAAGGGATGCATCCCAATCCCATCCAATCATTGTGCTGCACAGGTGCCATTTGGTTCCAGCTATAATGGTGATTTATGTGATGTCGTCACCTGTCCACCAGGAAATGGACCAACAGCCATTAATTCATTTTCTCACAGGCCACTGCACAGCTGTCATCAGAGAAGCAAGGGAGTTGTAGGTACCACTGGAACAGAACTACGCATGCCCCATTACATGTGAGGAATGACATACTGACCAGCCAGTGTGTGGAAAGCTCCCAGCCAAGCATTCCCATGACATGCAGCAACCAGCCAACTCACATGGGCCCCAGCAGGAAGCTAAGCTCCTGAGAGATGGTTGGACTAGGCCATGAAACGGAACATCTGAGAAGCCGCAAGGAAGCCGCTGGCCAGCAGTTCAGGCTTGCTTATATTCAGCTTGTGAAAAAACTGGGAGACAGTTTCCAGACGTGAGTGAGGCAGTGAACTGTGAAACAAAAAGGGAGCCCCTTCCCTGGGACATTTGGGACCCAGCTGTGTGCAACACTAAAGAACAAATGAGACAGTCCCCAGGCCAGAAACAAAGGAGATCGAACACGTGACATTCAAAAGAGCACTTGGGCTCAGTGTGATCCCCGGCTGAGTACTTATCTGAAACCTACCAGGCAATTGCAAAATTATGACACGTGAAACCACCTCTGAGCTCATACCCTGCCCCTCTCCAGCATTACCTAGTCTCCCTGCTAACAGATCAAGTCAATATCTGTGTGCACAATGTACTCTCTCTATTGCTTATACCCATTAGAATACTAGTGTTGTGTTGCCTGATGTTTGCTCATTCAGACTAGATCTCTGGCCGGGGTGGGGGAAGGGGGGTATACTTAATTCTATTTGCAACAGGTTTTTTTAATGGATACTGTTTTTAAATAAGGAATCATGTGCTTGCATATTCCTTTATCATTCAGCTTCCCCTTCTACCCCTCTATTTTATGGGGGCAGTTACTTTTTGCCTGTCTGTGCCTGTGGAAAGGAAGGATGATCTTGTGCTTTAGGGATGGGCTGGGACAGGGTTCAGGAGATCCGGGTTCCATTTCATGCTTTGCCACAAGCCACCTTGTGTGACTGAGCAAGTCACTTCCCATCCCAGGTCTCCTACCTGCCCCAGAGTGGGAGAACAGTGACATAGGAGGCATTACTGTGAGGTAAATACACTGAATGTTTATGAGGTGCCAAGATATGGGGGCTGTGTAAGTACTTGACAAAGTGGCCATCTGCCTCGTCTCATGGCAGAACATAGAGACTTTCAAAATCCTTCCTCCCCCCGCCAGACATTTACTAAAGAACTAGTCACACAACACAGAAGCCTTGCAGAAATCCCTGGGCTACTCTGACCTGCGGCTGGCGATTTATGCAATTCACCCATCTTTACTCTTACCTTGTCCTCCACCCTTCCCTCACTGGTCTGTTTATGCACTTCTTGCAATTTGCCCTAATTGTAGAAAGTGGTGTGGTGTGGGACAGAGACTGTCTTCGTTTTACTTAGTTCATTCAGTGCTTAGCGCAAACCCTGACCTTTCCTGAGACCACTACCACAATACAAATAAATATTTACTAATTCTACCCACTTGTTTGTGTTAGTTTTATTTTTCTATGGAGAAGTAAAAGATCATGCTAAAAGTTGGGCAAGCAGATTTTGTGCTTGGCCTGGCGTATTTTTCTAACAATTTTGCATACATGTGTTATATCTATATACTTAACATACACTTATCTTCCTTCTGTCAATCTCTTCTTGACACTCTATTAGTATGTGTGTTATCCTTTTGTTTCCTGTGTATCTTCTATTTGCACCAATGGAAAACACACAGGGAAAGATTGAACAGGAGCAAAATAGACTCAATATGTGCTTGGAAAATACATTCTTATAGAATCCTAGATGTCAGAGTGAGAAAAGGCTTCTCTGTTCAGCTTTTCCATACCCCCTTGGCAATGCAAGAACAATAGGCTTTCTTTTCATTTTCAGTATATTGAGTTTGCATAATAAAATGGAAATACTCATTAAGTAGTTACTGCTTGTAAAGCCTTTTGAAGTGCTAAGTATTATTTTAATGTATTTAGCCACCACACAACAATGAATTAATTAACCATGCAGGACTGTATAATATCGATCCCTTCTGCTACTCCAGGCTGACAAGTGTCTGTGTTGTAAATGACAAGTAATTTCAATTGTCACGTCTAACCTTTTTGCTCTTTCAGAGACTAGAGCAATAAACGGGACTGCTGCTTTGTTCAGTCTGATCCAGGGAATGACGCATCACTGCTTAGAATTTAATGTGTTGTTAGGATCTTGCTTAAATATTTCCCTGAGAAATTGGTTCAGCTTTCGTATCAGACAGCAGCAGATCCATCTGCAGACATTCTTCTTCTGAATTTCCTTAGCAAAAGTGCCATAACACTTGATTCATAATCTTGCGACAACAATGCATGAGAGGGGGAAAATGAAGAGGTGGTTTTATCTTTAGAACAAGAAGTACATACAAAAGGGGATAGGGTGGGAATACAGGGTCAAAGGGATTTCCTTTGTAAAATGCAACAAAATGAGTGTTCCGCATGTAAATGAATGAACAGACACAGACAGTGTTAGACATGTTTAGGGGACAGCATAATGAGGAAGTGAACAGCAGAGAGACCCAGCTGTTATGCATTAAAACCAAACCTACATTAAACATCTTATATTCATCCAACTACGCTACTGATACAAAAGCAGTGGATGAATTTGGAGTCAGGGATGAACTTCTGCTGAATCACATTTTCCAGGTAAACATATTAGATTAGTTTAAATAGTTTAAAAGTAAAACTGTACCACCCATATTATATGAGATCACATGTGTAACATATGAAAGCTGAGAAATATTAACCACCTCTGCAAAGCTGTACTCCACTCCTTTGGTATAACATAATAAAAGTGATCTTAAAACAGAAAATACTGTACAGAACCTAAAGTCTTATGCACAGAACAGGCAAGGAAGGCAAATGGTTATTAAGAAAATATGTTTTGCTTACCCAAATGATCACAGAGGAAGCAGCTCCTGTTCTGACTCCTGTTCCACTCCTACAGGTCTGCGGGGATTAGAGACTGGTCTGGTACTAGCAATAAACTCAGATTAAAGGGGAGGAATGCAGGAGATGTCTTTCATGAGATGGTAACCAGGCAGCACTTAAAGGGGAGTAAATTGACTATCGGGATATGCTTGTCTGTGGGTGTGCACCTCTCTCTCTCTCCCTCCCCCGCCCCCCCTGGCAATAACAGTAATACCTGGCACCTTTCATCTGAGGATCCCAAAGCACTTTACAGACGAGGCTTTACCAAGTTTCACCCCCACCTGTGAGCTAGGGATTGGTTTTGATAACAGCAACAATACCCTTTCTCAAGGAAAGCCCTTCATATCAAAACATTTTTGCATCAAATGCAAAGTAATTTGATTTTCTCAAATACTCGACTTCTCGGTATAACAAAATTGCCAGACTTTCTTTTGCATTACATTGGAAGTGTTCAGAGAGAGGCAGCGAGACCTAGTAGACAGAGCACTGCACTGGGAATCAGGGGACCTCTGTTCTGTTGCTGGCTCTGCCACTGATCTGCTGGGTGAATTTGGACAAGCCTCTCTGCGCCTCAGTTTCCCCATCTGTAAAACTGGGATAGTGATGCTTACCTCCTTTATAGTGCACTGAGGTCTCTGGCCGTAAGTGCTATCAGAGGAGCTAGGTATTATTATTGTCAGGGACTCTGGGCTCCTTTAAACCAGCCAATGTTTTTTGTCTAGTTTTCAACAGTACTGTGTGTTTAACTTCCATACAATAAAAATTAGGAAATAATAGCTGCTGTTTGAGTGTTTAAAGATAGTTTAGAATTTTTTGAGATGGCTATAAAAATAGTATTGGCTGAAATGCCAGCGGAGTTATACCCTCATATAAGATAATGGGCTTGCATGAACAAACAGGGTATGAATCAGTGCAGAATTTGATCTGATATCAGGAATAAAGCAACACTTAGTCAATACAGGATAATCACATTATTTCCCTTGCTTTACTATTAATTGTTTAGGTCAAAGGTGAACAGGGAGACCTCAGTTTAGTATTCTGCATTTCACCTGCAATGACTATTGGTATTCCAGTAGCATCTGTATGCTCTACACAGAATCAAGGCTCCATTGTGCTGTGTGCGGCACAAACACATATTAAGTTACAGACCCTGCCCTAAAGAGTTTAACAATCTTTCACTTACTTGATCATGCACTCGCCTGTCTGTTGCTTTTCCTGCCCCCACAACATGAGTGTCACACTTGTTTTGCACATGCACAAACACACACGCACTAGCATTCAGTGTGTGTGTAAGTTATACTATCCTGCCTCCATTTACACCACCATTTGCTCAGCCACTCAGTCTGGGAGGAGTAACAGAGGCCCAGACAGATTTGCCCAGGGTGATGTGGCAGGTCAGTGGGCAGAGCTGGAAATAGAAGCCACGTCCCCTGGCTCCCATTCCCAATTCATGTGAAGACTAACCCACACTTCTTCCAGCGTCAGAAGAGGTCAGTTCCGTTCATTGTGTCATACACAGGCTACTGAGCGCCAATTCTTCAATGAGACCATGAATTCTATTCCTCTGGAAGCACATTTCAACATTTTTTCCTCACACCACAGAGCAAATATTTCATCAGCAGAAATGTTAATGTTAAAAAAATATGCTGTATTTATAAGAAAACGTCCTTCCTAGCTCATAGCTCTGGACTATATAAATGCCAGAGGATTCTCATTGGGCAGGACTCTGTCTCAGAAATTTGCATTCCACTCTAAAACAAATGGCACTTCAGTCTATAACTTTGCCTCACAGTGATAATAAAGAAAGGTGGATTTCATAACAGAAATCTCCAGCCTGCCAGGGCACAAAGAGGCTGTCTACATTAGCCCTCTAAATGTGTAAGTATATGCTGCCCTCTAGTGGCAGATATTGGCCATGTTCCGATCAGATACATCTTCAGTTAAAACCCAAGCAAGCACCAGACCTCTCGGTTGGTTTAAATTGGCCTAGATTCATTTATTCCGCGAACATCTGGCCCAAATGTACACTCTGAACATTTTTGCTCATGCAAAACTCCCACTGAAACAAAGAACTGCCAATTTTCATATTCTGTTCCTATCCTTCGTCTTAGTATTAAGGAAAAAAATCAATTGTATTTTTTCATCATTATTAATGGTCATTTATCTCTGTTGCATTCACTTCTCAGCTCTTCACCATAATTCCCAGTCTGGTCTCATTATAAATCTGTTCATGCATTTAGTAGTTTAAAATTCATTTCCGTAAAGAAAAATAACAAAGCAGAGCTTACCTAGAAGTTTGATAGCAGCAAAGGAATTACAGTTTTCTAGTTAAGACACTGGATTGGGATTCAAGAAATGTGGATTAAGTTCCCATCTTTGCTACAGACTTCCTTTGTGCCCTTGGGCAAATCACTTATGTCTGGGCCTCAGTTTCCCACCTGTAAAATACTTTCTTTTTCTGCTTGCATCCGAAGAAGTGGGTATTCACCCACGAAAGCTCATGCTGCAAAACGTCTGTTAGTCTATAAGGTGCCACAGGATTCTTTGCTGCTTTCTTTTTCTTGTTTGTTTAGATCATAAGTTCTTTGAGGCAGAGACTGTCTCTTATTAGGTGACTGTACAGTGCCTTGTACAATGGGATACCAGTCTTGGCTAGGGCCTCCAAGAGCTAGTAGCATATAAACAATTAATAATAAGCTTGCAGTGTACATCAGATTTGCACGAAAGAGGAGCATAGGGGCAAGTGTTCATGGTTCAGTTTAATGTCTCTGCCCTGGAAACATTGCAGTCAGTTAATCTGGGCACCTCACTTTAATTGTACTGCATTTTTCCTGCACAGATGGATACAAAAATACATTCTGCATGACACTGCTCAGTGCTTTAGCCCCAGTCCCACATCAGCCAACAAAATGCCCCATTCTTGTAAGCCAAGACCCTGATTAAGTAGGGGGCATCCTGGGCAAAAGGGAATGCTTAACCATAGCTAAACTTGAATAAGACACTCAGATATCACAGTGATGAGCACCATACAAAATGCCTTAAGGAAGCTGCTGGGGCAGCTCAGAAGAAACTGGACAAAGCAGCAAGGTCTTTTATTAGGAGCAATTCTTTATAACCGTAATTCAAAGCAAGCTACCATACACCACAGGAAACATACCTCCCCAGCTTGGGTTTCAGCTCCCCTCCTCTCCCTGGCTTGGAGGAGCAGCTTCCCCTCTTTTTTCACTGGGGTGATAAGAGTTCCTCCTCTTGACTGAATCTATAACCACTCCCCTTGCTTGCTTGGGAATTGGTATTGATTCTACCCTGGCACAGACTGATGGCTGGAGCGCCTTGTGCCTGGGCATTAAGGCAGCCAGCATTTGGTAAATTTCATGACAATGAAATGTGAGTTAATTTTTTAAAAAAGTTTACTGATCAGAATAACTTGATTGCCTTATGAACATGGTTTAAAAGTAAGCAACGTGAAAAAAAATAATCAAAACTTCCTGCACTGCGATCTTTGGCTTTTGTGTGGTATTTACTGTATTCAGAATGGGAAATGATGCACAGACCACGATAGCAGCTTTAGAAGGACTATGAATATACTGAGGGAGTGTTAGAAACAGCCATCAAAGAAAGTTGATCAAGCAAAGAAACAAGCAGAATGGCTCTATTTAGACTTGGTAGACAAGAGCCCTCTAGTTTCCCCACACCAGCTGTATTCAGCGTTTGGCCTTCAGAGAAGTATTGAGAACAACATCAATAATCCAGTGGAGGCAACAGGAATAAAAGTTTCCCCATGTGCTTTATTGTGAAATAAATGTATCAAGATTGTGCCTCTTAACCCTGCACCTTAGAATTCTGGGAAAATAGGCTGTTCAGTTCAGGGCTGCTCACTGAGTGGTAAATGGATTTGAATAAAACTAACAGTTGTTAAAAGAAAAGCCAGTGCTTCTGCAGAGGCATAATTTAGAACATGAGTGGCCATACTGGGTCAGACCAGTGATCCATCTACTCCAGTATCCTGTCTTCTGACAATGGCCAATGCCAGATGCTTCAGAAGGGATGAACAAAACAGGGCAATTTATCAGGTGATCCATTTCCTGTCATCTAGTCCCAGTTTCTGGCAGTCTGAAGTTTAGGAATACCCAGAGTATGGAATTGCATCCCTGACCATCTTGGCTAATAGCCATTGATGGACCTATCTTACATGAACTTGTCTAATTCTTTTTTGAACCCTGTTATGCTTTCAGCCTTCGCAACATCCCCTGGCAATGAGTTCCACAGGTCGACTGTGCGTTATGTGAAGAAGTCCTTCCTTGTGTTTGTTTTAAACCTGCTGCCTATTCATTTCATTGGATGACCCCTTAGTTCTTGTGTTATGTGAAGGAGTAAATAACACTTCCTTATTCACTTTCTGCACACTATTCATGATTTTATAGACCTCTATCATATCCCGCCTTGCTCATCTCTTTTCTTAGATGAACAGTCACAATCTTTTTAACCTCTCATCGTATGGAAGCTGTTCCAGACCCCTAGTAATTTTTGTTGCCTTTCTCTGTACTTTTCCCAATTCTAATATATCTATTTTGAAATGTGGTGATCAGAACTGCACGCAGTATTCAAAGTGTGATTGTACCATGGATTTATATAGAGGCATTATGATATTTTCTAATTATCTCTTCCTTTCCTAATAGTATCTCACATTCTATTCGCTTTTTTGACTGCCACCGACATTGGGCAGATGTTTTCAGAGAACTTTTCATAATGACTCCAAGGTCTCTTTCTTGAGTGGTAACAGCTAATTTAGACTTCATAATTTCGTCTGTACAGTTGGGATTATGTTTTCTAGCGTGCATCACTTTACACTTGTCAACATTGAATTTCATCTGGCATTTTGTTGCCCAGTCACCCAGTTCTGTGAGATCCCTTTGTAACTCTTCCCAGACAGCTTTGGACTAATCTGTCTTGAGTGATTTTGTATCATCTGCAAACTTTGCCACTTCACTGTTCACCACCATGTATGAAATTAGAGCACTCTGATTGGAGAAGGGTTGTATCCATCAGCATATTCCTCAATGAACATCAGGAAGAACAATAAACCATTATGGATGGGTAAGAACATACAGGGGAGATTGGGAAGAGAAGCAGTCTGGTTATGCTCTCAGATCCCGATCCTGAGAAGGGTCAACTCCAATACCCTGCAGTCAGAAGCTGCTCCTAATATCCAGCACTTATTGGACTATGTCAATTAACACCAGCTGAGGAGTTCCCTATACTTCAGCTAAGAACAGGGGGCAGCCCCCGCAAAGACAACAGAACTGTGCTGATTTACACCAGCTGAGGATCTGCCAGGAAACATTTCTGTGGATCTTGAGAGGAGGAAAGAAAACAGAGAAACACCTTCTAAATGTTGCCAGGGAGACGGGCAATAGGGCAGCAAGATTTTTTGTCTCAGGGTGCAAAAGAAAAGAATTGAAATGAAACTAGACTTCTCCAGAGCACAATGGAAGGACCATTACCTCTTAGTTGCTTTAACACAAGCTAAACTCAGTTTCCAGGGTTCAGGAAAATAAGTGATTCAGGCCAACACCTCAGCAGTTGCTAAGCACCCGCATCTACCATTGAAGCCAGTGAGACGTTCAGGAGGTTGGCGTCTCTTAGGAATTGACCCAGTAATTATAATGCTTTGTACTTCCACAGTCCCTGTGTTAGTGGACCTCAGAGTGCTTTACTAGCACCAGTTCATTGACCCTGATGAAGTATCATTTATTTCTACTGCACTATTATTTCTTGGCATCATGGAAACCACAAAGGGCAAACATCTCAGGGGAGAACACAAGAAATTCCTCACAAGCTCAGTTTTTATACATGCTAATTTATAGTGGGCTCAGAAGTTGGGTGCACACGTGGAATCACAACGACACAGGTGGTAATTTTACATGCACTCTGCCCACAGCTGCAAGCCCAAATGATGATATTTGTGCTGCAAATGAGACACACAATTGTGAGCACGGTTTTCTGGGTGCATTTGCACGCCTAAACTTTTGCATATCAGGTCGAGACCCTACCAGAAAAGCTGCACTATTACTCATTTCAAGTGATGAAGTGTTAATTTAAGTGCCCCAAAGCAGAATTTGTGTGTCATATTGAATTCCCAAGTTGGAACACTGAATCCTCATCAACAGGGCACTCCAGTAATGAGACTGCAGGAAACAAGGTTTTATAGATTGCTCTGAGAATCATCCATCAACCATATTTAAAGTGTTGTAATTTTGCAACAAAAGAGACACCACTCCAAAATTGTGTTTTCTTACAGCTGACTGATTTTCTAATCATCAGAATACAGAATTGTTTTTAATTAGTCTGATAATTAGGCCAAAGCCCCTCACAGCTTTGGTTATTATCAATATGTATGATGAATGCAGTCATTTGCTAGTGAGGAACCTCAGTGGAATTCTTATTTTGTTGTTGTTGTCAGTTTCTCCTGGAAGCCAATATGAATTTGAATTAGCAAAATATCTAATTGGATGCCAGCATCAGTTAGCAAGAAATATCACCACTGATAAAGCAACTGCTCTGTTTATCAAAAGGATTTCTACTAGGAACAGTCAAAGCCATATGGAAAACAACTAGAACCCCTATCCTCCTAACCCACACTGGTGAGTCTTTGCCAGAACTTGAATGAAGAACAAATTCCCATAGGAACTAAGGACCATGCCAACCTCTTCATCCCCTGCTCCTAGTGCCAGGTACATGTCTTTGGCCTGTGTTCTCTTATATAAACACAGAGTAATGTGGACATTAAAAAAAAAAATCAAACCCTACACTGCTCACACAGTCCTCCCCGCCCTGGGAGAGGCTGAAAGAATGCACCGCACTGACAGGTGTTAGTCACGTTGTTCACTGCACGACTGGAAGATACGCAGATACCACACTGAGGAGAAGAACCTATAGAGACTAGGATCAACCCCCAAAACTTTGAGGTTCACAAGAATCTAGATAAACATCTAATTTTCTCTAACTTCAGCCCCTCTGTATTTTTTACACTTGTGGGTTGTAAGTAGAAATACTGAAGGAAACACACAACCCTCTGCTCCACTGTACACAACTTGTGTGGCTCTATGCGTGATAGGAAAAAACATTTCTTACCACACGCCAGGATCTATACAACACTCTGAAATCTGGAGAAATTCAGGGCTGGGTCTGAATGCTGTAGCTGGGTCCCATCTTTAAGGGCAATGCTTTAGGCTTAGGCAGACAGTATGTACACGGGATCTCAAGCAAGCAGCAGGAAACATGGAGGCATTACAGGCACAGTATGTAAAGAGCAATGAAGCCCAGCATGACATGCAGGATGAAGATGTGATTTGGAAAGAAGACAGTGTACAGTGATAGGCAGCTGAGGATTCCTGTTCCAATCACAGGTCCCTGACGCTAATAACAGGACTCTCGGAATCTTGCATATTAGGGGAAAATATTGTCATCTCAATCATCATCTTGAAATTGGGCACTGGTATAAATTACTTTCCTGGCCCTATAGGCCCCGCTCCCCAGAGCAATTTTTTTTCCTGTACTCCCAGCATGATGGCAGCTTACCCTAAACAATCCCTGTGTTCGGTTGTGTCTGTCTCTCTGTGTGGGTGCTTTCCTTAATTAAAATGGCTGGTGAAAGTTACTGGTTTGATACCCTTGAAGACTACAGGCCTTTGTTTATTCACAGCACCGAGTCCAATCCCTCCACATGCTGACCCTTGCCAGCAAACGTGACCTGGAGGGGTATGTGCAGAGGTTTGTCTCTAAGGGTTTATCTGCATTACACAGTTACATGGCTGCAAGCTGCCACACTCATGTGACTTACCTTGACTTCAAAATGGGTAAGTCACTTCAGTGCAGCACATTACACTGGTATTACACATTGCACATCCATGTAGTGATACGGTTGCAAAAATCTCTAATGTCGAAAAATCCTAAGTCATTTCAGTATTCAGAGCCCAATAGAAATAGCAGCCAGGGTACAAGACAGCAGGTCAGAGGAGTTTCTGAGGGACTGTTGACCTGGAGGGTATTTTAAAGCAGGAAAACTGTAGGTAGGCATTTTGGAATCTTGGATGTGCCATGGGATATTTAGAAGCCACGAGAAACCGGGACCAGAGTTTTACATTTCAGCTGAGAAATGTTTACTGTTAGGAGGAAGACCAACAAAATTATATTAAAGTATATGTAGCAAAGAATGCCACTATACCAGGGGTCGGCAACCTTTCGGAAGTGGTGTGCCGAGTCTTTATTTATTCACTCTAATTTAAGGTTTCGCGTGCCAGTAATACATTTTAATGTTTTTAGAAGGTCTCTTTCTACAAGTCTATAATATATAACTAAACTATTGTTGTATGTAAAGTTAATAAGGTTTTTAAAATGTTTAAGAAGCTTCATTTAAAATTAAATTAAAATGCAGAGCCCCCCAGGCCAGGACCTGGGCAGTGTGAGTGCCAATGAAAATCAGTTTGCGTGCCGCCTTTGGCACGCGTGCCATAGGTTGCCTACCCCTGCGCTATACAATCAGTGATCAGATGGTGCTGTGGTAAAATTGCCAGTGACAGACATAGAGTGAACATCCAGCGAGACTGTCTTAAGGACCTAGCTAGATATCAGTCTCCTGGGACATGCTCCATCTGCAAGGAGGCTACATCGCTTTGGGATTTGCCCTGACGCTGCTGCTGCTGAAGCAGCTGATAAACAGCACCCCCAACAACAAGAGAATGGCCTCTACCTGTTAAGACGAAGGCACCTTGAATCAGATAAAGAGTGTGGACAGACAGTGCCCTTAACAGCAGACTGGGAGGTTGCTTTAGTGCTAACCCAGACAGAAGAATCACCAACATTGTTGCCAACCCTGATTTTTTCCCAAGTGATACAATATCTGGAGTCGCGCTGAGTTCGAATCTCCACTGTCATAGAAACAGAGGACGTTTCTTGCCCTTCTGCTAGCAGCGAAAAGTTTGAATATGTGGCCACCCAAATGCTTAAAAAAACGGAAGGGAAATAAAACCCCCCCACAAATGTATTCTTTTTAAAAAGCTCAGCACTTTTGGGAGCCTGACTCTGAAACAAGTAATAACCCTTCCTGCAGTACTCTGCTGTATCTACACATCTGACTACCAACCAGCACACCCTGCCGGGCTGGTGAGAGTTGGTGGGATCAAGGTACAAGTGTGGGCTGCAGGTCATTATCGTTATTTAGCTGTAATGTTACAGAAACTCCCAGCATGGTGCCAGCAGAGAGCAGTGCAGTACAGCCAATGAAAGGATCATTTTGATTGAGGCAAAACATTTTCTTTTTTTTAAATATGGACCTTTAAAAGCAGCACATATGGGATTTCTAAGGAGTTGGCAGAGGGATTTAAATGTTTGGATCAATTCCGCTGAGCTAAATTTAATTTAATTATGTGCTCCTTGCAGAATAAAATTTTGTAAGTGTTTTTTATTTTCCTTAGTGGTCGGCTTTTTCTAATAATGAAACTTACATAGCAAATATACGTATCTCCTTCTTCTCAGAGATCAATGAAATAGTTTATAATAACTAGGAATGTGTCCAGTAACTAGCCATGCTTTAGAGCAGGTGTCGGCAACCTTTCAGGAGTGGTGTGCCGAGTCTTCATTTATTCACCCTAATTTAAGGTTTCGCGTGCCAGTAGTACATTTTAACATTTTTAGACGGTCTCTTTCTATAAGTTTATAATGCATAACTAAACTATTGTTGTATGTAAAGTAAATAAGGTTTTTAAAATGTTTAAGAAGCTTCATTTAAAACTACATTAAAATGCAGAGCTCCCCGGACCAGTGACTGGGACCCGGGCAGTGTGAGTGCCACTGAAAATCAGCTTGCATGCCGCCTTCGGCACACATGCCATAGGTTGCCTACTCCTGCTTTAGAGGGACTAAAAAGCTTCATTTATATACATAGAAGCATCTATAGACTACATTATGTGATCAGATCCTCAGCTGGTGTGTATCCACACTGATTTTCTCAAGCTTAATATCTGTTCCTGTAATTTTCAAGGTGCTGTTAAGCAGTTAATCCTTCCCGCAGAACTAAGAGGCAGGGCGGTAGGTATTACTGTACCCATTTTACACATAGGGAAATTGAAGTAAAGAGCTGCAAATGCAAAATGTTAAGGTCAGGTTGAGTTCCTGTTCAAATTCAAGCCCCCCCAAATGCATCTATCAGCAATAACAACAATGCAAAAGATCTTAAAAGAAGAGAGGAATCCATATATGGAAAACTGCAGGAGGAATTGAGAGGCAGAATGTAACATCCAGAGGTAGACGTCAGCTAAGGCACATTGGATATCGCCATGACAGTTGTGAAAAGTGCTTTGAGATCATGTATTTGTTACGGGTGGTAAAAGCCCTTAGATGTTACACTGCTTGTGAAAGACCACACTTCCCATTGCAGCAGAGGGCCCCCTAAGCAGTATGGACACCGTAATACTTCATTGGGGTCCATCCTGCTGATGGAGTCATCTACACCCATCTCGTGTTGCAGCAGAGTTTTCCCTTTAAAGTCAGACATGCATCAGAGGGTGATATTGATAAAGACACCATGTGCCTCTGAGAATTGTATTTGGATGTATTATAAGCAGCAGGATATCTACTTCAGTGCCCAGTGGATACACATATGAAATCTTCTGGGAAATCTGATCCCTGCAAGGTTCAATCACATTTGCAAATCCTTTGCAGAGTGTGAAATACAGCAGAGTCCCCCCAGGAGCCCAAAGCTAATTGTGAGTGATAATGTAAAAGTAAAATATAGACTCGTGATGTTTATGAATGAATTACTATTGCTAGAAAATTGTTAGTTCTCTAGGATCAAGGGGAAGCAAAGGAGGGAACTGTTCCTCCCAGAGGTATCTCTGGAGTCTGCTATATCTATATCTGCTACAGCACAGGAACAAATCTACACAGACACACCCCCAGAGCCCCAACTAGAGGTATTCTATCTGCTACCCAAGATCCATAAACCTGGAAACCCTGGGCACCCCATCATCTCAGGCATTGGCACTCTTACAACAGGACTGTCTCGCTATTTGGACTCTCTCCTCAGACCTTATGCTACCAGCACTCCCAGCTATCTTCGAGACACCACTGACTTCCTGAGGAAACTACAATGCATTGGTGATCTTCCTGAAAACACCATCCTGGCCACCATGGATGTAGAAATTCTTTACACCAATATTCCACATGAGGATGGGACTACAAGCTGTCAGGAACAGTATCCCTGAGGAGGCCATGGCGCGCCTGGTGGCTGAACTTTGTGACTTTGTTCTCACCCACAACCATTTAAGATTTGGGGATAACTGATACCTTCAAATCTTCGGCACTGCTATGGATGCCCGGATGGCCACAGTATGCCAACATTTTTATGGCTGACTTAGAACAACACTTCCTCAGCTCTCGTCCCCTAGCACACCTCCTCTACTTGCGCTATATTGATGACATCTTCATCATATGGACCCACGGGAAGGAGGCCCTTGAAGAATTCCACCTGGATTTCAACAACTTCCACCCCACCATCAACCTCAGCCTGGACCAGTCCACACAAGAGATCCATTTCCTGGACACTACAGTGAAAATAAGTGATGGTCACATAAACACCACCCTATGCCAGAAACCTACTGACCGCTATACTTACCCACATGCCTCCAGCTTCCATCCAGGACACATCACACGGTCCATTGTCTACAGCCAAGCCCTAAGATACAACCGCATTTGCAAAGAGACAAACACCTACAAGATCTTTATCAAGTCTTCTTAAAACTACAATACCCACCTGGGAAAGTGAGGAAACAGATTGACAGAGTGAGACGGGTACCCAGAAGTGACCTACTACAGGACCGGCCCACCAAGAAAAATAACAGAATGCCACTGGCCATCACATACAGCCCCTAGCTAAAACCTCTCCAGCACATCATCAGTGATCTACAACCTATCCCAGAAAATGATACCTCACTTTCACAGACCTTGGAAGGCAGGCCAGTCCTTGCTTAGACAGCCCCCCAACCTGAAGCAAATGCTCACCAGCTACTACACACCACACCACAGAAACACTAACCCAGGAACCAATGCCTATAACAAACTCCGTTGCCTACTCTGTCCCCATATCTACTCAAGTGACACCATCAGAGGACCCAATCACATGAGCCACACCGTCAGGGACTCATTCACCTGCACATCTACTAATGTGATATATGTCATCATGTGCCAGCAATGCCCCACTGCCATGTACATTGGCCAAACTGGACAGTCTCTATGTAAAATAATAAATGGACACAAATCGGACATCAGGAAAGGCGACATACAAAAGCAGGAGGAAAACACTTCAATCTCCCTGGACATTCTATAACAGATTTAAAAGTAGCCATCCTGCAACAAAAAACCTTCAAAAACAGACTTCAAAGAGAAACTGCAGAGCTACAATTCATTTGCAAATTTAACACCATTAATTTGGGCTTGAATAGGGACTGGGAGTGGCTGGCTCATTACAAAAGCAATTTTCCCTCTCTTGGTATTGACACCTCCTCCTCGATTATTGGGAGTGGACCACTGTTGCTGGGCGGGCGGATAAAAACAAACAAACAAACAACATGATTGAAAGCATTTATATTTATTATTTACAATACATCATATTATATATAGGCTTAGCCATATTCAGACAACACCACACACACACATTGCTATTGCTGCTTTTTGTCTGATACACACACTTTTCACATGCATGCATGCCTTTGCTTACTGGTTTCATTTCCCATGCAAAACATATGATCCCCAGTTAGCCACCTGGCATTTGCCTTGCTCTGGCAGTTTCCTTTTACTTTCAAAAAAACTATCTAACTCCTCTATTCTTGTTGTCCTGCTGCTGTAACTTTCCACCAAGGCAGCATAGGGATGATGTAACCCGACAGACCACATCCACCCTGATTGAACTGGTCCTGTCAACACTGTTTCTCCATTCGTAAGGTAACGCCCTTCTCTTCATGTGTCAGGATATTTATGCCTGCATCTGTAATTTTCACTCCACGCATCTGAAGAAGTGGGTTTTTTACTCATGCTCAAGCTTATGCCCAAATAAATCTATTCATCTTTAAGGTGCCACTGGACTCCTCATTGTTTTTGTGAATACAGACTAACACAGCTACCCCTCTGATACGTGGAGTCACACTGCCTTCCAGGCTGCCCCTGGAACAGCACGGCTCATGTTCCATTCAGTGCTCAGGGCTATGCCTAAAAGAACAATTTAGTCTTAGTAGAGAGACAAGGTGAGTAAGGTAATATCTTTTATTGGAGACAGACAAGCTTTTGAGCTTACACTGAGCTCTTCTTCAGGTCTGGGAAAAGTCCTGAGCCTCACAGCTAAATACAAGGTGGAACAGATTGTTTAGCATAAGTAGTTACGTAAGTCATGTTGTAAGAGACCATTCAAGGTGAAGTGGCCTGTTTACATCTCTGCAATCATAGGACAGCAAAGGGAGGGTTAATGGGTTACAGATTATTGTAATAAGCCATAAATCCAATGTCATTATTAAGACCATGATTTTTAGTGTTTAACAAAGTTAAACATTTAAGCTCCCAGGCTCATCTTTTGAAACTGTTGTGCAGGTTTCCTTTGAGGATGAGGACTGATAAGTCAGCCACAGAGTGATTGTTATGTGAAAAGCTTTTGCCCATGGGTGAAGATGGTGCTTTTGTCTTTTATTAATTTCCTGTGTGAGTTCATTAGAGAGCATAGTGGTTGTCTGGTTTCACCTGCGTTGTCATTACTGGGCCATTTAGTGCACTGGATGAGGTACACCACATGTTGGATCTTGAAAGGCATGTGTGTGTATGGGGGCGCGGTAATTGATCATCATAACAGTGGAGATGTAGCTGCAGGTTTTGCATCTGTTGTTCTGGTAGGGTCTGGCACCTCTTTGAGTAGGTGGGTCCTAGTCTGTGGAGAGGTTGCTTCTGGAGTTGAGCTTGGTGAGGCTGGGGTGTAATTTGAAGGCCAGAAAAGGGGGTTCGGAAGAGATTTCTTTCAGGCTATTGACCCCATCCAATATGAGAAAAACAAGGACAATACTCTAGGCACTCACTGTGATCAATGCTACTTTGCCCATAACACTTCTCACTAGTTCTCTCTCAGCTCAATCTGCTATCCTCCAGTTCTCGGCTGGGGTTGTGACTGGATTCAGCTAGGACCCACCAGAAAAACTGAGTTGGATGAACCTTCAGTGAAAATCCTTCTACACTGCAAAACGTGCTGTTCATCTTACATACCTCAGATACTGATGAGTTCAAATGAGGATTGTTCCTGTGAGATGCATGTGGGGGAAAGGAAGGCAATTTTCACCATAACAGGCTATCCTTCCAATTTCTAAAACCCAAAGCAACTTCAGAGAGGCCCATAACAGGTATGCAATCTATTAGTATCTGATTTTTAATGATATATTAAGAAAATAGTCATTAAATTATATTTTTAAATCTTTCATAACTCCCTGACCTACACATTCAACTCAGTTCCCTTCTGGAATTGTTCCCACGTGAACCATTAATCTTTTCTAATGAACTTTATCAATTCCAGGTCTTTGAATATTTATACACTTGGCAGACAAGGAGCAGAAGATGTATTGTGTCTCTCTGATTTAACAGTTGGTCTTGCTTGGCTGTCTATGCTTAAAAAGCCTGCCTTATTAGTAAGTGAGATACCAGACCTAGTGAAATGCAGCCAGTATGTGAGGCTGCTTAAGAACAGTTTAAGTTCTGGATCCAGCCATCAATTTCTACAGATTTATGAATATGCCATAGACAGAAAATTTCTCAAATGTCACTGTTTATTTTCTAAAGTTTGATCCAACTCCTACAAATTATTTTCTAGCCATATAAATAAAACCTACCTGAAATAATCTTCTCTGACAGATTTTGGAATGCAAGATTTGTACAATAAACTTTTTTCATATAAGTGGCACTTCTACGCAAGCTATTTTATGATGGCCTTTCCCTAGGGGATTTTAGATTTCACCTTTAAAATATAGGACATGCAAATAGGGCTCTGTTCTTGCTGTAGAACAATAGTATGCGAGCAGATGATCCTACAGAATATGCCTTAGAGTAGGGGGAATGGTGTTTATTCTTGGCCATAACCCTGAATGGAATGGTGTAGGAGTTACTGCACCGCAAGGTGGCAAGAAACTCCATTTTTCAAAGTTTAAATTAGCACCTTCATTTGATCAATGAGCATGATCAGGACAAATATAGAGAGACACTATTAGCAGCCTTCAAATACTGCTCTATTAAATTAATGAGGGAGGTTAGTAATGATCATAGTGGCACTGAGATGCAAAGCAATTAGTCACAGCTACTCAGAAGAATTGTGTAGATGTGTGTGTGTCTGTCTATCATCAGGAAGGTGAGAGGAGCTTAAATCTTTTGTACTGAATGTAAGTGGTATTTGGTAACAGAAGAACAGACAAGGGGGTTATTTATTAAATTTTAATAGAACAGAATCTTTCCCCCGATGGAAATTCAAATAATTTTATGTGATGTCTGATTTGATCCACAAGCGCAATGATCTTCAGTGTCAAGCATGGACAGCATTGTTAACAACCACATCCGCTTGAAAAGATTCCTGTCTTGGTGATTCAAGCAAATGGAAAACAGTGGCATTTTTCAGAAAGCGTTGTCATTTTATTTTTCAGAATGATTTTTTATAACATTTAAACTAGCACCAACTTCTTGCACAAATTTGAAATAACTTTGAAACATAGTATGTTAATAAGCTACTGGACCAATCCATTACAGCTCAGTATTAGGTGGTGAAATTGCATCATTATTAGTGGTGTCTCAACCAGTCATCTTTAAGCAAACTAGTTCACTTGCATTCTGCAGGCCTATTGGTTAACATGCTGTAAAAGTTGCTGGGGAATTTTCACACATTTTAAATAGGCATATGTCATAGTTATGTTACAGTTTTGACATTCAGCCTGCCAAAGACTGATCTGCATTGTGTTGAGAATCCACATATCCATCTGTACTCAATGAGATCTGCAGATATTCAGCACTTCTGAAACCAAGGCCACAGAATCATGGGATAAAAATCTAGTTTTTACTATCTGAAAATGAGATTTGTGTTGTAAACATTAAATATCGCAATGCTGTATATGTTCAAAAAGTTTACCACTGGTTTTGGCTCTGATGTGGCTTTCATCTTTTGTTTGATAGACATCAAAATACATAAGTGACATATATTAAATATAAATATGCCTATTAAGCTTGTGACACCTTCTCCGGGGTTTAGACATGTAATACGAAGATAAAATGCACATTTACAAAGCATCAAGGAACAATCTAATAAGTCTGGAAGTTATTTTACAACAAAGTTATTGTCATGCATCACTTTCCAATTTCACTATTTCAGAAAATGTACTTCTGTTTTCAAGGATATTTACTGAAACTTTGGTACTTATTTAGATGGGAGGAAACTAATTTCTTTCTCTACTCACACGGGAAGTCTATGGCTAAAGTGGGACTCAAACCAGGTTTCCCGAGTCGTGCTTTAATCACAAGGCCATCCTTCCTCTCTTGTTATTACCTGGGTGTACAGTCAAATACAGATTTTTGTACCCTGTGTTTTCACTCTGTCTCATGGAGAATTTACTTTTGTTCTTTTTTGTTTTGTTGGTCTGAGATACTTGAAGTATGAATTGGTGTGTGTGTGTGTGTGTGTGTGTGTAAGCAATAATTGTAATATTAAAAACAAAGCTGAATAAGCCTTAAGCCTGAAAGTTGCTACCTGGTCCCTTTGTTTCTTATTGGATATACTGTGAGATGCTGTCTGCACCTGGTAACTGTCTCCTCTTGGTTGAACATTTCAAACCTGTCTGTACCTTCTTGTTGGTCAGGATAATCAGCAGTGGGCTGATGGCCGAGTAGCAGGAATCAAGGAACATCCGGGCATCAATGATGCTCAGTGAGACAGGGTACATACAGAGAGTATAGACCCGGAAGAGGCTGTCCAGCCCAAAACAGAGAAGGTACATGATTAACAGGGCCACCACGGCTTTGGCTGCCTGGATCTCCATGTGCTTTGTGTGCAGCCCCAACAGATGTTTTGCCTGCTTCCCGTGCTGATAAAACATGGAGAGAAGGTAGCAGCTGGAAAGAGTCATGATTCCCAGGAAGAACAAGTCCCGAGTGACAGACACCGCCTCGTTTCCTAAGTACAAAAAGTGGCTGGGGAAAACCACGCAGCAGAAGTTGTACACCACTGTGTAGCTTTTGATGATCAAGGAGTTTGCAGCAGCCTGGGAGGAGGAATAAGCCAGGTGGGTACTGCACACAAAAAGGTTGAAGCACCAAAAGGAAATCATAACTGAGGAGAGATTTTTCAGCAGGTTCTCTCTCAAGCGCAACCATTTGCAAGGAGATGGGACAATGAGGATACACTGGAAACAGCCCAGCAGGGAAGTGATGCAAATGGTCATGGCTCTGCCCATGCAGTAAATATGGAGGGTAATTTTGCAGACCAGGTCATTGTATGTGTTCTGAAGCCTAAAGGTTTTGAGGGTGATGGGGATCCCCTGGGTCAGGATAACCAGGAGGTTGGAGAGCGCAAGGTTGCTCAGTATAGTTTCAGAGGGCGTGACTTTTCTGTGGCATATTAACATGTGGGTGAAGGCACAGAGGATGACTAGGTTCCCTGGGATCCCCACCATGTCCAATAAAATGAAGCCAACCATGTCAAAGATGAACCAGGCTTCCATAACTGATCCTGCAAATGGATGAGGGTAACTGGATCTGTATATTCTGCAAAGCAAAGACGTGCATTAAAAATGGTATGTACATTAAAAACCAGGGAGTTTCAAGTCATATAATACACTTGCAAAGTGTGTGTCTTAATTGCCTTCTAACATTTGGTCCAATCTAAGAAAACAACCTACTAATGCTACCAGTTAGTGAAGTTACTCCTTTAGCTCAGCTGTTAAAAGCTTGTGTTGTGGTACTGAAGGTTCTGGATTCAAACCCGAATTCTGATCTTCAGAAGTGTCATTACTTACTGATTGCTAGGATATATTTTGACCTTCTTAAAGATCCTCATCAAATAAATGGGCTCATGTATCACTAGCCTTGTCCAAGTTGTGAGGGAAAGAGCACCAAGGACCATCCTGAAAAAGCAAATGTACCAAGCTCAGTCACAAGCTTGTACTCCATATGCTCCTTTGATGGCTGTTCAACAGCCTATATGAAAAGGGTTGGTGGTCTGAGGCTTTTTCTTAGTGAACAGGTGTTAGAATTAATTTTTACTGGTCACAATACCAACTGGCAAAATTAATTAATGCTATCTATATGTAGGTCTTTACAGAGTGCCAATCAGTACAGTGTTTATGCACTGAATTCGTTTATAAATGCTACTTATTATTGATAAGTAAATACAGCACTTTACAAGCTAAATTCACATAATACCTCCAAAAGAGGCAGGTAAATATTATTGTCCTTATTTTACATATGGGGAAATGAAGCAGAGGGCTGAAATGACTTGTCCATAGCTATAAAGTGAGTCTGGGATAGAGGCAGGAAAACCTTCCAACTCCTACATCTTCACTCATTCCTCCAGACCATGCTGAACCATACTGACTGGAATTTCTGCACAAAGGAGTGTTTTCATTCAAGCTGATAGCAAGTTTGTTTGCACAGCTGCCAAAGATTTTGCATCCATGTAAGGCTTCTCTCCATAACGAAACATTTTCAAAAGTGGGTGATCAATTAGATTCTGTAAGATAAGAAAACTTGTAAGACACTGTCTGAAATTGATTGTATTTATGGATTAAGATGCAGTGTCTGATGAGTAAGGTAAAAAGTTCCAGAGCAGATATGAGAAGAATGCACTCTCTGTAAAATCATCGCAATGAAAGCCTGCTTTCTGTTCACAGTTTCACTGAGACATAAAAACTGTCATCAGAAAAAAACAAACAAACAAATCCCCAGATTGTTCCAATGCTCCTAGTCCAGTTTCAGCATGAAATGCACTATTTTAATACATCTGCCTGTGTGCCTATCTCCAGCAACGTCAATTTAGAAAAGGTTAATTCCGGAGATGGAGCAACTACAGCAGAGAGAGCACATAAGCTGCTGAGGGTGTTCAGATCCCCAGGGGCAATAGGTTTTGTAACAGTGATTTTCAGTTAATTCAACAGATTGCAAAAAAGTAGAAACACAGAACTTGCGAAAAAATGGCATTTGAAAAATACTTCAAAAGTTTGCATACACACATACCTTGTGTGTTTGGGTCATTGGCCATTTAGAAGCAGGTACCTTGCAGCACACTGATGAGTATACTGAGCATCTCATAAAAACCATATGCCAGGGGTGGTGTTCTTTATGTCCAGGAATACTGTACTTCTAATGATTCTTGTTTCTCAATAAAGAAGATATATTTAGGACCTTCTTATCTGGAGACTCCCACAACATTAACAAAGTAATATTTTATTATTACAAGAGGGCATTGCTTTATCTACACAGACAAGGTTCCTTTCCATCAAAATGCATTTTACAGATTATTGGTAAAGAAATAATGAGACAAAGCAGTTATTTTACCATTATTGGAAAGATGAATACACGTCTGTTTTTGAACTTCCAAGAAGTACAGACCTGGTTTGCCTCTCTTTGGTGAAAGGCGTTATTACCCTCCCACAAGAAAGTGGATATACATTTTTCCTTATCTTAGGTCTGCTTTTAAAGGCCCAATCAAAAAGTGCTTGAATTTCCTCACCTTGTGTTAAAGTCAGTGAGAACTGAGAGTACTTACCACCCAAGCATGACCAGGCCCTAATTTTTATAAGAATAAGCCAATAAAATATTTCCTATGTAAAAACATTATTCAAAATGGTCAATGCCCTTTAAATTAAAATAGACTACTAAGGGGAAATAGACACTGAAAACAAAGCCGGGGCAACAGTTACCAGTCAAACAGCATGTTCAATGAAAAAGGCAATATTTAAAATTATTCTACAATACCTGTGTCTGCAGGAAACGATTCAAGACTTCTTGTTGCAATCTTGTCCCTTCTTTCTCATGAGTTCCAGCAGTGAGACTGAAGCTGGAACCAGACAGATTTCTCTTTATACTTCCCCTCGCTGCTGGTGTGTAATTCAGCTGGGAGTTGATGTGCTTGAGATTAATCCCATATGTTCTAGTAGACATGCATGGGCTGTGGGATGGCCAGAATGGGAATGCAGAAGTCTGCTCTTCTTGAAACATCATGATACAGTTGGACAGTCTAAATTAGAATATGAAAACATCGAAAGGCACATGTAAATCTTCAGCGTACTGGCAAAAGCCCAGGCATAGAGATGCAGTGTTTGTGAGTTATAGCAATAGAGCTATAGGTCTCTTAGTCTTTACATAGCTACTTTTAATTCCATGCCTTTGTGCTTTTGCTTATACAGATCACAATTCTGTGCACCAGCATAGACTGGCATGGTGAGAATCAGAGGCATGGACATTTCAAGATTTCCCCTCGTGTACTGAGTGAAACCATAGAACAAAGCCCAGAAAAGGGAGCAGGGCTGGCTCTACCATTTTTGCCACCCCAAGAAAAAGCTGCCCGGACTGTGCCGCCCCAAGAATGGACGGAATGCCGCCCCTTAGCATGTGCCGCACCAGGCACATGCTTCCTCCACTGGTGCATGGAGCCGGCCCTGACAGGGAGGAGACTGAATGACACCATGTTCTCCAGCAGGAACACAAAAGGAGATTCTGCAAGCCATCATGGGCATGGAAGTCTTGTTTAAACTGCAGGGGCGGCTCTAGGCATTTTGCCGCCCCAAGCACGGCAGGCAGGCTGCCTTCGGCAGCTTGCCTGTGGAGGGTCCGCTGGTCCCGCAGCTTTGGCGGACGTCCCGCAGGCACGCCTGCGGGAGGTCCGCCGAAGCCGCAGGTCCAGCGGACCCTCCGCAGACATGCCGCCAAAGACAGCCTGCCTGCCGCCCTCGCAGCGACCGGCAGAGCGTCCCCCCACCCCCACGGCTTGCCGCCCCAAGCACGCGCTTGGCATGCTGGGGCCTGGAGCCGCCCCTGCTGCTAATAGATGTTAGTCAAAGGACTAGCAGGAGAAGTGGTGTCAGAATTAGAAGAGACAGCACCTGAAAAACAATCTTCCTGTAATCCTTTCAACAGGTGGCTTTTGATGTTACACAAAAATAATTCAAACTAGCCTGAGACTTAGTCCAGACTCTTAGGTTCCACTTTAGGTATAAAAACAGACTATGCTTTGGAAGAATTAATAGGAAAATTAGGCATTACTTTCATCCTTAATCATAGCTGTTGCTACCCATAGTGTCTCAGCATTAATTCACCGTGATATCTTATGGGAGATCCGTGTTTAAACCTTCTGATGTGGCCTTTGGATTCCTAGGTGAGACGACGCTGTGGCACAAAGACTTTATTCTTCAGTGTGCAGACTCAAAATGGTGAAAGCCAGGAGAAAATTACTTTATCTGAATTGGTTTGTCCATTGCTTCCAAATGCTATGAATTGGAGGACATTTTTCCTTTCTGGGGACACCTCTGTGTCTATGTGGGATGCAACTGTGAATTTCTGTTGGATAAGCAGCTCTTTCCAGGTCCCTGTTTGTAGAATGAAAGTAACAGTAAATGATTAACTCTATTAGCAAAAGGACTCTGCAGCAGATTTTGCATGTTCTCCTTAACCTTGGTCAATTAGATTCTGTGGACTAAGTGGCAATCATTAATTTTAAAAAATGCTTAGGGATTATGTAATTAGCTCCTAATAAACATACTGCTAATTAAGCTGTTCAATGGTACATTTACTCTAGAGCTTAATTAGGTCTCTAAATAAATCTAGACAGAATCTCTTCTGATGCAACTCTGTTTTCACAGAGAGGCCCATCTTCTTGGAGCATGCCCTTACACGTAAGAGAGACACTTGTCTGTAAAGAACAGTAAAAGCTTGCACAGTTGTTTGTCTGGTTTTTGCAAGATACCTTTGTAATATGAATCAGTGCATTTAAGTTTCACTGAAGCTTGAGTAAAGTCTCCAAGCTGTTCAATGAGAATATTTCATATAGAATTATTCAAAATTATCCTTGCTGGAGAAATTCTAACATTCATTTAAGTGTTCAAACTCTTGTGCAATATGCCAAAATAATTTTCAGTGTATGTGTTTGCATCCATCAGAAATCCATACCATAGTGTGCCCTGAAACACTAGGGATACTGAATATGGGAAAGTTTGTTTTTCCTCTAGTACCTTTAAAGCTCCAGGCATCTCAAAGTGCTTTATAAAGTAGGGTGTTAAAGGCATGTGGCATAGAGATTATGTAGCCAATCAGGTAGTGTTGTTCTCTACAGTCACAGGAAATGTCAGTTAGGTCTCAGGATTTTTGAGTATTTTTAAAAGAAGTGCCATAAAGAACCATTAACTTTCATCTGGTCAACAGAGACAGGACAGGAAGGGGTGAGTATTATACACATTAGTGCCAATTTTGAATTAAAAAAATATTTTTAAACTTGTCAATTATCATTGCATCTTCTCTTATTCATTGGTATAACTGGAAAGCCAAAGGCTGTCTCTCCTCAGATAGCTGCATGTCCAAAGATAACTATTAGAGCTGAGCAAAACTTTCCCTCCCCCAGTTTGGTCAACCTTTTTGCAGTAAAAATGTTGATGCCTCTCAGTTTCTTACAAAAAACATTTTTTTGCAGGATATATTTAAAAAAAAAAAAACCCAAACACTCAAGATTTCCTATGGATGGGAATTGGTAGTTGACCCATACGAGAGATGGTTGACTTCTCTGAGGCTAGTAGATGGGAAACTTGGCAAGACAAGACGGAGGCTTGAGGGTCAGTATGGCCTCTCAGTGCCTCACTGCATTGGTATATATAGGTTTATGGGTCTGCCCCTACCTCTGGTCCTGGTCCTTTATCTCAAATGGGAAAGGCTCATGATATTACATCTGGAGTCCCCACCTATGGGCCTAACCAAGGATGTCATTAAAAATGGCACTGGCATGATACAAATACCTGCCACATGGAGCTTACAGTACTCAGATAGTGCCCTGCACCCTGAACACAGCCTGTTTGGGTTTGTCCCTAGACTTTTCCAACTCGAGCAACACCTGGCAGCAGATTTAGTTTACATTCCGCAGCTGCAACGCGGGTGATATGTATTTGGCCAGCGGTCCAAGACACCTTCCCATCCCACTTCTGTGTTGATAAGCTGCTCACGTCCCCAATCACTGCATTACTCCTGTGAAAATAACTTATTTCCCAAGTTGGTAATTCATGCTCAAAGTGAATGCTAATAGGAGGTAGCAGCCAATTAGGAACCTAAAAGGGCCTTTCATTAGCTTTAGAGAAATTAAGTACTAATTAAGGAGGTTTAAGTAGATGCCTTCTCCAGGGGCTAATTATGGCTCCATAATAAAGCAGAACTTGATGTTGTGCATCTGGGAAGGGAGAAGCTCATGAAATCTGAATGTTGTCTGCACTAGGGTAAGAAGTGAAGAATGAGGAGCTTAAAAAATTAGTTCTTTAACTTTCTTCATGGAAGCTCCCCCACTGCCTTGGAGAGCAGCAGAGCTGGGGAAGCATCTCAGTGGCCAGGAAGATGTAAATGATGTCAACCCACAGGCAAGGACAATTCAGGTCAGTCAATGCTGTATTCCTAACAGAGGATCATGTGAGCTACTTGAAACATGGCTCTTGGCAGCACTTTCACTAGTCCCAGCAGGAGGGCCAGAGAGAGGAACTGTTGTATGAGCTCCATAAAGCCAGCAAGGGGCAGAATCCAAAACATTTTGGGGTAGATTGTACCTTTAGGCACAACCCTGAGCAAATGGTGGTCTATGAGTTGCACCATCCCAGCAGTAGCCGGAGAAGGCACTGTGCCACCAACGCTGCTCTGAGGTACACGTCCATCCACCGCGCTCTTCCTGCTCTTGGAGAGGAGGTTGAATGTTGGGGTTAAGATGCCACAGTCTTTGAAAGGATGCAGCTTACTGTCTTCACCCCTCATACCTGGCCAGTGAGTGATGGGCACAGGATCTATCCCACCTCTCACTCCCTGTCCCTCTACTGACAGTCAGGAGTATCTAGAGGGGAAAGGGCTGTGCTTTGTGCCAGACTCTGACCTAAGATCCAGGTAAAAGCTAACATTCTAAAGAGGAGATGAATTTACTTTTGGGTCAATGGGGGAAAACAAACAATTGCTGGTCTCTCAGCAGTCGCTACTCAGAACACAGAATAATTTCTGTGTGTTTTCATTGTCTGACCAGAGCTCAATAATCCCTGATCACTGAGGTGGTGAATAATAAACATGTTGACTCATCCCATCATTGTCCTCAGGTGCACACGGGCCAGGATATACCGGTACATTGTTTCCTATGTGTAACAGCATTGTTTGTAAGCCCCAGTGATGCCTAAGCCTAAAATTTGTCACAGCATGAGTACAACCCAGAAGGCGGCAATGCAATGATTAAATGCATTAAGCCTCTGGTATTTTCTAAATAGGATAGATCATGGGAGTGAATTCTACAGTCATGAACATGCTGTTTTATCTTCACTCCAATACATGTGAAAGTGTATCCACGGGATTCTACACTGAACTGCTGACCTCATTCTCAATAGAACCTTTTTGTCAGTGGCCATGATTATAAACAGGAAAAAGAGCATATCAGGAACCCAACAAACAAACCCTCATCTGCAGCTGGTCTATCTGAGGCATAGAGGGGATCCGTCCATGTCACGTTGTCAACACGAAAACAAAAACACTCACGCGCAGCAGCAGGAGACAGAGACCAGGCTTCTTCAGTTTCTGCTGGATTCTCCATGCTTCATTCAGAGGTTCTGAAGGCTCATGCCTGTTGCCTGCAGTGAAACTGAATGGGAACAGTAAGGAAAACAAAGTGCTATTTGTGTACATCTTCTGAGGCAATTTTAAGCCTCAGGTGATGCTATGTCCAAAAGCAGGTAACTTTTTCTGAATGCATTCACCATTATCAGCTCACGCAACAAGGAATCCTTTTGACGCAGGATTAAAGTTAAAGTCTGAAAACTTATGTAAAAATTTAGACCAGTGTCTATTTTAGTTTCCAAGCCATGCTCGAGGTCAACTGCCATTATGCTCACTTTGCACATATTCATTAAATATAATCCGCATACCGTACACAAACATAGCAAGCCTTTTTATCACTACGTGTCTCCCTTCTTTCTCACTGACAATCACTTGCCATTGCCTTCTTGATAAAATGTAAAGTCAAATCAGGCACATATTAAATATTATTTACTTGTCAACCTCACTTACCAAAACCTCCTGTGTCTTCTGGAGAGTTATCCAGACGATATAAAATATAACACTGTATCAAGTGCAATCTGTTTATAATATACATCGATGGATTGGAGCACCATCAGTAAGTACTGGCAGTGTGGGATGATATGATGGATAACCTGGAATCCTAAAAATTAGAGATGGAAAAGATCTAAAAGGAGCCTTTTAGCGCCATCTCCATGTTATGGGCTAGGGTCAAAGCTGTGCAGGTTTCTTGAAACAAAGATGCATGATTTAGAAAACTTTTATTCATAGGCTACATAATAGGGCTGAAGCGGCTAATTTGAGGCTGGTATCCATCTACAAAAGGACAGTGTATAAACTCCGTGTCAACTGAAAGGTTTTAATCCCTCATTTTTTGAAAATTAGGGATTTTAAATAGCTTAGGAGTCTGGAATAAGTGATCAGCTGAGACTGAGAATTTATATGTGCTTCCCCCTCTAGGAATGGGAACACATTCCAAACCTAACACTGTAATAGAGAGCACACTCAGCAATACACAAGAGCCTACAATTGTAACACATTTATATGAAAGAGTCACCTGTCAACTTGCATTCGTCCAAACGACTACTAACAATTATATGGATTAGTGCCCAATTAGCAAAAGGAAGATGTGTCAAAGTGGTTTACGGGGAATCTGTAGACATTTTGCTAAATGCAGCATGTAGATCAGCACCTGTGAAGAGCCTGCATATGCCTTTGAAGACAGAAATTACCTCACATCCATATTTCAATGTCACCACGTCTATTTATTTCTTCTCCTTCCCCACGGGAGAGTGAACCTCCAACCCACTATTTTAAATTGACCTCTGCCCTGATCACATTGACACCAGCAAGATGATACCTCTCAACACTGTGGTTACAATACTGGCATTCATATACAGTACTGGTTTTTGCAATTTATTGAAATGTCAGAAACGTCATTAGGATTTGAGTTATATTCCTGTCTCTGGTATTGAATGTAACATTGGGAGAGTCACTTCTCCTATCTGATTTATTTAAGAAAAGGGATAACACATAGATGATGCAAAACTTAATGGGAGTTGTTAATTATATTGTGGTCTTAGGGCTTGTCTACACTACAGGACTATTAATTTGTGTATCCATACTAAATACACACACCTCTTCCACAGTCAGATGCTGAAGACCTCTCACAAAGCAGGGTATGCCGGGCAGTGGAGATCATGGTGGCAATGGGTCAAGTTCATGGTAAACAAGCACAGACTGGTGGGACCGCATAGTGCTGCAGGTCTGGGATGACACAGAGTGGCTGCGAAACTTCAGATGGATGCGGGACACTTTCCTTGAACTGTGTGACTTGCTGTCCCTGCCCTGAGGCGCCAGGACACAAGGATGCGAGCAGCCCTGACTGTGCCAACTGCTCAAAGGTAGTGACTGTCGGAAATGTCCAGGTCATCTATCCTGGCACCAGCCCACCAGGCCAGCGGTACATTAACCGAAAGGGCTACTTTTCAATGGTGCTGCAAGCTGTGGTGGACCAACCAACATCAACGTCGGGTGGGCGGGCAAGGTTCATGGTGTTCAGGAACTCTGGTCTGTTAGGCAGGCACTTTTTCCCGGACCACAAAATAACGGTTGGGGATGTGCAGATGCCTACAGTGATCTAATGCCACACTGAAAAGGAACTCTTCAACTACCGGCTGAGCAAGTGCAGAATGGTGGTGGACATCAGCGAGAAGAATATCCCCGTAGTTATTGCTGCTTGCTGTGTGCTCCACAATCTCTGTGAGCGCCTGGCTGCTGTTTATGATCAGCCAGACACCCGTGCTGAAGAATATCCAGCGGGAAGCGATATGCATCAGGGAGGCTTTGAGAGCAGGGTAACCTGTGACTGTCCACTTGATTTTAAGAGAGCCTGATCATAAACCAAGTTTTCCCACTTCCCAAGGACGTTTTAAAACTAAGGACATGTTTTAGTAATTAATAATAAATCTTTCGTTGACTTTGCATTTCTGTTTCTTCGTTGAAACATGGAAGCATTCTGTGCTGGTTAAGGTGTGCACTGATGGGTGGGTTTGCAGGAAGGTTACCATGATGGCTGTGGGCGTTGTTGGGGGGTGAGGGGTGGGGGAAGGTGAGTATCTGCCCCTGGATGAGGTCTCTTTGGGAGGATCGTGACTACGGTCCAAATGCATGTGAGGGAAGCCTGCCTTTACATTCGGGGATGTCAGGCACCAGGACCCTACACATCAAGGAAAGACAGCATACACCACACACACTGTCCCTGGTGCCTAGTGACTGCAGTCTGTGTGTGCCCTGCAGTTGACCCTGCCCCAAGTCTGTACCCTGGTAATGTGGGCTATGCACTGTAATTAAAAATCCCCACAAAGTCTTCTGACAAGTAACAGCAAACCGCTTTTAATAATGTTATACACAGTGGGGTTGAAACTTGGATTTGGGACTGGGTGATCCTGTAAGGAAGAACTTCTACAAATTTACAGCGAGAGGTGTCTTGTACATTAGCGCTCTGCTGCGGTGCAGTGACAGTTCTCTCCTTCTTGTCACTTTGGGTGAGGGGACAGGACTTCTTGGCGTTGGAGGCGGTTGCAGATGCACTGCAGGGCTCTCTCCTCCTGCCTGTGGTCTTGCAGAACATCTACAAGGCGCGGAGCGTGTCCGTTTGCTCCTCATTAGACCAAGCAGCGTTTGAGTCGCCTGCTGGTCTTCCTGCCGCCACCTATCCTCCCGTTCCATGTGTGTGCGATGCTGCTGACACAGGCTCTCCTCGACTGTCTCTGCTCTGCCGCCTCCGCTCTGGAGCTGGCCATCAGTTCCTGGAACATGTCGTCCCTTGTCTTTTCTAATCTGAGCCAGCCTCATGGCGGGGCAGTCCGTGAAGGGCTGTGTGATGCGAAAAAGTAGGTGATTTCCTTGAACAAATACATGTTTGCCAACAGTAAACACAGTCTAGTCATTTTCAGTTAAGAAGACCAAACAGGGGAGATCTCGGAACTAGTCCGAGATTTGAATACGCTCTCATTGGAGAGACAGCTGCATCCCTCTTGCACAAAGTCCTGGTAAGCCTTACAGTACAGACTGCTTATCAGATAGTGCTTAGCTGTGCTCTCCTGCTGGAGGCAATGTGCAAAGCAGAAAAGATAAAGACCCTGTATGCTTTTCCTCTGAGGCCTGCAACACGTGGCTGTTAAGCGAGGGTCATTCTTATGCAAAGTAAAACTCTGTTAGCGAGGGTCATTCTTATGCAAAGTAAAACTCTGTTAAGCGAGGTCATTCTTATGCAAAGTAAAAGTCTACCATGCACAATAGTAACAGTACACTAATTCCACTAATTAGATGCAGCACTTCCACAACGACATCACCCTGAGGCGTGTCAGGCGCACACAGAGAGCGGATGTTAATAGAAGCCCTGCACAGACCAGGACCCTACGCTGCCATGCTGTAGAGGCGATGGTCCCCCTCTACCTGAGGATGGCATGGCACCTCTCCCAAGAAACCTCTTGCTGAGGCTTTTCCAGCTGCTCTCTGAGAGCTTTTTGAAATATCCCCAGAGGACTTTTGCTCCATTGCTGTTTGTGTAGACCTGCTGTTTGTTTAGTTTCATATTTAAAAATGTTTATATAGTATTTCTATTTTTATATAAATCCCTGTTTCTTAAAAAATAAATGTTTCCCTGTTTGTAGCACTTACCGCCTGATCCTTCCCTGATTCCGAGTCATCTCTGTGAGGGTGATGAAGAGATCCTGGCTGTCAGTCCTCTAAAGACCCTTCCTCATCTTCAGTCCACCGTCACTGGTGGGGCACTGGTGGCAGACCCACCTAGAATGGCATGCAGTGCCTCGTAGAAGCGGCATGTCTGGGCTGACTTTTTGATACCCTTGTCTTAGGTCCTTCACTTTCACGCACTGCATCGCATCCCGGCTGTATCCTTTGTCTTTCATGGCTTTAGAGACCTTCCACAGACTCCTCGCCCCACACAGCGATCAGATCCTGGACTTCCACCCATGCTGGGGACCTCTTTCTATTCTGGGATTGCCCGACTCCTCTGCTGGAGAGCTCTGCATCGTTGCAGGTGCGATGTGCAACCAGAACGTCAGATTCAAACCGCCCAGACAGGAAAATGAATTCAAATTTTCATTTCCTGTGTGGCTGGCCAGAGAATCCAAGCTCGGACTGCTGTCCAGAGCGTCAACAGAGTGGTGCACTGTGTTCGATTAGCATCCACACTCCACCTGCCGGGTGGAATTAAATGGCTTCCTGGTGTGGACGGTTGAGCGGTTAGTTCGAATTAACGCTGATAAATTCGAATTAAAGTCCTAGTGTAGACCAGGCCTCATACATGACTGGATGCTTTGTCAGCAGGAAGATTTGGTATCTGCCTCTCAAGATATTTTCTTTTTTTCTTTGCTGATTAGAACAAGTTTATCCTGCTGGACGCTGCATGTTCCACTGAGAAAAGTTTTAAATAATAAAAAAAATCCTTAAAAACAAAAATAAAACAAACTCCCTCCACCCCCACCCATAACATTTCATTGTTTCCTTAGGGTGACAGGTTTGTCTCACGTCACAAAGTTTTAGATAGAAACTACCGATTCACTGCTTTGTCTACAACATCTCACTTTAGAACTTCAGAAAACACAAAAATGTGTATGTAACATTAGTGGTGGCTGTATGTGACAGATGACTTAGTCTTTAGAGCCCTGGCCCAGATCACGTGGCTGGAGCCAGGAAATGAGTTTTCAGACCCCAACTCACTATTTCCCTGCATCTTTATCCCAATGGAAAGTGGAAGCAGAGTGGATTTAAAATGGTACCATTCAGATTTGGTAGCATGTTGAACTGGTATAAATGACAAGACAAGGTGCAAGGCAGTCATGAATCAGGCCCCCTCGGTTTCTTATTAGCACTGTACATCAGATCCTTGTTACACAGGGCATCTTAAATTTCAAGGGTTTCCCTGAAAACAAATATCCTGTAACATGATCAGCTCCAAATAAGACAACATATAATGGGACCAATAAGAATAAGCAACTGATACAATTGATAGCACAACAGAAACAGAATAGTCTATGCCTGATCCTGTGCAAATTCTTTTTAACCTTTCTGCGAAAGTATGTTCAAGGAAAAAAATATGTACTGGTTTTTTCCAGTATTTATGTTGAACTGTGGCCACAGAGTGTCCCACTAGGAGCAGCAGGGTGTTGATTAAGAAATGAAGCAGGATTTACATTGGAGACCATTAGTACTTTTACATGATGGCTCCAGATAGTTCGTGGCAGTGAATTCACCCAAGGGAATATGCTGTTGGTTTTGCAAGCTAAATCATGATGATGGGAATTAGGGTTTGACAAGGTGCAGCTGATCGTATGGCTGTACCCACAGCATTTACTCTGAAGGATACACGGTTTGGGCTGAAAACTGTACTGGCCTCTGTCAACATGAAGAATTTTCATTATTGTTATGGCTAATCTAACAATGATTATTATACTTGCTACTGTTCTTTATGCTCATAGCAAGAGTTTGTTATAATGTTCCGGCTGCTAACAAATGGTCAGGCTTTGGTTCGCAAGAGTAACATGACCGAATGGAATTATTCTTGTCTCCCTCTCAATCCCTTACCCCAGAGGGAGATAATAGAAGAAACATTCAGATACAAGATTAAAAATGTGAACCATCATCAAGAGAGAAGGAGGATGGTCTGATGGTTAAGGTATTGGGCCCTGATTCAGAAAAGGCAGATTCTGTTCCCAGCTCTGCAAGACATTTATTCTGAGATTTCAAAAATTGGGATGCTGATAATACTTCTGTAGCGCACAGGAGTGTTGGGAGGATGATTTCATTTGCGGGATACTTACATATTTGTGAGCTGCAATGGTGGGATATTTAAAACAAAAACAAGCTCAAGTGTAGGCAAAACTGTAAGTAAAAGCAAAGAGTAGCAAAAGGAAAATTCTCTCTGACTGAGCTACAGTTGGACGAACCCCCGATAATAAAATATAAACTGAGTCAGAGAACCAAAGATAAAAATACCAACCCAAATCTGTATTTGGCTAACAATGCATTCTATTCCCTGGACAAAGCTGCAGGCTATTGAGAAGTAAATAACTTTGGTCGTGATTCAAGTCTAAACAAACACAGTGTTGCACATCTTTTCCTATGATTTCTCTCAGATTCTTTCAATGGTATAGGATTAATTAATTCTTAAAACAGATGTCCTCAAAGCTTGTGAAGTGGCCCTGAATCCAAATGCAAGCTACATCTATCTATCACATCCAGTCAGTGTGATGATTTCTTTGCAGTTTGGCATACCCATGACCTTCCTACCAGTGAGATTGCTTGGTCTGTTGCTCCCCCGCATGGATGCACGAGACATTTCAACCCAGTCGTAATTCTGAAAGGAGTTTATTCTGAGAAATATAAAAGATTAGAGCCTAATCCACACATCCCTTTGAATATAGAGTTTACACAGAAGAATATTTCGGTCCAGAGACTAGTTCTGTCAGCTTCTTCTACAATTCAGCAGGAAAATTACACATCAGCAGTCTGACTTCCAGTACAATACAGACCACAGAATGTCCCCAACAGAATTCCTTTTGAAATAGAACATATCTTTTAAAAAAACCCATCCAATATTGATTTAAAAATTGCCAGTGATGGAGAATCCACCACGACCCTTGATAAATGGTTAATTACCATCTACACCTTATTCTTATGTTACAATTATAACTATTTTTACATTTATATGTAGTCTTGGAAGGATTTGATTTTTTAATTGGTAAATGCTGGTAAACATAATTTCACAACAAACAGATATTGCCGTTGATAGTTACTGAAATTTACAGACAGGCAAAGTAAGAAAAATGCTGTTTATGAACTTATACTTGGTTTAAGACTATTAACTTGGTATATTTTGACATGCAGTGGTGACAATGTGTGTTTTAATGGTTATAAAGCTCTAATTTTTTGAATCCCAACATCTACTGTCATTAAATAATTGCACTACTCCCTCTATTGTCTGATCCCACCTCATAATTTCCCACAACTCTGAAAATTTAAATAGATAAAAATCGGAAAAAAAAGTTTAAAAAAATACTATCATATTTATCCATCTAAATTATAAAAAATTAATAAAAATTTAATTCTTCCAAGCCAATTTATATGTCATCCTACATTCCAAGGGAGCCTAAAGTACCTTTAAGTACCACATATGCCAACATGGCAGAAGCACATTGCTTGCTACTAAAATGCAGCCACCTCTGGGGCAGGTCACAGCAGCTGCTTAAGAATGCACAGCAACACTGCGAAAGAGGTTAGGAAAGGAAGTGAAGAATAACTTAAAAGTTAAACTGTACAAGGAATTTAAAAGGAGGTAGAAAATATTTAGCCAACTTGGAATTTTGGCAGGACCCAGGAGTTAAAACCATTAACACTTGTGAGATCAGGGAAAGGGCTTTGTGTTTTTTTAGCTTTTTTGTTCAGTGATCACAAGTAAACAAGTTCTCTGTTTTATATCAGCTCTGGAAGACTTCTATCATTCAGTGCAAGTAGACAAAACATACCAATAGGTGGTGAGACAACTCACCTGATGAGTGAGTGAGTTTGTTTTTTCAGTGGCTTGCTGAAAACTAGAAGATACATGACAAAACATTTCATAAGCTGCTACAGAGTCCATCAGTCAGCTCAGCATGTGAGATGGCTGAGGAAACCCAGTTCTGCCTGTAATTACAAACTGCACATTAGTACACTGGACTTGAAGCTCTGGGAACATTATTGCTGCATCTAGTTGACCATCACCCCTTGCGAGTCCTTCACTTGATTTGGCTCCCAGATGAACCAAGAACACAGACAAATAGGAATATTTTCCAAGGTAGCATCACACAATCATCCATTGCTCAATTTTGGGGCTCAGATAAATCTTTGTCTCCAAAGTTATTAGAGCAGGGGTGTTGACTCCCCCTCCCCCCTGCCTGTCTCAGGTTACAGACTCAGGTACTGTCCAACACCTAAAGTCATCCCCTGCTCTCCCATCCCCCACACAGACAGTCCCTACTGCATCACAAGGGGTGGGCAAACTTTTTGGCCCAAAGGCCAAATCTGGGTGGGGAAATTGCATGCAGGGCCATGAATATAGGGTTGGGGTGCAGGATGGAGTGTGGGAGGGGGTGCAGGAAGGGGCTCAGGGCAAGGGGTTGGGGTGAAGGACGGGGTATGAGGTGTTCAAGGGGGCTCAGGGCAGGGGGTTGGAGTGCGGGCTCCAGCCCAGCACCGCTGACCTGGAGCAGAGGGCTCCACGCGCTGCCCTCATTTGTGGATACCTCCCCCGAAGCTCCCATTGGCTGGGGTTCTCTGTTCCCGGCCAATGGGAGCTGCGGGGGGTGGAGCCTGCAGACAAGGGCAGCGCACAGAGCCCTCTGCCTTCCCCCAGGGGCTGCAGGGACATGGTGCCAACTGCTTCCGGGAGCAGCGCAGGGCCCACGGCGCCACGGGGGTGGTGGCCCACAGGCCATCATTTGCCCACCCCTGTATTAGAAAGACAAGGTAGGTGAGGTAATATATTTTATTGGACCAACTTCTGTTGGTCACCAAACCTTGTCTCTGTAATATCTAATACTGTATCCTGGGACCAACACAGCTACATCAATACTGCATACATCCATAGTTATTGATAGATGCAAGTAATAATTCAGAATCTCTCTTCTCTAACTATTTGGGGATGGTTATATTACACTTGCTGGCAGTTAATACATCTGCTGGAGCTTAAGGAGTACATCACAGTCTGTTTAAATTATCTTTTCAACATACTGTTTAAATAGAAAGTCGTTATCCTTAGGAGCAGTGAGTCAGCTTTAGGCAAACTATACAGTTCCTTATAGCATCCTTAAATCAACACCTCTTACTTTCCTGCAGTAAGCTTCCTTCCTATAAAATTTGACAACATACAAGACAGATAATAACTGTACACGTTAAGGTGACCTGACATTCCCTTAAATTACATTGTGTAAGTGGATAATGGAGACTGACAGCTTAAATATTTCTTTCCCTTTGAAAATGCAGGTTTTGTAAGCAGCTTAGAAAATATGGATAGAATAACTGAATGTGGGCAGGAGAAATTATAAAGGCAGGTGCTGAATATCACTGGGATTTCTATATGCAGGGAAGCAAAACATCAGAACTTAATGTTGTTGGCTAGAGAATATAAACCACAATGCACAAGAGCATTGCAGTACAATGAAAAAATAGTTAATTTAAATGATGGATTTCAGCTGTTAGTTATAATAGTTAAAGGAGGAAACCAGTGGTAAGTTGCTTTTCATTGTGGCTAAAGATGCTGCAACAGACAAGAGCCACTTACGAACTTAATGTTGGTATCTGTGTTGCCTGTGAACTCACAGCAACACTGAGGACAGAGTGCAGGATCCTGCCACTTGAGCTAATGGAGATACTCCCTTGAGCTTTCAGCAATATAAAGCTTCTGACACACAGCTGATCAGTCAGAGGACAATAGTACTCCACTAGCCAATACATTACATCTATATAGATGCATTTTCTTAAGTTCTTGCAGTTTCAGGATCATGTGGCGTTCACAAGAGTTCAGTTCCATTTTCACATCAGTGTAACAAATCCATGGACTAGCTAGAACTTTTCCACTGTCACTTTGCTGCCCTAACCCTGGGCAAAAGGGGCTGCATATTGGCAGCAAATCCTCTCCTCCTGCTGCAAAAAGCACAGACCCCTTCTTCCTGTGCTTAAGGAGAATCCCTATGACACACAGCTGAACAATTCTGAATCTAGAGGGCAGTAGTAGAGGACACAAAGCTCACAAACTATATGCAATAGGAGAAAGAGCGACGCTTTTGGAATCTGGAACTCACTCAGTTTACCAATCAGGTGTACAAAGGCGGCTTGAGGTTCAGTTCTAAAACTAGGCAGATGCTCCCACTGATGAAGTGGGCATGGAGATATTTCAGAACCAGTTTTCCACTCCCCAGTATCCTGAGGTTTACTAGAATTTTCTTTTGGCAAGGCTAGTAGTAAGCGCATTACGCCACCTTTAATTTAATTTACGAGTATGAAAATAAAAACTAGAGTTAGGGCGGTTCACGGAAGTTCATAAATCCATCCTCCTTCCTGCGACTTTTCATGATCAAGGCCTGAGTTACAACAAGGCCTGCTAATGGCATTGCCAAGTGCTATAACTTCTGAGTAGCTGAGATTTATACAGATAGGTTTCCTAAGAGGGCCACCTCCTTCCTCATAAAAGCTGCACGTCAGCTTTGAGATGCCAGCCAAGAGACCACCTGCCTTATTCTGATTTATTATTTGAGTCATCTGTTGCCAGTGAATTCCACCCAGAATAAAAGCTGTTTATTATTTATATTGCAAAAGTATAGGGATCGCTTTCAAGTGTCCATTCTGAGAAGGTTGGCATTGGGGAAGAGAGGCAATATATGCAGAGTCCTCCTTATCAGAGTGCAAGATACAAAAGAGAGGGACTGTCTGTGATGCCACCTTAGAGGGAGAAAATTCAGAAGCTGATGCATTATTTATAGTCAAGAAGTTGCTTAGGATTCTGATCTTTGTGGATGGAATAATAAAAAGCCAGGGATGTACCAGATTTACAGCAAATCACTGCTAGTATTCTCAATATAAAGAGATATCAGAAAGTAGTGAAAAATTTAGTATATTTTTTTCTGTAATGTTAAAGTCAGTTTCTATGTTTTGAGTTCCACAAGTTGCAACAGGTTCATACTACTCACACAACTAAAAGCAAAACGAGGCTGAAACCACCATCTCTTACTTGGATTTGTTCTAAAATCATGCAGAAGTACAAATTTTGCCCAAGTCTGATCCAAACCATAACGTGACTTAGGTTCAAACAACCTTTAGCCAAGTTTAACTGAAAGGTTCATCAACCTTGGCAAACCGGGTCCGAGTGTTTGTGCAGGTGAGTCGCGTGTGGTTTTAATGTGAACATTTTTCACTGCTCCAACCCACTTATTTATTTATTTTTATGACTCAAGCCTCTTCTTTTGGAGTATATTGTAAAAATAGACCTTGATAGAGACTCAGAGATTATCGTAACTGGAGATAGGGTATGGGTTTGTTGGGTAAAGGTACTATAGAATGGAAAAGGAAGGCCTCTGAAGGGTTAACTTGATATGAACCAATGAATTTTAGAGAGGATACTTGGTGTAACATATTCACATTTTATTTCAATAAACAATCATAAATAGTCAAGAACAGAATGACAAACACAACATACTGGAGACTCTGACATTTCAGACTCTACCTTTACTTGTGAGTTTCTCATTTCATATTACTTGTCTATCCCCTTGTTATATATTAAAAAAAAAAATCCACAACCCACAAAGCAAAAAATCCCATAGCCAGTATCATAATCCAAACAAACAACATTCAGACATATTTTACATTGACAAGGAAGATGTCAGGCTACCTGCTGGGTGAGCAAATGAGGATCAGCTCCTACAGATGAACCTTTAGAGACTTCCGCAAATGAAATTCCCACATCTAACTAGGCTGAAATCTCTTTCCCTATCACATTATTAGTTTATCCTCTGGGCTCTAACGCTTCCTATTTATTTTTTTCTAATAAAATAAATTGACGTTTTATTGAGTTAAGTTTTAGAACATCTTTCATCACCTCTGCTTAAATTATTTACCTGATATTCTTCCTCATCATCTGCAGTGAGTTGTAGAATTTTAGATTCTAATAAAGAAAGAGTTCATTATTTATTACATATAATTTGCCCATTCTTCATAAAGCTGAGATTGGATAAGGCATTAGTCATACTTAACATACAAACTTGGGCAGATGCATCATTTATGCAGAAGAATATTTTCTCCTACCACTATGATTAGTTAACCTTGCTAGAAGTAGTCTACATCAGATTATAAAATGTGTTGATATGAAAGATGGTTTTTAATATGTTCTTGTTAAGGGAATGACACATGAAATGGCATGTCACTAATCAAAGTGCTCTAATGGGATGGAGTTCAGGCTGTCTAGGGTGTCAAAGTGAATAGAATTGTGGTATGCTTTGTGGTTATTGCTGTATTATAATGTTATACCAAATGACAGCTTGTGCTGTGATCAGTGTTCGGGCCGGATACAAAAACCCATTTGCAGTGGATGGAAAGATTCTCTTTAATTTCAGTGAGGTTTGGCTCAGATCCTAAGCTCTTAAATAAATTAAGCAGGATCAGACTAGGTCAATACTTGAATCAAAGACCTTTAAAGGAGCGTTTAAATGCAAAAGGAAGTGTTCTGTGTACACTAGATGATATTCTTTCCTCTGATTCAGTACTAGATCTATAACCTTGCAAGGTGTTAAGGAGCACTATGTTTCCGAAGACAACATCCTTCAGGCGACACATCATCCTTGAAAGATTTATTGATACTGTATATTAGTTGGAGTTTGGCCTGGGCATTGGCTCAGGTGATTATCTTCTGCCTACCAAAATGGTCTTCTCTAGTTATGGATAAGCGTACACAGCAAAGACAAACCTGTGGCGGGCCCAGGCCAGCTGACTTGGGCTTGTGGAGCTCAGGCTGTGGAGCTGCTTCAATGCGGTGTAGACTTCCAAGCTCGGGCTGCAGCCCGAGCTTTGGGACCCTCCCACTTCAGAGGGTCCTACAGCCCGGGCTCCAGCCCAAGCCTGGAAGTCTACACCACAGTTAGATAACCCCACAGCCCAAGCCCAACAAGCCTGCGTTAGCTGGCCCAGGCCAGCTACAGGTGTCTAGTTGCTGTGTAGGCATATCCTGTGTGGGAAAGGGGACTATTCTTCACTTCCTGTCCCAAATGAGTGTGTAATGTTGTTGTGCTCCGCTAAATAGTTGCTGGATTTCACTTTAGAAGTGGCTGCATGTCAGTGCATTAATCTCCACCATTATCAGGCTAGCACCTTTTAGCTGGCTCTAAATTAATTACTCTTCTGTTTAGTTTTGTTATTTCAGATGCAACTTCAGCAGAGACATGTGGCAGGTGCCAGTGGGTTATTTTTGCCTGAAATCTAGTGAAACTCTAACCAGATTCTTCACATTGCTTACTACCTATTCCCCATACAAATCGAACTTCCACGGGTACTGTATATTTTCTGGAGCAATCTTTTGCATTAGACTCCATTAAAATTTTGCTGAGTTACTAAATATGTACTCCCTGGGCAAACAGTTTGCCTTAGAACTGCTACTACGGTCAGAAAAGAAAGAATAAAGGGTGGAGGTTCTCACTTTCCCATGGGAATATGATTGATACATGGCACCAGCTATGCCCCGATATATTCCCTTTGCCTATATAACCAGCTAGTCTGGCTTGCAAGTCATTCAGATCAGACTCTCACCAATATTTAACATTCAAGTAACTCCAAGTTTATCTGCTGTCGCTCATTTGTAAATTATTAATGTTTCAGGATTCAATATTTGTTCTTTGCCTTCCCACACCATGAAGAATGCTCTCTTAGGGAAAAGTCTTTTTATGTCACGTGGTGGAAAGGACAAAAAAAAAATCAGACCCCTTTTCCCATGCCACAGAATTTGTAGGATATCCATTTCTAGGTGTTTGTTACTGACCTTTCATTCCTTCTCCTGCATGTTTCTTTCCCAGCAACAGATGGGATGCCAATTTATTTTTAGCATTCTGCTTGTTTTGACTGAGCCCTAAAGCAAGTGTCCTGCATTTAAGCTCTGTGACTACCTTGGAGGCTAAGAAGTTAGGCTCAGAGCTCTCTGCACAAGCGTCTTCATGAGTAAGTGAGTAAATAAGTAAGTGTGTGTTGGGTAGTGAGAGAGTAACTAAATATCCTTGACAAAGTGCAATTGAGGAAGTTATATTATACTGCTGCTATTCTGCACTTCTATAGCACCTCCCTCAAGGAATCTGAAATGTTAACTGACATCCCTGTGAATTAGTTATTATCCTGTTTTACAGGAGGGAAAATAACAACAAAGAGGGGAAGTGACTTGACTGATATCACAAAGTGACTCACTGAGGAAGCCTGAAGGCCTGACTTCTGGTCCAGAAGTCTAACTGCTAGGCAACACTCCTTCCCACTAACAAGCAGAAAATGACAACTCGTGGGAACTAGAAAAGGATGCATTCTCTGTGAATAAATGGAATGTTGTGGTAAAGTTTCCTCAAGTCATAAGTTCCCTGCAGCTTGTGAGTATTCAGACCCAGGCTTTTTGTTCAAACTAAGGTCAAGGTAAAATAAAATTCTTCCTGAACTAAACAAGGACCTTGAGTTGCTCTTGTTAATTTGAACAGGACACCCAGAAATGATTTGGGGTAACAAGTCAGTCTGCCTGTCATGGTACTGTCCTGGGACTCAGTTTTTAGTTGGGAAAGTAGTTTGCACATGGTGACAGTTCTTTAGTCTGAAACACAGACCCCCTGTGGGGCTTCCATATATCAGCTGTCCAACATACATGCTTGTGCAAATGGAAAATAAAGTTCAATTAACTTTCATTTTAAATTCTCACTCATCTCTTCACTTCCTGCTTTGCCCTCTCCGATTCTAGTTTGTTTGTATGAGGACGATACATATGATTGTAGCTATTTAGACACTCAGCTAGGCCTACCCTAACAAACCTGAATTTTTGCTTTGTTCCTGCCTGATTAAAAATGTTGCTTTCATGATTAGCGCCCTTTTGAAACCCAGCTGTGAATCTGTCTGAGCACTCACTTATTATGACTGAGCTATCCAGATTCATTCAGGTTTTGGCTTTAACTCAAAAGGTACCAAATAGCAAACATTAGTTTGCATCACATTTAGAACACCCCACTGTGCATGGTCCTATTAAATATTTGGAAAATGTTGGTCTTGTTAAAGATATTAAGACATGAAAATAGAAGAAATGTTCTCTTCTGCTTTGTGCCATCCATGGTAGGCCTAGGGCAAGGCAGAGTTGTGCTAAGGGAAGAGGTTGTGAGTCTACATTTTACATACACTTCACATGAAACAAAAAACCTTTCCCAGTATTTGGTATTATATTTCTAACATATCTGGCTTACAATAACTAAGACTAAAGCAGCAAAAACAGGTCAAACTCTACTATACACTATCATGAGTACTAAACAGGAAGGCTTTCCCCAGAAAGAAAAGTGTGCATATGAATTCCTTCTTAATTAGCAGGAGTCCTTTTATTCTTCCCTAAATTGACTCAACAGGGATCACCTATGCTGATCAGCTACAAGCCTGCACTGCCACTTTCACCTATTCTAAATAGGATATCTTTTAGCCATTCCACCTTAAAATATCCAGTGAAGTTCTACCCACCTTTCATTTTTTATTCACTTCTGAGCATGATGTGTGACGATGTGGGAATGTTCTTAATGTTTTCTCTGAATACTGTGTTGGTGCCTCAGTGTCCCCTATGCAGTTCTTAAGTATCTAGGTGGTGGAATAAGGGTATATGGTTGCTGCAGAGCAAAGGGCCAGTGTACCTAAATGCCTGATGCTCTGTCTCCTAGCAACTGATGGCCTCCCCCCCCCAAAAGGTGCCAACTGAAGGTGTTGGAGACAAAGACGTCAGGCAACCTCCTGGCCCCGGAAAGGAACTAAGCAGAGAAGGAGGGGCTGCAGGGGGACGAGGAGTGAGGGCAGACGTGGGGGTCTGCCTCACTGGGCCCCAGAATGGACCCGGCCGAGGGGTCCGGTTCTCTGTACCTACAAGCTCTGTTTTAGACCGTGTTCCTGTCATCAAATAAACCTCTGTTTTACTGGCTGGTTGAGAGTCACGTCTGACTGCAAAGTGGGAGTGCAGGACCCTGTGGCTTCCCCAGGACCCAGCTGGGGCAGGCTCGCTGTGGGAAGCACATGGAGGGGCAGAGGATGCTGAATGCTCCAAGGAGAGACCTGGGAGGTGAAGACATGTGAGCTTCTTGCCCTGAAGATAGTCTGCTCCAAGGGAGAGGAGGCTCCCCAAAGTCCTGACTGGCTTCGTAGGGAGCAGTTCCAGAGCATCGCCCGGGGACTCCGTGACAGACTGTATTCCGTTTTAACAATAAAGGGAACAAAACCTCTGGGTTAGGGGGATTGGCTAGTAACCGAGGCTAGATTCATAAGGGGGTTTTAGTGTAACTTTTCTACTTTACATAAATACTTAGTCACTGGACCAGAGAACGTGTGAGATTGACCTTATAGCTTGGTGGCTAGGTAGGGTGACAAGACAGCAAGTGTGAAAAATTGGGACACTTTTGTTTGTAGGGGCGGAGAAGAGTATAGTTGCATATATAAGACAAAGCCCCTAGTATTGGGACCTTTCCAATAATATTGAGATGTCTGGTCACCCTATGACTAGTGCACTCACATGAAAAGTGGAAGGTTTGGGTGCCTGTCCACCTGCACAAGTAATAGTTAATTAATTGTACATAGCAGGGCAGCTTCAACAGGAGAGACTGAGAAATACCCCTCCAGAACATCTTATAGCCCAGTGGTTAGGGAACTTGCATAGGAAATGGGAGGCCTGGTCCCACCTCCATTGGGTCACAGAGGAAAGAGAGCGTCTGAGAATGACTTTGTCGTCTAAAAGTTTGAGCACCCATCTGGGGGCTGGGAGACCCAGGGTCCAGCCCCATAGCTCTTTCATTATGTAGCCACAGAGGAACACTTTTTCAACAGGAAAAACTGTGTGAGTCCCACACGGGACTATCCCAGAGCTCAGTGGTTAACATACTCACCCCTGCTGAAATTCTTTCTCTCCACCAGTGAAAGGGAGGAATTGAAGCTGGATCTCCTAACACTGCAGGCAAGTGATCCAACCATTGGCTTTAAAGCTATAAGATTGGCTCCTCCTCCAATTGTTTTGTATGGAGTGAGGTGGGACCTAACTCATTCCCTTCAGAAGTGGCTTAGGCACCTAGGCCACTGGACTCCAGGAGATGAGCTTCCATTGGTGGATGGCTAAGCAGAACTAGGTGCCTCTCTGCAGTCAGTCTATCTCCAAGAGAGGGACAGGGCCTAGCAACCACCCTGGTAGTTGGCGTCTCCCATTGGCTAGCTTAGGTGTCTAGCATTGTTAGGCATCTATCTCTCCCCATTCATCATACAGAGAGCCTAGACATGGAACATGGCTCTGTGGATGGCAGTGTTGTTCCTGTGATTTTCTAGGCACCCAGAAGGTAGGTGGTGTGACACGCAGCATTGTAATGCCTCAGTCCCCTTTGTGAATGCCAGGAAAGCCTAAATGTTAGACTTGGGGAATAAAATGGCAGTTAGGTGTCTAAGTCCTACTTGTGAATCCAGCCCCGAGTCACCTTTTTCAGTTTGTTATAATAATAACATTTTCCCCTCCAGTTCTCTTTCACCTATTTAGCGTGTTCAGTTCTATGTCAGAACAGTGCTTTGGAGACATAACCATGTACAGCTCTTTGTGGCACATTAGTCAGCACACAAAAGGTTTTTCCTCTTTAATGGCTTTTAATAATTAATCTAATGGAGAAGCTTTGATTAGATTCTTCACTCAGAGGGTTAATTAGGTATTTCTAAATAAGTTACAAAATTGGGGTTTTTTGGACTCAATTTGTTTTCCTTTTCACCAGCTATAATACTCAGTTCTCTGGAAAGCTCTTGTTTGAGAATTGACTGGAGGTAATTATTCCAGACAATTAAGAGCACTAAGCAAAGTAATTTAATTTTCTTTCCCTCCCATTCCTTTCCCCCCCCTCCAGAAATGTGAAAGTCTGTATACCACACTATCAATAAACCCCCCTTTTAAAAGGTTAAGTTGGTGAAGTATTCTATTAAATTAGGAGTGCCGAGAATCAAGTGAAATCCAGTAAAGATATCTAGCAGAGTAATGAAGTCACCCAGTGAATGAATGGCTCTTTGTTCCAAAAGCTTCCTTGTATTCTGCATACTTAACAAGGAGAGAAGCAGAGACAGCAAGTACAAAGACATAAACCCACTGAGCCAAATTCATCCTGTTGAAATCTGTTGCTACAATAGGGTTGTGCTTGGCTACCACTAAGCAGGTGCACAAGATGTAAACTCAGCAGGACTAAATTCAACTCCATTCAAGTCATTGGGGCTGCACCTGTGACATATTTGGCTAACTCTGTTTAACAAGGAAGCCTGCATGTGCCTGGAGAAAAGAGAGAGCCTGAAACCAGTCAGAGCTTTGAGATATTAAAGTAAGAGATTATGATTTATGTTTTGATAGCTGATTCCTAGTTTCCCTAGCATCCTTTTTGGGAGCAGCAAAGGGGTAGAACATTAACAGAAATATCTGTAGTTTATAAGTAGCAATGGGCCAGGCTCAGAAGTTCTGTGTGGTTCAGGAATTTACATCACTTGCTGGAAACCCTTGAGTCTGATCAAACAAGGTTTGAAATTCTAAGAGAACGATGTTGTTTGCAGCATTTCAGTATTATTCCTGCCAGTCCTTGGCAGAGTCAGGGAGCCAGTGGAAAATAAAGTGGGCTGAACCTTCTTTTTGACCCTCTCATCATTCTTGGGCCGGCTCTTATTTTGTCAGGATCCAGGGTTCTTGTCCTCTAGCAATAGACAGGGGCTTAAGCAAACAAAGCTCCAAACTTCCTGAGGATTTCAGGGCCCTCAGGTTTGACCCATTGTAACAGAGAAAGGACGCTCTTGGAGTTTAAAACAGGCCTCAACTTTCCTAGAGTTCAAGGGTGTTTTGGGAATTAAGGGCCAGATTTTTAAAAGCATCTAGCTGCCAAGTGGTATTTTCAAATGGGAGTTAGGCACCGATCTGTGTTAAATACTGTTTAAGATTCAAGCCTTTGATTCAGTGCCCCTTTTGTTTGTAAGACCTGCAAACAGTGGGAGGCGACTCTCAGCTCATTGTAGCTCCTACCCACTCAGACAGGGATAATCTGGTAGAGCTTTTGTCTAGAAAATAGTAGGGTTCAAGTTTCAGGTGCCCTTAGCGCACACACAGCCACCTATTGGGACAGCTTCAGTGAATATCCACTAGTGATAGAGAACTTGAATATCTCCTGGGTCTTTATGCTCACATTTCATACCACAAACTGTTTTATGGGACAGATTAAGGAAATGCCATATGAGGCAGTCTGGGAAATATGTAGAATTTAGGTGTTCCCACGGTTTTCTACCAGAGCTCCTTCAAGCCAGTACAGCTATTCCTGTGCTCTGAAACTGTTAATTACACCATAGGAAGTGTCTCTTACTGATCTAATCTTTGCTACCTCAAGGAAACCCAGGAGGTTAGCGTTGTTTTGCTCAGTGTGGTTGAACAAGTCTATTCATTCATTAATGCTCCACGGTATAAAGTAAGGTGAATTAACCCTCCAGATTGTTATCCTTTTTCAACAAAAAAAACTTAAGAAAGTAAGGGTATGGAATAAACAGAGCATAAATGTCCACTGCTAATTTGACAGTTTCTGGACTTTTAGTGCTAGTTGGGAAATATTTGCAGGTTTTTCCCCAGTTAAAAAAAAATGTTTATGAAAAAAAGTTTTGCTTTGTTTGTTTGCTTGTTTTGGTCAAAATTTATCTTTTACATTTGCCAAGTTTTTATCAATTTTTTTTGTTTTTGTTTTTTGTTTTTCATTTTTTTTAATGAAAACCTGAAAAAAATGATGAAAATAGATAGGTCCTGTGGAAATTTCCATTTTGACTGAAAAGCCATTTGTCACTGAAAAGTATTTTTGATAGAAAATTTTGACGAGCACCAGGAAGGTAGAACCTCCTGCGCACACTCAGTTTTGGTAAGAGGATTTTCCCAGCCCCAAACCCATGGTGATGATTTTGGGTCCAATTCAGATGCAAAGCTTAAAGGGACCTTTTTTGCCAGATTTGGTTACTGTGTGGTTCAAGATGGCAGTAATCTCTCAATGACCCGGCTTCCACTTCTCAAGGAGATGCTGGACTTGTGGTCCAAATCTCCCATGTTGTCCCCACCTCTAGTCAACCAACATTCCCACTTTCTTCTGTTTGTTGGTTTCTCACAGAATTGCCTCTGTGCCTTCTTCCGTGTGGCTCTCTGACTAATTAGACTTCCAGGGCCGGTGAAAGGATGTTTCGCGCCCTAGACGAAACTTCCACCCTCCCCTGTCCCCGAGCCCCTGCCCTGAGGCACCCTCCCCTCCTCCCCGTGGCAGCTCTCCCCCTCTGCCCTGAGGCACCCCGCCCGCCCCAGCTCACCCCTGCTCCGCCTCCACCCCGAGCACGCCGTGGCTGCTTCACTTCTCCCGCCTCCCAGGCTTGCGACGCCAATCAGCTTAGGCGCCGCAAGCCTGGGAGGCGGGAGAAGTGAAGCAGCCACGGCATGCTCGGGGAGGAGGCGGAGCAGGGGTGAGCTGGGGCGGGGAGTTCCCCTGCGTGCTGCCTCCCTCCCCCTTACTTGCTGCAGGCGGCCCTCCCCGCGCTCCCCTGCCCCAGCTTCCTCTGCCTAAATGCCGATGGCAACTGGGGCAGCCGAAGATCCGGCCGCCACGGTCACTGCCGAAGAAAATGCCGCCCCCCAAATCCTAGCACTCTAGGCGACTGCCTAGGTCGCCTAAATGGTTGCACTGGCCCTGTAGACTTCTCTCAATACACCCACAAGGCTTCTTCCCTGTCCACTTTTTCATCCCTGCTTTCCTGCCTGCACATCTACCAACGTGATATATGCCATCATGTGCCAGCAATGCCCCTCTGCCATGTACATTGGCCAAACCGGACAGTCTCTACGCAAAAGAATAAATGGACACAAATCTGACATCAGGAATCATAACATTCAAAAACCAGTGGGAGAACACTTCAACCTCTCTAACCACTCGGTGACAGACTTGAAGGTGGCAATTTTGCAACAAAAAAACTTCAAAAACAGACTCCAAAGAGAAACTGCTGAACTTGAATTAATATGCAAACTAGATACTATTAACTGTGGGTTAAACAAAGACTGGGAATGGTTGGGTCATTACACCAATTGAATCTATTTCCCTATGTTAAGTTCTCCTCACACCTTCTATGGGCCATCTTAATCATCACTTCAAAAAGTTTTTTTCCTCCTGCTAACGATAGCTCATCTCAATTGATTAGACTCTGCCTGTTGGTATGCATACTTCCACCTTTTCATGTTCTCTGTATGTATAAATATCCCCTGTCTGTGTGTTCCATTCTATGCATCCGAAGAAGTGAGCTGTAGCTCACGAAAGCTCATGCTTAAATAAATTTGTTAGTCTTTAAGGTGCCACAAGTACTCCTGTTTTTTTTCCTGCCTATAGCGATTCTAGTTGATTTGTATAAAAAAACAAAACAAAAAAACCCCCAGTTTTTACTGTTCTCTTTCCCTGACCTCTGTCTACTTGTCTGAGTTCTTAAACTGCGAGGTCCTCAGACTAGTGACCACACCTTCTTGTATGTCTGGAAAGTGCTCAGCGTGTTATGGCCCTATTGCAAACAAGTAGTAAATAGCAATAATAAAGCTGAGGCAGCTTTCAAGATTTGGATGTCACTCAATTCCATGCCCTAGCCTGGATTAAGCCTAGAGTCCAAACCTAATCCATATCTGGATCAAAGCTCTGTGACTCGGTTAGAAAGCAGTCTGAACCAAAACACTGGATCATGTTGGGAAAATGTGGATTCAGATTAGAACCTTGTAGATTAGTCCCTTTTCTCTGTATAAAAGCAAATGGAGCCACAGAAGCAGCAGAGCAAACCGTGCTGCTGAGAGAGACAAATCTTACACGGTTACAAAAAGTCTTGGCTGAACTCACAGTGGAATGAGGAGACAGTAAAAATGAGAGGGATTTGTCAGAGCTGGACCGTCAGAATGCCACAAAGCACATTAAAAATCTTTAATTATTTGAGCTCAGAAAGGGGACACGCTCACAGCTCGCACATTAATTTTAAAACAAACTGCTTTGGCTTTGCTTGTGAGAGTCTATTGGAAGCCACTGTGGTTTTAGGGAACATTTATAACCTGATGTATGTCTTGTTCCTCCAGAGCAGCAATAGATCTTGGACAGTTATAAATGTGGTTTCCCGAGGGAGGGCAGGCCAAGCAAAGACAAAATGATCTTGGAACACTTTCCCACCTCCATACCCAGATGCAGAGCAGCCTACAGGTGGGTGGCAAGCTACTAATGCAGAAATCAGATCCATGTTCAGCAACTGGTGAGAGCACTGGAAAAGCCAATACTGGGAGGCAACATGGTGAAATGAATAGCACAGCCAGTTGACTAGCAGGAGTCTTGGATTGCATTCCCAGCCCTCCTTGTTACGGTTGAGGGACTTCCGAGAGCCTCAGTTTCTCCATCTGCAAAAGTGGGGGGAGTAATTGTCCCTAATCATCTTTGTAAGCACTTGGGCATGATTCAAAACACACTGAAGTCAAAGGAAAGACTCCAACTGACTTCAGTGAGTTTTGGATCCAGCTGTCTGAGACTTCTGAATTGTAACTGCTCAGTGTTATTACTTATTGTTGAAATTTTGCTTCATTAGTCTGATTTATGCTCATTACTCCTGTAAAAAGAAGGAAATCTAAAAACCTCTAAGTAGCATTACATGCTTTTAAATATTCCATTACATTCTGTATGTATTATTCACAGAACACATGACCCAGACAGTGTACACTAAACACAATCCATTAAATAGTTCTCCCTCTCAGTTAATTAAACATAGCACAATGTTTAGAAATTGTGGAGTTCACTTTCCACAACAGCTAATACACACTCCCTTCAATGTCCAAAGTTTTGCTCAGTTTTAGCCATATAATAATTTCCTACGTCTCTTTGAACATTTTCCACCATATGTTCATTATTCTTTTTCCTTTGCAAAGGCGGCTCATTTCGCACACACGCACACTTTAGCAAACTGTCAGTGTTAGGCTTGAAACCAGTGCAGACAAGAATAAACATAGATCTACTATCTGAATTAGAAAGAGTAGATACAGAGATGTTAGAACTTAATTCTTACAACGCTCCCACCCATGAGAAAAGGTTGTGGGATCAGGCCCTTGAGTAACAGAATGTTTGTCTGCACTAGAGTTTTTTAACTCAGGTTAACAGATTAGCCTTCGGTCAAGTGGCAAGACATTTGTTCACGCTGGTCTGGGCATTCCACAAACATTTGTTCCATGGCTCAAACATTCATGGTTTACCTCAGGGTAGAAACTGGAGGGGAGCCCTCCATTCCTTTGGCATAGACTTCTGATGGTACAATGATTTTATTCTGAGCTATTTGAAATAGTTGCTAGAAGTTATGACTTTTCATATATTTTTTCCCCAATTAGCCTCTCTATTGATGTTTGAATTAAGAAGTGCTGTGCCATACATAACTGCATCCACACAGTCTACTCTACAATATTATACTGTGTGCACTGCATAAAAATACCGCTAGATGGCGGCTAAAACAAATTTTGTTTCTATTTTATAGTAAACTTTTAAATATAAGACCGCACATTTGGTTTTAAGGGAAAACCCTTAAAAGCTACTGCTTTTTCTTCTACTGCCAGAGCTCAAAGTGATGTGGATCAGACTGGAGCACCATATCAACATTTCTTTGGGGGCCTGATAAATTTCTGCACAATATACACTTTGAGAAAACATAGTTGTAGCCCCAATAATTACTCATATAAGTAGCCTTACTCACACAAGTGGTCTTTATTTTTGCAAGTGATCTCTGTGATTAATAGGAGTACTTGTATGAGTAGAGATTGAAGGATCAGATCTAAATTTTATAACCATTGGAAAATTAACCTTCTGAGCCACTACAATGGCTGATTCTACTGCACATGGTGAACCTGAAGTAACAGCCCTCAGAACACACTGTCTTCATTCATCTCAGCTGTGATGCCTGTTGACCCTGAAGCCTACTGAGAACAGTTTGAGTCAGTTTTGTTAACAACTTCTTCTAATTTTAATACAACATACTGCAATTGTGCTTATCCCTTGTGCTCAGGTCAAAACGTAGCAAAATTTAAAAGGCACTGGACATTTATATGGCTAACAAGAATAACCAGAGTAATAATAGTTAATGCTAACAATTTTTGGAAGAGATATTCAAACTCTTTCTTCAGGCCGTAAGCCAGTCTCTGTCTGCTAGGAAGAAGGAGTTTTCTTTTTCCTTCTTCTGAATTATCTGATGCTGGTGATTGTCAGAGACAATGGGTCTGATCCAGTGTGGTATGTCCTATGTTCCTGTGCATGGAGTATCATAGATGTCAGAGAAAAAGAAGACACATTAGGTCAAATCTAATCTATAACCTGTCCAGTTCTGGAGTGCTCCCAACATTAAATTCTGCAGTGTTTTGTCCAGTCCACTTTTAAATGGCTCATGGTACAAAGCTCCCAGCACATCCCTTGGGAGACTACTACAGAGTCTCATAGTTCTTATTGACTCTGTCTTCCTTGATTATTCCAGCCTAAACTTCAGTTTCTTACTTTTACCCTGTGACTCCCAGTTATATCCCATCACCCAAAATGAGTCACAGAGAAGTGGGGGGAGGAATGAGAGAAGCAGCCATTGGGGGAGAAGGAAGTGGGGGTTGGGTGAAGAGAGGGTGTTGAAGCAGAGGTGCACTCAAAGCAGGGGCCTGGTGATGGAGACCCACCACCTTCTTTTCACGTTGACCCCTAACACATTTCATTGTCCGTAGCACACTCATTTAGAACAAGCCCTGCCAAATTGCCAAGCTAAAAACAAATAGCAGCACCTTTAAGCAGTGCTGTATCATTTGTCATTCCATGCACCCTGTTTGCTTCCAGCTTTTTCAATGTCAATGAGCAGCAAATGAGGCAAGAGGGGCACATTGTCTACGCTGCCCATCAGCATGTAACCTCCATCCGCTGTGGTTGTATGGCTTTCCTCTGCCAGGGCTTCTGATGCTGCTTTCTGTGTTTTAAAGAGAAGGAATCCACAGAAGCTTTGTAATATCCATAAGTAGTAGGATGCATAATTATTGTTAATTCTGATTTGTATTACGGAAGCACCTAGAGGCCCTAATCAGAACCCCGTAGTATTAGGTGCTGTACAGACATCAAATAATAATAATACCTAGTTCTTTTCATTCATAGATCTCAAAGCACTTTTAAAAGGAGATACATGTTGTTATCCTTATTTTGCAAATAGGGAAACAGACTCTAAGAAGTAAGATGACTTGCCCAAGATCACCCAGCAGGCCTGTGCCAGAGCCAGAAATAGATTCCAGGTCTCCCGTTTCCCAGTACAGTGCCTGGGTCACACTGTATCAATAAAGAGACAGTCCCTGCACTGAAAAGTTTACAATCATGGGCTCTGACCCTGCAATAAGCTCTTCATGGACAGGCCCTTGCTCCCATACAGAGCCCCCGTGAATACAGCAGGGTCTGGGCGGGTGTAGGGGTGAGTTCTGCCTTCATGGAATAAGTTGAGGTTTAAGATAGTAATCAGATGCAATGGGTGCATGAAATATAGGTGCAAGTGGTGAGAGGTGGAGGTAGTAGAAATATGAGCATATTTTTACACAGATTAGTTATCTGAACAACATAACCCACCACCTGCCTAGCTTCTGTCAATTGGCAGCATTCTGTAGACATGCTGGCAGAAGGAAGTCTTAAGGAGGGATTTAAATGAGGCTGAATTAGTGGCTGTGTGGATTTCTTCCAGGGAGTTTGTGCTACTCATCAAGTCAGGTGCTGCTCAGTGTGTGTAAGGGTGGCAAAACTGAGCCTTAATTAATTATCTTGGTTTTTTTTATTGTGGTGTTTGGTGAGCCTTCTTGGCAGCCGGGGATCTCATCTCTTTGATCCAGAAGTGGTAATTTATTGGTCAATTATTCATCCAGGCACCATCAGTCACACTGGAAAGGGGCATTGTGATCTCATCAGTCTAAGTAAAAGTGACACGGAAGGATTTTATCAAGTGAAAGGGGAGCTGATGGATGGTGATCTTTACTAAGTCAGAGAAATATTGATTCAAGCCAATATAGTATCTCCTCCATTACTATAGCACCAGCTGTAGCACGTAGAGACACTGCAGTATTGTTAGTGTTTTTTACGTGATGAAGAATTGCCTTTCTGTGCAGCATCATTTCAATGAGGAGTGTTGCACTGGGACATTAACTGGTTTCTTATGGACATGTTAGTATGCTCTCCCTCTCATTGTAATAAGAAACAGGCAAAATGAACAATTATATTCCTAACTTTTCCAAGAAAGAAATGGAATGAGATTGCTCCTCCTATAAAGAGAAATCCTACAATGCAGGATAAAGGTGGTTTTTTTGAGATATAGTATTCTCTCATGGGCAGATCTTATCAGAAGCGGGGACACTGTAAGCAACATCATGTATGGGAACATCATGATTCCATCTGAGTTTGCAGGAACAACATCAACACATGGTATTTTAAGATATCACAAGAACATGATGCTGGAGGAGATGTATGTCACCTTGTGTTAATTCTGCATTTTAAATGGATCCCACTGAGTAAAGGAACTGCTTGCACGAGTAATATCAGCAGATCCTGATGGTATAAGCAACAGCATAGCTTCTTTAAATACACAGGAGAAGCGGCACTGGCATTCCTAATAGTGGAACTGCTCATTCATAGAGGTGATGGGTAAATTCATCTAATTCAGAGGTTCCCTCTTCTCTGAACAAAGTCCCAATGCCTAAACAAACCGGAGTCTGCAATGGACACTGGATAAAAGACTTCAGTGGCGATTGGATCAGGTGCTATCTGAACTTGTGGGATGCACAAATCTCACAGGAACAGGATCTCTTCTGATATTTTGGACCCTCAGCTTCTGGTCCTGGGAAGTACAGAGAAAACAATGAGGGGAAAATGACGATGGAGTGGCGGCAACTGCACTTAGAGCTATTGAAGTGGCTGCATTTTATAAATATGAGACAGTCAAAAAATAAATCTACATTTTCCCCAAATCATACAAGGTTATGATTTCATTCTGGAGACCATTCAGTGGTTACAGAAAGCCATTTATTTAATCCAAAATAGTTCATCTATCCCTACATTGTTTTTATATTACTATCACCTCACTTCTAAGGCTTCCATCACCATAATAGCTAACTATCTACCCAGCTCTCTAAGTGTATTTTAAGTTCTTTCCCCAATTATGCCCATCCAGAGCTGTAGGCCATAACATTTCAGACACGTAACAAAATATATACCTAGGCACCAGCAGCACAAGCAAGCGGAATGAGAGCTGAGGAAAGTACGTAGAGTTGCCTAACTTTGATGTAACAAATAACTTGTCATTACCTGCTGGATGCTATAGAGAGGTCTCTTTTGCCCTTGGGACATGCTCCCATTAGAATTAATGGGAGAATGGTGCACACTCTCAGAGGCAAATACATCTCTCTAAGACCCCAGTTTTCAGAAACTTCTGCACAGGCTTTTCCCACAACCCCCAGACATTGACTTCAGTGGGGCTTTGAGGTAGTGCAAGGTTCCCTTTGCCTGGATATCATTGCAGAAGTGGGGCCTAAATGTTGAATCATAGGAGAGGCCCTGGTTCAGGAAAGCATTTAAACATGTGCTTACTTTTAAGCATGTGTTGAAGACTCACTGACTTCCCAAAGAGGAATTTTTCCTCAATCCAGGCCAGAGCGTGCATTACGTGACCAAACTTCTTCCCTTCTGCTACTGTTTGTCTTTTTAATTTGAAGGTCATTCCTGTGCATTTAGCTGAAGCTTTTGTGTTAATGACTGATACATCTTTCCTGCTATCTAACATCCTTTCTAGCACCAACATTATTAATGTGTCAACAAAGTTCTCCTCATATTCATCAGCAGCAGATGGTGATAGTGGAGGCACTCCTGATTTTAAAATTATCTACCTTCCATAAAGAAAAGAAAGTGAGAAGATTAATCTTAGGCCAACAATGCCTCAAAGTCAACGCCTGTCTCCAGAAGTCATTAATAAGATGACAACCAAATAGCAAGGCTAGTGTAAAAGACCTTGATTTGTGTTGACAGAAGGCAGAGAACCACCATGCCATGTTTTTATTTTATCAGGAATTCAGCTGCCTTGTGCAGGGTACAACAGAGACTTTGAATTCCAAATGCTGACTGAGAAGCCTTCAGTGCAGTAGACCACACATGTAAATGTAACTTTGCTACAAGTAATCAAATATAGCTGAAAGATCAAGGGGATGGCCTATATTTATTTATTTATCCATTTATTTTATTTTATTTTTTGAAACCATCTCAGAATCTGAGAAATAAGAACGTTAGAATCTATGGATCCATCTCACCCCCCTGCTGTCAAACAGGTGCAACGTTTTGCCCAGAATTAGGGCTGGATTTATGGGTAAGCAACTCAGGTGATTGTCTCAGGTGCCAGAGTTGGGGTACTGTTTTTGTTGTTAGTGACAAAATGGAAAATTGAATGTTTGAAGTAAAATAGGTTTACCTTTGTTTCAGGTATTCCATATGTGGATTCATTTTTCACTAACCTCCTAGAATGTTCTGGACTTCTGTAGAATCTTATGGAACCTTCCTGACTTTCTGAGAACTACATTCTCCTCAAATCTTCTAGAATGTTGTCAGCCATGCCCTTGGTTGAATATAAGGGGCAGGGCGTTGCCAGTCAGTTTTATATGACGGGGATAAATCATGCATGCAAATTTTGCATCAAAGTCATGAAATGAGCTACAAATGCAATAAAAAATAAGGTATTCCAAAGTTTAACAGAATGGATGGGGAGTGGGGTGGTGGTAGCGAAGACACTCCTCACCTGAGGCGCCATTTGATCTAGGGCTGGCCCTGCCCAGAATAGTCTGTATTTCAGTGGTGGCTGGAGTAATCCCTAGCACTTTGAGGTCACCTGAGATAGCAATACTATTAATACGATGTCTTGGCTCTGTTGCCCTATTAATGCATCATCAGTTACAACAATTAAAGGGAAATTTAAAAAAAAGGAAAAAAAAAGAAAACAGCTGACTGAAAAAAGATTTCGTAGACAATTATTCAATTTTCATTCACCCTATACTCAGTCAAAATCCTAGAGACTACACTGGGAATTTGCCTGAGTAAAGACTAAATGAAAACTTTATGAGGACTTCAGGATCTCTTCCTCTGAGTTTGTTTCCAGTAAATGGGCCAGATATCCATAGCCTGGAACTCTCCCTAGCTGGACTAGACGTTTCTGAACTGCTAGGTGTCCACCCATGCCTACAAATGCATTATGTTGCTGAATTTTCTTAACATGGGCACAAAGGCAAGACAAGAGATGTCATTGTATCAAAGACCTTGTCTACCTTAGAGCAGCAGCAGCCTCAGTGCTCCCATCCATCATAGAAATGTCTTGTGCAAACAGCCTCCTGGGTTCTGTTTGTGTTCTTGCTGTCATTGCTGTAGAAGGTAATGGCCTGAGATCATTCACACCATTAGTTTTAATATATTATAACAGCATCTAAGCTAATCACAGGTGTAACTTCATTTGCAGTGCTCACATATGCTGAAATGTCATTGCTTCATGTTACTGGGAACGAAAAGCTCTCCATTACCTTAAGGAGCAGGATGGATGTATTCCCCCCATGTCTCCACTGGAGGTCAGTGCTACATTGTTTACTTTTGTCTTTTAGAACAAAGGAATTGCAAAACTGTGACATTTTAAGGATGATGAATGTTTATATTTTCAAAGATTTTTATCAGTTTTACGTATAAAAATAAATCTCCAAATTACCCCAAATCCCTAGGTATAAAGGGATCCTTAATCCTTAAAAACATTTCTGTTGCTGTAGGTGACATTGCCTCAGTATTTATTTAATTATGTATTTAAAGACTAATAGAAATGCTAAGAGAAATGCACTAGGTGCCCTTGCCATAGCTTAACATATGTATACGAAGTGCAGCAACACACTTTAAGATACCACCATTGCCAGTAAGGAACCAGAAAGCTCAAATCTCTCTGCAACTTTGTAATGTACCTTGAAGGTCATCAGAATTGGGCTGTTTCAGACCGGGGTTGGGGGGAGTGAATTCCAGCAAGACAAGGCCCTGTCAGCAGTGCCTCCCATTCCCAATTTAAACTTAACGGGGCTCCAGCTCGAACAGCCCTGCTGATCCCAGCTGTGTATCTCCTAGCACATGCTAGGAATTCCCTATATTTAGTATAGGGAGCATGGCAAATATTGAGAGAACATGGCCTAATTATCAACAGGAAGACAAGTTTGTATATATACATGCATATACACATTAAGCACAAATATTGTAACAGTGATCTAGCCTAAACTGGTCTATACTATAATCCTGTTCACTCATTCTAAATATCCTGTAACTCCTTGTATATGCTAAAGTAAGCATTTGGCATAAGCAAATAAATCAAAATACATTTGTTCAGTGTCTTCGCACAAACTAGAAAAGTACCTTCACGGACCAGTACCTGAAATGCGAGTATCCAAAACAACAACAAAAAACCCTCCCCAAAACAACAAGTTCAAAAACTAAAACTAAAGGGTTAAATTTCAGTAACATGTAAAAATGTGTAACCTGTAAAATCATGTTAATAATTCCAGTTAAAGTGTGTAACTTAAAAAGCACATCTTCTGAGTAAGGTAAATGTAACATCGCTTCAGAGAACTGCTCTTCAAAAACTAGCATTATATAAAACCTTTTTCCTGTACTATATTATCAAACCTAACTAGCATTGGTTATTTTGTGTCTTAAATATATTTCTTAGTCAACCAAAGTGGGGTCAAGCAATTAACTATACAATTTTTCAACAGTCCCCTCCCGCTTAAAAACTTACTAATAAGAATATTATGCATAGTACAGATTCTGCTGCCAGTTACATCAAGTAAATGTGGAATGACTCCATTAGAGTCAGTGGACTTACTCCAGATTTACACTAGTGTAAACCAGCATGTTTAGAGTGTGTAGGGAAGGGACCTCTTGCAGATGATTAAGCACTTGATGGATTTCAAAGGACAGGACATGTTGTGCGTTTGTCATTATGATTGTTATTATCTAATGAAGAACTCTCTATTATTTCAGCTAAATTATTCCCAGCATCACTGGTAATTCTAGTGCCCCATTTATTAGCTCTTTGATTTGAGATGCTGTATTATATTTCAGTGATTTGAGTAAGTTCTGGTCTTCCTCCTTGGTCATCTGAGTAATCACGCTGACTGGAGTGGGCACCCATTTTAGTGGGGCTTTTTACCTGAGTTAGGGCTGCCCCATTGGACCTTTTGCTATGAAAAACTAAACAGGCAATTTAGAAAAAGAGCATCAGGAAATGCACTATTCTTGCATGCCCTGAAAGATAGGCACAAGGCTCTGTCCTGAACTTTTACCATTGAGTTCTTTGGGAGCAGGAGCAGGGATCATACAGTCCAGTGCACCGTTATAAGTATCATGTTTGTCTATGGCACTGTATGAATGAATTAGTACATCATAATTATGTTAAGTGGTTCTGTGCTCACTCACGCATGCATGGCTCAATCCTGGTAGGTGCTGAGCACTTTGGCTCCTTGACTTCAGTGGGGCTCTTCATGTGTTTCAAGTTTAATATGTGTTGAAGTGATTTGCTGCATGAGTACCAGAGCACTCGGAGCTGGGGTGTGCAACTTTCTCTTACGAAGGGTGCAGGTTTTAGCCAAATTTGTGGCTTCCCACTGAATGTCAGATTGTTTTTTGCCACATGATGTGTCCATTAACCAGCAACAAAGTATGTTTAGAGAAGATGTAAGATCCAGATCCGTGGGAGCAAGAATGCCAGCAATGTTCTCTCCCTTTATCCCATCTCTGTTACCCTCACATGCCCTGGCGACTTTACTGATAATTTGTGGCCTTGAACCTGCAAATCCTGGGACAGTGCACAGAAAGTTGCGTTAGTCTGTAGCATGCCAGAACTAGTCTGTGAGCTCATGCATAGGTGCATGTAAGGTTAAATGGTAGGCATACACTTTTGCACTGACTAGTAGTCTTCATGTTCCTGCATACTCACTGCCTTGCTCTCTCAGTGTAAAGAAGAGGTAGTGTGTGGATGGAGAAAGGGAATGTTTGAGGAATCTCCCATTGACTTTGATAATGGGGCCAAGATTTTACCCTTGATCTTATATGATCCTCCTGCTGCTAATGAGTTGCTTAGTCACATGCCTTAGGTTTTGTCCACAGGGGAAAAGTTGCTCCAGTTTAACCAAATAGATTTTAAAGAGATCTAGCTTTATCAGTGCAACACTCTAATATTGAGTTGGTAATTTACCAATGAAAACTAAAACCAATTTAAACAACAATTAATCTGTCTTAAGTGTGTCTATATTAGGGGCCTGGATTGGTTTAAACACTTTGATTTAAAATTGATTTACTTAAACCAGTGCAACTTTTCCACTCTAGACAAAGCCTTAGCAGTGGATCTTATTAATGCATTATTCTTAATGCTCATCTGCAGGGTAAGTGCACACATTAATGCAGAACTGGGATCAACTTGGCTTTATGTCATTTCTTTATACACACAATATTCCACACCCACGCTGTGCAGCAAGTCTCCTCTCTCATATGGTGATCAGATGGAGGGGGCCAGATCCCACAGAAGTGAATAGAACACCTACTGCCCTGCTCCTCTTAATGAAAATGTTAGCGTGGCAAAGAACTTTTAGGAAAAAGAACTCTTGATTGTGCTCGGTGGATAATTTTCTGAACCTAAATAATATGTTCATCTCGAATTGCTGATGAAATGCAGGAACCTTAGTCTAATCCTGAAGCATGGAGATTAGATCAATGCATTAAAATAATGAGACACACGATCAGAATAAAAATGTATTTGCCTTTGAGTTCTCTGTAATATTCCATGCTCAAGGAACAGTCAGACAGCAGTTCTGCGAGCACAATGCTCCTTTACTGACCTTTAGAGTTACATGCTGAATCATGGGGGTGGGTGACATCTGTTCCAGACATCTTACCATAAAGATTTAAACTACAATAGGGAGGATATTCTGTTCTTGGTTGAACCTTTTAGCAACAGGGGGAATGAAGACTCCTTCTCTGGATGAAAGCAATTCTCTCTTCCCCACCCCGCCCCAAAAGCAGCAACAACCAAAATTATTGGTCTTCTAATGGAAAGCCTGCTTCAAGGATGTGAAATATTATGATGCATCTTTGTGCCAATATGCTTTGTTTAAGTATCGCTAACCATGATTCTTATGTGTATTTAGAATGAAACTTTCCTGGTCAAATATAGTTCCTATGTTGCAAAGATCAAAAAGCTGGGAAGAGGAGGGGCAAGGTAGATGTTCAACTAGCTTCAAGCAACTATTGGAGTAAATGGTTGTAAAGTCAGTTCAGGAAAATGAAACAATGTAACATTTTAACTAGTGCACTACTGTATATAACACATGCTGTCTTAATGGGGTTGAACCCTAAAAAAACATGAAACACTACCTATCTAGCCACTATTTCCATAGTATTTTAGTGCATTACAATCCATTAAAGGAAAGGTAAGGTAAAATATTACTCCCTTTTACACATGGGGAGGTGAGGCACAGGGTAGATTAATGGACTTGCCAAAGGTTGTGTAGAAAGTCTGTGGCAGAGTCAGGAATTGAACCCAGAACACTTGAGTGCCAACACAGTGTCCTACTTTCTAGACATTCTTCCTACCCTATTGCCTCTATTGTGGCTAAAGTATCTAACATTTAATTTGCAGGTAGGGAAGATCATGTAGGTAGTGAGTCCAGTCTAACCATTACAGAAAGGGTCTGGTCAGTCAGAGACAGACTGTCCTCTTGCCAGTGACTGGACCTATGTACTTCATTTCTCAGTGCCTCAGTTTTCTTATCTGTAAGATGGGTATATTGATACCTTCCCCATAAATGTGTTGGGCAAGGTTTTGGCCTAGTGATTTTGAAGACCTCCGTTTTTGGGTGCCCATAATGAGGCATCTGAAAAGAGCACGCTCTGACAAACCAGGCTCCTTTAGGGCATCTCAGGTTGAGTGCCCAAAATCACTAGTCACTTTTGAAAATCTTGGTCATTGTATCTCTTAATTAATTGTTGCAAGGCTCCAGGGGATCCCTGAAGAGCCAAGTTCTATTATTTATCTATCTGTTTTCTATTTAACAGTCACTCTAAGAATCCATGTTAAATACCCCTTGAACACACACAACTATACAGAGAATGGTATAGAGAATTTTTGCTGTAGCTTAAGAATGTTCAATAAAATATACCTCCTATCCACCATGAACCTTCAATAAGAACACACACCATTACAGTTAATTGATCATTTCCATGGAGCAGAACATTATCAGGATTATCTCATTTATTCACATTTTTCTCTGACTTTTTAAAAAGAGTAACATCTATCAAAGGAAATTTCTTTGTACAGTTTGATTTCTTTTCTTCCATTTAAAATTATCTCCCCATCTACAGTGCATTTATTTGAAGGAAATACAAAGTAAGTTTGAACATCAGCTCCGTCCTAATCTGCACCATTATCAAACAAGTCACATTTTGCCAATTAAAAGTCAAACTGTTATCAAGGTCAGCTTGTTCTCATACATGACATTTTTTTAATAGAAGGCATAGATGTCATTAAAATCATGTTCTTTCTCTGAAACATGTTTAAGCTGAAGACTTTGCATGGGCTTCAGTAAGAGAATTCTTTCCATCGGGTGTGAACTTTATTTGTACTGATGGTGATGAGAGCAGTATAAGAACCTGAAGAGAACAGAAGGGGATAGAACTGTGATACCTTCACTCACATGTGTGGTGTGATGGTGTTATGCAGTATTCAACAGGAATAAGGGTAACCCAATCTGGCCCTTTTAAAATCATTCAAGATCTGGTAAATGTAAACTGTGCCTGCAATTCTGCAGTTTCTTGATTTAGAACTAAGGCTGTGCAAGATAGGTAGAGTAAAACTGGGAAACTCGCAACATTACATATATTTTGCTTGAAAAAATATATATTTTGAAGTGAGCTTCCAACATGGAGGAGAGTCTATTGCTGAAACCGCCGGTTACCTACCACAGATATCTTATCCATAGTCTGGAAATATGCTTCAAATGATAGAGATCTTGGAACGTACCCTTTGAGTGATGATAAGAGTTGACTAGTTTTCCTGCATGCAAGTATCTTATTGCATCCACTTAGAAATATATTAGGGTGAGCAGACAGCAAATGTGAAAAATTGGGACGGGGATGGAGGGTAATAGGCCTGTATATAAGAAAAAGCCCCAAATATCGGAACTGTGCCTATAAAATCGGGACATCTGGTCACCCTAAAATATATTTGTGTGAGAGAGAGAGAGTGAGCGCAAAACTTAAATTTGGATTGAAATTCTGTAAAATTCCCTTTTTCTTCTTCCACCCCGTTTAAAAATGATCCTTAAATGTTTGCCTTGATGCCCTGGAGTTCTAGGAAAGAAAATGCAAATAATGTGACTGTTTTCCCAAGAAAGCAATTAAGAAACTGGGTTAATAAGAAATCAAGTTGTTTGTAAATTGTTACTTTCTAAAATGTGCTCCAGGGAAATCACAATCAAATAGGGCATTGGATTTCATGCAGACCTTTGCCAGCTGATCAGCTCCACCTATGATGTAAATTAGATCAATTAAAAGTTATCTGAATAAAATGACACATTTTTTAATTTGCCATGTTTAGCCAGAGAGATTTTGTAATGTAACGATTAGTGGTATCAAGGAGAATATGCTTTGTTTGAGAAGATGCCTCATGCTTTCTTGTGTTTCTATATCTGACTGGATAGATTAAAACCAAAATCAGCGAGATGGTATATGGTGGAGGTGAAAGTTAACCTACACGGAGTGGTCAGAAAATGGGTGTGATTTGAGTGCAAGTGGCAAAATAAAGTAATTTGGTTTGATTGGACAATGAGGACTTGTCTACACTGTGGATTTGCACCCATTTTAGCCATTGGTAGCCAGTCAGCAGTGTAACTTCACCAGTCAAAGCACCAAGTGTACACAAGCAAAGACATTATTTGCACTGGTGAAATTTACCACTTCCTGAAACCAAGATGTGTTTCACTGGTGAAAACCACGGCTTATGGCAATGGAGTTTGAAATGCTAAAACTGCACTGATGGGTAGCCATTTGAGGCTAAAAACAGCACAGATCTTCAGGATAGACAAATCCTCGGTGCAGGCCTGATTCTTTTCTTGCTTACACTGTTTTCACAAGACTGTAATTCCATGGCGTTATTCCTGATTTACTCCATGTACCGGAAAGGAGAAAATCGCTCAATGTGATGTTTGAGGTATTGCTGGGTGTGATGCAGCATATTAAAAATAGGGCGGTCTGCTTTATTAACATTTACCTGTTCGTTAGTTTTGTCCTGGGACACATTTCTCCCTGTTCTCTTCATTGGTGTGTAAGTTGCAGTCTTTTGTGCAAACACTGAATAACAAACAAGTGCAAATTAGAGAGAGGCCTGTGCTGGAGTTTCTGGGTTCAGTCCCTGCTAATGCTTTGTAACAGTTACCTATCACTAGAGGGGGATGCGGCACACTTAACCAGTGTGTTACCGACTTTGCTGTGTTGCCAGCTCTTCTGATATTTGGTGTTTTTTCTTAAGCCCCGGCTTCTGGAGACATAAGATTATGTGAGAATTTCAGACTATATTCATTTTAAAATAGAACAAATTTCTGGTCATCATGGTTGTGGAGAATTATTTGAAAATGTGCCCCCTAAAGGCTCAAAAATATTTTTTTTTTAAATTTCATGATTTTTAAAGCCAGTTTCATGATTTCAGGGGAGCCTGACTCGTGATTTTTGAACAGTTGGGCTTGGCAATAAGTGCTATTGACTACCGTGCCTGTTCTTTTGCTCATGCAAATATGTACTTGCAGCCTGTAAAGAAAAACCCAAACATCCAAGTGGTGCAGAACATTCATAACAAAAGGTGCCTGGGCTGAGATGTTGTTACAAACTAGATGGTTGAGGGAAGTCAAAGCAGAACGGGGACAGAGAACGGTGGGGCTTGAAGTCGTAGAGTAATTTCATGGCAGATAAGTAGAAAACAAGAAGTTAGTTGAGTAGGTGACTTAAATGTTGTATTGTTACTACAGTATGTGGTGTGTGTGTATATACAGACATAGCTATGGTACAGTGTGGGGGTGGGTGTGTGCGTGCGCAGAGTTGCATTCATCCTAACATATAAAAGGTTCATGGAGCCACCCTTTTTTATGTATGAAAAAAGTCTCTCTCTTGCACACACACACAAATCAACAGAAGATTATATTATTGCCAGGACACATTCCTTTCTCATTGCTCCCTCCTATAATTATTACAATTTGTTTCCTCTGAAATCTCCGTAAAGCTTGACAAACACTGAAGTTATGGTGAGCTACACAAAGGCCTCCTTTGCATACTAAAGACATTGTATTATCACTTTGGGAAAAGGGCTATACAACTACTGCAAGCTTCCTCCCAACTCTTGTCTCTGTTGATTTTACTCCTCCTTGTCTCCTTTTACCTGTCTTGATCTCTTGATAATCAATCCAGCCAAGCACACAAGTCACTCCCAGGTTGATTTCTCTCCACTGGAAGAAGTGATTCTTAAAATTAGATTTTCAATGTATTTCATTGTTGAAAATTTTAAAGACTCATAGACTTTAAGGTCAGAAGGGACCATTATGATCATCTAGTCTGACCTCCTGTACAATGCAGGCCACAGAATCTCACCCACCCACTCCTGTAACAAACCCCTAACCTATGTCTGAGCTATTGAAGTCCTCAAATTGTGGTTTAAAGACTTCAAGGTGCAGAGAATCCACCAGCAAGTGATCCGTACCCCACGCTGCAGGGGAAGGCAAAATCCCCCCAGGACCTCTGCCAGTCTGCCCTAGAGGAAAATTCCTTCCTGACCCCAAATATGGTGATCAGCTAAACCCTGAGCATGTGGGCAAGACTCACCAGCCAGACACTCAGGAAAGAATTATCTGTAGTAACTCAGATCCGATCCCAGCTAACATCCCATCACAGGCCATTGGGCATATTTACCTGCTAATAGTCAAAATTAGGCTATCCTATCATACCCAGAAATGCTGTTGGTTTAGAGACATTGGCTTCTATCTCAATATCTCCTAATTTTTCTGTTTGTTCAGTGGTTACAGCAGGGGAGTAGGGGACTGGTTCTATGTTGTGATAAAACTCCTGTATGTGGCTCTAGTGGCATAAAGGAGCCTCAAAAGAGCAGGAACAGCCCTGAGGGAACATGATTCAGTAGTTAGAGAGCGAGCCTGGGTCTCTGTAGACCTGGGTTCAAGTTCTTGCTCTGTCTCAGACTTCCTGTATGACCTTGGGCAAGGCCTTCGCTCTCTCTGTGGTTCAATTTCCTATCAGCAAAATGGGGAGAATAGCACTTCCCTACTTGACCAGGAGCATTGTGAGGATAAATATATTAACTATACTATGGTAATGGGGGCCACATGAGTACCATATCTAGACACACAGGTGCTCCGTGTAAACCGGTTACAAGTGCACTACAGAGCCAGCTCATAGTCTCCTCAAGGCAGGAAGCGGGTATGGCTGGAATGTTTTGTACTTTAGCTCTTCCCTGAGTCCCAAAGTTCAACAGAAACAATCAGTGTTCAAAATGATCCTTCCTGTGGCATTTTCAAAGTGGCACTGAAATCCATCACCCCATTTCCATCAGGTGCTGTGGTCTGTGTCACTCGCAGAGGTAAAAATAATGAGATGAGGAATAAAGAGAGAAAGATAACTTAGAACTTGAATCTGTTCTCTTTTGAATACTAAACACTGCCTTGATTTCCCCATGCGTCCAAAAAGCTTTATATTATGGGTCTGTTGGTGACAGCAACAGGAGAAACCTTGAAGGCCTTAAGTTAAATATGATTGGAGTTTACAGCCGAGTAAAGGGAGGATGATTAATAGGGTTGTCTTTCAGCAAGCAGTAAATCTGAAACTCTGGTGCTGGCTTTGATGGTAAATTTCAGGTAGAGGATTCCTAGTTTCAGTGCTCTAAATATACGGTTGGCATTACAAAGTTGGCACAAATAGCTCTCACTACTAAAAATCTCACCAATGGTCTGCTGAGACAACCAACGTCATCTCACTCTGACCTTGTGCTCCCCACTTCTGTCTGTCTGTCTCCACCTCTTCTCTCTTATACGTAGTCCCTGTCCTGAAGTTCTCTCTCTTTTTGTCATGTGTACCTGGTGTTTAGCAGCATGGGTCTCTGATCCCTGATTCGGGTCCCTAGGTACAACCACAACACCAATAATACAACAATAATAACCATTTATGCCAGTATCTATATGGAAGGAACTCAAGGATTAACCATAGACATAGGCTTTGCCTACAGTGAGGATCTTTTGCCAGTTGCTGGTGTAGATGCACCATGCAGACCCCTACTGTAAACAGGCAAGGCTGCTATTTGCACCACTGCAGGTTGCTCCAGTTTCAAGCAGGGGTTGGTTCGACCAGTGCGACTGATGGCTTTGTCCATGAATGCTAGGGGTTTTGCACTGGTGTAGTGACACCCATGGCTGGTGACTGCTGCCTGAAATCAGTGCAATTCCCCACTGCAGCCAAAGCCATAGGCCCTGATTTTGGTCTCAGTTATCCTGATGTTGAACAAGTGTATCTCCATTGAATAATGTGGATTCACCCTGCATTAATAGAAAGGGGAATTGTGGCACAGAGACTTGGTCAAGTGATTTGTCCAAGGTCAGCTACTGAATCAGGTGGCAGGCAGGAGCAGAACTAGGGTGACCAGATGTCCCGATTTTTCACACTTGCTATCTGGTCACCCTAAGCAGAACCCAGAATTCCTGAATCCCCGCGCAGACATTTTCCCTCTTCTGTTTGTGTACAGAACTATTCAAATCATGTATATTTACGGCAACATTTTAAGAAGTGGCTAGTGATTTGGGGGCACCTGAAGGGGGTCTAATTTTTCAGAAAGTGTTGGGCACCCATTTTTTGATGACCGGGCTCCTTTAAAGCATCTCCAGTTGCACTCCAGAAACCACTAGTCACTTTTGAAAAACGTTGCCAAAATAATGAAGAAATCTTCCCAGCAAACCAAGATGCTGCTATTTTGGCCCTTTGAAGCAGTTATTGAGTTGTCTTGTGCACCTTTTTTCCCCATCCATTTCAGGACACCTCTCTTGGGGGTGGAAGTAAAATGCCTGTCATATTTCATATTTGTATGTAATTGTGTCTGATTCCAAGAAGCCATGAAGATACAGGGGCAGTTTAATTCAGATTAATCCCTAACCATTCCTTCACGCTGGTTCGAGGAAAGATGTTGACAATGTAATTATCGTAGCATTTTGTGTTTCAATGCTTCCAGCTTCTTCCTTGAGGGAATTGAAGCAGTTGGCAGAATGCAAGAGACAAGATGGCAAACAGGTGCAGAATGACTGAGCCAAAACACGTGAAATTCCTAAAGAAATGGAGAGTGGAAATCCCTATTCAGGGCACACGTATCCCGATTTCTCCATTCTGAGCATGCACCAAGGGGCGGAGAAGGTGTCATGGGATCTCACCCCCACTTTGAGCTTGTGGGTTCAAAGATGGGGACCCGCAGGTATTCTCCCCACCCCAAACAAGTCCTTAATAGAAAAGAAAAGAATTTATTAAAGACTAAAAATCAATGTCTGGAGAGATCCCCTCCCCTTTCTCAGTAAAAAGCAATATCAGCAAACAGGAATAAAGCATTTCCTTTAGCAAACACACAATTGCAAATATAGAAATCAAATCATAAGACTAAGGAGAGCTTGGAGACATGACTGTCTCTCTTAAATTCAAAAGAGAGTTCTAACCAGACAAAGGTTTCCTCCACAGAGATTTGAAAATCCTATCTCTGATTGGTCCTCTGGTCAGGTGGTCACCAGGTACACATGTTAACCTTTACAGGGAAACAGACCTTAACCCTTAACTATCTGTTTTGTATGACACCCCCCCCCAAACAACAGTGGGAACTACTGGTGGTGATTTCTCCTAGCACTGTAACATAAACAGATAAACAAAACACATGCACTATTACATATACTACTAAGTATGTAAACAACAAGATATTTGACACTGAAGAACACTTTGTATGCATTTGATCCTCCCAGTGGAAGGAATGTTTTTAACCTGTTTTTGCTTTTGACCCCAGAAATGCCACTGGGATGTCAGGGCCCAAGCTAAGCCCCCCCCCAGAATGCCCTGGGATTCAGGCCCAAGCTTAAGAGCTTGTCCCAGTACTTAGTTGGAACTATCAACTGTATTTGAGGATGCTGGCCTTCCTGGTGTCCACCAGAAAGAATGTCCTTATATAAAAGTCCTTGTTTTACAACAAACTGGAATTGGGTAGAAGAGCTGAGAGAGTTCCTCTGGGATGTGATGTAGGTGTTGTGTTGTTGATTGTGGACCGACCGCCTCGCTGGTGCACAAGTGATATTTTCAGCTCTGGCTGAGCCTCTTGGGTAGAGTTGTCTGCTGCTTCTGCCAGTTTAGGGTGCTGGCGCTGGTTTTGCCGCTGGTTGCTTTTCCAGTTCCGGTCCTGGGACTGGATGTACTATGGCTGCTGTAGTTGTTGGCATGAGATCCGGTTCCACACTCTCTGTCTGGGTCTGGGTAACACAGACAGGGTCCTGGTGGATGGCTCAGGAACAGGGATGGGAGTGCCTGCTTGTTTGGCCACTCTTGGCCAGCTGCACATGGTTGGCCAGTCGTCCCCCAGTAGCATGGGGATGGAATAATTGTCATAGACAGCAAAAGTCCACTTTTCTGACCAGTCCTTGTACTGGTCTTCAGGGATGCTGTACCCATGGCAGGTCCTTTTAAAATTTTTCAAGAAGGCCTCAGTGTTCTCACTCTGCAGCAGTGAATTTATGTGTGGCTTGCTGGTGTTGCTTTTTGGTGCTGGCCACACCCTCTGCAGTCAGTGAACTGGTTATTCACGAAGAGACTGAATAGAAAAAACAAAACTTTTCATTTGCAAATGTGTAGTTGCTGTTTGCTGATATACTGAGAAGACCAAAAACCCAAACTGGTTTGTCCTGTTTCAGCTGTTTTTCAGACAGAAAGAAAAAAAAGAAAAGAAGAAAAAAAAACTTTTCTAACACAGCCTGTAAGACAATCTTATTTCAGCTGACTGGCTGGTCCTACTTAGTACCTGAGAAAAGTGTAGTAATTCTGGCTGGAGGTTTCTGTCCCCCCTGCAACCCTGTTTTTCCCACTGGATGGGAGGGACACACCTCCTGCAACCAGCTAAAAACCTCTGTCTTGAGATCCCTTATCTCCCAGCAAACCTGTGAGGCACTTCCCCACAAGGAATGCACACACTTTCTTTTCCTCCAAGGTGCTTTTCTATGCCTGTCCAGCAACCCAAAAAAAAACTGCTTCCAACAAAGCTGCTGGAAACTCAATTCCCTCCAGCCAACCTGGCTGAAGATTTATCTCACCCCACTTTGAGCTGGTGGGTTCAAAGATGGGGACCCGCAGGTATTTCCCCCCCCCCAAAAATCTAGGGTAGGGTCCCCTTCGGCTGCCACCACCCGGTCCACAGATCAATTCACAGAGGAGGAACCTTCCCCCCCTCTCCCTAGGAGAAAAGAATTTATTAAAGACTAAAAAGAAAATACAGAATCTCTATGAGCCCAAGCTGGACACTCATAGGGAATAACCTTATCAATGTCTGGAGAGAATCCCCCCTCCCCCTTTCTCAGTAAAAAGCAATATCAGCAAACAGGAATAAAGCATTTCCTTTAGCAAACACACAATTGCAAATATAGAAATCAAATCATAAGACTAATTCGCCTTTCTAATTAATACTCACTATTAATTAGTAGAAACTACTCCAGGAGAGCTTGGAGACATGACTGTCTCTCTTAAATTCAAAAAGAGTTCTAACCAGACAAAGGCTTCCCTCCACAGAGATTTGAAAAAATCCTATCTCTGATTGGTCCTCTGGTCAGGTGGTCACCAGGTACTACATGTTAACCCTTTACAGGGAAAACAGACCTTAACCCTTAACTATCTGTTTATGACAGAAGGTAAACTTTTTGGAGCCATTAGACATTACAGTGGTTTAAATTACAATGTTTGAAACTAGGGGACACAGACCAGAAGGGTTTATTCAGCTCCCTGCCCATCAATCTCCAGAAGTTCCAGAATCTCTAATTAAAGCAGAAGATGTGTTCAAGGAAGAAGCAGATGCTATTAGGAATCAGGAAGTGTGAATAAACTGCTGCTGGGGTTTGAACTTGTCGCACACAGTGATGGGGCCTGTGATGTCACAGGGCGGTCCCATAGCTGTGCCTTTTTCTCTGAGGACTGTCACTGACAGAGTCAAAAGAGGAGAAGAAAGAAGTACCATGAAGAAAACAAAAAGGTCCCAAGGTTGGGCTCAGCACTGTGAAAAAGCTCTCACGTTATTTCAGAGTAATTAGCTTCCATATGTGGAAGGGTACAAAGAAGCATATAACACAAACACAAAGGCCTGTGAGATCAGTGGAAGCTGCTGGTGTCTGGTATCTTGGAAAAGCGGGGGATCTGTAGGAATCTGAAACCTGTTTGCTTTCTGTCCTACCCCTGGGTCTAAACACTGCTGAACTCAGAAGACGTTTGAACCCAGATCCAAATTTCATTGACTGTCCCTGTAATAAGCTGAACTAAAACCCTGGGTTCAAACACTCCAAATCATTCTGTTCAATGGGAAAGGAATAAAGATGCTCTAAAATAGCTTTGCCATGTCAAATTATCTAGGGAGACCTTGGGACAGATAGTACAAAAATGAGGGGAGTCTGTGTGATCTAGTGGCTAGAGCATTGGACAAGAGGATAGGAGTCCCAGGCTCTATTCCTGGCTTCGCTACTGGCTTGCTGTGTGACCTTGGCAAATCACCTCTCTTCTCTTCTCTGCACCGCAGTTTATCCATTTGTAAAATGATTCTACTCTCCTTAGTAAAAGACTTTGGGACCTTTGGATGAAAGGTGCCATATAACAACTTTCTCACACAATGCACACTTTGCCTGGAGCTCATTCCCACAACATATCATCGTGGCTCAGAGCAGAGCAGGGTTCAAAAAAGGATTGGATGTGAATCTCCAGAATCACAATAGTCAGGATTTAAAAAAAAAAGCCCAAGTAGACAGGATACTGGACTAGAAGGAACATTTGGTCAGATCCGGTATCGGCATTTCCCATGTACCTAACAATTACTATGATTATTACTGCCAGCTTAGGCTTTTCCTGTATACATTTTCCATTGTAAACTGAACATAAATTCAATGACCCATTGGGGGGCGGGAGGGAGCAGAATTGAATGAACTTTAAATTTGTTTTATAAGTAGCTGCAACAAGCCAGGTAATTTGCACAGAAATTGGTCGATTGTGCTCTCTCATTCACAGTTTTCTAGCGAGTGCCTCTACCTTCTGCCACATATGATTTGTTTCTCCAGCAAGAGATATTTCCCAGAGGTATGTGAGCATGTGTAGCTACATTTCATCCCCTTAGTTAATTCTAACAAAGAGGATACCGTAAGGCTAAGTATCAGAAAACAGTCTCTCTGCATTCAGAAAGTAAAAACGCATGATCAACTCCCACCATCAGTTCAGACGCATTTAATAACTTCATACTTCACCAGTCAGAATAATTAAACAGGCTCGTTATTTTAAATATTCATTGCATCCAGATTCCATGTTTGGCTTTTTTGGTCAGTTTATCCAATGGTTCCTGCTAATCTGGGCAAGGCAAAAGTGTTCTCTAGTGGTTCATTTGCATTGAAAAACACTATAATTTGTAAGTAAATTGGAAAGCTTTTAAGTGAAAAGGGAACATCAGTGACTTGACAAAACTCTCCTTTGTTTTTCAAGCATAATGTTCCAGAAAGATGCGCTCCCTTCCTTTGAATTATACTGCAATATGAACATAGCCCTGTAATTTTTCAGTAAACCACAGCTATTAAGAGTCCAGGGGAAAAAACAAAGCAGGTAATATCTTGTCTGTAATATCTTTATTGGGAAATTGACTTTAAATAGCTTAAGCTGTGTAAAGAATTGAGATTTACTGTCAGGATGGGGCAAATGAGTCTGGATAAATATAAATCACTCCAAAGTGGCTAATGAACAAGAGGCAATTGGCCCAGCAGGCAAGGCACTGGACTGGGAATCAGGAGTCCTGGGTTCTAGACCTGACTCAACCAGTGGCTGCTACATGAACTTGGGCAAGCCGGTTCCTGTGTTAGTTCTTCTGTCTGTAACAATGATACTTATCATCTTTGTGCTTTGAGATTTATAGAGAGAAACTGCTACATAAGAGCTAGGTCTTATTATTGTTAATGGCCCCTGAATCGGACTGTAGAGTCTGTTGCAGCTAGAAGTCTAAAGTAATGGCTATGGAGTAATTATGTCAGAGTGAGAATTTCTTCCCTGTCTGCTTCCCACTCCCAGTCCAGTCCAGCTCCTCAGCCTGAGGATTGGGGACAGAATTTTGGACCCTAATGGTGCAAACCTTCCTTACACTGCTGAGCGGATGGGAACTCTCACACCCAAGTCAGTGCTTGCTGATGGCAGTAATGGGTCACTGATAGGTAAATTCCCATGGCTCCATTAAAGTCTATGCGGCTAAGTTGATTTACACCAGATGAGGATCTGGCAGAAGGAGAGTGATTTTTGGTGTGTTAGGTTTTTAATCATGACCACTCAGCAGAGTTTCTGCTTCATCCTCAGATTGGCAAAGTAGTATGGGGCTCTTCCTTTGTTTCCTTGCTTCGATACAATATCTGGCTTCATGGACATTGCTTGAAAATGATAGTCTCTAGTTTATTAATGATGTTATTTTCTTTGTCTCCCCAACCCTTCATTTGAAAGGAGGAGGGAAGAGGAGTGAGAAATGTAGCAGAGGATCTTATTTCAATGCAAATCTATTGTTGATAATTGCAGTTTAAAAATCTTCACAACCTTCAGCTGAACAATGATGAAAGAATAATAGCTGTGAATTATTAGCTATTTCACTTACCTTGGAAATAGCTCTTGCATTGTTGTGATATTCTAATATATTTATTTTTGTAGGTCTTCTTTTGTTTCTTTAATACATGTGTGACTCCCATTATTTCTATTATAGTCTATCCTGCTGAGAGCAGTGTGGGTATAGTCACTTCTTTTTGTATACTTTTTTGGAGGCTAAAATCAATAACAATGTTTTTTATAAACACACACACACACACAACGGGTTTTGTTCCCCATTGCATTAGTTCCATTTTTTTGCCAGTGTAACTCTAGTGATTGCAGTGGAAATACACAGGCATAAAATTGGAGCAATGCCGTAGTGGCTCAAGCACAAGGGGCCTGAGACACCACTACCATGAACTTTATGTATTTGTTTACACCTGGGCTAAGTAGGCCAGATCCTCAGCTGTTGTGAATTTCCATAGTTCCATTAAAGTCCAAATTTAGACCAGCTGAGGCATTGGCCTAGCAAGTTCCAAGTAGGTACAAAACACAATCAGATCAAGGTGGTTGCATTTCACTCTCAGTATGCACAGTCTTTGCTCTGACGTGAATGATGATACAAGTTGCAAGTCAGTGGAGAATCAGCCCCAGGGGGAGTTTTGCCATTGACTTCAGTGAGGACAGGATTTCTCCCAATGTAAGTTTGGAAAGTCTGAAACGTCCTGTAGAGCTGTGAGTACCATTATTATATAACTTTTGGGTGGAATATTTAATTCCTTAAATGTTTACAGACATCAGAGGCTAGGCTGATCTTTGGGAAAAGGCCCAGGAAGAGATCTCTTGCATAATAAAGAAATAATAATGGCAAGAGTTAAGGCCACTAAATGCAAATTTCTAACTAACCCATGCGGCTACAATTTTTTTGCATTTTTCACAATTTGTGTTAATGCCTTCTCCCTCCCAGTTCCGATCGTAAAGCATGCCATGTAGCAAGCAAGGACCGTAACTGATGGTTGTATTTATTTACCATGGCAAAGGCATGGCAAATCAAGATGGATACGTTTCCACCCGTCTGAACTGACAATTTATCACCCTGACTCCTAACGGATTGAGCATCTGCTAAAAGTGGGTAATTGTTTGAATGTGAAGCTTGGCTTTCTGATGTGAGGGATTTATGATGTGTCACATTGCAGACATAAACTATAACATCATATTATGCTAAGTCCTGTTATGCTCACGTATGTGATGTGACACGAGATAATGCAAAATGACTAGCTAACATTTAAAGGGAACAAGTGTCTTTGTCATGGGTATGCCCACTGTTAATTCATATAGTGATTATCAGATGAAGCCAACACACTGATAAAGGTTGGCATCCTGGTAAACACTGCCACTGGCCAGGTAGCAGCTGTTATTAGGGATGGAAAATAAGTAAATGCCCGTTTTGTGCCAACTGTATGCATGGCACTGGAATGCACACTCTTCACAGGTGACTCTACTTGGGTCCATATGAACAGCTTCTGAATTAAGTGACTGGAAGGAGAGCAACAGAGACAGAAATAGGGTGAGTGCTATAGCCCTGGAGTCTCTAAAAGCCCAGCTCCCCTGCAGGTAGGGAGTGCCTTTTTATACAGTTACCCAATGTCACCCTCCCCTCCACAACCGGCGAAACTTTTGAAGGGGAGGGTGAAATGTATTTTTATCAGAATGATCATACTGTTGAACTGGCCGGGGAGACAGCTGGCCAGGGAAAAGGAGGAAAAACAATAAAATGCCAGCTGCCCATTTAGAATACAGACTTTTAGTGGCAAACCCAAGGGCTTTGGGCGAAGTCCTGAAATCAGTGGAAGTTTTGGCATTGACTTCTGCGGGGACATGATTTCACCCACAATGTATGGCCTCTCAGAGCTGGCTGGAAAATAGAAATCCCTTTCATGAGAATTGATGTTTTTTTAGGTGGAAAAAATCATCCCAGCACAAAATCTTTTGCAGGAAGGGATTCTCAGAAAAAATCTGTTTTGAGAGAACATGATCAGTAATAAAAATCTGAGAACTCTCTTCCACACTGACCAAAAGGGCTGATGCATAAACAGGGGGATCTTGAGTAGGAGTAGAGATGTTATTTGACCTTTGTATTTGACGCTAGTGCAGTTGGTTCTGGAATAGTGTATCCTGTTTTGGTGTCCACAATTCAACAAGTATGTTGAAAAATTGGAGTGGATTCAGAGAAGAGCCACAAGAAAGATGAAAGGATTAGAAAACATGCCTTAAAGGGAAAGACTCGAAGTTTGATCTATTTAGCTGAACAAAGAGAAGGTTAAGGAGTGACTTGATCACAGTTTAGAAGTACCTAACTGGGGAACAAATATTTATTAATGAGTGCAATCTAGTAGAGAAAGGTATAACATGAACAAATGGCTGGAAGTTGAAGCTAGATATATTCAGACTGGAAATGAGACATACATTTTTAACAGTGAGAGTAATTAACTATTGGAACAACTTACCAAGGGCTGTGATGGACTCTTCATCACTTACCATTTTTAAATCAAGATAGGATGTTTTTCTAAATCATGTGCTCTACAAATTATTTTGGGGAAGTTCTCTCGCCTGTTATACAGGAGGTCAGACTAGCTGATCATAATGGTCCCTTCTGGATTTTCAATCTATGAATCTGTGAAACGTCCAGAGAAATATCACTTGCTCATCAGAAAGAGAAAAATTGCCTTGTTCAGAAACAAGGCAATGTGTATTTTTCAGATACTACCTGACACACGTGAGTACAAGGAGGCATTATTCTTAGCAGGAGGTGCTTGAGAGAGGAACATCAAAGACCCTAATGACTTGATGGGAATGACACTTGGGGTAAGACTAATAATAACAAGCAGATGAAGGGGAGCTCACCCTCGGTGGAATACCTTTCACAGCTTGCCAGAATAGCAAAGAGATGTCTGATCTCCATCTACATGGTAGGACCACAGCCTGTAAGTGCATACAGAAAGAGATGAATTATTAACACAAGCGGCTGGATCATCATCTAAAATCCTGGAGTTTAACATGCTATCCTTGTTAATATGCTTTTTTAACTATCACCTAGAAGAATGTGCAGACTGCTTTCTGACAGAGACAGAGATAGTGGGTGGCATATTGGGGGGAATTGTACCCACATAAATTCAAAAACCTCTGGTTTGAAGTTGCAGCTGGCATATATTATCCATATTGTATTACATATAATTCAGGCAAAGAACAAACAGCAAGGTATCAAGGATCTGATTGTTTTTCTCAGTTGAAGGAGGAGTGTTAGACCATATTGTTTTTGACACTGTGCCTCAATTAAGCCTTAAAAATAAAATTGGTAGTACAGGTACATGCTTTGTGAAATTGGAGAAGCCGTGGTAGATTCCTGGGAGAATTGAGCTGCTTGGTTTAGGCTTGAGAGTGAAGTTTCTCTACAAGGGAGCCACCAGTCACAATAATTATACTGCTGTCTTCTCATAATATGATTTATTTAGATGTTGCCTTATGAATTAATTCCCTCTAATTGCTCCTCCTCTCTCTGTAAATCAGGATTTCTTGCTTTCTGGAGAGCCGTGAACATGATCCTACACTGCAGTAATTAGTCCAATTAGAAAGGAAGGCAGATGTGGAAAACCAATTACTTTCAGGAATATGTCTGTTCCTATGTATTCAAATTGCTAGTCAATTGAAATTTAATAGTAACTTAATAAAACATTGTTTTATTCATAAACCTTCTCCAACATTCAGGTTCCCTGTAGGTTATTTATTTGCTTTTTGAGAAGCCAGTTCCAAGGAATTTTATGGCTGGTGAGTTTGGGTCTATTTTTCCTCTGGCGTACTAGAAGGTGTAAATCAGGAGTAACTCCACTGAAGTCTATGGCATTACACCAGTGGATAACTTGTATAAAGGAGAGCAGAATCAGGCCCTTTGTTTTCAGTAACATTGTTATTCTCCCTGCATTGAGAGTGAAACGAACTTCTGCCATAAGAACCAGTCCATTTCTCAAGGAAATATCCAGCAGTGATGTGAATAGCATGGCCCTTTTTTTTCTGTGGTGAATTTCACCTAAAGCCTTGCCTCAGGCTAAACCTAGATCAAACAGACCAAATCAAAATAAACACAGAGCCACCTGTCCAGCTCTGTAAACATTTCCCAAAGCCTCAAGTCAGCTATCTCCGCAAGCTTGATTCATTTGTGACTGAATATAAACCCATCAGCAGAAAGACAAGCTTCAAGCAACGGTGCGCAAAGTTGTCCTGGCCCAGGTTCCTGAAGAGCTCATCCTAACAAAGCAAACAAAAAAGAATAATTAACAATAATTATTTCGAGATGTGAGCATTCCCAATTACAGCCAGTTTGTTACTCTCTCTAATCAGGCTCAATATGCTATGCCCACTGTGGAATGTCAAAAAATAGAGAGCCCACCTCCCCATGCTGGGTATCAGGCAGGAAAAGAGGTACTGCCTAGGGTGTGAAAGTGGATATATTTATAATCCTATATGGCAAATGTCCTTGTCAAGTCTGTTTTATTTTAACCAGGATGATGATGTTGAAGGGGATAGTTTGCTTTTCGTCATAAATAATGTGGCAGGTAGAATGTCCCATTAACTGGAAATCTCTATTCATGACTGCCCCACACCTGCTAGGCACTGTGGTGGACTTGTGATTGATGTCACTCATTATAATGGCCCAGCATAGCCTCAGTGATTCACTTCATTTGTCAGCTCTGCCGTCATGAGGTCACTTCCTCCTGAAAAGCAAGATTTAGTGAGTAGCTGACGAATTTATCATTGGGACAGATTCTGCTCTTTGCTTCATGGGTGTAAATCCAGAGTCACTCCACTTGCTTCAGTCATGTTCCTCCAAGCTTATACTGAATGCACAATTCACCCATCCATAGTTTGGCTTTCCAGTTGCTAGACATATGTAGCAAAGCTCCAGTAGGAGAGTAGAGAGCCTATAATCTATCCCCTTTATAATAATTGACACTTAATGGGATAATTTGAATGGGGCTGCAATGGAGGACACAGGTAAGGGGATCATGAAGCCAGAGCAATGTAAGTGCTCAAGTGTCTGCTATACGCCCACCCAGGAATTTGCCAATGTGGCATGTGTTAGTATATGTTACCCATCTAGTTTACGTCTCCCTGGACAGCAGACTGCAGTATTGCACCCAGCCATTGGATCCCACATGCTTCCAGGCCTACTGTGCCTGCACAGCATCCAGACTCGGTCGCTTAGTCCCACCTCTCATGCACGCTCCCATAGTGCAGATTCTGTGTCTCATCCCTTCTTGGGAAGTGCTGAACCCCCAAGTCTCTCCAGCAGCTTAAGAGTGCCCTCCCCAGAGGTCCACCTGCATGGGCACTCTGGTTTATAATTTAACTCTTTGAGGACCATGTGCTACTTAAAGAAAGGAATATGCAGGCTTTGCAAAGGCATTTCTTAACCATCCACACTTTACTTATAAAAAAGCACAAATATTACAGAGCTAGACAAAAACAACTAACAGCTTCAGGCAGTTCCCTCCCTCAGTTTCCTCACCATGCCTGACAGCCATCTGGGTTTTGGTCAGTGTCCTTCAGGGATTCCAGGCCCTCTCCTACCTCACTCCTTCTGCTCAGTCTTCTCTTCCTTGGAATGGTCATCTTTGCTATGGTGCACGTCTCTTTTAAAAGCAGTTTTTAGCACCTTGCTTCTTCCTGTCCTTCCCCTGGGGTTTTTCAGTTTTCCAATATTCTATGGGCTGCTGGGCATAGAGATTTTTTTTAACAGTTTACATTTCTGTTGGTATGCTGGTTTGTCCTTCCAGGATAAGGATAGTGGGCCATTCAGTTGTTGATGGCCGCCTCATTCAGGGTCAGACACCCAGGCTCTAAGTCACCTCTAGCTCAAGAGTGATGGTGCAATGTAACATGATGGTTACGGTATCCAGTTAAGCGCATAATACGGGTGACACCCAGTGAAGCCAATGACTAAGCTTCCATTGACTTCAATGGTGCAGTAGTGGGTTGTCGGTATTGGGCAAGGTGCAATGAGGTTGGTGGGCAGAACTAATTCAGGGAAAAATAGGAAAGATAAGATGGATCCCTTACGGAGTAGGCAGAACAGGGCCCACCATGCAGAATTGAAGAAATAAATACCCTAAGCACAATGCAGTTACAGTCTCTTCCCTGACTGCCTGTGGGGAACAGGGAAGGTAGTAAAGAGAAGTTGCAGTAGGTGCACAGCTGAAATACGGTGGGCCAAGGCTGGACCTGATTACCCCTGGGTAACTCACTTAATTAGAGTTACTCCTAATTTACACAAGAGTGAGAACAGAATTAGGCCCATTAAATTAAAGGTTTCTTGAGTATTCTTGGTTGTGGTGGTATATATTGGGCCTGATTCTGGTCTCTCTCTGGGTTTTGTGCTTGTTTACATCCACTGACATTCATTGCATCTCTCCTGGTTTGCACCAATTAGAAGAGAATTGGGCTCAATAACATAAAAGTGTCTTTATTATTATTATTAGTTTATTACTATATATTGGACCTGATTGTGGTCTGTGTCACAGTGCTTTAACATCAGAATAAGTCCATTCATTCAATTGGAGTTACTCCTGAGCTATTCCAGTGTAAAGTAAGGGCTGGTCCACACTAAGAAGCTGGGTCGAACTAGGGTACGCAAATTCAGCTACGCGAATAGCGTAGCTGAATTCGAAGTACCCTAGTTCGAACTACTCACCCGTCCAGACGCCGCGGAATCGAAGTCCGCGGCTCCAAGGTCGACTCCGCCACCGCCTTTTGCAGTGGTGGAGTACCGGAGTTCGAACTATCACTTCCGGAGTTCGAACTATCGCGTCCAGATTAGATGCGATAGTTCGAACTCCGAGAAGTCGAACTCACCGCGTCGACCCGGCTCGTAAGTGTAGACTAGCCCAAAGAGGAGTATCAGGCCATTTGTGTCTACCTGGGAATAGTATATAAAGTTACCAGCTCATCTCTGGGACTGCAGAGCAATCAGTCTGCAGCCAACATCCACAATCAGATTTGATCAAGGTTATTTGGAAAAGTTTTTATTCTCACAAACATTTTTATTAGAGAGGCAGCAGCTTGTGCGTTTGCAAATAATGGTCCTTTCCCCATTTATACGCCTATTGTGCTGCTTCAGTTTGGAGATGGGATTTATTTTACAAAGAATGCACTTTGTTTGTTTAGTATACAAAAGTAATCGATAGAACGTTAAGTGCAAGAAATGGAGAGAAGCAAATGCTCAGCGCTTTTCCCTGTAATTAATTTAAAAATGCAGTGCTCACAATGCTAGTTGTTACTGTGTCTCATGGGGAGAGGCACATCCAGAGGAGAAAAAAAACACAACACATTTTATAATTTGAGCAAAACACAGAATTGGAGTTGTTGTCTTGTTTTAAACTCTCCATTAAAATACCTGCAGAGGAGTTTTGCACTGGAACTTTGCCCATCTATTTTCTCCTATCTAGTGCACATGAGACAAGCCTTCTCCTAATTGGGCCATTAAAAGAGGTGTTGAAATGTTACTAATTGTCAAAGGCAATTAAATGTAGCAACATGTCACAGGTAAATTAACGACACTCCAGGTGTTTAGAGCAAATTGCTTTTATGTGGATGTAAAACAATTTCTATCGAATCTGGAAGTTTTGTTGTTTTTTCTTTATAGCATGAAATTATGCACCAGCCTTTTGTACTGATTACGTTTATGGGGCCACCTCCATCAAACAACACATACTATAAAGCCTGAATTTTAGAGGTGTTACAACTACCACTGAATTCAGTGGGAGCTGTGGATTTTTGGCACCTTTGAAAATCAGGTTATAGATCACTTGGCTGCAGAAGTTCACTGGCAAGTCTTGGTTGGATGCAGAGAAACTGAACCTTTCATTTTCCTTATCACACCCTATGCTGCCATGTGTGCATTAAGTCAGGGAGTCAAAAGGAAACTCTTTTTGCCTGTTCATGCCTAGCAGCAACAAATGGCACTAAAGAAAATCAATGCATCAAACTTACTGGCTCACATTTTCAAGTGAGTCCTCTAAACCCCATCTTAGGTCTCCCATTCACATGTGCCTACAAACCAGATAATGCCGTGCCCAACTGCACAGTGGCATATACAATGTGGGGGCTTTTTATGAACACTGTGACAGATATGGCAATTTCCTGCAATATCCTTGAAAGGCTTTATGGTATAAAGTGTATGCATTATTGTTCGCTTGGACTAAGTGTAATTTCTTTATGCGGGAGGTGTGACTAAGATTGAAAACCCATGTAGTATCTTTTGGGATCCAGGTTTTTAAATGAATGGTTGATGTATGATTGTATTCTCCTCCGGGGGAAGGCTACATTGCACCTCCAGGAAAAAAACCCCAGCAGGTGATGGTTTAGGCAAATCAGCCAATGTTTAATCCACTCAGAGAGGTACCACTGCCTGGCTTGCATATACTAGTTCAAACTGAGTTTTCCAGAGACCAAAAGTCAAAGAAAGGACTTTGGGATAAATAGTCTGACTTTAAACAGATGTAGGGCCTTCTTTCTGACCCAGCAAGTGGACAGGACCTTCTTTCTGGGAGGCGCCTCATCCTTGTGAAAGGGCTGAAAGAATTTGACCTACTAAGACCTCATAAGACTCTGGATGGGTGGCCTCTGGAAAGCTTATTAGTATGTGTGTAGGTTCTTTTATTGTTTTTAACATGTCTTCTCTGTAACGCTTTCACCTTAAGAATAAACATGCTTCCTTATAAAGAGCTGTTTAGTAACTTGTGACTGTGGACAATTACAGCTGTTCATAGCTCAGATGCTGGCCTGTTTAATGGTCTGGCTTGCTGGGATATCACAGTGTGAACAGGGAACTATGCAGCCTGGAAATAACCCAGTTAGGAGGGAGAGAAATGCAGGTTTCTACCCAAGAGAGATGACAGCTGAGAACCCTGGAGCCTAGAGTGGGTGCCTTCAAGGGACCCTGGACTGTGATAGACACAGAGCAAGTGCAGTTGCTTGGGGGTGCAATTCTTGTATCGCCCTCTGGCAATTTCCCTACCTGTTATTTGAAGCCCATGCTAGCTTCCACCCTAATTGTAACTGCTTCTCTTTTTCTTTTCAATCAGTTGTCTTAGAACAATTTTTAAAATAAAGAAAAAATAGGCTTGTTACGAGCATCTTGTTAACAGTAAAAACTAGGTATAAAGGGAGAAATGCATTCGGAGAAGCTCACTGATCGGATCTTGCATCTCAGGAGGAGTATTTCATAGTCTCTGTGTTTGTGGTGGAAGCAAATAAAATGGGGCCTTAATGGAGATAGCTTCTCCCGTCTACATTGGCCTTGCCTGGTACCCTCTGGTTTGTCAGCTCTCTCTGTTGAGTTATGCTGTGAAACACAGACTGACCTTCATTCATTTCTTTTGCCATTTCCTTTCTGGATCCTCTTTGTACAGCACCTACCGCAAGAGGGTCCTGATTCATTACTGGATGCTACTGCAAGACAAATAATAAAGAATCATTTTGAAAATGTACATTTTGTAAGTGTACAAGTTAAATATAGAGTGGGTCAGACAACAAAATACGTTTATTGAGGAATATTTATGTGACAAAAGTTGCTGAGATTTGCAATGAATAATATCTCCAATAAATTATTTGACTGGCTCAGGTACAGAGTAACGTAATGAAGAGGTTTGGTTCACATTTGGAGTGAAGTTTCAAGATGGTTCTTTGTTTTATTCAAACCATTTCAGTCATCCCTGAATGTAACCTTAGCTAATTGTATCTATCTATAACTGAAGTAAGATATTCTGAGGAGAGGAACTGAACAGTGACCGCACTTGTTTCGTTTTTGCTATTTACTCACATTGGGTGAAGTTCATCCTGGTACCAGCTCAAAGCCCAGGTGCCTATGAGTCTCATTTAAGCTATCGGCCAGTGCTAGCCATTTTACCAATTATCTGTAAGCGTGCACACACATTAGCACTCCTTCCAGGCTATAATGGGCCAAATTCTGCTTTCATTTTCACTTGTGTAAAGCTAGAGCAACGGCTTGCAAATCACTGCCATTACTCCAGATTCACACCCGGGTAGCAGGAAGCAGAATTTGGCCATGTCTGCTGAGCACACAGTATTTGTTCCCAAGTCTGGTAGATTGTTGATACTTCTTGGCATGATGTATTATTCATTTTTCTAGGTATAAAAGGCAGCCCTTTTGGATGGCTGCCTGTAGCAATAACAATCTGTCTTTGCCAAAATGTTTGTTTGACTTTTAAAGCTGAAGATGTAAAAATATATCATTTAAAGATGGTTACATAAAGTGTGTGTGTGGGGGGGATTATGGGCCAGACCCTCGGTTGGTGTAAAATAGCATAGCTGTACTGATTGCAAAAGTTGGAGTATCCCTAACTTCTCCAAACCTCTCTCTGACTCCATTAAGTTTCCTTACAATGACTATCAACAGAGCAGGATTTGAGAATGCACTATATGTCCTATTGTCCTCTCTCTGAGAGTTCAGGATGCTTCAGAGGCAGGTATAAAACCTCCATGATGCATGGAAAGACCCGTGGCAGACATGTTCCATTAATTGCATTCAGGTGCAGCACTTTAGACAATAGCTGGACTAGTTGGCTTGTTTGATGAGATCTAGGCACATTACTAAAAGTCTGTTAGCAGTGTGAAACGTTTCCAGCCCATTAGCAAAATAATCACACTATGTTGTTTGGGCCTATCATCCTACAGTTATTCTCATTTACATTATATGACTGGAAGATTCCCTGTTATGTACATTTATATTGTTGACCAATACATGGTAGCAGGGAGGAAGTCAGATGTTTTACTGGTTTATTATATTCCTCCATGGTTTTATTCATTTCAAGATTCTTGTATTTTTATATTTTCCAAATGATTAGGCAGCGCTGGAGGAGAGAGAAAAATGACTCACAAGATGAATTAAGAAAAAAAAATACTGATTGATTGATTTAATTAATTACATTAAGTATGAATGCCTTTTTCTAAAGACACTTGATAATTCATTAGTAATCCAGGCTAAAACATTTTCAGAAATGTTGGAGCGTAATTGTTTGACTTTGGTTTCAGATGCTGACATGCTCCCTCTACGTTATTTACACCTTGTGTGCCTGGCTTATAATCAGGGAATGTGTAGGGTGTTTGTCACTATCACCGTGGGTGGTGCTGAAATTTCTGCTTCTTGCAAACTTCCAATTACCCACAAGAATTTGGCTTTTGTTAGTTTATTTATAGTATGTAATAAATGTGCGAAAGTAGTTGTGGTGGTTTGTTGCATTGTGACAATTTCTATGCATCTCATTGTTCATCTAACGAGAGCCTGTCAAGGACATGAGCGGAGCAGGTACTTTAGGCCAGAACTGCAAAAGTGCTTAGCATCCATAAGTGGGACCAGATTGCAGTTTGCAATACGACTGTGTGCATGTTGCTTGCTTCTGAGCGCCTTTGAAAATCTGTCCATCACTATCATAATAGGAGCTGCTGTGTGACGGTCAAAACATTTTGGTTTTAAAAAAACAAACAAACACAAAAAACCCTGCAACAATTTAAATGTAAAACATTCTTTCAGGGGATTGCAGGTTGGTAAATCAACTAGAAAATTACTACAAAAATGTAGGGGAGGAAAACAAATTTCCTTTTGAAAATACTTTCCATTTTCAGGCCACCACTAATGTTGTGCGCTAGAAGACCAACCCCCACAACGTTTCATAGTTATTCAGGCCTACTGGCATATCAGGTAACATTCCTGATTCATAGTGCTCTGTTGGATTGCTTTATGACTTATTACTTTTAAGTGCCTTAAAAAGCGTGCTTGGCTCTTCACAGAAAGAAGCAGACACAGTCCCTGCCCCTGAAGTGCTAACAATTTGCACTATATATTTAGAGAAACAGACAACAACAAAAACTGCTAGTTTTGCAAGCTCCACTCAGCAGGAGACTATCTTAGTAAGGTAAACATACCTTAGGATACGCTTGGTTTTAACATTTTTGCACAGAGGCCTCCCATTCTCCCACAATAAGGTACGAATAACTCCCTTTACTGTCAGTGGTGTTTACATACATCCTGGCCTCTAATTTACATTAGTGTAAACCTGAACTCAAACGGCCAGATTTTCTTGTAAGTTCCTTCCCTCTTGCATTGCTCTGCTCCAGTAGTGCAGATACCTGAAGAAGGCAGATGTGGCCTTCTGAGAATTCTCCTAGCAGGAGAATGATGTAAATTCTGAGCTGATGTAAATTCAGCAAACCCTACTTAGAGCTGGTTAAATAACTGATTTTTTTCAGTGTGGTGGTAATTCTGAAAAAGAAGGGAAAAAAATCAGGTCATGTTGAACCAAATCTGAAATTTTTCATAATTTTTAATGAATTGAAAAAAATCTGTGTTAGGCCTGTTCCAGAGCAGGGTTTCGAACCTGGGTCTCCCACAGCCCATGTGAAAGGCCTAACCACTGGTTTAGAGATTAACAGAAGAGGGAAGAGGTTGGCGGTAGCAGCATGACCACCACCTGCTCCAGACATTTTCTCAATGGCCAAAAGTATTTGTGTCAAATTCACAAATAGTTTTGGGTCAAGTTAAATAAACATAGTCCAAAAAATGTCACCCAGCTCAAGCCCTATTCCTTCACCACTCCCAGCCGTGGTGTAGCAGGTTTGTCAAGGGCATGGCTGGAGCACGCTGGCAGTTCTCAGCTGGTGACGCTTTATGATTGTTGGCAGCTGGAGTAGGACAGACTACTCTGATTTATGCTAGGGTGAAGGATGGCTATATTCAACTTTGGGGCAGCATTACCAGTCGCTTCCTGATTGAATTTGGGTGCACACCAAAAACAAGAAAACCAAACAAATTTTGAAAAAAGAACACACTTTTCATGAAAACTTTCACCAAAGGGCTGGTCTCATCATTTTTCTGACCTAGCCAAAACAGAGATCTTGTAAGTTCTTGTGACTTTCCCGGACCCAAAAGACCTAGTGTTCAGAGCAGTTTTTGAGAAACATCCATGCTTTTAAGGCAGTAATAGCCATATAGAGTCCTAACAAGTTTAATGCAGCTCCACCCTTGCTTTGTTTTGAGGTTGGCAGTCATTAATTCATACAGATTTTTTGGTGTCTGTTTAACAAGGCCATTAACGAGAAGGGCAAACAGCTGCTATGAGTGCCTCTGCATGTGAAGAGTGAATTCAGAGAGCATAAACCATATCACTGCAATTTCTGTCCTGTGCTTTGCAGATGGCATCTTATCCTCATTTCAGCCCATTTGCTGTCATTGGGTTTCCCTTTGATCCCAGCATTTTTATATGTTGTTGCCTTTCAGTGGGAGCTCAGCTGCAGCATTTTCACTTCATAACTCAAACACAGCAGCCTTGTTGCGGCTTTGAGTAGCATGACCCCTCTTGTGAAGTACGTGCCATTAAGACTGAATTTGTGATTCAGCAGCTCTGGCTGACCTGCAGCTTCGGTCTTCCTTTCATACTCCAGTATACAAGGCACACAGAGCGAGGTTTGTTTGGCACATATATCTGAAAGCATCAGAGCTTTACAAGGGAAGAATATAAATTGTTTCAATGTATGTCAAGATCAGGTCCTTGTGCGCTTGTGTGTACTGTAGCATGAAGGTAGGCGGTTGGGGGGCTGGAGAAAGCTCTAGGCAGAAGCTTTGTGTTAAATCACCGAGAAAGAGAATAACGTTAGGGATAATCGTGCTTTTCCTTTAGGTGGAAGGATGGTACAGTGGTTAGGCATGTGAATTTCAAGCACATGAGTAGTTCTGTTGACTGCCGTGGGTCCACTTGTGCTTTAAGTTAGGTAAGTGCTTACTACCTTCCGAATTGGGGCCTTCGGTCTTGCCCCCACAAACAACAGACCTATCAATGGAACTAAGGAATAAAGCTATCAATGCATATGTGTTTGCAAGACTGGGCATTAATGACCGAAAATCCCTATTGACCATATCATAGGCTTAATCTTTGAGCCAGCACATTGGGCAATCTCTGTTCTTACCCTTTGTAATAGAGAAGAGCTGCTGGATTCAGGGTGCTATAATCGGGCCAGCAGCTGTATCTTCACATCCAGAAACGTCCTCCTCTGGCTCCCCCTAGTTTATAATACTGCAGATATGGAGAAAGATCCCAAAGGGATTTAACTGTCACATCCCCACAATTAGCACCCTTTGTTTCTTCTCTGTTCTTGATGTGTTAGGTCCCCTCCCTGCAAAGGGGCTTGTGATTTTGTGTGTGCATGTGTTTGGAGGGAGGGGGGAGGGAAACTCTAATTATATATTATTAAAATATTATGATTTCCCCCCTTACAAATGGCAAGCAATGCTCAGTACCTCCCTGATATCTAGTGCAGCTGGGTTTGACTGGCACTTGTAAGGTTGTCCTCCAGGTGCTGCATCAGAAATCTTTTGACACAGTGTCAGTAATTAAGTGTACAATTAAGAGAATGTCTGCAATTAAGTTGAATCAGTCTGTCAATCAAATCTATATTTCTAAAGGGCTTTTCATCCAAGGCTCCCCCATTGCTCTAGAGCGCTGTGAAAAGTTAACACCAGGCACAATGTAACATTTCATTTAGAGAGAAATCAAAGAAAAGGCTATTGGTTTATCCTGGGAAAAGGAAAGGAATTTGAGGGGTTACAGTAGAATGAAGCTGTTTTTACTGTAGTGAACCTGAATACAGCAATAAACTAATAGTTAAAAGGACGAGAACCTGGCCTTTTCCTCTAGGTGTGTGTAGTTGCAAGCATTCTTCCTAATTCTATATTGATGATTATTTATTAGGATCTGAGGGTTATCTTTTACATGGAGTCTCTATGGTGTAGGGCCAGATCCTCAGCTGGTGTAAATTGGCATAGCTCCATTCACTTCAGTGCAGCTACACCAATGAATGCTAGCTGAGGATGTAGCCCATAATGTGCAACTGCTCAATGACTGAATCCCATCAATGGAAAGAGAGGCCTAGTTGTTTCAAGTCATCGGTATCAAAATACCTGTCTGCTGCTTGTAAATTTAACCCTCCAACAAGGAATGTAGCACTGTAAAGCACTCTTAATTTAACAGAGAGACATACATTTTCAAACTCTAGTGATTGACGGGCAGAGAATGCTGATGAGGACACCATTTCTAATCCCTGATTCTGCTAACTTGGAACCTTCCTCTGAAGGATCTGGTTTTTCAAACTGTTCTTTATTTGCTTTGTCCTCACATTTGTTTGGCTAATATTCTGCAGACAGAGAAATTAGATCCGGGGATGTCAGTAATCAACACTTCAATAAAATACACTCAAGATCAACCAGTTCTGAGTGTCTCTTCCCTCCTGCCCCCAACTTTCTCCATGAGCTGCAGTGACAGATGCTGTTCAGGGCTGGATTCCACCAAGCAGCAGCAGGGGCTGGTGCCAGAGTCAATGGTCTGCTCTGCACTTAATTAAAATTCAAGTGACATCCTTAATGAGCCTGAAAACACAAATGTGCGGGTTTCCTTTGAGAAGCACAGGGACGTGTTTCTTTGTGCAGATGTATGCTGGATAAAATAAAAAGGCTCTTTACTGGCTTGTTTAAAGTAACAGCTCTAAGCAGCAACTCTAACAGCACAGAACAGATCCTCTAAAGGCTGGGCAAACTCCTTGAACCAATGGTGTGTGCTTTGATTAACAGACTTGCTTATGTCTGATTCCATTCAGTGGGAAGCCAGTTTGACAGGTCTCAGGAGCAGCAACAAATACAAATGCTGTAACAATAATACTAGTAATCCAACCCTTTTACTGATGTACAAACATGTGGCACTAAGAACATAAGAACAGCCATATAGCCCATGTAGTCCGGTATCCTGTCTTCCGACAGTGGCTGGTGCCAGATGCTTCTGAGGGAGTGAACAGAACGGGGCAATTTCAAGTGATCCATCCCCTGTTCTCCAGTCCCAGCTTCTGGCAGTGAGGTCAGTGTGAGCTCTGTAGAAGAACAATGGGAGAATCAGGTCCCCAAAGGCTAAGCTTACATTCCCTCAGAGCCCTGGCTTATCAGACACACAAGAATGCTAAGAGTGAAATCCTGGACCCCCCTGAAGTCACTGGGAGCTTTGCCATTTTCTTCAGTGGGGCCAGGATTTTATCCCAGGACTTTGGTGTATAAGCCACTGCTTTGAATCTGAATGCTGCCTGCAAGCTTTTCCTCTTGGTTTAAATCAACAAGGTCAAGTTGCCATAGGTCTGTACGTATAAAATCCATAGGCAAGCACATATTACTTTGCGGAAGAAGTTGGGGTTCTTTTCTCTTGTCTTTAGAGCCACATCAATGTGAACAGCAAGCCATATGCTCTTTGATAATGATCTTGCATTTATATAGCAGCTTTCATCTATATTAAAAGAGCTTTACTAACTACACAGGTAAATTGACAGAGTCACCCATAAGGATGCATGTCTCTATTGGTTTATGTCAGCTGTCTCATTATAGTCATGGCTTTAATATATGGAAAGCCATTTGCCAGTGTGTCTATCCTCATGTGTGGGAAGAACAAACTGAGCTGTGATATATTATGGATAATACTGTGATTATTCCCTGGCTGCTGCTATTTAACTCAGAGTGTGCTTTTCATCTATGCTTCTCAAAGTGTTTTACAAAGGAAGGCCAGTAGCCGGATCTCCATTTTACACATGGAAAACTGAGACTTCGTGTGTGTGTGTGTGTGTGTGTGAGAGAGAGAGAGAGAGAGAAAAAAGTGACTGGCCCGGGAACAGAATTGCTGTGAATAAAATCAAGGTTTCCGTCCTGACTCCTAGCACAGCATCCTGCCCACTGGAACTCATTGCTTCCTCACATAGGCAGATAATTTCATTATCACATATTGGTAAGTCACTGGCAGCTCTACATCTTTCATCTGCTTATGTTTGGCCTGTAATACTTACCCTTATGTTTTGCTTCTTTGTCTCAATAAAAAGATAATGGGGCAGGAGAGGGAAAGGAATCTATTGCCAGATATATATTTAACTCCCTCATTAATCATCATCAAACTCTGTTTCAAGAATGTTTCCTTGAGATCTCAGCTTCGCTGCGATGACCTGAAGAAAAATGCTTCCTCCTGGATAATGCAAATGTAGAATATTTTCTATATAAAATCATCAGGAATTACCTGTGCGGAAAGGGACTGTTGTTTAAAGAAAACTGCAGCAGGACTTTTGTAACATTTGTATTTTGTTGGTAAGTATAAAAGTTGTGCTTTTAAAGGAAAATACTTCTAGGAGTATTTAATAAAAAAAGATAAATCATGTTCAGAGCTTTTTAACCAGCCAATAGGATTTAATAGAGAACTAGAGAAACAGTGTTGCCTAGTGGATGCAACACAGGCCTGAGACTCAGGAGGCCTGTGTTCTATTTCTGCCTTTGCCACTAGCCTGGGGTGTGACTCAGAGCAAGTCATGGGCCATCTCTGTACCTCAGTTTTCCTGTCTGTAAAAGGGGGATAATGAGCCTGACCTCTTTTATAAGGTACTTTGAGGTCTGTCTGCTAATGAAAAGAGCTCTGCATTGTTGTTGTTAATTATGTCCCTGTTATAGACTTCAGCAGGATAATTAAAAACTAGAGAAAAGATTACATTATTATTTATGTAGCGTTTTAGAATAATTTCCCTGGAACCTAAAGATCTTTTTTATTTAATCCATATTGAATTCTGTAAGATTTTTCTGTAAGGGATAAAATAGCGATCATAACAGACCTCATCATCATCATCTAAAAGGATCTGATGTAAAATCTTACTGATAAAACAGGTAGAATTAATCATTTATTTTTATTTTATTTTATTACTAGCTCCCAGGAAACAACCATAGGTCCCACTCCAGCAAAGCAGTTAAGCATGTGCTTAATTGCAAACATGTGAATAGTCCTATTGATTTCAATGGGATTGCTCCTATGCTTAACATTAAGCATGCTCTTGTTTTGCTGAATCAGAGCCTTAATTTGATGCAGATTGCACACCCTGGAGAGGGCTAGGGTGACCAGACAGCAAGTGTGAAAAACTGGGATGGGGGTAGGAGGTAATAGGAGCCTACACAAGAAAAAGACCAAATATTGGGATTGTACCTATAAAATTGGGACATCTGGTCACCCTAGACAGGGCAGCAAGCTTGAGAGATCTCACAAGGGATTCCTGGTAGTCTCCCTGTCTCATTATATTGTGGGAGATGTGGGATGTGCAAAGTTTCTGCCCCTGCGCCTTCCAAGCCCTGCTGATGGCCAGGGATTTGCAGGACGCCAGACATCTGTGTGAATAGGGTGGGGCCCTCTGTCTCCTGTTGGCTTCAGATTCCCTTGTTGCTTCTAGCTTTCCTGATGGTGCAGCTCCAGTATGGCTGTGCTCCCAGGGTTTTCCCAGGCTGCACTGAGTCTTGGAAAGCTTTTCTTAGGGGCTGGCAGTGGAGCCAATAGATAGCCCCACAGCTGTGTCCTTCCCTACCCATGAATATACATAACCCGGGGAAGGTTGCTCCACAGAGTTGGGAGGGGAGGGGGTTAGATATATTGTGAGGATAAATGCATTACAGACTGTGGGGTGCTCAGATATTATGGAGTGGGGGGATAAGTACCTAAGAGACTGAGTATATTGGTTCTAAGTGCTCTTAAACTTAAGACCTATTTTGAACTTACTTTATCTAAAGGAAACCATGATGACATAATACTTAATGAATAAGGCAATGTAGAAAATCAGTAGAAAAATACATGGGAAAATTTATAGCTTGAAAATATGTTGCAAGCAATGTAGTTTAGAGCTGTTGTGACTTTAATAATAATTAGCCTTAAGGAGGAGATTCAGGTTTTGTGAGCTGTCCCAGGACAGGGTAGAAGCTTTGCTTAACAGCCAGCCTTCTTGCAAGTGATGCAAGGCTCCTGGAGCATTGTCACCCGTGTTTTGACTATGAAAATCCAACATTATGTTACCGTAGTAATGGATGTTAGCTTGCTGAACAACAAAACCCTTGCAGTGTTCAGGATTAGTAAGAAGTGCCACCTCCAAGCAGTTTTTAGAATGCTTTTAAAATCACAGGGGAAAAAAATTAGGCAAATAGCAGGGACATAATGCAGAATGATAAATTCTTGGAAACCAACACTAAATCTAACCACACAAATAATATGTCCCAATGGTGAAGGGACATTATTTGTTTTTTTGTTTTAAATTTGCCAGACCCCTCTCCTTTTTTTGGAGCATACATCTCAGGGAAAGGAGGACTATGAAAAGGCAATTACAATCGGTGAATGATTAGTGGTAGATGTGACATTTTTATGTGTCAAATATGTTTAACTGCATTAACCTTTGCAGAATTTACACTGACATCATAAAAGATATATTTCACACACAGCCTGAAAAATCTGAAACCTACTTCAGCTTAAATCTTATTTACATTCATTTTATTACAAAATAAATGGGCCTAAAATTTTAATAGAGTGTTGCAAGATTCTGAAGGTGCTGCTGCAGGGAAATCAGATGGAAGCAGGTGTTGCATGTAGGGGTATGTCTACACTACGGGATTATTCTGATTTTTACATAAACCGGTTTTGTAAAACAGATTGTGTAAAGTCGAGTGCACGCGGCCACACTAAGCACATTAATTCGGCGGTGTGCGTCCATGTACCGAGGCTAGCGTCGATTTCCAGAGCGTTGCACTGTGGGTAGCTATCCCATAGTTCCCGCAGTTTCCCCTGCCCATTGGAATTCTGGGTTGAGATACCAATGGCAAAACAGTGTCGCGGGTGATTCTGGGTAAATGTCGTCACTCAATCCTTCCTCCGTGAAAGCAACGGCAGACAATCATTTCGCGCCCTTTTTCCCTGGATTGACCTGGCAGACGCCATAGCATGGCAATCATGGAGCCTGTTTTGCCTTTTGTCATTGTCACCGTATGTGTACTGGATGCCGCTGACAGACGCGGTACTGCAGTGCTACACAGCAGCATTCATTTGCCTTTGCAAGGTAGCAGAGATGGTTACCATCCCTATTGCACCGTCTGCCATGACATTGTAAATTGGCGATGAGATGATGGTTATCAGTCGTTCTGTACCGTCTGCTGCTATCATGTGTGCTCCTGGCTGGCCTCGCTGAGGTCGGCCGGGGGTGCATAGACAAAAATGGGAATGACTCCCCGGGTCATTCCCTTCTTATGTTTTGTCTAAAAATAGAGTCAGTCCTGCCTAGAATATGGGGCAAGTGTACTAGAGAACCAGAGAGCACAGCTGCTCCATGTCAGAGCCCCAGAGATCCCACAGAAATGATGAGCTGCATGCCATTCTAGGGGGTGCCCCTGCAACAACCCCACCCGTTGCTTCCCTCCTCCCCCAACCCTCCTGGGCTACCGTGGCAGTGTCCCCCCATTTGTGTGATGAAGTAATAAAGAATGCAGGAATAAGAAACAGTGACTTTTTAGTGAGATAAAATGAGGGGGAGGAAGCCTCCAGCTGCTATGATAGTCTAGGCAGGACATTAAAGGGTCGGGGGGAGAGGAGCCCAGCCTCCCGCTGCTATGATAGTCCAGGCAGTACAGAATCTTTTCTTTAGACATGAAGGGGGGGGAGGGGGGATGGAGTTCAGCCCCCAGTTGCTATGATGAGGACGGTTACCAGCCATTCTGTATCATCTGCTGGGAATGACCAGGAGTCATTCCTATTTTTACCCAGGCGCCCCTGGCCGACCTCACCGAGGCCAGCCAGGAGCACTCACAGGATGATGACGAGGACGGCTATCGGTCCTTTTGTACTGTACTGTCTGCCACCGGGGAGGGGAGGGGTGAGGATGCTGCAGTTTAGCGCTGCAGCACCCCGTCTACCAGCAGCATGCAGTAGACATAGGGTGACATTGAAAAAAGGCGAGAAACAATTTTTTTCCCTTTTCTTTTGGGGGAGGGGGGAAAGGGTGTAAATTGATGACATACACCCTGAAACACCTGGGAAAATGTTTTTGACCCTTCAGGCATTTGGAGCCAGGGCCGGCTCTAGACCCCAGCACGGCAAGCACGCGCGTGGGGCGGCCCTTTCCCGGGGGGGCGGCAGGCTGGGCCGGCGGACCTGCCGCAGTCATGCCTGCAGGAGGTCCACCAGAGCCCCGGGAGAACCGGACCTGCCGCAGGCATGACTGTGGAGGGGGCGCTCGTCCCGCGGCTCCAGTGGACCTCCCGCAGGCATGACTGCGGACGGTTCGCTGGTCCCGTGGCTCGGCTGGACCTCCCGCGGAGCCGCCCGGACCTGCGAACCGTCCGCAGGAGGTCCAGCCGAGCTGCATGACCAGCGGACCCTCTGCAGTCATGCCCGCGGGAGGTCCGCTGCTCCCGCGGCTCGGGGGCGCCTCCCGCGCATGACTGCTTGGGGTGGCCAAAAAGGTAGAGCCGCCCCTGTTTGGAGCCCAGCCAAGAATGCAAATGCTTTCTGGGGACTGTGGGATAGCTGGAGTCCTCAGTCCCCCCCCTCCCTCCATGAGCGTCCATTTGATTCTTTGGCTTTCCTTTACGCTTCTCACGCAGCACTGTGCTGAGTCCCTGCTGTGGCCTCTGTCTATCATAGCCTGGAGATTTTTTCAAATGCTTTGTCATTTCGTCTTCTGTAACGGAGCTCTGATAGAACAGATTTGTCTCCCCATACAGAGATCAGATCCAGTATCTCCCGTACGGTCCATGCTGGAGCTCTTTTTGGATTTGGGACTGCATCACCACCCATGCTGATCAGAGCTCCACGCTGGGCAAACAGGAAATGAAATTCAAAAGTTCGCGGGGCTTTTCCTGTCTACCTGGCCAGTGCATCTGACTCCAGATTGCTGTCCAGAGCGGTCACAATGGTGCACTGTGGGATAGCTCCCAGAGGCCAATACCATCAAATTGCAGCCACACTAACCCTAATCCGACATGGCAATACCGATTTTAGTGCTACTGCTCTCGTCGGGGAGGATTACAGAAATCGGTTTAAAGAGTCCTTTATATCGATATAAAGGGCCTCATTGTGTGGACGGGTGCAGGGTTAAATCGGTTTAACGCTGCTAAATTCTGTTTAAACGTGTAGTGTAGACCAGGCCTAGATTGCAAAGGGAAAGAACTTTTAGAAAATGCACAGCATTGTGCACCAAAGAAAGTCACATTCCAGTTTCTCTAGTATGTATGTGCCACCATGGCAGATGGAAGATCACTGAAAGAAACAGGGTTACACATCTAATTTATTTACATAATGATTTAATTTCCTGTTAATGAGTCATTTCAGCTTTCAGGAAAGCAGCTTGTGGTCTTTTGTAGGCTTTTTAATCTTTACATATTATGTGGACTGTAAATACATTTTCAAAATCATTTTTTGGAGACTTTCAGAGAAATAAACAGGCCATTAAGATGCTTGGTTCAATGCTCCTCTCATTGTCAGTTTCCCTGTGTGCTTGATATTTGTTTGCTTATCCAATTTTCCTTGGGGAGTGTTTCCTCCTTTTGAGTCAGTGTAGTAGTTCCTCTGGTTGCTGATTCAGCTCCATGTCTCTTGTGCTTCACTCCACTGAAATCTGATTAGGTATGAGACAGACTCCGGTGGAATGAAGGACAACAGAATTCATGGATCATTCTTAACTCACTCTGAAAACTGGGGCAAACATATAACATTGTTAAAAAGAAACAGCAGGTGCAGTTAGGATGTTCAGGTGACATACATGAACATAACGATAGGCATGAAACTTTACAATCAGTTCCTATGTAGGAATCAGTTCCTATGACTTGAGCGCAGTGGTTTCTCATCCCACCAGTCTGGTGTTTTCTTTCTAGCATATAACCATTGTGTCCATGTAACCATTGGATATAACTTGTAATATTAAGCCCTGGAATAATTTACCGAGGGATGTGGTGGATTTTCCATCACTTGAATATCTTTAAATCAAGACGGGATGCCTTTCTAAAAGATATTTTCTAGCTCAACCAGAAGTCAAGGCCTTGATGCAGGAATCACTGGGTAAAATTCTCTGGCCAGTATTATGCAAGATGTCAGACTAGATGATTGTAATGGTCCCTTTTAATCTTAAAATCTATGACTCTCTAAAAACAGCAATGTGTGCAGGTATCATTTTCTTCTGTACATTCACCCTTGTTATAAGATCTTTATCAGCAGGAAAAACCACTAAATTCCTAATGCCAAATCCTTCCTTTTAATCTTGATAGGAAAAAAAATTCATTTGTAAACAGCCTGATACAGGAATTGAAGTCTGATTGCTTGAGATTTGTTGTCAAGTACAGATTGATAGCACAGAAAGAAAAGCATGCCTTGTTCAGAGGTTGATATACTATCAGCCTTCCACCGTTTTTTGATGATATCTTAGTACAGCTGTGAAATGTATTATTTATATTACAGAGGTGCTCAAAGGCCCCCAATCAGGATTGAGGTTCCCTTTGTGTTAAGCGTTATACAAACCCATTGGAAGACATACATCCTGCCCCGTAAAGCTAGAATCTATATGAAAAAATCAGAGGGTGTTAGAAGTGTCATTTTGATTAAGTTGAAGAAAGGTCTGTGTCTCTACAATTAAGGTTTTTCAAAGAGAGGAACTGATCACAAATTGACATTTTTTAGTCTCTTTTGGAGAGTATTCTGATTTTCTCGCAGAATTAATATTGGAAGCTTTAATATAATACATATACATAGCACCTTTCACCCAAGGAACTAAAAACACTGGGGGGGGGGGGGAATATCCTGTATGTTAAATTAACCCTCGGACCATCTGGATGTGGTAGGCATGTATTACTATTTCCATTTCACAGATTGTGAAAGTGAGGTACAGAGAGGGTAAATCACTTACCCAAGGTCACAACAACGAGCGGGTGGCAGAAGTAGGAACCAAGCCAGAACTCCCATCTCCGCACCCCAACAACAGAAAAATGACTCTCCTTTGAAGGCATTTACAATGACATTATGGCTGAGCTTTTCAAAGTTGCCAAAGGGAATTAGATGCCTGATTCCCATTTAAAAATAAAGCTACTCCTAGGCAGCACTGAAAAATCTTGGCCCAGAGCTTTCTTAAAGCGTGGGCTTCAGCAATAGATAGATTGGAATGTGACGATTTAACCTGGAGATTAACTGAAATGTTTTGTTAGGTTGGGGAAAAACAAAAACGACTGACAGAGATTGTTATTCCTGCATTTATGAAGTCACATAGACGCTGATACAGGGATTTAAAGAGCAAACCGCTTGGGGGCTTTTTAAATACAAACCTGCTGTCACGTTGAAGCCTCTCCCTTAGGTCTGTCAAGACATGTTAAAAGCTTTTAGGTAAGTCCCATGCAAGGTGGCCTAAACAAGAACTTAATCGGCTGAAATTCCTCCATGCAATCCTGGCTTGTTTGAACTGTCTTTGTGTCAGGCATGTTCTGGCAGGCTATGGTACAGCAAACACCTCATGCACAACTTTCAGAGTATTAACCCTTTGTTGGGGATGGGTGTCTGGAACTAGCAAAACCAAACTCTTAAGAGAATGCCTTGCTCCAGTGCTTCCTTCAGGAACAGTTGAAAAGATAAAAGTGAAGGTGGTTATGGAAAGAAACTTGCATTTTTAAAAAAAGGAATAAAAACTTGCATTTACCTGCACCCCACCAACAGATCTTAAGCAGCCAATTTAAAGTATATTAAAGGCTATTGTATCATTTAAAAAAATCTTTTATTAAAGACGCACCTCTGGGTTTTTGCTGGTCCCTGGAAAAAAACCGTTTTGAGATTTAAGGTTTAGGTTGAAATCTGTCTTATGCACCCACCTTAGGGAACAGCAAAGATCCACTGCCTGCTTACAAGTGATGGGCCTTTAACTAAAGGTCAGACAAGACTGTACGGCATACCTTGGGTGAACTTTAGAGTGAGTGAAAGTTTCTATAGTTGTTTGCCCAGAGGGGGATGGAGAGAAAAAGATATAGGGTCTGATCCAAAGCCCATCGACTTTCTGTTGTCTTCAAAGAGCTTTGGATCAGGCCCATAGACAGGCAGTCATTGAAAAGTTCAGATTTTCCCGGGAGATTCTGTATGTTCTCTGAGATGTCAGTAACCAAGGCCCCACTTCAGGGACGTACTTAAGCAAGTAGACTTCAGTGAAACTTAAGCACATGCTTAAAGTTAAGTGTGTGCTTAATTGCTTTTATGAATTGGGATCCTAGTGAGGCTGATGTTCAGAAGTGCTAAACATCGGCAACTCTTAATAAATGTTCTGGGGTCCTTTTGGAACACTGACATACCTCATGCACATTCCCTTGTTTGCCTGATCTCAGTCTACTGCCTGCAGTCAATTTCTGCTTCTCAGCTGCTTCCCCTCCAGCACCCTTTCATGCTACGCTGAATACATTTACACCAATCCAGCCACTGAAAAGAAGGAAATGGCTGCTGGTGGTTTTAAAGGAAAGGTTCCTTATCATCCGAATTCAATCTAGTTGTTTGCATCAACACATGAATGACTTAGATTGTGCCAACCCATGATGGTTACTTGAGTTATCGCTGGAAGCTCTCTGATTTTAAAGAGATGTCCGAAAGCAATTCACAGAGCTCAAGACCCAAAGCTTTTAAAAGCCTTTGAAAAGGTCTGCCTACTTTCCTCTCCGTGTTAGTGCACAGCAGCCAGTAGTTCTGGTGGGAATAAGATACATGGATCCAGGGGAGAAGTGACTCTGAAATGCATGGTCCATTGGCTCCACAAAATCAAACAGCAAACCCCATAGTTCAAGAAATGAGACAGAAGAGTAATCTGGATCATATTTCAGTATCAATGGTAATACATAGCATTTTTCAACTTTAAAGAATGTTACAAACATTATCAAATCAAGACTGGTTTTAAATCTTTTTCCCCTTTGAGAGATAACAAATTGATACACTGGTATTCTTGAGGGCTAGTATTTTCATAAATTTTTGACTTTTTTCAAGCTAATATTATACCATGATATCTCTAGTAATATAAGGAAATATTTTAAAACACTTTAATTAAAATATACATTAAATGTTTAAATATTCTTAAAATACAAATAAGGGGAAAAATCAACCCATTTGAGAATTTGAAGCTAAAACTCTATACATAGTAGTTCAGGCTGTAGGCTAAATTTGGCATTAATTTGCACTGGTATGACTCCATTGATTTTAATTGAGTTACATGGCCCCAAAGGTCAAATGCTACTGCACATCATTCTTAACCGCTGGGAACTAATTTGGTTACTGGAGATCTACATATTTCAGTTGCTGTTATGTATAATCCAGTAGTTATATCTGATTTAAAACACCCATTACAAATGTTTAAAAACTTACATGTGACATCAGTTTGTCAAACAGCAAAATGGCAACTTTTGTGCTGTTTGGAATAGCTAAATAAGCAGTATTCCTGGTATGTGGACTTACAGCCAATTTCCTTCTCCATAAAGTACCCTTTCTAAAACTCTGTATGTAGAAAAAAAATTACACCCTCGCCACTTAACTCACACAATTTATAACAGGTTTATATGATACATCAGAACACATTGTATCACTGTTCACTCACCTGCCCTTTGATAAACTAGGTAGAGTGTCAGTCTTGAAACAGCTTTACTTAACTTTAAACCAAAATAAAATAATACTGTGAGAATGAAAGAGACAGAAAAGCAAAATAAAAGGATGAATAAATAGTTTGAATTAAAAAAAAAAATTAAACTCTGATTTTCTTCCTGTTCTTGTTGTTGTTGTTCTTCAAAATAGCCGCTCAGAGAAAGTGAAACAAACAAATAGAAGAAAATGAATCGTCCTTTAGTAAGCCTGTGCTATGCCTTCAGTTATCTTGTCCATCTAGATAGACTAAAAGCAAAGGAGAAGGTTTGGAGAGAGAAGTTTTGGTGGGGGGAAAGAAGTAAGAAGAGGAACAGATATGAATGAAATAGTGTTTTCTTAAAAATAAACAGAGGACACTTTTTTGTAAAGTAGTAGAGATGGAGCAGAAAAGTTCTGCCCATTTTAAGGTGGTGTCCCTCAGATTCAGACTTTATTTACGCTACTGTAAAAGAGGGCTCCAGTTACCTGTCACACCCAGCCAATGAAGAACACAATTGCTTTACCTGACTCCACCTCTCAGAACCCTCACCCTCCAGGGCATAAATGCAGCTTTTCCTATCTGACAGCAGACCCCCCTCCCCTTCAAAGAGAGCCAGACCAACTTTAGAATTGCTTTTTAATCAAATCCTTTGAAAGACTAAAGGAAGCCCTGTGAATCCAACCCTCCTACTGCTCGCTGAAGGTGGGTCTTTGATTCCAATCAAGCCTGAGTTCTGACGTGAGCAGAGGAAGAGAGAGAGAGAGAGGTTTCCTAACCTTGTAAATGGGTCTCTGATCCATTTATTGATTGCACCTTGTACAATGCTCATTGATTGACTTGTGTGGCAGGCATTTCTCACCCCTGTTCTTGTCAGCTTCCTCGTCACCAGCAAGCACTCAGGGGGCTGTAGATTAAGCTCTCCAAAAGGCTAGTTAACCCAGAAAGAACCAACATGCAGTGGCACCATCGCACCTGCTTATGAGAACTTGGACAAAGTAAAGTTTCAGTGCATGGCAATGTGCAAATTTTAATTCCAGTGCAAATGGAAATCTGTTTACAGAGAGCTTGTCTGGAACAAAATTGTTTTGTGTTATTGATGTGACTCCCCTGAGCTCATCTGCAAGACCCCTACCATGTCCATGTTTAGGTCCCTATTAAAGTCTCCCCTCTGCCTTGCAGTTTACAGTGAATCGAATTCATTCATGCATAAATTCCCAGTTGTTGTTCTCTTACTCTACTAACCTCTCTCTTCTTGTCTTGTCAGTCTTTACCTTCAGCGGGGTCGCCGTGTTAGTCTGGATCTGTAAAAAGCAACAAAGAGTCCTGTGGCACCTTATAGACTAACAGACGTATTGGAGCATAAGCTTTTGTGGCTGAATACCCACTCCGTCAGACGCAAGCTTATGCTCCAATCAGGGCCGCCCAGAGGATACAGGGGGCCTGGGGTCTTCGGCGGTGGGGGGCCTCCACTTTGGTGGTAACTCGGCGGCGGGGGGTCCTTCCGCTCCAGGACCCGCCGCCGAAGTGCCCCGAAGACCCGCGGCAGGGATCCCCTGCCACCGAATTACCACAGAAGACCTGGCACTTCGGTGGCGGGTCCCGCTTCGGTGGTAATTCGCTGGTGGGGGGTCCTTCCACCCCGGAGCGGAAGGACCCCCCACTGCCGAAGACCCGGAGCGGAAGAAGCTCTGGGGGCCTGGGCCCCATGAGAGTTTTCTGGGGCCCCCAGAGCGAGTGAAGGACCCCACTCTGGGGGCCCTGAAAAACTCTCGTGGGGGCCCCTGTGGGGCCCGGGGCCTGGGGCAAATTGCCCCACTTGCCCCGTCCCTTGGGCGGCCCTGGCTCCAATACATCTCTTACTCTATAAGGTGCCACAGGACTCCTTGTCAGTCTTTAGCTTGTGAACTCCTCAGAGCAGGGGCCATCTTTCTTGAGCGTTTATAAAGTATGTGGCACATGGGGCCAGATTTTCCAAAAAGCACAGGATCAGATTTTCAGGTGGTTGGCACCCACAAATCAGGGCCAGATTTTCGGCAGAGTTCCGCTCCCAATTAGGCATCATAATGAGGGCAAGATTTTCAAAGATTCCCTGCAGTCAGAAGCTCCCATTGTAACACTTACAGCCACATTTTCAAAAGAGCTCAGCAGCTAACAAAATGAGCTGCTTTGTAAAGCTGGACACTTGTTTTGGTGCCCAAATGGGAACTGTGCAGCGTTTTGGGGGTAAGGGGGAAGAAGGCCTAAGTAGGTGCTACCAGAAATGTATAATGACAACAATGTGCAATTTGAACGTTCTTTGGGGTGGGGAACAAAATCGTCTTATTTGTATGGAAATTTTGTAGCTAATGTTGGGCTGTATTGCAATGTAAATAGCAATAACTGTGAAATTATTGCATTCCCATCCAAGGACACTTGCACAACTGATAGGTGAGAGTCACAACTGGAAAAACATACTGGAAGCAGGTTTACTTCTGGATTTGTTTTAAAAGCCCATTTGTCTACATTAGGCAAATCAGCTCAACAAATGCATATTTTCCATAGAGCAGGTATAGATAATTCATAATGGCGTATGGCCTGTGTTATGCAGGAGGTCAATGTAGAGGATCACTATTGGCTCTTCTGGCCTTATAATCTATAAATCTATGGATTATTTCAATGCATTTCACCTCTTTTTTTTCCCCTCTTTATCAATTGTCCTCTCACAGACTGTGATTTGTTTGAAATTTACCCATTATTCAAAATTCTTCACCAAATAATTCCTGTCAGTTATTCTTGGTCTTCATTTTGTTCACTGTGAGTATTGGAGATTCAAGATGTAAGCTGTTTTGGTTGGGCATGTTTCTCTTTCCTGATTGCATGGACACAATTTTCAGCAGCAGGGTATTCAGTGTGACCACCCATGATTACAAATTCAAAATATGGATGATCTGCAACATTCTCTTAAAATGGGCCATGTCTATGAACATTTCTTACAAGTAAATTCATCAGGTGGAATCATAGACTATCAAGGTTGGAAAGGACCTCAGGAGGTCATCTAGTCCCACTCCCTGCTCAAAGCAGGGCCAATCCCCTGACAGATTTTTGCCCCAAATCCCTGAATGGCCCTCTCAAGGACTGAGCTCGCAACCCTGGGTTTCGCAGGCCAATGCTTAAACTGCCGAGCTATCCCTCCCCACTTTTCATGACAAATGAAAAAGGAGAGGTATAAATACTGTCTCTATGAATTCAATTACAAACTTGAATACATATTTGTGGAAGGTGGGTTTTTTTTTTGTCTCCCCCTCCCGAATATTCACCCAGCTGGAATTTTGTCTTGTCCAGTTTAACCGACGTTAAGCAATGAAGTTTTCACAACGTCTCTTGTGAGAGATTTTCACTGTCTAATAGACTTTCACTATTACGATAGTTTTATTGATATTCATCCTCAGTTTTTTGCATTGCTCTCTTTTATACTTGTTACAGCTGTCTGAACCAATAAAGGGCAAATTCCCCACTGAATTAAACCACTGCATGGGGTATAAGTTAGCACAGAATTTAATTCTTGGATAAAAAAATTAGATCCCTGTATTATTACTGTTGAATAAACAGCAAATAAATATTACCCTTTACCAGAACCACTGCCAAAAACGGACATTTTGGTGATGGGTGCAGAATGAAAAAGTAGACAGAACACAGTCCCACTCTATAACCCCAATCCTTTTAAGCATCAATCCCGTAAAGCTTTCAATGCACGTAGTTTAAGTGGAATGAGCTGCCAACACATCATAAAACTGTTGGACTTACAAAATTTGCTGATAGAAGTATGTCAGAGAAGAAAAGTTCTTCTCCGGTTCTATCTCCCAGGCACATTCCACAATTCACCTGGGGAATAGAAAACCTGTGTGGTCTTGAAGGCTTGTCAGTTTTGACCTCTAAATTTGTCCAATAAATGGAATCAAATTATTTACTTCTTCTGCAGGCTTGAGACATCAAACAGAGCAGAGGAAAGCTCAGGGCCACATCTCCTGAAATTGCCCACTGTAAATTCAGTCCACAAGCAGGTGGAGAGTAATTACTTGAGGCTTTTTTTCCCCCGTCCCATCAGATTTATTTATGCTTGGTGAAAAACTATGCTATAAAGTGGCTGACTATTCAGGAACAGGAATATAGCTGGGGCCATCACATTTTGCATTCTTAATGCGTCCCATCTCAGGAAAATGAACAGTAGATGGATGCTCTAGTTATTTCATTTTTAGTTCACACAACTTGTATGTCTTTACTGTTCTGCAATGTAGTCAAGCCCCTTGTCCTCTTTGTGCATGTGGGGGGTGTTGTAGGGTAAAGGGAGAATTGTGTAGCCCTCCTAGATGTGAAAGAATGGAGAAGCCTTATTTAGCCATATGCTGTCTACCTCTTTGCCACTGCAGGATTGTCCCCTACATTCTAGTATATTTTCCTAAAACTTTAGTTGCTATGAGAACATTCTTTTGTAGGGCTGGCATGCATGGTATCTGCTTTTGAGCAGAATCCATTGCTGAGAGCACAGCTCAAGGAGTCCCTGACTCAAGATTATAATGAGCATGTCGACTCCTCGAACCTTCAGAACAGTTCCCTGCATGCTTGTGTTTTCTATGAAGATGGGCATGTGCTGAATCCCAAAGAGAAAAAGAAAATAATTGCAAACTGAAGGGCAAAGCCTTGGCGATATAATCCGGATGTTCTCTGCACCGCCCAGGCATAAATAAATACACAAATAAGTGAAAGGAAATAACCAGAGAGCAGAAATAATTGTAAAATAAGGTAGCATTATAGATAAGGATATCTGGAGTGCTTCAAATGATTGGATGTCAGTGGTATTCTCTCAGAGAAGTAATTAAATGATAGTACAGTATTAATATTAGGCTGGGGTTTTCAAACAATCCAAAGGAAGTCTTTATCTTCAACTTTGGTATATTGTCCTTGATTCTAAAGTGCTTCGAAGCCATAAATAACTAACACAAGGATTACTCCACCTGCCACTGAAATGCAGCCACCTCTGGGGAGGAATGTGGCAAATCTAGCAACACTATATAGCTGTTTAGGACTGTATCCATTGGAAACTACAGGGGAAATTAAAGAGTCAAAATACTACTCTTCACACTGGAATTTTTCCAGGACATCAGTTCTGATACCTTCACTCATATAATAAAAGAAATTAGATGTTTAATTACTACAGATAGCCAGGATCTTAGTTTTACTCTTCATCCAAAAGATGTTTGTATAGAGGTCAGAGTCAACTGCTGTTTGCATTCCAATACGTTCTTTTAAAATGCTTTCCCCCATAATTGCTCATTTGCAAAATTCAGAGAACTCCCCCTCCCCAGATCATACCAACCTTCTTTTACCACCCTCATCCCATCCCGTGTCTCCACAGAAGTGTTTACTTCCTCCCTCACCTCCACATTTAAAAGCAAATATCTTGGGAGTTTGCATTAGTTGACAGAGGTGGTTCTGAATCTTAGAAATGAAGAATTTTGCTCCTCCATGCAAACATGTTTGGCTATTTTGTTCCTTGGGGGAATCAGATTTAACAACAGTCATCATCTTTGACAATCCTTGCATCTTTCTGAAAGTCCATTGTTAGTCATACTGCAGAAGAATAGAGAGGTATCCATCTGCTCAGCATGACAATGTATTGCAATCCTGATTTTTGAAGCTGTGAATCCACATTGGGGCAATCAAATCTTTGGTTTGGGTACCCATTCGGGCATATCAGAGCTCTAGCTATAAGATTTAGAAATTAATATTTAAAAATTAGGCCCTTTGTATTTATTACTCAAAACAGTGTGAAATTTACAATGGAATAATCACCAACATGAAAACTGATTCAAAATATTCTGAGGGTAAAAGTATCAGGCACTGGTTCATTACGCATGCAAAAAAAATTGATCAAATTTTTTCGATTTGTTTTTTTTTAAAATGGACCCAGACAAGTTCATCTCAAGCTTGGGATGCTGGTCTGACAGTGGAGAATGTGCTTTATATTAACCCCTTAATTTATCTGTAATATTTACTCTTTAAGGCTGGTGCCTAGCTTCTGCACTTCTGTGTTTGTCTTGTGACTTGCGCACCTTTCTTATCAGAGTCAGCTATTCTGTAAACTACTCTTAGGCCTTATCTACATACAAAATTGCCCCACTTTACATGAACAGGTGCAAAACCCTTTGTGAATACTATTAAGCTTTTCAGCTCTCTCCCCCCATTCTTGGATCCCATTTTCCAGTTGCCAAATGATAAAATGGGGAAAGGGTAGTGAAGGATGGAAATGACCCCTTAAAATTGTCATTTTTTTTCCTTCAAATTTATTGCCAAAAAATCAGAAAGTATTGAAAAAGAGCAATATTCCATCAAAAGGTTTGGATTTTTTGGGGGCCGGGGTGGTGATTTTTTTGTTTAAAAACAGATTTGGGATAAAAATTTTTTACTAGTTCCATTATTACCTCCTTCTAAGGCGTCATTCATCTAAGATGCTACTGAAAGGGGCAGCAAGCTATAACCTGCACATTTTGCACCATTCCTTCTAGGTGTCATGTCCTTGTTTCAACAGAGCCCTCTGGGTTTGTTAAATGATGCCGGTGACACATCATATTAGCAGTATATTTCCCACCAATGTATATAGGATGGCAAACCCAAACTGAGTTTAATAGCATGCCTGGGGGATGGTGAGACACTTGAAAGGATCTTTTTGCTTTTGCAGTAAAGTGGAAAATTGGAAACTTTGCTGTTCCCTCCACAATATCGTTAAGTCTGGCTGCCACAGGTTCCAAGCACATCCTATGAAGCATGAAATACTAGCTAGCTGGTTCAAGACCTGCTAAAGGGTATTCCCCATCATTGCTTCTTGCTTTAACAAATAGAAGGGAAGGTCTTTTTATTTTTTTTATTTATTTCTATACATACAGAAACAACTGAAAACTAAGGTTTCTGTGACCCAAGGCCTTTGAAAAAGGACTGATGTTAAATGGGCGCAATTGAAAATGACATATGTTTTTGAATAAATTAAAAATTTTAAGCCTAAAATTGCTTCTACCTTGTCCACATCCAACAGGCATAATCCTTTGGTTTTACCAGTATTGCTAAAGTGGTACAGCTCTGCTAGCAGGGATGCTGTTATACCAACATAAAAGTGCTTATACTGGCATAGCTAATTCCTGTGAGGGAAGGGGGTATATGCTATACTGGTATAAGGCCGCTTTATACAGGTATAACTGCATCCATGCTAGGGGTTGTACCAGAGTAAATATTTTTATTTTAAAAACTGCTCCCACTTATTAATTGTGCCAGAACAAATCCTGTGGGTAGACCAAAGTTCTAAGCCTAGTGTGTCAGTTTGCTCTGCTATCCCAAACCACCTTCAGGGGAAAAGAGGCAATATGGGTAACAATCAGAAGGGACTGTCATGAAGGAAAGAGATAAACAATCTTCAAGCAAAACAATTAGGGATCAGTTGTAACTTAATTGTAGGACAGTGCCCTGGGCTCAAAAGGTGCTGGGCCTTTTCATTTTCTGTAACTGAAGATAAGTCAGAATGACCATGTTTAATTACACCTCTACCTTGATATAACGCTGTCCTCGGGAGCCAAAAAATCTTACCGCGTTATAGGTGAAACTTATATATCAAACTTGATTTGATCCGCCAGAGCATGCAGCCCCGCCCCCCCGAGCACTGCTTTACCGTGTTATATCTGAATTCGTGTTATATGGGGTGGCCTTATATTGGGTTAGAGCTGTATTTACAGATTCCTTGTATTTTCTGTCTCTGCAAGATGATGATGATTGAAGTTTATGATAATGATCTAATTGCCCTTTTATGACAGTACTCTGTCATTTACTGTGGTGTTTGTAAGACTGCAACTGAATAAAATGATTAAAATGCAAAATTCAATGTTGCTTCTTTATTTCTCACACTCCTGTAATAACAATCACTGTACATAGCTCAGCATTTTGAGCAACCCTACAAAAACAAACTAATGATATGTTATGCAACAAACTCCCATCCATAGCCCAACATTCATGAGTGACTAATAAGCGATCCTGAAATGCTAATTCCTTAGGCATAGTTCAAACTCCATACCATGAGTAAGTTACAACAGTAAACCAGTGAGTCCAGCTCAGTCCTTAATCGATGAACCTAGAATGTCAAGAGACATGTTCATTCAGACCAACATTCATAAGAAACCTGACCATAACAAACCAGCCCCAATGCTCATGACTGACTTCCCAATAAAAATCCATCATACACACTTGGGTCTTCATGCTTTACCCACTAACAAGAATTCAGTGCGCACAGTCCTGCAGACAAGACCAACTAACCAATAATTTGAAAACAAAACCTTAAAGCTGACACCTGTGGACTGGAGTCACCCAAATACTGATAAGATTAAACACAGATTTCAGTTTTGACCTTGCAAAGGGAGTTGTTAAGTACAACAGTGAAGACAAAAATCCTGATATCCACCCTGACAGCAAGTGTTCTTTTAAGCAGAAAAGATGAGATTTCTGGCTTGACAGTGATTTTTTTTTTCCCAAACACTATTCGAGAAGGTTATCCTGACGAAGTTGCATGCCTGAGTAAACCGATCCCACTTACCAGCTTTTGCAGCTTGCTACAAACTAGGTATTGGAATTTTAATGCCTAAGCTATGTCCCTGAAAATACCATTTGGAATTGTATGAGCTTCCATTCTGGGGAGTCCCGTATAGCTCTGATATGCAGCTGGGTTAATTTAAGAGCGCTGCCTGCTTTTTCCAAAAACACAAACAGGCTAGTCTGCAATATACTCCCAATCAAATAAAATAAATAACCAGGGAAATACTGAGTTGAAGAAAGAATATTTGAGGAACTTGATGTAACTGAAGTAAATTATACATATAATATAATCTTGGCATTATTCTATTTACCTTATAAAAACAGAGAGAGAGAGAAAATGACACATAGTGAAGAATTAGATTATTTAGAAAGACATTACCTGCATATGTGGAGGCAATATTACATTTTCCAATCTGCTCTTTAGAGCAACACTGATGAAGTTAGATACCACAATAATAGGCACCTTAGACATCTGATAGCTACTGTAGGTTAAGGAGACAGCCAGATAGCTAGATTGTCAAATAGTCTGTAGACTGAAGGCACAATTTTGTTTACAGAGAGAGTCATGAGTAATAAACCTGTGTGTCTTTCAAAACAGTAGAGGCCTGATTCTGAACTCATGCTGGCTGTAAATCAGAAGTATCTCTGCTGAAAGCAACTGAGTTACTCTGGTGTGAATCTGTGGTGAAGGGTGATGTTGGCCCAGTATATACATAGAGGTCTGGTTTTTTTCACACATGTGTGCCTAAAGATAGGCAGCTAGGAGTGGAAAGAGATGTAGGCACCCAGCTCCCATTGATTTTTAATCATTCTCATCAGTGTTATTGAAAATCCCATCTCTAAATCCATATTTGGGTGCCGAAGGTAAGTGTTCTGATTTCCAAGGTTGCCTGAACACCCTCAAGACAGTAAGAGATGCAGATGCACAGCACCTCTGAACACCAAGCTGTTTATTTAGGAACAGGTCTATGGATGTAGGAGCCTAACTTTGGGCTACTCCCCTTGAACATTATAGTCACAGTGTTCCTGTTAATATTGTGCTTGCAGCTAGACCTCACGCCCCATTGTACGAGGTGCTGTAAAAACATATACAAGTGAACACACATTTTCAGTCCAAGAAATGTATATTTGATTTTTACAGACAAACAAAAGATTGAAAGCAAGAGCTTCCCTGTTTAAATGTTTGCACTGTGCTCCCTGTACTAAAATTAAACATTTGAAAAAGTTGTTGGATTCCAGTTTCTTTCCTGTTACCAGCCACTCACCTCTTCCCCCCTCCCCCCGAAAAAAGGAGGAAGAAAAGAGTCCACTCTTGTTCAGTCCTGCTCAGTGTGTGAATACAACAGTATGGAATATTTGATTTCACAATTAAACCTACCTCCCGCCCCCAAACCTACTTTGCAGACAGCGGGCTAATGTACAAACATAATGGCAATTAATAAGCTGGGTGTTGCAATCTGAGGGGTTGATTTTACAGTTTCAGAAGCAGCTAAGTCTAATGAATCTTGTCATGTTCATGCTTAGGGCACTGGTTCTCAACCAGGGGTACATGTTCCTCTGGGGGTACACAGAGGTCTTCCAGGGGGTACATCAACTCATCTAGATATTTGCCTAGTTTTACAACAGGCGACATAAAAAGCACTAGCAAAGTCATTAAAAAAAACCACTACAATTTCATACAGACAATGACTTGTTCACACTGCTCTATATACTGGAATGTAAGTACAATGTTTATATTCCAATTGATTTATTTTATAGTTATATGGTGAAAATGAGAAAGGAAGCAATTTTCAGTAGTAGTGTGCTGTGACACTTCTGAATTCTTATGTCTGATTTTGTAAGCAAGTCGTTTTTAAATTAGGTGATACTTGGGGGTATGCAAGACAAATCAGACTCCTGAAAAGGGCACAATATTCTGGAAAGGTTGAGAGCCTCTGGCTTAGGGTAAGGAAGGCAACATCACTAATATTTCTGACATTATTTGCAAACAGAGCTCTCCCCCAGTTTTTGTAATTAATCTATTTGCAATTTCACATGCAGTGGGCTTCATTTCCTATAGCAACACTTTTGCTACCTCTGACATGTGCCAGCACATTCCTTCTTAAAAATAAACTTGTATTCATTGTCATTTTAGGCAGGGACTCTTCTTCCTGCAACAACCCTTGGATATCTCAAATGGAGGAGATGTGGCATCATGTGTATGAAGAGACTCTACTACAGCTGGGATGGGCTGGCAGGTGCCAATAAGGGTTCTATAAAATGATTAAAAATAGGCATGCATCATGTCTTGGTACTAGTCTCTTCTTATGCCTATGGGACCTTTGGAACAGCCAAAGGAGGGCATGGTCCCTGTTGGGTATGGAGGAGGAGGATAGTCCCATGGGGTGGTGGAGTCCCCCTTGCATTTGTGGCGGGTCTCACTTGTGTGGGAACAGGACTTTTGGAGTTTAGTACGAACTGTGTGAATTGCCAGCGGTGCGGACATATTCAGTAATGTTTGGAGACATGCACCTTCTTATAATCTCTCTGTGATCTGATTTAAGGAACTCCCAGTGCCTAAGGGCCCAAAGATGTGCATGTGTGTCCCTCTCTCCTAAAACAAATGTTAGCTATTTCTTTTAGCACTCCCCACACTGGTGATGGGAAAGTTCTTCTGCGTCTCTCCAGAAAATAGATGGAAGGGAAAATCTGCTGGTGGACTTCAACCTCCCAAAGTTTATAGTCTAATATATATACATACCATCAATCAGGATGCTCAGAAAAATTCAAGCTGACCAAATGCAGTGCCAAATATTTGGTAACGAGATGTACTAAAATAGTTGCATGCACATTTATGCACAAATTCAGCCCTGGTATAAGCAGGCACCTCTTCACTGATGCTAAATTTTCTCCACAGAATAATAACCTAATACCAAAGTAATGAACCTAATAACTTTTGCCCTGTCTTTGCTGGGTTGGATTCCTACTGGTGAATCCAGCCATTAAGCATCCCATGAACCATCCAGTCCCTTACATCAAAGCTGCTCTTTTGGGTGGAATTTATCCCTGTGCAGAAAGTAAGCACGAGGCCTATGCACCACCCAGTACTCAATAAAGGGCTTAAGTTAGACACAAGTAGAGTATAAGAATTCTGCTGGCCCATCCTTCAGTCAAGAGCAACCATTTAGGATCTTGCAACAGTGACAAGTTGATTACTCAGTTGTGGGGTGATAAAACAGTAGCACTGGCATGAGTAAATGTACCCATGATATTGTTTCCTAGGGAAAGTGAACTTTTCCGTGAAGTAATGTACATCATCATATGGGGACTGTGCAATCACTCTGTGTGTGTGCATGTGTCCCTGCTTCCAAGACATTCTAATAATCACCCTGAATTATGTCCTTTTAAAACAACAATGCTGACAAAGTTTAATTTCATGCCTTTTGTACGAGTCATGGCATCAGCATTTCTTTTCAGATGATTGTTATTCCATAGTGCATGTCCGTAGTAAGAACTTTTCACTAGTGAGGGAGAAAGGTGAAAAAGTTCCATTAAGTGTGGTTAAGTATCCTAAATTTCATAGGCTTATCTGAAACTTTTCTGAATTCCTTTGGATCCTGGAAAATGAACTGGAAATCTCAAGAAATCAAGTATCCTTGTGCGGATTTTTTGTACTTGGTTTGAGCTGAGCTGGGCAACTAAAAATGGTCTTTCTGCCAGGATTTATTTTGTATTTTTTTGCTTCTTGCACTAGCTAAAACCAGGGAGCATAGAGGTGTGTGAAGGTTTAAAAGTGGAAGCAACATAATCTGGAGCCTTCTTAGTTACTAATTGCATTGCTGCCTAACATTCTCCGTGCATGGAGCATTAATGCCCCTCTGACACTGAATGCAGTAGAGCATATCCTTGCTGAAGTGACCACGTTGAGTATGCTGTGTTCAGCTGGGAAGCAGAGAATAATAAAAATTAATCATAATTATTAATAAAAAAATCCCAATTCAATTCAGTTTCTTTTCAAGCCAGATCCAGACTGATCTCCCCTCTCCCTTGGGACATTGTTTCCTGTCTGTGGCACCCCCCTCACCATTCTGAGTTATTTTTTGTGGGGAGCCTATGTTCCATGTGTCTATTTCCTGCCCATCAAACAGTGACAAATCTTCCTGTAAGCCTGCTCCCTGTATCTGTCCTAGCATGCTGAGCAGCAAATCTTCAGCTAACTCTTGGCTGCCTATCTGCAACATGAAGTGTTATTGTGAGTAAGCCAAGCCCTTCCCTTTAGCAGACATGAAGACACATGCTGGCTTATCTAAGCAGCACTTCCAAAGACACACCTTTGAGAACGCTCCTTTCTTTTGCTTCATTCAGCTTTGCATTGTCTCAACTTGTTCTGTAGTTTTCCCTAGACTAATGAAAATACACCTTTGTGTGAAAAAAGCAGCACATTCAAGCACAGAGCAAATAAAGCTGCATTGATTGTAGCCAGGGACCTTCAGAGCCCTTTCAGTTTGCTGGATACATCTGCTTATGAAACCCTAAGAAAGGCAGTGAAAATCTAAGTTAGGAAAAGCACTCTATACTGTGTATTCGTGTGTAGAAGCATGTGTGTTACAGGGAACATCCAGATTATCTCATGTGATGTCTAAATAAATAATTCCGTTTGAGGCTTCATTCTTCTCTTGTGACTAAGCATCCTGTAGCCAAAGTTTGGGTGCATACAAATGGGTGTGGTGACTGGTAACCACATTTCTGAGATACCGTGGAAGTTTAGAGCTTACTGGTGTCTCGTGGGAAAAATGCTTTTCTACTGTAGTGGATCAACAAGAGACAGCTCCAGTGGCAAGGGAACTGACCTGGTTTGCAGGAAGCCCCCATGGCCCACCCATCTCTTGGTTATTACCTGCAGGAAAAATGCAGCCACCAATACATATACCTTGGAGAGGTGGGGGTATCAGCCACCATTGGGATGGTGTCTGAAGTAAGTGTAGGTAGGCAAACTGTAATTAGCTAGTTGACATAAGGTAACACACTCCTGCTCTTATGAACATAGCCATGTTATCTTCAGTGACCATGAGTGATCACTGTGGGGGATGTGGAGGTGCCTGTAGTATTTTGTGAATATTATATATTCCTGATTATTATTATGTGACTGGCTACATGATTACCAGGGGGATCATTCCAGCAAGAGCTGACCTGGACATAGGCAGCAAGGCAGACAGACATTTACTAATACTTAAAAGATAATTCAGGAAACCAATTGCTTTGAAGTCTATCACTGACTAGAGCTGTGCAAATAACTGGTTTCTTGGTCTGGTGATTGAAATATTGGTGAAAAAAATGTTTCAGGCCATCCCAGAATGAATTTTATTTTATTTTATTTTACTTTTAAAATTTTATTTCCAACTTTTTGGTGAACCAACTTTTTTTTTTAAATTGAGGTGGTTTTTTTTTTACCTTTTTAAAAACAACATTTAAGTGAAATTCAAATTGAAATGCCATTCTGAATTAAATTGAAAATGTTTCATTATGAAAATGTCAAAACAGCTCATTTGGATTTTTTCCGAAGTTTTTGTTTTTTAATCAAACAATTTGGCAAATTTAACACAAATTTGAAAAAAAATTTCAGTCAACCCAAATGTGCATTTCTCAGCCAAAAAATATAAAATTTCGCCCAGCTCTGTCCTCACTCCCTCCATATAGACGGTATAAATCAGTTCCACCAAGTTCAAGAGACCCAGGGCAAACAACTTTGAGACTGATAAAAGGCCCTGAAGCACAGGGGGAAGGCGACAAAGGGACTGCAGGGAAGCAGACTGAAACCCAGTCCCAGAAGTGGGGGGGCTAGGCCTCCCTAAGCTATAAGTAAGACAGTTAAGTGTGCAGGCTATTTGTTGTATTAATGCCGTTGCTTTTATTATGCTTTGCTCCTACTGTGGAGATGAAACAATACCTTGCTTTGAAAACACAGTTTTGGCTCACTGTACACTGGTCACATCTCCCAAAGGAAAGACTTTCAGGCTTTGAATCCAGTTGTGCCTGCTGAGGAATTACAGTTGACGCACAGGGTGGTGTGCTGAGCAGCGGCGGCTCCAGGCACCAGCGCTCCAAGCGCGTGCCTGGGGCGGCAAGCCCTGGGGGGTGCCCTGCCGGTCCCTGCGAGGGCAGCAGTCAGGCTGCCTTCGGCAGCTTGCCTGTGGGAAGTCCGCCAGTCCTGCGGATTTGGTGGCAATTTGGCGGCGGGTACGCCAAAGCCACAGGACTGGGGGACCTCCCACAGGCAAGCCGCTGAATCCGCGGGACCCTGTACCTCCCGCAGGCACGCCGCCTAAGGCTGCCTGACTGCCGTGCTTGGGGTGGCAAAAAAGCTAGAGACGCCCCTGGTGCTGAGACCCACGCTAAGAGCAAGAGAATCACAGGATTCCATCCAGAGAGAGGTGATGGGTCAGGGCCTGTCACCTTGGTGCGGTCACACTTGGAGAGACCAGAGAGGGTCAAAGGTACAAATAAATCTGAACTGTGACAATCAGTACTTTGCTATTCATCACTTTTGAAAGATGGACCCTCTAGCAATGCAGTACCCCCTTGGAACACTGGTATTGTACTGATTCAGAGAAAAACACTACACACGATATCACCAATAACCTGGATTTTCTCCTTTACATTAACCAGCTGGCACCTGGATTCCCCTTGGCTGTCTCCCATCCCAGTACTGACCAGACCTGACCTTATTTACCATGCTTGTACCAGCGTAAATACCCAGTGCATGTTGAGACCTAATACCATGGGTTATCTTTATTATGCACCTTCAACATTTTGGCCAAACTTATACCAATTGGTTTTGGTATAGAATTTTTTTTTTCTTTTTAAAGAATGGTGTCAAATTGTCAACTAAGGTAAATAAGAGACTAGGGCTCTCATTCAGCACAGAACTTAAACACATGCTTTAGCTTTGTTTAAAATTTTCAAACACTTTCTCCCATGATACCTCTCACACTTGGGAGGAGCTCCCGGTAAACATCCACCATGTTACTACATTATCCACCTTCAAATCCATTCTTAAAACTCTGCTTTGCCATGAGGCCTACAAAAAGCTTGACAGTGGGTAGACGGCCAGTGTGCAGTGACCACAGCTTATCACGCTGATCAGTATTGTCTCACTGTTGACTTATGCTCTGTCCACATCTGTCTGTTGTCTCTTGTCTTATTATTAGATTGTCAACTCCTCGGGGCAGGTGCCGTCATTTTGTTCTCTGTTTGTACAACATCTAGTGCAATGTAGTTCTGATTCGTGACTTGTGCGTCTAGGTGCTGTGGTCACACCAATCATAAATAATAAGTCAGGACACTGAGGCCTGGTCTACACAGGGGCAACCGATTGAGCTGACACCGAATTGCCGCCACTATCTTTGGTGGTAGCTCAATCGCTGCCGCTGTCTTCGGCGGCATTTCGGCAGCAGCTCTTTCGAATCGGGCCCTGCACGCCCTAAAGCCGGCCTTGTCGGTACAGCCCCTAGGGTGGATACATTCAGATTGATATAAAAGTGCCTTCTACCAGCATAGCCTATTCCCCTAAATTTACAAAAAATAGATATTCCAGTATAAATACCATTGAATTGATACAACCCCCACCCCCAGTGTGGATGCAGCAGTTATATTGCTTTAATGATACTGGTTTCAAACTGATATGGTGGCACAAAATCTGTGTAGAGAAGCCCTGAAGCACAGCCTTAAAGTTAAGCACATGTTAAAGCGCTTTGCTGAATCACTCTCAAATGTGCCACACCTATTAACAGTAGCCAAATGGGTGGCTGATTTGCTGGTGCCTTCTGTCTCTGTATGGTGTTTCAGCTCCATTTTTCTTTCCCCCCTCATCTGATACTGCACCCTCTGTGGGATGCATAGGTTTAGGGGATATACGCTCAAAGCATACTGACTGCATATATAACTTTGGCCACACCCTGGGAAAAAAAACATTTAAGAACTGCAAGCTACCCTGTTTGCAAATGCCAGGATGAATCCTTACCCCACAAGGATTCCTTAAGGCTGATCTTATTCTGCATTTTTTTTACTGTTGCAATGCATATTTCCATGTGCTCCTTTGTAAGGTGACATCCCAGTGCTGGATTTTAGTGGTGAGAATTATAATGAGATAAAGGATGAGACGAGACTTAGGTTTGATTAGGATCTTTTCCCCTTTTTTAAAAATTGAAGACTTCTAACTCTCGGCAAAATCCCCACCTCATGAGATTGTGCTTTACATGTTGCCAGTTTGCAAACCCATTCTGCCTGGATATAAAGGGGGTTTATTTGTAATCCCATCTTGCCAATGTTCTATTAATGATTTAGAATCAGATGTTAGCTTGCATTGCCTGACAGATTATCTTGTATTTCATGTTCTAACTGAGAAGTAATTTATTTTTTTTTGATGTGTAAGGGACCAATATTAAATATAAATATACATACTGCTTCATGGAGTTGTCTCATTGCTGCTCTGCACCAGACTGCAAATGGAGATATTTCACAATTAAAAGCCTCTCATTTCATTTCATTTGTTTTTTAAATTGACTTTTGTTCATGCAAGTTGGAAAATGCTGCATTGATAGCTCTGAGCAACAGAGTCCTTCATTTGGACCAGAACATGCAGGGGAAGGTTTTCAGAAGTTCCCAATACTCAGCAGCTCCCACAGAAAACAATGGGGAATTTCTCCTTTCCCACATTGAGAGCAATGGAGATTTTTCTTCTTCCATGTGATAATTCTTCTCTTCCCCCACTTGAGAACAATGGTGAATCCCCTCATTGAGAACAATGGAGAATTCTTCCCTCCCCTCATTGAGAACAAGAGAATTCCCCACTGCCCCAGTGAGAACATCTGTGAAACGTGAGCTGCCTAATGTTGGGTTCTGTAGGCCTGTAGAACACAGACAGAAGCAAGGGAATTTACCCCTGCTGGACTGCAGCCCCCTTGTAATGGCTAGACCAGGGCAGAGGGGCTACAGAGGTTATACCCCTGTAGGGGCCATGGAGGCAGCTCCACCAGCTCTATGTCCTCCTACATGAAATCCATAGAAGCTGTTGCAGCAGGGTTAGGGTAAGTCACCTCCCTTTTGTCCCTGGGCCAGTGCCAGCGCTGGATCTGACCTGATTCTGACCTCATTAACAACTGGTGTAAATCCTTTCCCCTCTCTGGGGTTACTTCCAGTTTAAACCAGTATAAGCAAGAGAAGAATCAGGCCCAAACAATACAAACATTCTGGCACCAACACTGCCTTGCAAGGGTGAGAGGGGAAGTCAGATGCCAGAGGCCTGATTCTGATCTCTTTTATGTTGGTGCAACTCAGCAGTGATTCCACTAAAGCCTTTGGCGCTACATTGTGTAAATCCAGAGTTAGATCAGAATGAGGCCCTGGATTTTCTCTTGAGGCTGTCAGCAAGATGTGATCCTGGATTTTGTCTCTATTGGGAACTGGATTCAGACACCCTTCCAAATCTTTTCACATATGTCACAACAGAACCATCAGGTGGTAGCCCTAATTTCCAATTACTGCTGAGCTTACCTGATTTGAACCAGGGATCTAGTGGTGGCAGGATCTGTTTGTCTCTCTCTGTCCAGTTTTTTATAGGGTACCTGAGCACCTTCCATGGAAATGAAAACACCCTCCCACAAAATTGCCTGTTATTTTCTGAGCCAAATCAGTTATTTAAAGAAGAGGGTATGCACATAAAAATGTCTAAATTCATATGCAAATCCCTTCATCTGTAATTGCCATGAGGTCTCTCTTCAGTTTATTTCATCTTCAGAGTATTTGCCACCCATTGTGCAAGAGCTGCCCCCTCCTCCCCTCGAAAACTCCTTTGAATCCAGCCAACTCATGGTGCCACTATTCATACTTTGCAGCAGCTGCCCATCCCTAAAATCCAGCATAGACATAAAACAGCCTTTGAATTAATTCCCTTCTTTGTCTAGGCAGTGAACATGAAAGGACACGCTTTGCCCTGGAATTACTGTAGAGAAGGCAGCAGGCACAGCCTGGGGAAGCTGACATCACTCACTGTCTTAAAGGTATATTCAGTTTCACAATCTCATGCAAACCATTCTCTGTCTGTACTTGCAAAACCTTACAAGGTCACAGGATTTGGGAAGCTGTTCTGTGAAGGTAAATGAAATCAGGCCCATAGGAAACCACATTTAGGTTATTTACAGCATTGTCACTCTCTGTGTGGAATACTGTATCTGCCCATTGGTGTGCAAAACTAGCTTACTTGTGAGGGGGGTTCATTATCACTCCTTGTATCCAAACTGCTGAAGAAACAGCATGTAAGGGCTGCAATGTTCCCTGCACAGATAGAAGATGATGAAATAATGTTTGGTAATAACTGCTGGGCTCACATGACTGAGTGGAAGACACGAACAGGGCATATCCTGCACTTGGCATTCTCGCTGACATCAGTGGTTCACGCGTGCAACATGTGCAGAACACACACCAAAGCCTTTAGCAACTGTTACTCTGTGCTTAGAATAAACAGGGGATGCTTTAGGTCAGTGTTACCTTGGCTACATGTACTGAGGGGTGAGCCCGGTGAACCCATTTATTATTTATTTACCTGAGTTTCAGCTTCTGAGGAAAACCTGGGTAGGGAATAATGCAACTCTTTTATTTCTCCATTGTTCTTATAATGTCTGTTAGGTTTGATCATTGCCTGTTAGGTTCACTCCCTCTGGGGCACCTGGCATTGGCCACTGTTGGTAGACAGATACTGGGCTAGATGGACCTTTGGTCTGACCCGGTACGGCCATTCTTATGTATGTTAGAGGCATCTGGAGCCTTGGGACCCAGTTCAGAAAAGCACTTAAAGATGTGCTTGCTTAACATAAAGCCCATTCTAAAGTGCCCTTGAAGTCAAAAGGATATAGCCCATTTCTGGAGTTAAGTGCACGCTTAAGTACTTTGCTGGTTAGAGATGGCCTGCTGAATCAGAACCTTCAATAGAGCCTTCTTTTCATTTTTGAGTTTATCCAAACAAATATATAAACTATTTGTCCAAGAGAAAACTCTTCAGAACTAATTCAAATTAACGATTAAAAAAGAAAGAAAGAAAGAAAGAAAGAAACTACTGGCAGCCTCTAGTTTTGCTAAATATTAACAAATATATATATATATTAAGAGATGCATATAATTTTCCTTTGCACAGAACACAGTAGTCTGATGTTATGCAGTATAGTTGTTATAACATTGTTCTATAGCTCTATTTTTATTTTTCTTGAGTGCTGGGAGTGAGTAATGTTTTTTAAGGGATTCAGTTTCGTTTGTATTTTTACTTTGCAGTCTGAGACTAGGGCCTGGCTCCACAGCTGGTGTAAATCAGCCTACTTGCATTGAAGTAAACTGATTTTCACCAGTTGAGGGTCTAGCCCTTGATGTGGGGAAGGGAAGCAGGTGGATGCAATTTCTCTAAATTTCCACTCAGGCTGTACATGCCTGGAGCACCAGAAATTGAACAGCACTTTCCCTAAGAGTAAAAAAAGATATTAGCTTCATATTCGTGTGAGTTCTTCACTGCTCTCCCTTTTGACTTGATCATCTCATCTAGCCACAGGCTGTCTCTGGCAATGACTTTGTCTCCCTGATAAAATTAAAAATCATTTTTGTTTCGTATCTTTTTAATAAAGGCCTCTTCTCTTTAAGGGGGGATGTGGTGATGAGCAGCCTGGCTTGGAGATTATCGAGTTTCCTTGATTTGAATTTCTCTTTCTACATTCCTGTTGTAACTATAAAACATAGTGAAACTTTTAGAACTGGCTGCAATTTCAGTACAGAGCCATCTGGATGGAAGATTTGCTACAAACTTTGGGTTGAATTTGAAGCCCAATTCCAAGTGAGACTAGGCTAGATGTGGCAGTTCTGCGGATTAATTTGCGTAATACATTTTATTCTTGAGGTTTTAATGTAGGAAAGAGGGGGGAGGAGTTGATTGAGAAACACATGGGGCGAGATCCACTGCTGGTTGAAAATTAGCATAACTTCATTGCAGCCAATGTTGCAATAATATTTGAAGGTCTAGGCCTTGTCTCAAACTATAGATGTCTTCAAGATAACAGTATATAAATGAAGGAAGGGAGCAGGACAGGCAGCAATGAGCTGAAGGAAAGAAGGAATGATTCTATATATCAGACTAAACACATACATACATGCACCCCCACCTTTCCCTCCCATTTTTTTTTCCTGGCTTAGGTGAAGTGCTTACCTAGTTTTTGTTTGCAATGCAATAGAAAATTCCAATGCTGCAGCAAAATTGGAGAGAAGCCTCCGAGGATGACTGTGGCACCATTTAGGCTGTTACTCCATAGTTAATGTTTTGTCAGCTATTATAACCTCCTATAGTCTTTATAGTGCTTTATATCTCACTGAAGAATGACGCTTCAGGCTGCGGACAGGTAGGAAAAGTCTCAGACTAGAAACATAATATATTTTAACCATAAATACGAAGAAACTCCACTGGGACATGTTTAGTCTGTAATGTCTGGGTTGCAATCTTGGCCAGTCCCGGGCTCTTACTATGTGGTAGAACAGTGATCCAGGGAATGAAAAATACCCTTTGTTTCCAAACAATTACTTATAAACCTGAGTGAAGGCAGAAAATGAGGATCATTTGACAAACTTTTCAGCAAACTTTTCTGGTAAGAGAGGCTGAATAAACTGAAGAGTTCTTAACAGTGTGAAAGCAATGAATACTATCTGCACTCAGAAGGATTTTGACTTGGGGCCACTTTCTCAGCACCTGATGCCTGAGCTGCATCCACAAATTATTAGAGACAGGCCACAAAATTCATATCTAAGTTGTCCTCAGGTTCAGAAGGTGTATGGATTCTGGATTCCAGTTTAGATCCGTTACAGAGATACACTAGAGCAGGGGGTCTCAAACTGCATTGCACCATGACCCGTTTTGATAACAAAAATTACTACGCGGCCCTAGGAGTGTCCCATTGAGAATTCCCCAAACTGGTGTAAAGATGGCATAACCCTCTCCTATACCAACTGCCCTGATAGAAGGCATTTGAGAGGGGAACAGAGCTGCACTCCAGCCATTCTTATTTTATTTGGGGACCACAGCCAGCTTGCATAAGTTAGAGAAGTCCCCAGGCTGCTCTAACTCATGCTAAGGCTGGCATCGACTAGACCACACAATCAGAGAGATGCAACTAGCTTCCTGATGCCCCCACTGTCTTACACTAAGTGGGCCTTGGTATAGGAGACGAGGTGAATTCTAATAAGATATGCAAGGAATCCTAGGCTTTAGTATTCTGGTACCACAGTTGGGTGAATAATTAAAAATATATAGTCAATTAATTTATTCTAAAAACATTGTGACATTTCTGATGAATGTTATTTGACCATCTCTATTTAGAACTCAGACGCCTGATTGCCGGCACAGATGGAAAGGGAACTGGGATAGGAAGCTTCAGTGTGCATGCAGGAGGCTGTAACTCCTCAAAGAACTTTTGACCGGTCAAATTCATAAAACATTACTTCATCGCTTAAAGTTAGTTCTTCCCCCTGAATTTACTTGTAGGGAAAAGGCTGATCTTTCACACACTGTGGGCAGCTTCTTTGTTTTATTCTTGAGAGATTGATAGGAGGTGGGAGAAGAATCCTTTTTGTTCTTAAATTACTTACTTAACTTACTTCAGCACTTATAGGATTTATAATGCATGCCACTGGAAAGTAGTCTGGCCCCAGGTGAGATTACATCTGCTTCCTTGCTGGGAGCCTGGCACTCTTTCCCCACATCTCCTATTTAATGGAGACAGAGCACAGGATTTCTAATAATGACGAGCTGCAGCAAGGAGGTAACCTGAGATCCAAACTCCAGCACACCATTTGCTTCATTAGCTCCGTGTCTATTCGGCTCTCAGCTGAATCTTTCTACTGGGGTATGAGACTGAGGTGTTGAATACCTGTGGCATTGGAAGGTTTCACTCACAAAAGCACTAGTGATAATCTAGGATCCTAACCAAATCTCATTTGAGGAAATTATATGCGGCCTCCTTAATGCCTCTGTCTCCTGAAGTCCTAGCTTCTTCACTTGCTACCTAAACTGTGCCATGCAAATGAATGACTTCCAGAACTATTGTGGGCAAAACTGGTTCATATGGGAGAACATCCTCTGTTGTTGGGCTTCAGTATTGCCACTTTCAGGCAGAAGCAGCAAATGGATCCACAGAACAATGTTTATCAAAATTCTATTTCCAGCCTTAAAACAAATAAACGAAAACTACACACACGCGCGCACACAGGTTGGATTCTAGGGATGAGCTGCAGGTCAGTTGAGTTCTAATTTAACCAAATAATAATAATAATTAATAAGCTGTATATCTAGGTTTACTGTATCTAAGTTGTTCCCAGGTCAAAAAACAAAACCAAAGAAAACTGTGTGTTTTGTTTAACTTCGGTACAGTGGCTCATCCATTTGTGTATAAGTAAGAAAACAACCAAAGGTGATTTTTAAGTACCAACATTTTTAAAAGGGAGCTAGCCCTACACTTATCTACAGTTTTGAAACTTACTCTGCTTTTTGATCACTCAAATTTATCACCTAAATCAATCTGCAGTGTGGTGAGTATTATAAAATAAAAAAAAACAGCTGAGAAACCCCGCCCCCCGCCCCCCCCCGCCCCCCCCCCAGCCCCCCCCAGCCCCCCCCCACCCCCCCCCCCCGCCGCCGCCCCAAAACAACAAACACCCCCTCTCCCAGCGCCGCCGCCTGTGAGCTGAAAGCTGGAGAAAAGGGAGGGGGGGAGGGGGGGAGAAATGGCGATAGGCATACCAGATCCAGATCACAGCAGTAAAAAGGACACCACCTCTCCCCGGCCCCCACCATCACACCCCTCTTCAACCCCCCAGGGGTCACTATATTACTGCACACAGCAGTACCAAAAATTAAAATACTGAAAATGGATGCCCCCCTCCAGCCACCGACTCGCCGCTCGCCTCCTTCCCTCCCACAAGTATAAAGCCTCGCCGCCACTGCCCGACTACCCGCTTGGCTCGTCATCCCCCCATGAAATAAGGGGAGGGGAAAAGGGGACAGTTTGAAGGGATTTTCTGGGGTTATGAACTAAGGGGAGGGAAAGGGGGGCAGTGTGAAGGGACTGGATGTGACTGTCCAACCAGGGGCGGCTCCATGTACCAGCATGCCAAGCGCGTGGTTGGGACGGCAAGCCACTGGGGGCACTCTGCCGATCGCCGCGAGGGCGGCAGGCAGGCTGCCTTCAGCGGCTTGCCTGCGGAGGGGCCGCTGGTCCCGCGGCTTCGGTGGACCTCCTGCAGGCGCAGGCTGCCTTCGGTGAAGCCACGGGACCAGCAGCCCCTCTGCAGGCAAGCCGTCGAAGGCAGCCTGCCTGCCGTGCTTGGGGTGGCAAAATGCCTAGAGCCGCCCCTGTGTCCAACACACAAACACAGGGGCCACATGGAGCCCCGGGGGGGGGCAGTGTGATAGGGGCTGAGGAGGGGAAAGGTCCCTGGACCAGGGAAGGGGGCAGCAGTCGCAGCAGGGCAGGTGCAACACACACGCGCGCGCGTCTCCCCCGGGGATGTCCTGGCCGCCCACAGACAGTTCAACACCACCACCACCACCACCACCACCTCCCAATCCGCAGCTCGAGCCCAGGCTGGGCGCCTCTCCCCTTGCTCGGCACTTACTGGCTCTGCCTCGTGCCCAGCACTTCCCGCCTCAGCGGGCCCTGGAAGTGATGCACCCGCTGTACGCCAGGAGAGGGGAGCAGGAGACGGAGACATGTACGGTTCTGGCTGTTAGGGCGGTTGGAGTGCGGGGCATGGGGCTGTGAGGTGGGCTCCCCCTCCCAGGCAAGGGGCGAACCCAGCAGCCCCACCCTGCTGCTTGCTCACAGGCCGCACGGTGAGCCCACACGGGCCGCATGTTGTGCAGGTCTGGCCTCAATGTAACGCCTATAGGCTGGATTTTCAAAAGAGCTCAAGACCAGAGTTTTTTTGATGAAACCCTTTTTCACCAAAAAATGCATATTTGGTCAACCCAAACATTTCACTAATTTGTATTGAATTAATCAAATTGTTTCAGCTAAAAATAAACAGAGTTACAAAAAAGTCCAAATTTAAAATCTGAAAGCAGGGCCGGCTCCAGGCACCAGCATTCCAAGCTGGTGCTTGGGGCGGCAATGTGCAAGGGGCAGCAGTCCCTGTTGTTTTGCCCCCAAGCAGAGTGCTGAATTGCTGCCGTGGGCGGCGGGGGCAGTCCATGCGCCGTTAGAGCGGCAGGCGTGTTTCCACGGTAGCGGCAATTCGGCAGCAGCTTCTATGTTTACCTGTCCGCGGCGGCTTCAGCTAAACATAGAAGCTGCTGCCGAATTGCCACCACCGCGGAAATGCGACTGCTGCCCTAAGGGCGCATGGACTGCCCCCGCCACCCGTGGCGGCAATTCGTCGTGCTGCTTGGGGCGGCGAAAACTGTAGAGCCGGCCCTGTCTGAAAGAATGTTTTGTTTTGAATTTTACTTCCATTTTATTTAAAAAAAAAAGTTTTAAAAGACCTTACAAAACATTCTGTTCAGCCCAAAATAATTCTTCTTCATTCTGCCAAAACATTTGAAAAATGTTAGTGTCGGTGAGCCCCAAGATCTGGTAGTCACAACGCTCTATTCAAGAGGAAATATTCAGGTGCTCAGCACCCATATAATTGGGGCTAGAAATTCATAAGCTTCTAAATGAGGGCCATGTTTTCCAAAGCACTCTGTGTCCATCAGCTCCAGCTGTGGCACTAAAGGCCAGAATTTTCAACAGAGCTCAGTATGCAATGTGCACCAATTGTTCTGACCTTTCTTGAAAATTCTGGCCTGTGTGTCTGCTTTGATAAATAATTTCAGTTCCATGTGAGCTCCCTTGACATAGATGAATGAAATGGAGTTTACACTGTTGACTGCGCAGCCTTAAATTAGAAGTTGCAATAAAAGCTTCAGGCCAAAAATGAGGCTGGAAAAAAAAAAAACCAGACGTTGAGTTGGGGAGGGAGTTCAGAATTGGAGTCTGGTTCTGAATGTCGCAAGTGAATTTTATCTCTGTAGTGGTTGGATCCCCCACAAACTTCAGGGTGTTTTTAAATCTGGATCCAGAATTTGATGATTCAGTCCATCTCTAATTTTTAGATGTTGCTCCATACAGATTATCATTACAATATTAACAGAAATATATAATCATCAAATTGTTCAGCCTAAGGAGGAGTCTTCCTGAAATATACATGAAATGCTATACTTTAGAATGCAGTAGTTCTCGGCTTGTTTTTCCAAGAAGTGTTCTTGTGGCTAGAGCTGGTAAACTGAAAGTAATGACAAGGCAAGTAGTTTACACCTCCCGTGTCTAAATTTGCAATATGCAGGATGAGTATAACTTCTTCATTGGGCTTGGGTTAATGAACGTAAATGCTTATACAATTCTGGGAGATCAGTAGATGCAAAGTGCTGTAGGAGGGAAAATACAGGAGGTGATCAGTTCTTGGTGATTTTTCATGAGCAAAGGAACGGACTCCACATACCCACAACAGGGCCTGCTTTGTGAGCTCTTCTCAATCTGTATGCCTAGTGACTCAGAGCAGTGAAGCATGCAGCCCTTTCTGTCCATCAGAAGAGAGTCAAAGAAACCGCAAGATGATCAGAAACACTCAGAATGGAAGAAGGAAACATCTACTCTAGCAGGTTTTGTTTCCTTAGTTCCGCTTCAAGTGAAAGTAAAGCATAAAGAACAGCTGCCTTAACCATGGTTTGGGTTCATATTGACTGGGTATACCATTACTGTCACTACACCTTTTCTCCTTTCAGTTCTTCAGAGGGAGTGAGGCTGTGGGTTAGTAGAAGCTGATTTAGCAGGCCCGGGTTTGTTAAGCTAGGGCTTGAGCGTCAACTCTAGTTTGTAACCCCAAGTTAGGAATTGTTAAACCCTGGGTCCCAACCTGCAGCTCCAGTGTCTACACTGCATTATGCGGGCCTGAGTCCAACCATTCATATCCCAGACTTCCCAGCACCCTCCTAAAATGTGGCCACTCTAGCCCTTTGTTCATGGCACACTGTGAGAAAACTTGACTGTCCACCAAACTTGACTATCCAGAAGACAAAGAAAGTCAGTCTATGAGATTGTGGGATACTTTTGGCAGACTCCAAGGGCTGGTCTACACTTGGGGGGGAAGGGGGGGAATCGAACTAAGATATGCAACTTCAGATACGCGAGTAGCGTAGCTGAAGCCGAAGTATCTTAGTTCGACTTACCTGGCCGTCCTCACGGCGGTGAGTCGACTGTCACGGCTCCCCCGTCGACGCTGCTTACTCCTCCTGCCGAGGTGAAGTACGGGCGTTGATTGGCGGATTGATTTATCATGTCTAGACGAGACACGATAAATCGATCCCTGATAGATCGATTACTACCCACCGATCCAGCGGGTAGTATAGATGTACCCCAAGAGTATGAGTCCAGTGAGCCTGGGTCTACACGGCAAAGTAATAAGGTTTGAACCCTGGATCCCAGCTTGACTCAGGCTTTGACACTCCACCCTGGGTCCAAGCCCTGGATTACTGTGATTTGTGTGTAGAGGGAAGGGAGGTTAGGCTTGAGCCTGAGTACAAACCCTGGGCTTACATTGCAATGTAGACATACCCCAAGATATCTCAGTAGATGAGAGAAATATTTATGACAGGGTTATATTTCCGCATCTTCTCTCTTGTAAATTACACACCATTTTATTTAGACTTTAAAGAGAAAATAAAACTTGGCCTGACCCGCTCTCACCAGAAATGTAGATATAAGGAAATATATATGGGCTTAATAAGACTAAGGATGTGATTGCCCTTCTTTCTTTAACACATTATGCTTTTTGGCATTTTGAATCATAACTTAAAACTTAACATTCAGCTGACCTTCCTAACAGCCTGTTGAATTATTTCTCCTTACGAACCCTTTGACATCTTCAATCTTTGATTGATGAAAACTGCTCCTTTGCTCTTCCATGCTTTGGTTCAGGAAGTGCTTGAACTTTTTCAGGCGAGCATTCAGTTTCGACTTTGTTTTCAGAGCTCTCAAGAGGTGATAAAACTTTCTTTAATTAAACCAGAACTTTTAGCTCTCATTACTACACATGTGCTGTGTTTCCTGGGTTTTCTAGTCCAGAAAAAAAAAACTTTGGGCAAGGTCTTCAGCTGTGGACAAGGGAAACGGACATAAAGGTGGAATACCTCTCATCCTAAGGTTTCTCTGTGCTGGATCTGTGCTTGATACAGGTTAGAGCACTGCTATGCTACCTGACGATCTCCATACAGAATGGAGATCTGGCAAGAGCCAAATCTACTGAGCCTAGGGTAGATTTGTACTGCTAGAGTAGAGAAAAGAGTGCAGAGCATGGTGCAGAATTGGGGCATTTATAGGTTATGGGCCAGATTCATAAAGGTCTTTAGGTATGTAAAGATGTAGGTAGGAGCCTGTGTAGTGTAATTTGCAAAAGCACGTAAGCAGGTTAGGTGCTTAACTCTGTTTGACATCAATAAATAATTTATCCTTTGTAAATCTGACCCTATAAAGAGAATCAGGCAATGGAACAATTATGTCAGGAGGTAACCAGCCTTTGAAGTGATTTAACAGGGGGCTACACAGGACACATTCACTTTTGACATACCAGAACCGTATTACATCATTTCTGAATGAACATGCCAACCCCAAATCTCAGATATAATGACCCTTAACACCATGGGGAGTTTTAAATCCAGGTCCAAATCTAAATTTTGCATCTTAAACTCATCCCTTCTCAAAACAACGCACTTCAACTTTATTCAGAAACAGGTGGAACTCAGCTGTTTGGCTGTTTCACTCTCTTTGAACCCAGAAAGGGAAAGTAAGACTGAGAGGGAGCAAAGGAGAATGTTGGAATGGCCCCCTGAAAAATAGAAATGCTACATTTTTCTCAGATGTAATCAAAATGTCCCTAAACATCTCTTGCAATTACCAAATTCTGAATCAAAACAGATTGGGCCAGATTTTCAAAATTTCTCAGTGTTAGCTTTCCATTTGCTTGGCACCCATAATTGGACCAGGCTCTCAAAAGAGTTCAGCTCCTGGCTGTTCCCATCATGACACTTAAGGACGGAATTTTCAAAACAGTGAGCATTCCATGTGCTGTGGTGTTCTGAAAATAATGGTCATAGCGCATTGACTGGACCATCCTCCTAATTGAGTGCTATCATGTTTCAAATGCTATTGGAATCTTTTACTATAAAGAACAAGTGTTAAGGTGATCTGAAGGGAAATTAATTTTAAATAACTGTAAAGGTTTAAAATATTGTTGACATTTGTCTTCTTGCTTAGCCTACAGCCTCTTATCATCTTGGTTTTGCATGTTATCCCTTCTTTTCTTTTCTTTTCTTTTCTTTTCTTTTCTTTTCTTTTCTTTTCTATCCAAGCAGTGACTGAGAGGTATAGATTCCAGGTGCATGAGCCATGAGAAGTTTCCTGGTTGAGATTCAGAAATTTATAGCCTGCAGCAGAAGGAAAAAAAAACATGAGAGAGAAATGAAAAAATAAAGTGGTCTCCACCACCTGCCATTTAATGATCACTTCCACAGATAAGGCTGTTTTAAGGTGCATTCCAGACATATGGGACCTGCCCAGACTTAGCTCAAAAGTAAAGGGGGACTTAAAATTAACCAACAATAAATAAAAAATACCAGGAGGGAGGCAGAAAATATCCAACCTTATTGTAAAGCTCTTTCCTTGCTGTATTTTCTTACCGTTCCAATTCTAAACACCTTTTAAACACATAAGCACACGGGCGCACACACACACACACATCCTAATCTAGCTGACAGCTGTCACTGGAGGTTAAATGTACATGATCCAAGACAAATCAAAAACTAATATTGCACAAAAGAAGCTGTTGGCAAGAGGCACATGGAGTCTGGAAGATGTCACACCCCGTTAGTGGTAGTTGCAGGTAAATTTGGCTTGTATATCAAAAGCTAAATTAATAACAATTACACACTCACTCTCTTGGGGTGGGAATGCTCCCTACAGCAGCTTCCCCCGACCACAGGGAAAAGAAAGTTAGCATTATACCTGGCAGAGCAATAATGAAAACATGGGATCTGATCCTAATCTCACACCAGTCTGCCATGGATGTGACTCCACTGACTTCAGTGAAGTTACTCTGGATTTGACACCATTGTAACAGCAAGCAAAGTCACAACCTTCAGAGATGCCAGCCTGGCTAGGGTGGAAGGATGGGTACTTTTCAAGGGGGTGCTAGACTTTTTACAATTAGGTTTTCCCTATTTTCTCATGGCTGTGAGCCTCCTTCAAAAGAGGTAGGAGTGATGCTTTTAAAGTTTCTGTGAGATGCTGATGATGGCACAATAAATTTTAGTCTCTGGGGCCTGGGGTATGTGTCTCTTTTTGACAGATACAGTATAAAGCTGCTAATTCATTTGGATTTGCCCCACTGAAAACTGAAGATAGAACAATGGGCAATTGTTATGGCACCTTAGGAAAATGTTGGTGCGATAAAATGGAATTGCGCAGTAAAAATGCATCATAAAGCTCCTAAATTTCAGCCCCCACTTGTCATGAAAACTCCAAGCAAATTTGGTCTCTGTTGGATTGTAAAAATCAAGTGGTAGGCACCAGCTTCTGATGCAAAAAATCAGAACATATCTCTGCAGGACAGAAATATTAGTTTGAATCTTAGAGAGCTGCTTTTGTTCTCCCCCACCCCCAAAAGATAGTTAATTTCAATAATTTACCAGAGATTTTCTGCTTTAATTTCTGCCTCCCAAAACTTCCTAAAATGAGTATTGTGGAGACGGTTAATAAGAGCAATAATATCTGCTTGTAAGATCATGTACTGTGCTTGTATGAATGCTAAACCAAACTGGAGGAAATAATTTAAATAGTAGCTACAATCCTATTTCTAATACATCCTCTGCAGTTATGATAAATGTGCTATTTTTAATTAAATAAAAACCCCACCCTCTAATTTATTTTAATCACATTTTTTTTTGCTCCTAAGGACCTTATTAAAATTTGACTGTGTTTAGCTCTGTATAACACACCTCATCAAACAATGGAGACAAGCAATTCAGCGTGAATATGAATAACAGAGAGTGAGGGCTGTCCCTGTGCTGCTTCTGCATGAATGCACATTGTCTTCTAGACAGGCAATGGATCCTTATGGAGCTCAGTGGTAGGCAGTAGATACTAACAATATCATTGACAATAACTCAGATTTCTTTACCCGGCTCTGTTGCATACACACTATAATGATGGGAGCCATAGAAATTTCTATAAATAAATCAATTCCTATCATAGTTCCCTCCCTCAAACTTTGCAATTACTTTATTCCATTCTTCATGCCCAACATTGCAACCACCTGGACTTGCTACCTAAAGCCCTTATCTTGCAGTTGGCTTCTGGGCGGAGAGTTGGTTGCAAGATCAGGGTCTGGGAAAGCCAAGGGGACTCCTTTTTTAAGTGAAAACCAAAAGGGTCCCTTAACTGATGGCAAGGCTCACTGGTGAACAATATGAGGCACTCCCTTTGTTCAGCCCAAGTGCTGAATACACACAAGCCCTGATTCAGGCCAGGTGTACAATAAAAAATTAAATTGACCTAGCTATGTCTCTTAGGGCTGTGAAAATATTCACACCTTGTGTGATGTCATTAGTTCGACCTAACAGTGGAAGACTTCTTCTGTTGACCTAGCTATCGCCTCTTGGAGAGGTGGATTGATGGAAAAACCCCTTCCATCGACGTAGGAAGTGTCTGTGCTACCACGTGACAGTGGCAGGGCTACAGCGCTGTAGCAGCTCTAGTGTGGACATATCCTCAGTAAAGCATATACAGAGCGCTTAACTTCCAGCACTTAATCTCATCTCTATTCAGCAAAGCACTTAAGTATGGGCTTAATAATAAGTATGTGCCTAGGTGCTTTGCTGAACTGGGTCCTTGTCTCACAAGGCTCTCAAATAGACTCTGGGCCGGTGAGTGAGGCTGGGAACGAAAGAGAGGTCCCTGTGTGGCAATACAGAACATTTGTGACAATCGCCATTGTGTTTGATGGCGGGGATAGCTACAGCTTGTGCTAAAGAGCTAGGCTCTCAGGCTGCAAGCTGTATTTCATTGTGGGTCAAGCCCAGAGGGGCACGTGTAGTGTAAACTGACCAGGGCATTACACATTTTCTTAGGTAACAGGGCAGGCCTAAGAATGTGGCTGGTTTTCTTAATAGTATGAGTCTTTAATTCTACCCTCAGACTTGTCAGAGCAATTTCCATTGACCTGACTATAAAAATTCCAGGGATCAGAGAAAGATTTAGATGCCATGCTGTGGTTCTTTATAGAAAATTTAGGCCCAACTATTTCATGATTCAGTCCTTTACAAGTCCTTTTAAAACACCCTACAACAATAAAGAGACGATACAGGCAGCCACAGTCACTAATGCTATATTACTGCCTCAATATTCAACATGGAAAGTAATGAAATTGCAGAATTTACAAAGCATATAAATCTCTGATGCCATTTAGTGCTCTCCTCCCGGCATGTTACCCTCAATAATAGATGATCTCCCCTTACAAATAACTTGCTTTAAAATTAAAACCTTGTAAGTTTTCTTCTGCCCTCGAGTGAAAGAACTTTATTTCAGCCGCGTCTGTTGAAGCCTGCAGTGAAGGGAACTAAAAAAATCCATCATCCTCTGCTGTGGCTTTGAACAATTGTAAATGCTCATTTGGGCGAAACTCAGTGCTGTGCAAGGCCAATGAACCAATTACGTCCCATGTCAGCCCTCGAAATAGGGCTAAAGTGATGTATAGGCCTTGTGTTGGACCTCTGCAGGGGTGTGAATTTCATCCCTTAAAACACTGTATTCATGTCTTAGTAGCCTCTCCTTAACTGGGATTTCAAATGCTCTTCAGGACAGAATTCCTTTCATAGGCAGTGTTGTCTACTGGATAGAGCACTGGAGTGGTACTCAGGACATGTGTGTTGTATTTCTGACTCTGCTGTTGGCCTGCCAGGTGACTTAGGGCAAGGCACTGCCTAGCTCTGTGCCTCAGTTTCCCCATTTGTTGAGAAAACGATACTGATCTCTTCAGTAAAGTGCTTTGAGATCTATTAATGAATAGTGTTATATAAGAGCTAGGTATTATTTATTTTATTATTTAATTAATTTATTACAGTTAGCCACGTTCATTAAAGTAGGAATGCCTTTGTATGAAGCAGCAGGTAATAACCACTTTCAGAGGCCGAGCATCAGACTTCATGATAGCCCGATCCTCTTTGGCAACACCTGTGTTCCCTAGATAAAAATCCCATGTCTACACTATTCATTTTGGAACCTCAGCCAGACCATGAGAATCTGGGGAGGATTATTGTTGATTAAAAACATAGGATGGGATTTTCAAAAGTGCCTAGTTTTGGCCTAACTGTTTCCATTGGTGCTAAACTCCAATTGGCTTCAAGGGAAGCAGAGGAAGGTGTGAAGGAGCACATTTTAAAACCTCACCTTATTTTTAAAATGTTTTTAATGTCTCTTGAATTGCACTTTGTGAGTTACAGACTTAGACTCAGCTGAGATTGCCATCTGAAACCATAAACTGGCCCAGGCTCACTTGAAACTTAGCCTCAATTTTAATCAAAATTCAGGCCCAACTTCTCAAACATTTGCAAATGAGTGACCTGTTTCATTGGGCTTGGGCTGCTTTGGCAATGCAAAGTAGCCTTAAGTAGTTTTAAGTTAATGTGTGCCACAAAGCAGCCAGAGAACATCATTGAATGGTGACTGGACTGAGTGTGTAGAAAAAGTTGTGTTTTGCTTAGTTTCACGTTGCATCATAAAAGGTCCACACAGCTCTCATCATGTCTGGGAACTGAAATTCCCTGAGAATGGAGTAAATCTGTGTAGGAAAACAGTGTGTCTTTTTTTTTGCACTCCCAATGCAGTCCAAATCTTGTGATATTATTTTTTCATTTATCTTTGGTGAGTGTTTTCCAATTCCCTTGTGGGGCATCTTCCATTGCCAATTCCTCCTCCTCCTCTTTTTGTGGTTATATAAATAATTGCAACATAACACCATCATTGGAAGGAGGAGGGGTTCCAGCCTGGGAGGAGCTAGTGAAAGCAATTGGGTAACATGGGCAGCTCTGTGTGAGATCCCCCTGTTGGGCCATAGGTCCATAATTTTGTCTGTGATGTTGGTAATATTTGCACTGATAAAGCTACTATTTGCGCCCATCCAAGTACATCATGAGGACACAGGCATCTGTCCTGAGTCACGTCTGCATCCACTTCCCCTTCATCCACTAACAGACATTAACGAAGAAGCAAGAATAACTTTCATGCTGAGACCCCAACAAGCCTCTGCCAGCACAGAACCTTCTGCAATAAAAATAATAATAAAAAGCCATTGCCTCATTTTGATGTGGAGATGGATGATCTTTCATTGCATTTGCCTGTAGGGCCCAGCTTCTATCTCTTTTCAAATAATAAGAAAGAATCTTCTCTCTCTCTCTCTATATATATATATATAGTGACAATTTGTAATAAACTCCTGTATGAACCGCTGAGGGGACCTGCCCTCATACGTATAGGTGATGACTTTTCAGATAGCTGCAGCCATAACATTTTAGCTTTATCCTTCTCCTGGTGCCAGCTTCTGATTTCTGTTCACTTGGTGAGTGTAAAGCAGGAGTAACTGAAGTCAGTAGAGTTGCTCTACATTTACACCAGTGTAATGGAGATCAGAATCTGGCCCTTGATCACTCTCAAAGTGCAGTAGTGGTTTAGCCAATAGATAGAGATTCTAGGTGTTTGTTATTGTTCATTATTTCTATTAGAGTAGCATCTAGCAGCCCCAGCCAAGATCAGGCACCTTGCAGCAGATGCTGTACAAAGACACAACTCCCGCCCTGAAGAGCTTACCATTTATATTGACGTGATAGACAAAGGAAGGGAGAAAGATGCATTACCATTCTCCATTTTATAGAAGGGGAACTGAGGCATAGATCTGAAATCAATGTGAGTGTAATTTTCTGAGGTCACCCAGGACAGAGCAGAGCTGGAACTCAAACCTGGAGCTTCTAGGTTAGATGCATAATCACAAGACAAGTTTTCCTTTTCTAGATGCTGTGTTTCTTTATTTCCTTGTCACGCTCTCCTTGAACACTCAATCCACTTACAAATTCTGGCTCTGAATCTCCTTTTAAATTATTGCTATTCCAAAAGCTCACATTCTGACAGATGATAGTTTGGTGCCTGTTGGGTCCATGGGCATAAGGCAGCCATGTCCTCTTATTCCAGAGCCAGGTATGTTTCTGTTTCTCTGTTCAACTCTTAATATGACATCAAAATGCATCTTGATTCTGAATTTCAGTGCTTATCTCAATGTTATTTCCTCCCATCTCCTTGAGTCTTTCAGTGGACGTGGCCAACAATGGAGAGGTCTGAATTTTATTATAAATGAATGTGTAATTCAAATAAGGATCCAAATGGAAAATATATCTATAAATAGATTAGAAGATCTGAGCTGAGGCAAGTTTCTTCCCCTAAGGGCCAAAGGAAATGTTGATTTACAAAGGTGTCCTAGCACTTTAGAGCTGACAGTTTTAAACACAATCTTTTATTTTAGAGAAATATCCAAATCAATTCAAAATGAGCTGCAGCCCAGATAATGGTTAGGCTAACACTTTTAGCCATTTCCCTATCTCAATGCATTGTACGGCTTGCTGCCTATTTAGTCCATTCCTATTCGACTCATGGAAGTCTCCCGGTAATTACTTAGCCCCATCTAATTCCCCCAGGTCTCAAAATGCAAAACAATTCTTTGTGAGACAAAGATTATTTTTTACCATGAGCTTTAACAGGAATAAGAAAAGTATTAAAATGGTGTGATATATGATAGAATTTTAGTGCTGAGCCATTTTCCTGCAGACTTCAGTATGTACTGTGTAAATAGAGAGCTGGATTCTGCATGCACTTAAACAGGTGGAAATGGAGAATAACTGTACTGAAGTCAAGGGCCAGATCCTCAGCTGGTGTATATCAGCATAGCTGCACTGAACTCAACAGTTATGTTAATTTACACCATCTGAGGAGCTAGCCCAAGGAGAAGTATCTAGCCCAGGAAGTTTTAGAACCCAGGGATGCTAGGAAGCCTATGTATTTCATCTCCTCATTTTAAACATCTGTTTCTCTTTCTTTTTCTTTTCTTTTTCCTTCCTTCCTGAGCGGCATAGGGCATCCACCTATCTCCACCATTTATTTCAATCTTGTGCTGTGTCATGTTGATGGATTTGGCTTCTTTATTGTTCTGCATAATGTTTGTCTAGACTGCCCTCTTTCTCTTCCAAAGTGGTGTACGTATTATCACCTGCTGGGGAAATTGTGTTGGTGTCATATTTAAAGTCAATCCTAAAATGCCCATCATCATCCTCTTACCATGTTTGATGCTTTAGGTTGGTTTGCTTATCTTAGACTCTATGAGTTTGCAAGAAACTCTGTCCAATGGACTCTCAAGATCTTCCACAGGCATTTACTTTGAAATAAGCTGATCTTCCTATCAATTTTCATGGTAGATTTCCATGACTCTGCTCCATAATGGAGGACAGACACGATGCTGGTGTTAAAAATGTGTATTTTTGTATCAGGCCAATCATGCTACTTTTCCAAATATTTTCAAGTTTATGAAAGTTGTTTGTGGCTTTTGATATTTGTTGCTTTACATCTAGCATGGTCTCACCATCATTGCACATCTCATTCCCTGGAGAGGTAAAATGACTTATCACTATTAGTATTTCGCTGTTTACTCTGATGGTTATTTTGGGATAGTGATAGCTATATATTTTGTCTTCCCTTTGATGATGAGCAAACCAACTTGTTTTGCTGTGTCTGTCAAAAGCTGGGTCTTTTCTTCCATTAAGTGATGTGTTGAATTCAGCAGGACAATCTCATCAGCAAAAATGAGGTCATCCAATTGTGCTTTATCATCCATCCATAAAATTCCTTAGTTGCCTTCTGTGGTGACTTTCCTTAAGACATAGTCAATGACCAGTGCAAATAATAGTGGGGACATGATACACTCTTGCTCTTTCTCCAGTTGTCACTGCAAACCATTGGCTGATGCTGCCACCATCATTGACTCCACATTCATCATTATCATCCAGATGCTTGATTATTCTAATGATTTTGTCTGTTATTCCATAATATTCCAAAGACTGTCTCTGTGTAGGCAGTCAGAAACATTCTGGAAATCTAAAACATTTAACATATGAGGTGATTGCCACTCCGCATTTTGTTCTATAATATGTTTGAGACCAACAATATGGTCTGCATAGGAACTCAGTGGTTTGAAATCTATTTATTCCTGCTTAAGTGGAGATCTATTTTCATCTGTTTACCCTCTGCAAATTTTCCTCTTTAACCTGAGCAAGGATTTGAAACTCACTGTCTTTCAGTGAAAGGCAAGTGCACAATTCCATTATCCCAAACCTTTTAGAGTCCTCTCATCTTCATTGTCACATGGACCAGTCTTCTATGTGAAAAATCTTCTGAAGTTCCATTAAGGTGACGTTCACCCCTGTGCAGAAGGCCAGCATGTCCTGGGCACCAGTTAAGACCTATCATGAGGGCATAAATAATGCACAATGGTGGATTTCACAAAATGAATAAAACATCACATAACTGAATGTGATCACCAACATATAAACTACGACTACCAATGATGATAATACCTAGCTCTCATATAGCTCTGCATTTAAACTGATAAATTACTTTCCATACATTATGTCATTCTATCATGCTAAGTCTAATATCTGAACAACCCAATTAAGATCAGGGCCCCATTGTGCTGTGCCTTGTATCTAAACATGTTTCTATCCTGAAGAGCTCTACAGTATGTAGACAAAGAGCAGGAGGGGCCATAGAGAGGGGAAGTGACTTGTCAAAGGTCACATAACAAATCAGTGGCTGAGTTGTGACTAAATCCCAGGTCATCTGACTCCCAATCCTTTGGCCTATCCACTAGACCAGTGTTTCCCAACCTTTTTGATACCAGGGACCAGTTTGCTGCCTTCCTAAACTGTTTCAGGAAGAGCTCAAGGACCGGTGCCAGTCCACGGACCCATCATTGAGAAACATTGCACTAGACTGTGCTATCTTGCATTGCTGTGATGATCACTCATATGTCCCTGTAGGTGTGTATGAGCCTTTATAATCAGTCAAAAGTGGCAGACAGAGAACAGGGTCTCTGCTTGGAAGGGAGTACTACAGGATACAAATGTGAACAAAGGCATGTGGAGAAGGTGGGTTGTGGATATTTTTAATGAGATGAGAGGGATGGTACATCAACAGAGAAGCTGTCTCAGGCATGAGAAATGGAAGATGAACAAAGGTGAAAAGTCACAAAGGAAGCTGTCAGGGAAGGAGACAGAGTCCTGGACAGACCAGAGAGGAGTGTGGGTGGAGAGGAGGGCTGAAGTGTAGGTGGGATTTGGAAATATGGAATGCCTGCAAAGTGAAAGCAAAAGCTTGACTTTTCTATGGAAGGACTGGAACCCAGCGCCAAGGATTCAGGGAATGGAGGAGACAAGGCAACCTGAAAGGAAGAGCTATGGATCTCCACATTAGTCAAGTGCTCAAAATTATGGGAGATGGCAGAGAGGACATAACCTAGGAAGCTTTGAACCTAAGCTGTAGAGGAGAGTGCAGTTGACTCCTGATCCTATCCTAAGGACTCATCCCTCCAGAAAAGGGTTTTCATGTATGATCAGACAGCACTTTGAAGGTGCAGGGCGCTGTCTTATTCATGCAATGAAAAACAGGGCTCCTGTCCAATGTCTTCACCGCTTTTGGCTTGCAGGAGCCTTCATTTGTCACCGAAGAAAGGAATTTCAATATTTTATGAAAAGCATTTTAATGTGAGGAAAGCTTTTGGTGAATGCTAGTATAATTTAACCATGATTTAATGTCCTTTTTCATTGACTTGTTAAATTGCGCCTCTCCATCACCTGCCCTATGGATCTCCCTGCTTTTCATCTCACAAGTCCCATCACTTATTAATTCTCACATAATACATAGTAGAGGCAGAAAAGCATAAAGCATCCTGTTCAGAAATGATTTACTAGCCTCTTGGTTTTGAAGCAACATAAGAATGAGCAGACACTTTATGAGCTTCCACTGTGTGTGTTTTTCTTTGTAAAGAAATATAAAGCAATGAGTCTGAACTTATGGCTTTTTCAGGCAGCATGCTGTCAGAACAATACCATGCTGTAGCAGTGCTCTGGTGTTGCTGCTCTACAGATACCATATGATGAAGGTTACAGAAGCACAGTAAGGCAGAGCTAACACTGAAACTGTGAGCAAGAATGGCCTCATGCTCTTTATGATAATAGACATCACATCCATGGGAATGCTGGTGGGGTTTGCTTAGAGAAGAAGGACTACAGAAAAGCAAGGACAAAGACCATGGGTTTTTGTTGTTGTTGTTTTTGTTTTTTATTTATTTGTTTTTTACTAACAGGCCCAATCAGGAGTTTTACTGGATTGTTAGTCTCTCTATAGACTGGCCATGAGGAACTTTAGATTCCCATGGTGTTAGCACACGCCAGGCATCAGAAGGTTTCATGTGGGAATAAGGAAACCATTATTCATTCCACTCTGGAATGAATGAGCATCTGGTGGCACATTCTAAATTTCTGTGAAGGCCAAAGGGGAAAACAAAATCCCAGCTCCAGTTCATCTCGTCAGCTCAGCATGTGAAGATTGGAAGGAGATCTGTGGAACTGAGCTATTTTATGCTTACTCGCTGTATCCATCTATCTACTGCTCCCAGCATTCTTTCCTACCAACCCCAGGTTTGCAATGAAATATGCAAAGATGAGTTCACCCTGTTAATGGAGAGACTCTGTACCAGATTCCTCTTGGGAACTGTGTTCTTGAAATTCACTCACTCACTGGAGAACTTCAGAGGAAAGCCATGCTGCAGTTAGCTGGCATGCATAATCTCCTTGAGTAATAGTTAATACATTATTGTACCCAGATTTGTGTGTGTGTGTTAATTACATATGTAGTAATATAGTTAATATACTATAAATCCACCCTTCATGACTTACATTGACTTACACTCACTGTTTATGATTATCTTGGGGCCCATCAGTTATGACAGGCTAGGGGAAGAGGTTGTCTGTAGTAACAAAGGATTACAATTGTTTGGAAGAGAAGGAGCGGCATTACCTGTACCTTAAAATTATTGCTTTATCTAAGAATGAGAGATGGGCAAACCAATTTGGAGAAAATAAGAGTCCTCTGAGCTTCTGTCTGCCCATTTTTAGAACTGAATTTGAGCCAGACTTTTTTTTTTTTTAACTCCCATCCCCTCCTCCTTCTGCAAGTTGAAATATTCATTTCTTGTTTTACTTTTTCAACCTTTCTGGCTTCCAGCAGAGCCTGGATGGGGAAACACAGATATACTACCAAAAATGCATTTTAGCTTTATCATTACCTTTGGAGTGAAGTGAAAATGCCAGAAAGTCTTTCATCATGAGCTTTTTAGCTGGCTTTTTAAAGTTTACTGAATTTTGGATAGTTCAGATAAGCATCCTAACTTTTGGGTGCTTGATGGAACTAAACCAAAATGGATATTTTGTGGTTTTCCCCTATCGTTGTCTGCTTTTTCTGTCTTTTTGTTCTTCGGTAACTATTACAAGGCACCTATCCCCATAATATCTAGATGCTATGCTAATAAACCTGATAGAAAAAGGGGAGTGAAAATTCATAAAATTTGAAATTTCAAAGTTAAATAAAATGTAACCACTTCTCTGGTCAAAAATGGCAAAAATGTTGTATAAATAATTTCTTTCAATTTCAAGATTTTTTTTTAAATGATAGTACCACTGTTACTGTCATCACTGGTATAGTGCTACTCAGACTGACAGTTTACTACTGTACAACTACAGTCAATTATTCAGCGAAGTTCTGAGCCCTGAAAATGCTTTCCCTCAAAATCTTTGTTTACTGCAGTTCACCAAGTAGTGTCGGTGTTCTGCGCCAGCACACCAGTGAAATGTTTTGCAGCAAGACAGCTGTAATCCGAATGGACAAATTCACCAATGGTGCAGCTCCACTGTATTACACCAATGTGGAAATGTGGCCTCCAAGCTGAAGCAAATGCACATTCTCCGAATTCAGAAGCCAAGAGAGCTGTGGAAATGAAAAGTAACTCTCTCCATGTCACCTCTGTGATGGGATCACATTCCCGTGTTTGTTTACAACCAGCCAGTTAGTGCTGGTGAAAAGCCCTGGTGAATACAGCCCTGGAGATGGAGATCCTCTCTTTATCCAGTGGGAAGGTGCTATATGGACATGACCCATCACACAGCCCCACTAATGTGTTCCAACCACAATCTGCACAAGTACTACAGTGTCCATGGCCTGCCTAATGAGACTACCATTAAGGAAGCCAGTTTGTACTATGTATACACCTGTCCCCTAGGAATTGAACTGGCACCCAGGGAATTGTTTCTCATGGGCCACCCAACAGCCAGCAGTTGGTAACACTGCCAACCTGCCGCACATTTGGATAGATCACCCTATGGCGGGAGGCACTGCGGCATGTTACCAGACCTCATTCTTAATGCTGCTTGATTGTATGTGTACAAAGGAAGCCGCTGGGCCTTACAGGCAGAAAAAGAGATGGGGTGGAAGGAAAAGACACAGGCACTGAGTAGGAAGCACCACAACAATGGGGCCCTGGCTCAGTCCCTACTTAGTCTTTACTGAGATAATACTCTCATTCAAGGTAATGCTTGAGTAAGGATCAGGCAGACTCTGAGTGGGAGCTGAAAAGAGACATTAAAATGTATTTATTTTTCACAGTGGAGAAGTAAAGAGCAAAAGGATCTGTAAAGATTCACATGGCAAACACTGCAACTAGAAGTAAGGGCGAGTCTCATCTTTTATTGTCCTCAGATTTTCATGGGCATTTGCAAACAGTCCCCATTCTCCTCCCCCACTGACTTTCTTTACATACACCCAGAGGCTAGGAGGAACTGAGCATGAGCAAACCTTTGCTCATGTACCTAGTCCTTATTCACATTAATGGCTCCACTGAAGTCAATGGAATCACTCATGGAAATAAGAATTACTCATGGCAGAAGGACTGGGCCCCAGCCTGATATGCTATCAGAGGTCTGGCTTACCTCATCACAGTTCCAACTTTTATCCAGACCTAAAAGGTGCCACAGCATTACTCAGAGCCTTCTAAAGGGTGCCAGAGTAATTACAAGGCAAAAGGGAAGAGGCCACATTAGCAACACCTGTGTATAATTGTATTTTATTTTATTTTATTTTAAACAGCAAAGTCAGAGACAACCAAGCATGGGGAGGTAAGGTTTGCAAGAGGATGGAATTTTCCCGTGGTTGTTCGGGCTTGTCTCTGCCACAGGAATGCTCACAAGAAGCAACACGCTTCCTCAGCTATTGTCTGGATCCATTCAACCTCCGGGCGGAGGCAGCAGCAGCTGCTGCTGCTCTGAAATTTTAATGTGACATTTTTCTCCTTATTATTATTTCTCCCTGGCCCTCCATTTCATTTGCAATGTTTTTCATTTTGTTTCTGTCCCCCATCACTTTCCTATAACCACCTGCCTAGATAGCACACGGATAGACTGATGTCTTCCAAAAAAACAGAGGCATTGCTAAAGGTGAAAACAACTATGTCAAGGGAAAACAATTCTGTTTGTGCCTTTTCTTTGCTTCTTTATGATGGAAAAAAGAAGGCTTGAACTGAAAGGCTTATTTTCCAGGAAAAATATTTCTCGTTCTCTCTCTCTTTTTCTAAATGACAAATATTAAGCTAGACTTTTCTCTCATTTACATCAGGGTAAATCAGGAACAATGTATCCGATACTAATTTATTTAAATTAGCATAAGTAGGAGAATCAAATCCAGCAAAACTTGACTTCCATTTTTTTGCTGGAGGACTAAAGAACCAGAAAGAGTACGACACCAGAAGACTCTGAAACTTGAGCAACTGAACCCCTCATTGTTTTTGAAATCAGGGAGGAATTTTTATTGAGATGGTTTAAAACTCTACTTTTTCATCTGTTTAACACCCTTTTAACTCCAAGGCCTAACACATGTGGAATAAAGGCTCTCTTTGTGCAAGTGTCTTCAGCTGGGGGATGATAGATCTATCATTCCAGCCCTCGAAGCAGTTCTCCCACAAAAGCAAGGAAAACACTGACTAGATAGGCTTTACAAGCAAGCAGAAAAAAATCCAGTTACCCCAAGTTAACAAACAAAGATCGGAATACTACAAATTGTTGAAATCAATGGGACACTCAGTGCCTTATAGGAGATACCAGAATTTTGGAGGGCTGTGTCTGAAGGATTTAAGTCATGCTGAATTGTTTAAAAAATTCCAAGATCAGAATGATCAAATGCTATTAAACAGAGTCGTGCTTTATTAGTGGGAGGCGAAGCCACAGAAATCCTCACCTGCACCTCCTTACACACAAAATAAGCCCCATCTCTTTGCTGGGGCATCTAGGAGTAGACAGCCGTGTCTCTCTCAAATATGTATATATCTGTGTTTGGTTTGATCATTTTGCTGAACAGCTGCACTGTTTACCTTTTTATGCAGCCTCTGGAGCTTTGTTCAGCTTCCTCTCTCTAGGAATTTCAAACAGATAACCCGATCAGAGTCACTCTTTTAAAATTGATGGTTTCTGCACTACTCATCAATGTTCCCTCAGCTTTGCATGCCTGGTTTCAAGTGGTTCTGTTCTTTGAAATACAAAGATTCAAGTAAAAAAACTGTCAGCAAGAAAACTTTCTCGACTGAGTATGAATATGTGGCATTACGGTATTAAGCTTTCTTCTCTCAAGAGACCATCATAAACATGCTGCCCTCTGTCTTTGGGAGGAGTTCCCTGTAAAAATCCACAAAGCCATGGCATTGTCCTCTTTCAAATCCCTCCTCAAAAATCACCTCTGCCATGATGGCTACAAATCAGTTGACAAAGGCTAGGGAGGGTTTGGAAAATGCTACTTGATGAGCTATTTAGTATGGCTTCACTGTTTACCTTGCCGTCTTCCCCTGACTCTTTGTTTGACCTGCCTGTTGCTGTCTCGATAAATGAATAAGTTGTAAGATCTTTGGGGCAGGGACTGCTTTTTTATTATATTTCTGTCCAGGGCCTAGCACATTGGGGGCCTGATATTTGGTCAGGAGCTGTAGGTTCTACTGTAATCATGTTTTTAGACTTTAACAACATCTAAGGAAACCATGTTTTCTTATTCCTCCTCCTTACAGAAAGCAATAAAGCAAATTTTGATTCCAAAGCAGACACCTTAGTTCTAGTTTTAACGCTCAAGTATGTTTTTGATTCAATTCTTTGGAATTAGAATTTTTTTAAAAAAACTCTGACAACCTATAATTACAATTGAACCTTTTGTTAAGTGTAAATCTAGTAATTAAATAGTTTCAGAAGTTTTTAATTCACTGGGTATTTAAAAAGAAAAATGTTAGATGTTAAGGCGGTGAACAGTGCCATTGAGTGTTCAGCGTCTTAAGTTATCAATGGAACTTTTAGCAGAATGATTTTTCCATTGATTCTCGTGGTTTTAAGAGGTAATCCTTTTAGCGCACAATCGTTACCAGTACTTAATGACTTCTCTCATAAGCCACCAGTGAAACTGGGATCAATAGAAACAAGCTGACCGGAGGGTTCCTGGCAGCATCTAGGTGAGACACTCAGCTGGTTTTTGTTTAGACATTAGTAACTAGAGACTCTGCACACTGAGTGACACAGAAAAGAACCTTATAAGTACATTCAAGGAGGGGTCAAATCCTGCAATCCCCATCAAGAGCTTAATCCTGCCCACCTTGGAGTGGCCCTGATGAACTAACGCAGCGAGAGAGGGTCCTGTTGGCTGATCCTGGAGGGATTGGACAGGACGTCTTCTCACATGGAGGTGCTCTTCCAGACATCACTAATAACTCTAGAGTTGGTGAGTTATATGAAAAGCCCAATCCTCCTGCCTTCGAAGTCAACGGGAGCTTTAGTATTGACTAATGGGCCCTTCTGCACACAGACTGCAGCTATTGCATCTGGGTGCATGAGTGCAAGCTCCTACTGTAGACAGGGCAAATTGCCTTAAATTATCTTTCTGCCCATTTGCATTTGAGCCCTGCTTAAAGCTGGGCTTAACTGCACTAATGAACATTATGGCTCGGAACGGTTTATCCTGACTGTGTTAGGGGTTTGCACTGGTGTAATCATACCACTGGTTGTATCACCCAACCTGTCAAGAATGACATAAGATGCTAGTCAGCATCATAAAACCTTTTCCATACCTCAGTAACCCATAGAGCAAGGAAAGAAATTACCTGGAAAATGGAACTCAACTAAGTCTCCTTTGAAAAAAAAAAGCACGTAGGATGTATTTATTGAAGATTATTAGAAAATATTTAGTTATTGTTGTATCATGCACTTCTAAGCAGTTTACAAACCATAATGAATTCAGAGCACATTTATAAACTCAATTAAGGTAGCTCACCATGAAGCACATTCAATGTTATTTAGAGTCACATTGTAAATACACTTCAGTAGCTGGATCTCGTGGTTAAATCAAACATATTAATAAAACCTCATTATCAGACAAAGCAGTTTAAAACAAAATTAGCATGACTAAAAAGAACAACCTGGATTTTTCTCATACCATAACGTTGCTCTGTAATGTAACACTTAGAATTTAAATAAAACATTTAAAAACACATTAGAAAATTCTGTTACCTCTAGTGTAAGATCTGAACGAAAGTATTTTTTCCTCTTATCCTGATGATTATCGACTAAAAGTTAAGATTTCATGTAAGAAGCTTCCATATCACTACATTACAATAGTGTCTGGGAAACTCACTGTTCACTCAGTATAGTGAAGCTGTGAGATGTTGAAGAGTTGTGTCCTAATCCAGACTTGGACACATTCCAGGCTTGGGTACAAGGACATGTATATATGTTGCTTGTAGCTTGTTTTAGGACATCTCAGAAAATTACTTGTGTAGTTAACTGCCTATTGGTATTTTTATTTTACTTGTTAACTTTTTAGTAAGAAGCTACTCTTTGCTGATCACTGTCCTGCTCATATTTGTGTGTGGAATATTACACAATTGTTCAGGTTCTCATTGTTATCAACTGAAATGTCCAGATGCTGAGATGAATGGCCTGATCCTTTTGTAGCTTTTGTAAATTGATGTAGCTCTGTTGACTTCAATGGATTTACACCATCTGAGGATTGGCCCCATAATATTAAATTCATCCCTACTGTAACTCCATTGAAGTCAGTAGTTCTACATTGCTGATGATGAACCTGGCCCATTGTCTTACTTAAAATGTGGAAAGCTGGTTTTAATTCTTGATGTGCTTTCTCAGATGAAGCAATGAGAACCATGTGCACTCTGAATTACCGAGACACTGCTCTGCATTTGCACACTTGATTCCAGTTAAAGCTTCCTATTTATTTCCGACACATAGTGTCTCTTGTGTTTACATTAAACTTGCTGCTACTAATGGATCACTGGCTGCTGTTCTTAGGTCTGGTCCCTTCCACTTCTTAGCAACAGAAGTTTTAGTTTCACTGCTGGCTCTGGGAGTCAACAGCAGCAATCCCAGTAGAGGTGCAGCTGGATGAATAGCTCCTTGTGAAACTCACAAGAAATGTTTCTAACTTTCCACTGGTCTTCTGTAGAAATCCCATGGCCAATACAGTTATATGGCCAGCAGTTATGAATGTAAGAGGTGGTGTGTTAGAAGGCAGTATTCTCAGTGTCCACCTGTGCTAATGAAGAACTGAGAGGCAATGGTCAAGATTCTAATCAATACGATGTATTATATATTGCTATACTGGATTATGTGGTGTATATTTATACTACTACCTTGTGCAACATTTGAGTGGTGAAGACTAGTGAGAAGAGGAAGAATGAAGAATAGAGTTGATCAGAACATGTTAAAGAAGATGCAATTCTGATGAAAAACAGGCATGAAATTTTATGCAGACATTCACAATTTTACAACTAGCACTACCACCACCTTTTTTGATCAATTCTGATCAAAAAGCCTGGAACAAAGTTAGTTTGAAATCAGACCGGACCTTCATTACAACTCATTAAAGATAATTATTTCAGTTGAAAGGCAGTCATTTCAACAGTGTTGTCAAGCAACGTAAGTTAAAAGAGTTGAAAGTCTGCTGGTAGTGTCAGTTTGTCTGGTTTGTGTGAACATTAGCTTTGTTTTCATTCTGTCTGTGCTTAGGTACCCTTGAGAATCCAAGTTTGCGGGTTGAATGAACCTCAAAATTCAAAGCAAAACTCAACAGTTATTGTATAATATCATGCATTCTTTCATTATTCCAATACGAAACCATTAAATTGGGGAGAAGGGAATTTGCAAAGGTAATTTGAGTTTGGAAAACTTTCTCTTCTGTAATTTAATCTCATGATTTATTTTCCCCCTTCAAGGGTGAGTCAACTTTAAAAAAAACAAAAACAAAAACCTGCTTTCTTTTCAATAGTGCTGCCTGTGCTGTATATTAGGTCAGAAGACCCTCCCTATCTCAAAGCTCAGTTCCTCCAGTAGGGCACCTTATGCGCAATATATACTGTATTTATTATTTCATTAGACTATTCCACGCCCTGTCGTTGTCCCCCTTTTTTACCCCCCTTTCCAAAACAGAACACAAACCTGATAACATTTGAGCACATAGGTGCTGGAACTAGGGGTGCTGGGGGTGCTGCCACACCCCTTGGCTTGAAATAGTAGTAATAACCCATTAATACATGATTTCTGTCTTCAGTATCTCCACTATAAAAATTGTTCCAGCAACACTTTTTGAGCATGAAATGAACTTTCAAACCCTCTGTGTTTGGGTGGGTTTGGTATAGAGCAGAATGAGTTTGCTCCTCTCTAGTACTATTTTACCAAAACCTACACGTTTCCAAGCTTTTTTGTCTCCAGGTTTGCCAGTGTAAATAGCTCAAATGCACACAACACTGAGATATAGCCCAGATCCAAGCAGCCCTAAAATCTGGGAATGGTTTGAAAGCCAAAGTCATATATAGAACTTATTTTTGCTCTTTGACCCATCTCTAAAATGAGTTGAATACAGGGGTCGGCACCACCATGTTGCGCAATGACACTTGACAAAATTACCGTACTTAGTGATGGACGGGGGAGTGGCGGGATGGGTTATGTAATTCAGTCATTCATTTTTTAAAAAAATTACCACGGACCTCAAAATTTTTCACCATTAACACTTGTGTCCATGTATGGACATGTTGCTGACCCCTGGTTGAATGAAAATGCCAGATCTAAACACACCCCAAACTTTTTGGAAGTTGGAAGCAAGCATGGGGCTTTTGAAATATTCAGATCTTGAATTTTGTAGCTTTAATTTATTCACTTCCTGTATTCACAGGGCACTTACTTTATTTTCTCTTAGTGCTCATTGATCTCTGATACAGAACTGCATGATGTTCTCCCCAATGTGAAATCCATTATGGTGATCAGCAGCTGCAGTTAGTTGTAGTTGGGTAGGTTCATATGGTTTTGGGTTGTTTATTTGTTAGAACTTCCTCCCATCTGGAACATGGGTCAATTCCATTTGGTTCCATGACCTAGGAAGTTACATCATACTGTCTATCCTTGTGGTTATGCACACCTTATATATATATTGGGGTCATGATAGACCTGATTTTCAAAGTAGGCCTCCATTTTGCACCCACAAGGAATGTCTGAGGAAAATCCTAGCTAAATTTCATGCCCAAAATTGTGGATATGAAATTGTGTCCAGAAATGGAGGTCTGCTTTGAAAATCAGTCCCCTATACATGAAATAATTACCTGTCTATTAAACAGAGAAGGTGAAGGTAATTTTACTGGATCAACTACTGTTTGTGAACGAGACAAGCTTTCAAGCTTACACAGAGCTCTTCTTCAGGTCTGGGAAAGTCCTCAGAGTATCACAGCTAAATACAAGGTAGAACAGATTGTTAAGCATAAAGAGTTAAGACGTGTCCAAGAGACCATTCAAGGTGAAGTGAGCAGTTAACACCTCTGCAGTCATAGGACAAAGGAGGGTTAGTGGGTTACAGATTGTTGTAATACCCAGTGTCTTTACTGAGTCCATGATTTTTAGTTTCTAGTAAAGTTCTCATTTTTTAAGCTCCCAGGCTCGTCTTTTGAAGATGTTGTGCAGGTTTGCTGTGAGGACCAGGACTAAGAGATCAGGTATGGAGTGACTGTTCTGTGAAAAGTGTTTGCCCACAGGTGATATGGTGTTTACATCTATTAAATGTACTGTAGAATACTACACCAAAGTCAGTGAGACACTGAATCAGTTCCAATTTCACAAGGCTCTCCAAGACCTTTATGAACCCTTGTCAGCTTCAGAGATGGCAACACGACATGATATTTCTGAAGAATCTCATGACTGAGAAGGGAGAGTGAATGTTTGCAAGATCTGCTCAAGCATCAGGGTTAGTGCTGTTTACGCTCTACGGAAGTACACAACACTGTGAGTTTTTGGCTGAGTCAATTATAGTTAGTGTTTGACAAATGTCCCTCAGTGATGAGTATGTGCACGGCCATGCAGAAAAGCTGTAATTCTTCTACTGTGAGATCACTGTGGTTCACCCTTTTGATGACAGTGCAACAGTACGGATGTTTCTCTTGAAATTCCAGTGTCATTCAGCGTATGATTTTTTGAATGTGCCTGAGATCACAAAGAATTATTAAAAGAATAAGTCGCCACCTGCCACTGCATGACCTTTTCCGGAATGCGGAACATCGGTGAGCACATGAATATAAAAACATATTGCTTTCTTCCAATTGTGAAAATGACACATTAGAAGCATTTGGAACCCACAATTTTCATTGGCTTCCAGTGGAGTTTTGCTTCTCAGCTCTTCTGAAAACTGGGCCCCTGTTTTATTCCCATCTAGTCTTTCCACTGCTGTATAGAATAAAGGGGTTTGATACATCCTGATTCTGCTTGAGCCAGAAGTACTTTGAATGGAGCTTTTCTCCAAGTATTTCACCACATCTGATTCTGGTCCCAGTTCTAGCCTCCACCCAGTACTGGAAAGCATCCTACCATTGCAGAACCCCTGTGAAGTTCAGTTCTAGAAATGGGTGAGGGGTTGGGGATTTCTTATTTCAGCCTATTATCTTTTCACTCGTTTCCGTATCTGGTACTATGGGTTTCCTCATGTGCTTTTCATAACTCCTTTTCCCCCTCAGCACAGACAACCACAGATTTTGATCATGGTTTAATCTCCTTCCTTCCTTCCTTTACAAACCTACCTCCTCCCTTGCCTGCAGCAATCTCCTCACTGAAATATATCACCAATCAGCTTGACAGTGAAGAGCTCCCTTTGAGCAGCAGCCCTGGGAGTTACACTCCTGCTGATTCTCAGGTAGAAAAGGTGTGGAGCATTTTCCACATAAAACCCCAGTCCTGGCAAAATGGAAGCAAATTTTCATTCCTCCCTTGGTTTGGTATTTTTGCTTACAAATACTGAATCCATAACCTCAGGAGTGAAGAAAGGCACTATATGTGCAACCCTTGTAGAAGAGATGGCATTGGCAATTGTTACATTTTGTTAACCGCATTTATCATCCATCCATTAGCTTATGACTGTCTTCTCTAGTAGCTTCAATATGCAGATCACAAAACATTTCAGAAACACGAAATAAGGCTCACAACAGGTAATTATCACTGTCCTCATTACACAGATGTAGAAGCTGAGGCTAAAAGAAGTTAAAGAAGAACGAATGAGGCTCTACAGCAGGGGTAGGCAACCTATGGCACGGGTGCCAAAGGTGGCACACGAGCTGATTTTCAGTGGCACTCAGACTGCCTGGGTCCTGGCCACCGGTCTGGGGAGCTCTGCATTTTAATTTCATTTTAAATGAAGCTTCTTAAACATTTTAAAAGCCTTATTTACTTTACATACAACAGTAGTTTAGTTATATATTATAGACTTATAGAAAGAGACCTTCTAAAAATGTTAACATGAATTACCGGCACGCGAAACCTTAAATTAGAGTGAATAAATGAAGACTCGGCACACCACTTCTGAAAGGTTGCCGATCCCTGCTCTAGAGGTTAAGAACCCACATAGCTACCTAGTAACCGTGTTTACTGATTATACACAATCGTGCAAGGCCTACATACATATTATTGCTTTGCCTGGTTTCTAAAACACAGAACATGGTAAGCATCGCTAAAATGCTTACAACCATTTAAAGGGTTACTGCCCTATTCGTATAGACTATAACTCAGCAAACTGGACTCCTGTTCTTTTTCTTACTAGACCCACACCATCTTTTTTATGTGTATAATATCACCACTATTACAGCTAGTATCTTGGACTAACCTTTTGTGTTGCTGTTGTTTTGGCTTTTTGAAAGGAAATGCAAGGTTAGATGACAGTAGAATGGATGCACCCTCACAAACATGAAAACACTCATTTACTCCATCAAAAAAAATGCACCTGTGTGTGCAAACTGGTTAGATGCATGTGCATTGGTATACGTAGGAGTGCAGTTACCTAATAAAAATGTATAAACCAAGCATGGATTGTTGCTGTCAAAACCATCTCTTTCAGGTATAAAACTTTTGCCAACACACAATGAGCTCCCCAAAAGGACAGTTACTATAATTTAGAGACTTTAAAAAAAGAAATTGCTTCAAATAGGTTCATCAGACTCTTCAAAGTTCTTTGCTGATTCAATGATTTTAATATATTGACTTCTTTCAAGTGCACTCCTTCTTTTGTGTTTTTGGGAGAAGAAGTTGCACCAAATATCCAGATTTAGCCAGAAGTTGCAATCTATCTTTGTGTGATTTATTAGTTTTATAAAATACAGATTAGTGCCCGAATCATGTTGTATTTTTTACCTACATTATTACAGCTGTTGAGAAGTGTATGAATTATCTTCAAAGAGCTGGAGATACTGTGAGCAAGCTTTCCCACTGCAACTACCAAGCAAAAGGAAGTGATGCTCCTTCAAGAGAGAAACTTAGTATCACAGGTCAAATATACATGTGTGTGTATGTTCTGGAAACAAAGTCAGCAGGAGCCCAGGAGAAAATGGGGAGGACTAGCTCCTATTTCAGAAACATGATTGATAGCATTGGACTGTATAACTTCAGTGGCTGTTGAACAACTTCTTTGGAATTAGTTTTTGGTCTCTGTCTACATTCTAGTGGAGAAGTGACCACATCAGAAATGTCCACAGCCTGCCCTTTCGCTGGCAGGGAGACCGAGAATTGAACGGGTCCCAGACACTGGATTCTCCCTCTAAATATGAGTCTCTCCAAGTCGGGTCTGCAATGGTAGTGCAACAGAAGAAACTTTTCATTACAGATTTCCCCATTATGCTGCGTCTCGTTCTGCCTTCAGGAACTATTGCAGTGGAATGCTGCCCACCAAAATTAAATCCATTTACTGTCATTTTTAGCAATTGTCTAGGCTCAGCACTCTGTAGCAACGGAGATGGCACAGAATGGACTGAATAATGTTTATGCAAATATAAATGTTGTCAGGGTGTTTTTTTTCCTTCAAGATCCAGCTTGTCAAAGGTTTTTGGGCTGATCGTCAGGATTATAGAGCTAGTGGCTAGTAGGAGCTTGACTTGGAGTGTGCAGCTGCCAGAGATCTGCAGAAACTTTCCTACATTGCACAAAGCGACACCACTGCCTGCCCCACCATCTCCGACCTTTAGTGCTCTGCAAGGCCCCCAAGGCCATCACCCATATAGATTGGTGCTGACTTTCCAGCACTGCCGTACTGGAACTCTCAGAGTTCTCTGGTTTACCTCCAGTTCTTCCTTTCCCTCCCCCTAACCCTCAGGTTTTGCAGACAGAGTAGCTGGCACTCCATGGCAGCTGACATGTTACATTGATACAGCTTTCGACAGTGGGAATTTGGACCATCAAGTGCACAAGAAGTCCGGCCCTTTGCATTAGAGAAGTATTGGCATCATTTAAAAAAAATACTAATGGCAATAAGTGGTAGTAGCCATAAAGGAGATGTTTTCAGTGGCCTTCGGATAAACAGCTTCTTGCACAGACAGGAATTGGAAAGGCTTTTAAATAAATTGGGTGATGTAAAGAAAGCTTTCAAAAATATTTTAAATGACTTCAGTGCTGCCAAAAGGTGTTGGATTGAGAATCATAGAGGGAATGCTAATAAACTCTATTAGAATCCCTCTAACAACCTCCAACGCTTTCTACTGATCTTTGTTATTTTCAGTATGATATAGTCTAGGTTTCCTCCCTGTAGGATGATTCCCAATTCCAAAAATAGCTAGCAAGATTGCCATTTGAAAAGTCACTTGTACCAGGACTCCTGGAAATAAACATTTTTCGAGAATATTCACATTGGAGTACCTATCTGCATGAGTATTCACGATTTCTCCCCCAAATACTCTTGAATGCAATAGCTCAGTTGCATCAGTGGTCAGGATGAGTGAATAAAGAGTGTTCTGTATATTAAGCTAATTTGCAGATTTTGTTCAAACAAATATTTACAAAAACTGTTCTGCAGCATTCACAGAAATCTGACCAAGGCTTGATTATTACCCCAAGAATTTCATTGCTCTGCTTTAATATCTAGTTGGCCAGCTGGAATTACTGAACATTTTCATATGGCATTTTCACTATGGAACTTTGAAGAAAGGCTTCTATTTACAAAGTGGTGGTGCATGTTTTCCCCAAATCTGGCCTTTCCCTGGGGTGGAAAAGTTATACAGCACTCCTTACCCAGGGAAGTGTGGAAGGGTCTCTCTCTCTCTCTCTATTCTTTCTTTTTCCTAATATCTTCTGTAATTTTACATCAATGCAAAGTTAGGAAATTATATCAATGGGTTTTTCAAAATTATTTATTATATTTAAGGGTGCTTATCAGTAATACGATAGCCTTGGACAAATGTCAGAAAGTTCAGATGGGCAATTAAAATGTCAAATTATTGCTCCTTTGGATCATGATTTGTTCTTCTGTGCATCTTGGACAGATGCAAAGCAACCTACTTGAACAAAGAATTCATTAAGGTATAGCTGAATGAGTTGGCTCTGGTTCCATCATTCTATAGCCTCGATGTTCTTTTTCCAAACTGGAGCAGATGGGTGATTCTCCATGTACTTGCTTTTCCTGGCTGACACTTCAACATGGTTTCAGGTGCTTGCCTGAGATCAGCCACTCATGATGCAGAATGGCCTAGCGCCTGATTGTGATTGCTCTGCTTCTACATGGCAGAAATCCACTGACTTCATCAGTATTACTCTTAGCTTACACTGGTGTGAGAGAAATCAGAATCCTATCCTAAGTAGGTACTTTTGCTAGATTCTAGCATGTCCTGTGTGCCAATAGGAGAACCAATATCATCCCTACTTGACTTATGCTAGGGATAATGGAAGTCAAAGGATGCCCCTATTCACTCACCATAAGACTGCACTTCTAGGAGCAGTGCTCCAGTAGTGTCAATAGAAGTTCATCATAGCAGATAGGATCCCAGCTTTCTATAAAATAAAAAGCAAACCTTCAGATGAAACTTTGAATTAACCCAGTGGTAACAAAAAGGTGGGCAAAATTTTAATTGTCATGTGCCTCGGTACTTCTTGGTCTTGGCCAATTCTATATGCAGAAATACCACAGGAAAAAATGTTTTTCACATTGTCTTGGCCATATTTGACTTGAAAGTTGAAAACAGGCCCTTTCAGAGTCTGGGAACTAACCTGGAACCTGAAACCCAATGCTTTAATTCAGAGTAGTGAAATTTCTCTGTTGTCATAAATAGCTTTCAACGACAGTACCCAGCACCTAGCATTCCAGCCCAATAACCACTTCTTAACATATAGGGTGAGAACAACCCCATTTTAAAATACACTCACTATAGCAGGCAACAAGAACACCCTGAGCTTTGTTTTCAAAGATGCCACTGATATCATAAAGTGAGAAAGGAGAATCCAGGACTGAGGACCCTCTGAGTGCTGCAGGGAGACGTTGGGATAGATGCCCCTTCTCGGATCTACCTCATTTCTCTTACAAACAATGTCCCAAGATCACAGCAATCTCAGGGGGATTTACCAGCTCTTTTCCAGTGCTGACTTCTGTGATCCCTTTTCTACTCATCCATGATTTTGGATCAATATAGACACCTAGTGGCCAGAGAGAGCCATCAGTTTCTTTATTCCTTAGGGAAATACTTGTCTGTTTGTGCTATCACTAATGTTAAAAAAAGGAAGAAGAAAGCAAGATCTCCCTGCTGATACTTATCTAAATCTTGCATTTCCTTTGGTCCTAATCTACCTTTAGCCTTTATCTCATCTCCAGTTTTATCTTGTGATGACTAAGGTCAAAAATTCAGGCTTTTTTGTAACCATATGGATTCCTTTCTGAAAGCTGACATTATCTTTATCTCAAAATTGTCATTGAAACCAATTTGTGCAAACTAACAACTTTATCAGCATCAGAAATGAGGTTAAAATTGCTTAAAATAAAACTGATAAAAAGAAAAAAAACCTGCAGAAGAACAGAAGTGGCCAGTAATGTAATAAGATAACAAGACAAATGATTAGTGAGTATTATAGTGAGGATGCTTGCAAGGAATTGGCTCAATTGCTCCATAAACAAGTAAGGAGAACTGCAACGTCTTGCACATTTTGTGTGAATCTATGTTTTCTCCACTGGCATGTTGTGACGAAGTGTGACTGTTCTTAATGTTTCCTCTGAATATGGGAAGGGTGCCTCGGTTTCCCCTATATATTTCTTAAGTCTCTAGGGAGTGAGATTGTTGCAGAGCAAAGGGACAGTGTGCATAAATGGCCGGCACTCTGTCTCCTGGCAACTATTGGCTGGGGCCCTTTCCCCCTGCAAGGAGATAGGTAAAGGTGTGGGAGAACAAAGAGATCAGGTGACCTCCTGGCCCGGGAAACGAACAAAGCCCAGAGAGGAGGGGCTGGAGGGTGAGGCAGTTTGGAGCTAGCTGGGGACGAAGGGTGAGTGCAGACGTGGGTGTCTGGCTCGCTGCCCCCCAGGATGGACCCGGCTGAGGGGTCCTGTTCTCTGTACCTACAAGCTCTGTTTTAGACCGTGTTCCTGTCATCTAATAAACCTCTGTTGTACTGGCTGGCTAAGAGTCACGTCTGACTGTGATGTTGGGGTGCAGGACCCTCTGGCTTCACCATGACCCTGCCTGGGCAGACTTGCTGTGGGAAGCACACTGAGGGGCAGATGATGCTGAATGCTCCAAGGTCAGGCCCAGGAAGGTGGAAGCTGTGTGAGCTTCTTGCCCTGGAGACAGTCTGCTCACAGAGAGGAGACTTCACCAGAGTCCTGACTGGCTTCGTAGGGAGCAGTTCCAGAGCATCGCCCAGGGACTCCGTGACACATGTCTCTGATTAACTGTTTTACTCAGAATATCTCCTCCCTGTGTGCATTCTCAGAGCTTTATCTGCTGCTTCGAGTGGCAAAAATGCTTCCTATACTAATACTGCATTGATTCCTGATGGCCCAACAGAGCCAATGCGGCCACAGGAGAGTGATCTGGATTTTATTCTGGCTCATGTATCATAGCAGAATTCTTTACTATTTTCAAGTTGCAGGGCTAAGTTCTGCCCTTACTGACACCTGTGTAACCACATTATTATTGTCTTTGGCAAAAGGCAATGGGAGAATTTGGCCTACAGAATCTTTAATATTAGTGATGGTGATGATGGGAAATCACTGGTGATGGTTGTTACACCGACACCCCAACATTCACCACTGTGATGTAATTAGGATATGTCTTATACAAAGTATGCCTTGTGAGGTGTAATTCTAAAAGTCTTGATCTGCTAGACAGTAATATCTCATTGGATTATATGTGCTATTGTCATGTGTGATGTTATGAAGTTTAGCTATGTATATGTTGCTGAAATATGTCCTGAGGTTGAAAACACAGGTGTTACAGTAAAAAGGCCAAACAATGTTAATGGCTTATTAGGTAAGGGGTAATAATTGGAGATATACCAATCTCCTAGAACTGGAAGGAACCTTGAAAGGTCATTGAGTCCAGCCCCCTGCCTTCACTAGCAGGACCAATTTTTGCCCCAGATCCCCAAGTTGCCCCCCTCAAAGATTGAACTCACAACCCTGAGTTTAGCAGGCCAATGCTCAAACTACTGAGCTATCCCTCCTCCTGAGGAAGGAAATGCACACAAGTACAATGATTACCCCAGGAACTGTGTACTATAGAAACCTCTCAGAGATACTGCTACACAATTGCGAACAGTTTGACCCAGGACACACAATGGTATCTATTTAATTTGGCAAAGAATACCCCATTGTTAAAACCAGCCAGAGCAAAACTCCAATATAGTAACACTCCCAAAGTATAGGAGCATGCAAAATCTGGACCCAAATTTGACTGATGATGAACCCTCCATTTGGCAGTCTTCACTCGGGTTATCTCATGGAAGTGACTGGTAAGGGATTAGAAGACCTTTGTTGAGATTTTTTTCAAGCCCATCACTGCAGATGCAGAATTGTCATTGCCATCAGTTGTACTTCGGTTCAAACTGCCCTCACCAAAAGCAGAGACATTGACGTGCTGCTGGGCTTGATTCTTAAGCCTGGTCTACACTAGGCGTTTAAATCGGTTTTAGGAGCGTAAAACCGATTTAACGCCAAAACCATCCACACTAGGAGGCACCTTATATCGATTTTAATGGCTCTTTAAACCGGTTTCTGTACTCCTCCCTAACAAGAGGAGTAACGCTAGTATCGGTATTAACATATCGGATTAGGGTTAGTGTGGACGCTGATCGACGGTATTGGCCTCCGGGAGCTATCCCACAGTGCACCAGTGACCGCTCTGGACCGCAATCTGAACTCGGATGCAGTGGTCAGGTAAACAGGAAAAGCCCCGCGAACTTTTGAATATTTCCTGTTTGCCCAGCGTGGAGCTCCGATCAGCACGGGTGGCGATGCAGTCCGAAATCAAAATAAAAAAAGAGCTCCCGCATGGACCATGCGGATGTGATCGCTGTAAGGGCAGGCAAATCCGTTCTATCAGCGCTCCGTTACAGAAGATGAAATTCAGAATCCTTTTTTAAAAATCTCCAGACAGACGCCATAGCAGGGACTTAGCGCACTGCAGCGTGACAAGCGTAACGGAAAGCCAAAGAATCAAATGGATGCTCATGGACTGGAGGACTGAAGCTATCCCACAGTTCCTGCAGCCTCCGAAAAGTATTTGCATTCTTGGCTGAGCTCCAAATGCTTCTAGGGTCAAACACAGTGTCCGCGGGTCAGGGCATAGCTTGGCAATCTACTCACCCACCCCCACCCACCCCAGAAGCGAAAGGTAAAACAATCCTCTGACTCTTTTACATGTCACCCTATCTTTACTGAATGCTGCAGATAGACGCGATAGTGCAGCACTCAACACCAACATCCTTGCTCCCCCCCCGCCATGGGTGGCTGATGGTACAATACGATGGAAATCCATCCTCATCATCAGCCTCAGCTGATGGTACAAAAGGACTGGTAACCGTCCTCGTCATCAGCCTATTGGCCCTAATTTTTTCTGGTGGATGGATGGTGCAATATGGCTGGTAACCATCCTCAGCATAGCCACGGCGCTGAGCTCCATCAGCCCCACCCTTCATGTGTAAAGAAAAGATTCAGTTGCCCCTGGACTAGCAGTGGGATGCTGGGCTTCTCTCCTACACACTGCTTAATGTCCTGTCTGGACTATCATAGCAGCTGGAGGCTGCCTTCCACTCATTTCTCACTAACAAGTCAGTGTGTCTTATTCCTGCATTCTTTATTAATTCATCACACAAGTGGGGGGACAATGTTACGGTAGCCAAGAAAGGCTGGGGGAAGAACGGAATCAACAGGTGGGGTTGTTACAGGAGCACCCCCTGTGAATAGCATACAGATCATAATTTCTGCAGGCTCTGACACAGAGCAGCTGTGCTCTCTGGTTCTATGATACGGTGGTTCTCTAGTACACTTGCCTATATTAGGCAGCACTGATTCTATTTTTAGATACCAAAAAGGAGGGATTGACTCAGGGAGTCATTCCCAATTTTTGCTTTTGCGCCCCTGGATGATCGGCCAGGGGCACTTATGACAGCAGCAAATGGTACAAAACGATGGAAGGTGCAATAACCACCTTGTAACCAATCTTGGCTTTTGCGCCCCTGGCTGATCGGCCAGGGGCACTAGCAGCAAATGGTACAAAAGGACTGGTAGCCATGATCATCCTCAGTTTCAATTTATGGAAGGGTTTGGATGGTGCAATATGGCTAGTAACCATCTCTGCTGTCATGCAAAAGCAAAAGCATGCTTCTGTGTAGCGCTGCTGAATCGCCTCTGTGAGCGGCATCTAGTACACATACGGTGAGAGTCACAAACGGCAAAACAAGCTCCATGATTGCCATGCTATGGCATCTGCCAGGGAAATCCAGGGGAAAAAGGCGTGAAATGCTTGTCTGCCGTTGCTTTCCCAGACGAAGGAGTGACTGACGACATTTACCCAGAACCACCCGCGACAATGATTTTTGCCCCATCAGGCACTGGGATCTCAACCCGGAAGTTCCAAGGGGCGGGGGAGGCTGCGGGAACTATGGGATAGCTAGGGAATAGCTACCCACAGTGCAACGCTCCAGAAATCGACGCTAGCCACGGACCATGGACGCACACCACCGATTTAATGTGCTTAGTATGGCCGCGCTCCACCCGATTTTATAAATTCTGTTTTACAAAACCGGTTTATGCAAATTCGGAATAATCCCGTAGTGTAGACGTACCCTTAGAATTGCTGGGAACTTCAGTTTAAGCCAATGGGAGCTGACTGTGCTCAGCACTCCTGAAAATTGGGGCCTGGGTCAAATATACTCTTGGAATAGCTCCAGAATAGTTTGTGAAGTTACCACCAGGATGAATCTAGCTCTCTCATTTGATATCATGGTCACAATTAAAACACCCAGGTGGCATCAAAATTCTAAGCTCAGTACAGTGTTGTCCCGGTTGCAATTCCAGGAAATATATTTCAGGGTCAGTGGCTACTATTTTTTTGTGCTAATAAAATGGACATTTTTCTTCAGTGAATTGAATGACAACAAATGCAGCAGTAATCAGCACAGGCCCCCAAGTTCAGCTACATGTTGCCTTCCTAATGCTTTGTAGAAATCAGAACCCATTAACTATCTTCAAATGAGATTTTTTTTTAAAGAGTGGAATCTTAGCAAACTACAACAGGCAGCACTAGTACCATCACACAAAACTTTCCCATTTGTTTAGCACTGGGGGAGGGGGGATTTATTTTCAATTAATTCAAGTACTGTTAGCATTCATGGTTTGTTTTTCACTCCAGAAATAAATATACAGAACTGATGAGTGAGCAGAGCTGTCTTTTAAATTTATTGATAATCTTCTTTGCTAGATGTTCTCAGAAGTCAAAAAATGGCTGCACTATCACCAGCTGATCCATCTCAAAGAACTTGAGGAGCTGGAAGACATTTTATTTTTTTACTCCAGTAAAACCTCCTCAACTATTTTTTTAAAAAAAGTTTCAATTTAAATTTCCTCCAATAAGAATGCACAGCACTTTACATTTTGCCAAGAATCTGCCCCACCCACACCCTCCAATATGCCCCCTACCCCCAAGGAAAAAGTACCAGAGACTGCACAAAGTCCACTAGGAGTTTTGCTATTGCTATTGATTTTACATGGAAGGCACCTAGATACTATCCAAATGGGTGATAGTATAGAACCCTAAAATAGAGTGAGAGAATATTAAAGCACAATGCATACACTGTGAATGTTCAAAGGAAGTCCTTGGCAATTTACTCTATCATTCGTTTTTTAATTACTGCATGTTCTATAGTAGTCTTGAAGGCGCTGGATGATTCAGTGGCGTGGTAATGGAGTGCAGAACCCTTTAGCTCTAGGGCAATGTGTAGGCTGCCCCTGTCAGGTGACTACAATGAGCTAACATGAATTTAATAATAATACCTAGCTCTTATAGAGGACTTCTCATCGGTAGATCTCAAAGTGATTCACAAAGGAGGTTTCATTGTCCCCATTTTCCAGATGCCCGAATTTGCTCAGCAGGCCCTTGGCAGATCCAAGACTAGAACCCAGATTTCCTGAGTCCCAATCCAGTGCGCTACCCTACTTAGTCACACTGCATCTTCTAGATGGGGTGTAAAGTCTTTTTTAAAAGTGTGTCAGTTAGAATGTGTTAGGAAATACATTTTAAACACCTCTTATTTTTCTAACCTAGACCATAGTTGAATGGCCTAGTTCAAATCTGATCCTGATGGTGTTTGCTTGCCATCTGAGCCAAAAGGTCATTACTATCTGTTGACAAGAGTGTTTGGAAGATGTTTCCATTTCAGAGGGTTTGAAAAAGATCCTTTTTCTGTGTTTTGCTAATTTCTATGATACAGGTGTTTGTGTTGAAATTGTTTTCAAAATGTTTCAGTTACCAAAAATTGCATTTTGGTACAGACAATCCAGTTTCTGATGAGAAAAAAAAAAGACTAAATGCTGATAAAAATCTTTGTAACAATTTTAGCAAGAATATAGTAGAAAATTTCATGAAAAATGGAAAATTTCAATAATGCCCATAATTTTTTGAGAAAAGTTATGTTTTTGAAAAAAAGGCCACTTTTCAATTAAAAGTTTTTTTCATTTGAAACATTTCTACCCTCTCTGCTGTCAGCTGTGCTAAGAGCTGATGTAAAGAGATTCATAGAGGAAGCCATTTACAGTGCACCACAACCAGTTTTGCAGATTCTATAAAACCCCAGCTCTATGCTACATATTCTTCAGCACCATCTGCTGGTGCATTATCTATTAACTGAATATTTAAATACATACAAATACTGTCTAGTGCACTTTTCTAACGTTGTTTGGTGAACTGTGCCAAAGTAGATATGGTGGTGGTAGTTCTGTTTCCTAGTAGAGAAGAGTCCGTTTCACAAAGTCGTCAGCACCAAGGCCTCCAGTTCTTCTCTCAGGGCCCACAGTCACTTCTCAGTTTGGAGCCACATTCTCCCCTGAAAGAGGTTGAGTTTGCAAAGAGGTGGGAGGTGAGGCAGCTCTTTGGGTCCCTTGGAAGAGGCAAAGCCAGCCCAACCGTGTGCGTTTCCAGGATAACCATGCTTCCTGCATTGTTCTCAAAAGCCCCCATGTCATCTGTGGAGTGGTTATAGAGTTCTTGGTCCTCCACAGTTACCAGAGAGGACCGGGATGTGTTATAGGGGGAGCTTCATAAAAGCAGGAACTGCCCAATCAAGGAGTTCTCTGCTGCTTAAGGCATGGCTCCTTGTGTTTATGTCTCCACTCTGTGTCACCTGGCAGTAGAACTCCCTTAGACAGTATACTTCCAGGGGGTTCTCCCCAGCAATTGGATACTGTCGCCCGCCTGAGGGGCATTTAAAGCTGCTTTTTGGAGTTAATGCTGGGTCCCAAAGGAGCATTCTACATAGAAAGGCTGCTTCTTGCACCCACTCCACCTTTACCCACAACCTTCACCTATGCAGCGTTCACACAGAGAGGTACTGTTCATTGCCTCCTGTGCCAAAACCAATTAAAATATAGTATGGAACCGCGGCTTAGCCGCTCTTCCTTCCCCTCCCCTGCTTCAGGTTGGTTTGCTCCCCTCGGCCATAGTGCAAAGGCATGGCAGCAACAGAGGGATGAATAGATATGGAGACCACTGTCCAGGTCGAGGTGGAAAAACACTGGTGGGGTAGACACTGTTCACTTGCCCTGTCGTTTCTCACAATCCATGCTCATCATAAAGCTATGGAAGAGCCATATCCCCAGGGCCATCAAACCAGCACCATTCAGCTTTAAAAAAATCTCTCTTTCAATAATTCCTAACACTTCCCAACCCTATGACTCACATTAGCATTTCCTTAAGGTAACATTAAATTGCTGGGTGTTAGACTATGTGCCAACAAAGGAATATAAGCCCTGCCTTCCCCACAGGCACTTAGTCTTTCACATCCAATCACTATCCTGCATCAGAGCTGCTGGAGGAGATACTTGAATACATCTCCATGGCAACTTAAGAGAGAACACAAGGTAGCCAAAAACTGGGGAGTGGGGAGAGGTGGGAGGGAGTCTCAGCATGAGAAATAAACAAAGTAATGTGGTGGTGCATTATAGAAGAATGGATTTATGGGTTATGACATTCTTAAAATATCTTTATTTAATAATGAAAACTTCATTATCCAGCCCTGTGCAGAAGTGTTGCCATGGGGCCTCCACAAATCCCTGGAAAGATCTTTCATCTTGACAGAAGTTCTAAATTACAACATTAGTGTTCTAACTGAGAGGAAGTTATAGCCTATTTTGTCTGTCCAGGGAAATGAGACATACATAGCTATGGAGTGGGTTATTGAAATCTAATAGCTGAGAATATTAAAAATGGGGTAGGAAAAAAAATCTCTCTGTGAGCACTGGGGATAAATTAAGTGATAAACCTTGAGTGTTTACTGGAATTTCATTATTTTATGAAAAAGTAATTCATCTTTATTACAGTTGAGGCTATTATGTTTCACATCATTAAGAAAACAATGCATGGAGACCCTAAAGCTAATTTTCACTCCAACTATCAGAACACATTATGTTTTTATATTTATCACTGATATTGCCATATCCTCTGTGGTTGCAAGTTCTGACCTCCAGAAATGTTTGGTTTGGAATGTTTCAGAGACAATTAGGTAGAAACAGCTCATGCTCAGTGACTAATGGTCAGAACTGATAGTGCTCAGGATCCTGATTCAGTTTATAGTCCCTATAGCTAGGTGGAGAGGACTTTTGCCTTGGTTAATGCTGTGATCTCAGGTCCAAAGTTGCAGTCTGGGTGGATTATATTCTTTAACCACTTCAGGTCTTTATAAATGTGTGACATAATGCTAGCAAACAATCAATCACTCATTTAAGCTTAGGTTTCATGAAGAAGGTCTATCCCCAGGTGCACAATATGGTCCAGTGAGGAAACTAGCATCTTTAATAAAAATTTAGCAATAGAGATTCCCATAATGTGGAATTTTTTACTCACTTGAGTTTGTGTGAATCCTTTTTTTTTTGTTGGTCTTGCTTTGTGTAGATTCGCACAAATGGGTTTTGCATTGTGTTTTAAGTTCAGGCAAACCTAAGCTACTGAGTTTCACATAATTTCTAGCCAAAAGCATACACTGCTCCAGGTTATATGGACACTTGACACAGCTGACGCAAGGAAAATTTTACCTGGCTTTAATTTTTGGAGTGAAAGCTAAATATGGTTCTAATGAGCTCAGAGGCAGAAGCTGCTTTCAGCAAAATCATTATCTTAAAGTAGGAGTGGTGCACTTACAGCACTGGATGAGTATTTCCATGAAAATTTATTTCAATTTTTAAACTAACTGGCTTTGGCTAAGTTAGTGTCCCTGTTTATGTTCATGTTCCAGGAATATCATAGTGACTGTGTTCACTGGCTGAAGCCTTTGCCAAAAGAGCACATTTTCAGTAAATACTGGAAAATAGTCCCAGAGAGTGAGTCTCAAATTTCCAATTACAAGTATTCATGTCCAAAACCCTGATTCTAAGAGGTATGTTCATCTTGGTCCAAATGTATTTTGCTGAGCAATGAACACCCAACACCAGGGATGAGACAAACATTCACAGTAGTATTGGTGGGCAAAGCATAAAAGGATCAAACCTTGGAGTCCTGGCTTCTAGTCCTTTGCGCTAACCAATAATCCAAATACTATTATTTTCCATCATGCTGCTGGGTTTGGATTAGTAGGCCAGGGCAATATCTTTCTGAGAAGTTATTTCAGAAGTTGTTTGGTTACTCCTCCCGCTCACTTGGACATTCCCTTTGTTGTTTCACCAACATTGGCCTACTTCTCCAGTACTCACGTTAGTCGACAAACTGCTTGCAACTCACTGACGCTGAGAAAGAGCCAAACTTGATGACCACAACTGTTAAAAGAATCCCAGAATTAAATGAGACCTGAATATCCTCTCAACCATAGTATTTGGCAGGAACACTGAAGGAGCCTGCACTGATCAATCTTTGAAGCTTTATTGCTAGTAATCTCTCCCTCTCTCTTTCCACGGCTACCACTGCCCCTATGTATCAAGGAAACATTTTAAATTAGGTCTCGTATTTTTAAATGGAGCTTGTGCCTTTGTTATGACTTTTATTAATATACAGTAAGTTCTGAGAGCTTATCTAATTCATAATCCTAGTGTGGTAAAGATCTTTGGGTCAGGGTAATTTTCTGCTCCAAAGGGTACCTGCTAGGAAGAAAATAAACAAATGCCATCGTCAGTATAAATGAAACAAAAATACTATTATAATTTATGGGTTTACTTAGTTACAATGGATAAAAATAGAAATTGAAGCTGACACTTAGCTGTCGAGCGTTCAGAAACAAGAGAAGACTAAAGGTTTTCTGATGGACCCAGGGGTGGAAATAATATTTATTTATATTTTTAAAACTATATGTTCAGGTTAATTGCAAACAGAGAATAGAACCTGTTCTCACTTATAAGGATGTAATTCAAAAGTAAATCCATTGATTTTAGGACTTGTCTATATACAGATTTGCACTGATTTAGTCAAGCCAGTTTAGTAAACCTGATGCAGTCTCCCATGTGAATGGCTTATATCAATTTATCTTAAGAAGATTACTTACTGACATAATCTAAATTGATGTAAGCAATTTTAAAACTGATTTAAGAGTGCCCCCAGAGGGGTTTGCACCAGTTGAACTAAACAGGTTCAATTGAACTAATACAGATCTGCCTACAGACAAAGCCCTGATATAATTCCATTGACTTCACTTCACTTCAGTTGAGTTAGTCAGGTATACAGTCTAAATGAGAACAGAATCCAGCCTGATGTCATCTAGCAAGGGATGTAAGGTATGCTACTTGGGTGAGGAAGGACATTCATGGAAAGAAGGACATCATTGCTAATGCTCCCTGGTGCTGCTGGCAGCTAGGGGGCATTGCATGTAGTGGTGGAAGCCCCAGCTAGGAATACACCCAAATTTGGCTTCTTTCTATTAATAATTCATGGTGGAAAACATTGGATTCCATTCACACTCTGCCCTGTATAGGGACCATAGTAAAACACAACGCATGCAGAAATAGCACTGTGAGATCATCACCCCTGCAGTACTTACTGCCAGGAAAGAAAAGACAGATTTCCAGAGGGGATTGGATTTTTGAAAGGAAAAAAGAACTGGGGTGGAGAGAGAGAGAGAGCAATAGAGTGTAGAGGAAGTGATCATAAGTAACATACCTGTATGATAATAGGCGGGGCATAAAATCATACAAAGTTAAATCTGTTTGAATGTCCTATGTTAGGTTTTTCTAAGGACCTTAGCAACAAATACCGCAGGAAGTGCTCCAAAATGTTCTCATAGTGGGGAATATTTGAACCTGCATCTTTGTGACATGCATATAATATTTAGTGTATGTCTAGTTTACAACCTCTACCATGGCACAGCTATGGCACTGCAGCTACGGCACTGTAGTGCCATAGTGTAGACACTTCCTACATCAACAGAAGGGGATTTTCCATCATTGTAGTTAATTAGCTAATCCATCTCTCTGAGAGGTTGTAGCTACATCAACAGAAGGATTCTTCTGCCAACTTAGCCACATCTACACCAGGGGATAGATTGACCTATCTATGTAGCACACGGCATGACATTTTTCACAATTCTGAGAACGTGACTAGATTGATTTAATTTTTAAGTGTAGACTAGGCCTTAGTGTCTGCCCTACAAAATACCCTGTGCTTAAGTCACATAGTAGAATGCTATTCTGTAGGTGGTAAAGAAGATATGCTTATCACTTAATATAATTAGTGAAAGAGAAATGTATTTCCTGGAACACGAGTATATATTTTAGGATATTATTATCATTAAGCAATGAAAAAAAAAGGATCAATTGCAGAATGATCTAGAAATGCTAAGAAGTCCAAGAAGAAGCAATTGTCAGAAAAAAACCTTAATCAGAATCTTTGGACTGAACAGATAATGGTATTGCTACAGTAAAATAAAAATGCAGTAAAGAGAATATACTACTCCTGGCATCTGGTTAATCAATGGACTGTGAAAAGACTGAGGTGATAAACCAAGCAGACTCAGCATTAACTTTATGAGATGTAATATGTTTATAGGATTAAACTACTTAAAAATAATTTTAACTGAACTGTTTTAACCAAATAGCTGTTCTGCACTCATTCAGTTTCAACATATGCCTTAAACAAGACAGGAAATGCAGAAACATATCAATATTATACACACAAAATTGAAACAGTATTATTGATTTGAATATTGTTTGCTGAATGAGGAGCTTATTACTTAATTGAAATCTTTGTTTTCAATACATTTCTGGGAGCTGGTCTGGCACCATTTACGAGAATAAACGTGGGAAAGTCATGCAATATCTTGCCCTTAAATGAATAGTCATGTCTAAAAGAAATGCAAAACCTTGTATCAGCCTATAGTTTTCTGAAATCAACCACAGAAATAATTGATTCCAGAGAATACTGGGGAAGAGGTTGGTGTAATAATGATATTACAGACAGAGATGGTTTCAAACTGCAAACTTCAGATCCATTTCAGACTCTTCCACATTGCAGGTGTTTTCAGATTTGGCCTCCCAGTGCTACTTATTATAAAGATGTCCTCCAGAATGTCCCCTCCAGATTCCCGGTTAGAATTTTGGAACAGGGACCAACGCCCAACACCACCTCTCAGTTTTTACACTGAGTCCAGTAGATGTTGAGACAAGATTTGCTTTGGAACATTCAGGCGGTGCTTTGTGGATACCTGTGCTGTACAGATATGATCAACAAAGCACAGAAATATGGATCTCACTATCGTGTCTCACTGATTTGATTCATGGCAGCATTGGAAAGTTTTCTCTAACCAAGGAAGGGGAAAAAAACAAAGTCTCTATGAAGTCCAGTAGTGGCCTTGCTTCACTAGTCTAATTCAACTGGGTGGCACTCAGGTACTGAGGTGATTACACAACCAAGAGAAAGGTAGACAGATAGGCAGTTCATTTCTGGAAGGAACACTTTTCAAGCATCAAGAGTTCATTCATGCTGCAATGAGGATGCTATAGTCAGCCCTGTCATTTGCTGCAAAGGAAGCTGATAATAAAATTAGTGCCCATCATCTGCCCATTGCTCTTGATCTGTAGCTTTAGTAGTCGTGTGGCAATCTGGGATTCTATTCTCCTCTCATTGTCTATTCATTTTCCAGGCCATATGCTCGGCCAGCAATTACCTTCTATTTTATCTGCATTCATCCAGTGCTTTATTTTTATTGCCTTCCTGTTTTCATTCACTGCATAATGGCCGGTGGCAGCATGCTGACTGCTGACCAGATTTCCATAGTTCCTTTTCTGTGTATATTTTTTCTATTTTTCGTATCCAAGTTATTAAATGTTGCTGTTGACATTTCCTGGTTTTGGCAGCAAGAGAACATCACCACTCAGGTCTTTAGCCAAACGCCTGCTTGTGAAATACCTCACCAATTTGCTCACATTGCCTTCCCCAAACGTCTCTGCTTTACCTAGCTAGCTGATCTCTGATGAGCAATATTGAGACCTTCTAGATCTTAGAGATATGCTATAGCCAATCTACATTACTGCCTCTGCTCCATCATGTACTTTGCAGCTGCCTACCTGATGAATGAATATTCAAATAGCAGTTTTATGAATTCTGCAAATAATCACTTAACCTTTATTTCCAAAAGCATCACTCAGTCACTCCTCCCCAGCAATGGTCCCTGCCACGCTTCCCAATCAGTTACTCGGCATCTGCTGTGCCTCCAACCTGCCTGGTATTTGTTTTGTGGCATGATGGACTCCCTGTGTGCAGCGCAGCTTGGCATTTTGCTGACTCAAAGTCATTAGGCGTCGCTTCCTGGCTTAGTACTCTGCAAACCCAGTTGTCTTGAATGTTCTCATCTAAGTTTATCTGTGCATAATTTAGACAATTATGGGATGTCAGTGGTTCGTACAAGATCTCTGCTCTGAACTTTGCTAAATACTATGGTAGAAGGGGAGCACAGTCCAAAGAGGGCAAAATAAATGTAAAGGAGCAGGCAGGCAACCGAGTAAAAAAGCTGGGTCTGTGTGAGAATAGGAGGAGCCAGTCTCAAAACATAAGACCATTTATGCCTATGGATGTAGAAAGTTCCGTGCTTTGCCGAAACAGTGGTGCTTTCATTTTGCACTAAGTAAAACATCATTCAAATCCTTCTCCCAAGCCTCAGAGGCTCACAACCCCTAAAGATTTCAGAAGGTGGTCGTGGTGCTCAGCACTTCCCAGAATTTGGACACCTGTGAGGGTGGGCACGTTTTTTCAGATGAATAGATTATTTGATGAAAAATGCCATTTCTTGTTATCCCAAGGGGAGCCTCTGACACACTTCAAACCAAACATACTGTTTCAGGTAGATAAACAAACAAATTTATTAACTATAAAGATAGATTTTAAGTGATTATAAGTCAAAGCATAACAAGTCAGATTTGGTCCAATTAAATAAAAGCAAAACACATTCTAAGCTGATCTTAACACTTTCAATGCCCTTACAAACTTAGATGCTTCTCACCACAGGCTGGCTGGTTGCTCTTCAGTCAGGCTCTCCACTTTGATCAGCGTTTCAGTCACTTGGTGTGGTGTCTGTAGATGTAGGTGGAAGAGAGAGAGAGAGAATGGCAAATGTCCATAGGCGCCAACTCCATGGATGCTCCAGGGATGGAGTACCCACGGGGAAAAATTGCTGGGTGCTCTGCATCCACCGGCAGCTACCAGCCCTACCCCACCGCCCCAGCTCACCTCTGCTCCGCCTCCTCCCCTGAGCATGCTGTGTCCTGCTTCTCCTCCTAGCTCCCAGTGCTTGCTGCCGTGAAACAGCTGTTTCACAGTGGCAAGTGCTGGGAGGAGAGGGAACATGGCATGCTCCGGGAAGAGGGGGGGCCAGGGAAGGGATTTGGGGAAGGAGTCCAATGGGGCATGGAGGGGGCGGAGTTGGGGAGGGGACTTTGGGAAAGGGGTTGGAATGGGGGCAGAGAAGGGGCGGGAGGGGGCAGGGGTGGAGTTGGGCAGGGGGTGGGGCCAGGGACGAGCACCCACCGGCGCTGGGAAAAGTTGGCGCCTATGCGAATGTCTCTCCCTTTTATCATGTCCTTTCTTCCCTCTTGGCTTTGCCTCCCCCCCCCCACCTGATTTCAGAGTCAGTTGAGCATTACCTCATCGCAGTTTCAGACTGACCAAAGGAAGGGGGATGTCTCCTTGGAGAGTCTAACAGATTCTTTTGTTGCTGCCTAGGCCAGTATCCTTTGTTCCTGTGAGGCTGGGCTGGGTTTGTCCCATACCTGCCCTGATGAGGTGTGAACTGCCCCTCTGCTTCTGGAGAGTTTTTGCCTGGACTTGCTCTAAGCCCTGAGGATACATTTTCAGCCTCATAACTATATACATGAAATTATAACCTATAACATTACTATAACATCACTGTAATGTTATATTTACTATAACACCACTATAACAACCATGCTCAGTGCATCATGAGCCTTCCGAAGATACCCAACATGACAAACTTTGCATTGGATACCACACAATCATTTAACAAGGATGAACATGGGGGTACTGGGTGTTCCCCCAAGGTACAGAGCGTCACAATGCCATCCATTGCCCACATTTACCTTGTGAGTCAATAAAGCTCGATATTCCCCTCACTAGAGCCCAAAGAGACAGAGACATTCTCAGACTGTGTGAATTGGTGTAGCTCCATTGACCTCAGTGGACCTGTGCCAGTTTACACCAGACCATAATTTGGCACACAGTCTGTTCATTAAGTTCAGTTTACTGCTGAGCATACTGAAGCACAGACAGCTTAAGTGACTTAGCAAAGGTCACGTACAGAGTTCACAGGGCCGGGAAACCAGGTATTCTGATTCCCAGTGCCCTGCTGTCATTAGCACAGTGCCCTCCCTTCATCCCTGCTCTGCTCTCTCGTGCTTTATCCAATAGGCAGTCTGAAAGATTCCAGGTTTATTTGTTGTTGTTTTTTTTAACTTCAAGATTGTAATTCTAGCTGACGTGGCGTGAAGTTTCATTGTTTTCAATTACTGTGTGATTTGCGGTGGAATCAGTTTAAAAGAAACTTCCCTACTTTGTATTTGTAGACCTACCCAGTTCGTTGTTTTCAAGAAAAACTGGCACGTCAATATAACAGACAGAATATAACCCTTTACTGTTGTACCTGGCCAGGCATTTTACAGTTATTTTACATCCTTGCTTCCATCATGACTTTGATTAATATATATATATATATATATATATATATATATATATATATATACACACACACACACACAAATACGGGCCCTTTGGCAGAAAAACTACTCTGTATGTTTGCTGTTTTCCCAACTGACAACTAAAACTGAATCAAACGGGACAGGTAAGAAGTGTCATGATGCATGAGAGAGAAAGCAGGTATGCATTAAATGTGACACCAAATATTACTGCAAATGGGGTAAATTAATAGGGATGTATTCATGGGCCTGATGCTCATTTAATCTTAGGCCCCTTTACAACACTCAACCAGTGTAAAGTGGTCCTAAAGTGACCTACCGTAAGGTGTAAAGGTGCTTTAGTGTAAATGAGAAGCTGGCCACATATATTTAAAATAAAAAGATGGACAAATAAAAATAATAACCTTCATTATTACCGCAGGATGCAGTGTGAGTGGCAGGGGAATAGCTACAGGAACAAAGCTTGACACCAGAGATAATAAAAGAGGGAACTAAACCAAAGAGATCAACCCAGTCTGCTGGGTTTCAAGCGCTTAATCAAATTTGACTTCTACTACTGCAGCTGCAAAAGAAATGTTTCTAGCCTCCCATTAATTTCCATACAATAACCCTCTAATGGGGGAGTTGCTGGGGAGAGGAGGGTGATCAATCTGCTGTAATGACACACTGGAGACTAAGGGAAAATGCAAACTTGGAGCAATTTCATGGCAGGTGCAACCTTGGAAAGTATGGCCATTTTTCCAAGTTAATTTGTTCCCTTGATATGTTTGAAATCCATATTTGTACTTTAAAGGTCTAAAATGCAAGATGATTAAAAAATATAACCAGATTTTTGTAAGCTTTTCAACTGTATCAAGTGATGTATTAGTCCCCCCTCCATGGCCAGGACAGCTGGATATCTTTTATCATTTGCTGCCAAAAGACAGGATGGGCTTGTTTATTCTCATGCTAGCTTACTATCTATAGCCTTTCCATTCACTTCTCACTTAGCTGAATCGATCCCCAGTAGCATGGGATATAATAACAACAACATAGTGATGATGACGGCTGGGATTTTGAAAGGCGTTTAAGTGAATTAACAGCCCAACTCTTAATGTAGTTTGGGTGCCTAAGAGCTCTCCTGCCAGCATAATTAAACTACCCACAATGAGCAGCGGTAGCTATGTTGACGGGAGAGTGTCTCCTGCTGATATAGCACTGTCCACACTGGTGCTTTTGTCGATGAAACTTATTTTGGCCAAGGGTATGTTTTTTTCACTCCCCTGACTGACAAAAGTGCCAGTGTAGACAAAGCCTAATACAAATAAGCACTTATATGTTGCAAGCATGCATAGAGTATAAGAACCAGATTCTGATACCCTTATTCACTTTGCTTCTAATTTTACACCTGATTTGCATTTAGATGCCGTTTAAAGCCTTAAAGTAGATGTAGATGACGATGATTTAAAGGCTTTTTATGCTGCACAAAGTAGTGTAAAGCAGCTGCTGTGTAAATGAGAATCAGGGCTGGCTCCAGCTTTTCGGGGGGGAAAAAAAAAGAGCAGTGGCACTTCGGCAGCAGCTCAATTGCGCAGCTTCTTCTGCCGCAGTTCGGCGGCGTGTCCTCCCTCTCTTCCTCTTCAGCGGCAATTCGGCGGCAGCTCAAAGAGGAGGAGGGGGAATGAGGGACCCGCTGCCGAATTCCTGCCGAAGACCCAGACATGCTGCCCCAATACCGAATGGAGTGCCACCCCTTTGAATTGGCACTCAGGGAGGAGGATTTTTCAAACCCTTGAGCACAGTAGCTATGTCAAATTATAGACCAGCCTTGGGACTACTCACAGAATTAGTTACTACTGAAGGAGAGCAAGGGCTTTAGAATCCAGCCCTAACTTGGGGCCCGGTCCTGCAGTTGACAGCCTGCGTGCAGACTGCATGCACATCCTTGGAACCCCACTGAGCTCAGCACATGTAATCTCAATCCACTTCACTGCAGAAGCAACCCCAGGAGGTACTCTGCCTCAGAGACACCCCTCTGAGTCATAGATCTCACCATTGAGAGATTCCATTGAAGTCATAAGCTCAGGGAGAAAATACATATAAGCCATTTTCTGTATTATCTAAAAGCAGATCACAGAAATAGGACTAGTTGCAGGAGGGAGTGCTACTCAATATCATCATGGGTTGCAATATTGAACTTTCAGTGAGCAAATTACGCTCGCTTTGCCCATCTGCTCCATGCTAAATCAATGAAAGTTCTGTTGCCTTACAACTTTGATCCATTTTCTCAGCGGTTTGCAACTGCCTTGTTATGCAAGCTATCTTTTTTGTTTATGTCACAATTAAATTCAGCTCAGAAATTACCATGGAAGTTACCTTTACTTACTGCAAGCTTATGCAAAGGTGAAATTGGTCCTGAATTTCACTTCAGTTCAATGGAATTGCCCTGGAGTTGCTCCTGTAACCTGGAGCAAAATTAAGTTGGGATTTAAAAAAAAAAAAAAAAGCCTAGGTGATTTAGAAGCACAGTTGTGCTTCATATTCACTTTGGCCATGTCTACACTATGAGCTGGGGGGGGTGATTTCCCCTGCTCATGTACTCATATGGTAGTTCAATGAGAGTCAGCACGCCTATAAATAGCAGCAAAGACCCAGTAGCACAGGCTGTGGCTGCAGAGGCAGGGCCGAGCCCTGCCACGTACAAACCCACCTGAAAATTGTGGGTACGCTACTATGTGCACTCACACTAACTGTCATCAAACAACCATGAGTGTGTGTACGCAAGCAGGGGAATAACACTCCTAGCTCGTAGTGTAAACAGAGCTTTAGACCCATTTAGGTACCTTGAGTCCTGCTGACACCAAGAAAATTTTGAAATCAATGGTAGTTAGGCGCCTAAATATTTTTCAAAATCTAGGCCTTGAACACTTTTGAAAATTCCACCCGTAAGCCCTAAATTAGCCTTCTGGTTATTCTTCACTCTGAAGTACATCTTGATGTCTTTGATTTCACTTACTGTCCATTTTCCTAGTCAACCACATTCCTTGGCGTTGTGTGTATTTTTTTTTTTTAAAGAATTGTTCTGGTCCCTGGAATAATCCTACCCTTTATCCAAAACAACACTCAGAATTCCACCTTTGAAAGAGGATTATTTCAGTGATATAAATGTACACATGCTACTCCTCTGTCATGAATCATGTCAAATGCTGACCAATGGGGTTGCCTTGTTTCTCTCAATTCTGAGCACAGAAACAATCTTCGGGGGTCTCCGATGTTCAGAAGTTCTGTTTCATGCTGAAGCAAAGTCACTTCCCAGCTCTTTATACTAGATAACACTAGCAATGTTTTCACTATCACTGAACTGGAAACACATGGGCTATCTGCAGCATACCACCTCCTCTACCTCCTCTTCCACTGCAAGCACAAGACATTAAAAACCTTTGGGTTGTCTCATCTTTTTCTATTGTGATCACAGCACTCAACTAGAAGTGAGAATTCTCTGCAGTAATAGTCCCTCCATTGGCTCAGTTCTCCAGTTATTACAAATACCACCAAAGTAGCTGTGTGTTCCATATTCTTTGAGATGGTCTTCTGAGCGCAAGATTCTGCCAAACTTACACATGTAGAATAGTACTTTGCTCCTTGAGTAGCCCCTGTGATACAGCATGGCCAGAGGGCAGCAGGAGAGTGTTAGAAGGGAGCCTTATTCCCTGTAAGGGAAAGAAAGTTTGCTATAGATTAACTAGAGCACCTGAAGCCAATTAGAGCACCTGCAATCAGTCACATGATAAAAAACCCCTGCTTCAATCAGACAGTGTGGGAGTTGGAGCAGAAAGGATTGGTACTGGAGCAGAGAACAGTTTGAAGAGAAGCAGAGGAAAGTTTGGAGGAGTGCTGTGGTAGGCTAAGAAGTCCAAGACCCTAGGTAAGGGGCACCTGGTTTGTGCAGAGGGAGGACAGGAAGCCCCCACACAAGCTGAAGGGCAGGAGAGGGAAATAGCCATGGGGAAGGAACTGCCAGTTCAAGTGGTTCATCACTATCCTCAGGGCCCCTGGGCTGGGACCTGGAGTAGAGGGTGGGCCCAGGTTCCTCCCTCTCCACTCCCCTCCTCAAGGACACTAGTGAGGCAATTAATATTCCAATTCAGGGGCAAGAAATGGCTCCCTGAAACCCCCACCCCCAAAGAAGAGAAAGCGCGAGACCTATCATAATAGTGCCAGCAATTTGCCACACCCCTTTGAAAGTTCCATTCTGCCATGCTTACTAAAGGTGACTAAAAAGAACAGGAGTACTTGTGGCACCTTAGAGACTAACAAATTTATTTGAGCATAAGCTTTCGTGGGCTACAGCCCACTTCATCAGTTGCATGCATGCTGTAGCCCACAAAAGCTTATGCTCAAATAAATTGTTAGTCTCTAAGGTGCCACAAGTACTCCTGTTATTTTTGCAGATACAGACTAACACAGCTGCTACTCTGAAACCTAAAGGTGAGTAGTACTTTATTCCTCAAACAGGAATACTGTCTGAGGACTGAAGTACTTATTCCAAGGAATAAGGCACTACTCAATATTAGGAAGAGTGGAAGATTTAGGACTCTCATTAATAAGACAGAAAAAGGCAACAGTCAGTGTTTGAAAGATTGTTAGAAAAAATTGGATTGAAAATAAGGCACCAATTGTTAACAATGGGAGCAGTTAACCTTTGAAATAGATTCTCAGGAGATAGGATAGACCCTCCATCACTTGGAATCTTTAAATCGAGATTGGATATCTTTCTAAAATAGTTCCACCACAATTTATTGGGCCTGGCACAGGAATCACTGGATGAAATTATCTTGCCTGTGTTATGCAGAATGGCAGACTAAATAGTCATAATTGTCCATGCTGGCCTTAAAATCTACTACTCTATTAAGGAAACCCTAAGGCTGGGATTTTCAGTGGCATAAAAGGCAGCTAAGAGCTCAACTCCCATTGAAAGCCAGTAGGATTTGGATAACCCTAGCAATATATTTAACTCTAACTCCCATAGGCGTCTTTGAAAATCCCATCCTAAATGTTGATTTTTTAACTTTGGCCATAGAATCAATTCCATCATAGTGAATTAGTTCTCTCATGAAAGCCCCAAATACATCTGAATGAACCAAGTGTGTTATCACCATCCACTCCTAGAAGTCACAAAGAGAGAGGATAGATCTAAAGAACCCAGAAGAGATACTGTTTCCAATTTTTTGTAATTTCATCCAAAGCTTTTACTTCCACTGGGTTGTTTCCTTATTCTGTCCAGTGATTTAGGAAGAGAACACTTCCTCCCATCCATCAAATATTTATGGCTCTGTATTGCTGATGAGCTACAGAGTTGAGCATGCTACTGCCTGAATTATAATGCTTCTTGGTCTTCTTCAGTGAGGATCTATATCTATATAGATATAGATATAAAGCTAGTGCTGAAATCAAGAAGAATTGGAACCTTTAATCAGGTAGCTGGATCTTTTCTCTTTTCCCAATAGCTTTTATTGCTTGTCTTCCCATAAGATGACAAAACTTCTTGCTGTCCATCCAAAGGTAAAAATCTGTGAAAGGCAATTCAGTTTCACAGGCCACGAAGTTATGTCCATTTTTTGCATTTCTTCTCTTTTTGTTTATTATGTCAGAAAAATCTCTAAGGTTGCAGTCTATATTTTGTCTATTGTGATTTTTTTTAAACACCAAACACTTTTCTCTTGCTTTCTTCAAAGGAGTAACTTCTATCTGTGTATGAGTTCTCAGCGGTACATGCTATCTTTCTTTCCTCTGACTCAGTGCCAGTCATGCAAGGACATAACAAGAGAGAATTAACTATGGATGCTTTTTCCCAACTGTCCCCACACCACTGGTATGTTCCTTGATCCACTTTGGAATGTTGCTCCATCAATTTAGGTGAATTGGTTAAAAAAAGAAATAATTCAGGAAGCAGATGGGTAAATTTACTTAATTTTTTCTGTTACCACAATTTATTGAGCTTGATGAGGGAATCATTGGGTGAAATGTTATGGCCCAAATTATGCAGAAGGTCAGACTAGATGATCAGAATGGTCCCTTCTGGCCTTGAAATATATAAATCAATGGCTGTGTGTGCTATGTCCCCCTCTAATGACTGTTCCACACACATGATAAAAGCCTACTACTGCTACCAGCTAAATGATGGCCCATACATAGATTTGAACTGTGGTGGATCTAATTCATGAGATAGAAAGCAGCATGTAATCCAGAATTGCTGTCATTGGTAGTCATGCCCCAGGGTGCTAAAATAAGGTGCAGGGAGACAATGATACTGTATCTATGACTGACACCAAATCCAGAGATGCCATAAGGCAGCAAAAGCACTGTAAATTTAATTTAATAGTGACAAGGATTTCCAGACTAATTCCTCCACTGGTGTAAATTAATGTAGCTCTATTGACATCAATGGTGCTACGCTGTTGATTTGCATGAGGGGAAGATCTGGCCCTGAGTATGATCCAATGTCATCACACTAGTGATGGCTGTATAAATGAGGCACATCAGAACAGGTATTATTAACTGGCCAATCTTAATTAGAAAGGAAAGTGGGGGTATATACCGGGAATCAGAAACAGTGTCTTTGTCTAACAGTGGTAGCAGATCAGAGTACTAGCTATATGGATTAATCTCAGGAGAATGACTAATGGATCCAGCATGGCAGAAGAGACATTACACTGAACAATTTTGAAAACAAACTGCAGATGCTGTTTCTGGAACCTCTATCATTACATTGTCTGTTCACATATCAAGTATGAAAAGAAAACACCTTGATTTATCCAACTACCATCTGTTGGTTCAACATGCTCAGTTGATCTATGCAGTAGATATGCACCTAATCACCCTCTTGGGGGCACTATATCAGAGACATTTAGGACATAATGAGTTAAAGTGGATATATGGGCAAACCTGGATGTGAGTAAGGATAGGAGGAGAATCTCGTGGAGTTTTCAGCTATGCATTCTTTTGTAACCTCCTCTGTGGAATCAGCTGTGAGTTCAGTCTGGACCAGAAATGCTATTGAGAGGTATAGAAATGTTATTTAATTTTATTTTATTTATGATGCAAAGTTGGAATCCAGCCATTTGTTCCACTGAAGAATGCTTTAAGAAAAGAGACCCAACTTTGATTGCATTTTGAGTGATGGGTAGTGGTTAAAGCATGACTGGGACTGGGAGTTGGGACTCCTGGGTTTTATTCCCAGCTCTGGGAGGATAGTGGGGTCTAGTGACAAGAGCAGGGTGGATTATACTCAAGACTTCTGGGTTTTATTCTTATCTCTGCCACACATTCTACACCAAGGACTCAGTTGTTTCCCTTGTAAAATGGGGATATTAATGCCGACCTACCTCACAGAAATATTGTGAGGGTTTGAAAGTGGTATTTGCTGGTGAATGGTGGTGATGCTAAGGGAATATAGACTATTATTACTAGGGCTGTCGATTAATCGCAGTTAAGTTACTCAATTAACTCAACAAAATTAATTGTGATTAATCACAGTTTTAATCACATTGTTAAACAATAGAATACAAATTGAAATTTATTAAATTTTTGGGATGTTTTTCTACATTTTCAAATATATTGATTTCAATTACAACACAGAATACAAAGTGTACAGTGCTCACTTTATATTATTATTTTTTCTTACAAATATTTGCAATGTAAAAATGCTAAACAAAAGAAACACCTTCTGGAAAGGTGGTTGAAGCATGAAGGGACATGTGAATCTTGAGCGCATCTGCCACGTAAATATCTTGCAACGCTGGCGACAACAGTGCTGTGAGAACACCTGTTCTCACTTTCAGGTGACATTGTGAACAAGAAGCGGGCAACATATCTCCTGCAAATGTAAACAAACTTGTTTGAGCGATTGGCTGAACAATAAATAGGACTGAGTGGACTTGTTAGGGTCTAAAGTTTTACATTGTTTTATGTTTGAATGCAGGGGTTTTTTGTACATAATTCTACATTTGTAAGTTCAACTTTAATAATAAAGAGCTTGCACTACAGTACTTATATTAGGTGAATTGAAAAATACTATTTATTTTGTTTTTTACAGTGCAAATATTTGTAATAAAAATAAACACAAAGTGAGCACTGTATGCTTTGTATTCTGTGTTACAATTGAAATCAATATATTTGAAAACATCCAAAATTATTTAAATAAATGGTATTCTATTATTGCTTAACAGTGCAATTAATCATGATTAATTTTTTAATCGCTTGACAGCCCTAGTTATTACTACTACTCTGTATTTGGGCTGCATTTTTTCCTTTGTGGAAGGGGCCACCTCCTCTTGTGTGGATGAGGACATAAACCTTGGATTAAATATAGGAAAATATTGTGACTGATTTTAAAATGACATTGAAAGACACAAATGAATAACTTCTGTTTAGTCCCCAAGAAGAGTCCTAGTGCTGAAATATACATATTGTGATTTTGTGGATTGTTCATATCTTCGTTCTCTTCACCTTCAGAACACAAACTTCCACCTAGAAAATTATATCATTTAATTAGAGTTGTGGAATGAGTCTATTGCAGTCACACTCGGTTAAGCTAAATCAGTTTGTAGATTTCATTGTCATTGGAGCTGAAACAAAATATATGTTACACTACCAATCTAATTTTACATGCATATTATGAGAATGATTACAGCTTAAGTCTTTCAGAGCCCCAGAAGTCTGGATTGTCCTAGGATGCCTGCAAAATGCTTTACTTTGCTCATTAGCTGCATGAAAGTAAAACAGAGATCAACAATCACATCCAGCGTGGGGCTAAACTGTTCCTTGCAGTGATAAAAGAAATCCACCAGGTGGCAGGAGTAAATAAACGTCACTGTAAGTGAATATATGGTGCACACCTTTCTCACCGTAGCAGACTGGAACGGGACAGGGGTGGGGAGAGTGAGTCTTGTTAGGGCTCCTAATGAAGCAATCATTTAAAATATTGAAGCCAGTATGGACCGAGTTCCTCATTTGTTGTGTTACTGCATTTCATCGCTTGACCTTGAATTATGAGTCTCCTTCACCACAGCACCATGAGTGCTTTAAACTTGACAAAGCCCTTGATGCTGTGGGCCAGGCATTTGCAAGGGTGCAGTGCACGAGGGAGGGGAAGGGAGAAAACAGAAAGCAATCCTCTCCCCAAACAAGCTTGTATTCTGAGAGTGAGTTTCAGTGGGAGGTGCAAGCACTCAGCATCTACCAGTGCTAGATCCCACAGGGACATCTATGCACCACTCAAACCTCAGGCACTGCTGGATATGTGCACAGCGTTACACCCTCAACACTTTCCTTTAGATGCACACAGAAATGTAGCGGGGTGTTCCACACTGGGATGCTGTGATTTCCATGACAGAGCCATGTTGCCGATGTGTGAGTTCTGGTCTCACGTACTGTCATCAATATCACGGAATCCTGCGCAAGTCGGGAGGGACTCAGGTGTCATGGGCTGACAGCCACAGCAAGAAGAAAATAGCCTACTTTCCTCTGAAAGGATTAGGCTCCAGTGACAGGTCCAGGAAACTGTCTTTAAGAAAGAATGAGTTTTCTATATTCCTCAAATAGTGCAGCTGGATGTTTAAAGGGCTGGGTAAATTAAAGAGCAATTAAAACATTTGCATTATACATACTATGGGGATATGTGTACTGTTTCTTTACATCTATGGCAGGAAGGAGGTTTGCCTAAACCTTAGGGAAGGTTTAGGCAAACACACTACAGTGAAACAGAGAGACAGGAAGGGGTAGCCTTAGGAATAACACATTTTCCTTATTGTAATAAAGCTCAGTGTTAGAAGAAAGCAGATCTCTCTGTGATTCTTTACTGTTGTCACATGACACATACTCAGGTAATGGGAATCAAGTATCATGCTTCAGAGCAGATTGCTGTAGTGATCGGAAAGAAGTATTTGCTTCCCCCTCCCTCACATGTCCAGAATTGCACATCATCTAGAGGCGTTGTGGGAGATTTCACCCTGCCTCTGAAGATGTCGTAAGAGAGAGGATCTCAGGCTAGATGGATTGATGTTCTGTTCTGAAAGAGCAACTTCTAGATTCTATAGAAAATGTGTGCCTGGTTCCCATCATTCCCATTTCCTTTCTTCCTGTTCACTCTCACAGTGACTTCATTTTTGTGTAGTAAAAATCATATAAAAAGGGGGGGGGGCAGCAGCTCTGCCTGGGAAGAGAGAAGAGGATGTTTTTACAGTGACAGCTGGAACACGTCTGATATGGTTCTTGACCTCCCACAGGGGAAGGCACCTGATTGCTAGGGAGAGAACATTTCACTCTCTGGAATGATGAAAATCACAATTAGCACCCTGTAGCTCCAGAGTGCTGCAAATCCACCCAGATCTATTTGCAGCATTTCACTAGTTACTGAAAGCAACAGGCTATCAACTCATGTAAACTTGCAAGAAGTCCCCTGCTCCCCCCTGTATTTAAGTAGTTGCCTCCTCTTTGCTCCGTTGACCCTTAATAGATTCCACATCAGGGAGGTGCAGACCCTCATTCACTACAATCGCAGATTCTGCTTCAGGATCTTCCCTAATTTCCCTGAGACTTTGACAGCTGTAACCTTAGTTATGGGGCTCAAGGACTGATCAGGGTAAGTCTACACTGCAGTTAAACTCCTGCGTCTGACCCATGTCATCTGACTTGGATTCTTGGGGCTCGGGCTGTGGGGCTGTACAATTGTGATGTAGATGTTTGGGCTCGAACTGGAACCCTGGCTCTGAGACCCTCCCTCCTCGTGGTCCCACCTTCTCAGGGGAGGGAGGGGCCACAGAACCCAGATATCAGTACTGGTGACACAAAGTAAACAAACAAGGGAGTGAGTACGGGTCATGAGTTATAACAAGAGACCAGAACAGATACCCCAGACAGTGTTCACTGGTCCAAGTGGGAGTCCAAAGAGTCAGTGGACACTGCCCAGATGAACTCTGGCTGGAAGCATGGACAGATAGGGGACCGGAAAAAGGCCCCATATCTGCAGAGAAACGCCCTCCCCTATCCAGCTTCTTCCTGGCCATCTTGTCCGGATTGATAGCCCTGGAGGCTGATGTCCTTTCTTGAGCTACTAACATGGATAGAAGTGCATAAGCTTCCTCCCCACTGATCTGGAAGAACCTCCTCTCAGACCATATCCTCAAGTCCATATCCTCTCTGCTGAGAGAGCCAACGAGGGGGTATCTGTGGTGGTGGCTTTTCTGACAGGACCTGGAGTGAGTTGTATTTCTTACAGGGCACCAAACAGCCATCCTCTGGTAGTTAGTTATGGGCAGCATCAACCTAGCTGCATTTGCCTTCGCACCCTCACAACAAAATGGGGGAGAGATAGTTCAGTGGTTTGAGCATTGGCCTGCTAAACTCAGCATTGAGAGTTCAATCCTTGAGGGGGCCACCTAGGGATCTGGGGCAAAATCAGTACCTGGTCCTGCTAGTGAAGGCAGGGGACTAGACTCAATGACCTTTCAGTGTCCCTTCCAGTTCTATGAGATGGGGGAGGTGTGTGTAGAGATAGATATATATATAAACATTCCCTGTCTCATTATTAGTCCCCCAAGGCACCCAAATCTTTCTACTCAAAATTAATTTTGTCATTTTTATTTTTCATGGGGGGAGTGATAATAGATCAAACCTCAGCAGCTGCATGTTTCCTTTGAGGCACCCAATGTACATACTGATGATGATGGTACTTTCACTGATAGCAGCAGGATGGAGCTATCGTGTCTAGAGCTGTGCAAAAGCTCAGTATCAAAACCACCTGGAACTCAGCTGGTTGTGGGCATTGTGAGATGCTAGTAACTGTTACCATTCACAAAAAAGGGTCAGTGAGCAGGTTAGCAATGCAGTGATCCTGTGTCAGGTCCTGAATGGACCTGAGCTGTATTTAAGGTACCATTTCTCCCTCCTTATGGGTCAAGGGTGGGTTTAGGGTGTCAGGCAGATTCCCCAGGTCTCAAGGTTTCATTACAACTGTGGACTGTGTTTGTGGGAAGGTTTGCCCTGGGTCAGACACTTTTCCATGGATCTGGGCTGAGTGTAGTGTGAGCTGAACAGGTTAAAATGTCTGTCAAGCCTGATCACTGCAGTCTCAAAGTATCTGGTTTTGAATGGAAACTATCATATGCCTGATCAAATACTGGACAAAATGCAGCTTTATTATTATTATTTTATTATTTTATTTGTGCTGACTTGTACCTTGAGCTTTTGTGTCCAGGCAAGCCTGAGTTCAAGCAAAACTCCTGGCTTGTTCCCGCTTTGAAACAGAGAAGTAACAGGTCCCACCAGCACCAGAGAGCTGAAACCTTAGCCTTTCACTCAGCTCAGTACATTTTACAATAACAAGCTTGCGCTTATTGGGGGAGAAAATTACCAGTTTACTTAAGGTTTTACATTACCAAGGGCAACACACCAAGAGTCATCTAGCTTGGCACAAACCCCTCCATCTGGGCCAGTGAGGGTGAAGTCCCAGCTTTTGCATTGTGCTGACTGCACTACGTGATATAATCAGTGCTTCAGGATGGGATTTTCAAAGGGGCCTGAAAAAGTTAGGTGCCTAACTACCTTTGCATTTGGGAGTTGAGTGCTCAACACCCATAGCTCCTATGAACTTCCCATCCTTGCTAAGTGAGACCCACTCATTCATCTCAGAGACAAATCCAGTACCCAGGAAGAACTAACTCCACACACCTTCTCTGTGATGGAGTCTCTGCTGCTCCTTTTCTGCTGAAGTTAATTCACCGCTGGTGACAGGTGCTGGATTGACACTGCTGGTGCTTGGTGGCCTCATTTATTATCCACATCACAAGTGCCCCAAAGAGAACATCACGTCACACCCTAGTTGCTTGACAGAATTGATTTTTTAAAATAATTTTGACTGATAACATGGATGTTTATTTTAAGTAGTTTTTTCATTCTTATCTATTTAAATTTTTACAGTTGCTCAAAATTGTGGGTTTTAATTTTGGGATCTTTTAGATTTTTTTATTGATTTACATTTTCACAGTTATGGGAAATTATGGGGTGGGTCAGACAGTGGTGGCAGAGGTCAAACAATAATTATTTAATGACAGTATATGTTGAAAAAGTTAAAAAATTATAACCTTTAAAACACAAATTGTCAACATCACAGGTCAAAACATACAAAGTAAATATCCTTAAATTTTAGTAGTTCTCAAGCAGCATTTTTGTTCTTTTGTCTATCTGTAAATTTCTATTGTTATCAATAGAAATGTCTTTTCCTCAATTTGTATAGGTGTGGTTAAATTGACATTTACCAACATTTTCCAGTAAAAATCTGATCCGTCCAAGCTTAATTACATCCTAGCTGGTACAGAACACACAACCTTATAGACAGTGACCTTCCAAGCGCTCAGCCTCCGGCTTGGGCCCATGTTTAGTAAGAACATTTTAAACCACTCACTTCATTATTCTCACCTATATGAGTAGCTCAGCTGGGAGTCTTTGCATATAGGATACTGAATATTCCCCCTTCCTAGACCGAAGCAGAGCCCTCTCCAATCTGAATAGTCTGGTACAATCTCTGCACCCTTATGACGCCCTCCATGCAGAAAGGAAGGATCACAGGGGTGGGCTCTCCTGGCCCCATCTTTGCCCTGCTACCACCCCCAAAGAGCTGCTGTATAAGGAGCTCCCACAGAGCTCTGCCACATGGATGGAGTGCACAGCCCTTTCCTTCACTCCTGGGACATGGCCCCAATTCTGCTCTGTCAGGAGTCAGCAGCAGCTGCAGAGGAGAATTTGGGCCTTTGAGAACCTGACACCCATCCCTTTAGCTTGAGAGGTAGTGGCTTCAATCCAGCAGATGACCCATGAGGAGGGTCATGACAGCGACCCATGCATTGTAGGACTTCATTTAACACCCACTGTCAGCATCATTAGAGCTTTTATCTTACTGAGCTTTCCAGCTTTATTAGTGCCAGATGCTCTCCCCTCCCCACACAGTGACTTCTCCATCGATAAACCAGAGCGAGCAAAATGCTCTGAAAAGGACACTCTGGCATAGCAGGAAATACCATCTTCTTCTTGAGTCACTGGCCGTGGAAAGTGCTGCTATCCATTATTCAGAAATCCTATCACTGGATGGTCTCTCGGGAAGATATCCCTTAGGGAGGAAGTGGGGGAAAAGCATTTCCATTTTCATAGCGAGATGTTATTTGGCAGCAATAAATGAGCAACTTTCAAGCCTCAGAAGTGATTAATTTCTCACTGGAGCTGTCACTGAGGCTGTCACAGCCTGACAATCCTGACATAAGTGTCATTTATAATGTCACAAGTCTATTACACATAAATGTCATTACACAATTACGCTGGAAATGAAGAAAGGCTCGTTGGGGGAACAGTGTGTGATATTTAGTCAATTATATATCTTAACGTTATTGTTCTGTTGTCCCCCTTGTACAATTACAGTGTGTCTGATTTGTTCATCTCCGTAAATTACCAATTATTTGAACTAGCGATATTACGAGGCAGCCCGGGTAGGATTGGTATTATTAACACACTGGGACAAACCCCTGCACCATGCTGTGGCTGATATCAATGCTTTGATAATCAGCCCTCTTGAAATGAAGGCTCAGGTTCTGTGTTTTCGTCTCTCTGAAAGGCACTGGCATATGGGTGAGACCATTAATCCTGGGCGGTGTTTCAGAAAAGATGACTTGTTCTAATGAGAGCAAATTTTGTGCCGCCTGACAAAAGAGCCCTTCCTCATTAGGAGGATGGGAAGGAGCAGCAAACTCCCCTATATGTCTCCTCAATTATTCCTTAAAATTGGCACAAGTGCAGTCTTCGTTTAGTTCGAACAGGCTTTCATCCTCTTTGGCCCAGATACAAATGAGACTTACACTGTCACATACTATACTGTCTTTACTTGAATGTATTATGTATGAAAGGGCCTAGTAACTTGACTGGCTGGCTAGGGAGGAGAAGGAGATACGTGGGAAACAGTTACACTAACCATCTCTCCCTGAATGGATACTAGAGCTGAGTCTTTGGTTTGATTAGAGGTCCCTCGAACTTAGTTCAATTTTGTGGGCTGGAAAACTAAACTGCTTATTAAGATATTGACTTGGACTAGGTTCTGAGTGTGTTGAGAAATTTTGTGCTGCCTTCAGCAAATGGGAGCACTTTGAGCCACATTCTGTTCTCAGTTATATGTGTGTCAATACGGCGGAAGGCCATTGATTTCCAGGATGCTAGTTCAGATTTACACCAGGGTAACTGAGATCAGAAAACAACCCTTCAAACTGCTCCCAGTACCTGATTGCTATTCCAGGAAGCCACTGTTCTCCAGGAGGTGTGCTTAAAGCTGAAACTGGCAGAAGAATGATCACATTTATTTGCAAATAATATATTTGGTGACTGATGGAAAACACTGCCAATATACAATTCACTGAATGCTAATGGACCATTAGATATGGTCGAATAATGAAAACATTTATATGCAAATAATTTATTCAAAGAAATATGCTGGAATTTATCAACTCAAATATTTTTGGTGAATAATCCAATCAGTTCTACTCGATCCAGGCCAATATAACATGCTGAACAAAGATGTCTTTGCTGACAAAATGAGGCCACCTGATACTGCCAGTTAACCAATGTTTGTCCAAACTGCAGAACTCTGATTTTCCTTTTCTTTAGAAGAACTTTTTTTCCTTGAAGATAGTGTGGGTTTATGGTCATTCTCAGCTCTGCTCTGGTGTGAGGGAATTCCACAGCTTTTGACTTTTGAATTTGACATGACTCATTTCAGCCATTCACAAAATGGGGGTGGTGGGACTGTGGTTTTCCTCCTGTATTAGAGCCTGTAGCCTAATGGTTAGGGAACTTGCCTGGGCTGTGGGGGACTTAAGTTCACCTCCCTGTTGTAGAACAGACTAAAAACTGACTTCTTCAATTCACCAAACATTTTGGGTTCAGTTACACCCACACAGATCTTTTTTTCTGGATTTTTTCAAAACTGCCACTGAACCAAAAATATCAATTATTCACCCATCTCTACTCATAGGTATATACAGTGCAGCCTGGAGGACACGAATACATAGTTCACTATGGAGAGATAGAATCATCACAAGACAGATTAGAATTCAAGATCACCAGGCTGCCCATGCAGGCTCCACATCCGAAAAAGAAATCCTCCCTGGCCAGCCTCCCTCTCCCCACTCAAATTCCGAGCCTGCCCCCCCCTTGGAGGCGAAAAGAATCCCCCTTCCGCAGCACTCTCTGGCCCAAATATGGCGAAAAGCTGAACCCCGACCCTGCGGCAAGACCTGGCACTCTATTCTCTGGAATCCCATACCAAACCCCAAAGAACCATTTACCTATACTATCAACCCATTTGACCTTTTAACTTTTACTCTTGTAGCACCTATATCACCCCACCCTAAAACTTATATCTCCCCTACCTCCAAGCACTTATCTTTCTCTCCCTTTTCCCTCAAAGCTGTTTCCCTATCACTCCTCCTCACTCCTGTTTCCCTGACCATCCTTTTCCTTCCACATTTCCAAAACAGTCTTATTTCTGACCTATCCTTCCTCCTCCGTTAGTCCTATCAATAAATAATTTCTGATTCCTGGTCACTATTATCCTTCCCTCTATTTATTATCTAACATATATAAATCTTTATCCTCCTTTTTCTTTCTTCATCTCTCAAACTTCATTCCTCAAGTCTCCTTCTCAAATCCTCTTCCTCCATTCCTCTCCTCATCTCCTGGCCCCTCTTCACCCTTCATTCTACTTTGAATTCTTCTTCCTAAACATGGGAGACTAAAACTGCACTAAACTGCAATAATGCAAACACTATCCTTCCTATACTATAAAGACCACCCACTCCCTACTCAGCATAGCCTCCCCTAATACAGCACTGCCTTTGCCTATTGCACCTACTCACATTGCACACACCTCATCCCACTCCTCCTCATCTCTCCATCATCCTCCTTTCCTCTCCTCTCTCTCCTCTTAAACTTCTTCTCCCCATCCCATCCCCTAATGGCCTATCTTAGCTTATGTTAGACATCTTGTTTTACACTTCCTACTTAACTAACCATCACTCATCCACCTATTACTAATACCTGTTACTAATACTCTCTAAAAATCACGATCCATATCGACCCTGATCTCTCAATCATTGACGAATTGACCAATACCCCATCATCCACTCATCCTCAAAAATATCCAAAATCTCCCACTAAAAATTAATAATTGAAAAAAATATGACCCAAATTGGAAACCCCCACAGGCCTTGACCCCCCTCAACTCCCCCCCTCCCCCTCCACAACCCCCTTCCACTCCCCCCCCTCTCCAGCTTCCCTTCCTTTTTTATCCATTTCATTCCACCCTTTTTTTCCAATCTTTTCCCATTTTTCCAGTACTGATTTTCAGTCATCAACCATCTGAAATCTCCCTCAAATAAAGAGACAGATAAGATAAATCCTCTCTCTAAAAAAAAATTTGTCTAAAAATCAAGGATCTAGGTTGGGTATCAGAGATCTACCCAAATTCTCTCCATGACAAATCCATGATCCATGCTCCTTCCATGCTCCTCATCTCTTTTTTTCTCTCTTTTTGATTTTTTTCCTATACTTTAATAACAGACTATGTTAGACTAACAGGCCTATAATTTCCTTTTTTTCTTTTTCTCTTCTTAGGGACTACAATAGCTAAATCGGATTTATTAAAGATTATAATTAATCCTAAATTTATATTAATAATATCTATTAATCCCTATTATAATTCCTTCCTCTTAATATTATACTTATTTTAATAAGCCCCTCGTTGTTTCCGATAAGATTCCGAAAGTTTAAGTCTACATATCATACTTCATTCCCCTACCCCCATATCTTCATTCCTCCCCTCCCCTCATTCCCTATTCCCCTCCCCCCCCCTCATTAAAGATGTTATTTGTCAAATCCAAAGATTATCCTATATTATTATTCCAATTATATCTAATCCCACTCATTTAATCTTTTTCTTTTTTTTCTTCTTCTTTCTTCTTGGTTTTCTTTTTTTTATTTTTTTTTCTACCGCTTTTTTGTAAAAATCCTTTTTGCTCCATTTAATCTTTTCTTTGCTCCTCTCTCCACTCTCAGCCTCTCCTTTCTTCCCCCTCTTCCCCCCCTCCCTCCTCCCCTCCTCCTTTTTCCTCTTTTGATCTTTCCTTTTTTCTCTCCTCCCTCTTTTTTGCTCCTCTGCTACTGCAGTGCTCTCTCAGTCTGGTCTCCTACAACTACCAACCCTTGCCTTCCCCTTGCTCTGCCTCCAACACCTGCAACCTCAACCTGAAGTAACAACCTGAAGTAGATTAGTCATCTGCCCTTAGATAAATAAATAAGTCTTCTAGCCCTACTTTTAGTTAATTTAATAAAAATTTATCCTTTGAAAAAATCATACACCTAGTCTCAGATGCACTATATATATCCTTCTCCATATATTTGGACCAATATTAGCTCGATCCATCACTGTCCGACCACACAACACAACACTCAACTCTGTCCTCTCCTCAAAAACTCAAAAAAAAAAAATCAAAATCTCCCCCTCGTCAGCAACCACTTGATGAAATGACTTCATTTCAGAATTCATTAAAGAAAACGTCTATTAAATTATTATTACTAGCATTTGTTTCCCCAATGTATCCGGGAAGTTAAAGTCCCATGATCAAGCAGTCCTTATAGTTTAGTTCTTAAAAACATTGAAGAGCTCTCATCTCAGCTCTCTAATCTAATCTAAGCTAGATCATCACATCACTAATCACTCTCCCAATCACTATCTTCCTTTCTTTTCTTGTTTGTTCCCATTGTAAACAGACTCTGTATTGTCCATTGCAGTATGCAGTTCTATTATCATTATATTTTATTACATATATTATTATACATCCCCTACTACCACCTTTCCTTCTTTCCTAAACTTTTCCTACCCCTCCATACCTGTACTTCACTTCTGCTCTTCATGGCACCTGTTCCCACATGTTATTTATTCCACCCGGTTTCTTTCTCCGAATTCTCCCCCCCGAGCTCATCCTCCTCCATCATACCCTAGCTAAAGCAACTTGGTCTTAACAAACTCCTTTTTTTTTGGGCTCCTCTCCCCCACTTCCCCCCCCCCCGTAGGGACACAGTACTACTCTGTAGAGACTGTCTGTCCCCCCCCTCTCCCCCCCCCTCTTCCCCCCTCTGGCTCCCTGTATGTCTGTTGTTGTGTTTGTTGTGTACTCCTCCAAATGAGAAAAGGTGAAAGGTAGAGAGCACTCCCACCTCTCCCTCTCCCCCCAGTGTCTAGTTTAAAGCTCTGAGCCAGCAGCCAGCCAGCCTCCCCCCTACCTTCCTCCCCCCCCCCTACTGCCATCCCTTGAGAACAGTTGTCTGTCCTGTCCCCCCCCCCCCCCCCATCCCCCTCCCCCCTTCCCTCCCCCCACTCCTCCTCCTCCCAACCCACAGCCAATTAACACGATCCTCTCACCCTTTCCCCCCACCCTAGGGACAGGTACAGGTAGAATCCCACTCCTGATCACCTGAGCCTGAATTTTGCCCCTTACCTTGCCTGGCATACAGCAATCATAGTCTCCTCTCCTCTCTCTATGTCATTATCCGTGTCATACATGGATGATGAAGATGATCAGGGTTCTCTTCCTCTCCCTCTAGGATCCTTTTCAGCCACATCCCACATTTTTATTTTTTGCACAGGCAGACAGCACACCCTCCTGTTCTCTGGATCGGCCCTGGTCACAGGCCTGTCCAACCTTCGTAGTATGGAATCCCCAATCACGTAGACAGCAGTTGAATTGGACTCTAGTCTCCTGGCCAACTGCAGATAGAAGGCGGCTTTTTTTTGTGTGTGGAGCTGTTGCAATTCATATATCCTGGATCAATGAGGAGCTCTAGGACAATCAGATTCCAGGTGTATCATAACTCAAGCAATGATGGTGAATGTAATCCTGGATTTCCAGCTCAGTTTGGCTGATCCGAGGGGTTAGAATAAACTTCCACTTCTTTGGGGTGCTTCTCTGAACCCTTGGAAGTCCACCAGTCACTGAAAGCAACCCATCAACTTTGTCAGCATGGACTTGGACTGAGCAGTCATTTCAATGGTTCTGATTGTTTTGCTGAGCATAATTTGGCCCATTTACTCTCCCTGGTTGTGGTAGGAAGGCTGAAATTTGAAATCTACACTGATTCTGATGACAAATACAAACCTAAACAAACAGTTTATATTTCTTGTTCAACAGTACTTAGTTCAGAACCACCAAGTGAAAGATAGAGTCCGCATCTGGTCCATTTGCCAGTAGAAAATCATTTTTCATATCCATGCAGCTGTAAGATGGGTCCCAGGTGCTTCTGGAAGATTGAAGTGATTTTGTGTTGATATTAGAGGTAACACTAAAAAAAAAAATCTAAATTACATTTTAAAAGAAATCTACTCTTTTATCTTTTAACCTTAGTCCCCTCCCTCCCCCCAGTCATGCAGAAGAATCAATCTTGACTAATCCACTGACCAAGAAAAAGTGAAAAGGAAAAATGGGAACCTGCATAAATGTCTGCTTGATTTTCCTTAAAGGACTTTCACAGGGAAACAGATCAAAGCATCCAGAGCTTCAGTGGGGGCCATGGGAGAGAACCCAATTACCATGCCTCCCTTACTGTCAGTTATTTGCTAGAGCTACATGAGGGAAGTTTCAGAGAGAGAGTTTGGCTGCATTCTTTGTTACTGTTCCTGAAACATATGGCATGATGAGTAACAATCCTTTAAAGTAAGGTGTCTGCACCTGAGCCACAGCCATCTGATTCTTTAAGAAGAGCTAGAGTAATAAAGCTCCTCTGCAGGTACAGCTGTAGCAAACTGGAAAATAAGGAGTCCCCTGAGGCCAGGAAGTAGATAAAAACAGCAGCCTGAGGCAAAGGAAGCTGGAAAGGGGGACTTGGAGCTAAGCTGGCTAGGAAGCTGAGGGTGCATTGTAAATAAGGGCATTATGACTTTGTTTTTTGCATGCTTGTTATTATTTGGGGGTGGGGATGGTCTGGTTCCTTGCATTGCTGGGGAATGATTAACTATCTTTCACTGTTATTCTATTTTGATTTGGTGGGAGCAACCTTATAGGCCAGCCCAGAAGTTCAGGGGGAGATTTTCAAAGGTAGATGTAGAAATTAGGTACTCCACTTTTATTCATTTCCCTCCCGCCCATGGTATCTAACTGCCTGGTTTGCCTTTGAAAGTCTTCTCTTAGTCTCTGTGGGTATGTCTGCATGGCAGTGTAAGAGCAGGGTTAGTAGTACTTGAGTTAGCAGACCCTGGGTTTGTTAACCTAGGGCTTGAGCATCTCCACTCCTTGGTAACTCCAGGTTAGGAACAGTTGATCCCTGGGTCCCAGCCTGAGGCTTCAGCATCTACAACTGCATTAGACAGGCCTGAGTCCAACCACCCATATCCCAGACTTCCCAGCGCCCTCCCAAAATGTAGTCACACTAGCCTTTAGTTCATGTGGCAGGGTGCTCAAACTTGACTGTCCACCAAACTTTTCTTGAGAAAGAAATTCATCCTGTGGGATTGTGGAATGCTTCTGGTGGGCTCCCAAAGCACAGGCCTAATGGGGCCGTGTCTACACTACAAAGCAATAGCTTTCCATTTAGCAGGGGACCAGTTTGGCCTTCAATACAGTTTAGACCTCGCTCTTACTATTTGTATTGAAGTAGCACATAGAGATCAGGCCCTCGTTGTGGTAGGTGCTGTACAGATGCATAGTGAGACAGAGTCCCTGCCCTAGAGAGCTTGCAGTCTAAGTAGACAAGACATGGAGGAGACTGGGGCAGAAAAGAAGCACATGGAGGTAAAGTGACTTGCCCAAGGTCACACAGCAAGTCAGAGGCTGGAGCTAGAAAAACGCTTTAATACTCCTGACTCCCAGTCCAACGTCTGACCCACAGGGCCACGCTGACTCTTTAGAGGTTTTGCCAGTGACTCAGGATTCCCAGAGTGCCAGGCACTCCAGTCACACCTCCGCCTGTCCCAGAACATCCTTATGATGGGGGACAGGAGTAGGGAGAGCATAGATCCCATGTTGGCTTTATGCCCTCCCAGGGAATCCCTAACCCTGGCTGTTTAAGCCAGATTTCCATCCTCTTTGCAGCACCTGAATGATGTGAAAAGAATGGAGTTGTGCCATGAACCTGCCTTGTATTTTATGTTTCAGATGTCAGATAGCACACACCTGACCATACAGAGCTGGGAGAATGAGAGTGGTTGTATTCTGCACACACCCTCTCATATTAGCTCTGTTAGAATCTCTGAGGCATCATTTTGCAGGGAATCCAGTGATGGTCGTGCCATGTGTCTCACTTTTGTTCTGAGTTCAAAGCCAAAAGCAAAAGTGAGGTGACATGCAAAAATATCTTTGCACGTTGATAGAAATGTGGGGGGGCCAGAATTTTATTTTAACAAAGCATGAAAGAACCATAAAATGAGTCTTTTGCTAAGCAGATCAACTCGTCCCTTTTATACCAAAAAGGATTCAAAATAAGGAGCTGATAATACAGGCTTTATTTTGTGGGAAATGAATTAGAAAGACCCTAAGTGAAAGAACTATTTCATTTAGGCATTTCATTGGCATATAACAAGACATTAGTTATACTGCAGCAAGCTAAAATATTATTTAAAGTTAATTCATATTTTTAGCAGATAATTTCTAATTAACTTGCTGTAGTTATCTTGTTAAATGTCAATTAAATCTCAAAGCATTCCTTACAGGTTTCCTGTATTCATAAAATGTAATTATGCAGCTATTGCTCATATAGTCTTTATTGCTGGTAAAACCTTCAGCTAAATACATTTTTAAATGCTTATTATACATCACTTTGTCCTCTATTCATGATCAATAATTGATTTTGCATAATCAATTGTCACATTACTTTTTAATAAAATGATTGCATTCGACTATTCAATTTTGGCTAAATTTTTGGTCATACTTTATATTAATCTCCCATTTATAAGTAGTTTATAAAGAGTTAATAGATGTTTATATAAATGATTAATTAATTGGTATGTATTCCAACAGGTCAATCGATTGCTTATAGTTGTGGATTATTACTATATATAACATCTTCGACTGATGTGCTTATAATTGTCTATAATGCAAACTCATATCTATATCATGCTTATAACATCAGTTAATCATTTATTAATGCTTTATAAACCATTTATAATTGGAACCTTCATATAAAGAATGACCAATGGTTATTCTCAACATAAGGATGGATAAAAGACAGGGAATATTATTCAGAAGCTTTGGGATTGATCCCTGTCTCTGTCACAGGTGTTATCTGTGTCACTGATAAAATCCCTGTACCGCCCTATGCCTCAGTTTCCCCATCACCCCATCATCATCTATTGTGTTTCTCACAGGAACTTTGTGAGGATCAGTTTATTAATATTTGTAAAACACATTGAGCTCCCCAGATAGAAATATGTGATAATTATTATAAAGATGTTAGCAATGCAAATCTCATTGGCACCATGGGGAATTCTGTGGTTAAAGCCTCCTGCCTTCAGAAAAGTCTATACCCTTAATGGTAAGTAGTACGTTATGCGATTGCACTAGTGATTGATTAATTATCTCCAATAAAAGGCAAAGGAGGAGATTGTCAAAGGCACAGAGGTTAGTTAGATGCCCCACTCCCATTAAAAGGTGGCTGACCCCCATCCGTGCTGTAGCAAATCTCAGCCTGAAAACAGAACACACAGACTAGAAGTGAGGATAGTGCTGAAAACCAGACTACTGCTGTTCTATAGGGGCATGAAATTAGACAACCCCAGAAACCCAAACATATTTTTACCTACATCAGGGATGAATGTGGCCCCTTAACAAGATGGAATTATTATTATAAAGGCGTTTGCAATGCAAATCTCATTAGCGCCAAGGCGAATGCTGTGTCTTCATGATGATCCAAGGGAAAAAAGGAAAATAAATAATGGCAGAAACATGAGCTTAGAAAGCAAGCAAGGTGTACTAGACTCATATTTTCTTCCGCTCAATAATGTTGAGTGAATAGTATCTCTAAACATCTCACAAGCAATCATCCACTCTCCATGTCTTTCCGTTTTGTGTGATATTTATTGGTATATCAACATTATTCGAGGCTTGGATCTTCCATTTCCCTTCCCAGTTTCTTATGCATCTGTGTTTATATTGATGTTATTCAAACAATGACCTTCTTCTTCCCTTGTCAGTTTATATTGCATGTTTCACATATTACAATCTTATTCAAACAAGAATCATTGTCTCTGTTTCTTTCCCATTTGTGTTTTTTTCCCTTTTACTACAAATGGTATTTAAATTAAATGCTTTATTGTTATTTATTGTTTTTCTGTATGTCCTTTTGTTTCCCAAAGCAACAAATTCAATAGATCTGGGAGAAAGAATCAATATGAAGCTTGGTAGTCCTTAAGAGGATCTCATCCTGTCTCAGGAGCATAGGCTTTGTACATTAGAGCTGAAACCAGGGGGAAATTATTGGAAGCAAGATCCTTTAGGGACCTTTTTGTGTGCACACCACGGACAAATACTCAAACATGGAAAAAGCAGACTAGGGAATCCACCAAGTTTTCCACAGCTCTGACAGAAACAATTTGTAACTTTCATCCTCTTCCACTTTAAATGGATTTTTATCCTCTTTGAGTTCACTGCGTGGATGGTTGCCGGAAATGTTGATATCATAAAACATTCCAGGATGCACTCAGTGTACCAGATTCCCCATCACCGGTGGTTTTTAAGAAGAGGTTAGACAAACATCTGTCAGGATTAGTGTAGATGTACTTAATCCTGCCTTAGAGAGGAAGGATGGACTAGAGAGTCTCCTATTTCTATGATTCTATAAAATTAACCAGTGGGTTAAACTCCAGTGATGTCAATGAATAACACTGGATGATGTAATAGTGCATTCCACTTAACTTAAAATGTAAGTCACAACATGCTTCAGCAGAAACTGCGGATTCCAACACATTAGGACTCCTGTTGATGTGCCCATGGCTGGCAGGTTTAATCTATTTGCCTGTCTATACAAGTTTCTCTCCTTCTCTCTCTATGTCAATGAATTAGCTCTATGACATTGGTCATTTTCTTTTACCACTGTGTGCCTCAGTTTACCTATCTGTAGCCTACCAGTTATATCCCCCTCAGGATGCTGTAAGACTTAATTGTGCAAAAGTGAGGGGTAAAATATTGCTTTTGCATATTAATTAGCATGCATCCAGGGCAAGACTGGAACATTCTAAGTCTGAATGACATTATTTTCTTGATACTTTGATTCCAAAGAAATCTTCTGCCCCATTCACATGTAGTTTAATCTCCAGGACAACTCTTTCAATAAGAACAGGAGTACTTGTGGCACCTGTTCTTTTTGCGGATTCAGACTAACACGGCTGCTACTCTGAAATCTTTCAATAAGAGCACACTCACAATTACCTCTCGACACTGATGGTTTTATAACTGGGAGGATCTCTTCTCCACAGTTCATTACAAATGGTGAAAAAAAACCTTCAGCCAAGTCAATTATCCGCATGGGAATAATTATGATTGGCAAAAACAAACCCTTCCAAGCTAGAGGAGTCTATTTCACTGCATATAAATGAGAAGCAGTTTGCAGCCCCTTTCCTGTTGCTAATCACACATTTTACCACTTCTGCTACCAGTTTGTATCTCTGATTTTTCCATTGATTCCATTCTGCTTCCCACCCCCGCTTTCATTAAGCTGGTCTGTAATTTGTAAACTCATGATTTTTTTTTAAATTATTTTTTTTACTTTTGCAAACCCCTTCACCAGTTGGATTGGTATTGCTTTTATGCTGTACTCTTTGTTATGCCAATGATTGCCTTCACCACCCTTTGACAGTTTGTATCACTTCTGCTTTGAAGGGAATCTTACCCCGGCACCCTGTCTGCCTTTCCTGACCAGTTTGTATCACTTGTTTGTGAATATTGATCCTGTATGAGCTGTAGTTTCCCAGTTCCCGGTCAAGCTCTCCTACTAAGTGCTACAGAGCCTGATCCTCACTGGTCTAATTCCATTGATATGAGTGGAATTAATCCTAATCTCCATCAGTAGTGCATGTGAGAGGAGAATCAGACCCAAGATATATCTGTGTAAAATCAGCCCTCCAAAAGGAAAGACATATCAGACTTATCTTGGCTGTATCTCTGTACAAAATGAGATGATCTATATGGTTAGTGTTTTATTCTCATCTACTTTTAGATTACTCCAGTGATTGGGCTTCCACCTATACTCTTAGTTGCTCAGATACCACAGTGATGGGTGTATGGGTGTATAGGTAGGTGGATAGATAAAGAGCTAAGGAAACCTTGGCATCAGATCCTGTTTCATTGAGAGAGAGAGAGAGAGAAGTTGGCAAATGTTGTATCAACCAGGCAAGGTACTAACAAACTTCAACAGGACTTTATTTTTAAAGTGGAAACCTCTTTACCCAGCTGCTGCTGCACCCTCTGTAACTCTCACTCTGCCTCCTCAACTCCTCCCCCCTCCTTCCTGTTTCCTGTCCTTTCAGACTCCCAACAGCCAGTGCTCCCAGTTCTAATAATTACAAGCAACATCTAAACACCACAGCAAGGCCAACAGATTTATTTCTTCTAGCCTTTCAAAGTGCACGGTGAGGTCTTTAACTTCCATGGGGACTGCCACCAGAGATGAGGTATAAGGGACTATGCTTTAATAATGTCTCACTAGAAGGATGAAGCTGATGTCTACAGTCCAAGTACAATGGAAGTTGGAAGCCTCTGTTGGGAAATCTGACTCCAGATTACTAGACAACCGTCAATGCTAGTGCCTGACAGAGAATGGGATAAAGCACCAGTAAGTGTCCTTTGGGGAGCAATCACATGCTAGCCATGGGGCAGTGGGGATGGACTAGATGATCTAATAAATCTCTAGCCTCTGTAATTTCTACGATGCTGTGATGGTATTTCCCAGCACTAGCGCCGAGCACTGCTGCAAAATGATTTTTATGGTCAATAAGAGAAGGAAACAAGGAAAGAAAGAGCACACTGTATATAAAATGAAAGCCTCAGGGCTTGAGGGTAGCTTGAGATGCACAGCATTTTAGGGGATTGCAACGGGCAAGAGTTAAGCCTACACAAACACACTTGTTTGGGGAGAGCTCTTTGATACAAACAGAGCTGCTCTCCAGGCCTGCCAACTTTATGAGCCAAGAATGAAAATAATTAAGATCAAGGGAATGAAATAAACCAAGGCTCATGAAACTTGAATAAGAATCTATCCTCAGTGTGTTCCCTTAGGAGCCATATTATATGGTGCATGGAGGTGTGTTATGTATAATCATTCAGATATACTGATGGGAGGGCAGAAATTTAACTGGGTAAGATGGAAGTGTGTGCATTCATATCAGCCACAGTTAAGCAAGGTACTTAAGCAGGTGTCTAATTTTAAGCATGTCAGCAGTCTCATTTAAGTCATGTGTTTGAAGTCACGCACTTATTTAAGTACTTTGCTAAATTGAAATCATTGTCGTTGTCACTAGTGGATTGGAAATGTCTGTTATAGATCCTGTCTGGACTCTGCATCATCATTCTGATAATAGCATTTATGATGATAATGACAATTAATTTGTTGAGGATTGGGCAGGAAGGCATATAAGTGAGTTCCGAATGCTCAGGATTGAAGATTAGCTGAGCATGGTAATGTCCCTGCTCATATACAGCTTCATCCTACAAGGACAAGACACTGGACGCCAGGACGCCACTTATTTGTTGTTATCTAAATTCCAATTTATTTTTGTCAAGGTTGCCCATTTGCATGCCTGGCACCTCCACCTAATCTACTGCGATAATGACTTGGGTAGACAGGATGAAAATGCCTGATTCCTCCCTGAGGCCCAACGATGGAGTAAGGAAGGATAGTAAAACCACCTTTGCACAATTAAACATGAAAGGAAAACGGCACCGTGGCAGGGAGGAGGAGTGCTCTGCTTAAGATTCAGAGCTGGGTTTTGCCAGGGCTTGGGGCTGGGTCATGATGTTGTTTGGTTGATAGCACTCAGGCCAGCATTTATCATGACACGTCTGTAAAGTGGCTAAAGGCCAGGGACCACATATGCTCTGCCTCTAACATTGTGCATGCTTCTGTCGGTAATATTACCTCTTGCTGTGTTAACTCCTTATTGTGCATGCTGTGACTCCCCTCTGTAGACTGACACAGTTCAGCTGGAGGCCTGCAGCAAATGGTAGCATGGCTACTGGCCCTGCCATGTCTAGGGTGGGTTGCAGCAGCAATGGGAAGTTGTTCTCTGCCTCTCTCCCATGCCAAGGAGAACATATAGACACAAGGTCCAGTGGAACTGAGGAGTTTGGCTTTAGTTTCTTCCCTTCTATGCCTGGGATTTTCAAAGGAACCTAAGGGAATTAGGTACCCAAATTCCATTGAAATGCAATACTTTAGACTCCTTTGAAAATCGCACACATGTGCTTTATGGACGTAAAGATGTGCAGATCTGAGTGGAATCACCAGGCTGGAATAGCAGGTGGTGTTGCAGTTAGGATTTGAGATGTACCAACAGGGCAGTCTGGGGGCCAAGAACTGGAATAGCAAGGGTTGCTGCAGGCCAGGGCTGAGGTGCTTCAGAACAGCTGGGAAATGGCAAGAATCCAGCAGTTAAGGATAGACTTGTAGGAGTTGTGTTTGCATAGCACCTGCCCACGTCACCCCAGCTGGCAGTCACTACCGGTTCGATTACTATCAGATGTGCTAAAAATTTCACCTCCCTCCAAAACCCTAAGAAGAAAGAAAGTGAATGTTATATGAATTCATGTGCGCATCATGAATGCAATAACACATCCCCGTCAAAATATGCTCTCAGAGTACTTCCAGAGTAAAAGGCACGAGGATAATCAGATAAATCCATCAATAGGAGTCAGCTGGCTGCCAACGCATGTTTTAAAAATCAAATTAGGATCTAATGGTATGCATAGCCTCCATATCAAATTATGACATTATTGGCAAAGACTAGGAGGTGACACAATTTAGAGTCTTCCTACCTCTCCAGATAACAGATGAAGCAATCTTAAATGGAATACAAACCAATTTTGTAATCAAGTGCCGGCTTACACAATATTCATGTGGCTCAGATAAGGAAGAAAATAATTGCTTTCTATTTTCTTTTTTTAAAATCCTGAAATTTTACCTTTTAAAAATTTGGTTAGTTTAGTTAATTTGCTGGTGAAAATTGCCAGATTGACACCCATGCAGACTGATCTCATCTACTTATTTACAGACTAGTTTTAACATAGAGCATGCTCTCCCCATGTTCGCCACCCTATTCTAATCCCACTCCTATCTCCAGTAAAATGGTTCCACTTTGGCTTGAAGGGGACCACCATTAGGACAGGAGGGGATAGTTAAATCTCTGTGGCCAGCACCTGAAGTCATTTATCCCGGGGCCAATGATTGTGGTGGTCTGGTCAACTGATTTCGTACAGGGACCATTGTACAGCCACAGAGATGGTAGCCAATGGGATGAGTTTGGCTCACAATGTTTATTGTTAGGAACCATAGTTGTCTCATACACATATGGAAAAGCTCTTATAGCTCACTCCCACTGACAGGAGAGCAACTTTCTCTCTTCTACTCTGATTTTTCTATCTTAAATCTAACATCTTTCTGGCCAGAGGGGAAAAATTAAGGCTGTGTCTCCAAGGAATGTGTAAGAGGAATGAAAGCTATTTGTCATCTAGCTGATTGAACTGTACCATGAGTGCTAACTCAGGAAGCGTCTATAAGGTTCAAGGTAGCATTCAGATTTTAGGAACTCTGTCTGAACTGAAACGCTTGAGAAACATCACTACCAGAGACAGACCCCAAACCTAGATCTCAGATTGGAACATCTCGGGAGACTGAGGAAACTTGTTCTGGATCAGGATACAAATTCTGTAGCTTACCCCTATTTCTCTGACTTAGCTCTGAATGTACTGAGACTTAGGAGGTGCTTAAACCTGGACCCAAACTTTGTAGCTCTGGGCCATTTCTAAATGAAACTAACAGGTGGGTGGATCAGGAGGTGGCCAGTGACGGAATGGACTGTGGGAGTTGAACTTTCCTCTCATTTCTACAGGCAATTTCTCAGAGACAAGGTGTATTTGTATCAGTGCTATCATGGACTGAACCCAAGATTTCCAGGTGCTAAAGCATTACTCTCAGCTGCTTGAGCTAAACTCCTCTAGATGGTAGTTACAGTAGACTCATATCCTCTGTGTTCTAGCCACTTTAAGGGGGCATATATGACATGCAGAACAGTGCAGTCCAGAGACTTACTTATATGGTGAAGGCACATGGCTGGAAGAAACTTGCCCTACCATCATCTCTAACATGCCTCTAATATAGATAGAGGGCTTCAGAGCCTATGAGGCCTATTTGTCATTTTCCACCAGCACTTAAATAAAAACAAATTGCATTTCAATAGCTGAAATAAAAAATAATGTACATGCTGCTCATAACATACTCCCACCAGACAACAGCGCCAAGATGCAAGTCAGAGCAGATTATGTATTTAATGTGTCACATATTGTGGACTTCCTGAGTAATATGAGAAGAAAGCAGAAGCAATAATGAAAGCAGGAACATCTGGGGATATTTTTCTGGGAGCGAAAGGTCAAAGTAGATCTTCTTTAAATATTGAGGACTTGGTCTTGTACACATTAAAGTTAAAACTCCCAGAGATCAAGGCCAGGCCTTTAGTCAGACCACTCAGTTGGGGGAGATAAGTGACAAACTGATAGAGAGCAAGGGAAAAAAGAGAGAAAGCTGTTAAGCTGTTACAGTAAATCAAACAGGATGTTTCCTGTTTCCTGACACCTCCATTGTCATCATGTGGAGCCCTATTTGAGATCAGCAGGGCTCTGCATGTGTACAAGTCTCTGGCAATAGGCCATATCTACTTGTGAGATTGTGCCCTGCATGTTAACATCAAACTGCTTGCCCCCCTGAGTGATGGGGGGAGATGGTTGTAATTCCTGAGATTTTGTCCCTGCTACGACTATAATCCTCTTACATGTATTGGTTCCAGTACAGTTCTCCTCCTAACCTGACTGCGACATGTTTAAATGGTGCAATGGGAAAGGGACTTAATAATGTCACTGCAGCCAGACAAAACCCTCCGATAATCCATGGCTTTAATTACCAAGCAGCTGTTACCAGTGGGTCCTGCACTATAGTTTTTAAACATGTCCCATGACTCAGTGATGTTTGTAGTGTATATGAAGCCTTAAAGACAACAGTCAACCTAACCAAGCAGTCCAAGGATGCTGAGTTTCCTGAGGCAGATCTCAGGAAAGTTTATTTTATTTGTAGGCTTTTCTGTCATGTGCGTCATCCCAGTATCTAAGTGGTTCATGGACACTGATGGGTTTAACGTAACACTGGAATATGAAGTATTATTGTCCTTGTATTACACATCCTTCACCTATTCTTGTCTATTAGACTGTAAGGCCCAGGTCGCTAGGGATTTAGGTGTTCAGGTGTCTGGGCCTAAGCTGTTTGGGGCAGGGAATTTTACTGTTTCTGCAGAGCACCTAGCACAATGGTTGGGGTCTCCTGGCACCACTCTAATAAAAGTACTAATGGGATGATACTTAGAGTATATCTACACTATCTGCCGGATTGGTGGGCAGTGATTGATCCAGCGGGAGTTGATTTATCGCATCTAGTGTAGATGCAATAAATCGATCCCCGAGCACTCTCCCATCGACTCCTGTACTCCAGTGCTGCGAGAGGCGCAGGCAGAGTGGCAATAGTCGACTCACTGCGGTGAAGACACCATGGTAAGTCAATCTAAGTACATCATTATTCACGTAGCTGAAGTTGTGTAATTTAGATCAATCCCCCCCAGTGTAGACCAGGCCTTAGTAAGATAAGTGACTGACTGGCCCAGGCTCAGGAATAGAACTGAGATCTCCTGAGTCCCAGCCTAGCATTTTAACCACAAATCCAACCTTTCTCTCAGCAAGCTGTTTGATTAGGAGGACGATCAAGGGTCTCAGTGAGGTCTTTAAACCTCAGATGAGGCTGGCTCTTCTTTTATCCCAGCCTGTTCACACAATCCAATTAAAAACAAAATCAGAACATACATATGCATACATTATTGACACTGCTTTGTTTCCTGTATGGCATCAGCACTCGAAGCGATTGTAAAATCCACGGACATCTCTTTGGACATTGCAGACTAGGCCAGGAGCTCTGTGACTGAATGGCAGCAGGGAATGATTTGCCAGCTACAGGCAAGAGGTTCCAACTCATTAGAACTCTTATTATATGCTCTGGCGGTTCCTAGAACAACAGAAAGCTGTGTGACTCCATGAAACACTAAGTACAAAATAAACCTCACAGGTGTTTCATTTAGTTGTACCCTGTGGAATCTGATAGCCAATTTAGTTCCCATGTCCCGCTTGTCTGCTTGAGATGGTCATCCAGGAAGCCACAGTTGATGATGTGCACTGCCAATTACACATCCATAGCTCTTGTCAGAACAAATATAAGCCATGAACACAGGAGACCTGGCTGTGGTAACACAGACAAAATGCATGCATGTTTCTAAGTCCATTTCCTGACAGCACAATCAGTGCATACACTACTGCAGACCTTCAGACAAGATGACTAACCAAGTCTGGAATTAGGAGTCCAAATAAGATGGAAACACATTTTTGTCCTTTCTCAGCTCTGCTTTGTTCATTTTGCTGTAGTAAGGTCAATATAATATGCAGTCCCATATGGATAGCATGAGGTTCCTATCTCTAGAGAAAACAGTAGGTGGTGGTAGAGCCAGGATGGCATTTAGAAGCCATTTCATAGATACAGAGGTATCTATGTCACAACAGATAGTCTTGTGTTGCAATGGGGGGACATGCTGGCTGCTGCTTTCTGCAGCTCCCATTGGCTGGGAATGGTGAACTGCGGCCACTGGGAGCTGCAGACAGTCAATGTAAACAAACTCTCTGGTGGCTTGCCAACGGATTACCCTGATGGGCCGAGTGCGGCCCACGAGCTGCAGGTTGCTCACCACTGATCTAGGACTTAGGTAAATAAGTTGACCCACACAGATGGCAGGAAGAGGGGGCAGACAAGGGAACAGTATAGACAGCTCTGGTTCCATAAGTTGTTAATCACAGTGGTCTGAGTGATTGTAGATGGTTGCTGGGCTACTCTGGGTCAGACAGTAGTGATCTGTAGGCTTGGGGGAAAGGTCGGTTTTAAGGAAAGATTCAAAGGAGGATAAGATATTCCCCTCCTCTCCAACAAGGAGGGCTCATAGCCTGGTCCTCCCACTTCCTAGCAGCTTGAAGCCTTGAATTTCCTTGGAGCCACATGAATCACAGGGCCAGCTGTTTTCCGGCTCCTTGTGAGTATTTTTCAAGTGAAGTGAGGTGGCCTGCAGTGGGGAGCACATTCAGGGCTATTTCTGCTCCATAGTCTATCTTAGGGATTTCTAAGGCAGCTCTCACTTTATTATGCAAGAGCTGACTGCATTGCATGCTGCAGTAGGGTGACCAGATAGCAACTGTGAAAAAATGGGATGGGGGTTGCAGGGGTAATAGGTGTCTATATAAGAAAAAGTCCCAAAAAAGGGACTGTCCCTTTAAAAATGGGACATCTGGTCACTTTATGCTGCAGCAAAGGAGCATCTAGATTAGTAAAGGAATCCTCCTCGGGGCAGACAGCAATGGCCAAAAGGAACTCCTCATCTCTAAACCCCAAGCTTAAATATGCAACTAACTATTAAGCCATCCATTGAATGTCTGTGGATTTTTTTCTGTGTGTATACCTCTTGCTCCTTAGGAAATGTCAGCGTGATGAATCTCAGAACTAGTAATATTGACAACTGAGAGTCTTTTACCACCAGCTTGCTATTTCCACACCAGCCAGGTGACAACAAATTGTTACCACCTTATGGCTGTTCAGCGGCCATTGTGTAACGAGACCATTACATCAGTCCAGCGTGCAGCGGGCATAAAAACCGCCACCGCGATTGGCAGTAATAGGCAGCCATTGCTGGCAATCTCATTAGAAAGGTGAAAGAGTCAACGGACCAGAGTCTGAGTTCCCCTGTCACCTGCAGAGTATGATATGTAAGGAGCTTGTATAACTATCACCTGTGCGGTCCCAGTTCAGTGCGTAAACAGAGGGCCCTGGGTGCTGGGGATGTCAGAAGAGCACTTTTCGCAAACTCCAAACTGACCAGGAGTAAAAAAATACAGAAACCAAATATAATGATGATTTGGCTCTGTCTTCTTCGGCCTCCTTTTATTGCTCGATACAACATTAAGGTAACAATAGTGATGCTGCCTAATGAGATCTGTCACTTTGGACATTTCTACAAACAGGTTTTACTTTTTTCCTCAGTATTAAAACACACATGTAAAACAAAACAAATGAAAAAATCACAGAAACCAAACCAAACTAAAAACCCTACTACTATGAACAAGCTATGGGGGTAAAGTTGACCAACCTTGCACTAGTAACCAGCTGGTGAAGTCAAATGTTAAACTTTCTGCAATTAATGCTTGTGGTTCATATGTATATATATTGGAAAGCTCATATGAAAGGCCAAGCTTTACTGTGCTCTTGAGCAGTTCTCTCTTACAGTGTCATCCATTTTCATAGTATTTGGGGAAACGTAGGGTGAGATCCTGCAAATATATCCGGGTGGATTGAGCTGTTCAGCTTGAGTAGAGGCCCTTTGATCATAATGACAAATCCACCCAGATGTGCCCTTGAATGTGAGTGAGGGGCACATCTGGGTGGATTTGTCATTGTAGGTAAAGGGCCTTTTTGAGCTAAATTCACCCCTGAGGCAACTCCATTGAAGTTACACCATTGAGCAAAATGTGGGAGGAATTTGCTCCATTTTGTTTGTTTCATGAAGACATGCCTGTTTCAGGAGAAACAGGGAATTCTTCTCAACTTGCTCTCCTCCATAAAGCTGATATTATTTCATAGTTTCATAGGGTCAGGACCGGAAGGTAACCTTAGATCAGCTAATCTGCCCTCCTGTATAGCACAGGCCATTAATTTTCACTCTCATACCCCCATATTAAGCCCCAAAACCTTAATTAGACTAAAGCATTTCAGTTCTCAGGAGACTGAACTGTGTAACATAGACAACTGGGGAGCCTGAGGCACCACCAATGACTCTTTAAGTCACATTTATGTAGCATGACTGGTGTATATTGGAATTGGAAAAGGTTCAGAAAAGGGCAACAAAAATGAACAGGGATATGGAATTGCTTCTGTATGAGGAGAGATTAATAAGACTGGGACTTCTCAGCTTGGAAAAGAGATGGCTAAGGGGGGATATGATAGAGGTCTATAAAATCATGACTGGTGTAGAGAAAGCAGATAAGGAAGTACTGTTTACTACTTCTCATACAAGAACTAGGGATCACCAAATTAAATTAATAGGCAGCAGGTTTAAAGCAAATAAAAGGAAGTATTTCTTCACACAATGCATAGTCAACCTGTGGAACTCCTTGCCAGAGGATGTTGTGAAGGCCAAGACCATAACAGGGTTCAAAAAAGAACTAGATACATTCATGGAGGATAGGTCCATCAATGGCTATTAGCCAGGATGGGCAAGAATGGTGTCCCTAGCCTCTGTTTGCCAGAAGCTGGGAATGAGCGACAGGGGAATGATGATAACCTGTTTTGTTCATTCCCTCTGGGGCACCTGGCATTGGCCACTGTCACAGACAGGATACTGGGCTAGATGGACCTTTTGTCTGACCCAGTAGGGCGGTTCTTATGTTATTACAGTGTTCATGGCACTTTACAGTTACTAAAGAGGATGCTCTCCCTGCCCTGAAGTATTTACAGTCCCAAGCTCTGATTGTACAAACACTTACACACATGCTTAACTTGAAGTATGAGAGTAATCCTAGAAGTGACTGGAATGCAATTACTCCTAAATGTTCAGGACTGGGGCCCAACATCTGTATCAGGGGTCTATCATAATCTTCAGAGTAATGACCAGATTTAAAATGCAATGAATGGTTTCTTAGTTTTGGTGCTTTTTGCCTTTTTATATCTCTGCATGCCATAAAAAATCCAGAACACTCAAAACAAGATGGCCGAAATGGTTAGTGAGTGAATCAATCCAGCACTTTTCCTTGAAAACGAAGTGGGAAAAGTATTGTTTTAATGTTCTTTATTTTATTTTTCTGCTCCATTCTCTAAGAACATTTCATGATACATTGAAGCTGACCCAGTAATTTCTGCTTAGGGACCATAATGTTGATTGGAGCTAAAAATATGCTATAGAAAGTTATGGATTTAATGCAGAAATTACTGAGGGAGATTCTTCAACCTCTGTTATACAGGAGGTCAAACACTAGATGATCATAATGGTCCCTCTGGCCTTGAAGTCTATGAATCTATGATCAGAGAAAAAAGTTTTAGCTCCTAAAAACATTCCTTTGTTTTATGAAATTCATATCTATCTATCTATCTATCTATCTATCTATTATTCTTCATAATATTTTCTTTAGATTTCTAAACACATTATTCTGTTAAGCCCAGATTTTGACTGCAAAGCTAAATGGATATAATTTGTCAGATAAACTACATTGAAAATTAAGAATATAAACTTTTTTACCAAGATGGGGAGAAATTTTTAAAGTTCCATTCACAGTTTCTCCAAATTAAATGTTAGCTAATATAACTACACTAAAGATTTTTATGTAATGTCTTGGAATGTGAGATCTGCAATAGGTTTCACAAAACATGGGCTACAGCTACATAAACATTCGCATGCCCCAAATAAGTGGTGAGAGCAAGCAAGTCATCTGTGAATGCCCCTTAATTTTTTCCTCTCTGCTGACAATAGACATAAATAATAACAGTGTTGCACAGAAATCATTCTAACAGCAGAGAATCAGATAAATATATTAAACTTGACAGCTTAACTACAAGGGGGCCATTTGTACATAATGCCCAGCTGCTTCAGTTAGGGTGAATTTATATGGACTTGCATTAGAGGGAGCTGTTAGCTAGGTTAGCAGTTTCATTGAAAATATTTTCCCACTCTTCTAGCACTATAGGTGCATCCTCTTTATAACTGAGGTTTTAGCAACACTCGTTAAAATAATGCTACAAAGTATTTACATTAAAAATTAAAGTTGAAATTTCACAGTTTGCTTGTTTTTACATATCCATTGACAAACGGCAAATCAACTCCCCTGTTTGCAAATGGTTCTCAGATTGTATATGGCTGATTTCATTATCTATTTACTTAGCTTCTTAGTGTACATCATACATACTTCCTATGTGATCCAAGCTACTGGAGTGTGTTTTGAAGACGATAGTTTTGCTAAGGGGAGTCAAATACTCTTGACATCATTTCAGGCTGACAGTCATTATTCCTAATACAAATAATGGTTATTAATAAATATATTTTAATAATATATTTCATTATATGCGATCCTCAAACACCTTATAGACTGAACCTACTGAAACACAAGCATAGCTTCCTATGGCACATACTGTGGCAGTCAGTAATCTGCCTATTGTGGTTCAATTTTTAACAGTGAGGGTAATTAACCATTGGAACAACTTACCAAGGGCTGAGGTGGATTTTCCATCATAGCAGCTTTATAAATCAAGACTGGATATTTTTTTTCTAAAAGATATACTCATGTACAAACAGGAGTTAATTCAGGACAGTGTGACATTATCTGATTAAAATATGACCATATAGATCATTGTTGCAACCACTGTTATATATTTGCAACAAATCTTGTACAAAATGTGGCATGTAAGATGTCTATGGAAAGATTATGATTTGCTGAATATGATTATGCTATCTGTATGCATGTATCATTTTTGTATTTGAAGTTATGAGTATTGGCTCTATACCTGGATTTCAAATGTTTGCTCCTGGGGTAACGCCTGCAAGGTAGTTAGCCTGCACATCTTGGGGGACTATTCAAATTAAGTGGCTCATCAAGAAATACTTAACTGACAATGGACCATGGGAGATGTCTATCTACACTGAATGGACTGTCCTGCAAAGGTACCATCTGGGGTGTAGGTAATGATTTCCTGCTGTGACTAAGCAAAATTATGCATGGACATGTGACTTTCCCATGTGATTCCAAACCCCATCTTTTACCTATAATTTTCCACTAGCTGTGCCGAGGGCTTTGTTTGAAACAATGGGTTTCCCTCCACATTGCAGAAGCTATAAAAGGCCCTGGAAACCCCCCCATTTTGCCTCTTTCCTGCTCAAACTTCTGGACTATGAAGTTATACTAATGGCAGGTTTCAGAACAGCAGCCGTGTTAGTCTGTATCCTCAAAAAGAACAGGAGGACTTGTGGCACCTTAGAGACTAACACATTTATTTGAGCATAAGCTTTCGTGGGCTACAGCTCACTTCATTGGATGCATCCGAAGAAGTGGGCTGTAGCCCACGAAAGCTTATGCTCAAATAAGTTTGTTAGTCTCTAAGGTGCCAGAAGTACTCCTGTTCTTTATACTAATGAGAACATTATAAACAATGGACTGAGGACCTTCCAGTGACTTGGAAGCAAGCAGAGACTTGACTTAAGCCTGCTACAAGCCTGAACCAAGAACTTTGCATTTATGGTATGTATTTGATTCCTTTAACCAATTTTAACTCTCACCTTTCTTTCTTTTTATAAATAAACTTTTAGAAACTAAAGGATTGGCATCAGTGAGATTTTTGGGCAAGATCTGAGTTATATATTGACCTGGGTTGTGGCTGGTCCTTTGGGATAAGAAGTACCTTTTATTTGATGAAATTGGTTTTAATAACCACTCATCTTTAAATCCAGTGTTTTGGGGGGTGATACAAGGACTGGAATATCTAAGGAAACTGCTTACCTGACTTATTTTAGCCAGTGCGCTGAGACAGAAGTTTACTGTGGTTGCTGGTTTGGTATATCTTATGGAGGAATAACCACCAGTTTGGGGTGTGTATGCCCTATTTTTCAGCAGTTTGTCCTGAATTTGGTATTCTCAGTTGTGACCCACAAATGCATGGCTACAGGCAGTGCTATTGCCAATGTTATACAGGAGGTCAGACTAGACTGCCTGGTCCCTTCTGCCCTCCTAATATATGAATTCTTGAATAAAAGTACTAACAGAAAATTTCATTGACTATACAGGGAACTGAGTCATTGTCCTACCATGCCATACCTCACTGGACTGCACACAGTCTTGCAGGTCAGTACTGAAGATTATGGATGAGGCAGGGGCTATGTTTCAGAGACAGGGACTGTGTACTTTAATTCTTCACTTTATAATATTTTATTCAAAAGCTGTAGATTTCTTGCAGAAATTTCTTCACCTGGATATCTGTAATGTTCAAAGGAATCATGTACCCAGCTCTCTCGCTTTTCCATGGTTTCTGGCCTCAGATCTAACATTTTGGGAGTTTTTACATCTTGCCTCAGGAAAAGAACTTTAGAAGCGTGAAACCACAGGTGGCTCGCAGGATGGCAGAATGCTAATAATTATCAATGAGGAGCACTTAGGCTCAATTACTGGATTTGGGAACTTGGCAAATGGAGACTAAAGAAGGTTGAAGATATTGTACACTCATCCCAGATATGGTGGCAAAGTTCTGAGAGAGTCTTTTGAGACCCCACAGAGCCAGGTTATTTTCCCTCTTTACAGCTTTTGTTGTCCGCCTCATGAAAAGCTGATGGTCTTTTCATCAAGCCAGTGGCAGCTTGCATCTGGTCTGTCCTGAGAACTTAGCTGTGGAGTGGCACTACACCCTAGAACAAAGGGGAACTCAGAGGAGAGCCCAGTCAGAAAGAATCTGCTTGTCAGTTCTTGACGATGGTTATACTGACCTTATATTCAGTCCACCCCATAAGTATACTTTCCACTGCCAACTCCAGAAATTCAGTCAAGTCCTTCTGGCTCAGACTGGCATTTTAGCTCATGAAAATTAAGTTGATGTGTAACAAAATCCCTGCTATTCCTATACTGAGGGGAAGGATGGTCTTGTGACTATTGCATAAGAATGGGAGGGGAGGAGGGTCTCATGATCACACAGCAATTCCCAGCTTTGCTACAAGCTATCTGTGTGACTATGGGTAAATCACTCATCCTCTCTGTGGGTAAAATGGAGTTAATGATGATACTTATTACCTCTGTGAGATTTAATTAATCAGTAGGTTAAATATACCCCAACAGAGAAAGCTAAGGCCTCAAAATACGGCTTAAGAGAGACTCAAGGGTTGCCTAAACCCAGTTGTGGCCCTTTGCATAAGGGTGATTTGAGATTGTCAAATGGAAGGTCCTAGAGAACTGCACTGGAATAATCTAGCAGTAAAAACACTGTTGCAGTGACATTACTGTAGTGTTGCATGCTCAGAGAAGGGTCAGCCCTTTGACAACCCATCGAATGTGACCAGATCAAAAAGGTTTCTTCTCCCTCAGATTCTTATTAATGTTAGCAGAAATTACTCATTGTGGGAGGAATATACCATCCCTCACCAGAAAGGCAGAACAGCTAAAGATCTCAAAAAGCCTTAAGGGAAGCAAGGTGGGTGATTTCCAGTCACTAGTGAGCTTTGCACTACAGCACAATGCCCCACCACACCATTAGGTCTGACCAGCTGCCTCTGTTCTTTAGAGATGCAGAAGTGCAAGACCCGAGGTGCTCTGGCAAAACCTTGTGAAGCTCAGGACTGAAACAACAGAGGATGTTGCAGGTCACAGTGGAGATGCTTTGGCAAAAGTGTGTGTGGCTCAGAATTGGATGAGCAGACAATGATGCATGTCAGAACTGAAATGCTTAGAGAGAACCTCGGGTATATTAGCAGAGCTTTGTGGTAGCAGCTCTCCATGACTAGACAGTGCTGGCAGGCCTCCATTTTCATAAGTAGTAAAACTGACTCCAAATTTGATTTGGGGGGGTAAAACAAAGACAGGCTTTTATCTCTGACTGATAATAAAGCGTATGTAACATGTAAATATTGCAAGTGTCAAAACTTTCCAAAATGGGAAGCAGGAAACTTGCTTGCTTATTTTTATTATATGAGAAGATGAGCTGTTTTTTTCCAATTGGATAGCTGCAGTAATAGAAATATTATACTGACGCCAAGCTTACTCTCCAACCTAATAGATTTTCAACTTTTTATGCTGATTTCAGGAAATATGGCTCATGTAATTTTCATCCAGTCATCAGGAAGTCATGAATTACCAGAATATTTCATCTTCTGCCAGGGTGTAAGTTCTTACTCGTACCAACAAATTCTCAGGTAAAAGTGTTATTAGAAAGTCGACTGCAGGAATTGCGATGTTCTGCAAATTAAACATGTAAATTAGCCTGTAAATTATGAGCACTGGAAAGTTCAAACTATCCTATTGTACCCTTTGATAAATAGTGGGCTGGTGCAACTTAAAGCACTACAGGCCCAACTGATCCTGATAGCTAGACACAGGAGTTTGCCTGCCCTGATGCATCTTCCCCACTTCCTGGTATCCCACCATAGCCTTTCTGCTGGTGATGCTGGGGGCTGGGGCACTATGGCTCCCAGGGGACTGGGCAAAGTTGGAAGGGAAGCCACCGTCTGTTACATTCTCTCCTGCCAAGATGCTGCCTAAGGTTACACAGATGGATAAAGAGAGAGCAGAGAGAGGGCAGAGAAGTAAATTAGAGGGGCCAAGCCTTCTGTAGGACTTAAAACAATAACCTCTAACTCTCTTCATGAGTGGATCTAGAAGTGCTTTACAAAGTATCATAGCCCCGTTTTACAGTTGGGGAAACAACTTGCCCAAGTGCATCCAGCAGGCCAATGGGAGAACCCAGGTCTCCTGTATCCCAGGCCAATGATTTAGCCACTAGGCAAAACCATGTCTCTTTGAGGTCTCCACCCCTCTGTATCTACCCCTCATTCATGGGAGTGGCAAGCAGGAGATGTGGTTTTCCAACCCCATGAATATGGGTCCCATTCCCTGCTCTGATACAAATTTTTGGGTAATCCTAGGCCATGGGCGACTCCTGGGAGGGACGCAAAGGGTGGCACCAGCTAAAGGGGGGCATGTGACCCATGTGATGCCCCCCACATGATTCCTCCCTGCCTCATCCCACCCCCAGCCTGGGCCCCCATGCTCTTCCTGTCCCCTCCCCATCCCACGTTACCTGGGGGGGACTCTGTCCTCCCGCTGTGCTGGATAACGGTAACAGGCAAAAGGAGGGCAGCCCCACGGCAGGAGCTCCTCTGGCACAGCTGTATTGCCCTCAGCCCTTCCATGCAGCTGCATCTCCTGGGGTCTGTACAGCCCCGCCGGAGGATAGGGCTGAGGGTGGTACTGGTAAAGCTGTGCTGGAAGAGTTACTGGTGTGGGGTATTCTGCTCCTTTCGCCATTGCGGTTCCTGGGAGAGCCAGTGGCCCCACACTGGCAGCTCCTTCTGCACGGCTGTACCGTTACTGCTCCAGTCCTGTCCTCCAGCCTTAATTTTCCCCAGTGATAAAAAAAGAAAATGATGGCAATAACAATACTTTCCTCCCTCCCAGGAGTGCTGGGAGGAGCAATCCTTTCATGACTGCATAGCAATTTGGCTTCCTCAGATGGCAGGTGCCAGATGAGTACAAAGTATTCATAGTAGTATTAGTATTGGTAATAAAAATAGACGAGTTAATAACTGAACTTGGTGTTCTGCCATCTACTTTACCCTCAAACCCAACATTGTCTTTGACCCCAATTCATCTCTGGTATAACTCACTTGAAGTCAATGCATTTGTACCTGGGGCAAGACTATCTTTTCACATCTAAAACATAAAGAGCCAGGCTTTTTAGCTTCCTTATTCTAAGTTTTGTTATACTTGCCTAGAACGCAAATAAACCTGATGGGTTTGGGGTCTGACTATAGGGGATTGGTAACAGGGGTGTGAAACCGTTTGCCTGTAAGCTAATGGTTTATATAAAGCTCAAGAACTTTATATAGAGTTTCATAGGATTTAAGACCAGAAAGGACCATTAAATCATCTAGCCACTAAATTACACCCACGTACACCAGTGCTCAGTGTTTGAGCATTGGCCTGCTAAGCCCAGGGTTGTGAGCTCAATCCTTGAGGAGGCCATTTAGGGAACTGGGGTAAAAATCTGTCTGGGGATTGGTCCTGCTTTGAGCAGGGGGTTGGACTTGATGACCTCCTGAGGTCCCTTCCAACCCTAATAGTCTATGATTCTATGACCAATGATTTCAGTTGAATGCAAATATTTCAGCAGATGGAAATGTTTTGTGCCACAGAGAAAAGGAGTGGCCAATGCCAAAGGCCCCCATCGTAGCAGGGAATTGATTAGATGAGACTTAGTGGCTTTGGCTTGAATTCTGCCCTCATTTATACCCATTCAGCCATGCTGGGTTTAAAAACGGGTTGGCCCTAAAAACTGTTCCTGACTGATAGGTGTTGAACAGGCTGTTGAGGGAGATATGTAGGAAGCTTATGCTGTGACTGAGTTAACAATCTTTATTCTGAGTATAAACAGATTTACAGTTTCCAGGGCTGTCAGTCATGACCCTGTGATGAACAGTAAAGATAAACTTAAAAAATAAAGGTCAAACAAGTGGAGAAGATGGTTCCTTGATGCTGTTATTTCAGGCCATCTTGCTGCCTAAGCAAAACTACACACAGCTTTTGCCAAGGTTAAGCAAATTGCTAAAATGCTTTTATTCTCTCTGATTCCTCCGCTATTTGGCACTTTGATTGTAGTACATAACTGCAGCAGGCTAAACAAATGTAACATGTGTGTAAGATCAGGGAGTTTGTAAAAGGTAACATGACAGAAACACCACTTGGCTGTCAAGGAAAATAAAGGCACCTGGGCAAGGGGTGGGGGCAAGAGGTGGAAAAATCCAGCAATCCACTATACAAAAGGGATGAACTCAGAAGCATCTTGTAAGCAATGTTTTAATTTCTCAGTCGTCGATGAGTAGAACTGGAAGGAAAACAGTTTTCCCGTGCCTCAGAGCTTTGGATGTATCAGAAAATGTCCCTGTTCTGGATCAGGGTGAAAAGTTAAAATCACATCCTTTTTTGCAAATCAAAAATCCATATAAAAATTTTAGTTTCAGACAATCAAACTGTTTCATTTTGATCATTTTAAAACATTTCATTTCAATTTTGACTTTTTTCAACCTTTTAAAATCTAAATGTACTAACATTTCTAAACAAAAAGTTGTTCTGACTTGAAAAAGTGACTTTTTGTTTTGAAAATGTTGAAATGGGAAACGTTTTTCCCCAATAGTTTTTTGAGTCAGGAGATTTGTCAGACTGACTCTGTTTTGTGGAAAAATTCTGTTTAGCTGAATCAGCCTTTGGGGGCCAAAAAAAAAAAAAAGAAAAGTTTTGTTGAAAAATTCTCAGCCAGCTCTGTTGTTGTCAGGACTTGGGATACCCATTTCAGTGCAGAGATTTTCTGCTCAACCTTTGCACTAGTGACTGAATAACATCACTCAGGCAACTACTACAGTTCTTTACATGGAAAACTAAGATTAAGAAAGAACCCATTTTTCGTTCTGTTTTGCAAAATGGGGTTCAGGTCCCTGACTGGGGTTCCTAGTTGCTGCCAGAATACAAACAATAAATAATAATAATTAATAAAAATAAATAATGTAGGGCCTATTGTTCAGAGCTGCTGAGCACCTACCATTCCATTGAGCTGGAGTTACCGGTTCTCAGTAGTTCTCAAAATCTGGTCATCAATCCATTTTAGTTCATTTTGTAACCCCACGCCTATACAGAGTAGTTCTCTGCCCCACTCTACTGGGGAAAACACATGGAGATTGATGAGTCTACTACTGTCCTTGTGCTAACAGACCAGGGTGTTTTAGCTCAGGCCATAGAAGCTCAGTTGTTCAGACTCAGGAGTTCACCACAATCCCAGTATAGACTGCCCCTTGTAATGCCATACTGTGGGGTGCATCATCAACCGTGTGGACTGAACCCAGGACCTCTGGGTATAAAAGCAGGAATCTCTCAGCTCTGTTAGCAAAGGCTGCAGCAGGCTCAAACGTCTCTGTGGTCCAGCCATGACGGGGACAGAGTCATGCTTGATAAACATGGGATAACGCTTTTAGCAACTGGAAACAAAGAGGAGAAGCCCATGCCATATGACCAGCCAGCTATATGTGGAGCATCAGTAAGTGCTCCATGGACCAGAGTTTGGTTAGCACTGTAATAGGAGACAGAAATAATAATAATATGGGGCTCTAGAATGCCTTACTTATATGACTTGCTTCACACAGCACTAGGACTACAAATTAATGCTCTATGGTAAAAAGCAGAGGACCAAATATCAGTGTGGAATCTTTGCCTGGAATGGTGTCACGCTGGTATAAATGAGAGCAGATTTAGGCCAAGGTGAATGCTTGGAGTCATCTTGCTGTTCACCAGTGATGCATTAGCAATGATCCAGTGGCTTGCACAATAAAAGACACCATGATGGAAGTGCTTGAAACAAGCCAGACCTCTCAATAGGAACCACATTCAATTAAATGAGTGTAGACTGACTGAGAAGATAATTACTTTTTTTTAGTTATTTGAGTATTTCTCATGTAATCTGAGTAGTTCCCTTTTTTTCTGAGAGTTTAATGGAAATTGAGAAAACATTAATTTAATATGAGGAAAAGTGAGTAGGGGCCACCAAGCACCTCAGCAATTAATCATAGTAGATATTCCTTCTTTAACTCAGGCATCTTCTCTGATGTTCCCGGTGCATAGGTAGAAGAGCTGACATATCTCCTCAAACTCTATGCTTCCCACCCCATGGAAATATTATGAGAATACAAATATTAAAGGTTTTAAGGGCACCAGGAACATGGGGTGGGCTTAGGGACATAGGGATTGCCAGGCTGGATCAGATCTGTGGTCCATCTCATCCAGTCTCTTGACAGTGGGCAGCACAAGATGCTTCAGAGGAAGGCTCAAAAAACTCTACTTTCTTCTTAACCCCTGAACAGTTAGAGGCTGTCTTAAGCCCTGAATCAAAAGGGTTTACTTCCCCTTCCAGAACACTTGGTAATGTTGTAATCCTTACTACCGTAACTTTAGATATTTATATGAATCATGTAACTGTCCGATCCTTTTTCAAATCCTCCTAAGCTCTTGCCTTCAGTGGGCATTTCTTGACTGAATGATTAATGTCTATAGATCAGAAGGAATAAAATAAAAAAATTACTTCTGAGGTGACAAGCCATTTCTCAAGCTACATGAACATGTAAAATAGAGTGAAACAAAAATACCCGGGTAATGACATTTTGTGTCAAATTTCAGCCCACAGCAAATTTTGAAAGCTGTTATGAATTGCCCAAAATCAGTAGTTTAAATTTGGATGGCTTTGCTGACAGACCTTTAACTATACCAGCTGTCATGGTTCTATCGTTCTCCAAGTGCCATAAAAATGAGGCATCTTCATCTTCAGTCTAAATGATCCCAGCCACAAGAAGGAATGGGGAATTCTAAACAGGCTTGTATATTCCATAAAGTCTGCCACAAAACTAGATGAGTGAAAGGTTTGCAAGATTTGTATCAGAGCTGGCAGATGGGGGCCTATATGTCACAGTAGTGGAATAAGGAAATGTTCTAATCCATGTTTTAGTGGATGGCAAATCTCTAACCCCCGCTCCCCTCTGATTGATTGCGCTGGCCTTGAGCGTGCACATTCAAATAACAGCTTGAGTATAAAATGAATCCTTCAGCATGATGATGATCTGTCTTTAAAGAGGTGAAGCAACTCAGTGCACCTCATGAGTAAACCGTCTTTTATTAACGGTGGAGCTGCAATGCTGCACAAAACCAAGGAGAAGATGTTCAGGTAAGTAATAAATTGCCCTGGTGTCATCCCACTCCAGTTGTCTGTTTTATGGACTGATCCTTACTTATCATTATCATTGTATGTGACAACTGGGACCTGTTTACACTTGAAATCCATGCAAATTGAGAGTCAGCCCACTAAAATCTGTGGAGTTAAATAGGTGTAGAACTGGTGGAAGTGTGTGGAGAATCAGGCATGATGCTATTAGCATGCCTGGTAAGATGCATCTCTTGGTGGAAACTTTCTTTAGATTATGACATAACCAGCAGTTGTTCACTTGTGCGCCAATCCAACACCTCCTGAAGTCATGGATGTTGGATCAAGCCTCTGGAGACAAAGAGAGAAAGTGATGGAAGTGAAAAGAGATTGAGCACATGGTTCTCTTGGATGGCAATTAAACTATTTTGAATCAAGTATATTGTTCTTAGAGAGCACTGTGATGGGTGTGTCAACAATGCATTGATAGAGTCTGGATGGGTAGAAGCTGTTCTTGTGGTACTTACTAGGTTCTATGTTAGTAACTTAACCAGAAAAGTCAAAATACCACAAGAAAGATTCTTCACATGCTATCCCCAGCCCACATGGAAAAAGGAAGCACCATAGAAAATCTGTTCATGTGGAATTTCCAGCCCAGTTTTGCACCCCCAAGAGATTGAGATAGAGGAGCTCATTATTTGTACTATTGGGGGCTTATTTATCTCAGTACCTGCTGAGTGTCACTTATCACTTACAGTGTTCTGACTTGTGTTGTGTGGGAGGGAGGAGGAGCCCCAGTTGAAATTAACATCTTGCATTGTTAAGTACAAATCCTGAGATGATCTGCGAGTGAAGGATTCCCTTTGAGAAATACATCACATCAGAAAAATGTGTGTGGCTTTACCAATAACCACACGGAACAGTCTAAATTTCACAACTGGACTCCAGGTAGGGTGTTAATGACAAGTCCAGGCACCAAACACAGATTTCCACTAAAGAGGAACTGGGGAAAAGGCAAATATCTCCATGCAAACTTCTTATTCAGTCCTATATATGTACCTAAGGCTGAGTTCTGAAACAACATCTGATAAAATGTGTCTCACCCCATCGGAGTGCTAACGGAAATGATATAAAGATGCTAAACTAGCAGATTAAATCCTCTCTGCCAGCCAGATTGATAGCAAAAGCTATCTCCTTTTTTTCTGTATCACTCAGCAGGGATGAGTTCTTGTTTTGATGGGAGGCATGAACAAATAATTCCAATAGAGAATCCAGCCCTTGCTTCCTTTTATTTAATACAATTCTTCACTTGGTAAGTTATTAAGTCTTGAGTTGCTGCAATACAGAGGCTGACAAATGAGGCATCAAGGATGAGAATCAAATGCTCAGGACTTGTGAAACCCTCATTTTGTTTTGCTGTCTCATTGCATTATAAGAAAACATTCACTCTTTTTGTATCTGCTCATTTTTCTGGCTTATATGTTAGCTTGGCACATGCACTGAAAGAATGCAGGGAAACATTGTTTTTTCCCTGCTCCCTTCTTCTGTGGTAATTAATCTGATTTGTGTTCAGACTATACACAGTCTCACCTATGGTAAATACAATTCACCAACCCTATACTTACAGTGCTTTCTACATAAATCAATCAGTAGTTAATTTGATCCTCCATTTAATTTGACCAAACCCTCAGGAATTTGTTATAAAAATGGTACAAGTTCAGCTTCTTATTTTGATCAATTCTGAGAGCTTTAGGCAGGTATTATTGTATAATATGACTGTTGTCTACAGAAAGCTAAAATGTAGTACCACAACCCAACCATAAAACACCAGTCAACAAATCTCTCATCAAATCTGATTTCTGTGTTCCCAATATTTGAGCCAACATGTAACTCAGACTTTGATTTTAGTGTTCAACATACAGAGTACAAATGTTTCTAGATTGCAGATTTATAAGATTCTTGGTTTTAAAGTAGTAATTGTTGTTACCAATCACTTATCTTACAGTTGGATGGCATTATAGTAAGGTATCTTGATTGCAGATGACCACTTACTAGTAACTTATGGTTTAATGGCCTTTGGAAAGGAGAACTGACTTCCTAGATACATAAATATATCATCCTGCAACATTCATATAAAAGTGCTACAATAAGCAGAGAGGGGGATACATCCAATCCACTTCATGAAAAAACACACTATGCAGAAGTTCTTAAATTGGATCTCATTAATGACCCTATTTATGCAATAATAGATGTCCCAGTATGGAATTTACCAGGATAACACAAAGTTTTGGGGGAAGAATACTGTGCACAGTCTCAGATATCTGCAAATAGGTGCGATCCAGTTCCTACTGAAATAAACAGACTCCTACCGACATCAAGGGAGGTGAATCATGCCCTATAGCTAGACTTCTTACTATGGTTCATAAGAAAATGAAAAGACATAGGGTCTGATTCTCATCTATACAAAGGACTCTTCACACCATTCTGACAGGGTAAGGGGACCTTAAAGTGGGTGTAAATGTAATTCATGTCCATTTTTAAGCTCCTTTACACTGCCAGAGCAGTGCAAAGGAGCCATAGTGTCAATGAGAATGGAGCCCATGGAATATGAGGGATTCAGACAGTTGTTCTCTCCCATCATAACTTCCATCATGCAAAACAGGGTCTGAGGGATAACAGCTAATTTTCTTGCTCAAGATGTGCCTGCAGCTCTCCCTCTTACTCATGAGTTGGCACTTTGCCTAGTTGCTGCATGTGTCTTTTGTAGCATAATAACTTTTGTTAAATTTAACAAAGAAAAATATTAGATGATGCGGGGGGCTATCATTTAAGGTGAATCAGTTTTCACTACCTCTAGTTTCCTTCCCTGCTATTTTGTCTTTGTTCATAGGCCTGCTTTCTAACTGTGTAAGCACATACACACGCTAAGAGAATGTGAGCAAGGACCAAGCTTCCATATAATTTATCCCAACCAACACGGGCCAATCTCTTGAGTGCAGACTGTGGCTCTGTGTTGTACACATACCTTCATCTTGTGGTTTCCCCTCCAATGAGCAGCCCCCAGTAGGATGTCAAGACCTTTTGCTGTAAAGTAGTCTCTGAACAGCTCCAACACCTTAAGTTGGCCTTTACTAAAACTGTCTTCCTCCACTTAGTTCCATCAATAAGCACTTTCCTGGACTTTAGGGAGCAGACTTTTCAGAAGATTTTGTTGTTGTTGTTACTGTGGGGGTAGAAGTAATGGGAGTGGAGATAAAAGAAGATAGAGAGAAAAGGGAAAAAAAGAACCCTAAGATAGTGTGTGTGGGAAACTAAACTAGATAGTAAAATCCAAGATGTGTGATGGATAATTTAGTATCAGAGTATAACTAAAGATAGGTGAATGAGTCTGGAAAAGACCCAACCCCACTGAGATTTTCCCATCACTAGATGTAAAACAATAAAGATAAAACCACGGGAAAGGGTAAAGTTGTAGAACAGGTTGAAACTTTTGAAATTTAAAAAATGCTATGAAATTACCCATCAAGATTTCAATTTTTGACAAAAAACATTGATGAAATATTCCCAAATTCTTTCTTTCTTTCTTTCTTTCTTTCTTTCTTTACCAGTTCTACTTGGGGGATCATAGCAGTACTAGGATCAGCCATTTAATGGCGTGTCATTATTGAATACCTTGCAGATGGAGCATCCCAGCGTTGGCTAGCAGAAGGAAGCAATGTGATCGGATCTGTGGCACTTTCTGAGGATAGCTACCTGAGTCTCTCTCTCTCTCTTTAGTGGTCCTCAAAGCTTGATTTAGGGACTCTGTGTTTAGAGACAGTTCATCTCTGAACAGCTTCACCTTCCTTTTCCTTTGTGGAGCCTTTTTCTTTATTTTTTCTCCATTTTGGCTAGGAGTGACTGGTTCTTCAAGGTGCTGACACCAGTTTGGTTTATGCTTTTGTTTGTTACATACAGTGTCCCAGATCCTCAGCAGGTAGAAAGCAAAGTAACTGACTGCAATGGAGCTCTGCCAATTCGCATCAGCAGAAAATCTGGCCCTGTAGAAATATACCTCTACCTCAATATAACGCTGTCCTTGGGAGCCAAAAAATCTTACCGCGTTATAGGTGAAACCGCGTTATTTTGAACTTGCTTTGATCCACCGGAGTGCGCAGCCCCCGAAGCACTGCTTTACCGCGTTATATCCAAATTTGTTTTATACTGAGGTAGCAGTGTAATTAACATTAAAGACATGGCTGTGCTGTACCCCATACTCTTCGGAACTCAGTAAATTACCCTGATCTTTCTAAACTCCTGTGTTTTTGCAGAAGGCTTATACACAAGTAAATCCAGTGGGTTTAAAGATTCCTTCCTTGTGAGGGGAAAAAAAACTTTTCATAGCAGTAAATTAAGACACAAAAAGTAGAAGCATCTTTCCACCCCTGCCCTCGGCCCCAAAACCCCATGCAAATTCTCTCCAGTGGCCAGCTGTATAGCTCAATTAATTATATTAAAGGGGAGATTAATGCCAAGCTAGAAAAAGCAGGGGCTCTAGTTTTCAGGATAACGATGCCAGCTGTCTAGTGCCCCGGTGAAAAAGAAGCAGCTGCAAAGTCTCCTGTCAGCAATGACTTCCCTTATAGAAAAACAAGGAGGCAGCACACCCCACACAGTGGGGGGCTAGGAGGGGGTAGGGAGAGGGGGAGCCCATGAAATACTCACAAACATAATAGCATTTACATGAAAAGTGAAATGGGGAGAATTTGGCTCTTTGCCTGTGGGAAGATAAAGGGAAAATAATCACTTATCTCAGATGTGTTTTTTACAGTAAGCAAAAAGGCAGTTTGTATGTAAGGGGAGGTGAGGGGAGGAAGCGGGGCAGATGGGAGGAGAGGGGGCAGAAGGGATCAGGGAAGGCAATGTCTAAAGACTGTTTCAGAGTTCTCTGTTAGATCTCAGCCAGTGTTACGTGCGGCAGTAAGGATGCTGTGGGCACACATCACAGGTATTCTAGGGTCCCTCTCCTTACAAGTCTGGCCTTTTTAAACACCCTGGAGAAAGAGAATGTTGATTTTATAAGAACTTCAGGGGCACGATTCTTTACTACACTGCACATTGTACCAACAGCAACAGCTGTGCAAACTGAGTGAGAAGCAGGTGTAAAACGCTGCCCAAGCAGAAAGATCTGTTTGCAACTTCTGAAAAGTGTTTCTGTTTGGGCTCAGGCTGAGGCTGGCATTTTATTTTTTCCCAGCTGCCTTACCCTACCTGATAGTAAATGGAGCCAGTGAGGGTTTTTTCCCAAGATCTATTGGGAAATCAGATAGATTTCACCACTGCTGCCACTTTCATTTTAATACATGCCAACTTCAGTTCACAAATCCTGGAAAACGTAGTATTTAGAAAAAAAAAAAGCATAGCTAACATGAGGATAAAAACATGTCATTGGTGTGTAAAATATGAATCTGGATGACACATAGCCAGCTGCAGATGCACTAATTTGATTTCATGCCCCAGAATCAACTGTTCTACTCCACTAAAAGGCACATTTACACATCCATCTGTCAAAGTCTATCCCCTTCTTTTCAAAAGTTTCTCTGCTTTGCCTTATCATCCCATGCTCTGCTCATGAAATGAGCTAGAGCAAATTTAGAACCCACTCTTTTACCTTCCCCAAGTATTTCAAGAATTGAGAGAGAGAGATTTTCTTTTTAAACTCTTTTATTTTCTTCCTACCCTGGAGTCTTACCAGAGATATTATTATAGGATTATTAGAAACAGAATGTAGGATCTGAGTGTTTAAATTCTAATCCTCATAAACCAAACCACTGACTACAAAGCTGAGTTAAAGATGACATTGAAAATCAGTTGATATCCAGTAACAAAGACTTTATCATTTGTGGAGAATGCAGTTTCCCAAATTCCCTACAGTTTATTACACTAATGATGTTAGGATGGCTTAACTGTTATCATGGGTAAAGGTTAAGTTGTGTTCATATAAGAGATCACTGGCCAGTCTCCTGGTAGAACAAGACATTCTGCACATGCATCCTCTAAAATATGGTATTTCTGGGAATTTTGTTTTTCTGGTAAAGGCAATGGAGGGGGACTTGGGAGATTTGCTTCTAATGCCTGGCTCTGCCACAAACTTCCTGGGTGATCTTGGTCAAATCATTTATGACCATATTTTTAAGGAACTCAGCCAGTCTTGAAAAGTCTTTGGCCATAAGTCTGTCAATGAGAGCTGTTGGGGGCTTAACTCATGAAAATCTGGTTTTTATTTAGGTACCAAAATAGGAGCTGAGCTCTTCTGAAAATCCATGCCTGGATCTCTCTGTCTCATTTATAACATGAAACCGGGGGATAAAATACTTCTTTTTACTCACCCTTTGTCTGCCTTGTTTATTTAGACAGTAAGCACTTCAGAGCAGGGACTGTCTCCTACTAAGTGTCTGTACAGCAGCCCAGTCTCAGCAGTGGTCTTTAGGCACTACACTATAATATAAATAGTAATAATTAATAAATAGCGTCATATCAGAGAGGTAGAGATGCGTGTTCTTTTTAATGATCCTTATCTTATAGAGTATATGGTAGCTGAAATCAGATTTAGAGCTCACACTAAATCATGCTTATCAGCAAAATCAATATGTCGAATGCTTTCACCACAACATAACATTTTAAAGTTGAAAATTAAAGGTGTCTGGTATACTACAAAGAATCAGCTGAGCCCTTTTCTTTTCTTTTTGGCCTTATGCTTTAAAGCGAACAATTTATCAGGTTTAACTAAAATAAGCTGGAGGTGCCTTATGAGTCTAATGACCCATTTGGATATGCTTGCTATCAAAAATCCATTACACCTCAGGTATTAATTTGAAGTGTGGTGTTAATGGTGGGTGGATTGGCTTTTAAAAATAGGTTAAAATATTTTTTAAAAATAGCATTTACATGGAAAGATTGTGCCAAGGTATAAGATTCTTGTGTGCCATAGAGGGTCACACACTTTGTCAATATGTAGAGCGTAATGACATCCCCTGATATTTTCTCACTGCTACCAAAACTAATGGGGTCTGCCCAATACCCTTGTTCTTGTTTCTTAGGGAAGCAACCGAACCCACAACAGACTCTTGGCGGAAAAAAAAGATCAGAGCTCACTGTTGAAGCTGCATGAAAGTTATTAATTTTTGCTCCATGAATTTTCACAGCACTAAATTGAATTAAAAGTGAAAAGGTGACTGTTATGCCTTTACTCAACCTGTAATTACTCTGAACTTGATGGTGTAGGATATAACCGGGGCAAACCACTTCAGGCTGGATGGCACAATTCTTGTTCCTTGCTCATGGGAGTAGCAGCTAGTCCCTTAAAGTCAATAGCCACCACAACAACTGGATAACTAAAACCAATAGACTACTCGGGTACCAAATAGATGAATGGCAACATAATATCATCCTTGGCATGTTTTTTAAAAAAGGTTAGATAAAATATAATCTGCAGCTATAATAGCAAGAAAAGATGTACAAGTGCTACCTATCTACATGCTTCAGGGCATACACTGGAATCAGGAAGCAACATCCTTCCATTGAATAGCACTGCAAACTTAGCTGCACTGTGAGACTTCAAGATTGCTACTGAAGCAGCCTGAGCTGGCTTCTGTTTTGAAGGCAGGAGAGCAGACAGAAGTGAAATCTATTTGGCGCAAACACTCAAATAATTGATACAGTTGATCTTTTAATAAAGGCGGAACATAATTGCACTCGGTATGAGGGGGAAACTTGGGGTCACCTGTTATATAGGAATTTGCTTAATTAAGGAGGGCTCTTGCACACGTTACACTGGAGATGATCTGTTCTGATACAGCAATTAAATTTTATGTTCCATTCAAATAAGGGTGACAGCAGGGCAGGAATTGTGGCTGTTGGAATATCAGTGCCTCCTGGGGCTTTTGCTGGAGCAGTGCAGCACAATGCACCTTGCTCAGGGCTAGGGGCAAAAACCAAAACCTACTTCATAGTGACCAAACATGTCCACGCTCTTCCTTGAATAGTCTCGGGCTCACAGCCTCTAGCTACCGAAAGCCAAACCTTTCAAAATATTTCCCCCAAACAGGATTTTTCTCTTTGTTATCATTGAATAGGCAGATAATACATGGGAGAGAGCGATTCTCTGCAGATATTCTCTGCTAAGTTTACCTCGTCTAGTCTGGAAACTAAAGCTGGTTTCTCAGTTGTATCTTTGCCTTTTGCCCCATGCAGATTTATCCCCCTTCTATCTCTTCGCCCCACATCTCCTGCCGTTTTATCCCCTTGGCTATGGGAAGCCCAGATCCAGGGACTGACTTGAGGGTGTAATGATAATGTGTTTCAAATGGAAGGAGGAGGCCAATGTAATCCACCATATCTGCTCTATCTCATTATAAAGGTGAGATCCAAGAGAGGGCAAGCTGTTAATAAAATGGTGGATGAAGTTATTTCACCAATCTGTTAAAGGAGACAGGGGCAGACAGGGGCAGGAGCCTATTATTCACACCTTTTTCTAATCTTTCTAATCTAGTCAGTCTATGGAAGCATGTTTTTGAAAGACACTCATCCCTCTCCCACTCTGGTGAACTCCGGTTTTGCTAATTCTTGGTGAGCATGGCTTCCACAAGCAACCTAAGAGCAACACGGCAGGGCTTGTAGACAGTTCACCTCACCTGACAGTCCCCTATGTTGGAAGGATGTATGATTCCTGAATGGGTAGAAACACCTGACTGTGCAGATGGCAGGGTGGCCAGAGTGCTAGAAGATATTTCAGCAATGGCTCTGGAACAAGTTTCAGGAAACACAAGAAGTGTGTCCCAGTGGATAAGGCACTGAAATGGGGCTTGGGAAACCTGGGTTTTATTGCTGCGTCTGCTGTGTGACCATGGGCAAGTATTTCACCTCTCTGACTCCCCCCTCCATACTTTGTCTGTCTTGTCTATTTGGAATCTAGCTTGTCAACTCTTCAAGGCAGGGACATTTCTCATTGTGTGTATGTACAGCACCTAGCCCAGTGGGGCTCCGACTGTGCTGCAGCCACTAGGTGCTGTTATACAACCCATAATAAATGTGTCTGCTCAGGAGCGGCGCCAGGGTTTTTGGCGCTCTAGGCGGGGGTCCTTCCGTGCTCCCGGTCGTTGGCGGCAATTCTGCGGCGGGGGAGGGGGGGTCCTTCCGTGCTCCCGGTCTTCGGGGCACTTTGGCGGCGGGTCCTGGAGCGAGTGAAGGACCCGCCGCAGAATTGCCACCAAAGACCCAGAGCGCGGAAGGACCCCCCACCGCCGAATTGCCGCCAAGGGTGGCAAAATGCCGCCCCCCCAAATCCTGGCACCCTATGGAAGCGCCGGCCCTGTCTCTGCTCATGTGGTGGGGAAGAGAGTGTGAAGGGTTAAAGAGTCACAATGCAGCCTTGAAAAATGAACAGTAAAACATTCTACCTTGTATATGTGTAAAACAATTCAATCTCTTTTTATGCAGACATTTCAAAAGAATTGGAAGCTGACTTGTTTAAAAATGTCCTTTTATCAAGCCATCGAATGTTTATCGAACACACCTAAACAACCACACAATTGTTTTTGTATTGCCCTTGCCTTTTCTCCCAGAAACCCGTCTTTCATCAGTTGTTCTCTCACATCACATTATCTCTAAGCTTAAATGGCAAGGTCTCTCCAGCAAGGACCAGGACTTTTATTTCTGCTATGCACAATGTACATTGATTTCACTGAATAAATAAGGACTGTAATAATGGGATTTCACTTTCAAAATGGACCTTTATATATGAGACTGAACTGAGCTCCTCTGTGTAAAAATGATAATGCCTCTTTCCCTGTGTTTTTACAGCCAACCTAAGTACAGTACCACAAGAAAAAAGTTAACATAAAACATGGAAAATGTAGGAAAGGAAGTTAGAATAATCCTAGCGTTTCTGGGTTATATTCTACCTTCTTCTTTATCTATTTTAATTTCTTACTTGATTAAAGTTTATAAAACATAGCTATGGGAATCCATTCTATGCTCTGGGTTTATCTGTTTGTTTGTTTGTTTTGTTTTCAAGAAAAACCTGAAAAATTTAATTGAAAATTTAATTGTTTTTGAGAAATTACCTGTTCTGTCAAAAGAGCCATTCTCCATCAAAAATACATTTCGATGGACATTTTTTGACTAGCTCTACTGTTGATTTCAATGCACTTTGGCTTAGACCCACAAAGAGTACTGAATCACCCCTGACTAAAATTAAGAGGGGGAAATTTTGCCAATGAGGAGCACATTTGAAAATCCAACCCTTAATTACAGTCCTTTTAAGCAGATCAAGTGTCTTTAAAACAATGAAACTTAATAACTTTGGGACTCTGCCCTCAAAAATCTTATTTTCAGGAGTTTAAGAGTCCTGTCTGTTTGGGGGTATCCTACACTCCAATAGGATATGGAGCAATAAGGTTCTGAAGGCGAGTATTCAATTACTCAAAAGTTCCCATATCACTCATAATACAGACTTCCTCAAATAAATTCTTTCCAACTCCTCTGGGACTTACCTGCCAAATGGCCCAACAATATTTGGTTCTTTATTGCTCTGTACACATTATTGTTCACTTAGTGACTGTCACTCATAGCTTCTTGAACAGAAAGGAGAATGAAGTTGTTTAGATGTGGAATTACTAGTGCAGATGTTTCAGGCTCATCAATATCATGGTTTGAAAACATTCCCTGCTCTTATCTGCAATGAAAACCAATGGAAGCAATGTGAAGGATTCCCAGAAAGGCTGTATGGATGATTCCATTTATTAGAGTTATAAGAGCTAGAGAAAAGTGCTAAAACTATCCATCTTCTGTATTTTATTGAGAATGGAGTCAATGATTCAGACTGTCTGGACAGTATCTAAAAGAAGACAGAATTGAAATCCTAAGGCAAGCAAAAGAAAAAGTGCCCATATTTTAAGACGCAAGGGGACTCAAAGGCAGAAGTAACAAATGCATGTGAGTCTCCAAATGTTTGGTGTAAAAATCCTTTTGAAGTAGTTAGGTGGAAACCTAGCTTTGAAAGAAGAAAAGTCACTTTATTTGTCTCATAGAGAGGCAGAGATGCAGAAGTTTTATAAAGTTCCTTTTTATTGGTAGTTCACTCCCTTATAGAATGGAATCTGTTTTCTAAAATTAACTGGCGATGAATATGCACATGCCCCAATTCTGTATTTAAGAGATTTGTAAAACTCTCATCTCTGATTAATGTATTGATGATAGTGCTTAGAAGACAGCATTGCTTAGTGGGTAAAATGCAGGTCTAGGAGTCAGGTGACCTGGTTCCTGTTCCTGGCTCTGCCACTGACCTGCACAGAGATATGCACAGCCAGATTTTTAAAGATATTTAAGTTAATGAAAAATGCAGAAAGGTGCCTAGGCCCCTAACTCCCATTGATTTCAACAGGTGAAAATCCCACTTGACACTGATCTGCATCTCTGAGCCTAAATACCTCTAAAAATATGGCCTTCATAACCCTGTGCTTCATTTTCCCCTCTGAAAATTGTAATACTGTTACCCACACACTTCGTAAAGTGTATTTAGTTTTGCTAATGAATGGTGCAAAACGGGTGCTAAGTATTATTAGAGGACTAGTGGCAGATGAATTTCCTCTTTCAGGATGCAGTTTGGCTCAGGTAAGCACTCACAGTATGAAAGTTTCTCAAAAACTTATCAGAATCTCTTGAGTCTTAAAAAATTGGGTAAGGATTCTTAGTGTTCTAGCTCTTACGCATCTAGGCTTGGTTGGAAATACCACAAGAATGTTTCTCTTGCTGTATTTCAGTTTTATGTCCTAGCTGGACTCCAGAAGTTCAGAGTGATGCAACATAAAACAAGTGCATATGAATATTTGACAATATGGTTTGGTTTGAGTTTGGGAAAGGAACAAAAGTTTCAAGGGAGGTTCTTATTTGTATTGCATCAGTTCACCCTTCCCTTATTCCTTACTAAGAATTTCTTTAATTCCCTATACGGGAATCTCATGGTTCATATCCCTGACTATCTGACCTGGAGAATGGCAGACTGGAGAGGCTGTTCATTTCCAAATTGGTGTTAAGAATTTCTAGCTTGGGAAGAGTTCATGTTTTCCCCCTTTTTATTTTATTTTGGTGGTAGGGATATTATGCTTGAGAACCTGATCCTTATCTCACAGCAGTTTTACATAGACATCACCCCAGTAACTTCACAGACATTTTTCTTGATTTCCACATGCAGGAAGAAGAGCAGAATTGGGCCATTGTTGTATCTGTGAGGGAAAGGAATTGTGTAAGGTAATAATCAAGAAGTCAGTCTTCATATTAAAGTGGGCTGAGTGGGATGCAGGACTCCTAATCCTGTTGCTAGCATTTCATTGATTGTAAGGCCAGAAGGGACCACTAGGGTCATCTAGTCTCACTTCCCAAAGAGGAGCAAATGACTAGGCATGCCAGCCATCTATCTGTGTTATTCTCTGTTGTTACAGGGTGCTTAGACTGTCTCGTTACAGCTCCCATATGACATTTGGTTTCTTAAATCTCCCCATCCCTCAAATCTAGGATAACTGGCATGAAGCTCGGACAGCTTGCCCTGATCTGATTTTAATGTCGATCTTCTCCACCCACCTCTACTCCACAACCCCTTTAATTCCTTTGATGCCCTCATTTTTATTTTCCATCTTCAATATCTTTATTTACTTTAATTATTCCTGCCACAGGCTCACTAGCTGGATGAACTTTAAAGAAAAACCAACATTAACCAACTTGCCATGCAGCCTCTTCCCCCAAGCTGTCACCACTTTGGCAAATAATAATAATAAAAAAGAGAATAGTTTGCACAAGATAAATTAGGATCCTGAATCTAAGAGACTCATTTACTCTCTTCACACCAGGGAGGTTTAGATTGAGACACAACCTCATTAGCATTTCCATGCCATCAGAGTGCTGCTTTGGGGCTGAGACTGAACATTTTATAATTCAAAGGAGAGGAGAGTGAATTTACAGATGATGGTGCCATCACATTACATAAAACGTATATAAAAAAATTGAGACTAGGCCTCAATGGCAACATAAAAATGTGGTTTTTTTAAAATTGTTCATATTGCATCAGAATTCTAAGAGGCTGGGGAGAAGCATTTAAATGGTGTCTGAAGAGGTCTGGGGACAGACTTGCAAAATTGCTTAGCACTAGAAAATGTCCAAATATGCAATTTTTACTGGAAATGTTTTTTATCGTTTAAAATTGTTCAATTTCTTTGATAAAATGTTTGGCAACAGAATAACCATTCAGATTCAAATTGAATAGAGCTACAATTAGTTTTTGTTCTTCATAGTGGGGGGTTCCCCCCCATGTGGAAATAAAGGAAAAATAGGAGACAAAAGGGAGGAAAAAACAAAAAGCTCACACAATATTATATTGTTATTTCATGGACAACGTGGAAAAGTCCATGAGAAATTTTTAATGAAAAATATTTTTTTTTAAAAATTCTTTTTTGTGTGTGCAACGAAGGATTTCTCTCCTCCCCCAACTCACAACAGACAACTGCGGCCAAAGAGCTCAGGGCCCAACAGCTCCCACTGCCCTCATTTGGAGCTGCTGAATGCTGATCACTTTTTAAAATCTAGCCACATATTGAATGGCACTTTTCAAAACCTGGCCCCAGTTGTGAGTGCTGAGCTGTTCTGAGAGCCACTTACTTACCTCCTGGAAAGTTCATTTCAGGGGTGAAATTCACCACCAGGCAGAGGCCAGTACAAAGCCTATGTGTTTCCTAAGTCCCACACAAGAACAGACACTTTCAATATTGGGTTTATGTCATTTATAGGCCTTGCACTGAGTCTTTTCAGAAGGGCAGTTTTCACTTCTCATGAGTTCAACTCACCAAGTTCTAAAAAGTTAAAAGGAAAAGCAAAAAAGAATAATTACACAACAGCTTCTATTTGGTCAATTTCCTTTCATTCCTTTGCTTCTTCCACATTGCAGTCAGAGGCACTTTATATTTGGATAGGGACTAAGCCATTCTGAGACACCATATCTGGAGTGCATTATACAGACCAGGCTATCTGATTGCCTCTAGGTAGTTTTTGTGGAATCCTATCTACATGCAATAGCACTCTCCTAGACTCAGTCCACACTTGCCATTTATCCTTTCTCTTTTGGGAGCCCTTTAGAATTAGGCCTTGTCTACACTATAGAGTTTTGTCAACAAAAGGCAGCTTTTGTCGACAAAACAGTGAATGCGTACACACTGCAATGCGACTTTGGGCTGCAAAATTGCCCTGTTTTGGCGACAAAGTAAAACCACCCTGATGAGAGACATAAGGCTTTTTGCACACATTTTTTGTCGACAAAGTGCCAGTGTAGACACCACACTTGATTTTATCACTTTAATTGGCCTCCAAGAGGTGTCCCACAATGCCCATCCTGACCACTCTGGTCAGCAGTTTGAACTCCACTGCCCTGCAGCCAGGTAAACAACCATCTGCCCCTTCCCCTTAGAAGCCCCAGGAATTTTTGAAATTCCATTTCCTGTTGGCTCAGTGCGGAGAGGTCTCATTACATATTCCTAAGTGTGGTGGGTTCAGGGCATAGAAATGTACAAGGCTGGCTGTGTTTCTGTGTGCTGGACATTTCCATGTGCAGCTAATCAATATGGCAGAACAGGGCGCTGATGCATGCCAAGATCTCACGGGAATCCTCCAGAGAGATCTCTAGGAATGTTTCCTGGAGGTACTCAGTAATCCTCTGCTGAAGGTTCCTTGGCAGAGCTACTTTGTTCCTTCCTCCATTGTAGGAAACTTTCCCGCGCCATTCGGCAATCACTGGTTCAGGGTCCAAAGTGACACATAGGCAAGCAGCATAGGGAGTAGGGCGGAAGCCACAAGTGTGTAGTAGATGTACCCTCGCTTCCCTGCTTACCCTTAGCAGTGAGATATCTGCTACAATGAGCCCTGCCTGTGGAAAAGTGTGGGAGAATTGTAGAATTTTTTCCTTAGTTGGCTGCACCGCAACCCTTGGAGAGTGCACTTTTGTCCATGTAAAGCGCGGCCCCCCACCCGCCAGCCAACACTCCCCATGCTTTGGGTGTTCGCCGAGATGTGTGCTTGCCAAGGGGCAGCGAGAAAGTGATTGTTATGTTACCAGAGGTGTATTTTACTGAAATGTTTCAGTGCTGTGCATGAACTTAACAATCATGCTTCTGTGCATTCTTACTTGGGCTTCAGCAGATGTGGCCTTGAGGGACACCTCACGCACACTAGCTGAGCATCAATGCCAGATATGAAAGCGCCCAAGGCGGAGCAAAGAAGACATGTTCTGGGAGGTACTGCACTTCTCCAATGCAGAGAAAAGGGAATGCAAAGAGTGAAGGGAAGCCGAAAGACAGGACAGAAAAGAAAATCAGGAGTTTGTTAAGGATGCTACTGAGTAGATTATTAAAGTCATGGAGGAGCAAACGCAGATGCCGAAGTCCTTAATAAAGCTGCAGACTGAGCAGATGCCCACCCTCCCCTGCAGCACATTCAGAACCCTTTTCTGTGTCCCTCCCAAAACTCTGTAGTGTAGACAGACAGACAGACATTTAGGGTTTTAATTGAAGCTTCCAGTTTCTTCTCTTTCCTTTGTTTAATTTATACATTTTTAGAATGCAAAGGTGCTAAATTAGGCTAGTAATGACCAAACCTCTTTGCTTAACACTTTACAACTGTACAAAAGATTATCAGGAATACGGTGGTGGATCTCAGTTCAACTCCCAGTGGATGGGTATCCACATCCTTGTTATGTTTCATGACAAACTCACAGAGAGGTTTGAAAAAAAAACCCATAAATATTTTTGCTGGAGGGTTGCAATGTAAAACTACTTTATTTCTTAGAATCCAGAAGGATAACACAAGGACCCAAAACAAAAAGACAGAAAGCAGGCGACTCCCTAAAACACTCCACATTACTCTAGCTGGTTCTCTGCAAAACTGACTCTGATTGCCTGCTGTCCTACAGAGCCCCTGGCCTGCAAGGAGGACCAACAACATTCCAGTCACAACCACTCTTTATGTGATGACTTGCATTTTCAGCACAGTCCTCTATACGCCACATCGTAAAAGCTGCTTTCACAATGAGCACAAATCATCTCTCTTTGAAGGTCTCAGCAGAGTGTTTGCAGACTGAGATCCTCTCTTATTCCCAGAGGTGTGTCCCTTCATAACAAGGCGCAGGAATACTCATGAGTTGGTTTGAGGAAGATATCAGTGCCACAATACATGCTGAGTTAAATGTGTGAATAAAGGACTTAATTTTCCAGACACAAGGTGGGTGAGGTAATATCTTTTATTGGCCCAACTTCTGTTGGTGACAGAGACAAGCTTTCGCGTTTACATAGAACTCTTCTTCAGAACTGTCATTCTGACATGTTTTATCAGCTCTAAATGAAATTGAAGAGAGAGAAAAAGAACCTGTATATTTAGGCACCAAAACAACTGGACCTCAACTGAATCCCAACCTCAACACAAGACAGGGACAATGATAGTAGTGATGGACCAAAGCCATTGTCAGCAAAACTAGTGATGTCATTATTATAGAAGCAGGACTGTGACATTAGACAGGCACCAGTTCTGTATATCTCCTGGAAGCCCATAAGCCTCTTGGGTAATGCAAATAATCCTATTCAAATTTCAAATTCCTTATGACATGGACAAGGCCACTGAGAAATTAAGGTAAATGCACATTATCATCGTTTAAGCCTTCCATCGATAAACACTTTGCCAAGTGCATTGTGGGAGACATTTTGAGTGTGCGTGCCAAGTGTGCTGCTGTCTATGGTCCTGAAAGGCTAGCTTGCACATCTTACCATGGAGAGACATTAATGAAAGTAATTGAAGATGTTATGAGGAAAACGTGTTTGTTATCAGAGGTTGCCTTATAGCTTTATTACTCAGAGTTACACTTCATTAATATCCATTTTTCATGCTCTGCTTTGCCATTCATTAGTTCCATGACCTTGTGTCACTGGAAGAAATATCACAGATAGAAGAGAGTAAAGAACATGTATTTATTAAAACCATGCCTTTCTGACTACAGCAGTTTGTCAGTTTCCATTACAAATCCCTGTTTTCAATCTTTTTTTAAACTCAGCCATAAAAGAAAAGCGAAAAAAGGTCCCTAAGTCTGACACCTGGCAGCCAAGCTCTCACTATAGGTTGGATAAATAATTATGAATAATTAGTTCCCTCATTTGTAATTTAGGCCCATAAAATGAAATTATTTGAAGACTGAGCTGATTGAAAAACAGGGAAATGATTCTGCAATTTTTTGAGACGTTGAAGTTGTTTTTGTTTTGTGTAGGATGACACTCATTTCCCCTTTTTCATGAAAATATTCACTACATTTTTACTTGTAATTTGTCCTGAAATTTTTATTAGAAACATGATCAACATTTTTCTTTTACAGATAACTTTATGTTCTCACTAGAAACAGGCTTTTAGGTAAATGAAAAGGGGTCAGTAATGATTTTAATTATTATAGTAAAATTGATAAAATTGCTGATTAAAATATTGATAAAAATGGAAAATATTGATTATGTTGATAGTTTTTCATAACAGTATTGTTTTAGGGAAAAAGACATTTTTCAAGTTACAATCTTTTCCTACAAAAAAATTGTGAACAGCTCTATTTATAAACTTCTCCAGGGATGCGGTTCAAAATGACTAAATAGGAAATGTATCAGATGATTAGGCCATGGATCAATTTAATCATAATCAGATCTGACATTTCTTATAAATGGCATTTTAAAATATTTCCTGGAAATGGTGTAGAAACTGAACTTGAGAAACTATCTGTTCCACACATGTAATTTCTCCTGTCAATGCAACTGAGGAAGAAAGATTTCATAGGAAAATAAGACAATTAAATGCCAAAATACCCATCATGTAAATAATAACATAGGATTTGCCAGAGCAGATCAGAATCTTCATACATAAAATTTGACAGTGGGCAATATCTGATACTTCAGGAGGAGATAATGCTAAGGTTTTGCCAGAACTGAGAAAAGGTCTAGTTTGGGTCATTAATGAAATGATTATTTGGAAGGCTTGTGTTAATTTTTGGAATACGGACAGTTGATTAGGTAATGATCTTAATTTCCATATTGAGTTTTGTCACTTTAATTTGTCTAATATGCCTAGGGCAGAATACTGGCACCATAAAATCAAATAAATAAATAAATAGCTGGGAATTCCAAGCTAATGATGACATTTTGGCATAGATTTTCATTTATAATAAGGCTTCTTTGTACCATGCTGGAGTATAAACTGGCCATAAATGCAATTTAATCCCATTTTAAGCCCCTTTACTTTACCAGAGTGATGTAAAGTGGCCTTATTATTAATGAGAATTAGACTCATTATCTTTAATACTCACATTTTGTGCTCAGTTAAAATTACTTAATTGTATTAAATTATTTTCACATCATAATTTCACACTATATATATTATTACAATGTTCTGCTTTTATTTATTTGTGGTGTGAATTTTAGTGACTAGTGAAAATGGTGAACTGACAATTCTATCTATATGCCTGTCCCACACCACCACGGTATTTTGAGAACCTTAGAAATGTGAATGGCGCACAATGCCGCTGTGAGGCAGGGGTGTGCTATTATCCCCCTTTTACAGATAAGGAACTAAGGCACAGAGAGGCTAAGGCTACACTACACAGTTTTTAGCGACAGGGCTTTGCCGCTACCGCCATGTCACTAAAAGCCACATTGTGTAGCTGCTATTTGTCGGCAGGAGAGAGCTCTCCTGCCGACAAAACACTTCCACCCTCCACGAGCAGCAGCGGCTTTGTCAGCAGGAGCGCTCTCCTGCTGACAAAGTGCTGTTCACACCGGCGCTTTTCATTGGTAAAACTTTTGTCGTTCAGGAGCGTGGTTTTTTTTAACATCCCTGAACGACAAAAGTTTTGCCGACGAAGTGCCAGTGTAGACGTACCCTAAGTGACTTACTCTGGATCATAAAGGAAGCATTTGGCAGAGCCAGGAATTCAACCCAAACCTCCTGAGTCCTAGTCCTAGCAATTAACCACAAATTCCTAACTTCTGAAGTCCTCCAATTATGCACAGTTTAGCTGCAACACAGATAACAGCAATGAAACTCTCCATCTTGACCCCCATGCTTTCCTCCCCAATACAAACATGCACACTTTTCTTCTTGACGTCAACGGAAGCAGGATTACACGAGCTTGTTCCTGTTAAACAGAGAAAACTGTACCTTAACTCTGCACTCTAGTATCAACTATATATTTGCATCAAGTTCTCACTCAGCTGGAAGTGTTACTTAGGGATGGACGTTAATCAGTTGCTGTTTTATTTTAACGAGCTAATTTGAGATTAATGAACATGATGCAGAGAGAGCTTTTTGATTTGTAGTTTTTATTGTGCCTTCCCTTCCCTTCCCTTCAACCTGGAATTTCAGCATGACTCCAGTCCTCATAATAAACTATATTAATAGTAATTGCTAAGTTATAGAAAAGTACCTCTGTGCTTTCACTCTAATCTAGTAGAGCTTTGGTAAAAGGTTATGGCCAAGTTTTTCAAAAGTGACTTTGGGTACTTGGCTACAGTGATCGTTGCTTTTGTCACTTCTAGACTGGATTATTGCAATACACTCAGCATGGGACTATCCTTCGGATCAATCCACACACTCAGTTTAGTGCAGGATGCAGCAGTTGACACATTAAGTGGTGCTACTAGGTAGCAGCACATGTCCCCGGTGCTCCAGGATATGCACTGGATATCTATTGGCTTACAGATTGAACTGAAGGTTTTGGCGCTTGCTACTGGAGAGGCCACTTTTCTCCTCATATCATGTTGACACAGTTGAAACAGCAGAAGCTGGGTCCCCCCATTTAAGAGAGAGGAGACTGACAGTATAGTGGTCTTCTCTGAGACAGGCTCCCCACTGCTCCAAAACAACCCAGAGCAGAATGCAAGATGCATGTATTTAGGCTAGGCAGGCTGCTGTGGAGGTGAGCTTTTCAGAGAGATCAGATCTGTGGGGAAGTGAGGGAGGTGAGTTTGGCATTCTGTGGGAGTTTTATTTTCCTAGTGCAATTGGGAAGAGCCCCAATTAAGTAGGGCTGAAGTCACTGGGAGTTCAGTTTGTGTAGGGTTATGGCTGGTTGGAAACTTTTTCTCAATGGAAAACAGGGTTTTGAGTAAATTTTTTTTTTTTTTTGCTGGAAAGCATCTGTTTTGCTTGGAGTTTTTTAGTTTTCAGAAGTTTTTGACTAATGTTTTGGGGGTTTGGCCCAAAATGTTTCAAATGTTCAGATTTGGTTTAGAAAGAGAAAGACAAAAATAAAGTGGAAATTAATTTTCTGGTTTTACAGATTTTGAGAAAAAGTCAAAATGTTCTGCTGAAAATTTCAATGGAAACAATTTCTGTTGTTATTGTTTAAATTTTCAATGTGGGGGCGGAATTCTTGCCCCCTCAAGTAGGGTCCAATATACTGTCTACTAGCCTCCCTTGCAGTTTCAATCATATTGGTAAAGGTAGAGGGAAAATATTTGTTCACACTGTCCTTCACCTGAAGCAACCCACACAGTTCAAGCCTTCAAGTTCTTAGCGAAAGTCACAATAACACTAAATAATAATGACTTTGGGTGCTTTACCTGAGGAACTCAAAATGCTTCTCAAACATCATTAATTCTCAGAACAGACTTGCGGAAACTTGTGCACCCTGAGGATGTGTCCAACTCAAGATCACAAAGTGAGTCTTTGGAAGAGCTAGGACTCAAGCATCCCTAGCCCCGTCCCTAATCACTAGATAAACTCCTTCTTCAGCACAATGCCAGCCTCAGCTTGCACTGACCATAGGCTGAGGATGTCTGAGATGGAAACGAAGAAATTTCTCAACTCAGTTTTTCTTTTTTTTTTTATAATGGAACATTTTGTTCCCAGTGTACAACAGGATCTGATGAATAAAAGAAGAGCTATTTATATGCAACTTCTTTCTGACTGTACCTGTCCTTTCCTTGCTTCTTGTATGATTACCATTGTTTATCCTTTGTATAGCTAAGGCCATAATTGATTAAGCACTATGTTTTATTTGCAACAGAGCTTGCCAAGATGGTAGCAAGATGTGTACAATATATCATAATTTAATGGCATCTCTTGCAAGCATACAGGAGCAGAAGAAAAATAGCATATAAACAACTACTGAGAGAGAGTTTGAATGATCCAGTAATTCTGATTTATACTTTGCATTTGATGGAACTGTATTAGCAGTTAAGTCTATGGTTAAATGATTCCCAGCACAAAATGAGTTAGAAATACAAACGGTTTACAATATAAAATGTAATGCTAGGGATCTCTAGTCAAGTTCTAGTCTCCATGTAAATTATAGCCTTGGCTGTCACTTTTAACTAACAATTCTAACCAATACGATGTAGTGGGATAATTTGTCCACTATTTCTATATGAGACAATAAACTGCAGTTTAATTCTCATCTGTTTTTCAAAGGCAACGAAAACTCATTTCTCAGACATAAAGTAATGATGTGACCTCAAGCTCACTTCAAAATAAACCTGGCTGCTGGCTAATCAGTATGCATAACACCAGTTTCAGGCACAACACTATGGGAAAGAGCAGAAGGTGGTAAATAGTGAAAATGCCCTGGCTACCAATGGGATTCCATGGTTAAAATGGCTTGAAAATAACTAATAGATTTTATCCCTTCCTAGAGCAATTATTTCTGCCATTACTAAGCTTTTATATTGACGCACATACACACATTAATAACTTAGTAATGGCAGAAATATATATTGCATGTGTTTTCCCCCAGTGCCCTTAGCTCCCAGGAGAGTCTGGATGCTTTAAAGGAAAAAGAGACTCTAATACTCTGGACAATGGGCCAGATCCACAGCTGATGTCAATCAGTAGACTACCACTGAATGACTAGAACCATGCTGATTTGCACCAGTTGAGGATCTGGCCCACAGCGTCCACTTACTCATTCACACTCTATTGCACACACACAATCCTTTGATCATGTGATAGCTGCCTTTTTGGCTGACAACACAACTGGGCTAGGAACTTCCAAAGCTAAAAGTCTGCCCCCTACAGGTTGAGCTAATGAGCTAGGCTTGGTAGTTATGAGCTGTAACAGCCTCCTCTGCTCTGCTCTGCTCTGCGAATTGGGAACAGAAAGGGAAACATACACTGAGCAGCGGGTTACAATCACACACCACACACAGGTTCTGTCTACACTGCCATCGGAAGTGTGACTGCAGTGCATGTAGACATATCAGAGCTAGCTGTGATCTAGCTAGCTTCACTAACAATAGCTGTGAAGCTGTGGAAGCACGGACTGTTGTGGCTTCTCTGCTGTCATCATTTGAGCTAGCTACATTAAAACTAGTTTAGTTATGTCTACACAGGCTGCAGTCACACCTCTGATTGCAGTGTAGGTATATCCACAGAGCTCTTTGTACACTCATGTCCTTTGGCATGCACATACTCATATAAATAGTCGCCTTCACTCACTCCCACGTAAATTACATTGCTTTTTATAAATCTTCTTCATCGTGGACAGAAGCTGAACAGATTAATTGCAGAAAGATTATTTGGAGAATAAACTGAATGCAGTCAAGCTCCCCTGTGGAAGGAATATCCTAAGCCTATCTTCCAAAATACTCAGCCATTTAAGGAAATGCTGGCAAATTTTACTCTAATTTCTCTGCTCATTAAGCCCTCACTTCTGAGGTGTGAAAATGGCTTCAGGCTGGTAATAAACTGCTGGAGAAGTGATTATTATTTTTTTAAAAGATACTTTTCCCAGAAGGGATGGAGTGGTACAAAGCACAATTGCTCTAAGATCAACTCCATTGTAGGACAATGATTGTTCGAATGTTTCAGTTATTGTAAGAATGGGGGCCGGGGGGTGGGAGGCTATTTAGCTGCTGTAAGAAAGACACAGCATAAATGGCTCGGAACTGCTCAATAATCAGAGTATGGTTTTTGTTCATTTTTCTAGGAGAAAATATACTATTGTTAGAGCCAAATAGCCCAATACAAAGGAAAATAGAGAGGCCAAAGAAGATGGAAGAGGGAGAACTGCTAGTGGGTTTGGTGATAGTAAAGAGGCAACCTATAGTAAGTCTGAATAATATATATGCAGAACCAGAAAAAGACATCCATCCATCTCTCTTTGGCTCAGCCATTCTCATCCCATTTGCAGGATGAAAGCCTCTTCAGTTCTACGCCCAACAATGTCATAGATTCCTAGACTTTGAAGACTAGTCTGCCATCCCGCATAACACAGGTCCCAGAACTTCACTCAGCTATAAGATATCAATCATCCTATTGCACAAAAATGTCTGGGGCAAAAGAGTCATTATTGCAGATAAAATAAATGTATGGAAAAGATGTTGGTCTTATCCTCTGGATTTGCATTTTCAAAATGTTGTGGGAGGAAAAAACATAAACTGAACCTGATAACTTCTTTGTATCACCCTTTTGTGAAGTTAATTTCATGCTGGTGAAAGAAACCAGTTTGACGGCCTGGGAGACTGAAGTCCAATGGATCATATTCTGATCTGTTACACTGGCAAATTCGGTGAAGTTCCTCTGGATTTACGCTGGTGTAAATAAATTCAGAATGAGAATCAATATATCCACACAGCAGGTACAAAATTGAAAGTGGAAATGCAAGTTCCCCACATGCTGTCTCTATCAATATGTCCGAGAGCTGTTCTGTTGTGATGATAGAATTCAGCCTTTATTAGTCCATTCATTCCTTGGCCGCTGGTGAAAATGCCACCTATGGTTCCAGTTAGTGCCAGCCGCAGTGTTGGTCTACGTACACATGCATGACTCCTGCTGATGGCAGAATTATTTGTGTGTGCAAGAACTGAGGCATGTAATTGCTTAGGACAAGGGACTAATAGAGTCTTTTTACCTCTGGAGCCCAAGTTCATACCCCAGAATACAAAAGAAAATGAATTTTTTGAACTCAACAATTATTATGATCGTATATACAATCACTTGCATCCCAAAGGATCCCCAGGAACAGTGCAAAGTTAACAATACATACAGGATTAATTTTCACCACCAGTGAAACACAGCCATCTTTGTGGTAGAACACAGGATGTATTGAACAGTGCACAGCAATACCGTTCAACGGTTGTGGGCAGGAAATGGATATGAAGTTGGTCTCAAATTAAAAGTGTAGTGGTATTTGGGTAGAAATAATGTCATTGCCCAAGTTAGATTTAAGCCAGGATGCAAGGACATAAACCTCAATGCAACAGGAATCAGACGTGCCTGCATGACTCACTGCAAGGCTTTAGCTAATGATATTATGAGCACCAACTTCACTGAAGTGCTACCTCTCTCTAGGAGTCCCTAGTCAAGTATTAATTGGCACAGAAGCTCATAATGGTTCTAAAGGAAATAGTACAGCATAAAATGTCAAATACCTACAGAACAGAGGTCTCCAAGGACTTATTGACACAGTCGGCCATAAGTTCTCAAATGGAGCCATTAAGGTCTATTGGGTCTGTGATCACTGGATAATGTTGTTGTCGTCTCTGTCACCTTTATATCCACTGAGATTGTAATGGTGCCTCATGGGCATTTATGATTTCATTGGAAGGACTGTATTGATCCTAAACACCTGTCCAATTAAGCAAAACAAAATATGCCAAATCCATCCCTGGGAATCAATGGAGCTGCAGCAGGGACTCATTTTGCTCAGTTTGTTCTGCACAAGTGGCCAGCAGTGGGAGTTGTAAGTGTTCAGCACTCTAGAAGTTAAGTGGGAGGGATCTATGTTCAACTCAGGCCAAGAGTCTGGATCAGCTAAACCTCCCTGCTGTCACCACTGCCAAAGTTTGGAAATTAACAAAACCTCACACCCATATTGCCTACTGCCGGAGCTGGGAAAAATGTAGCCAACTTTTTTTTTCCACTAAAAAATGCAGGTTCATGTCAACCGAAACCCTTTCACAAATTTAAGTCAAAGTTGCAGAATTGTTTACATCGAAAAATCATTTGGACTGAAAATTCTCCACCAGTTCTACAAAAGAGGCATGGGGCATTTCTAAAAACACTTTGTTTGTGGCATCTACCTCGGCTAGCCTGCCATTCACTAAGTGTTAGCGTGGACCCTGCTGCTGTGTACGAACAGCTTCCTAGTGTGCTTTGATCTACCCTACATTGAAATGGGAGTAGATCAAAGCACACTAGGGAACTTTTAGTGTGAAGCAACAGAGTCCACGTGAACACTTAGTGCTCAGCAGGCTGGCGTGCACGTGGGGTAGATGTACACACCCCAGTTGACACTAAATGTTCATGTAGACAAGCCTTCACTCTGAGAATACTTTGCACAGCAGGTAGTGGACTAGCCTGAGAACAATGGCATAAACTGACATATCATATGGATTTCAAAGCCTAGGCACATCTGCATTTTATGAGGGAGGAGTTCTCTTGACTGTGGATTTCCTGACTTATGTATCTCTTTCTCTGGCTGGGAATTTACCATCCATTTTCTTTTTTGTGTGCACTGCATTACTCACTGCATTTCAGATTGGACCCAGCAACAGCAACTTTTCCAGCACAAGAAGTCCCCACAAAAACTAAAAAAATCCAAATCCACCTTCAGCCTTGTACGTGCATAGCTGTGAAGCCTCCGTTTACCACATTAACCAGTCTCCATAAGCTTCACAAAGGAATGCCTGCTGAAAACCACTGACAAAAAATACATCGTTTTACAGCTCAGAGAATGACTTCCAAGTGACAGGGGGAAGCTGTCTGGGCTCCAGCCTTCTGGAACTTGGCAGCTCTGTATCAGGCACTCAGACACTCTAATTTCCTCTACCTGATGGTCACTATCACTAAAAGTGTGTTTACAGTGACGGTGATACTCTCAAATGCTCCCAGACACAGAACTCCCTTTCCAGAGCAGCTTCTATGTGGCCAAAGAACACCACCTTTTTCCCAATGAATCCTGGCCTTTGTAAATCCTCATGTCCCAGTGATGCTTACATGACCCAGAGTAGTTCTTTGCAGATAAACATTTACAAGTGTTCAGTCCTGCTTCTGGGTTAATTGTCACAGGCGTAAATCTGGAACGACTTCACTTGAATCGATGTAAAACCAGTGTGAGAAAAGAATTAAGCCCCCATCACGCTTATCCAGATCCCTTGGGCCTGCGACATTGGGCTGGAAATTTTGTTTCTTGTGGCATCTTGGTGCTTGCATTTCTGGCGCAAGCCAGAAGTGGGCAATGCAGAGATGGCAAGGGCTGCCTCCGGGGAAGGCTGAGGGGGTGAGTAGTGGTTGAAAAAGTTAAGTGTATGTTTCAAATATGGCGTGAGATTGGTGTCAACTCAGAAAGAAAGCAGGAGATGGGGTGGGACAAGAAGTGGGTCATAGCCCACAAAAGCTTATGCTCTAATCAATCTGTTAGTCTTTAAGGTGCCACAAGACTCCCCGTTGTATAGTTCTAGTTTCTTTTTTGAAAGCAGCGACAGCCCCACCTTTGGAGAAGTTCAGATCTGAACCCAAGTCAAAAATCCCCACCTGGCCCTTCTCTCTACAATGGACTGAACCGAAACCATGGAGCCCAACATCCAGGCCAGGCTTTAGGAATGTTCGGGATCCCCATCTAGATCCCAGCTCTACTGTTTAGGCCCATCCCTACTGAAAAGTGAACTAGTTTAAAATGACAGTGGGCATGCCAGAGCAGGTAGAACACAGGCAGTGATAATGCAAGATCCTGCCTCCTTACCTCTCTCCAATGTTGTTTCCTTGTCTGTTTGATTCTTGTTGCATCTGTCACTCAGGGGTCTAGCTGTCATGGTGCCTTTTAGGTAGACAGTTGTCCACTAAGAACCTGACTGAGCCCCGAAAATCATTTCACATAAGTTGTAGAATAACTATGAGCTGGTACTTTATCCAGGAGCGCACCCGGCCTTTAATGCTGTTGTCTCTGACCCTCAATCTTTGCCTCTTTTGGGCTGGATTCAAATCATCTGAAGAAGAAACATCCTGTATCCCATTATCAATCCCTGAGACATTTTCTCCGCATCTCATAAGATAATTTGGGTCCCAGCAGTTTGCACTGATCCCCTCATTGTGCGTAAATGCTTCTCCTCTGAGAGTCTGATCTGAAGCAGGATTTCCAGACCATAAGTAAATCCAAATTAATGCTTCCCATGATCAGTTCTGCACCATTCTGTCTGTGAAAAGAAAAAAAAATCAGAAATAAAGAATGAAAATGTTGTAATATTATATAAGACTCCCTAAAGCCTGTTAGTTGATGCAGGTTTCCAAGTGATAGTACCAACAACGGGCCAAATCCTCGGCTGATTTAAATTGGTGTAGCTCTGTTGAATTCAGTGGAGCCTGTCTTCAACTGTTGTAAATCAACATAGCACTTACAGACTTGAATGGAGCCAATCTTAAAATGGTGTAAATCAGTGTAACTCTACTGATGTAGTCAATGGAATAACACCAATTACCAGCTGAGGATCTAGTCTTGTAAATCTTGTATCTATTAATCTTTATGTTTTTATGAATGATTGCAGATATTTGAAATGCATACCAAAGTTCACTTACTGAACAGGGGAACTGCCAGGAATGCCAGCTACTGCCCTCCCTCCCTCCCCTCCACCCCCCACCTCAAAAAAAAACTAGCCACCAAGATACCCAAGTTTAATATACAGATGGTAAAGTTAATCCACTAGATTAGTGTAGCAGAGTAAAATAATATCTAACATTGAGGTATTTATTTCTTAGCCTGTCTGATTAATATTACCACGAGCACATATGGGTTAGAAGAGAGAAACTCTAATGACCTGCTGATCCTTGTTTTGTATGGTCCCATAGAAATTTCAGACATGCCCATTTTGTACAGTCAACACATGTCTGGGTTACAAAAAAACCAGCCAGAAGTGGCAAATGACTCAGATGGAACTTGAGTTTGCATGCATCGCACTACAGATGGCATCCCTGCAAACACCCTGGCTAGATGGCAGTTTTCCACTAAAATTAGTGGGTGGATAGTTAGCAAGAGAACAGAATTCAAACAAGCCTAAAACATGAAGCACATTAAATTGGGGCACCACTACATGATTAACTATATGGTGTTACAACAGATGAATAGGAACACATTGCAAAAAAGTTCATCTCCTGTAGGCCAAATTCTGCTTTCAGTGCAACTAATATTTGATCCCAGGGGATGTAGAAATGTTCATATCAACAGTATTATCATTTCGCTTCTGTGTATGTGTTCATTTACGGAGAGGAACAAAAACACAGAGCCATAGTCTGATCACACAGTAGTTTTACACAAGCATAACTCCATTTACTTCAGCTGAGTTACTCTTAATATACACTGAAAAGGTGAGAAAAGAAAGAATCAAGGCCACAGACTTTGTCTTTGGAAGCTTGACATCTAAGAGCCAGAGCCTCAGAGGGTGTAAATTGGCATAACTCCATTGATTTTAATGGAACTACACTGAGTTACACTAACTGAACATCTGGCCCTAAAACTTCTTAGCTGGCATAGCATTTATTCCCGCGTAGTCGTCACACTTGGTGGGATTACTCAGGGTAGAATGTACTGTACCTAGCTGTAAATGTTCATAGACACAGGCCATTGGTCTGGTGTTAACAGAGTCTGGCATTAGACTGCATTGTCCCTAAGCTTTCTGGGAGATTCTGGAAAACTTTCAGCTGGAAATAAGGTAGGCCGAGAAATGGAAATAGACTCAGGAGCTGGAAATAATGAAGGTAGGCCCCGGAGGGTTTTGGTTTCCCTTCCACACTGTATTTTCAAACAGAATATTCTGCACAAGAAATGGTAAAAATGCAACACACACTGTGAGCCTATTTTAAACTATCCCCTCAGGGCAAAAATGAAAAAAAGAAAAAAGGTGTGTGTGGAGGGAAGGAGTCCTGATATTGTTGATGTTTTAAGAGAAGGCTAAACACAGCAAAGATTAGGCATGGCTACACCTTAAAAATTAATTGTTCAAGTACCAGGTCATTCTAGAGTAATGCACCGTGAAATTATGTTATTCTCTAGAAGAATTTCCATAAAGCTTAACATTCCATGACACATTCTTTTTCTAGTGAAGTTAGTTAAAAAATAGTACATAAAAGTCCTCAGCATTCAAAGGGAGTGTAAACCTGGCTTGAAACAAGGCAGTTGCATTTAGATTGTACTGCAGAGGGGAGGGGAACCGAGCTGGGTATATTGTGGCACAAGGCAGACCCCATTACTTAAGCAGAATCCATAAAACACTGCCCGACTGATCTCAGTGAACAGGAGTGCTGAAGGAACCATTAGTCTTGGTGCATTTTTACTGTTATTCACACTAGGATAATGAGATTATTGGAATTTTTTTTTCTAATGAGAATGAGACAGAATACCTTGGTCTCTAAATGATTTAGTCACAGAGGAAAGCCATTAGTCTCTACTTGATTGCTGTCAAATGGTGGAAAATTGGAATATTATACTGATATTTCTCCTGATGGGCCATATTTTTCCTGCTTGTTCAGTGTCAAATTAGATGGGAGAAATATTTGTCTGAAACACACAAGTCTTTGCAAGCTTTTCAGAAGAGAAAACAGATATGCATCTAGGGTTTGTGGATGGAGATTAACTTGGGAGATCACTGGAAAACTGCCAGACTTCTGCCATTTTCATAAAAGTAGAGGAAAAGGGGGGAAATCAGCTCTTCTAGAATATTTACTTGATGTCTGCACATCAACATTTTTGACTAATTAGACTCTACTTGAATTCATAGTTTTGAGGGGGAAAATATGTTTTTGCATAATGTTACACAGAGAAAGGATCTGTTAATTTGCACATCTTTTATGTATGACAGCTGCAGGCTCCAGGAGACTGGGAGGTTGTTTGAATCTCATTTGAACTGGTGATTTTTTTTTAATTGTTTTGCCCTAATGTTGCATGAAGTTAAACCTTGTAATTCCCTGTGAGAAAATCGGCCAGATTCTCTCTGATGCCTTTATACCACTCTCATAGTGCAAAGGGGGCATAAGGCAAGTGTGAATTACATTTTACACCCATGTTAAGGTCTCCTTATGCTGCCAAGATGGTGTAAAGGGGCTTTAGTGTAAATGAGCATCACGTAGTGCTGAGCAAAATTTTTAATTCAAAACTTTTTCACCAAAAAGTGCTGATTTGGGTTGACCGAAACAATTCACAAATTCAGGTCAAAATCATGAACATGTCTCAGTTAATTTTTTTAATGAAATATGTTGTTTTGATATTTTTTGAATGAAATGTCTCAATTTTTCAATTTGAAGTGCCTTTTTGTTTCAGATTTTACTGCAATCTTATAGGCACATAATGATTTAAAAACTCCCAAACGAAACAAAATGTTTTGTTTCAGGTCAAACAAAACATTTTGTTCAACCCCAAACTAATATTTGTCAATGTTTTCAGTTCGCTGAATAATTTTAAAAAAGTTTCTGGTTCCCAATGAAACCCAGTGTGAGTTGTGGGCCTAAGTTCTTTAGGCTCCTTTGAAAATCTGAGCGATAGCCATTAATAACATTTGGCATTATACATGCTAAAATGACAGGAATTCAACTGTGCTGCAGAACTAGTCATCTGCAGGGGTCAGGAAGCAGTCCTTCTCTTCTTTGTGCAACATGGCACAACGGGCTAGATGCAAGGCATGAGTTGAGGGGAGGGGCTCAGGAGCATCAGATGTTGAACACTTACAGCAAGATACTATATGTAAGTGGCCAAAGTGTGAACCATTACAGCAAATCACATCTCTTACACATCTAGACTCTACTTAGCTACTTCTGTGAGTGAGAATATTCTAAGAGGATGTGCTGGAGACACTAAAGGAGTGACCATTATTGCTGGAAAACCTGGCCTTTTCATCACCAAGAAATACAAGATACAAAATTTTAAAGGGATGGAGTCATCCAAGTTTTCAAACAGCTGATCAGATAGCAGCAGTAGCTTGCTGGCTTGGATTCAGTTTATTTCTGGACAGGGAGATTATGGAGAGAGAGCTGGCACATGGATTTATTACGGCAGCTCCAAGTTTTATATATGGGGGGAGGGGGAGAATTGTACATTAACTTAGTCTTTTTCTCTCAAAGCAACTTCATCAAAAAGATTGAAAGGCCTGTGATAATGTTTCAGATATATCCTTATGAGGAATAATGTCAGTTCAGCAAGGGGAAAAAAAATCAAACTAATCCTGCCAGAAGCAAGAGCAAAGCAAGTGGACAAATGCTTGGTCTGATTTCATGGCTTGTGATGTCTCTGCGTTTGTGCTCAGGATTTTTAATTTCCTCCCTCCTTTTAATACTTTGGCAGAAACAGAAAGCTGATGCAGGAAAGTGACTGCATGAACATGGTGGAAAAGGGTAACCAAGGAATTATTTTTATTTTAAAAAGGAAAGACATTTTAGCTTTTTATGCTGGGAGGAAGTGCTAGATTGAGAGCCCTTGGAAAATTAAGCATGTCAGGTTCTCAGATACTATGATATTAGGTACCAATACAAAGGAGATGATTTGATAGATATCCATCCAAGTTTTATTCACGATCTATCTGTGAAAAGCCTTTGATGGGATGGGGGCCATAAAATACCTTAATTAGAACTAACTCCACAGCCTTTCTTCTTCACTGGCCTCAATAAAATCCTCCAAAATTGTTTAATAATATAGGTGATGGCACAAAGGAAAGGAAAAGCTGCTAGCTCAGGGTTTGTGAGTTAGGGAATGAAATCCAAAGTTTGACAAGAAGCTAAAGGAGCCTGATTGTGGAGGGCATTTAAAAGTCTAGGGACTCAGGAATGATTTCAGATCCTCACCAATAACTCCAGTTTGAGAGTAGGCTTCTGGGAAACTGATGACTCAAGGTGCATCCTTCTCTAGGATCATATGGTACTTGCAAGCTAGTAACTAATTACCAGGAACCCAGCTGTTTCTTCAATACTCACAATACCATACAAACTGTAAAATGGAAAGACAGGTGGGCAAAAGATTCTGTTGCCCATGAGTAAGGAGAACCTGAAGCAGATGATCATTGTAACCCCAGAGAAGGAATAAAAGCACCTGCTTTACTGAACGTTGTTCAAGAATGTTGATTACTCCGTTCTGGTTTAATAGTGCTGAATATTATCTGGGAACTGCATATATTCTGTACATATGATTCTTCCATTTGTATTGCTCACACCATATAATGTATTGCAGCATTGTGTGCATTTATTAATAATGAAATTTTGTTTTTCTCTCATCCTGAAGGATCAGAAAGTTCACTTAAATTAGACAACTTTCACAGGCTGTATTAATTAATGCTGTAGGAGATTAAAGCACAGTTCTGCTCTGAAAAACAGCTATGGAAAATGGCACCTTCTTACTCAGCAGATTTGCTTCTTGTGTGTGCTCAGAGCCCCATCATCTTAATTTGCTAACAAAATAAGGGCCTAATCCTGAGAGCTACTTAGCTTCAATAGAAGTTGCAGGTGTTTGCTGTCTTTTAGAATCAGGTTCTTATGGTCTGATTTTGAGAAGTCCTTAGCATGGGTAGCATTTTCAAAAGCACCTGAATGACTAATTGGCTTTCAATGGGACTTAAATCACAATAGGAGCTTTTGAAAATTTGTCTTCCTCAGCAATAAATAAAGTCAGTGGGAACAGTAGATACTTCAGGATATCAGACCTTGTGTTTTTAGTACTTTTTCTCCCCCTAGCCCTGCAGATGCAGCACCAACTCTGGGAGGGGGAGATAGACTCTAGTCCCAACATCAAACAGAATTGTGAACCACGTGCCACATGCAGGGCCAATTAACTACACCTGTGCACACCTCCACACAGCACTGAGGCACCACAGGTGTCACAGAGCATAATTTGACCTCCAGAACCTTAATTTACTGGTGAGGATGTAAGTGAGAGGAAGATTCTAGGTTGAGCCTCAGGGCTAGCTTCATGGGCTGAGTGTCCTACAAATATCTTTTATTTATAAAGTGAGCACATTGTGATGAAAGTCACTGAGATTGACCATAACATAGAGCCTCCCAACATCATTTTTATTGAATTGCTTTTCAGAGTAGAACTGAATTTCAAATACAAAGCAGAATTCTGGAGATCAGTGTGATTAGTAATATGGGAAAGATTGCAGATTAGTCATATTTTCACATCCTTGCCAGTAATCTGAGCCTGATGTCCTTAGTGCTTTATAGCTACTGTGCTTTATAGCTTTACAGCAGTAACAACTGCAAGAGAGACAAAGAGATGGAGACAAGATTGATTTCTGATGTGACAAAATGCTTTGGAATTTAAGATCCTGCAACAAGGGCTGTGTAGCTCATGATGCTATACAAGTGGCAGGGTCAGGGAGTAGAGAAAAATTCTGCAGATTGTATTATTAATGTAGAGAGTTAGGCCTATAACTAAATATTCTATTTCACTTTTCCAGTCCAAGCTTCCCCGAAATTGTCCATAGACTTCAAAATGCTGAGTAGTCACCATATAGAATCTCTAAAGTTGCCAATATGCCTCTGTTGCTGCCTGCCTTCCCTCCTGCAAAAGCAGGTTTTATTTAGGAAGCTTATCCCCTGTAACTCACAACTCCAGACCACAACACTCTTGTGTCACAACAACAACAAAGCAAAGCTTCTTGCAAAGACAGTTTCTAGCTCAAGAGGACCATATGCCACAACAGCTGAATTTTAAATGAAGAATGTTTTTGGTTTTTCTTCCCCCTGCTAATCTTTCACCCTGGCAGGGAGTCATCAAAACAAGTTAGCAGTGAGGATACAAATGGAAGACAAAAGGATTAGTATATAGTATAATGGACTAGGTCTCATTAGTGCTCACCACAGCTTTGGTGACCTAGTAAGAAGAAGGGGGAGATAGGTTTTGTTTTAATTCACTTTTCTTTTTTCCCTTCTCTTTTTGCATTATTAATGGTTTTTCTCTAAACTGTGAAGCATCTTAATAATTCTAGAACTCAGAGTATAGGAAAAAATTAGTAACATGGGGGGAAAACAGCATGACAAAACCCTTCTGATCCTTTTTGGAATTAATGATTTTTCAGGAGCTATCAATTACCTCCCTTAACTGGGGAGCACAGTTTATAAAGAGGAATATAATTAGTGGCAAATGCTGTGAGATATATAAAGACAAATAGGGGAGTGGGATGAATAGGAGCTCATAAATTTTACTGAGAGCCATATTTGGACATTGTCATTTATTACCGGGGGGCCCTGAAATGCAGGTTGCGTGTGTTGGAGTAGAGGAGAGGCTGCTGCCGTCACTAAATGAAATTGAATAGGCTATTGATTCACAAAGAGAAATCAATGCATTTCAAGAATGGAAACAAATGGGCTGAACATGTTCCCTCTTTGCTACCAAAGGGCTTCTCAGGTGTTCTCACTTGCGCCCTTATCCTGCTATTGTATTCCTGCAGGGAACGGCTAGCCCCAGATGGAACCCCATAAACGTCACTATATTAGCCTGCCTTCCTTTAAGACCATATTTACCCCCCAAACCAAGCCAACAAAAAAAAGTTCTCTTTTCCAGAATACCAGGCATTAGCCTTCCCTCAGTGAAAGATTGTGAAACTGTGAAAGATTACTGATATACTATCCTGTTCTTTCTCTTCCCTTCATTTTCTCCCTACTGGTGTGTTACTCCCCTCCCCCCATTGCAGTATATCTGAAATTAGACCCTAATCCTGCATATACTCACCCACATTAATAACATTGTGTGTGTGAGGAGTACCTTTGAATTACTCATGGGCATGAGTGTTTACAGAACTAGGGAGCATGAGGGCCTGCTGTCAGCACTGGCTTTAGTTTGTAAGCTTCTTGGGGTAGGTCTTGTAGGTTTTTATCTGTATGTTGAGTGCCTTGCTCACCTCTGGATGCTAATATATATCATTAACATGAGGATCTTAATAAGTTGAGCACTTTACAAAGGAAGGTGGATTGGGTTGTAAGATTATACCTTGACTTTAGCAAAGCTTTTGATACGGTCTCCCACAGTCTTCTTGCCAGCAAGTAAAAGTAGTATGGATTGGATGAATGGACTAGAAGGTGGCTAGAAAGCTGGCTAGATTGCCAGACTCAGTGGGTAGTGATCAATGACTCAATGTCTAGTAGGCAGCAGGTATCAAGTGGAGTGCCCCAGGGGTCTGTCCTGGGACTGGTTTTGTTCAACATTTTCTTTAATGATCTGGATGATGGGATGGATTGCACCCTCAGCAAGTTCACAGATGACACTAAGCTGGGGGGAGAGGTAGATATGCTGGAGGGGAGAGAGAGGGTCCAGAGTGACCTAGACATATTGGAGGATTGGACCAAAAGAAATCTGATGAGGTTCAATGAGAACAAGTGCAGAGTCCTGCACTTAGGAAGGAAGAATCCCATGCACTGCTACAGGCTGGGGACCAACTGGCTAAGCGACAGTTCTGCAGAAAAGGACCTGGGGATTACAGTGGACGAGAAGCTGGATATGAGTCAACAGCATGCCCTTGTTGCCAAGAAGGCTAACGCATATTGGGCTGCATTAGTAGGAGCATTGCCAGTAGATCAAGGGAAGTGATTATTCCCTTCTATTCGGCACTGGTGAGGCCACATCTGGAGTATTGCATCCAGTTTTGGGTCCCTCCACTACAGAATGGATGTCGACAAATTGGAGAGAGTCCAGCAGAGGGTAATGAAAATGATTAGGGGGCTGGGGCACATGCCTCATGAGGAGAGGCTCAGGGAACTGGGGTTATTTAATCTGCAGAAGAGAAGAGTGAGGGGGGATTTGATAGCAGCCTTCAACTACCTGAAGGGGAAATCCAAAGAGGATGGAGCTCAGCTGTTTTCAGTGGTGGCAGATGACAGAACAAGAAACAATGGTCTCAAGTTGCAGTGGGGGAGGTCTAGGTTGGATATTAGGAAAAAGTATTTCACTAGGAGGATGGTGAAGCACTGGACTGGGTTAGCTAGGGAGGTGGTGGAATCTCCTTCCTTAGAGGTTTTTAAGGACCAGTTTGACAAAGCCCTGGCTAGGATGATTTAGTTGGGGTTAGTCCTGCTTTGAGCAGGGGGTTGGACTAGATTAACTCCTGAGGTCTCTTCCAACCCTAATCTTCTATGATTCTATGATTACTATACCAGGTCTACATATTGGGAAACTGAGGCACAGATTAAGCCATTTGAGTATGGTCACACAGCAAGTCAGTGATTGGGAATAGAATCCAGCCCCTTCCCTTCACAACTAGACACTTCCTTGATGTTAAGCCTTTCTGTGGAACAACATAACATGATAGCACTCACAAACAGTTTCGTATTTTCAAGCAATACAAACTAAAGCAATATTTATGGCAAAATCTTGACCTGCAGGCATCCAAATGTAATCCATTTTTAAGTCTCCCCCTCCTCCCGAAACCTTCAATCTAATTAGACTCACATCAGTATATTATTACGGAATGTAATCATTCCTTTCTTCTAATAACATTCATGGATAATTTTATTTCTCATTTGCAGCCTCCTACTCCTGTGGTGTAATTAGTGTCTCTGGCACCTCGTGATGCTCAGAATGAGTTGCAGCTGCTAATTGCTAATTGAAAAATTAGAAACTCAGTTAGAAAAAGGATCTAATTAAAATGAAATTAGATAAAATCCTTCGAACTAGCTTCTCTCTTTTTGCCATTTTCCCGTTTTGCGATCTCAGAGCCATTAGCACTTGCCAATTGCATTTAAATATTAAACCCAAATACATTTTTATTTGATTTTTTTTTTTACAATAACCTTTTATTAGAAAAAGAGACCTATATTTATCAGGGATGCCATGACAGTCTGAGGACTCCTTTATTACAACAAATTCATCCCATCATCCAGGGCTGGCTCCAGGCACCAGCTCAGCAAGCATGTGCTTGGGGCGGCCAAGAGGAAGGGGTGGCAAGTCGGGCTCTTCGGCAGCAATTCAGCGGTGAGTCCCTTGGTCCCTCTCGGCAGGAAGGAGCTGCAGCCGAATTGCTGCCAAAGAAGAAAGCGGCGCTGTGGAGCTGCCGCCGATTGCGATCGCAGCTTTTTTTTTTCTCCCCGCTACTTGGAGTGACAAAAACCCTGGAGCCGGCCCTACCATCAACCTCACACTCCCTGAAATTGCCTTGTGGTGTCTCATACCAAGCAGCATGCTGCCCTGTCTATCTCTCCAGGCATTATATGCCCCTCCTCACTGTAGTGCCTGGCCCATATTATCAACTATGCGCTGAGCCACAAATTTTGTCCCTGATCCTACAAGGAGAACCATGTGAGCAAATCCCGGAACTTTCTGAAGACAGCTACGCACTGCACAGGTTCAGGACTCTTCCCATGGCGTTATCCTTCCATGTTCAAGACATTTTGTTTACAAGCTTGAAATGTCCTTTAAATTTAGGGTTTTCAAAATGCTCAACATTAGCCCTAGCTCAACTCCTACTGAAGCCAATGGGAGTTAACAATGATTTCAGCAGAAGCAGAGCTCGTATTCCTAGATTCCAAGGCCAGAACGGACCCTGATGGTCAGGCACTTAAGCTGGCGCAGAGATCTTTTGAAAATTCCATTCAAAGGGCAAAATTCAGCTCATGGCAGAGTGCCCACGTAAGACCTGAGAATTACTTCAGCACATGTCAAGTGGGACTTAAGTTATATATACGGCCACATGTGTGCCAATACACTGGGATAAAGTTCACCAAGGCAGCAAAAATGGGCTTCTTACCAGTTCTCTAAAACAGACTTTCCCACCCCTAATCCTGAATGTGGATGGAATTTTCTGCAGCCAGAACTTCCCAAAATAACAGCAATCTACAGCATGCTGATTAAACAGCATTGAACTGAACTGAACGGTTGTGCGCTTTTTTGTGCATGCTAAATTGAACTAAATTTTGCAAAGTCAACCAGAAAAGATTCCTATTTTCCCTTATGTCCTAGCACCTCATTTAGAAGTATGCAACAGCGTATAGCATCTGTGAGCATTAGCTAGTTTATATTTAAAATGAATGGTGAGGCAAGTGATTGTGAGCTGAGTGTATTGCTAATGATTAGCTTGTTACACCTTTGAATAGGGCACACAGATAATTTATGCAGAAAATGCTCATATTCGTCTTACAATGTCCTCTCTTCATCTCCCCCTTTCATTTGTTTCTTACACTTCCTCCATTCCCCACTTTCCAGTTGCCTTTGGGATTGTAAACTCACTGGGGACGGGGGCTCTCTTTTATTGTATGTCTGAATAGCAGCTAGCACCAGGAGCTCCCTTCTGGTTGAAGTCTATAGATGTCAATGGAATACAAATACATAATAATAGTTGCAATGGATGAAAGTCAACATTTTCAACAGAGCCAGTCAGTTCACTTGAGCTCCCTAAAGTCTAGGTGCTTAGCCGAGGCTTTCTGAACTATCCAGTTCCAGACCTTTTGTTCTGTACAACTGTGTTGGGCACCTTGGTTTAACACTCATGACAGCTTTATTGCTGCTGAATGTGCAAGGGAAATCCAGGCAGAATGTGCCTGCAATGCTGTTGAAAAATTCAGCTACAACCCTGGAGAAATGCTCCTGTGGTGCAACCAAGCTTTCAGGTGGCTCATGCTGCGGTGTTGCTGAGTACATAGCCTCATTCTGATGATTTCCCAGGAATGTTAACAAAGGAGAGTGAGGCCTGGTCTACACTAGGGTGGGGGGGTTGAACTAAGGTACGCGACTTCAGCTACGCGAATAGCATAGCTGAAGTCGAACTACCTTAGTTTGAACTTCTTACCTGTCCAGACGCCGCGGGATCGAAGTCCGCGGCTCCCCCGTCGACTCCGCCACCGCCGTTTGCGGTGGTGGAGTTCCGGAGTCGACGGGAGCACGTTCGGAGTTCGAACTATCGCATCTCGATTAGACGCGATAGTTCGAACTCCGAGAAGTCGAACGCTACGCGTCGACCCGGCAGGTAAGTATAGACCTACCCTGAGACAGCAGATGCAGTGGGGAGCCAGAAGTAAAAAGTTAAAGGGTTTTTTTGGGGGTGACGGGGGGGCAACATGAAGCCAAAGGAGAGTGGAAAGATACTCTGCTAATATTCACAGTCTGTTGCAGCTGATTCAATCAGTCCAAAAACTCACCTTACATGGCTACAGAACTAATTTTTTAAAAATAATAATCTAGACCAGAACAGGATTATGGAAGGCAAATCCCCTTATCCATGGGCTGGTAAACTCAGCGCAGATAGATGTTTTACCATTCTCATCTGGGAATGGTGCCTTTGCCACAATTAATGCACATACATGGTGTCTTCTCTGCCAATTCTCCTCTCCATCTGTCAGAATGGTGTGGTACTTGCTCACAAATAGAGACGGGCCTGCAGGGTAGCAAGGCTCTTTCACATGCTGTGGGTAGAAGTGGAAGGCATTTTTGGAGTGCTAAGCCAAGAGAAACTGGGAAATCTGATAAAAGAGAACAATTCTGTTTCCCTTCTCCCCCACACATCAAAATATTTCCTTGGTAACATTGTTGTGAACAATAACTTAACACTACGTAAGTTTGCTGGCTGGACACTTTTCAGACCCTGGGTGGGTCACATTCCTAATACAGGTTGTGTGTTTTATTTTACTTTATGATTTCTTCAGTGTGGTCATGAAAGTAAAACAATTAACAGTCATGAGACCAAATTCTTCACTGGTGTAAAAGGGCAAAGTTCATTGAAATCAAGGGAGCAGCATCCATTTACACCAGCAGGGGTATTTGCAGCGAAAATATCAAAATAGGACAAAAGGTGCAACTTAAACTCTTATCAGGTTGCCTCATTCCAGATTTGCAAGGCCTACCTTTAGGAATGATCAGATAATTCAACCTTCAGGTCCCCTCAACCCTTGGACATTGCCAGCAGGGGAGGTCAAAATGTCCATGCTGTGGGTGGCTTTTATTATGTGGACACTTTTTCACTGGCATTTGGATGGAGACCTACCAAACTCATATCACACAGATCACTGAACTCCCATCACATGACAGGGGCTTCCCAGTAGTGCCCTTCGTCTTTTTTCTCTCCTGGCTAGCTGGTGGCTTGAAGTTTCTGCTAATTGGACAAGTCTACTCTAGCATACACTGAGATACACTGATGATGTTTTCATCCTCTGGACAGGTGACTTAAACTCCTTTATAGATTTCCACCACAACTTCAACAACCATCACCCATCCATTAAATTCTCTCTGGACCACTCCCACACTAGCATCAACTTCCTGGACACTATGATCAGCTTCAACAATGCAACCCTATAGACAATTCTATACAAGAAACCCCACACCTGCCTTACAGATCTAGTGACCATCCCAAATACACCAAGAAATCTTTTATCTACAGCCAGACACTCAGATACCACAGAATGTGCCACAAGGAGAAAGTCCAGGATATACACCTTAACACATTCACAGTCACCTTCACCAGTGAAGGACGTTCCACCAGAGAAGTAGGTTACATCATGGAACAGGCCACCCACATATCCTGAGAGATTCTGCTTCAATACAAACATAAAATCCCATCTGACTGCACACCAGTAGCTGTCACCTACCACCCATGTTGGAACTCATTCAGGGTATCCTCAACCAATTACAACCCATACTTGATGGGGACCACACCTTGAAAGAAATCTTTCCTGAATTCCCTCATCTGGACTTCAAACAGCTGTCCAACCTCTGCAAGCTCATCAGTAGCAAGCCCCCTACAGACCAGGAGGCACCAACTCAAAGTGGCACCAGACCCTGCCAGAACAACAGATGCAAAAAACAGTAGACATAGCTCCCCTGCTACGATGATCAACACCATCCACAACACATCAGTCAAGATCCTTGGGTCCTATACATACCTATCACAATCTGTAGCTCACTTCATCCAGTGCACTGTAACCCAATAACAATGTGAGTGAAACCAGAAAATCACTACACTCTTGAAGGACTTCACATAGAAAAATGATAAATGACAAAAATACCATATCACCTGTGGGTGAACACTTTTCACAAAGCGATTACTCTATAGCTAACCTCTCAGTCCTCTTCCTCAAAGGAAACCTGCATAACACCTTCAAAAGATGAACCTGGAAGCCTAAATTAATAACTTTGCTAAACATTAAAAATCATGAACTAAACAGAAACACTGGATATATGGCTTATTACAACAACCTATAACCTACTAACCTTCTCCCATGCCTCCCATGACTGGGGAGGTTTTAAACAGGTCACTACACCTTGAACGATCCCTTGAAATATGTGTTATCTATTTATGCTAAACAATCTGTCCCACCTTGTATTTAGCTGTGATATTAAGTACATTTCCCAGACCTGAAGAACAGCTCTGTGTAGCTCAAAAGTTTGTCTCTCTCACCAACAGAAGTTAGTCCAATAAAAGATATTACCTCCCACATCTTGGTTCTGAAAATAAAGGAGGCAGTTTTCTGCAATTACATCTGGATTTCGATCATGTCCACATGTGGGCCACATTTTACAGCTGATGTTTATGTAATGTGTATTAATCTATCAGTGTAGGGTATCTTATGTGAAATTTGTGTTTTGACTGGTTAACATTGGCTTATATGTAAAACACGTATGTCCCACCTATAAATCATGAGAACTTCATTTGTAAAATGTCACATGTGAAATAAACTGGTAAAACACATGTGGGCATGTACCCTAAATCCACATATGTTCACTTGTTGTAGAGTAGTCTCTTCTATCCATACAGTAAAGTAAGATTTCAAGGCTGCAACATATTTGCTGTATATCTTATATTCCCATAGAGGTAATCACATGCTATATTTGATTGGTGCAAGCTATTATATACTGTACATTTTCTCTTGTAATAACCTTTCAAGTCTCAGAGCATGAATTTGCAATATTATACTAAATTGCATTGCCTGTGGCACATATGCATGAGTTCATAGTACAGGAATTTTTGTTTTTTAAACGTCCCCCTTGAGAACAGGAAAACAGTTGTTACACTGGCTGAAACTTAGAACAGCTTTGTGCACTTTTCCTCTTTCACTTGGTTGCTAAAATCAGGATCTACTGTGCTTAAACATCGCTCTCAGATTTTGCCCTGTTTAAGCAGCAGAGTACCTGCCCAAGGAATCCAGTCACCCAGCCTTGTCTAATCCCATAGGCCTTTCAAACTTCATACTAATCTAATTCAAAACTTTGTGCCACTCTAATTCACATACCTGGATCCCAGCCCAGAGGCCAGGGGACTAATTAGCTCCAATACCTCTTTGAGCAGCATAGCTAATGCTCTTTCTTTCTGTCTATACCATTTTTCCATTTTTATATAATGAACTTTCCCGTAAACTCTCCAGCTATTTCATTATTTTCCCATTTTCAGTTTTATTTTCTTGTTTCAATCAAGCAATTTCCCTGGCACAGTTCAAAATGACTTGAAGTAGCTTTCCTAACTCAGTTAATATACTCCGTGGAATGTTAGAGTTTACTTTCTCCAAAGTTAATCCCCACTGCGCTATGATAAGGTCACTACCCATTAAATATGCCAGCAGTCTAAGGCAATAATGTGATCCATCCCATAACTATTTTTGTTTTAAGTTCACTGGAATGATTAGTGATGGAGAAACTCTGTCTTAAGGATCATGAGCAGCATTTTAAAATATCACAGCAATACCTGCCAGACTGAAAGGACAAGACCCATGTGGCCTTGCCAAGACAGAAACAACAATGGCAGCTCCAGGATCTTTGTGGAGAGCTTATATCCTTGGATACTATTCTGGTCCTATGAAGTTCCTTCAGTCCGGCAGAGGATTTTATGAGCTGCCAGGTGAATGACAGGGAGTTCCTGTAAAAAATAAATAAATAAAATAAGACTGGGACTTTTGAAGGGATCCTGAGGAAGTCGGGCATCCAAGTTCAGTGGTATTTAAGTGCTTGGCTTCCTTAGGACCTAAATTTAATGGGATTGTGCAGCCTAATTCCCTTAGGATCCTTTCAAAATCCTTGTCTAAATAAATCAAAACACTCTCCCTCTTCAGCACAAGATAAACTGCAAAAGGTCAGGACTCTAGGCTTCCGACGGTGCTTGCCATAGGGTGAGTTTGAAGGGTGATTAGTCCAGGTGCTTCTCTAATTGTGAGGCCAGTGGGACAGATTCTCATCTGGTGACTCTCAAGTCAAGGGAGCTGTGCTGGTTTACAGCAGCTGAGGACATGCCCTAGTATTGATGCCGGCGGAAGTGGCATGGGGCTGGAGGAGTTCTGCAGGTTTGCACTAGGTTACGTTGAGGGTTAGATCTTGAGCAGGGGGTAGTGAATGTTAGCGCCACTGAAGTTAATGGAGCTGAGACTCTGGCCCAATGTCTCACTGCAAACTTGATAGATGATACTTTGCTAGCACTACTCAAGGTAATGAAAGTGTCTTGTCTACCTCATCACCCTGGGCCAGAATTCAAGGGAAAGACCCCCATTGACTTCAATAGGCTTTAACGGCAAAAGACCCTCATTGGCAGGACCCATCCAAGTGACGTGCTGCTCCTTGGAATGTGAGTCTTGGTGGGACTGATGATGCACTCCACTGCTGTGTAATTGACTCAGGATCCATACAGAGGCCTACAGTCTGATTCTCCACAGCCTTGCACCTTTTGTAGTCATTTATACCTATGCTAAGTGAGTGCAAATGTATAGGTCCAAGGCAGTGGTGAATCAGGCCTCTTCTCTCCATCTTCCTAGTGTGTCAGGGAGCAAGCGTGCATGGGAGATGACCTACTTAATCTCTATAGCCTTTCACCATTCACCGGGGCCTCCCACCCCTTTCAATCCAACTGCTCTGTCCTGGCTCCCCATCCAGTTGTCCTCCTGATCTGGTCCAAGTTATTTATTTGTTATCTACAGCTTCATATTTCCTAAAATGCTCAGATTCCAGATGAACTTTCTCTGCTCTGAATGCAAATTAACTCTTTGCTTTTTCTTTGTCATTGTTTCACCTTCTTTCAAATGTATAAAATAGGTCCCTCATTCAAAGTGCAGAGCTAAAAAAGGGAGAAGGGTAACATGAAAGGTAAGACATTGGTCTTCACTACCTAAGCATTACTTCTAGTTGCAGAACTGAAAACAACTGAGAAAGAAGGGGATCCAGTAACCTGAGTAGCAATTCATGGTTTAGCCATGACTTTTCATGCACAGTACCTATGCATATTTCAGATTGGCAGCTGCCTACAATCTAATTTTCTAGATAGACAGAGGGAAGAAAAGAAACATAAAGAGTTGTGGCAGCTGGATAGAGAGTATTGTGCAGGATTTACCTACATTTGCATAGACATCTAAACTAAGCAATCAGGAAACACAGAATTTTGCATCAAACAGTTTTCAGGCGAATAACATTCCATACTACCTGATTCCCAGCTTCTGAAGACAATAATACACCAGACTGGAATATCTGTTGACTCCTGTCAACTCCATTATTCATCTGTTCTGAGCATCCAGAACAAAAGAAAACAATCCAATCAATTACTGGAAGGAGGATGCACACTATGGGATTCCTCATTATCACTTACAAAAAATAATGCATCTATAGATACACGCACCATAGACTGTATGTATATGACACACACATCTATAGAATGTTGTTGTCACATTCAATTTGCAGTGCAATGGAACTCTGTAACGTTGAATGGCAGTAAAAAGGAAAGGGACAAGAAAAGGTGAAGAGATGTATATAATCATACTGAAAAAGACTTTTTTGGGGCCCTGAGGCTTCTCTGAGGGGATCAACAAATGGAACGTGATTGTGCATGTAGAGAGAATGGAATGAGATGGGAGAACATGATTAAAAAGGACAGCTCTTTTGTTAGAGGTTACTGATCTACTGGAAAAGAAAGGCGATTAGTTGGAAAAAGATGGCTGGGGGAGTTGGGTATATACACGCTTCTGTCCACCCCCCCTCCCCCCCAAAAAACCAATAGGCCTTTATTCAGTGTAATATTTAAACTGTTCTGACTGACTTTCATTGATCAGAACTGCATCTTTGACTTCTTGAATAAATAAATAATAAACATATCACTGTCCTCAGAAAATAATGTGGGCTACACCAATCACTAACACATTGTGAGAGCTTTGGACAGACAGACAGACATGCGCACACATTCTCTGAGTCTCAGCAAATTGTGTGTGTCTGTGTGACTGTCCTAAGTTCCCACAATGTGTGAATGAGTGGCGCAGTCCACATTATTTTCCAAGGACGGTAATTGATATAAAAACACATAGTCAGCCAGACTTGAACACACTCATGTACATACATGAGGCACGTACATATATAAACTCAGTGTATATAGTAAAGCTGTTTCCTTTTACTTTCCCCCAGAAAGATATGGCTGATTCTAGAGGTAGATACCCACCAACATAAACATTTTAAGCATTGTTCAAACTTGTCATATCTAAGCTACCAGTAGAAAGATTCATTATGCCCCCTGTACATACACATAGACACACACCAACTGTATATAATGAAAATGCCTTAATACTGAAATCCTGTGAGGATTTCTTCACTAGATAATAATGCACTGTAGGGAAGCCTGGGCTTGTGATACCTATGCCTTCATGTACATGCTTAATAACCCATTGTGTGAAGGCATTTTACCTTTCCTAGCTACTGTACCCTCACAGCCTGGCAGCATTGCTCTTCCTCAGCACTCCCGTGGCAGAGACGCCAGAAATGGTATTTGATTATACTCAGCAATGCAAGCCAGAGGCTGTACACCAACTTCAATAAGGACAGCAAATAGCAATGATCTCACTAAAACAGGGGAGCCAGGTGGAATTGGCAAAATGAGATTGCAGGCTTAATACAAAAAGACACAGCAGTGAAGTCAAATGGCCACAAAATAGGTACAAATTGCAAAACTAATAATAAAAATTCATGCTCAAACTGCCAGCAAGACATCAGCCCTCCAATGTTACCCCGGGAAAGTGAAATGAGCTGCAAAGGAGGTCAGTATGTACTATAGCAATAATCACTTATCCCGCGTCTCAGCTCAATTCTCTAGATGTAGAAACATTTTCCAAGTTCAGATGAGTTCTAAAATTTTGATTTTGCCCATATACCTCCACCAAGTGAAACTGAAGTAGTTATGATAGCACAGCAGGGCTGCACGCTCTTTGAATTTACAGTCCTGACATATTATTTGTTCCATTATAAAATACAGTACTGGAGCCCTTCAGTATCTTTGGAACCACTTAGGCTTTCTGCTGCGTAAACAGTTCAAAACCAAATCTAATATTTGTAAACTTCAGCGATGCTGTGCATTATGAACGATGGCAGAATTAATCCAGAAGAGCAACAGCAAACAAATAAAAGGATTTATTAAGAATTCAGGGGGAAAAAGAGCAATTTAAAGCACTTTCCCTAGGCATTCCAGGTTATGCTCTAGAATGCAATAACTGAATAGAAGAAAGATCATTTCTCATGTGTTTTATTTTTAAGCTAGGAAATGGAAGACCGAGTAATTTAAAAAGTTAACTTACAACACAACCTTGAAGCAAATTATCCTCACTAAGGTTCAACTAAGGTTCAAAAGAGTCTGACCCTGTACCCCTTACTTAAATGTGTAGTCCTTACTCATATGACTATGCTGCTGTGCTGTGTCGTCTGACCCCCCATAGTCATTGCTGTAGGTTCCAGAAAAGGTTGTGCATTTCAAAACAACAAAATTCTCTCTTAGAAATCATTGGGCCAGGTCAAGTCAACGCTGATTTACACCAGCTCAGAATCTGGCCCACAGTTCATCGTTCCCAGCTTGCCTGTCAGCAAAAGTCTGCAGAGCTCTGCTCACCTTACTGAAAAGTTTGACCGGACAGTCTTCAGTCACGGCCACTTTGGGCATGAATAGCTCTGTGGTGGCTTAATCGACTGTAGGATTTGCATTTGGGGGTTAATACACAATACCACTGGGAAGAATACTTTTGTTGGCAGCTGATGAAATGTAAACCATAAAAGATTCAGAGGTGCAATTTGCAAAGGGGGCAGTGGTTTGAGAGAGGTGCTGGGAAGCAGGATTCTAAATTCTAATCCCATGTCTCTTGCTGTGGGATCCTGAGAAAGACATTTATACCTTAGTTGAAGTCAGTGGATATAGAGAGTCCACCCATGTGGATCGGATGCACTTAAATCCTCTGTGCCTCATTTTCCCCATCTTTAAAACAGATAAAATAAAAGTGCATGGAGAGGTGCAAAACATCACTGCAAATGCAGGCAGTTAGCCAGTGCTTACTCTAAATGAGGGGTAGGCAGCCTGTTGCACGTGTGCTGATTTTCAGTGGCACTCACACTGCCCGGGTCCTGGCCACCGGTCCGGCTCTGCATTTTAATTTAATTTTAAATGAAGCTTCTTAAACATTTTTAAAACCTTATTTACTTTACATACAACAATAGTTTAGTTATATACTATAGACTTATAGAAAGAGACCTTCTAAAAACGTTAAAATGCATTACTGGCACGCAAAACCTTAAATCAGAGCGAATAAATGAAGACTCGGCACACCACTTCTGAAAGGTTGCCGACTCTTGCTCTAAATTATCCTATCCCCTTTTACTCCTTTCTAAAAAGCTTCCTTCCTTTTTCCTTCCCTCAACCCCAATAGATCTCAGAATGGGCTGGTGAAGATGTACCTGTAGTCAGCTGTGCAGCTGTTGTGCTCTGTCTGGATGAACCTAGAATATTTGGAAGCATGAGAGGTAAATTCTGCTACCTGAGCATACGTGGACTTTTCAGTGGTGGAGTACATGCATTCTGCCTGCACAAGTTTCCCTCTAGCAGACAGCAATGGGCAAGTAATAAAAACAGGACATTGCTGGCAAGGGGACTGAGTGCAATCATGCAGGAGTTTGGGGTTTGTTTGTTTTTTAAAGCTATGTGGAACAGATTGTACTGGCGATGTATTATTCTTTTGACTATTAAGCTCCGCCAAAATGACAATACGAGAGTAAATGTACCAGCAAATGGTTATCTCAACAATTCTGCCACAAGGTGACATTTTCACAAGAGCAAAATTTTCAATAAAATATGACCTTTTCATGTTATGATGACCCAAGTCACATTATTAAGATTCACTTATAAACAAAACACAAAAAGTTCTGTGCAGAGCCAATTCTGAAAGTTGCCAGAAAAATCTAATTTATAGATTTGATGGAGACCTCCTGTAAAGCGAAGCCATAATCGGGAAAGCGCGGGCTCTCCAGAACCCTAACAAAAAAGAATTAAAATTGATTTTCAATGTTTTGTCTTCTTCACGAGTGCCAAGTCCCTTTAGCAGCATTTTTGTCTCTGGAAGACATTACTTATCTGAATAGGTCAGGATCAGCAATTCTTCAAATAAATAATTTATATAAATAACTAATAAAATAATAGAGCATTCCATGGGATACAATCAGCTTACAGCATCTGTTTCTTTGTGTGTTAGTCTAGCTGAAAAACGATACAGAGGATAATGACCTTATTGATGAAATATGCTCCAAATGGACATAGTTCATTTGTTTTTTTTATTTTAATAAGTACAGCTACCTTAGGAGGATGGGCACCTTTTATTCATACTTATAAAGTACCCAAATATTATTTACCAACCATGATATATCTGAAATATCATAACATGAATAACTGGGGTGCAACTAGAGTAAGTGTTTTTAGGCAAATTACCCTGTACAGAGAGTAAGGAAGGTCCTGCTAAGGCACTGGACTGGGAGTCATGAGGTCTGGGGTTTAAATCCCAACTCTGCATAGACTCCCTGTGTGATCTTGAGTGAGTCCATTAAAGTCTCTGAGCATCAGTTCTCAGTCTGTAAAACAGGGCTGATACTACTCTCTTTCTCTCACTCTTTATCCTTCTTCTAGTCTGTTGGTCTATTTGGCTAGTTTATAAGCCTGTAATCTCTTTGGGTCAGGGCCTGCCTCTTGCTGTTTACGTATAGCTCCTAGCACAATGGAGCTCTGATCTTGGTTGGGGTTTCTGGACACTAGTGTATTACAAATAAATATAATAAAATAATATGCATATTGTGCTTGAGGAAAAGGATTTTGCTTTACAGAAATACTACTTGATCTCTAAGGCCATTCACCTTCCTGTCTTATGCTCGTAAGGCAGCATTGTGAGTATTTATCTGCTGTCTTCCTTCCTGGTAATTAACGTGACACTTTGCCTTTCTATAGAGCCATGAATGAACTCAAGGCACTTTAAAAATATGAGGCTTGGTCCTCATCTAGGATCTAAATTGGAGTAGTTCCATTGACTTTCCTTGAGCGATGAAAGTTTTCACCAGTTTAGGATCTGGCCCCTCCCTTCTAATAAACTTAATTAAGAAAAGGATTGCAGAATCTCATAGAAATACCAACAAGGCCACAATGATGGTGCAATGTTACTATGTTTTCAAGTAGACCTATTGTCTCTAACCCTAATCCGACATGGCAATACCGATTTGAGCACTACTCCCCTCATTGGGGAGGAGTACAGAAATCAGTTTAAAGAGCCCTTTATATCGATATAAAGGGCTTTGTTGTGTGGATGGGTGCAGGGTTAAATCGGTTTAACGCTGCTAAATTCGGTTTAAACGCGTAGTGTAGACCAGGCCTGAATGAAAAATGATCAATAAGCAAGTCATGAGAGAAAGAAATGCAAGTCTATATTAAATGGGGTAAAGATAGAAAAGCTTTTCTATAGCATTAATTTGTCAAATTAGTTGTAAGCCAAGTTTTTCCTTTTGCAAAACATCTTGAGAGGTTTTCTGTCCTTGTTAGTCAATATTTATTGGAGGAACAGACAAAAAGGTCCTGGGAGAGTTGGACCCTCTAATGAAACAGTCACTGCAACATCTACGCTGGTCAAAGCAAACTTTCCTCCATGAGGAAATGAGGCCATTTCCTGACAATTTCCAAATGTTCATAGATTTTAAGGTCAGAAGGGAGCATCGTGATCTAGTCTGACCTGCACATTGCAGGCCACAGCACCTCACCCCCTCCTGAAATAGACCCCTAACGTCTGGCTGAGTTACTGAAGTCCTCAAATCATGGTTTAAAGACTTCAAGTTACAGAAAATTCATCATTTACATTAGTTCAAACCTTCAAGTAACCCATGTTGCAGAGGAAGGTGAAAAACCCAGAGGGTCTCTGTCAATCTGACGCGGGGGGGAAATTCCTTCCTGATCCCAAATATGGCAATGAGTTAGACCTTGAGCAGGTGGGCAAGACCCGCCAGGCAGATACCATATAGTGTGCCGTCTCCAGCAGTTGGGGATTTTTGCTTCTTGCAGTCACCAATGGGCCTCATGTTGTACATAACTAGACCCTTAAAAAGACAAAGAGTTATTGATTTTCAGGACTGCTGCAGAAGCAGTTTCATTGAGCAAAGAGTTACATATTCACAGAGGTGCAACGTGCATTATTAAAAGTCTCATCCTGAGCTTCATACATGGATACATAGGGCAGACTGTGAAAGGGGACTCAACCTGGCATCCGCTTGTGAAGGCACTTTCTTGAGCATGGTCACCTGTGAATGAAAGCAATAGAATTTATACACTCAATTATACTCAAATTCCAGATTTCTCTCCTTGACAGTTCACGTCACCTCTCTGTACCTCAGTTTGCCCTTAAGTGAACCGGATACTCCCTTTTTAGAACTCCTTTCACCTGCGGAGCTATATGTGCTTGACAAATATTAGCTAATTTAGTATCTCAGTGCACCCATAAGGTAGACAGGATATACAGGAGTCATTTCATCCACCACTGAAATGCAGCCATATCCAGGGCAGAACATAGCAGCTATTTAAGAGTGCACAGCAATTCTATGTTATTAAAAGTCAGGAAGCAAGGAAGAAACCATGTCCAACTGAAATACAGAGCGAATTAAAATAAGCAGAATGCAATTACCCATGCTGGAATTTGTCCAAGATATGGTGCGTATACTTCTGCCATAGCACAGTCAGTATTTGCATTCAAATTAAGCCTTTCTTTCTAGGGTAACACTATTTTGGGGACTGCTCCTCATTTAGTTATAATGAAACCCACTAATTGTTTTTCTCAAACTACATGTGATCCCACAATTAAAATCATTGTACAGATTTATTTGTTGTCTACTATTAGAGACACAAAAGTGCACTGCTGGTATTTGGGAAGCTTTCGTGGCATTTCTTACCATGGACCCGATTCGGCTTTGTCTTATACTTCCCTAGGAGTACCTGTCTGCAAAAGTGCTATGTTATGAGAGTACATGGTGCAGAATCAACCCTTAGGTAAAGTTTGCAATTCAAAGGTTAGAAATATTGTTCAAAACACATCCCATAAATGTAGATTCCGGGCTGGCTTCCAGCTTTAACCTAAAGATATGAATTCATTCTCATTTTTCTTGGGCTAACCCAAGCCCTGTTGTTTTAATAAACATTGAAGATATGCTGCTGTGTCTTTGGGCAGTTCTTTTTATTCACAGTCAGCTCTGTGCAAACAACTCAAGTGTGACTTGAATATTGCACCATACAAGAGAGAAAGAATAGAGATGTTGGAAGCGGTAGTAGATGGCTCATGTTGCCCAAAATCCACTGTCCACTCTGATGTTTTAATTCTGGGGATGGTTTCCTCTTACTAGTTTGTGGTGTATGTGAATATCAATGCCTGGTTGCAAAAACTGGGGAGGGATCAACAATCGAGACTACATCAGAGCACCTACAACATGCACTCCATTTACCGGATTATTCTTTGTGTAAAAAATCACAGTACAAAGTCCAGAAGCCCTAAAGGCACAAACTAGTATTTATATGTATTATATCGCCAATAGTTAGTCGGTGTTGACTAGTTGCGATTGGATAAATAAGTCACATGATAGTTTCTGATCCCCCCCCCATGTGGATGAGTGTACAAATAATTGGGCACGTGAATTTCAACTTTGGTTTCTGAGAATACTTGTGCATGAGACTTAAATTTGCATTCTGGAAACATCTGCTCAAATAAAAACTGATCACAATAATTTTTTTTCAGGAAACAAGTGCAAAAGGGTATAAGCAAGGCCAAAGTGATTTCATTTACACAGACAGACAGATTATTTGCAGAAAGGTTTTTGCAATATTCCCCAGCTGTACTACATATGGGCCAGATTCTCTCACCTTTCCTCACGTAGAATAGTTCCTTGCTTCTCAGGTAGCTCCACTGAAACCAAGGGTAAGATTTTACTGAATGTCAATAAGTAGCAAAATCTGGCCCCTTGGACTTCATCCAAAACCTACTGAAGTCCGTGCAAGCCCACCCTTTGGGAGTTGTGCATATTTAACCACTAAGTTATCTTTATTTAAACATTACCAATAGCAGCCTTCTGGAAGCTGCAGCCTGGATTGTCTAATCTGCCCCTTGCAGTTGAGAGCCCTGCATTCCAAAATGAAGGATGACCTTTGATCTCTGCAGCAAAACTCCTACATCCTTACACAGTAATGGCAGCTGATCCACATATTGGGTATCTGCCTCCTGATTAGCTCCTTAACTAAAAACTTGATTTATCTAAAGCACAGTGAGAAAGATCATGGATGTTTACATGAGGAACAACATTTGCAGAATTCACCTTCAGTCAATCCAGCATGAGAACAAAATCCACATCATACTGAGCAACGATGGATGAGGACAGATGACTCTGTTGGGTTCCTCATGTGCTTCATTCGAACATGGGCATCTGTGGGCGCTGAGCAGAGACAACAGCAGAGTGTGAACATTGGAGAGAGTAAAGTGTTCTGTGATTAAACCAAAGTCTTAAATTATTTGCCTAAACTAAGAATAATAGAAACAGACTAAGAAATGACCTAAGCAAACATAGGGTCGGATCCTGGTGTAAATCAGTGGCGTTTCAAAGACTTCAGGGGATCTGTGCCAATTTATTCATCAGCTGAGGATCTGTCCCACTGCATTTATCCCAAACCCCTTGCAATGCTTTCTACAAAGTGTTTGCTATGGATGCAAGTTGCAATAGTGGTTGTAAAGTATTTGTCTTGCCTCCTCACTGGTCTGAAAGCTGAGTATTTGTTTGGGACAGCAGGATGCAGGCAGAATCAAGAATCTTTATATTTTTTTAAATAGTGCCACATAATGTGTTCTGTGAATGATGATGCTCATGCTCATTAACTAGTACCACTGATAGGTCCAGAATTATTCAATGCCTCCTTAGCAAGCAAGTAGGTGGACATCTCTGCCTTGGTGACAAGGGCAAGGACCTTGCTGGGTCTTTGTTGTGTTGCTACCATCCTGGTTGATAATTTCTCTCTTCATATCACTAAAGATGTTATTTATTTATTCTAACTTTTCTACTGAGAGTGCCTACAATGACTCATTATGCACAGTCTAAAGCCAAATGGCTCCTTGGATTAGACTTTGTATTTTCCAACACAAGCAGGAATCAATACACTCATTGAATTCCAACATTTCTCTTTCCTCCCCCTCCCCGCCCCCATACACCTCCTGTTTGGTCCTCCAGTATTGGGCATCTGAAATCAGTGTGGGCATTTAGATCAGTGAACTTCGCTACCTTTTGATGTCTCACTGGATAATTTATAGGGATTGGCAAATCCAGTTGGTATAAAATGAGAACTCTAAATTCAGACCCTAAACCTTTGCCTGAAACTGAAACCCAGCTTATCTAAAGGTTAGAAAAAATGCAGTAAACTTTTCTTTTCACCATTTTTAAAATTATTTTAGAAGCATCTTGCATAACAAACTCTACTAGCGATCATCAGCAGACTTTGAATTCAGCCCCTCCATAACTGCAGCACAGGCCTCTAGTATTTGAGCTAAAGGAATAACTCCATAACCTGGCCACAGAAACAAGTTATCATCCTCTAATCAGTAGAGGGGGACACAACACACTTTACAAGCAATGTTACACTTTTACATGCCAAAACTCTGACTAGAATTAGAGAGACCAAAATATCATGAGGAACACAGTTCTTAAGCGATTTCTGTCCCAAACAGAGGCATGAAACTCAGGACGTATTTTGAGAGAAGCCCTCTTCTGGTATGGAGTCCTGTCTAATTTTGCAAGTTGGAGATTTATAACTGAAGATTCTATATGCAGTTTAGATAGATACATAGATAGATAGTGGCTTCATTCAAGAACCTCCAAAATTAGAAATGAACTTTATGTCATGAAAAATATTAATTACTGGGCATGATCTTTTTCTGAATTACATCAGTGTCAATCGAAAGTAACTCCCCTGGAATCAATGAAGTGATACTAGTTTAAAACAATTGAAAGTGAAAGGGTCCTTATAGAAAAGACCTCTACAGTTTAGCAGGGATGAATTCAATAGGGGGCTATCGAAAATGCTCTAAAGAAATGTAACCCTTCTATACAATATTCAGTCCTTCCACTAGCATGTATCTAATGTAGTCTATCGAATATTGTGTCCCTGATATAGAATTCTACTGGTTGGTTTAAAAACTCGATAGAAAAGTGATCATTCTCTGTTACATTCATAGATGTAAAAGTCAGACAGGACCATTATGATCATCTAGTTTGACCTCCTGCATAACAAAGGCCAGAGCATTTCACTCAGTGATTTTATAGGCCTTTTCCATGAGCAGTAAACCAAGCCAATTATTTTGTTTATTAGCTGCATTATCCATTGCTATTGTGCTGCTGTTTACTAGGATGCTGTAGTGCATGTAAATCTAACTGCAGACAGGGGACTGAGGGGCCTGTAAGAACCTGGTGCAGACTGGCTTTCCAACCACTTCGCCCGCTGAACACTCATTTGCCCTTTTCAGAGTTACAGATTAGCAATTTTATTCCTATTGACAGCTCTTGTATGCCTCATGGATGTAACATGTTCATTCTCCAAGGAGGAAATTGATCTCAATTGACTGGCCAGGAAGAATTTACATTCCTGGGGAAATAAAAAAAACCCAAACCACAGCCACTTGACTTTCCTTCCCACGGAAGGGAAAGATAATGAACAGGCATATGTCAGGACAGAGAATGAGGAAGTGGAGGAGAGGCAAAAAGAGTGACCGATTTAAAGGAAAAAGGAGGGGAAAGAGCCCAAGGCCCTTTCTTCTTGCTAGTCTAGTGTTTTTACGAGGTCACTGGAAGGGACACTTTTTTCTGCTCAGATGGTGTCTGTAATAGATTGTATATATTGATTTGTGTGAGTGAAGCACTGAATGATAAACTTAGAAAAAACCCCACAATGCATGAAATCAGTAGAAGCTTGGGCTATGAATTCCACACTCCGTATTAGCTGCAGAACGGTAAGCAGCATTGTGATATACTCTCCACTACTTTCTAATAAATATACAATAAGGAGTCATGACAGCCTAGCAATGGCCACATGTTAGAGTTTCTCCTGCAATTTCTTCTCATGGACCAATGTGATTTATTTTTATGTGCTGTTATTTTTTGCTGCAGACTCCTAAGTTTGACGGAGTGGAGTTGCCCCTGATTTACTCCTGTGGAAGTGAGAGGAGAATCAGGCCCAGGGTACTTTCCGGTTGCCATAATTTAATACTACATAACATGTCAGATTTCATGGCACAGTAGCTGGGAAGACAGCCAAGTTGGCCCATCAGCACCTGCCTCTTCGTGGTGTGGAAAGTGGTCATCAAGTTGCATGGATGGTTTCAGCTTCAAAGCTACTGAGCATCAGGATTTTTCAGCTTCCCACATTTCCATCTCTAGCGGGCAGCTGAACCAAAGAGTGAAAGAATGAGCATGTCCCTGAGTCAGCAAAAGGAAGTGTCAGACCGATTCTGTGTCATTGCAGAGTAGTAACTAATTCAACTAGACAAATACATATACTCTGGAGATGCTGCGCAGACATAATAGACTTTATTGCTGGCTACAAAGACGCTGAGGGAGAGAGACACACACGCACTTCTCAAGGCCCATAAATGTTAGTGCAGGTCAGCAGAGGGAATTTGAGGTGGCGGGGAGTAAAACCATCCCCAAACCTGTCAGCTGGCCCCTATCTCTGGAGGACAGAGTCTCCTTTCACCTATGCACAATTTCCCCCAGTTTGTCAGTTGAGTCAGAGCGCCGGCTGATGTACATCAGCAGAGCTCCGTCTTGTTCCTCTGCTTGAGGCAGCGGCGTCCAGGACCCCATCTTGCCCATAGGTTGGATCCCAGGGACTATCCTTGGCACAAGAAAATTCAAGCCCTGATGTTCAGAGGTTCTGAACATCCATTGCTGCACTGCTTCCAATGACAGTTTCGGGTGCTCCGCAGTTCTAAACATCGGTCCCAAAATCCCCTGGCCACTTCCATGACCTGCGTGCAGCAACTGCTAATTAAGGGCCAGTCATGATGGTGATATAACGATAGGGGCACCAAAGCTGGTATAGAAAGAGCCCTGTACAGGAGGACTGCTGTACAAAAGATGTTCTGATCTAACCTTATATCTGTGCATGTATACTGCCCTCATTCATTATAGATAATCTTCTACAGTTTGAAACACTTGCCACATTTGTTTTGATTTGGAGTGACATTTTTATCTGTTCCCAGCAAACTCCACCAGAATAGAGGAAAATAAAAGTGGAAAGCAAAAAGAAATCCCCACAGCATAAATGCAAACCATAAACGCTCAGTGCCTGCTGTGTGGAGTGGCAGTTTTAGCTGCAATCCCCCCTGCAGATAGGATGCACAAAAATCCCTCCCCATAAGTCATTTCCCATAACTCCTCATGCATGCTGTGTCAGCTTGAATGGTCATAGTAATTATATGTAGGTGATATCTCATCAGGGGATGGAGGGTAGAATGTACAGATGGAAATACCAAAGGAAGTGATGTAAAAAGATAATGGTGTCGCCTCATTGTTAAATCCGGCCAACTCAGTCCGGTTCCGTTGGTACATTAGGAAAATATCATGGGCGATATTTTCAGAAGAGCTCAGCATGTTGCGTGGTGAGACCTTTTGAAAATCTGGCCCTAAGTATCAAATAGGAGTTGCTGGGTGCTGACCATCTTGTCCCTATTAAGTTCCTAAATGGGAGCTGAGCTCTTTTGAAACTCCATCCTCAGCTGTGTCTGCTGAGCACTTGGAAATCTAGCCCAGAGCTCACTTGAATAGTTGACACCTGATTGTCAGAGCTATAGAGCAACCACAACTCCCCTGGACTTTAATGGATTCTGCTGCTCTGAAAATCAGGTCAACGTTCAGAAATTCTGAAAATCAGGTCAATGGTCATTTTGACCTGTTGGGTTTTAAGTGGATGTTTTGTGCCTAAAGCAACACATGGGCACTTTTATACATTGAATAAATAAATAATGAATATACACACAGGCATGCCAGTATAACACACAACACATTGCAAGCTTGATATTCAAGAAAAAAAATTAAAATATCACATGATAAAGACTGCAAAAGACCCCTGTAGGAAAAGCCTCTTTGTCTAATGACCTTTCTGGTTCTATGATAGCAAATACAATAGCCAAACCTCATAAATCATAGTGCAGGAAAATATCCAGAGGGCAGGCTTTGACACTGTTTGCATATTCAAATGTCACCCCACTCATAAAAGAAAGACAAAATGTTTTTTTTCTCTCAAAAATGTCAGCACGAGCTGGATTAGAAAAGATAATTCAGAAGTACTTCCACAGAATAATTACCACTGTCACCTACCTGCAATGTAGTTAATGAATGGGAAGAGGGGTTTTTTATTAGAAAAAAATTATGATTATTAGAGTAATTAATCAGCTGCTTGATGACAGCTTCCCTGAGAAAATAATCTCCAAAGGCCAAGTAGTTACAGCAGGGCATTTTGTTGATAAAGCACCAGAAGTGCAAAACCATATTCTCTTACTATTCGATATAAAAGTGCTTATGTGGTGGAATTACATTATGTTTTAAGTATCTGCGGATCTGTTGCACAGTGTGAGTTAAAAGATTCATAATCCCATTGGCTAAATGAAGGGAAGCTTCATAATCTTCTGCCCTCCTAAAAAATAAATCTCTTCCTTTATCTCATCCTTTCTCTGTCTTGTGTATTGAGGTCATAGTTCAGGAAAGCAATTAAGCACATGCCTAAATCCATCTCTATTCAGGAAAGCACCTGAGCACATGCTTAGCTTTTCCCCATTGACTTCAATACTTACGCACATGCTTAAGTGATTTTCAGAATAAAGATGGTTGGAGCCTTACATGGTAAACTCTTCTTGGCATGGTCTGTTGCTTATGATGTAAATATACAAGTGACTAGCACAATGGGGTCTTGGTTGGGATTCTAGGGTCTACTGTAGTACAAAATCATAGGTTCATGCCAGAAGCAACCCTGGTCAGTTGTTTCAATCCTGTCCTATCTCCACTCTCCGGGCTTGTCTATACTGCCCTGCAGTTTGGACTATGGGGATGTGAATAACGGTACAAACTAAAAGATTCCTAGTTAGCACTAATGTAATCCTCTTCAAAGTCTACTTTAGGTAAGTGAACGTCACCGAGAGCATATGAATGTTGAATTCAAAATTTACAAAGAAAACAGATTCATCTGGATTTAGTTTATTTTGTTTTCTGGTTCTGAGGAACTTTACTTTGTAAGATCTCTCCATCTTTAGCCTAAGGCCTGTTTCTGATCTCACTTGCAACCCTGGAAGTCTAGAGTGCCTCCACTTCAGGCAATGGAGTCTTTCTGGCATTAAGATGGGGGTAAATGAGATCAGAATCAGGTCCTTGATAGAAAACACTGAAGATCATACCACTGTAACATGGTGACACCTTGTGGGGGAAGCTCATAAAATATGTAGTCACCATTTCTCATTTGATATCAGCTCAGTTCCAATCTGTGGAAGCTGTCAAAGTATCAGAGGTGATGGAAAATTGTAAGTTGTTATTTTATTGGAAATAGATTTGGGGGCAGGGGAGATCTTTCAGAATTTCCAGTGAGAAAAAAATCCAGTGGAAAATATAAGAAAAATATTGAGTTTTCTCTTGAAAAACTGGAAAATTTATACAAAACTGATTTTTTCCATAAAAATGCAGTTTGTTCAAAAAGCCATAGTTCAACAAAAAAAACCCAAAAGTTTCTACAATTTTTTTGCCCAGCTTTACAAATTATTCATTTCTGATAGAACTTTTCATTGGGATTTTGATTTAAAATGGTACAGTTAAACAAGAAACCATCCAAGCAGGATTCAGTCATAGTCATGACCAAGTACTGGCTGGATCAGTGTTTGGTATTTCCCAGAATATTATTCCTCCTCCCACTTCTTAACTAATTTGTGCTGTTTAAATTAATATTACAACATTCATTTGATAAGATATTAATGTATATTATGATAATAATTAATGTGATCAATTACTATTCACTCAGATTAAGTGAGTGTCAGGAAACTTTCTAGAGATCCCAAACAAGCATCTATTCTTGAGTGTCTGTATAGTCAAAGAAAGTTTAATCCGTAGCCCATTTGAAGTCAATGAGAATCTCTCCATTGACTTCAATGGGGTTTTGATTAAGCCCAGTAAGTGAGCACAGTCCTGCACTATGGACCTTGGCCCCACATTGATTTCTCTAGTTCTGAGTGCACAACAAATCAAGATCATGCTCTCAACCCTCTTTTTTGTTTTTACCTTTAAGAAACAGAAAAATGTGGTTGCCTGATGCGTTCTATAGAATATGGTAATTATTCCATAAGCTATTATTTCAATTAATTGTTCTCTTTATCAAGGAGACCAGTACACCCAACCATGCCAGAGTGGTAAAGATCACAAAGCATTGCCCTCAGTTCCCTGATTTTTTTTACTTTTAATGGATTAGGTTTGCAAAATCCTCTTTACTGCAACAAAGGCACAAAAACCATGATGCAGAAGTAACTTCAGGAGAGCCAGCAGCTCTGGGATTTTAATTTTATTTTGGATACCATCAATGTTGATTGTTAAAGGGTAATAAAATGCCCCTTCCATTCTTGCGGAGAAAGAGGGGAACATTCATCCTGACTTTCACAGCTGGGACTTGAAGAATATTTAGGAGGCACTAGTAGGATCATCACATTCAAGAAATGCACCAGTCTTTAAAGTGATGTCAAGTCATTTCAGCCTCTTAATGCCATTAGAAAAGCCTCATTTTGGGAGCTCAGTAGAAGAGGATCCCCTGAGGTGCTGTCTCTAAGAAAGGCACTTTCTAGAAGAGAGAATCCCCAGAGTCTTTATATTGCTTCTCCAAGCAGAAGCTAGGTCCCAAAGGTACATGCCAGAGGATTTTTTTCCCCTTAGGAGAGGGTAGGAACAGATTGGACACTATGAGCTGGGAACAGAAAATAAATCTTTCAGGAGGATTATTTTGTATTTGGAAATTTTACATCAGAATCTGAATTAAATGTGTCTGAAGTAATGGAACTTATATCTGGCAGTATTTTGTGTGCACATGGGGTTTTTTTTTTTTGCATTATTGGTGACACTTACCCTCTCTCCCCGATTTCCCCGCCCTCCATAGCATTTCTGCATGGAATGGTCTTAATCTTGAGACTGATTAATTTATCTCAATGTCACACCCTCCCCATGAAGATGAGCAGTCTCTGTCAAGATATCCAATGCTAATTCACTCCATCCATTGGCTTCCCTGTCTCCCAACCCATGTGGCTCATTTGGTACTGAACTATAGTACCTTCCCTTGGTGTCTTGCATAGTCAGAGGGACCTATGAGCCTCCATCAAGAGTTCAATCACTGAACTCAATGCAAAATGGTGATCTGCTTGGGTAGATAATAGAGTCCTTAGAGCTTTTAAAGTGTGATGCATAGAAATCATTGCTAAAGACACCACAGGAGGTATATTATGCTCTCACCAGATTAAATTTACTCCAGTTCAGAGGCCAGCACAAAGCCATTTAAATCCTCCTTGCCCCATAGCAACATCCCGCTGCCCCAGCTCAAAACCACCAATCTCTTTCTGTCCAGATGGAGTATAACATTTCACTAAGGACTTAAATGGGGCCAGGCCTTTGGTTGGCCCTCTGCACACAGGTAAATTTCATTCCATAAGGGAAACATTAGGCATCTGAGTAACTTTTGATAAGCATCTTCCATGTATCTATTTGCCATCAGTCTGATGCAGAAAAGCACCATTAAAAAAAAAAGTGGGTGAACAGCCTCCATGACTCCTGTTAAGTATGATAAATTCATTGTACTGCTCTGCTGGGACCATGTACATTTCTACTGACTAAAACAAGTGTGTGTTCACAGAAGACTAACTATTGCAGAGGGTAATGCATGAACGGAATGCCAAAGGCAACAGCTGAGAGATGTATTATTTACATATTTATTAGAAATTCAGTATTGCTTGTGAGAACAAGTCACTTCTGACTTTAATTCCAATAAGTAAACAACCCAATGGGCAAATAAGGGAAGAAGGAAACACACTAAAGCAGTTTACACAAGATAATACAGTAAAGCAACAACATTCTTAACATGAAACCAAGGCAGGAAAAAAATCCATCCTGACCCCCCTTGTTTGGTTAAACACCCAATAAATAAATAATAATAACTACAAATTAATTTAATTATATGCACTATCAGTTGCCTCCCAGACCAACAGAATGCCAATTAATCCTTGTTTATTTGTAATACTTTGTGGTTTTGTCTAAATTGCCCTCTGGTAATGAACAGCACTTCTGCATAATCTGAACTATTGTTGTCATTCTTTTCATCTTTTTTCCTCTTGATATAGGTTTAGGCAGAAAAAAATCCCTCTGCAATTAGTGAGTTGGCACTAGAACTTAGAGACATGTCTGAGTTTTCAGGAGCTTCAGACGAACCTTCTGCAGGATTCTCCTCTCATTTAAGTGTCTTTTACTCAAGAACAAACCCACTGGTTTAGTGAGGAATTATGTTCTTGTGATTAAAATTCTGCAGTGAGGCTGACTCATTCTGGGGTCAGTTCCCACCTCTGCCACAGACTCCTTAGACATGTCACATAGGGTATAATTGTCAGAAGCACCTAAGTGATCTAGGAGCCTATGGGGGAGATTTTCAAAGACACAAATGACAGTGAGGTGCCTAATACATATTCATTTTCAATGAGACTTATACAAATCAGTGCCTATTTGAAAAATGGGTTTTAAGTCACCTAGAAGCTTTTGAAAATTTTGCCCTTTTTCAACAAAATGGAAATTTTCACAATTATTTTTTAAAGACATCTGTTTTCACAGAATTTTTGTGGGGGGGGGACACTTCCTGACCAGCTGCATTGATACATATTAATATAACCATCTATTCATGAAACACAGTGCAAATATTCAAATCTCTCACACAGAAAGAACATTTGATACTAACAGTGATTCGAGACATACCAAAAGGATGTCCAAGCTTCAAGGTCCCTTTTCAAATACTTTATTTACCTTCTGAAATACTTCCAGGTTGCTAGGGAGTATGAAATGATAAGGAAGAAGAAAAAAGATCTTGTAAAGGTAATAGCAAACGTAAAAATGCTTGAAACTATTAACAACACTAAAGACCGTTATTTAAATTCAACAAATGTCATTTTGAAAAGAAGCTTTTGAAAACGGCCCTTTTCTGTATATTTTCTTAAGAAAACTCATTTGTAATTGTCAAGTAAAGAACACCTAGGGCTGTTCCCCCCACTAAATGTCAAGCTTCATAGACTAATAATGCCCCTGCAGTGCTCCAAAGTAGAAGGCATAAGGGAATAATAGTATGGAACTCTCAGCAGTAGGCAAACACACCACACTGTACCTTCAACCAGACTGCAGAGAGTGGATGCTTTACAATTGAGAAAACGAAAGTTTTCTGACAAAAATTCCCATGCTTTTCTCTTGGTGCTTTGATCAGAGTCATTGAAGCTAATTTAAAGGAGGCAATACAGTGTCAGTGCCTGGATCCATTTGGTTCAGGCCCACAACCTTTTGGATTGTGGAAAAAAAATTATTAACAGATGTGCCTTCATACATCCTGGCCTATTTCTTTTGAATTGCAAAGCGGTCGCCGGCTTATTTGAAGTACAATATGTTTAACCTTCTAGGCACAGCTAGTTGTTAATTTCCTATGCCGCTATGAATCTATGATTTATTTAACAAATTTCCATGCAGCAAATAAAACAACATTTGTTCTACCTGGAGGGTAGTTTCCAAATATCACAGAACAGGCAGGCATGGCTGCAACAGTTTACATAAGAACGGTGGGTCAAGCTCTCAAAACAAATTAATAACTGGATACTTCACTCCAGAAGCCTCCAAGCAATGCTCCAGGTAAAATCATATTACCAACTCGTAGAATAAAACATTGAATTTCTAGCTGCAATCCTTTTGTGCAGCTATAATTATCATGTAGTCATCAGATTTTTTTTTCTGATTTGTATGAAAGAAACATTGACCCTGAACCTTTGTCCAAACCACAAATCAAACTTGAAAGGAAACTTTTTTTTGAGGTTTGAAAAGTGGTGGTAATTTTTGCTGCTGTTGGCATTATACATTTATGTTGGTGTCTCGGCACTTCCTTCTTGTAGCCAGAACAGAAGTGACAACATACCAGGTGTGTGTGTATAGATAGATATGCTATTTTTGCACAGCAAGAGCAAGAGTCTATCAGAAATCTAACAAGAAATCCTGTTCTTAGAAGAATTCCAGCCCATTTCAACACTCCGGACATTCAGATTCTTTGGCTAGGCAGCTAAATTTATTAATGTTTATGGGATCCAAAACTCCTGCTATTACTGTGCATTGCTTATATCTATCACTCCAGCATCACAAAAGAAATAGGGTCTGTATCAGGAATGTTAGTTTGCAATGGCAAGGCTGGGCAGTCTGTACAAGGCCTGTGTTTGCTTTGCTACTGAAAAGTTCCCATGTGCAGTTAAGGGTGGTACAAAATGTTCATTTATCCAGGAAGCAAACTCAGAGTATGGTAGGGAAGGAGCAAATTAACTGTATGTTTATAGAAATGGTTGGAAATCTTCTGCAGGAATGATTTTCTGACGGAAAATGCATTTTCTGCAAAATCAAAATTTTCCGTAGAAAATAAATGATTTTGCCAATATTTGTCAATTTTCTTTCAGGAAAACTGAAACAAACATTGCCACCTTGCCTCATGGAAGTTGTAATTCAGTCCCCCATTCACTCCTATGGGCTGGGCTCAGCTTCCTGGCTGGACTACACCTCTCCTGATGAAATACAATCAACCTTCTGACTAAGTGGCCTGGTGTATCATGGGAAACACATGGCTGCTGGTGCATCTTGGGAGATGTAGTTCTGCCAGGGAACCTGGCCCATAGGGAAAAATGGGGTTATCAGGCAACCAGAACTAGAACACCTATTGAGGCAATGCGACACCATCGGAAAATTCATAGAATGATGTTGAACTTACTTGAAACAAAGCCTTTTGGGTCAGTTCAACATCCTGAACTGAAACATTTCTGTTTCTGGAATGTCAAGATGTTTTGAGGCAATTGAAAATGTCAAAATAAACTGTTTCGACATTTCCAGATTTATCTTTTCTTTTTCTTTTTGAACTTCCATTCCATTAAAAGTTTTTCTATTTCAGCATTTTGTCCTTATTCAGGAGGAGAGCAAATGTTGAACTATTGGAATTTCACGCAGGCTGGATATTCTGATGTTCTCTCAGCTCTACCTATGTGTCAGTTTGTGCTTGCCAGCAAAGGCAAATGTGACATTCTGCTGTTACAAAAGCCTGTTTAGCATAGTGTTTGGAGTGGGGACTAAAGTGTTTGGGGGGATCGGTAATAGCATATGGAACATTTTCTCTGTAGGGCACCACTCCAAACCCATCCTCTGTCATTGTTAACTTAAAGACTTTCCCCTTCAGAGAAAGGTTCAAATGGCCTGTTTGAAGTTAGTTGGTGGGTCCCAGTCCCATTTCTAGTGTGTCCACATCACTCAAACCATCACCAAAACTAGCACTGATTAGCCCACGTGTGATTCGCAATAAAGAGGCCAAGTACTGAGTGGAGACTGAACACACTCTTGCCTTTTGAGGATACCTTCCTAGGAGAGGCTTAGCAAACATCTATAGGTGAGCATGTGGGAAGCTAGCGTAGCTGCTGGCTGTCCTGTAGCCACATTTCCCTCCATTATCCCTATAGCCCCTTTCCTCAGCATAAAATTCACTAAAAAGTACAAACGAAAGAAATTCAAGCCAAACATGAAGAAAGGGGTCTATAAAATAAAGGTCAAAAATAAGATGCTCTCCTCAGATTAGTAGCTATCTGGCATGTTGTTGTTTAAAAAGTGAATTTAAAATACAGGGAGTATTTGGGAAAATATTGGGCCATATCACAGTCTAGGTAGTTGAAGACATTTCTATCTTTTGTCTGGTTGATAAAGGAGCAGAATCTCTAGGGATGAAAATGATGGAAAGGGCAGAAACATGATTTTATTTTGCAGTGAGGTCAATCGCTGTGTTTCCAGATGTCACCGTGGTAATAAAACTTGTGTCCAATATTCATAGGCTGAAGAAAGAACTTCCCCAAAACAAACACAACTGAAAATAGTCATCTTTGGCTCTTATTTGCTTTGTGTTATTAAAGTGACATGTCTATGCTATCCGTGCATTGCAGAGGATTATAATGCAGGCAGGATGGCACTCCAAACCCAGTATTTGCTTAACTTGCACAACACAACAAACACGTTTCTCTCCCTCTGTGTCTCTCTTGTCTTTCATTCATAGCAAGGAGATATACGGGACAGACTGACTGTGGAATCACTGTAGCAATTTCTGAATGATGTCTGAAGAGCTGATATATCCCTTCCTTCCCAGGGAATAAAAAGAGAAGTCACACAAGACTCCTGTAGTTATTGCTGGGCTGGTTTTTGTTATACGCTCTATTCTAAATGGACAAAATATTTGGCTCAGGCACATCCAGACAAACCCACTAATCTATCAGCCTCCTAAGACAATAAAGAAACCATAGGACAAACTTTGTTCAATTTTTGTCTCTTCTTTTAGACGTCTGTGTGCCAGCCATAACCTTTGGCTGACAGCTGCCCCGTTAGGACATACAGACTGCTCTGTCTTCCCCTTCTATCCTCTTCAGCCCCAGTGTAGCGGGGTGAACACCCGCTCCGTCCCGGAAGGGGTTGGAAAAGCCCTGCAGAGGGCTAGGGCTGGGGCTGGGCAAGGTAAAACCCCAGCTGATTGGGGCAAGTGGCTGCATCTGGGGCCACGCCCCAAACCAAGCAACTGGGCCTTATAAGAAGGCCAGGGAAGCCAGAGGGACACAGGCCTGGCTGCTGGGGAACTCACCTAGGGGACCCAGAGTGAGGCAGGGCTGGGGAAAGGCCGCAGGAGCTGGGAGCCCTAGGCCAGCAACTCCCTACGCTTCAGGGCCTAGTTCTAGGCCTCCTAGGTATTGGGCTTGCAGAGGGGCAGCCGGAGGGTGGGTAAAGGCAGCCAGTCCAAACCCCTTGTTGCCTGTGATGATTGGCTGATAGACTGCAGTCCGCGAGGGCTAAACAGAGCCTGGCAGTAGCCACGACTGAGGCAATGTGGGGATAGGAGGGTGAGGGTTCCTCTGGGGTGGGGAAACCCAGAGAAAGACTGTGGGGTACTGCAGGAGGTAGAACCCTGAGATAAGGGCACCGGGGTCCTGGGAGGGACACGGGGGCTAACAGCAAGTGGATCACCAGCCTGCAGAGGGCGCTCCTGGGTCAAAGAGCTAATTCCTGAGGACCACCAGCAGGAGGCGCCACAGGGGTGAGTCTGTGCCGTGCTACACCCAGAATAAACCCTTTCTGGGAAAATAAAAAGAGCAAAGAAAGCATTTGATAATGGACAAAATGGAGTGGTTGAGATAAAATACAAATATACACCTCTCTAATGGTAAATTCCTCAGGATCAGGTTGCATTACCTGCATACATTTCCAGGCATCTTTGTACCATACCTGTTCCATTGCTATCACAAACAACTGCAGTAATACAAAGTGATGTGGCCTTTTTAAAGCAATAAAATACCTGTAATCTCACAGATCTCAGATATTACTTCTTGATTCTCTCAAATGGTGTCTAGATGGCTCCAAAAGGCCATGTAAGTAAACAACTACCAGGAAACTTTGGGGCTGAATCCCAACTTTATTTAGCAACTTTACATTAGTGGGACTCCATTGCTTTCAGTGCACGAGGGTAAAAGTGGGATCGTATTATGGAGACTCAGGCCCTATGTGTTTGGACATCCCTATGTTTGGAAGTCCACTCCAATCTTTCTGAACATATTCTCCCCCATCTTATTTATGCAGCTGAAATTATTGTTCAGCTGTTTCATTCTTTGCCCTTGGGTTGCCAGGAAATTCTGTTCCTAAATTGCACAAACAGCGTAACAGATGACTTGAGACAATGTCTTCATGCCTGCAGACTCAGACACTCCACATTGTTTGAGGAGGCAGTACATCTAAATCGGGAGCTGATCGTGCTCACAGAAGGATTAAGTACCATGTAAATAAGAGAGTGATAACATTTAGGCAGGTTAAAAAGCATAATTAGTCAAAGTGAAGAGAATTAAGTGCATATCTCATTTGCTAAACCTAATGTCCATAATTTATTTTCCTTAATGAATCTTAGTGGGCAGGGAGGGAAGGTCCCAAGTACACAAGAATGGAAGAGAAAGTCCTTTATAATACAGCAAAAAGAGAGCAGCGGTACAGTCTCACACCCACACGTACACACTGCTCTGGTAGTGTGAGACTCCTCTTATTTAGAGCAACACACACCGAAGGCAAGAGTAGTTCATTATGCATGATCCATTCAGCCATTCATGTATCTGTTCAGATGGCCAATCAGTGCCCACTGTGTTGGCGGGGTTGGTGATATGGACCACTGACCACTAGGAATTAGAATGGAACCACTGAACACAAAGCTGCTGGGAGCCTCCCAGGTGTTAACAACTTTCTCTTGCTACTGATCTAAACTGGCTTTGACCCTGAAGTGAAAGGCACTGTATCCTGTTCCCAGTGCCCCAAGCCATCCAGTCTGCCCCACATGACTTCTTTAACATTAACTGGGTCTTAAAGGGAGAAACCCAGAGCCATACACTTAGTGTCTGATTCCACAAGTCCTGTTTGCTTTGTAACTGGTATTCACATAAATGGTATTATACATCATAGCACAAGCAAAGCTTTCTGTTTATAAAATAGTCAATACCATTTGAGAGGAGTTATTTTTTTCCCCAAGGAAACCTTTCATTTCAGACTCAAAGGGAGTTGGGAACAAATTGTTCCTTACCATCAGCAGCCGATCGCTCTGCTTGTTTAAAATGTGAGCGTCTTCAGAACAGAAAAACAAAACAAAACAACAACAAAAACCCCACCATTTGCTAAATGAAGCAAAACACCATAATAGGTTTAATGATGTAGATTTATCTCCTAACAGTTGTTTTGAGATCACAACAAATCATTAAAATCATTAACTCTCAGCGCTAAATTAGATTACAGATCTTCGAGAATGTCTGGCCAATGCATTTGCTAAACTGCATCTCTTCCTACCAGCACGAATCACTAATTCCACTCAGATTCTTTTGCAAACAATGAACCGATTCAACATATTCCAAGTCATATTTAAAAATACCTCTGGGCACACTTGTTATTTTATTCTGGCATCCCATGCCATCTCCTGTGTTTGAGATTGCTTTCCTGGTGTGCCCAGTAACATGCTGCGACATTGTTCATGGGGAGCAACTAGGGGGGAAATGTTTCCAGTAATGTCGACAGGTGCAGCTCTATGATATCAAGAGTTGTGCTCACTTTTGCCAGAGCCAGGGAGTTTGGCCTACAGACCCCTAGTAGTGTAAGGACATCACAGTCTCAAAACTTTCTCAACCTGTATAGAGGAGCTAATTTATCTTCCAGCTAATGGGTGACAGTGTTGCTGCTATCATCTACAATAACATGCTGTTGCTGGGGCAGCTTGAAGCAACTCTTTTGGGCCTTCAGCTTTTGGGTCCTCCCGTGGTCTTCTACTGATATGACAGTTTATGAGCTGCCATGATCTCTTCCTACATCAGTCAGACTAAAGGGGAAAGTATCCCAGATAGAATATATGCTGCTTGGAGAGGAACACATCTCATGGCTTTCTTCTCCAGGACCTGGGGCCTTTGTTGATGTTTGGCCAGGCCTGTACTGTTCCCTGTTACTCTTGTGGCATGGAAGGAGTAGCCCTGGGCTGTGGATTCTGGAGGGAGAGAGAAGGGGTTGAATTCAGCAAGAGGAGGGAGGAGTTCTCTGGGATTTCTCACCTCACATTTTTTTCTTTTAGTTGATTTAAATGAATTGGTGCAGGGAGAGCTAAGACCAAACTTCTCTTCCCACTCCATCTGATGTCTACATACAGCATCCTCAGACAACAGGCCCAACACATTCCCTATCCATGTCATGAAAGATTGGCCATAAGAGGAAAGAGGGGGCCAGATCCTGAGCTGGTATAAATGGACATAGCTCTATTCACTTTAGGGGAGCTAAGTGGATGTATAAAAGCTCAGGGCCTCTGATTCTTTTTGGGCTCCTGTGCCACTTGATGGGGTGAGTGGACCAGATCAGAGTGATTTTGTGACTAGCAATTAAATCCATTCTCTGCTATTGCAAGCCCAATTTCTTTTGGCTTCTCCTAGGGCACAAGCTCCTTTTTCTTGAGAAGAATGAACAGTTGCATGTCAAGTGGTTATAAGCTTTTGATTCTTCATGTATTGTCAGTGATTATGGTTTTCTACCCCACGCCAGCTGTGCATGGAGCTTTATAAACAAATCAAGTTAGTCCCTAAACTAAAGAGGACATTTTCAGTGATGACCCTGGTTATCCAGCCACTTTGCCAGTATAGGAGCTTCTCCAGCACAGGACAACCTGTGTAAGATGGTGAGTTTTTGTACTTACAAGGGTAAATATATTAAGTGGACAGTCTGGAACACTGAGTAGGGTGGGTGTCAGCCGTGATCCACTCTTGTCACTTAGCTTCACATCATAAACATTAAGTATCAGCTGCTGCTGGAGGGAGAATTCTGGACTTGACAAATCAATAGTTGGATCTCATATGACAAATCCTCTGTTCCCAGGAACTAACTAGAGCAGAAATGAGGAAAGAGAGAAAAGAGAAGTGAAAAGAAAGAAATGAGAAGAAAACACAATTCTTAATGCACTCAGCTTTGAGAGAGCATGTTTGTATTGCAACACAAAGAGCGATAGAAACTGAAAATAATAAATGGATTTATTTGCATTATGGTAGCACCTAGAAGCTTCAGCCTGAGATTAAGGCCTCGCTGTGCTAGGCACTGTGTGAATATAATGAAACAAGAGTCTTTACCTCAAAGAGTTTACAATATAAATATGACTCTTCACCTTGGTCCCTAACTGTAATAGTCTCGTCCTGCAAATCTGTCTGTCTGCTTACCTGTTTGTCTATCTGTGTCCAAACTTCTAAAGGATGCTGTGGACCACAGAAGATCTTGTCTTCTTGCCTTTTAGAGACCTGCCTTCCTGATTTATCATAAGGCTCCAGGCACACCTTTATAAACTCAAACACTCATATTAATTATGTAGAAAGCAGAGTGCTGGTCTGTGGTTCTGTTTTGTATTTTTCCTCCCTCTGAAGCCATTTGTTAGTATCTCTCTCTTTCTCATTTTTAAATTGATTTATTCATCTTTCGTACTCCCTGAAGCTTTCGTCCTTTCCCTCCCCCCTCCATTCTATCTTCCCCACACTTGCCATGTGAGACAGTTTAAGCTTTGATTCTGTGTAACCCGTGGGAGATTTCACCCTTGTTCCCACTGTGTTTCAGTGCAGAGAGCTTCACACTTATTAAAAAGAGTATAATTTGGGAAACGTGGAAAAAAGACAAAAAAATGAAAACGAATTGTTTATTCTTTTTAGTGGAACAGAGGGGAAGTCGTTTAAAGGAACATGAACCCCACTATGTGGCTGGGCACATTAATGTGTCATGGGAAATCCTAGAGCAAGAGGAAGTTTGATGGAAGCATTAACACCACTCCCTTGATTGCCAGAGCTTGGGAGAGTGGAGGACACAGCACGTTCTGCTCATGGAGCACAGGGTGCAGCAGGATAGCAGGGTGCCAGAGCAAGGAAATCTGGGGAGGGGGCGGCAGAGCTTGTATGGAAGGCTGGGGAACCTGAAGAGGCAGCAGTATACCAGGTCTCTTGGCATAGTCAAGTATTAGCCTGGCAGGGCTAGTCATTTTCATAGCAGAACTGGTGGGTTCCAGAAGGAGTCAGTATAACACTGGCAGACCAGGTGCCAGCTCATGCCAAGGTTCCTAGGTCTCAAATGTACACTGACAAACACATAGCTGGAGACAGTCTGGCTCACGTGTGTTGATATTGCTAAAATAGGTATTAGAATGATAAGAATGTGTTTAATGTTCAGACTTTATGAAATGCTTGTAAATTTCTGCATGTGTTAATCTCACTTTTACTATCTGTATCCCATGTTATAAAGGTAACATGTAAGTGTTTGCTCTGCAACTGTAAATCACCAGACAGGAGAAAAGCATTAACAATTGTGAAATACTAGTTTCCAACAGGAGGTGTTATCACCTGCCCAACAAAGAAGGTCCATCAACGGGGAACTTTCCTCACAGTGTGGTTGCATTATGGATGAAATGGGGAAATTGTGCTGGTAGATGAGCTCCCTGAAGGTCAGGAGGGCAGAAGGCATTCAGGATTAATCAATGCTATTGAAATCAGGTCTCCTAGGTTAACATACACTGAGGGGAAAAACAGTAGCTTGTCCAATATGGGCGTTTCAGAGCTGATACTTTTCATTATGAGCTAGTTAACAAAAACATTGTGCTTGAGGTACCATAAAATTAGGGAGTTGTACATTTATAAAGCCCTTTGCCTGTTCAAAGGATGGTATAATGACAACAGAATCCTGATAGCACTCCATCTGCTAAGCAAGGTGAAGTAATAGGTGTAGAGAATTATCCAAGGAGGCGAAGCCAGAGTTTGGACATTGATGTCATTGATGTCCTAGCTTCATACATACTGCTGTGATGCTCAATCCTTTGAGTCAAACTAATCCCTGGTGCAACTCCACTGAAGTTGCTTTTGATTTTGCTTTGGGGCCAGAAGCCAAAGTACCATGAGAGAGGTTTTTCTAATGGTTTTTCCAAGCCAGAGGCCACCAATGAGTCCTGGAACTCTTGGTTGAGATTTTCAAAACTGTCTGTGGGATTTAGCAAGATCTGGTGTTAGTTTTAAATGGAAAATGTTGACCCTTGTGAGGGAACCTGTTTTCGCATGGGAGTGCTAGCCAAATTTGTAATCCAGATAGGTTTGAAATTAACATGCAAACATTTGACTGGCTTTATCCAAGCTGAAACGTGCCCTTTTGGGGGAACGTCTATTACCTTTGTGTTTGTTTTATCATGGTTAAAATCATCATGAAAAGTGTTAGGGCCTGATTCTGATCTCATGTACACTAGTTTTAATCTGGTTTAACAGCACTGAGTTCCATTTGGCTCTGTTGTTAATAATAATTAGTAATAATGTTTATTAAAGTGTATTGTAGTAGCACCATTGTGCTGTACACGTGTATAACAAAGAGATAGTCACTGCCCCAAAGAATGTACAATCTAAGTGTAGACTATAGACAACAGGTGGCTAAAAGAAACATACAGGGGGAACATAAAGTAACAACAAGACAATAGTGATTGGCTTGACAGCTAGTGATCTCAGCACAGCAGCTGCCTATCCATTGTATTCCAGTTACTTCTCATTGACACTAGTGTAAGTGTGAAAAGACTCCAGCCTGGTCCCTTTCTGAAAGTGTCAGATCCTTGGTTTTGCTCTCTCTTACTTTCTACAAGTTGCATTTCATTTTAAGGAAGAACCTGTGAATAAACTACAGCTTAGACTCTTTTGTACCTATGTTTTCATGACCTCCAATGTGCTACTAAAAAGGGGGGCTGGAACGCTATGTTTAATGAGGGCCAGCTGGCTGCTGTGACCATTGTGCCAACTTGCCTCCTGTCCCCAGAATGTTTGTGACCACTGCCAATTATATGCCTAAAAGCAGAACAACTTTGCTTTTAAATCAGGTGCCTGCTCTGTGCTACTTGTTTCCACACCAACCATTTCTCCCACCCGGGATCCAGAAAGCTGTCATCACACAAATGCACCAGTTGATGCTAATTACAACAAAAATAAATCTCTCTTTTTTTTTAAATTCCCAAGATGCACAAAACTTTTTCTGAAATCAATAGTATCAGCAAAATCTAAATTTACTGTCTTTCACTCCTGCAATATGTGTTGACACCAACCATGTGAGGTTGATGGAGCAAGCTAAGAACTAGGCTGCAGCAGCAGTTAGTTAAACAGACAGTTAACATTTTACCAGCAGTTTGCAATAGATACATTACAAAGGCACATTTTTTCAGTGTCAGATCTGATTCCAGAGCCTTTTCCCCACACCTCCCTCTGTTAAATGTTATGCTGAGATGAAAATAATCCTGTTTTTATGTTGGTATGGCCGTTTTCCCTTCCTGTAAATATTTTCCCTGCTGCCTATTCTATAAAAAACATTTCTTATAAGGAGAATGAGGAAATTGTCTTGTTCAAGAGCTGCAATGATTCTTCTTAATTGTTGTCTCTGGCAACCTGGATACTGCAGTGATGGGTGGATTACAAATGCCTAAATGGTAATTAATTTTCATGATGAAAACAATAGTTGAGCATACAAACACTATAACTGAAGAAGTAGAAATGCTGAAATCCAAGTTTTCATGTATTCCCTTCCTCCATCCCTGCCACCACAAAAAGATATCAGCAGATAAGCGAGGAATAACAAAAAACAATGATAATTATATATGCTACTGAGAGAAATCCAGCAGCTTCAGCTCACACGGATCGGTGAGAAATAGTTTTTCCCTGTCTCTCTGTGCCTGAGTTTGCACCTCTGTGTGTTTCACTTGGAGGTATGACTTCATAAACTCAAAGTTCAAAGCAAAACTCTGCCAAAATTCACTGGGTTTCACCTGTGTGTGTGTGTGGGGGGGGGGGGGGCATTTTTGACCCGAAATCACAAATCATCCTGAGAGCGCTGTTCAGGTTTGCCAAAGTGTTCACAGTAGCTGATGAATGAGCCTCTTCAAAGGCCACAGTTGTGTGGCCATTCACCCCTCACTCTCTGTCCCCAGTGAGCTGGAATGGGTCTATTATACTTCAGAAGGAGAGTGAGCACAGGCCAAAGAACCCAAACACAGGACAATGGGACACAAAGAGCATCCAAGAATCCTAGCAAGGAGAGGACCAGAAAGGAGCGGGACTAAGGAAGCCCCTCAGGATGCAGACTTATAAAAACTTTTCAGAGAGACCTACTGTGTTTTAGATAAATATATCCAACACCAAGACCTTCCCATATTAAAAACTCAGAATATAACCATCGTAACACGTGAGAGCTTGTTGCAGGCTCACATAACTCTTCTGAATTTGGAGACCAGAATGGGCTATTCCCAGCCATTGGGCTTTACCAGACTCTCCACCTGAAATCCTGGTGCAATTAAAATCAGTGGCAAAATACCCATTGACTTCAGTGTGGCTCCACTGACTTTCTACATTTTATGGAGTCATCTAGTCTGTTCCCTTCTGGCAAGGTACAATTGTCCCTTACAATGTAGTTTCTGAGGCTTTCTCCTGTTTAGTTTTAAATGTCCACAGGAAGGGGACATTCTCCTTCTGTTAAGAGACAATTCCACAGTCTCATAGATAGGTAACTGTCAGTAACTTTTTCTGATGTTGGCCCAATTCTCTACTGCTTTAACAGTATTCACTGTAAGTATTTACACTTCTTCCATTGACTTCATTGGAATGACACTGATGTGAAACTGGTGCAACACAAGGAAGAAGCAAGCTTGCTTAGCCTATATTTTCATTTTCTCATTTTCATCTGATTTTCTCTAGCTGTATCCCTTTGACCATGCTAAATAATCCCTCTCCTTCTACATTCATTAAATATTGGTAGCCTGCTATGTTCCCACTTCACCTCGTTTGTTGTTGCCCAAACAAGCTATGCATGCTTTCTTCCTTTAATCTTCCCTCATAAATCAGTGTATCTGGCCCACTAATCATGTTTGCTGCTGATCTCTGAGGTTTCTCTAGCTTGTAGTTCGCATGGGCCTGATTATGTGTTGTCTCATCATATAGCACAGTGCAAACTAGGAGTGAAATGCTCCGACTCTGACTTGGTAGCACATTACTGTCGCTGGGCCAAGATGTGAATATTACACAAAGGGAAAGGCACTGGAGATTTGGGCTCTGTCTTTCTGCTCCTAAAGATGCCCACATCAGAATGCAGCATTCCAGATGCAGCAATCAGCACTGTCATACAAGGAGGGACTTTTACTTCCCTGCCGATTATTTTCCTTCTTCCCTGACATCATACATTTGTCTTCCGCTTTGAAGGGAAACAATTGTCCAGAGAAATATGGACCAGCAATATTGACACAGATCAAAACATCTCTCCCAACTCCGCCTCCCGTAAAATACACACACACACAAGAGAACTGTGTGCCAAGAAACATCATCCAAACTATTCTCAGAGAGCCAGGCCTTTGGATCACACTCTAGCAGGGCAGACTGTATAAAGATGTGCAAACCACCACACCATGACAAGCATCCTCATTTGCTTTAGGACTCCCGTAACCAGCATAGCAATGCCAAGTTACTTTAGAAATGGAGGAGGGTTAACCCAAGCGAACGGGCAGGTGTTTCACCCTTTATAGGTTTGTTATTACTGGTATGTGCAGCCACCTGGTCTGGGGCAGGGAAAACTGTTCTTTTGCCTCCCTATAAAGGAAAACAAGCAGCCCAGGACAGGGGTTGTGAATCCTGGGATCTGTCAGCATATCTGTCAAACAGACGAGTGTTCCCCACCCACAGGCTAGGTTAGATTGCTGTAATAGATAAGGGATGCCAAGTGGTCTTAGTAAGTTACTTTGAGTCGGAAACGGTCACAAAACAAAGCTCTACTGGAAAATGCAGATTTTCTGCCATTTGTGAAAATTAACTCCCCTAATTAACTTACACATATAAATGTAGTTAGAATGAAGACATTAAGTTGATTATCTAGAAAATTGCTACCTTGGTAGATTCCCTGATGCCACCATTGCCTCTAATTATGCCAAGAATTAAATTGAGGCATTACTGTGGCGTTGTTATGTCACTGCAATTGAATGCTTGGTGATGGATCACACAACTTCCCTCCTTGGCTACTTTAATTTTGGCTGGTGACTCTGGCTGGGCACACAATGTTCTTTTCTTTTGGTTTGGTTTGGCGTTTTTTCCTCCTAAACAGAAAGATAGCATCAGTGATTATGAAAAGAACCTCTCATGTTCTCTTAATGAATATCCTGCAATAAATATCGTTAAGAATGGTATGGTATCACATTTGGGACCTTCTGCATTTGCTGGACTCAATCCAGGCCACACTGAAATGAATGGAAAATTATGCTATTAACTGGGATCAGGATTTGGGGGTAAGAAGTGGCTAAGGGACTTAGGTGCCAAAGTTCCAGTTTCAGAAGGGACTTGGGCACTCAGGATTAGATTATTTAGGTGCCTAAAAGGCAGAGATAGGCGCCTAGTGGGATTATCAAAGGGCCTCAGCACCTAGTTTCTATTAAAATCAACAGGAGTTTGGCACCTAGCCATTTTTGAAAATCCCATGAGGCAGCTATCTGCATCTTTAGGTGCCTACATACCTTTAAAAAGCTGGTTCTGTGTCACTGATGTTTCTAAACTTTACCATAATACAGATAAATAATAGCACTGCTAATAAAAAAAATCCAGTTTAGATCCAGGGCGTGGCTCTTCTACAACTCAACATATGATCTATGTAGCTGATGGGTTCTTTTCTTTCAAGAGAGAAAGTTCTAAGTTCTGTCTTTAGAAACAAAGAAGGCTTTGTTCAAATGTTTTTTTTAAATGATGTGTCATGTTAGACCACATCAGCTATAATACACTGTGATAGCTGGGACCCTGAGACTGAGAAATTTCAGAAATACACAAAAAATAGCAGCCTGCTTCTGGAGTTTGCTTGACAGTGAAGAAGCAAAGTGACACTGCCTGAAACTGTGGCCTTGAAAACTAAGCATGCCCCAAAGTTACCCACTGTTTTCAGCTTTGAATAAGATCATTTCAAAATGTACAGTGTGCACGGATTTGCTGTCAGCTTCAGATGTTTTGAGCAATTTATTTTTCTGCAAATAGAACTGAATGAAAAGAAAATCCCATACACTAAATACATCTTGCATCATGGACAAAAGGAGAACTGGCAAAATTTGCCTTCAAACCTATTCAGAGAACAAACAATAAGGAATTCTCCTGGTTGCAGTTTTGCAAATGAGCCTGTATGTCACAGGTGGAGGGAGCTGGAAGCAGAAGACAAATTCAGCTTGCTGTGTCACTTGGTTTCAGTCAGCTCAGCCTCCACTTTGTAAATTCCTGTTTTCACAAGAGGTGACTGGAGAAGAAACACCCGTCATAAATCTGAAATAGCAGTCTGCCCCAAAATAGGCAGATTGTATGCTAAAATGTTTGGGTTCATGTTTGGTTGGGGTGATGTTCTGGAATGGAGATGGGAACTGGTGTTTATGGCCAAATTCTGGTGTAAATCCATCAACCTCAGTTCAGCTACTTTGATTTTTTGCATAAGTAAAACTGAGAGCAGAATTCAGCTATACATTTATGAAAGCCTGCTCATCCCTGCTTCTTGGGGATGGGGAAAAGGCAGGAAGGAACTGGAAATGCAAGGATAAGCCATTCTTTTGAAATCAAAACTCTATTATTGGCAAAACTTCTTTAGACTAAAGGGCGTGGCTTTAGTTGATGTGCACTGGATAATGTCTTTCCATTCCTACCAAAGTAACAGAATTCTAGCTATATCTGATTTCTAGCCAGGATCTACCATTTTATCATTGCACTTCAAAACAGAGAGGCCCAATTCAATTTATCAGCTACTCAAGTCTATATTAATTGCCATCTATTAAGAGCTACAGTATTTCAAGCTATGCAGTAACAAACTTTGGAATGTTTTATTATTATTTTTGGCAATTAGCTGCTGTAATTATCTTACTAAACCCTATTTGAATGAGTTAACTAACCTTCTGGATTTAATCTTCTGAATCTCTCAGGAATTGATAATGAAAGGCCCTGAATAAAATCCTCCTTGGCGGTCAGAAGCTGGTGGCTGTGAATGGGGCAGCAGAAGGGTAATTTCTCCTACATTTGCCCTAAGTTCTGGTGTTCGACCAATGTTGAGGGGAAGGATTCTCCAGTGGCTAGAGCACTAGCCTGTGACTCAGGATAAGCGGTTCAATTTCACACATCTGCAAGAGACTTCCTATGTGATAGCCATCTAACTCCATTAAAATCCATGATAATGGGAATTAGGTGCCTAAACAAATTTGAAAATCCCATTAGCCTCCTACCTGCATTTTTAGGCCCCTTAATATGTTTACAAATCTGGCCCTAAATTTCTCTGTGCCTCAGTTTCCATGATATAAAATGAGGATAACAGCACTTTCCTACCTTGCTGGGATGTTCTGAGGATAAGTACTTCAAAGATTGTGAGGAACTCCGATACTCTGGTATGGGGGCCATATAAGTATCTTAGATAAATACACTATGATCTTGGTGTCACAACACATTAATGACCTAGGTAATATACAGTCCATATTTTATTCACTTATCAGGACAAACACATTAAAACCCATCTATTTATCTAATATATGTATGCTCAGAGAGGTAAATGGATACAAGTGACAGGGGACACGTAATCAAATGAGAACGACATCCTGAGCATGCCATAGATATAAGAACCATGATGTTAAATCCTCTGGCACCTGTAACATGAACAAGATGTTTCTTGTCTGAAATAAGATCGAGGCTTCTGTCTGCATGAGATAATTAATTAAAAATCTTCAGTTCTTTAGGTTTTTCTTTGATTTTCTTTTCATTAAGTAGGAACACAACAAAAGAACCTTTACTATTTTTTTTTATTATTATTAGTGCCTATGGACGCTAAATCAAGAGCCCATTGTGCTAGGCTATGTAAGAATAAGAGACAATCCCTCACCCAAAGATTTTATAATCTATATCAAGAAAATAAAGGGAAATATTGTTATCTTCTGTGCCTCTTACAGGGAAATTAAGTGACATGGCAAATCACACCTATACATTATAGTATATAACTATGATCTGTACAGAACGTACCTAAAAAGCAACCTCAGAATTATGGTCTACTTGAACAGTGCCCTTCTTTTGGATTCATATTCACATAATTCTAGATATAAAGAATTGAGAAGAGTCTCTCTCTCTCCCCACAAAAAATCAGTAGCCCATGGCCGCAAAACTATACTAATTGTCCCATTGCTGACTTTCCTTATTCCTCATTAGCTCATTTTTTTTTCACCTATCCCCTCTCATTTGCACTGCCAAATGAATAAATCAGGTAACGTTAGAAGGAAGAGAGATTTGAGCATTTGATTTGTAAACTGACAAGGAGTTAACAATTTAACCCTGTCTCTCTTGTACTGCTAATTTATCAGAAAGATTTTCCATTTGGTCAAGATCCTCGATCATTACATTACTTCTTTAATACTTTTATTTTAAGCTCCTGACCTTTCCTTTGTCCCTTAGTTGGATCTGAGACATGATAAGTTGCTATTTGTCTGGATATCAGAAGTCTGGCTAAATACTATCAATGGCCTTAGGGCTGTGGAATGTTTCAATTTAGACAGATACAACCCAATGTCACAGTTCTCCAAATGTCAGAAAGTTAATTATAGACTCTAGCCAACCTTCTTTCTTCCCCTTCCCATTCTGTTTAATGTCATGTTTTAGAGACTTAATTTAGAAAACAATCTCATCCAGAGGACCAGTAGTAAAAGCATTGCTCAATAGGCATGTTGAGTCCTGTCCCGTGCATTGCTACTTGATTCTGAAATCAACCAATATACAACTGGATAGTATTCCTTGCCACTTCCTGTCTTGAACTGATATGCAGTGTTGCTGTGTACTGTCACTCAGGTGCCACCTTGCTCCTTAGGGGTACAGTCAATGCATTTCAGTTTGGGGTCTGGATTTCAAAATGCTTTAGGAGCCTTTGGGAAGCAAGCCACTGAGCAAGGGTATGCTCTTATTAATGATTTATTCAATTATCTGATTATTAATTTGCATCAATATTTGATGTTACTACAATATTTTCCAACAAACACAGTAACAACGTATGTCACTATACCCACTCAAGTCGGTAACAATATAGACATGCATATTATATAATAACATGCATTCATGGTTACCCTAGAATGTCTCCTCTTCAATGCATTGGCAATAGATTGCGCACCAGTTACCTGTCTGCAATAACCTTAATGGGCTAGATTTTCAAAACAGCCCAGCGCCCACATCTGGGGACACATTTTCCAAACAGTTCAGCTCATTGGGTCTATGCTGGGTGCTGGCCACTTAAAAAAAATAGCCATATTATAGTTCTTCCTTTTGTTATGATAGTATTGGTGTTTTTAAGCCAGAGCCTGAACACATTTTTAATGTATTTTACAATAATTGTTATGCTAGCCTACGATAGTCATTATAATTACATTTTATTTTATTGGATTCTAAATATCCTTAGGTCAAAGGGGTGCTTGTTGTCTCAGGGGATTGATAAGAAAAAGAAGAATGTTTCACCTTTGTATCACCAGCTAAAATTCAACCAGGTGACCAAAAATCTTTACAGTCCGACAGAAGCTTAGTGGCCTATGTGAAATGAATCAGTTCATAGCAGATAGAGGTCCCTCTCACCCAAACCCTAACAGCAATTGACACTACTTCTCACCCTAAGTGCCATTCTATTCCCAATAGACGGGTTATAAGAAGTAAGGCCCCAGTTTTGCAAGACACTTGACTTCAGTGGAACTTAAACATATGCTTAAGGGCTCTGCTGAACTGGGACTTAAATGTGCATGAAGACTGACTGCTCCTTCATTCTTAGAAGTTGTCCAGCTAAGTTGGGAGTGAGTGGCTGTGTAGCTGGGAAGGGGAGTCTGCCCTTACATGGTTTGTTTTCCACCGGTTCTGAGTTTAAAGGCGGGGTGGGGGACTTTGGTCACCAGCACTGTCAATCCAACATCTTTGATCAATAAATTAATGGGCCAGTTCCCCAGAGGTTCTATTTATTTTTCTGTCTGTACCTCGTCTTCAGTGGGATTTGCAATTTTTCAGCAGTTTTCAGGATTTGCCTCATTAAAAAATGAAACACAGCCTTTGAATCAGTTTATGTTCCTCATCTAAAATAAAGATACTTTTCCCCTAGAAATGGGGAACGCCAAGTCATTTCTCCCATTCACTGATGGACAGGATTCCTAACAGACTTTGGTGAAGAAAGCCCTAATTCTGTGCACTACAACATACTTACCCACACTCGGTACTTTCATTCCTCTTTAATGTTCATTCTTTACCACTAAATATTTTGCTATCAAGGCTACATGCACTTGATCTCACTCTGGAATTGAAGAGTGCCAGTACATACAGTTCCTTTTTACAAGAGGAGACACTTAACCTTTCGGAAGAGAAGAGATGTTTTTAATCATTACTTCTGATTTGCACATACTGAGCATGAAGCCTAAAGTCTTTAAACATCTCGGGGTTTTTGAGGAGTGCTTTTTTAAAAAAAATTATTTCTAACCTTGCATTTTCAGATTTATTTTTAATTCTAAGGTTGAAACTGCGAGTTTTGTTGCACCCCTTTACTGACTGAGCTCCACCAACACAAGCATCCAGTATATCATCACAGGCTGCAGACCATGCATCTAAAAAAAAAAAAAATGGTGGAGCCACTCAGACTGGATGGGGTGGGAAAGCAATTTGTTTAATGCATTCTATTGATCTTAGACTAAAATACTCAGCGGCTTAGAGACAGCACACCCCTATTTTTCTGATGGAAAGTCAAAATCACTTACAGAGGCTTTCTGTAAATTCAAAATTAAATGGCGATAAGTCTATGGCACTGTCAGCTGAAAATTGCTGAGTCCCTGAGGGGCAGATTATAGAGGGTTTGTTTTTGGTTGAGCGCTTTGCAGATTCCCTTGATACTGATTCTCTCAGGGGGTACATGTCTGCTGTGCTTTTCAGAGCATTTTCAAACCCAAGGGCCCTGCAAAATTTGCACATGCAGTCGCTGTGCCTGCACACTCTTGGGGCCAGATTCTCAACCCCACCGAGGCCCCTTTGTGGTAGCTTTATGCCAGCACCTCCCTGCTCCATAATGTAGGGGGGATGGTGAGGTGGTAGGGGGCATTCCAGGAACAAGAAGTGGGATATTACAATAGGATATTACAGACTGGTTAACATTAGAGCAGCCTATAGGCTACTTTAACGTGCAGCCCAGCTGAGGATTCATCTGTATGTATTCATGTCCAGAAGGGGTGTTTGCATGTGCACATAACAGATAAATGCTCCATTGCCTGACTTATAAAGACAAGAACCCACTTACGTGGGCATGCAAACGTGGTAGTTCAGTGAGGCAGCTGTGTCCTGGAGCACCAACCAGCAGTCTGGGACTCATAAAACCACGGTTCTTCACCACATAGCGGTTACCCAGTGACACTGGACAAGTTATTAAAACCCAGTTTTCCAGACGCTGCTTCTTATTTTAGGTGCCTCGGTTCATGAGTGCCCACCTTAAGCTATGTGGGGCCAGATTCTTAAACAATCCGATCTTCTAAAGAGCTAACCTCCCATTTAGGCACCTAAGTAAAGGGCTAGGTTTTCAAAGGAGCTCAGCATTCAGCCTCCAGCCAGCATGGCCGAGCAATCCTGACAGTCAGGCTCTGACTGTGGACACTGAGCTGTTTTGAAAATATTGGCCCTACTGCCTGAGCATCAGCAGCTGCGTTTGACTTCAGTGGGAATCCTAGGTGCTAAACATCTATGGAAATCAGGCACTTCGTAGGCCCACAAATATAGATGCCACTTTTCATATTTGTGACCTTAACCACGTGGTGCTTCAGTTTCCTATCTGGAAACTGGGAGTAATGATACTTTGAAAGCACTATGAAATCTGTGGCTGAAAAGCGTGATACCAGTGCAAAGTGGCAAATATTTATTTTTATTTATATTCACAGTTTCCTGTCAGGGCTGGGATTCCCAAAGGAAATAAATATATGAAAATGTCTGCCTGGAACTCTAAAGAGCTGATTTGGCTTATTGGATTCTAGCTGAATATTATGCATAAGGCCAGGTTCAACACTAAATATATTCTGTGCTCACAAGTTAGGAAATTGAGATACAAAGCAATGTTTTTTGCTTCCTTTATTCTTTCAAAGCTCTCTGCGCCCGCCATGCCTTCTTATTTCATGCCAAATTACAGGGCTCCTCTTCCTCAGGCCTACAGACAATGTGATCATGAAAGATACTGTGTAGATAATACATTAGGGGAAAAGCTGAAATCTGTCTTCTTAAAGTAGTCCTATTCTCTGTGCAGTCATCAAAAGCTCACACCACCTGTTCCCACCTGTTTTATTTTACCCATTTTGTATCCAGCACAGGCCTGCTTTCCTCGTGTCGGAGTCCATCCAAATACAATGATTGATAAATGCAAACAAATTATGAATGGAAAATGAAGGGCCGCTCAATATGCGAATGTGGAAAAGACAGTCAAACCAGGGAACATCTAGTGAACTGCTCCCCTTTAAGATCATTCTCTGGAGGGACAGCTTTGTTGTATTCCATGTTACCAGAAGCCATAGGGTGACAAACTTGGATATTCACTTTTACAATTGCTTTTCAACTTGCCATTCAAAAAAAAAAAAGGATTGATAAATCATGGCTATATAAAAAAGGAACGATTTCTCAGCAATTCAGTGCAGTCCATTGTTCCACAACATGTATTCTGTTCCAAAAAGGGTGTATTTCATTCAGGCTCCTGAAGCACATTCACACTGTTGCAGTGGGGATATTGCATGATGAATAGCATGAAAGACGAGAGAGATGCAATGTTCACAGAGTTTTCTCATGTGATTTTCCACCCTCCTCAAATTCTACTTTCTTGCTAGTTTGAGCTAGTTTGGCTTTGTTTACATGCTCAGAAATATGTGGAAATACACACATATTCTCAAATTTTATTGCATGAAAGTATCTCTGTTCAAAAAAGCAGAGCCACTGTTGCAGGGAAATTGGCTGTTTTGGGCTTTGGTTGGGGAGGGGCAACAGTTGGGAATTTCTTGAAATTGTCTCTTTCCCACGGGAAAATGGCTCTACTTTAATTGGAGAAAATTGTGTTGTTTAGAAAATGGGCCAATTTTCAAGGGACTCATGACATGCAATGAAAGATGAATTTTGAGTAGTTTTGCATTTCAATGCAAATATTTCCCTCCATTTAGTAGCAAGGCAACAATTCTGGAGATTTGAGAGTGTGGAAATTCATACTTAAGTAGCCTGGAGATGCATATGAAGAGGGACTCCGTGAGACCAGGGAACTTGGGTTAGCGATGAAGGAGAACAGAGGAACATTCCACATCCTCATGTGGGAACTCTCTAAGGTCTGCCGGAGAGATTCCCCAGCAATTGTTGGCTTCCCATGTAAGCCTTAGACTGATTTTTTTGCTGGGGAACAGTGTCTGATTGACAGCTCTTGTGAATGAATCCCACTTTATCCACAAGACAAAAAAAGCCTGAGCATTGGCAAGGCGGGCTCCCTGTCAATATCCTGTGATCAATGTGCATCAGTCATGTTATGGAGGAACCCTAATTAGGAGAGCATTGTGCATGGCTCTGCTTCAAGCCTTGTCTTCCTGGCTGAGACTCCAAAATAGGAGGCCATTAGTGCAAAACTTGACCATCAAAATCCTATTTCATGTAGACCTTTCCAGTGGCACATCAGGGGTTTTCTACTTGCTCTGACCAGTTAACTGCCATGATGGTCTCTGCACTGTTCCTTTCACTGCCATTTACAGCAATCAGGAAGTGTTTGGCAGTACAGATGATGGTGACCCACTACCACCTCAGACTGAAGTCACGGGAAGAGTTATCACATTCGCCTCTGTTAAGGAAAAGAAAAAGAGTAAATTTTTTTGAAAGCTACTGATGAGATACTGCAATCACTCAGCAGCGCACAGAGCCACTAGGGTATTAAGTAAGCTAGGCTGATGGCTGCTGAATATCCCAAAGCCTATTTTTCTTGAAGAAGCTGGAACAGATGATGCCAACATTAAGAATTCCGCAGAGGGACTGCAATCACAGCCTTAGCTGTTTTATTACTTTTGAGCTGTAGCCAGGAAATACGTAGCCAGCAGTTTGCCCACATATTTTGCATTCTTCTAAACCATAATTCTTGGTTTCAGCTGCCATGATAGTAAAAACGTATACATTGGAACCTGGTGTTATCCAGGCTCCAAGGAGGTGTGCATGGGGTTTTAAATGAAGGAGAGACCACACAGCGGGGAGTCCAGAAAGCTGGATTCTATTCCTAGCTCTGCCTTGGGCTCACAGTGTAAACTCAGCCAAATCACTTCACCTCTAGAAAAGATCCTGAGCTGTGAAATTCAGATCCCAACTTTTCCAAAGTTTGCGGTATTTGATTTGGGGATTCTGAGCCACAAGGGAGAAGTGAGTCTAGAATACCAGCTTAGACCATTTCTCATCCAGTCCTCTTTGGTCTTGCACTTCAATTCTGGCACCAAACCAGATTTTCTGGTATTTTTCAGTTCTTATCTCTAAAAATTCTCTCATCGTATCTTTGAACTAGTTGATTTCAGCCAAGTCTTGGAATGGAAGTGCAGAGATGTGTAAATAAAGCATAAGAACAGAAGTGAACAAAACCTCTTTTAATCCTCCAAACAAACACAGAAAACCCCTAAGGTTTGGGCAGTTACTCCTGAGTTTTGAGTTCTTTATTTTATCAGAGGTTCTTTGCCAGTTATAATTATTATGGACAACACACTTCATACTATTAGGAATCTAGCTGTCATTTAGCATTAGCTGATGCTTCTTGTATTTTACAAGATGTTTTACCATAATAGGCATGTAACACACACAAGAGAGAACTCTGACCTGACCCAGTTCTTTTATAATGGCTGCAGTACAAAGATGACCTTTTGAAATACTTCTTGGAACCTCTGAAATTGAAAAGAACAGTGTATCGATGTCACTAAAGATGGGTGTAGAATGTAGATTTTAGGAACAGGTAGAGGAGGGAAGAAGCCGAACAGTGAGATTTGAAGAACTTACTCAGGGAACAATTAGAGGCAGTTTAGAATGTTTCCAAATATGTTTAAATTCCCAGAAGTATCTGCTTCAGCCACTTACTTGCAACAGCCACTTACTTGTCTATATTAATAGATAATAGCACACCATGTGGCATCTGTAAAACAAGAAGTCACCTATAGACCCCATTGACCCCAGAAGTTGAATAATGCTTTATGGTCCCACTTCCACTTCAATCAATAGCAAAACTCCCATTGAACCACAGGGCTGGGGTCTATGAAGCAGATTTTCCATTCCCCTACATCTTATATGGTCATATACACCACTGTAAAGACAGTGCAAAGTGCATGTAACATCTCACTACATCAAAATGGCAGTCATTTATACTTACTTTGCACTGGTGTAAATAATTTCACAAGGGTCAAGACAGCAGAGAATCTGGCCTATAGGTCCAATGCATTTTACAGACATTAGGTCCCAATCCAGCAAAGCACTTAAGCACTTACTTAATGGTAAGCACATAAGGCGTCTCATATAAGCCCATAGGTCTGGTCATATACTTGAAGTTAAGCCTGTACTTAAGTGCTTTTCCGGAGTGGGCCTTAATTCTCAAATGTAGGGACTGTTACCAAAAAAGTTTCAACCAATATAGTGCACCAGGACATAGGAATAAAAGTGAAAAATCCTGGTTTTGATCAGAACGAGAACTTACCACAGCCCAGTCCAAAGTCAGGAAATACCCATTCCAGCAAGCGCTCTGTTCAAACAAGTGGGGTGAAACCTCTGATACACATGCAGATTTTTGGATGGTTTTTCAAACCAGGCCTCTAAGCCTTCTGGTTATCAGTCCATTGCTGTTTCCCACCATACTAATAAATAAGGCACCTGCCAGGCTTTTAAAAAATAGCCCAGATATCATGGTGCCATCTCTGTCGGTCACCGCGTGTATCAGTAGCTATGTCTACACTTGGAGCCGGGGATATGATTCCGAGTTCTCACAGACATGCTCCTGCTAGCTGTCATTGACCTAGTGAAGTAAAAATAGTAGTGTAGCTGTGCTAGCACAGGCAGCAGCAAGCAGAGGCCTGAGCTAGGTACCTCAACTACAAACCCAACCACACCCCGTGGGTACATACTCAGGGCAGCTAGCCCGTGCCACTGCTTGCTGCTGCCCAGGCTACTGCAGCTCTCTGACTATTTTTTAGGGTGACCAGACGTCCCGATAAAATCGGACCTGTCCTGATTTTGAGGCGTTTGTCCCGAGATTTTGTTTCCTGGTCTTCGGTGGCAATTCGGCAGAGAATCCTTCAGTCGCGGACGGCCTTCGGTGGTATTTCGGTGGCGGGTGCTTCTGTCTTTGGTGGCAAGGTTTATTACCTGCCGCCGAATAACCGCCAAAAACTGGCGTCCGCGACTGAAGCGCTCTCCGCCAAATTGCCGCCAAACTCCCGGACAGGTGAGTGTAAAAAAAAAAATGCCCCCCCTGCAGTGGTCCCGATGTTTCCCCCTTAACATCTGGTCACCCGACTATTTTTAGATCACTAGCTCAGTGACATCTAGCACGAATATGTGTACATGAGCTGGAAATCATCACCACACCTCCAAGTGGAGAAGTAGCCCGTGATTAGATAAGTCAAATACCCAATGACAGTTTCAGTCAACTCTTGGTGCCTCTAACAAACCCATTCCCCGCCCCCAGCACCACCACCTCTTTTCCATAGGGCAGGTCTACACTATGGGGGAAAATCGATATAAGATACGCAACTTCAGCTATGTGAATAACGTAGCTGAAGTCGAAGTATCTTATATCGAATTACCTACCGTCCTCATGGCGCGGGATCGATGTCCACGGCTCCCCATGTCGACTCCGCTACCGCCGTTCGCATTAGTGGAGTTACAGAGTCGACATGAGCGTGTTCGGGGATCGATATATCACGTCTAGATGAGATGCGATATATCGATCCCCGAGAAATCGATTGCTACCCGCCGATACGGCGGGTAGTGAAGATGTACCCTTAGATAAAATAATTAACCTTGGTAACCATGTGAGCTATTTAGATGATCCTCTGGAGAACCAGGCATGTATTTTAAGCTCTAATTTACATAATGGATAAAATATTTAAGATTTGCCATGCTGTAAAAAAGCACCCTGGCAGCTCTCTGTTTTCTCGGCAGAAAGACTTAGAAGCACTAGCATTACCTCGCCAAAGCTGAATGCAGAGTATAGTTTTAAAGTATCAATAGCAGGCAATCCTGGAACTGCTTTAGAATTCCAGAAGCTTGAATGGAGCAGGTGGCTAAACAGGACTGGGTCACACACACAGGGCCTAACCCATCCCTGGAGTAACTTCACTGAAGTCAGTGAAGTAATACTACTGTAAAGTAGGGGTAAGTCAGAGAAGACTCTGCAGTGGTTTCAAGGAGTATAACTCTGATGGAGTATAGGTTTCCAGGCCTATTACACCAATGAACAGTATTTATTTAATCTAGCAGAGAGTGGAAATGCACATTACATTATTATTTACATGTTACACAGGGGGAAACTGAGCTTGTGAGAGGTGAAGTGAATTGCTCAAGGTCACAAAGGTGACTGGCAGAGCTGGGACTACAGCCCAGGAGTCCTGACTCTCACCAGACCTACTTACATCTGCAAAATTTGCCTGTCGATCTCACAAAAAAGGTTTCCCCACAATTCCCATTTCCAAGCAGGATGAAAATACGATGAAACCATCCTTTTTGTGGAGCTGCTTCATCTTTTCCACTCCGGAAGCAGAAGTGCAAACGGTACATGAAAATACAAAACAATTTAAAATGGAGAGTTTAACCACACATTTTTTATACAGGTTTATGCTGGGTTTGTTTTACCTTTTGGGTGAAATTTCAGGTCAATTATTATTTTATCTAATGTAATCCAATCTATCTAAGCTATTTCTAATCTATCCATTTATCTAGCTAAGTTATTAATAGTTCTCACTCTCTCTCTCTCGCTCTCATTTCTAAAGTACCTAACACAGTAGCATCTGTCCACCAGATAAATATATATTATTTTATCTAGGCCCATATTTCTAAGCCCACAATCACCATTGCTTTCTGACAATAGCAGCCATCAACCCAAGGCTGTTAACTTGTGACTTAGACTAAGCAATATTTTAAGATCAAAGTTCAGGCAGCTAAGAGATGGCTGCTCCTCACACAGCTCAGTTGAGCTTGTTTCTTTTGCACTCTCTATTCTTACATAACCTCAATCTTGTTTTTCAGGCAGCTACCAAACATGCTTTTAGCAGTCGGCCACAGGTCAATTACAAAGCAGTCCCAGTTTCCTGAATGAGAAGTTTGCAGTGGGTATCTGCAGACCGCAAAGAAGAGAGGCATTTCCCAGGAGCTATTGGAGTACAAATTTCCTTAATTAAAATGAAAAAGCCATCATGAAAATGGAGGAGGAGGGAGCTGGGGAGGAAGGGATAGATAAATATTTCAAGTGTATTTTCAAACAGAGCCATCCAAGGCCCAGTAGAAAACACCGCTCGGTAGATTGTGTTTGGGGTCTGAAAGTGAAGCTAATTCAATGTAATGAGAGGTGAATGATACTCAAGGCCCTTCCGCTGCCACTGGAGACCCCTTACAAACGATTTTGTTCTTTCAGTTATTAATTTTTTATGAAGTTTAATAGGCCTGCAGCCTAGAGACCTGCCTGAGTGTTGATTAGCTTCATATTTTCTCTCATTAACGTGGAATCTGATTAGCCCGCGTTACAAGCATTTCATCTGACTTGGCAAATGGCATTGTTCTGATATTAGAAATTACAAGTTTACTTCATCTGAGGAAACAAAATGTTCCCCCACCCCAAGCCCCATGCCTCCCATCACTTCGTTAGAGGGAGCCTTGCAGCTGAAGGGCGCCTGTCTGTTTAAAATTCCTCCTGACGGGAGCAGGCTAGGATTGCCGAGTGAATAATAGCACGCTAATGCATTGCAGTGGAACAGCTCCAGCAGGCAAATCTCTTCTTGCATTCCTAAATGGTTAGGTGCTTTGCTGCTGGCTCAGCACAAGGGGGTGGCTGGTAGAGGGAAACACAACCCTTAACGTCTAGGCAACACCTAATGACTAGTAGCAGTTTAGGTCCCACCACAAAACCCCACCACCAGATACATATAACAGGCTGGTTGGTTGGATGAACCGGAAAGCCAAGGAATGATTAGGCTGAAAGCCGTCTAATTCATACAGGGGTCCCTCCAGCTCAGGTCAGAAGCATGCTGGTGGCATAGGAAGCAGTAAAGTTTGTACTCCTGCTGCCTGGACTGTATCTGTTCTGTGGACGAGCAGAGAACTTCATTCTGGTATTTTTCACTTTGTCCTAACACGTCACAGGTTCTCTTCATTCTCAGCTCTCTCAGATAGAGACACTCAGCAGTCATGGTCTAAATAACTTTAAAATGCTGTTAAAATAAAAATGTGTATATATAGAAAAAATACCACAGGGAAACTCGGGCGCAATGCCTAACAGACATGGGCCCACAGCTACATCAGCATTCTTCATAACACGCACACAGTAGCTCTCTGACTTGGTGGCAGTGTGATTAATTCACTGCAGCAAAATAGCTCTTCATTCATAGCAGAGCTGAGCCAAAAGGCAAGGGTTTGATGGCCAGCCCAGTGGTCTAGTAACACTGACTGGCATTCAGGCCGCAGACTCCACAAGCCAGCAGGGGATGGGACACTGTGTAGAAAGAATGCTTGTTTAGCTTCCCAAGGAGTGGGGTATGTACTGAGTATTGGAGGGAAGTCATGCAGCTCCTATCACCATAAAGAATCAGCTGGCTTTATCTAAGTCCCTTGAGGAGAGAATATATGGGGCAATTTGGGTTTTCCAGAGGAATGCTGGTAGCCCTTTTCAATAAGAACAGTTTGCTGATTCACTAAATGATTCACTAAAAGACTGTGAATTGAGAACCAGTTTCTCCTCCTTGGTTTTTCCCTTGGTTTTCACTCAGCTGCTGGCCCATCCCCCCCCTGATCCTGATGATCTTTATCTCTCTCTCTCTCTCTGCTGCTGCTTATATTATATATACACCCCCTGGAAATTTCCACTGCTTGCATCAAGAAGAAGTGGTGTGTCACACAGCAGCTCATGCTACAAAACATCTGTTAGTCTATAAGGTGCCACAGGATTCTTTGCTGCTTTCACTAAATGAGTGCAATGAAGTGTAAGAGTGGGGTTATTAAAGCTGTCTGGAGGATTTGGGGGTAACGGAGCATCCCAGTTCTTTGGGTGGTTTTAAAAATATCCGAACTGGTGAAACATTTTCCATTATAATAATATGGACAGAAAAGTTAATGAAATTTTGAAGACAGTTTGCAAAGTTTAACAGAAGTTCAGGAAAAACACCCTGCAAGTAAATCAGCAGTAAATACCTGGGTGGGCTTTTATCTCAGTGACAGAGATATGAGTGTATGGCTATGCTTATAATATGCTAAGACGCATGGCTTTTTGCAATGAGCCCTGGTTTTGTGTTTTCTGTGTTGAGTTTTTTAAAAAATTGCCTTAATGAATGAGCCAAGTGATTCCAGCTAATGGCTAGAGCTGAAAAACACCCTTTGATAATCCCAAATGAATAATGTTGTCTCAACAGACTAACGGAGTCTTTTACCTGTCTGACACTATTATAGATGTTGTTAGTTAACAAGGGTAGTCAGAGGTTTCAGTGTAGGCATTAAGTGAGATTGCTCGGGTCATTATTAATTATGCAAATTCTCCATCTTCTGTCAGAACACAGAATTAAGTAAACACGAATGGATCAAACTGCTATGCAATGGAAACTTTATGGTAATAAAGCCAAGTGCATGGCAGGAGGTGGCACTTACATTAATCTTTGGTGGATGGGGGAATGCAGAGGCTTGAAAACATTTGTTGTTGCTCAGTGTGTAGTGCAGCAGGGAACATTATTATTTATACTGTATTATACTAGCACCTAGAGGCCCCCATGATCTTGGCATTACATATACGCATATTAAGAGGCAGTCCCCTGGCCAGACGAGCTTGCAATCTAAATAGACAAAAACTGAGAGGGGAAATAGAGACAAAGAAGTAAATCCGCTTGCCCAATAGAACAAAAGTGGTCACTAGCTGAGGTGGGAGTAAACCCAAATGTCCTGACTCCCAGTCCAGAGCCCACCCATTGGACCATGCTACATTCCAGATCTACACAAAGGATACAAGAGAGGTGTCATTAGTCACTTGCAACTTGCAGTACACAGGGTAGCCTTAACACAAGCAACACACAGCACCCAAAGTGGCCGGTAAGAACAAGCATATCAGATTCACTACAGACACAAAAAAATTACTTTGTCTCTCACTGTCCAGGCTGTGGCAGCAACCCAGGAGGAGTGTGTTTGCCTAGTCCTTAGAAATATGGGCTAATAATCAGCATTCATGGGTTTTATTCCTGGCCCTGCCACTGATTCGCTGTGTGACCTTTGGTGAGTTTCCTAATTTTTATGTGTGTCGGCTTCTTTATCTGTGAATTGGATAAATAACACCTTTGTAGCTCACAAGACTATTAAGCTTAATTATTGCACTGTAATTAATGCTCTAAAATGCTTTGAGAGCTTCAGCTGATAGATGCTACAGAAGTGGAAGGAAATAACGGTTCTTACTACCCACCCTCTGGGTGGTACAGGGAAGCAAATTCCTCCAGTTGCCATAAGAGGAACATTCCAGCTTTGGAATGAAGCTCTGTCTGGTATGCTGCTGTGAGAGCGCCAGAGAGGGCTTTCAAAGAGAACTGGCTGGACCACAAGGATTCTGTTTTGCAAAAAAAAATGGAGGTTACAACATTTGCTTTTGTTCCACATGGGAATTTTTCACATCACAAAAAAAAAACAAAAAGAAAAAGAAAAAAGGGGAAAAAAAGGCTATTGGCTATTCTAGGTGAGGTCTCTCTCTCTCTCTCCTCCCTTCTCCTACTGCCTCACCAAAGAAACACTTTAGTCAAAAGCCCGATACATTTCTGTTTCAATGAATTGATATTTTCCAGTGAAAACACATTTAATCCAAAATTTCCCAACCAGCTCTATTTTTGAATGTGACGGAATTGGAGAAGACTTCAGAACTCCCCTGCCACGTGAAAGGGCCACAGCCTTTCCGTTGCAGGAAAAGTAGACCCGATTTTTCACTCTGTAGCACAGAAAAGAGGGATAGCTCAGTGGCTTGAGCATTGGCCTGCTAAACCCACCCTTGTGAGTTCAATCATTGAGGGGGCCGTTTAGGGAACTGGGGTAAAAATCTGTCTGGGGATTAGCCCTGCATTGAGCAGCAGCATGGACTTAGATGATCTCCTGAGGTCCCTTCCAATTCTATGAAAAGAAAGGAAATTAAAGAACAAATTTTAAGGCCAGCTGCAAACAATACTTGCTGCAGAGCGCCACTTATAGATAGGGGTGGAGAGAGAAAGAGACCTCTATACATCTCCCTAGAAGTGGTAACTCTCTCCCCTCAATAGAAGATCAATCTTACATCAGACACCTAGCGCTGTTGTTTCAATACGTGGCAATACACATTTCTCCGCTGCCATCTCACAAGATGGGTGTCAGATCCATAACGATGTATATAATTCAAGATGGCATCGAAACTGATGGGTTTTGCATTGGACATGTTTATTTATTTATTGCAAGGCTTAAGCATGTCATTTGCTGTCACATGTGCCCTTGTGAAATCCTGGCCAGAAATCAATTTGATGTTCAGTGTCAAACAGCTTTCTTTAATGGCTCCAGATAAGGTTTTTGTATATTCCATGCTGGAGGAGTTATGTACACACCACTGTGGGGTCAACAACAAAGAACGCTCCATGATCAAGTTGTGCACAAAATTTCAAGCAAATTTGTGTACTGCTTCAGCACATCGGCAGCAATATCAGTATGTGATGTGCTCCTACGAAGCTCCTCTTGAGTCTCTTCCAGAAATGGACATTCCAACTGGCACCTTCTGAAAATGCTTGAAGGATATGAGAAAGCCATAGGCTTTTAATGGGGCTTTGGGGATCAAACAGTGCAGTTTGCAAAGGACTTCAGATCCAACATTTTTTCTTAAGAAACAGGGTATCTTGCACAAACTGATTAGACTGTAAGCTATTTGGGGCAAGAATTACTGTTTTACTCTGTGTGCTGTGCACACCATCAACTGAGGAATAGCAATAAAGGAATGTGCAATACAATACAACATATCGTCCTGCTTAGCACAAGGGGAATGATTTCTTGAGACATTGAAGGAAGATGAAAGGAGCAAAAGAATCCTTAAAGCACGGAGAGGCTTGCAAGGCCCTCAGGGGAGGAGTGGTATATTAGTGATTTCAGAATGTAAGCTACCCGGACAGGGACTGTCCTTTCATCCGTGTTTGTACAGGGCCTGGCACAATGAGGTGCCAATTCTCACTGGAGTGTCTGGGCTCTGAAATAAAAATAATAATAATAATAATTAATAATAAAAATAAAAAATACATTGTATTGTATGTACTGTGCCATAGTGAAAAGGATGAAAAGCAAAATGGAAGAGCTGAGAGGACCAGTGGTCAGCTGCACAGTCATAAAGCTTCCCAAAACCGCATGCCTCAACAGACCCAAATGTTGAGATAGATGCTAAACTGAAGAATTATCTAAAAAACAACCCCTTCTGGATGCAGAGAGAGCAGCACACCCAATAGAATTATGCAATATAATATTAATTATATAACAGCTATATTATTATTACATAAAGCACACAACCTTTCTACAAAAAGAACAGGAGTACTTGTGGCACAATCTAATACATTTATTTGAGCACAAGCTTTTGTGGGCTACGAAAGCTTATACTCAAATAAATTTGTTAGTCTCTAAGGTGCCACAGGTACTCCTGTTCTTTTTGCGGATACAGACTAGCACGGCTGCTACTCTGAAACAATGTTTCTAAAAATTCTGAAAGGTTTTATATTCTAGCATCATCATTGTAATTGTAGGCTTCCGAATGGCATTAATGGATTTTCTATCAACATCTGATTGGTGCTTTTGCCTGTGTCTCTGCAAAGGACTTTAACCGGCATGTGTGCCACATCATGCTGTGATCTTGTCAGATCTCACCAGCTGGGTAGGGTCAAGCTGTGTCAATATTTTCACTGAAGACCTCTCAGAAACACCATAGTAGCGCTGGTAATTCAGAAGGTGACTCTTCTCATCCGAGTGCTGATGCCAGTGCCCCAGAATGGTGGCAGGAGGCACTGTTCTGTCCTTTGAAGGAAGTATACAACCAAGGTTCTGAGGACTTTTGGTTATTAAAGATTCCATAGCACTTCCTGTGGACTTTTCAGTCTGGTGTCCTGGCCAAATTCAAACGAAGTCAGTGACATCCTGCCTCCCTAAAGTTCCTCCTGGAGTTTTAATTGGAGACAGAATTATTTCTGCCCAATAGCATTGCTGTGTTTCACCTCACTTGATTGTGTTCCCTTTGCTGGCTAAAATGATCCCTCTGTGAATCTGTTGGGCTTTGGGAACAAAGATCTAGTACAGAACAAACACAACATTGTTATTCTCAGCTCGAGTCAGCTCCCCGATGGGATGTATCATTTCCTTTCCGATTCCATTCCATCTCACCCTGCCCTTCAAACTAAATGGTTAAAAGCTGTTACTATTTATAATCTGAATTCACATTTAATCACTGTCAGACTGTCCAGCTTGACACAGGCTCCCTGGGGAGACCAAGCGTGGAGAATGAGTTCCCCTCTTGTTGCTAAAGGTGCTCTCCCCAGGACAGTGTTGAGGCAGGATGGAAAAGCCGCTTGTGTGGGAAACAATCCAGGACATAAATAGATGGTTTCATCTCTGCAGAGGACATATTTGGTATATTTCCACCTGCACAAAAATTATTTAAAAAGAAAAAAATGCGAGTGAATACATTTTAAAGCCAAATATTTGAGAATTATTTTTTTTACTCTTCTTCTAAGATGTAAGTTCAAGGGTTACAGCTTTCTCTTGAGGAGCTGTTACTCAGCACCAAATGCAGCATAAAGAATGCAAAGGCTACAGCTCCTTGAACAGTTGAGGCATTAGTGACTATCATTAGCTCTTGCAGGGGAAACTCAAGTTTCTGAACTCTTAGGGTCTTGGCAGGTAAATAAGAACCAAGAAAGAGGGGAAATAGCTTTGAAGTTAAAATGCTTTACATTTTTTCACAAGGTCTGTCATTGTCTATACCTATTATAAGCTGACCTGAGTGTTTGTCTAAGTTACACAGGAGTCTTTTCATCCTGATCATTTCAGTTTTGACATGAGATTGAATCTGAAAGCTAATGCAATCACTGTGTCCTAAGCCTTTCCCATTATACAGGTTAAAGCAGGCTACCATGGAGGGTTGTATTTCTGTTCTGTTCTTAACAAGTCAGTTTATGAATGAAATGTAAAGCAATCACCTGTGTACAGTAGGGGCATTGTCTGCAGCATCATCCAGATGGATTTCCATTAGAGAAAGTAATTTCCCCACTTAGATGTTACACTTGGTTACACTGTCTGTCAGTTCTCATCAGGAAACTGGGGCATCACAGGAACTATGATACTCACCCCAAATTTCAGGCATCACTTGTGCTGTAGCCTTAGGATTCTTGCATCCTTCAGGAAACCACATGCCCAAACTTGGGCTCAGTCCTTTGATGCTGACATTAAGAGCTGTATGCACTAGCCACTGAACTAGCCTGTCTCCACTGCTTTGTGGATTATGCACCTACATGTGCTCCCATTAAAACTGTTGGTAAATCTCCCTCGGGCTTCAGATCCTATGACTGGAGATAGATGATCCTTTTTCCCCTCTTAGTTTTCATTCCTTTCCCCCACCACACACACCAAACATGAGCGGAACAGTTCTCTGTGAACTCTGCACCTTTCATTAACATTTTTATTGAACATAAACTGTCTGACAGCTGTCTCCCCTCCCCCTCCCCCGCACATTTTTGTAAAGGGGGGAAGGGGCAGTCTGTTATCTGTGAGTGCTCATTATGGGGCCTGCAGATGCCGAGTGCTGCTGTACTCTGTGAGTTAAGTGACATTGAATCTAGTATAGGTCACCTGTAAAGAGAAAGTGAATCATTCCCCCTGCCCTTTCTAGCTCATTATGGTAAGACGACTATTCACCTTTTTTTTTTCATTTTTGTACTCTTCCACAGAGCTTACATCTCACGTACATTAGCAGCACTAATGAACTGCTTGCTCTGGTACCTCTCTCTCTCCCTGGTTGTTTTGTCTGCTCTGTCCCTTAAAGCTGCATTGACAGTGAGGTTGTGGACAGAGCATTAGAAGGAGCTCAAATCTTTAAAGCCCTGGTTGCGACAGAATTTTTTTTTCAGTGCCCCAGTCTCCACCATCTCCACGCTTTAACACAATTCCATTAAATCAAAAAGATTAGAGGTTGTCAGGCATTCAGCATGAGGGCTCTGATTGGAAAAAAAAACACACTAGAGGTTTTATTATTCATCATTGTTGGCGTTAGAGAACAGGCATTGATAGCCAGAATAAGCCAATATCCTGATTCTTGCAAATAAGCCATAACTGTCCTTCACATCAGTTAAGAGTACAGCAGCTTTTAAACCAAGGAGAGTTTGAGCAGTAGTGTAAACAAAACCTGATTTATGATACTGGAGTGCTGTTCATGTATCCAGCACGAGAGCCAGCAAAATCCTAAGTGTCTTAGTTTAGTTTCCTTTCATCAGAAGAAGAAGAGAAGAGAGAGCTGCTTTTTCTTGTTTTTATTTCCCAGTGGGTAACTTCATTCTAGCCTAAAGATAACCAAGATTCTCTTTTTTTTCACTCAGAACTACTACAACGTTATAAATAACAGCAGCAGTTGAATAAGAATTCTGAAGCCCAGGGAAGAATTTTCATCAGCTAACTCTGTAGAGGGGGGCAGATGGGGTGGAGGGGACACATGGAGATATAGATTAGGTTACTCAGGTGTGATCAGCCCTTATGCCACATTCAGCTGAAGCTGGCAGGAGTTGTGCATGAGTAGGAACAAAATAAGGACTTCCGGATTTGGTCTGTGCTATTTTCTTATTTTGATATATTAGGACCCAATTCAAAGTCCCATGGAGTCAGTGAGACTTTCTGTTGACTTCAGTTGGTTTTGGATCAGGCTCTTAAAGGATACATTGGGTTCCTGAATCATGTATGGTGTTTGGGACTGATGATTACAGTTAAAGAAAGGCTTGTGAACCTACAGAATCTTGAATTATTAAATATGAAATTCCCAGTCCCCCCTGCAACTCCTCCCTCCCCCCCACAACCTTGGTATTACAGATCCAATTTAACAAAAATCCCCAATTAAGCCACAAACCTGAAATGAAAATAAACCCCAACCAAAGTGAATAAGCTTCTTTCATGAATAAACCTGCTCTTCGTGCCTTTTTTTGTCATCACGTGTGTGCGCAAATCCCCATTGAACAGATACCGTTATTTAATAACGAAGCAACGTGCGAGGCGTTGGCTGGAGGGTTTGTCAGGATGTGCGTTTAATGAGTTGTCCATGGATTTGGTTATTATTAGGTATTAATTATTAACAGTTATGGTGCAAGCTTCTTATAATTTTTTTTTTTTAAAAAGAGAGAACTGAATAAAAATCTTCTTCCCCATGAAGGGGGAAGTACTGCTGCCCCAAGAAAGGATTTCACCCTGTGCTAGGAACCAAAGACAGTGATGCATTTCCTAGGCAGAAATTGGAATATCTGATTTTGGGGAATTGTTTCTGTTTGAATTAATGACAATACGTTGCAAGATTTAATAATGCTCATCTGTAATGCCCTGATTCAGAAAAGCATTTAAACATTTGCATACATCCAACTCGGTTTAGGTAAAACTTAAGCATGTGCTTTAATGCTTTTCTTAAGCATCTCTGATAGCTCAAAACATAATCTCTCTCTCTTTTTTTTTTAATAGTCCTGGAAACTGAAGCACAGAGAAGTGAACTGGTTTGCCCAAAGTTATGCAGTGAGTCAAAGGCAGAGGTAGAATAAGGAACAGACCCCAGGGGCAGGGCCCGCTCCAGACCCCAGCACGCCAAGCGCGCGCTTGGGGCGGCATTTTGCCGGGAGGGTGGCAGGCGGCTCCGCCAGACCTTCCACAGTCATGCCTGCAGGAGGTCCACCAGAGCCGCGGGACCAGCGCACCCTCCGCAGGCACGTCTACAAGAGGTCCCCCGGAGCCGCGGGACCAGCGACCGGCAGCGCGCCCCCTGCGGCATGCCGCCGTGCTTGGGGCAGCCAAATTCCTAGAGCCGCCCCTGCCCAGGGGTGAGATCCTAGCTCCGCTGAAGATAATGGAAAAACTCCCATTGACTTCATAGGATTTCACCCTAGCCGTATACTCCAGCCACTAGGCAACACTCCCTTGCTAGATATGGTTAGAGGGCCTGATCTTTTAAGGTGCTGAGCACCCTCAAATTATATTGCAATATGATCTGGGGTAAGTCAATGGGAGCAGAATGCAATGGGAATGCCTCAGTATCATGTATGGTTGGGTCATAGAGTGCGTTGTTTCAGAGACAGATTTGTCTAAGCCCCTATATCTGCAGATTCTCCCCTTCACAGCACAAGAAGAAATGAATTTCACTTGCTATCGCTCCCCTCAAACCTCATTTTATTTTACAGTTAATTTCTGATCGTGGTTATGTTAATTTTTACTGCACTCCTAATGATCAGAAATATTTGGCAGATTAACATCATTTAGCTTTTCTCTCCGAAGAGAGGTGGGAAAAGGGATAAAAAGAAAGTTTCTTGCCAAATGCGGCTGAGCCTGGGGCCAGGGGTGGGACAGTGAGAGATTGAAGCAGGGGACAATGAGTCTAAAGAAATTAAAAGCCAATGAATGAAAATGCAGAAAAAGTTCAGGAGTCCCTTGCCACCTGCTATGAGTTTTACCCTTTATTTATTGCCAACAGTCCATCTGTCAGCTCCCCAGTAATTTTTAAAAGGATCATACACCTGTCATCATGTCTGCAAGGTAGAGACGGAGCAGATGTTGGAATTTGCACCAACTGAAGCAAAAATTTATCATGTCTAGCTTGAAACTGCTAACAAAGGAGAAAATGGCGGCTCTTTTATCCAATGCTCTCTTTCTGCTGTCTCGAATCCGTATCCCCGTTCAGCTTCACAGATGGAAAGATGGGACTCAGCGAGGAAATTTAATTTGACTAGTATTCGATCAAAACAGAATAATGTGTTTAATATCTATGCAGCGTAGGGGAAGTGGAAGATTCATGCGCTCTTGGGGGGTGAGGGAAGAAGAAGCATTAAAGCCAGCGCCTTGCTACGATGCAATATAAATTCACACACACAAAATACATTCAGGAGAGGCTGCGATACAAATCAACAAATGCAAGTGAGTCCTAAGTCAAAGGGAGAACCACATTATGTGCTATTAAATGATTGCTATTATACATTCTAATATATATTATTTATGCTGAATAAAATACTAGCAGTATGCGTAGGATATGACTAGGAGCAATGGGATGAAATTAAGTAAAAGGAAATTGAGGCTGACTATCAGGGAAGGCTTCTGGAAAGTAAAATCTATTAAGCTGCAGCACAGTCTCTCAAGACAAGCAGTAGAGGCCCCATCGGTTAGTTCATTTAGAACCAGACTGGGCAACACACTAACAAATGGACTGTAGGGAACAATCCTGCATTGGGTTAGGGGATAGGGATTTCATCTCCAATGCACTTTACCATAGGTAAGTATTATTATCCCTACTTTATTGATGGTGAAACTGAGGTACAGAGAGGTCAGTGACTTGTCCAAAGATATACAAGGAGTTAATGCCAGATTCAAGATTAGAACTCAGTTCCTGAGGCCTCAAGCCTTCTACTCAGACCATTAGGTCCTGCTTGTTCCTGATAGGCTCTTTCCTATGTTGAATTTCCATTCTAATTATATAGTCCAAAGGTTGTGACATAAACTGTTAACAGCCAGTGTTATGTCTGACACTCTGTGCTCACTTCAAACACACACACACACACTTGCTGTTTCTACTCCCAATGCAGGCTGAGAAAAAGGCAGAATGACAGATGCAACTTTGAATTTACACTGGCTATGGGAGTCTGTAACATTTCAGAAATAATGTCAATGGAATTGAATACAGCCAATGGATAATAGACTCTTGCTATTAGAAAAACTCCATGGGAAGCTGAGGCATTTAGTTTTTGTTTTAAAGTGGGAGTTATTGATCTTGTGACAGCATTCTGTTGCATTGGCATTATTTCTATTACACTAAATGACTGATGTAACTTTAGAGAGACAAGGTGGGTGAGGTAATATCTTTTATTGGACTGACTTCTGTTGGTGAAAGAGACATGCTTTCAAGCTTACACAGAGCTCTTCAGGTCTGGATTAAGTCATTTTGTCTGATGGGTTCTGGGGCAAGGGGAAAGACAGTCATGATTCTACTACTCTGTATGTTTTGCAGACTTCTAACTGGCTTTGAGAAGAGACTTGTGGAGTGTTGAAACCAACCAGACAGCATCTTATTTGTAATTATATAATCTTTCTCTCTCCCCCCGCCCACCTCTGCCTAGATCTAAAACTATACCTACACACACACACACACACACACACACACACACACACACACACACACACACACTCTCTTAAAGTATTTAAAGTACACTTTTATGATTAAAATGTTTTCTACCAGGCTAAAATTTCATTTATCTTTATATTAATTTAAAGGGGATGCATTATTTTTATTTGTTTGTTTCTAATCAAATTGTATTTATTTAAAATGTGGACATACCAATAAATAAGGATCCAACGTTCATTATTCTGATTGGTTGCATAGATTCCATTTTTATAATATGAACTTTTGTTCTTGCTAGTGAAAGATTTAAAAAAAAAATTAGTTTTCAGGATAATCTCTGATCTGCCATATCATTAGGACCAGTGCCATTGAAAGTCAATGATACTTAGGCTCCTAAGTCACTTAGATGTGTTTGAAAATTTTACTCTAAGTCCTATTTTTAAAAGGGACATGGGCATTTAGGAGCTTAAATCTCATTGATTTTCAGTGAAACTTAAGCTCCTAAGTGATTGTCACTGCTAAAATTGGGATGTTGGCTCCTTTGTCACTTAAGCAATTTTGAATATTTTACCCCAAATCTTTCTTCCCCTGCTCACAATATGAATAAACCCACAGAAGTCTGTTAGAATAGTTATGATTAAGGCAAAAAGGATTTAGCCCATTGTATTGTATTCATACAGATGTTGAATATATATTTAATACCGGCTATGCGTCCCCTCTAATGGGCCTGATTCATAAATGTTATAGTGATGTTATGCCACTGATTCCAGTTGTGTGCCTCCTGATATACACCAGTGTGAGTTGGAGAGGAATCCAGGTAATTTGTTTGTTTATTTCTTCATCCATCCACAATTTTAAGAAAATAAAGGAGAGCAGAACAATTAACATGCACAGCAATTAGCAGTGTTGTTTATTTATCACAATTCTACCAGTGTAAAACTGTATGAACTCTTACCCCTTTAATAAATCCTACCATGAGTGTCAGTGAAGCAATGTGTGTGGTACAAGCAACGCACTCTGTTTATCTGAGAATTAATTTGCATCACTGGTTATAACGTTTCCCAATTACCAGAGGATTCTGCATTCCAGTTCTAGCACATTAGCACATATTCCCTCCCTCTGACAGACCTAACTGGGTGACACAGAGCAAAACCCTGCTCTGAAGTGTTCCAACCTCTGTTTGCCAGAAGCTGGGAATGGGCAACAGGGGATGGATCACTTGATGATTATCTGTTCTGTTCATTCCCTCTGGGGCACCTGGCATTGGCCACTGTCACAGACAGGATACTGGGCTACATGGACCATTGGTCTGACTCACTATGGCCATTCTTATATTCACAGACCTTTTAGATGTGTGAAATGGCTCCTAACACTGTGTTCTTTAGCAGAAATGCAGTAAGGGATGTAGTGAAAATTATGGGTGAAGTGCTGGTCCCATTGAAGTCAAAGGCAAAACTCCTATCGACTTTAATAGGGACAGGATTTCACTCTTATATATAGTCTAACAGCGCCACAATCCCCACCCCCAGAAGTAAAAGTCCCACCCACACGTCATTCTGCACACACCCCCCACACACTTTTTTTGATCCACAATCAGAGCCGGCTCCAGGCACCAGCTCAGCAAGCAGGTGCTTGGGGCAGCCAAAAGGAAGGGGCGGCACATCGGGCTCTTTGGCGGCAATACGGTGGTGGGTCCCTCAGTCCCTCTTGGAGGGAAGGACCCGCCGCCGAATTGCCACCGAAGAAGAAAGCGGCGCGGTGGAGCTGCCGCCGATCGCGATCGTGGCTTTTTTTTTTTTTTGCCACTTGAGGTGGCAAAACCCTGGAGCCAGCACTGCCCACAAGCTACAAATTGTTCCATGACCGAGTTCCACAATCCACTATATTCACAAAGGATTGTGAAATACATTAGATGAGGATGATCTTTTTGCCCATTTTGTTGTCTGCATACCAGGGGCAGCTCTAGGATTTGCGCCACCCCAAGCACGGCGGCACGCCGCAGGGGGCGCTCTGGCGGTCGCCGGTCCCGCGGCTCCGGTGGACCTCCTGCAGATGTGCCTGTGGAGGGTCCGCTGGTCCCGCGGCTCCAGTGGACCTCCCGCAGGCACGCCTGCGGATGCTCCACCGGAGCCACGGGACCAGCGGACCCTCCGCAGGCATGTCTGCGGGATGTCCACCGGAGCCGCCTGCCACCCTCCCATGGCACGCCGCCCCCCCATGGCACGCCACCCCAAGCGCGTGCTTGGCGCGCTGGGGTCTGGAGCCAGCCCTGCTGCATACTAAAAAATATCAAGAATACTCTGTTGAACATGGAAGTATAATGAATACATCTGTAGCAATCAGGGTTGGTTTGGAAACAATTTTATAGTTAGAAAATGGGAAAGACTGGAAATCAGGTGTAAATTTTTAATGGTGAGCGTAATTAACCATTGGAACAATTTACCAAGGGTCATGGTGGATTCTCCAGCACTGACCATTTTAAAATCAAGATTGGATTTTTTTCTAAAAGATCTGCTTTGGGAATTATTGTGGGGAAGTTCTATGCCCTGAGTTATACAGGAAGTCAGACTAGATGCCCACAATGGGCTCTTTGGGCCTAGAATCTATGAATCTATAAGATTCATTATGAATATTATTCCTAACCAATCGCTTGATCCACTCTGATGTTCACTTAGGTTGTGGGAGAGAGAGGTGAGTTTGGGCCTGGTATGAGAGGCATGCCCAAAACACTAGGGACAAGCTCATCACTTATGGAGATTGCTTTTTCCAAACAGATGACACTTGCCGGTAAACATGCATGATGGAATATTGTCTGTATAAGAAGAAAGCCTTCATTTACCATTTAAAATGATGTGTAGTTCTGCTGACTTGCACCATGACAAAGCAGCTCTGAAGTGATGGATAGTTTAAAAAAATCCGTCAACAACAAATAAACTGTAATAACTTGCTGCTTGATCAGTGGTATTTAGAGGATGGTGTTGCAACATGAAAATCAATTAACTCAAGAAGAAATCATGTTTTTCCTCTTCTTCCATGTTTCCTGGAGTCCTGGTATGCTCAACATCTGTGTGTCCTCAAGATGTTTGATGCATTTCATTCATCATACATGACATTTGCATAATGCAAACATCATTCGTTATGCAGATGCATCCTTGAATATTCTGCAGATTATGATTGCTATTTAAACCTTCCATAAATAAACCCCACAAGGGACTTGCCCACTTCTGGATGTGTGAAAATGCAAGACCCAGACTGTCTTGTTACTTGCATTGGCACAGTATAAATTCCCCTCACATCACAAGTAAATACAGTGCCTTTCATTTTATTTTCTTTCTAAAGTCATTAAAATTCTATTAGCTGTTTGTGAATATTATTTCATGCCATCTGCATTTACTCCTAAAGTTGTGATAACGACAGCTGCAATAAATTTGTATGCGTTTTTGGTGTGCAGTTAGTTATTGAGTAACAGAACCTTTCTCTTGTGTTGCCATAGAAGATATAGGCAAACTCAGGGATGGTTTGTTTATAAATCTCTAGCCCCGAAGTATTATTTTATTTATTAGGATAACAGAAGGGAAAACAGAGACTAAGAAAAGTGAAAATGTTTTATCTTAAGTGACAAACAGTTGCATTGCTCCTTTCCATTTTATTTATTTATTTATTTATTTTATTTGTTTGTTTATTTGCCTTCAGCCATAGCTTAGGGTTGACATTAATAAAAGTGGACCATAGAAGAATAAACTCCCTTCACTTCTAGTAGAGGTCCGGTGTGTTTTGTTTAATGGCAGGAATAAATAACATAAACAACACTGTGCAAAAAGTGACCTCTAGCTAGTTATTGTAGAGTTTTGGTAAAGTAACCTAAGCAGCTAAAAAAAACTGGAAGATCATCAGCTTGTGTAAATTAGCACCAATTTACCCCAGCTGAGGATGTGGCCCAATAGTTTTAAACCAGCTAAGGCCCTGAATATTGCAGGATAATCAGCTGGGGTGTGATAAGACCCTGCAAAGATATTTTTCTGTTTTGAAAGATGAGAGAATATTTGACAGACTATGGGCTTGATGCTTGAATCTCCAAACACTGCCTCCATTACTGCTTACTACCAAGGGTACTTCCATTCGGTGAAGTTCACACTGGTGCAGAGGGCCAGCACAAAGGCCTATGCACCATTTAAGTCCCACTTAAGCCCTACTTTGAGAGCTTCAGGAGGACTTAAGTGATGCATAGGCCCTTGTGCTGGCCCTCTGCACAGGGGTGAATTTCTCCCCGCAGAAAATCAAGATTTGCATGTCCTGTGTTTTGTGCACTCAAAGTCAGGCAAATGCAAAAATGTTTTCACAATTTAATGCATGTGCTTTAGAAAATGTGGCCCTCTTTTTCATAGTTTTATGAGGTGTGACTTGCAAATGCATAGGTTGATAAATGACTCAATATTTAACCATGATTTACCTGTAGTGCATAAGGAAAAATTATGCAAATAGGACTTGAATCACAGCAATGAGCCTTTTTACATTCTCCAAAACATGTCAACATATAATGTTTTATGAATCACTCACTTTACTTTGAAAATAAAATGCTCCTCTTTTAGGTGTTCAAGATTATGTCTAAACATAAATTACATAGGAATTCTAGCCAGATTAGCATGTGCCTAGTGGCATGAATTCATAAAGAAACTCTATGTAGAAGAGTTACCCTGCCTTCTGCTTTCTTGGTTTTCTGATAGCAGTTGGCACCTGTGATTTATAGGCACCCTTTGGAAGAGGGTAGTGTTCTGTATTAAGCGGGAACTCCATACACACAGTGAAATTCGCCCCAGTGCAGAGGAACAATTTAAGTGGGTGGTGCATAGTCCTGGTGCTGGCCGTCTGCACAGGGGTGAATTTCAGCAAGCATGACTCAAGCTGTATCTCTCTCTTCATGGGTGGGGAAGAGGGTTCAGGGTGCATCTTCCATCTCTCCAGAACTCTGCAGACCAGTACTCTGCACGCCAATGGGATTATGTTCGGCTAGATTGGGGATTGGCACAGGTGAGCTGGGCTGATAAGAGGTCAAGGCCCCAAACACTTACCACCTCACTTCTGTGGTTACTACATGATTAGTCCTGTTGGGTGAACCAAGGCTCACCTGACTCTGGCAGAGCCCAGAACTTGGGGCCTTAACCCCTGAGGGTATGTCTATACTGCAGCTCGGAGACTTGCACTAGCTCACCTTGAGCTAGCACCGCAAAATTGCCATGTGGCTGTTGCGGTGCAGGCAACAGATCAGGATCCGCCTGAGACCAAGCCTGCAAAACCACCTGCCTCCGAACTTGGGTGGCTAGTCTGAGCTGCTGCCTGTGCCACAATATCCATACTGCTATCTTTAGCACACTTGCTCAAGCTGGCACAAGTCAGTCCACCATGCTGGGAATCACACCTCCCAGCTGCAGTGTAGACGTACTTACAGGCCCAGCTCACCCGGTGACCAGGGCAGAGTCAGGATGAGCGCTAGCATGCCACTATGGGACAGATTCTGCTTTCAGTTACATACATGTCAATCTGGAGTAAATCCACCACATCAGTGGAGCCTCTCTGGGTTTATACTGGTGTAACTGAAGTCAGAATCTGGCCCTTTACCTTTTTTTAAGGAGGTGGAGTGAGTGCTGAGCATCACTTTGTCCCCAGCGCCTTCGCCTGGCATCCTGCTTGCCTCTGAACTGCTGAAGATCCTGTGTTTGCCCAGACACCAATGCACTAATGGACACCTGTGCACTAGGGACAGTAGTACTTCAACTGTGTACCTTTAAAGCTTAGTCACTCAATGACATGGACAGGAATAATGGAAGGAGTGAAAAATAGGACTGCAGCATTTCTAAAAGTGGGTCTATTTCAAAATGACATTATAATTGAGACATAAAATAAAGTCCTTAAAGAGCAGTGAGATCCTTAGAATGAATCTTTCATTGGTTTGGATGTTGATAAAAGTGAATTTTGTAAAGGTGAGGCAGCAATGTCAGCCAAAATGTCTACTTCTCTCCCCTCCAGAGTGTTTGCTCTGGGACTCCTCGGCACTCAAAGAGACCCAAACATCAGGGTAAAACAAATGTCATTAAATCACTTTGGATAGTCCCAGCTGAGTCATCAATTCAAACACCTTGTTTCCATTAGCACTTTTAATGGTCTCTTCTCAAAAGCGATGATGAGGTTGTGGCCACTTTCACCAGAGGGTCATGATGGTTCATGTCACATGCAGTAATTCAGCAGTGCTCCATCCGATGGGATGCCTATTTCTCACATAGAGCATTCAAGGATGACTTAAAGTGGGGAAATAAAAAATTGTGATTGTCCTCATTATTAGCTAATAAAATCAGAACCTCTCTTTTTTGTTGCTATACTACGTAAACCAGAATAAAGTTTTAGGGGTACTAATGTGGATGAAGAAATTCCATAGGAAACCTTTCCCCCCACCCACCCAAATTCCTTTTGTAGACACACAATACATAGTTAGTCCCAGTCAGTAGAACAAGGAAGCACACATTGTATTTTGCGCTATTGGTCTCTTAGGAAGAGTCCCTGTGAATCAAAGAGAAATAAGTGGACTGCACTAGACCATTTCTCTGTAATCCGCTCGCTCAACCTAACATTATTCTTAATATTAACCCATATTTATAGGCTTGAAAGCCCACTATTTGGGCCTCACTATAACAGCTTTTAAAGGCGACCAGTTGGGAAAAATCAATGTGACAGGAACACAATAGATGCTAAGCGCCTGCAGAGATGAAGGAGTTGATTCCTACCTGGGGACCTTTGGCGCAACATTAACTCAGTAGCTTCTTCAAGACTGGCCCCACTAACTCAGCTGCCAGCATGAGATCAAGCCCGCATCCCTTTTGTCCATCTGCCTTGTTTTTCAATAAGCCAGATAGTGTTTCATATTTCATTTGTGAATGACAGAACATCATTGTATGGTCCCCTCTGGGGAAGAAAGTACTGCTTCTGTGAGACAGATTCCTATCTGGAGCCCAGATGCCTAAAAGTTGCCATCCAATCTAGCAAGACAGGATTGATCTACAGAACTGATAAGCCACTCTCTGGCACAGAGATGTCTATAAATCTAGGAAACGGGTATACTTTAGCTTGCAGATTCATTAATGGACTGATGGTCCTTGCAAGAAAAAATTGCCTTTTGTGCAATTGTCACGAACAGGTTTGTTGACAATGAGCCTTCTGACCTTGTGGGTCAGAAAGGTGGCATGCTGCACGCTGGGGTGACGATTAGAGAGTAATGACTACAGTAATATGTTTCTGAGTAAAACTGAGTAAAAAATGACTTCTCAGTTGGTTTGAAGGTCACATGTTTCTAGTATCTGTGTGTGAACAGTCCGTTAAGATTTTGTAAATGAAAATTAAGTGTGTAGCACAAGAATGCTTTCCCATCTACAACAACAATGGATGCACAGAGTTGTGAGACCTGGTGTTTTGTCCTTTTGATTGTTCACCCTGTATGTCAGAATTGCTGATAAGTTTTGATTCAGAGATCAAAAGCGAAGGGGCAGTTTCCATCATCTCCGTACAAGGATGGGGCCATGGTTGGGGAGGAACAGGTGGAAGAAGAGGGATTTCTGATGTTGGCACTGGGATCTATACATTCTATTCCCCAACCCAACCATGGTCAAAATAGCCTCCCATTGTCAGGAGATGAAAATGTGTGACTGCTAAGATGTCGCCTGCTCAAAGGTGGCAGATGGAAGTCAATAAAATGACCCTGAGAGATTATAACTACTTCTCTAAAGACTCAAAGATACGTGACTCACTGTGAACTGTTCACATTATGTTGGCTCCCTTTCCCCATCACATGCTGCTAAGTTCACAGAGATAAAATTGCCAAAAGAAACTGCAAGGCAACAAAGGGCAAAAGATCTTTTCTCCCAGTCCTGCTGGCAATTTGACATTTACAACAAAGCCTATTTTTTCATTAGTCTTAGGGCTTCTTCTTTGGAAGACCACAGCCTTATCACCTCTCCATACCAAAGACATTGCTCGTGTTCACCTTATGTACCCCAGCTCTCCTTTCATCCAGTGCTAGCAGAGATAAGCAGCAAACTTCGAAGGAGAAACAAGAACTAGAGTACTCCTAGCAGTGGAAAGGACAGCGGTGACAGTTTACAAAAAGAGAAGGCTCTCGATTATCCAGGTGGTAAAGAGGTGACTTGGTGATAGAGAGAGGTCTTGGCAGCAGAGAAAGGAGGACGGAAAAGAGAAAGAGACTCTGTAATAAGGTAACAGTGTGAGCGATTCAGTCGCAATGGAGAGAAGCAATATAGAAATACCGGAAACAGAAACAGAGGAGAAGGGTTTGAAAGTAGACAGGGAAACAGATATAAATGATCTCTGAAACATGATAGCGTATGGATGCCCTGAAAGCCAGAGGAGATGAAAAGAAGAGTGCATTTTGGAAGCAGGAAAGTGACTAGTCCACCTGACCGCCAGCTGAGTGATGGGGGGAGGGATCCTATAAGGGTCACTCCCTCAGAGAAAGGGAAGACCCAAAAAGATACTGGGGCCAACTGAAAGAAGGAGAAAAGTCAAAAGTGAGGGACATGGGTGGGGGCAATGGTGTCAGTGTGGGACACCGAACAGAGAACCTCGAACACAGTATTCTAGTAATTTAGGGCTGGAAGGGACCTTGAGAGGTCATCTAGTCCATCCCCCTCCCCATGCTGAGGCAGGAACAAGTCAGGGCCGGCTCCAGGCCCCAGCACGCCAAGCGCATGCTTGGGGCGGCATGCCGCGGGGGGCGCTCTGGTGGTCGCTGGGAGGGCGGCAGGCGGCTCCGGTGGACCTCCCGCAGGCGTGGTCCCATGGCTCCACATCTGCAGGAGGTCCACCGGAGCCGCGGGACCAGTGACCGCCAGAGAGCCCCCCGCGGCGTGCCGCCGTGCTTGGGGCGGCGAAATTGCTAGAGCCGCCCCTGGAACAAGTAAACCTATTCCACAGCTTAACTATTCTTATAGTTAGAAAGTTTTTTGGACTATCTAACATAACTCTTCCTTGTTGCAGATTAAGCCAATTACTTCTAGTTCTTGAGGTGGATGTAACTAGACTGACCATCCTGGAGACTGAATGGTTATCCACAGAACGGGTGAGGCATTGCAAACATGTCCACACTACTCCCCACTACCCGCCAGCCACAGTGCCTCGAGCTGAGGTGTTTTCAGTCTCTGTGGCCCACCCCGTCTCTAGACTTTCTGGTGAGTTCACCAACTAGGGGTTGATTAAAGCCATTTGTTATGGACACATTTGATAACTAAATGCTAGAAGCTAGACTGAGGCCCTCCAACCTCATTAGGCCCAGAGAGCCAGACTGGAGAATGGTAATCACTGTGAGTCATTACTGTCTAAGGCTGAGTCCAAATTGAAGAGACCGAAGTGAAACCCTTCAGCCCAGTGCTCTTTTAGGTGTAAATGGAGTAAAAAAATGGGAAAATATTATCATATAAATACATTCTATCTGTAACTTTCTGAAGCATGCAGAAACCTTTCATCTGCTTGGTGTTGTGTCTCTCTCCCCTGTGTTCGTCTGTCTGCCTGAATGCGGGTGAGCATGTAATTCTTTCTACTGTAGGATTATTGATGACTGACAAGCGTTCCTCAACTACATCAGCTCTGCCTGTAACTGGTCTGTGCATGGATGCTTCACGGTGACAGGATTAAAAACTGATGCTCCTCCAGGGACAGAGCATGTTCAGAGTGTGTGTCTGAGATACTGTCAGCTGCAGTATCAGAGGAATTATAAGGCATGGGGATCTCACCCCGCTGAAAAACCTTACACGGCTGCCTGGCTTTGTTTTGTCTCTGAAATGTTTCCACACTTTCGCACATTTCTCTATATTGGGAAACCAGTGACTGGGTGTCACACTATATGGAGTCACAGTCCATCCTAAACAGGGGATGCTTATTAAAGAAATCAGCTACAAACTGTAGCCAGAAACAGATTTCTGCAATGCTTGAGTTCTAGCTTTGTCTCCCTTGTTTACCAGGGACCCTATCCTGTCTGGAACTCTGTCCCAGGCACATCTAGTGACTGAATAATAACTAGTTATCTGTGAGGACTGAAACTGGGGCCTCTAGAACTAGAAGCAGGAGTCACTACTGCTTGAACTGAAGCACCAGGTCCATTAGCTTTGAGGCAATGGCAGACTCATAAACCAGTCTATATATTCCAGTCACTAGAGAGAATAAAGACACGTATTGGGTAAATATGGATTACAATAACATATCTTTACACTGGGTAAATACAAAACAATCCACTCCTGTGATCTGCCTTCTCAAGCAGCAGATTCATCGCATTATTGTCATCAAGCATCTGCAGTCTGGGCTTTCTGTCTGGGAGGAAAAGCCAAACATGTTATTGCACATGGCAGAACTTAAGGTCAAGGACATACACTCATCCTCAGGGTAACACCATTTCCCTCCTGTGTAAGTGTTCTGGGCTGTTAGACAGCTTGGTAGTAGTTGCAGCATCAGAACTGTACAGTAATACTGATGTTACAGTTACCCCTTGAAGCTCCAATTGAAATTGGGGTCCCACTGCATCTGGAGGTGCACATACACATAGTAAGAGAGAGTCTCTGCCCCAAATAGCTCACAACCTACACACGACTAAGCAGACAGTGGATAGGTGACAGGAATATTATGACAAAGATTTTCAAAAGCACAGATGGCAGTTAGGTAGCCTGGTTCCACTAAACGCCATGTTACATTTTAGCACTATTTGTCACGGGATAGCTAGCTTTTACTTCTCATGTGGCTAAGATATTCTTCACCCTAAACAGTTGTGCAATCTGACAGGGCATTGTTCAACAGCAGCCACACTCCACACGAGAAATGGCAGTATTTTAGCAAAAAGTAATGCAATGGCTTGTATATAGAGATTGTAAAATCCTAAGGCATCTGTAGGGATGATAATGTAAAGTGTTTATATTTTAAATAGCAATAAGGGTAGATTTTTGTCATTTTGTTTCATTCAGAAAGCATTAGAGTTTGGAATTATTTTATTGTTTCAAAAAATCCCTGATCATTTCATTACCCTCCCTTATCTAAATCAGTCACTTTCCATTAATGCAACTAGTTGTTTACTTACTAACTTATAAATGGTGCCCACTGAGTCATGATTAAATGAAAAATAAATGCTAAAGGCCTGATTCTCCTCTCACTTTACACCAGTTTCCCACTGATGTGGCTCTGTTGTTTTCGGTGGAATGACTCCTGATTTTCACATTTAATTTTATTTTGTGTGAGAGGAGAATGAAGCAATAAATTGCAGAGCCATTGGCCATTATCTTTGAAAGCTCATGGCAATTGGTGGAGGTCCTGGATGACTGGAAAAAGGCTAATGTAGTGCCCATCTTTAAGAAAGGGAAGAAGAAGGATCTGGGGAACTACAGGCCAGTCATCCTCACCTCAGACTCTGGAAACATCATGGAGCAGGTCCTCAAGGAATCAATTTCGAAGCACTTTGAGGAGAGGAATGTGATCAGGAACAGTCAGCATGGATTCACCGATGGCAAGTCATGCCTGACTAACCTAATTGCCTTCTATGATGAGATAACTGGCTCTGTGGATGAGGGGAAAGCAGTGGACATGTTATTCCTTCACTTTAGCAAAACTTTTTATATGGTCTCCCACAGTGTTCTTGTCAGCAAGTTAAAGAAGTATGGGCTAGATGAATGGACTATAAGGTGGATAGAAAGCTGGCTAGATCATTGGGCTCAACGGTTAGTGATCAATGGCTCCATGTCTAGTTGGCAGCCGGTATCAAGCTGAGTGCCCCAAGGGTCGGTCTTGGGTCCGGTTTTATTCAATATCTTCATTAATGATCTGGAGGATGGCGTGGATTGCACTCTCAGCAAGTTTGCAGATGACACTAAACTGAGAGAATGGTAGATATGCTGGAGCATAGGGATAGGATACAGAGGGACCTAGACAAATTAGAGGATTGGGCCAAAAGAAATCTGATGAGATTCAACAAGGACAAGTGCAGAGTCCTGCATTTAGGACAGAAGAATCCCATGCACTGCTACAGATTAGGGACTGGGTGGCTAGGCAGTAGTTCTGCAGAAAAGGACCTAGGGGTTACAGTGGATGAGAAGCTGGATATGAGTCAACAGTGTGCCCTTGTTGCCAAGAAGGCTAATGTCATTTTGGACTGTATAAGTAGGAGCATTGCCAGCAAATCGAGGGATGTGATCATTTCCCGCTATTCGGCATTGGGCCCCACACTACAAGAAGGATGTGGAAAAATGGGAAAGAGTCCAGCGGAGGCCAATAAAAATGATTGGGGCTGGAGCCAGGGCTGACCAGGAAGGTGTGGGGGGGAAGCCGGTACAAATTACCGGGGCCTGGCAGTTCGGAAAGGGGCCCGGGACCCGGCTTCATCGGCCCCATTTAGCTGATCTGCCCTTGCTGGGGGGCCCAAAATTTTTTTTCACCAGAACCTGAACCCTCTCTTGGCGGCCCTGGCTGGAGCACATGACTTCTAGGGGGACACTGAGGGAACTGGGATTATTTAGTCTACAGAAGAGAAGAATGGGGGGTGGGATTTGATAGCTGCTTTCAACTACCTGAAAGGGGGTTCCAAAGAGGATGGATCTAGACTGTTCTTGGTGGTACCAGATGGCAGAACAAGGAGCAATGGTCTCAAGTTGCAGTGGGGGAGGTTTAGGTTGGATATTAGGAAAATCTTTTTCACTGGGAGGGTGGTGAAGCACTGGAATGGGTTACCTAGGGAGGTGGTAGAATCTCCTTCCTTAGAGGTTTTTAAGGCCCGGCTTGACAAAGCCCTGGCTGGATGATTTAGTTGGGATTGGTCCTGCTTTGACCAGGGGTTTGGACTAGATGACCTCTTGAGGTCCCTTCCAACCCTGATATTCTATGATTCTATGAAATACACAAAATATAGGTCTAAAAAGGCTCTCTATCAAAACCTGCATATATTGACCATAAAATGGCCCAGAGGTCTAGGAAAATCTTGGCTAAATGAAACCCTGATAGGGTGCTATGCCTTTAAGAGCAGGGCAACCCTCTCCAGGGAATACTCTCCAGGTTATAAAATAAGAGAGGAAGTCAGCCTAGAATAAGTTCTAGAGTGGGGAAAAAAGCCTGCAATAACTGACGTAGAGCATGAGTGTCCCAACCAGAGTGAGGCAGCAGTACACAGGTACCTAGGGAAATTCTGCTACAAAAATGTAGGCACCAAGTGAGTTTAGCTGTCCACAGTATTAGTATCAGAGGGGTAGCCATGTTAGTGTGGATCTGTAAAAGCAGCAAAGAGTCCTTATAGTTAGTCTATAAGGTGCCACAGGACTCTTCACAGCATTAGGTGGCAGCAGAGCAGGGCTTTGGGAAATACCAGCAGTGCCTAAATCTGGGACTTAAGCACCTAACCACCTTTTTCAGCACATAAGTCCCTTTATGAATCTAGCCCCTAGGGCTTAGTAAGGGAACCCAATCCGGATGCATGGGTTGTGCCTGATTTTCCTTTTGTGGTTGTTTCTAATGCACTGGGCTTTGACCTTGTATAGCTTGAGTCCTGGCAATTCTTAGACTCTGACATTCAGATTACACTGTTTCTGAAGCTCTCCAAACTCCAGCTCTGTCAGAATGCCAGTCGGGAAAAGTTCCAGAGGAACAGGGCTTGCACTGAGAAAACTCTGCTGCTGTTCCTGGAGCATTCAACCCTGGCACTGACTACCATGTGGCACCATCTCTCTGTTTTCCGTTAACAATTTAAGGGGCTGAGCCTGAGAGAGACTGAAATCAGTAAGAACTCCAGGTGCTCAGCACCTTTTAGGATTATCACCTAGATGAATAATATCATCTGCTGAATGAACACAAGCACATCCTTTCCTGACCCTATCCCCTCCGTGATCCCTGCCATTCAACACTCTTGCCCCCTTTCCTCCCACATGACAGCTACTAATGATTTCCTTTTCACCTTTGATCATTTTAATGTAGTTACTGGGACTTTCTCTCCTCTGAATTTTAGACCACTAGAATTATTCCCCAAGGCCTGTCTCTTGGTAAGGTCCATGAAAGATGGGAAAGAAGGAACAGGGACCTATTTTCAATCTCTCTAGACACCTCATGTCAATAACAATCTCCTTGATTCTCAGGTTTTCATCCTTAACGCAGCCCAGAAAGTGCTCTCCTCTTTGCAGAATTTAGCTACACAATGTGGTTCTTTTGAGGGGTTGTTGTTGTTGTTGTTATTTAACTTTTAGTTTTTATTAGAAGAAAGCATTGAACTTGTCCCAGTGGATCATAGTAAGTTTCTGTTACACCATTCTAAGCAAAGTCACTGGGACTGAATTTTTAGGTCCCATTACATTCCTAGTTCCAGTCTTCTATATTTAATTCTTCCTCCTTTCTTCATTGATAGTTGTTTCTCTTCCAAGGCCTGGACCTCAACCTTCCTCCTCGTCAGTCCCCAGATCTTTGCAGACATATCGTAACAGTGTGGTGTGGTGATTTGAGGAGCAAGCCAATATAAGAGTGAAACTTAACAGGGTGTTAGTTAGGTTAATGAAGCTACATATTGAAATAGCAAGAGAAAGAGACATGCACAGAGTGTATGTGTACAACATGTATACCATGCTGGTGAAAGGTATCAGATTATCAGCCCTAAAGACTGAAGTCTTAAGTTCCCCATAGGTACCAGCAATACAAGCTGGTCCACACAGCTCCCTGCCAACATGCCTCCATCATGCTCTGAACAGGACAGTTACCATGACACATTCAGTCCTTGGTCTCTCTGCAGTCTGCCTAGTATAATGAAGGTTTTTGTCATGCATATCTGCCCTGCTAGATGGTGTCTTGAGTTCAACATCTTGGTTTTTTTAGGTCAGCATCAATCATAAAACAGCAATGACTATCAATATGTATTGACTATCTTAGAGATAATTTGGAACTTTCTTTCTTTCTTTCTTTTTCTCCATTGTGGTATCAGTGCCTAATCTCTGAAAATGCCGAGCCTGCTTGTAACTCAACTGGTCACTCAGAAGGAGAAGAGCAAATCATAGATACAATGAAAATGTCTGTAGAAGAATCTGCATCCTAGATCCAAGAGGGAAACTCTCATTGATGCCCACAAAATAGAAAAGAGGACACCTGCACAGGCTTTCAGAGCAAGTGGACCGGGTCCTCAATGGGTATAAATCAGAACGCCTCCAGCAGATTGATCAGATCTGTGAGCTATGTTGATTTAGACTATCTGAAGCCTGGCATAATAGTCCTGGGAAAAGGGAAATCTGGACTTAGGAAGCAGATAGTTGGAGACCTCACACCGTGTGGGAAATAGGTAAATCATTTTATAGTGCTCTATCTGTAGAGATAATGGTAAGCACTGCATCTCATCTAAGGCCTTTCTCAACAGAGAGTAATGGAGCCTAGTGGTTAGCTCAACATTATGCATCATTGAGGAAACAACTTCCCACCCAAGGAAAAGCCTACCCTAGCGATGAAGGGATCCATCTACCAAAACTCTCCTCAAGAGCTGGAATTCTGCTTGTCATGTCCCACTATCAGTTAGGGGTTTTTGAGACAGATAGCGAGCAGAGCATGTTCCTAGCATAGTGCTTTCCCTGAAGCAAGTTTAAACTCATTTAATGTGTAAATGACAGTGAATCAAGAACCTCCCGCTGCTCCTAATGATAACACTTCCTGTAATTTGCATGATAAAATTCTACTGATTTCAGATAGCATTTCTTAGGACACATATGTGACACCCAGACTATATGGAGGGGAATAAATTATTTCGCCATGTTCCTAACTGATCAGAGTCATGAATTCTGATTCGCTGACATTCAGCCCCAAACAAAAGCACAGACCCTTGTCTAATAGTGCAATGAAAAAGGATATCCAAGAAATATTAACAGGTTTCATATGGAAATTTATGTAAATGTAAACCATAACTCAGCTGAAAAGGTTCAGTTAAACCTATAGAAGGGATCCGAACAAGCCAAGGTTTTCAAGGTAAAACATAAATTGATACTAAGTCTTTACAACCCAAAGGTTATGCTTTCCAGCACAAAACAAACAGGGGGAAAACAGAACCATCTCTTTAAAAAAACAAAGCCTCTCCCAGTTATGTTACGGAGGCTTCAGTGCTGTGGATTTCCAGGCCTCTGGAATAAATTAAATCCTCACGGAACAGGCACTCCAGCACTGTCATTAAGGGCAAGACGGTCACTCTCTCTGCTTGCCTGCACAAGGGAGTGAGGGGACGTACAGCATTTCTTACTACCGTGCACAGGGTACCTTCATTGTTTGTCATAGCCGTTGAGGTGGAGGGGAGATGTAGCCTTCATGCGGCTGCTATTCCCACTCTAACCAATGAGGTGAGCAGGGGTGGGAGTAATGGGGCCTTAGCTTTGGAATCCCTCTTCCAACCCAGCAGCCAGTGGTGATAATCAGTTGTGGGGGTGGGGAGGGAGTAATCTGCTATTGATATAGACTAGTAGAATTGTTCCCTACTGAAGCAATATGCTCTGCCCCGGCTGATGGTATCTCAGTCTACCCTCAATGAGTTTAGGACCTGATTGCTCTAAGGCCACTTTACACCACTCGTGCAGTATAATGGGAGGCTTTCCACTGATTTCACCAGGTTCTGGATCAGACGCTATCTTAGAACGCTAACACAAGGGGAGCAGGACCACAGCTGAAGGGAATTTTTAAAACAAAACAAAAAAATGGAGGGAATCTTGTTTGCAGAATCTGCCCATATCTATTAATATTCGCCTTCATTGTCCTCCTCTGGAATTAATATATCTGGTTCTGGTTCATTTCAAGTTTGGGCTGAATATTTGGGTTATTTCTAATGTGAGCTGAACTAGCTTTCCCATACCTAGCATTAATTTTGCAGTGATCACCGTTGTGTTTTTTTGTTAAAGATATTTTAAATTGATTGGACTCTACCTATAATTACTCTGAACTCTTGTCTCAGCCTGAAGTATAATTGAAGTAGCGGTGCAATATAGGATACCTTTCAGCATATGCACGTTTGCAAAACAGAGCTGTAATTATGTTTTAAGTGACATTAATAGTAATAAATAATAATTAAACACCTACCATTTCCTAGTGCTAATATAATAATACTTTGCATTTATCAATTGCCTCTCACCCAACCTATCCAAGGGATATCAGAGAGATCTGAGTGTGCTCAGCACCTCACAGGATTGGGACCCAAGTGCATTATCAGCATAAATCAATTAGGCCTCTGAATTAAAGCTGAGTGAGGCTCTGTAGTTTCATGCTCTTGGGATTTTGCACATGTTTGATTTGGTTTCCACTGGAGATGAGTCTGAGATACCTAGGGTCTGGTTCTCAGTTTCAAAAGAGATCCCAGCACTCAATGTTGAGGCCAAGGTTTCCAAAGATCTCAGCTCCCATTCAGGCAAAAAATAAGTAAGCCAGTTTTTCAGACTGGCTTAGTAGGTTGGGGGCTGATCACTTGGAGATCTGGCCCCACCCCTTTTGTAATGTAAAGGGGCTTTAAGATAACAGAACCAGTCCCCTAGCCTAAAGAACAGTGCCATGTTCAGTGATAAATGTTCAGCTGCACAGCACGCTCCTGAGACATTTCTGACTCAATGGGAAAAATGCCACCTACAGAACTGCAGGCACCCACTGCATGCAGCAACCTGTGTTTATCTAGAAGACCTCCCATCCAAATACAGATTTAGGCCCATCCCAGCTTAACTTGTAAATGTGAACATGACTGCAGCCCAGTACAATATGGAAAATACAAGACAGCCTCTCTGGGTTTCAAAGAGAAAACTTGGTAAGTGAGGATGAACAAGTGCTGTGGATTTTGAGCAGTAGAAAACCGGGTGAATCCTGGTTTTTAAACTTGTTGGATCGAACACAGTTTCCATTATTAGCTTCTTGGTTTAAAACACCATCCCTTTTGCAATCTTATTGTCTGGCCTGCTGATGCTGCATGAAAGCAAGTTCTGTTATTTCCCTTTGTCTCCACTCCTGTCTCTCTCCCTGCTCCCTGGACACTGAGAATATATTTCACATTAAGGGGAATATTCATAAAACAGAACGGCAGTCATTTGAATGATGGAGCCCCAGACAGCCCTGCTACAGCTGCTGATCTGATGCTCTGAGAGCCTGAGATGCATTAACGATGGTGGAATGCTAAGGCCCTAATTGCCTTTTCCAGGTCCTCGCATAAATCAGCTGGGGTCCCATGCCTTCTATAATTTTGGAGACAGCAGCCCACATCATATCTGACCCATTCTTCATCCTGCTTTCCCTTCATACTGCCTGTTATTGTGCTTTAACTAAAAATGGAGACCCAGAGACTCACTCGTTATTGTGAGTCACTGTTGCGGCTGGGTTCTTTATTATTACTAATGATGAAATATTGAGACCAGGCTGCTAATGAGTCTAAACTACCTCCTGTTAGTTTATTTTTCTTCCCCCTTCAAACTGTCACTTCAGAGTAAATTACTTTTCCCTGCATCTTTGTCAGACAATGCTGTACCAGTATGTCCACCCCCTCATCTCACCCTCTGCTCTAATTTCAGGCGTATTTGATTTTTCTCAATGCAGTTTACTAAGCAAGGTACAGCAAATCTTCCCATCTGTCTTACTTAAGTGGCGCATTGTGCTTGAACAGCATATAGAGACATCATTTTTAGTACACTGAGTGTCGTACTTGTTTTTTTCTGAATTATTTACCAAATTGTTACTGGAGAGAGGGGAGGGGGGAAACAAGGAAGATTTTTAAAGTGAATTTTTTTTTAAAGATAACAATCTCAAGCATCACTCAAGAAATTGACTGTGACGTTTTCTTCTTCATTCCATGCCATGCTGAGCTTGCTTGTGTCAGCAAAACGAGCCATCTAAGATGGATATTTCACACCATTAGGGGAATCAGTGTCTCCAGCCTTACGGTGCATTATGTTCAAATATAAAACGTAGTTCACCAAAAAACCTCTGGATCTAGTGCTTTCCCCTAGGATTATCTGTATGGAGTCTCTCTGTATGTGGATCCACATGACCAACTTTGTATGTTGGTTTGTTTTTATCTGGAAATAATGGGCCAGAACCTCGGCTGGTGCACATCGACCGAGCTCCACTGGCTTCCCACTTGAAGGTTTACACCAGCTGAGGACCCATTATTGTCTGCAATCTGCAGTCTCTGTGGATTAACTCCTAATTTTACTACCTTGGGGTCTGTTACAAATGCAGCCCAACTGACCACACCATTTACAATGAAGTCTTTAAAATAGTTTGCAGGTCATGAAATCCATTCCGTCATCACCCCCCTCCCGTCTTGAACTATCACATGGCAAGAAGATTTAATTTTCCCAGGAGGAAAATCTTTTCAGGTCAAGCCCGAGGCTCAGAACAGTAAGGGAAACAGATTTTGGAAGCATCCTGACCTAGAGGTTACACCTCCAATATCATATAGGCCTGGTCTACACTAGGCGTTTAAATCGGTTTTACGAGCGTAAAACCGATTTAACGCCACAACCGTCCACACTAGGAGGCACCTTATAACGATTTTAATGGCTCTTTAAATCGGTTTCTGTACTCCTGCCCGACGAGAGGAGTAGCGCTAATATCGGTATTAACATATCGGAATAGGGTTAGTGTGGCCGCAATCGACGGTATTGGCCTCCGGGAGCTATCCCACAGTGCACCACTGACCGCTCTGGACAGCATTCTCAACTCGGATGCACTGGCCAGGTAGACAGGAAAAGCCCCGCGAACTTTTGAAATTCATTTCCTGCTTCGACAGCGTGGAGAGCTCATCATCACAGGTGACCACGCACAGCTCATCAGCACAGGTGACCACGCACAGCTCATCAGCACAGTTAACAATGCAGTCTCCTGAGAATCGAAAAAGAGCCCCAGCATGGACCGCTCGGGAGGTAATGGATCTGATCGCTATATGGGGAGATGATTCAGTGCTAACAGAACTGCGTTCCAAAAGACGAAATGAAAAAGTATTTGAAAGAATTTCTAAGGCTATGACGGCTAAAGGCCACAGCAGGGACTCCGTGCAGTGCAGAGTGAAAGTTAAGGAGCTCAGACAAGCCTACCAGAAAACCAAAGAAGCAAACGGAAGGTCCGGGCAGGTCGAAAAACATGCCGCTTCTATGATGAGCTGCATGCAATTTTAGGGGCTGCCACAAGTACCCCACCCTGACCGTGGATTCCGAGGTGGGGTTGTAATCTCTGCCATGTCTGAGGATTATGCAGACGGGGAAGATGAAGAGGAAGAAGAAGAGGAAGACTCGCAGAGAGCACACAGCACTCCGTGAACCCCAGCAGCCAGGAGCTTTTATCACCCTGACGGAATTACCCTGCTCCCAGCCCTCACAAGCAACTATTCCAGAGAATGACGCCTGGAAGGGAGCTCTGGTGAGTGTACCTTGCAAATAGCAAACAGTGTTTTTTAAGCAAGCCTTTTTTAATGATTGATTTGCCCAGAGGACTTGGGATGCATTCACAGACAGTATAGTTACTTAGAAAAGTTTGTTAACATGTCCGGGGATTGAGAGGAAATCCTCCAGGGACATCTCGATGAAGCGCTCCTGTAGGTACTCCAGAAGCCTTTGCAGAAGGTTTCTGGGCAAGGCATCCTTGTTCCGCCCACCATGGTAGGACACTTTACCATGCCATGCATGTAGCAAGTAATCAGGTGTCATTGCGTGGCAAAGCATCGCAGCGTATGGTCCCGGTGACTGCGGGGATTCAAGAAGCATCCGCTCTTTATCTTGTTCTGTTATCCTCAGCAAAGTGATATCGTTCAGGATAACCTGGTTAAAAATCAGGAATTTAAGTAAGGGGGGTGGCCATTTTTCTACTGGTTTCGTGGAATGCAGCAGCTTAAAAAAAACACTTTCCTGCACGTAGCGCGGGGAGGGGAGGAGTGAAATGCCGATGATCTTTTCTGTTTGGTCACCGGTGGGTGGGGAGGGGAAGGTTGGGGATTCGCAGGTAGCTAGCGTGGTTTTAGCCATGCTTTGGGGGGGAGGGGTAAATCACTGAGACAGTGGCTTACCATGGCCGCATGCAAGCTGAATTCTGATGCCTGGACCTGATGTGTCTGTGAGATCTGTAAACCCAGAGCTGCAAGCGGTCACTATTAAGATGAAAAATGCGACCTTGTAGGGAAATCACATGTGCTAGGTGAATAGTGATGTTCACTGTGAAACACTATAACCATTGTTCTGTAAAATGTATCTTTCTAAATATTTATCTCCCTCATGCAGCTGCAAATTTTTCAAGCGTCCCTCCTCCATCCCAAAGGCTAGCACAGATAAGGCGGAGGAAAAAGAAGACGCGAGATGAGATGTTCTCGGATATTATGGAAGTTACACGCAATGAAAGAGCTCATCTGAATGAGTGGAAGGACGTGGTTTCAAATTACAGGAAAGAGGCCAGTGAACGTGAGGACAGGAGGGATGAACGTGAGGACAGGAGGGACAACCGAGATGAGAGGTGGCGGCAGGAAGACCGGCAGGAAAATCAGCGGTGGCGGCAGGAAGATCAGCGGTGGCGGGATGCAACTCTGGGGCTGCTGCGTGATCAAACTGACATGCTCCGGCGTCTTGTGGAGCTTCAGGAACGGCAGCAGGATCACAGAGTGCCGCTGCAGCCCCTGTATAACCACCCTCCCCCCTCACCATGTTCCTTAGCCTCCTCACCCAGACGTGTAAGAACGCGTGGGGGGAGGCTCTGCACCTGCCCACTCCACCCCCGTGGACAGCCCAACCAGAAGGATGCCGTTACTCTGAATTTTTTTTTAATGGCCTTCTCCATCCCTCCTTTCCTCCTCCCAAAGCACACCCTTACTTCTCTCCCTCTTTTTATAATGAATCAATAAAGAATTCATGCTTTTAAATGAGAGTGACTTTATTTGCATAAGTAAGCTGTACTCGAAGGGGAGGGGAGTTGCTTACAGGGACTGAGTCAATCAAGGGGGTTGGGTGTTCATCAACAAACACAGCAGTCACACTGTACCCTGGCCATTGATGAAGCTCGTTTTCAAAGCTTCTCTGATGCGCACCGCTTCCTGGTGTGCTCTTCTAATCTCCCTGGTGTCTGGCTGCGCGTAATCAGCGGCCAGGTGATTTGCCTCAGCCTCCCACCCCGCCATAAAGGTCTCCCCCTTACTCTCACAGAGATTGTGGAGAATACAGCAAGCAGCAATAACATAGGGGATATTGGTTTGGCTGAGGTCTGAGCGAGTCAGTAATGTGCGCCAGCGAGCCTTTAAACGGCCAAATGCACATTCCACCACCATTCTGCACTTGCTCAGCCTGTAATTGAACAGATCCTGACCACTGTCCAGGCTGCCTGTGTATGGCTTCATGAGCCATGGCATCAAGGGGTAGGCTGGGTCCCCCAGGATAACGACAGGCATTTCAACATCCCCAACTGTTATTTTCTGGTCTGGGAAGTAAGTCCCTTGCTGCAGCCGTTTAAACAGAGTAGTGCTTCTGAATACGCGAGCGTCATGAACCCTCCCTGGCCATCCCGCGTGGATGTTTGTGAAACGTCCCTTGTGATCCACCAGTGCTTGCAGCACCATTGAAAAGTACCCCTTCCGGTTTACGTACTGGGTGCCCTGGTGCTGCGGTGCCAAGATAGGGATATGGGTTCCATCTATCGCCCCCCCACAGTTAGGGAATCCCAGTGCAGCAAAGCCATCCACTATGGCCTGCACGTTTCCCAGAGTCACAACCTTTTGTAGCAGCAGCTTAGTGATTGCTTTGGCTACTTGCATCACAGCAGCCCCCACAGTAGATTTTCCAACTCCAAATTGATTCCCGACTGACCGGTAGCTGTCTGGCGTTGCAAGCTTCCACAGGGCTATCGCCACTCGCTTCTCTACTGTGAGGGCTGCTCTCATCTTGGTATTATGGCGTTTCAGGGCAGGGGCAAGCAAGTCACAAAGTTCCATGAAAGTGCCCTTACGCATGCGAAAGTTTCGCAGCCACTGGGAATCGTCCCACACCTGCAACACAATGCGGTCCCACCAGTCAGTGCTTGTTTCCCGGGCCCAAAATCGGCGTTCAATGGATAGAATCTGCCCCATTACCATCAGGATCTCCAAAGCGCCGGGGCCCGCAGTTTGAGATAATTCTGTGTCCACGTCCTCATCACTGTCATCGCCGCGCTGCCGTATCCGCCTCTTACTCGCCTCGGCTCGAAGGTCCTGGTTCAGCATATACTGCACGAGAGTGCGCGAGGTGTTTAAAACATCCACGATTGCGGTATGGAGCTGAGCAGGGTCCATGCTTGCTGTGCTATGGCGTCTGCACGGTTCACCAAGCAAAAAAGGCGCGAAACGGTTGTCTGCCGCTGTCAGGGAGGGAGGGAGGGGTGAGGCTGTACCCAGAACCACCCACGAAAATGATTTTTGCCCCATCAGGCACTGGGATCTCAACCCGGAAATGCCAAGGGGTGGGGGAGGCTGCGGGAACTATGGGATAGCTACGGGATAGCTACCCACAGTGCAACGTTCCAGAAATCGACGCTAGCCTCGGACCATGGACGCACACCACCGATTTAATGTGTTTAGTGTGGCCGCGCGCACTCTATTTTATAAAATCTGTTTTACAAAACCGGTTTATGCAAATTCGGAATAGTCCCGTAGTGTAGACGTACCCATAGACTTTACCAGCTGATACCAGAAACCTCAAACTGTAGTTCTCTGTAGTACATGAAGAGCAAACTGGATTGAGGAAAGGATATTAAAGTATTTTTATACAATGTAAAAAGGCTCAGTTCCATCCATCACAGCTTTTTTAAATAAAAATAAATCCACAAAGCATGCTGAAAACAATAAAAGCAAACAAATCCATTAAGGCGGAGAGTCCCCATTTGATTTAAAGCAAGAAAAGAGCATCAGCAAACGTGTCTCCTGGTACAGCAGCCACTATAGAAGGGCAAGGGAGATATAGTTATGTATAATTAGGAAATGTAAATAAAAGAGGAGGGAAAATCAATAATAAATTATTGATGTGGCATAACAACCTGGCTGGGGAATACACCTGTCTTCATTAATAAGGCTTTGCTTTTAAGGTGATTTTCAATAAAAATGGAACATTTACCAACATTTATCACACTGCAGTATCTTAGATATTTCAGGTATTTCTGATCGGAAGTACTAGGAAATACCATCCCATCTCTCATTTTATTTGTCACTGGAGATTTTCTTTTTACAGCAGATTTTTTAATTATTTTTCCCATCTCATTTTTAACAGCCCACCTCTCCATCTATCTAGCTTTAGAGACTGCTTAATGCTATAGTATATAAATACTGTCATACCTGCATTCTCTCCAGAGCAGAATGTGAAGCCTATAATGTTTGAGTTAAAGCTGAAATTTCAAGTTTCTGACAATCGAGGGGGCTAGAAATTAGGCAAAAAGAACTTCCCCAGTGAAAACCCAAAATTACCAAGTAAAACACTCTGGTCAAATTCTCTGCAGAACAACACGCTGAGCTTTTACATGGCTTTCCCGGAAAGGATAATGATTTCTTGAGATGCAATAAAAATTGGATAGTTTCATGCATGCTACTTTTATTCATCTTTAATGATGTTCTCCCTTGGACTGAGAAATTACAGAAACAATTGGTAAAAAAAAAAAGAAAGAGAGAGAGAGAGAAAGTTAATCTGGGAAGACTTCACAGTCTCACATAAAGCATTTAGAAAGAGAAAATTTCATATTCTCACAGTATAATGTATAGTGAGTGCACTCAAGGTGTAATTCACCCGTGTGCAGAGGGTCAGTACAAAGCCTATGCACGACTGATGTCCTATTTAAGCTTTCAATGCATGCTTTGCTCTGACCAGGGATGAATTTCATCCTGTAGGGCTAGATTGTCTAAAGAGCTCAACCCTCAGCTTGGCCCCATTTAGGCACCAAAGAAACGTGGACACTTGTATATTATTGTGAGTCACTGATCTCAGAGGTTTCTTTACTCTTATTAATGATGAAATACAGAGCTCAGGTTGCTGATGAGCCTAAGCTATTTTTTTGGTGCCTAAATGGAAGTAATTTTGAAAATCTGGTCCTGATTGTGGATGCTGATCTTTATCGAAAATCTGGTCTTGCCAGTTTGAGACAAATTTCCAAGAAAGAAAGTAAGAACAAACACTGGTAGAATTGATAAAAACTTTCAAAACGGTTGAAAACTTTGTAAGTGAGGTTACTATAGCCTATATCTGAATCCTAAACTGCTGAGTCAGTCTCTTAATATAGCAAAGTTTTAAAAATGCCAGTGACAAGATATAGAAAGATATAAATCGCACCCTTCTCCTCTCTGATGCAAGTGACAATCTTAGGAGGAAAATATTTTTCTGTTACACTATGCCTGGCATGTTCTGCAGGCAAAGATGTGATAGGTTTTTTGTTTATTCATAAAACTTTTACTTTTCATTAGTGCTGCTCCACTGTGCTCCATAACAAATGGTTTCTGCCTCTAGCTGTGACCAGTAGCAGCTGGGAAATGAAAAGCATTCCCAGCATAAAGTGTAAAAGAGGGGAGAGAAAGCAAAGCACATGCCACATGGACTCTGCATCAGCATTTTCTCTATCCATACTGTGTGTGTGTTTTCAGACACGGTGTCTATTGAGTCAAGAGTGACGGGCAGTTTATGGGTGAACCTCAAAGGTTCAGACATGCATCCAATAGCTTTCTTTGAAATGTAATATGTACCAACCAGGCTGGAAGTCTCATGAGAGAACAAGCTTTCTTGTGTGATTTCCAGTATTTGCTGGTCATTATAATTATTATATATATTACAGTAGGATTAGAAGTCCCAACCCCCTTTGTCCTAGACACTGTGCAAGCATGTAGTAAGAGTTGTCAGTGGCAAAACAGGCCAAGTTGTGGCATTTAGCTCAGGGGGAAGTTACACTCCTCCCAGAGCTTTCCACCACATAGCGGGAGAGGGTGCCGCCTGCTCTGTGCCAGGCCAGTGCCATGAGCTGTTTTGATGTGGGCATGACCCCCTTTCTGCCCTCTTTGGAGTGTATTACACCCTCAAAGCTCATGGAGAGAGCTGTCCCTTTGCTTCCCCAAGTGGTTTGCAATTGATCCTTACCTTTAGAGAGGCAGAAGATTCCTTGTAATATTTCCCTGCAACTGTGCTAGAGCTAAGGACAATCTGGGCCTATGTAAATAGTTCCTAAAGCACTCTGAGATCCTCCAGGAAGAATGATGCTCTATAAAATATGATTTTATCCCATAATACCCCATGATCCCATATTGCACGAGGAGTTCAGCTTGCCTCAATTCTTATAGAAAATCAAACATAGCCAATAGAAAAGATTTTTCATTAACAACTCTGACGTCAAATTCATAGCTTATGATTGCTGCTGCAAAATCAATAGCTACATTTGCACATGGTCTGTGATGGTTCTGAAAAATTACACATGATTTTTATTTAAGAGGAATGGAAAACTCCCTTTTGAATGAATAATCTGCCCAATTTTCCTATGTGTTGTTCATAAAGCTGAAAAAAAAGTTGTCTCAAAACTTCTGTGCTACAAAAACATAGGTATGAGGTTAGTGAAGGGTTGCAAATATAACAGATGAAGGCTATTAGATCTGGGTTCAGTTTTGCTGCTTTCATTCATTGAATGTTTACAGTCCAGTAGTTTGGAGAATCTATCTACTTCAGACTCCAACCTTCCCACAGTATTTATTTGATTGGGGGTGGAAAAAGTCCCAGAGAAGTAAGATCTCTATGCACACACATATTAAACAATAAACTCTTCCTCATTTTAGCGGATATGTTCCAAATCTGTTCAGACAACAAAGGCTTAACAAAGAGAACTGCAATTATTTAGATCTGACTGACCTGTGTCAGCACCAGGACCATGCATAAAATGAACCTGCCTAGGAACCTCTACAGAAATGGCTCTTGCACACAAACTAAATTATAGTGTATGACCCTCCAAGGTTTGATGGTTGGAATCTTGTTAGGCAAGAGCTCGTGACTAATAAGTCCATACTGCCTCCTAAACACAATAAGTTTAGCCTTATTGCCTAAAGGAGGGTTATGACATTATACTAGGACTCAGGAGATTAAGGTTGAATTCCTGGAACTACAGCAAACTTCTTCTGTGACCTTGGGCAAATCAGTAGGCCTCAATTCAGCAAAAACTTGAGCATGTGCTTTAAGCGAACTCATTAAAGTCAATGGAGGTTTCCCAATTTACACCACATGAGAATATATTCCTGTTGATCTTCTTTTAGAAGCCATAGAACCTAATCCTCTGTTACCCTACACTATGTGTAGTCATTCAACGTGCATGTAAAATGCTACCAAATCAGAAAGGTGCTGTTTTGCACTGGTGTAAATGCCGACACACAATCTAAGGCAACGGAGGCCCATAGTTTCTATCAAGTTTAATTACTTTTCCACATGGCTTCAAATTGAGGCAGCTGCTGTTCACTTCCCCTTCCACCTCCCATGTGAATGGCATGAAAATGGTGTGAGCTACAAAAGGATGGGGCTGGATCGGAAAGTGGCCTCTAAACCAAGATATATTGCCTGTACAAAAGCTTTTCAAGAGTACATAGTGCTTTTGTGTGTGTGTGTAAAAAATAGATTGCTGTAGGGTATAAACAGGTTCAGATCCACTGACCTAGCTAAGTTAAATGTAACCTCTTTTTCAAGCCCATACTGTCAAGTTTCCCATTCATGTGTTTTTGTCGCTTGAAACTACACAGATATTTTAGCACTTGCATAAATATTGTTACCACCATCAGAGACCTTGAGGCCTTTATGACTATATATACTATTGCCAGTAAATGTCATCGTTTCTCACATTGTGCAAATGTTACTGTATATTGTGTTCCCATTTTTCAAAGGCAAGGTTAGAATGAAATGACAAAATGGATAAGTTAAGGAACACTATTAAATGAAAGCTAGAGTTACAATAAACAGGGGAGCGACAGCCACTGATCAGGAAGATGAAAGAGAGGCAGGGAGAAGCCAGGACTAGAATTTGCTTCCTGCAGAAAGAATATTACATCTCCATTCCTGCAATGAAGCCTTTCTGAAAGTTCTGTGTTTCCCCATCTTCCATCATGATAGGAACGATCACATTCCCATTCCAAAAACGAGAGGCCCCACTGGCTTTTGAACCCACCAAGTTCAGCCTTTGTAGATCTTTTGAACTGCATGGCAGCTGGCATTTCACTTTAAATCTTCAGTTACATTAATTCTTAATAAGGACAGCTGCAATGCTCATCTTTCCAGTTCTGTCCCCTTGAACGAAATGTGTGAGCATAGGTTCAGCAACTGGGAGGCTTCTGAACCCAGAGAAGGTCTAAAATAATAAGAATTAGGGTCAGAGAGATCACGGACACTTGATTTTCCTGAGACAATCATCTCTAAAGAAGTAGCCCCTTCCCTCTTGTACAGAAGACTGTTCTTCACCTGGGGACTGGAGCACAGGGGGAGTTGGACCAAGCCCTAAGGGTACTTGCTGCAGAAGGAGCCATGTCAGAGAATGCCCAGCTGGGAAACCCAGGATCAAATGTAACCTCTTGACAGTATGGGCTTGAAAAAGAGGTTACATTTAACTTAGCTAGGTCAGTGGATCTGAACCTGTTTATACCCTACAGCATTTTGAGGGTTTAAAACTCAAAATGCCACTACCTGGCTGACTGGAAGCTGAGTTACTTGATCAGCAGAGGGACATCAGCTACTCCATCCACGATGGAGTGTAACAATAGAATCATAGTGTAGGGCCGGGAGGGGCAGGGCCAAGTTTACCTAGACAGGGTCAGGGCAAATTTGGATCCTACTCTGGATTTAGATCCAAAGTTTGTGTCTAGCAACTGTGTCTAGAATGGGACAAACTGAAATCCCAGATCCAAACACTCTCAAACTTTGGACCTATATCTTTGCAACCCCATGCCTTCCCTCACCCAAATTTGTTCCTTTGTGGGACGCTAGGCACCCTGTATTTAGCTGTGCCCCATATGTAGTCAACTCATTTGCCCTATCCGCAAAGCCTGAGCAGATTCTTGCTGTAGTTAGGCCAATTTGCAGGGAGCAGTGATTATGGGTTGTTGTTTTTTTTAAGCAGTGATCTGATGACTACTAACACTGTAAATCTGAATAAGAGGGAACAAATCACATTGTTCCTATTAAGATAAAAGTGACTGATGGTAACTAGTTTTTCTACAGAGTCGCCACTGCAAGTCTCTGAACAGACAGAAACATGGCCGAGCTGCAGATGGCACAAGGCAGCACTATGAGCTTTGTCATCCTGGTTGCTCTCTGAATGGCTGCTGATAAAAATCAGCTGAGTTGAGGCCATCATCTCTTAAACTGCAATCTCAGAGCAGGGGAAGGAGCGAGGAAAAAAAGCAGCTGAGTTCTTTCTTTATCCTATAAGTCACTAAGCCTAGCAGCCAATAGCATGTTCAGTGCCTGAAAGGAAAACATCATATTTCATGAAATTTAACATCCAATTTTAGTACTGGCTTAAGCTGGAATGATTCAGTTTCACAGCATTTCTCTTTAGAGGGGAAAAAAGAGTCCTTTAGCACAAAAAATGTCCCAAAGTACCTGCTCCGATCAACTAGCCTAATATTACCCCCATGAACCAGTCAGTTTAATGGATCTTTTGGCCATCGTTCTGTCCAAGCTGCTGAAAGCTGCAGATAAATAATACTTGCCTTTAAAAACTTGTGACAAGGTTGCAGAATGAGAGGTAAAATAATAACAATAATAAATGATGCAGGACATTGCAATGCTATGGGATTAGTTCCTTTGAAACCTGAGCTGAAGACTTCTTCCTAGAACCTTACTTTTGGAACTGGCCTTAAAGCGGAGCAGGGATAAGAGGATTACTTTCCTGACTAATGGTCCATACTGCCCACCAAAAGTTGCATTTATCAGCTGGGTCATTTCCTACAAATATTTCATAAAGGGCAAGGATACCCTTTATATTGGGACAAAGACAGTCATACTCAGAGGAAAGGAAAAGAAAGGAATATGTCACACTCAGATAGTGCATATCACTTAGCAGACAGGATATATGCTAACCTGTGAATTAAAAAAGCAACATTGCCCCATAGTCATTTATTGGTCTCATAGATATTAACAAGTGTGGTCTGTGATTGGTGACAATGGGCAACATTGTCTGTATAACTGCCATCCCGCCTGCTTCACTCTGCTATTAAGCTCATTTAGCTGAAGTCATTTAAGGCACTCGCTCTCTTTCTTTAACCACATCTGCCGAATTAAATTCCATGCACTGACAGTGATGCTTTCAAAAGCTCAGAATCAATTCTTCAATCACTCCACATTCTTAGCTGTGATTAAAAACATGTGTCCCCTAATTAAGCTAACGAGAAATTGTTAATTGGCACAAAGCCCCCCTCTGAGCATGCTTGTTAATGTCACCATCACTTTGACAGGAGAAGGAATTTAAATGAAGGGCAGACAGTCTTAACAGACTTCAAAATTGGACTAGGGATGCAGGCTTTGTTTGCGAAGTGATAGCCATCAAATTGGGGAATTGGGAGCGGTGGAAGAAGGGGCATTTCATGTCTAGCCAAGGTCAGAAGGAAGTAAATAGGAGAATGTTAAAGCAGTAATCACTTCTGGTACATTTCCTCACTGAACCCATCATGTTTGACTTTCTTTTCAATCCTCTTCCTACATGGCTTTTTGACCAGCCACAAGCCTGCAAAATTAAGGCTGATGGCAATTGTTTGGTGTATACACATGCTAGAGAACAGGCATCTGAAAACTGGTAGGAGATTTCCATCCACCCACCAAATCAACTTTGCAAGCATCAATGCAACCAGCCAGTAGGCATGAGCTAAAGAGTGGGCTTTTCAATCTTCCCCACCCGGCCCATACACCACTGTCTCACAAAAGCTTTCTGTGTTCTCGCTTTCTTCTGCCGTGCATTAGTGACATTGCAGTCGTGAAGGACCAAGGAACCCATAGTATCCTGATGAATGAGCCTGATTTCCTACCCTGTTAACCAAGCATAGGTCAAAAGTAGGCCAGTTGACACAAGTGGAGTAATATTTCTAGAGTAAGTGAGTGGAGAATACAAATCACTATTACTTAACATTCAAACTGTGGTAGTCTCCAGAGGCCTTGGTCAGAATTGGGACACCATCGAGGATTGGGGCCTTTTGTACCCCTCCTCCCTCCCCAAAAAAAACACACACAAAAAGGAAAGAAATAGATACAGTCCATGCCAGGAAGAATTTCCCAATGTAAGGAGCACTGACCTGGATTTTCATAACAAAATGTTTAACTTTTATTTTATTATTAGTTGTAAAGGTCACAACTGAGATCAGAGTTCTGTTGTGCTAGGCCCTGTACAAAGACTTAGTGACAGACCACCCCTTGCCAAGGAACAGCTTTCAATCTAACTAGACATGACAGAAAGAGGAAACTGTGGCAGGGTGATTCTAAGTAACTTGCCCAGCATCGCCCAGGGTATTAATGGCAGATCTGGTACCTTCACCACAAAACCATCATTCTTCTCTCACTATTTTTGCTCTAGAGGTGAGTGGAAGTTTAGGAAATTCTTATTTCCCCCACAGTTTTCTCCCTAAATGAGAAATAGGGAGAAGAGTGAGCCCTGAGATGGTAAGGGAGCCGGAGGGAATCATGGTACAGATTAATCTTTCGACAGGAAGGAAACTTGTGAATCTGGAAAATTTAGCAGAATCAACATTTTTCTCCAGCTTGCATTTTCACCAAATCTAGATAAAAATATCCACTTGCTTATGGAAAACAAGAAATCTCCCAAAAAGTGATGGATGCCTTGTGAGAGATACTCAGAACCCGAGCTGTCAAGTGCTGTCAGTGACTGTTAAAATTACAGTGAAGATGAGAAGAGAAAGTCAAAGTTAGCCGGCAGCAGTGTGCCACACCCAAACCCCAAGGCTCTGCTGCCTTCTTATCAGTTGGTAAATTGTTTTGCTGTTTGGTGCAGGATTAGTGAGAAGAGGCTGCAGGGACTGGCTGTTTACGCTGTGCTCAGGCCAATGATAAACTCCCCATGCAGAGGAGCCGGGGGATGCATTCTGCATTGATTAAATTTCTTAAAAATACACTTTCAGGATGGGCTAAGAAGCACTGTGTAGGTCACAGAGATAAGGTACAAGATACGGGAGACACAATGTTATAAAAGTATAATAAAGGCAGTGGGTGAGATTCATCCCTGGATATAGAAAGGCTAGCTACTAAAAAAACAATAGGTCTAGGTACTAGAAAAAATTGAATCAAAACAGTTTTCTGGTATTAAATGCCATTTTGATTAAACTGAAAATTTTCACAAAATTATATCAATTTTGACATCATTTCATTTTAAAATAAATTGGAAAAAAAATTATCTCAAACATATCAAAATGTCCTGTTTTTATTTTCTGTTTCAAAATTTACTGTATATTTTTAATGTGGAAAAGGTCAAAACAAAACATTTGGACTGATCCATCATGAAATATGTTTCAGAAGTCTGTTTTGCAAAAAAATTCAAAATGTTGGCTTTTCATCCCAATTTGGAACAAATTTTGGTTTCGAAATCTCAAAACTTTTCACAGGACAGAAACTCCACTTTCCAACCAGCTCCACTAGACACCACTTAAGCCCTATTTTGAAGGTTTAATGAGGACACAAGTGGTGCATAGGCCTCATGCTAGCCCTTTGTACAGGGGTGAATTTCAGTCACCGTGAATATCATGCTATAATACAAGGAACCACTAGCATGGGTGGGTATGTAACAGGGTAGAGTTTGCAGACAGCTAAAGTCAGTAAGTCTGGGTGTGAAGGATAGATGGTAGAGGGATTCTTTGACGATGTGTCCTGCCAATAATTCAGTTAGGGGCACAACCTGCTCTACCTCCTCCAGCCTTCCTTCCCCCTCCTACTCCTAGCCCCCATTCCTCATTCTTCTGTGAAATTAGCTGAGTTCTGCTGCATGATGGCCTATGTTGGATGCCCACATCTCCCATGGAGCAGGGACTTTCTGTGGCCCAGCAGGAGGGGGAATTTTAAATAACCAGGGAATAAAGCAGAAAGTGATGGTGAATCTACAGTTCTAACATTCTTTTCTGGGAAGGGCTCAGGAGATTCAAACTTATTGCAACACAAGGCTGCCGCAATGGAGAATCTTCCCTACTTCCCTGTCACTGGAGGGAGAATTCTGTCTCCCCACAACCCTGCCCTCTGCAGCATACTTGGGCTGCATGCTGAACCCAAAGTGCTCAATTCAGTTAATGATTTGTTGGGCCTCAAAAGGCTCAGAGGTCCAGCACTCAGGATTGCAGATGCTTGTCAGAACAGGATCCAAATTTCTGTCATCATAGGGATCCTCTTCCCTGCCTGGCTGGGCTACAGGGTTTAAACATGGGACCACCTTAATCACAGCACAGATTTCTACTACTTGAGCTAAAGAAGTAATTCCATTGGCTGGTAGCAGTTATAATCTGTTATCCTGTAATAGGCCAACCATTAGAGGGGGACATGAAACCCCCATACATTTGGCCAAAAGTCTGTAAGTAACAGATTCTCCCGTGAGACTTTTGATGCCCCGTTTTTTCACTGCATGCCAGAACCCAGAGGGACATTCGAAGAGTTAATAATAATGAAAAAAGACCTGGCCTTGGGAGGATTCTCGCCCATTTGGGAATGGAATCTCAGAACCACAGAAAGTTGTCCAGCACTGTTCCAGTAATGCAATACTGAGACCTTTACTAGCAAAGTGCTTGACTGCAGTGAGTAGAAGCTCCTAAGAGCAGAACTACAGCTCTGCATCTTGATTTCCACTGTTTATATACATGCTGCAGGTGGTACCAGAGGAGACCAAGGCCACTTGGAAGTGGAGGAATGGGGCAGAGAAAGACGTGACTGTTCTTTTCAAAATGAAGCAAAGGAGAAGCTGGACTACAGCCCATGGAGCTGTCAGTCTCCGAGATCTGTAAATATCAGCCTCCACAGCGAATGTGACATAATGTTCCAGATAGTTTTCTTATGTTACCTAAATTAAGTCTGATAAAGATAAAGTGATTGCATACTTTTCATACCTGCTAACTATGCTCAGCTGGAAATGCTTCTGAAACCCTGTAAGACTGACAGAAATTGTCATAAAATCCACAGCGTTCTGCCTAGGTTTATAGGGATGCCACTCTATGGATCACTCAACCAAAGGTGTCTCTTACACTGAGAAGCTAATATTTCTGCTCATTGAGGTGTCACTGACACAATTTCAACATGTGGTATCCAAATGATTTAGGATTCAGTTCCAGCTTCATCCACATTGTAAAGTGAGTTCTGTTTTACAGTTCCCTTGAACATTCTCTAAATGATGACATCTGAAAACAAGCAGCACAGTTTATATGCTGAAATTCTACTTTTGAAGTTAATTCTTAACAATATAAAGCAAGGCTGCTAGGAGGGATGTACAAACAAGGTGACTCAGATGATTGGGAAAGGAACATGGTGACGTTCAAAATAAGGTTATTGCTAGCTTGAAACTAGCCCCAGGCATCCATTTATATATCTCTTATCTATCTCATTTCTAATGTTCCCATTACTGTGGTATGTAGGCTGGATACAAACCAAACACACACACATACACAAAAAGAGGAGGAATTTGTCCTTGTGGCTAAGTCCCTGAACTGGGATTCAGGAGAGCTGCCTTCAATTCCCGGTTCTTCCAGACTTCCTTTGTGACTTTGGCGGTTCACTTAATCTCTGTTTCTCAGTTCCTGATGGATAAAATGGAAATAATAGTACTTCCTTTCTCACACCCTTTGTCTGTGTCTTTTACTATGTGTTTATGCAGCTCCTAGCACATTGGGACCCTGATCCCAGTTAGAGCCTCTAAGGTGCTATCACAATACAAACAATCTGCTGGACCTTGTGATCATATTTCTAACATGGCCATTTCCATATTGTCCTGACCTAAAATGCACATGCACATATAACTATATATATATATATATAACTATATATAATCACCTGTATCTATATATTTCTATCTATCTTTACAACTTCCTCCATTTGTAAATCTATATTGAACGTCTCATATTTTAATATTTCAGAGACAAGCAAGATTTCACTGGTTCTTAGGAGCTCAGTAGCAGGCAAACTGGCTGTTAGCCAACAATTGTTCATCTGTGATCCAATAAATGATAGATAACTGTGAGTTAATGTTAGGCATCTGAAACAGGTGTTTACAAAAGCTATGAGTACATATTTCTTCTAATGCATTCTTCATAAATTATTTCTCAGGACTTTTAGCTCTGCTGTGCAGAAACACAGGATGAATGCGGAAAGCAGCTTTTATACAAAGATAAAGTGAAACACTTTCAGGATAATAGTTTGCTTTTAAAATTAGCTTTACATCTCATCTATTATGAAATGTGACGACACACTTCCAACCCCCTATAAGAGACATCCAGGCACCTGCTTTCCGTAATTTCCCATCACTGTGTGTGTCTCTTATTTTCTGCTTTCAAAGAGGATGAGAGTGTGGGAGCCTTGGCAGGACAACAACTGCTACACAATACAGTCCATCACTGTGGCAATTGCACTGAGACAGACCAACATCTTTCTGGGAGATCTTTCTCTTTGCTTGCTATGCTAGAAATGCATAAAGCACTTACGGATACTCATCTGGTAGGATCTTCTGACTGAGCAAAAGTACAAAGCGACTGCTCTATATAATAAGACCCAGAGGTGAAGAAGAGCTTGGCGTAAGCTCGAAAGCTTGTCTCTTTCACCAACAGAAGTTGGGCCAATAAAAGATATTACCTCACCCAACTTGTCTCTATATAGCAAGAGTCAGTTCTATTGTAACTGGAACAGATGAGAGAAAGGAATATGGGTGTGGAGGACAATTAAAATATTTTAAATTGTTAAGATATATTGGGGGGGGCGTGATGTGATTTACATGACAGAGCCTGGTTATCATTTATTTATTTATTTGTATTATGGTAGCACTTAGAGGTCACATTGGGACCCCTTAGTGCTGAATGTTGTACAGACACACAGGGAGAGACAATCTTTGTCTAGAAGAGCTTAGGGCATGTCTATGCCGCAGCTAGGAGCGAGTCTCCTAGCCCAGGGAGACAGACTCACACTAGCACACTAAAAATAGCTGTGTGGATATTGTGGCACCAGCAAAGCTCAGGTGAGCCCCCCCAGGCTCAAGCCCACCTTACCTCCTGGGTCTGAGCTTGGGTGGCTACCCTGAGCCTCCGCCGGTGCCACAACATCCACACAGCTGTTTCTGTGCACTAGCACAAGCCCCACTACCGTGAGTCTGGCTTGCTCCCAGATGCAGTGTAGACATACCCTTACAGTCTAACCAGCCCCAGGCCAGGTCTACACTACAAAGTTCTACGGCATGGCTATTTCGGTCAGGGATGTGATGAGAACATAACATAAGAACGGCCCTACCGGGTCAGACCAAAGGTCCATCTAGCCCAGTATCCTGTCTTCCGACAGTGGCCAATGCCAGGTGCCCCAGAGGGAATGAACAGAACAGGTAATCATCAAGTGATCCTTCCCCTGTCGCCCATTCCCAGCTTCTGGCAAACAGAGGCTAGGGACACCATCCCTGCCCATCCTCGCTAATAGCCATTGATGGACCTACCCATGAACTTATCTAGTTCTTTTTTGAACCCTGTTATAGTCTTGGCCTTCACAACATCCTCTGGCAAGGAGTTCCACAGGTTGACTGTATGTTGTGTGAAAAAATACTTCCTTTTGTTTGTTTTAAACCTGCTGCCTATTAATTTCATTTGGTGACCCCTAATTCTTGTTTTTTGAGAAGGAGTAAATAACACTTCCTTATTTACTTTCTCGACATCAGTCATGATTTTGTAGACCTCTATCATATCCCCCCTTAGTCATCTCTTTTCCAAGCTGAAAAGTCCCAATCTGTCTCCTAATCTCTCCTTGAGGTGTGATTGTGATTGACCATAGCTGTGCCAGCAAACACCTCTAGCTTATATGTAGTACTGCGCTTTTGCCACTTTAGCTTATTTTTCTAGAGTACGGGGAGGGATAAACTATATCAGCGAAAGTGCAGTTTTACCACTATAAGCTGTATCCACACTAGGAGTGCTTTGATAGTATAATATACCAGTATAGTTATATCAGCAGAGCATTCCAAGTGTAGACCTGGGCAAAATGTTAGAAGACAGGAAGTATTATTATCCCCATTTCACAGATGGGGAACTGAGGCACAGCGTGATTAAGTGACCATCTCAAAGTCACGCAGGGAGTCAGTAGCAGAGCCAGGAACTGAATCCAGATCTGCTGAGACACAGTGCCTCAGATACAAGACTATATTCCTTTTTCACTGTGGTTTTCTGTGATCTACAATATTCATTTTCCCTTCCTGCTCCAAACTATTGTGTAGGGTTGATTTCTGCAGTTAAACAGCTGCCCCATTCCACCCCAGAGGAGACTGTGTGTTAGAGGCGAGAGAAGTGATTCCAATAAACATGCTGCATAGTTCAGTTTTATCAACATTTCCAACAGGCAGATTCATCTGGAGTAAGTGTTTGTTTGTTCAGGTTATTGTGAGGCTTATTTCTTTTTATGAATTTTCCGTTTGTTTGTTTGTTTCTGGGCTGAGCAAGGCCAGACTTTCTTTGACAAAATGTTTTTAAAATAATAATTATGAAACATGCTTCAAGTAAATCCATCCATCTATCAGTTACCCTACCCATCACTCTTACTCTAGGCTATGCTCAACAGCGAAGTCTTAGCACTTAATGAGTTATTAATAGGGTAACAGGTAGATGGTTGGATTTACATGAAGCATATTTCACCCTTGCTCTAACCTTTGCTCAATAGGGAAGTCTTGGAAATTAATGAGTTAGCATATTAAAGAATCCAAATTTCATAAATCTGTTTAAATTCTACAACTGCTTTCTTAATGCAATGAAAACACGACACCTTACACATTACCTGCTCTGAGAATGGACATTGCAGTCAGCCCTGGCTGCAATTGCCACTCATTGCTTCATAAATACGTAATTGCAGGATATAACAACTCCATTGCCTTAGTATACATGCACTCTAAACAGGAGCCAATAAACCCTTACCATTAAAGCAGTCTTTTCCATTAAGCCCGCCTCATTTCTGAGAACAAGTCTTTCCCAGTTCCTCAGATTTAATTCCATTTTGTGCATGATGCTTAATTTGATTGGGCAGTAAAAGGATGAGGGAGCATCGTAGACATGGGAGCCTAGCTAAGCTCCTGGAATCTAGCCCTGTTGAGCATCATGCGGCAGCACAGCATTGTTAGTGTCAATTCAGAGCCCAGGGACTTGCAGAAATCACTTATAAAGTTTCAAAGAGAAAGAAAAGTGTGTATGATTCATTCTTTTGTTACCAAACGCATTAAATGCAATTATTCCAAAATTATATCTACAGTCTCTTCGCTATCTGTCTTTGAAAACAACTGGAGCACACTTACAAAAAAATTGTCAGACCATTTATACTTCTGAGGCAGGAAAAAAGGTGTCACTCTCAAAGGCAATTTATTCCTAATTACACAATTGCTCTATTATGAACCACTAGCAGGAAGATTGTACGGTAAAGAATCAGGGATTAAAAGGGGAGTTTGAATCAAGTAATTCTTTTGTTTAAATCCCAGATTTGCCAAACCACTTAAAGTTAGTTATTTCTTTTTGCTAGATAATAAATTAATAGTATAATTAATAATTAATGTTTAAAGAAAAATCTGTTTTTTTAGAATGAGTACACAGAACTTTTTTTGGCAAAAAGCTTAAAAAATAAGTTCACCAGATGTTTAAAAATACATTTGACTTTATTATTTGACTCTGTATTTGGTGCTTATGATAAGTGCTGGATTGACAACCCTGACTGTAAATCTTGCTGGACAGGAATTTTCTCTTTATGTTTCTAATTGCCCAGTACAATGGAGCCCTCATCTTAGTTGGGGACTTTGGGTTCTTCCATAATATAAATATTTAGTACTACTAATAAAATAAAATGGCTTGATATTTGACACTCACCTTATCTAGTCTATTTACACTAGTGAGAAGTGTGTGCAACATGTTGGTGAAACACTCATGTCAGAAAAGTAGCATTTTGCACTGGTATAAATGGCAACACGAAATATATGGCAGTGGAGAATCAGGCTCGAGTCTTCTAGACACCGAAAAGCAACACAACAGAGAACCATAAGGCAAGTTTCCTATACACATTCCCCTAGGGGCAAGAGGGGACTTCAGCTTCTGTGCTCATTCCACCTTCAGCCTATCTGTTGGGATTGCCAAGTAGCATCAGTCTGTGATGGGGACACTTGTCCATTAGGAAGTGAGCTAACACCTTCCATGTGTTCTTTGATAATTGTTGCCCATTTGTGTTTTAAGTAAGACAAAATTCCCTTCTCTGGCCTGCACTATGGAGCCGCAAGGTATATCTTTTACTTTTGCCACCTGCAGAATTATCATGGATGTCGATAACAGCAAGTGGAGGGCAAATTATGCCTCATAGCCAGCAGGTTATACTTTTGGGGACCATGGTGCCCCATGAGGGAAGAATTGGTTCTGCCCCTATGCTGGCATCTTTCCCTGCAGCTGCTTGGCGTAGAGGCTTGCTATACTCTCTTCTCCCAATAAGGAACCTGCAGTACAGGGCATCCGTTGGGCTGGAAGATTCTATATGAACCCCAGATGCTTTATTAAGGGCATTTTTTAACCCACAAGTAGACGGACACAAAGAAAGCTTTGCTAGGAGTTCTTCGGCACCTGCTTTGCTATCTGGCACCTTCCAGTGGATAAAATTGGTCTGTTGTGCCAGTTTTCTCCGACATAACTGCTCTCTCACTCCACACCCTTCTCATGCTTCTTGGAGCACTGTTCTTGTGTCTCTATCAAAGCCCTACTGTAGTGACTGTAAAGCAATAAAGAAGCCAGTTCTCTGACTGGTGTATTTTCTAGTGTGAAAACAGAGCCAAGAATCCCAGTTTTCTGGGTAACTTGGACCAGTCAGCTTCCATACACAGTGTGCCACTGTCACACACACTCTCTGACTGGGTTACACTGCAGAAGGCTGGGGTTAGCTCAAAAAGATACTTACCAGCTAGGAGGCTTTCAGGCCTTTCTCTTTTAATGCAGTAAATTAAAGGTGGAGAATGGTAGTGATTTTTAATGGACCCAGAGGATTGTAAGCTGTGGTCATTTGTCCACGGGATGCTAGCTGGTCACATGGCTCCTCCTCACTGTCTGCAGCTGGTAAAGTGCATTAACAGAAGCTAATGATCTACAGTATACTTTCCTGATGTCACCTTCTCCTATAAGCAATTGCTCTAGTGAGCATGGGGGATGTTAGATGACCATGAATAAGAGGGGACAAAGTCTGCACAATGGCTGGAAGGGGAGGTGGCTATGAGATGCTAAAAATCAGAAAATTATTTATTTTATTTATATTCTAGTAGTACCTAGAGGACTGAGCCAAGACTAGAGACCAGCGCTACACACTGAAAAAAACACACCTAGTGAGAGACAATCCCTGGCCTGAAGAGCTTACAGTCTAAACAGACAAAGGCTGGGAGGAGAAACAGAGGCACAGATGGGGGAAGTGACTTCCCCAAGTTGGCAGAGTCAGGAAGAGAACCCAGCTCCCCTGATCTAGTGTCCTCACCACTAGAGCACGACAAAATTAATTTGGGTTGGGAATTTAACAGCAATTATGATGATTTTTTAACATTATTTTTACAGTATGGCACAAGTGCCATGCACTGTAGATTACAAATTTCCTTGCTTTTCATGCAAACACCAAGTCCGTCATTTGAACTCTGTTTTCTTTTTTGTATTTTGCCTAACGTGGGTTATCAGTGACAACAGTTCATTCTTCATGAGGATTCAATATTTGTTTTTGTATTTGTTTGCATCCACCTAAACCTGTTTGCCAAATACCCTATATTCTTAATCCAAGCATGAGCTGAGCATCTGCAATATGGCTTTTATGCAAAGTCGCTTTTTAATGCCAGCCGAGAGGACTGTCCTGGGGGGATGAGACAGTTTTAGTAATCAGCATACGCCTTTGATTCTGTCTCTGTGTGCAAAGATTGCAAATGAGGGGAAGAGTGAATGATGATTTTCATGCAGGCTATGAATCTCACTGTGATTGGGGTGAAAAAAATAGACACCTACTCTGTTTGAATACTTCTTCATTTTTACAGACAAGCTCCAACCAAACTTTTTTTATAGCCCCAAATTATTTGGATACATTTCTGGTCTCTGGCTAGCACCAGAAACAGAAGTGCTAAAATTCACTTTTGAAAAAGCCTGGTTTGGTGACATTTCCAGTCAAATTTTGCAGACTTGAGTGGCTTGGATAATTTTTGAAGAAGCATTCAGACTTTGAGAAATGTACCTTAACCAAGCCTAGGTGTCATTCTCTGGCTGCAGGATAGCGGAGACTCACACTGAAGTTATACGTTTAAGGCTTTCCCATCACTAGCCATGATGAGAGACACTAGCAACATTTAACATTAAGATTTTTTTTAATACAATTCCCTTCACCCTGAGAAATCCTTTTGACACAGTTTTGAGGGCCTCTAGTTTTTTGTCACTTCAGAACTTTAGACCACTATTCTTTTAGCAGTACAGCTAGGATGACACCACCTTCCAAAGCTACTAGCACCTCTGTAGCCAGCTAGAAGAGTCATTTTGAGGAAACATGGGGATTTCTTATCTGAACTTCCATTTTCCATTTGTGAGAGCCGAATAGTCCTTTTCACATATGGATCGCCCAATCATGTTTTTATGCTGTGCTATCGCTGTAGTGCCTGTTAAACTTGGTTAATAAAATAACTAGTGATAATGAGTAAAACTAAAAATGACTGAATTTGTAACCATCATGCAGTGAACAACGTACACTATTTTTAACCCTCAGAAAGTATAGCTCTGCTCATGCAGTGCTTATTCAGGCAAAATGTTGCTTTCAATGGGAGAGTTGTCTGAATAAGGACTGAGGGATCAAGCACTCTATTGTTCCTTTAATGTGAAAATATAAAATTTAAATTCAGCACATATTTGAGAACCTTAATTTTAATCTTGTCTTAAACTAGTTCTTTGGACAGTGTGATTAGAGCTTAATTTCAGATAAAATTCCACAGCTAAATGTCCAGTAGATGATGTAATGATCAAAGGACCTTAGTTAATTTGTTTTCATATTCAATTTAAGAGCAGATATATGCTAGATGTGCCCCACCCCGACCCCTGCTCTCAATAGCTCAGAGTGCAAGAATAAAGGTAAATAGAAAAGATCTACAAACACATAAATGTTACAACAGGCACAATCCAAGAGGAAGCTAAGGAAATACATTCAGGAACATGGTCTAAACAGGAAACATAGCCATTGGTTCCCGTAAGTTTTACCTGTCTGGACTGAACAAATCTTTTAAATGATCTCATGTCACATTCCATCATTATTTTACAGCTTTTAAAATATTTCAAAGCAATAACACATCTTTCTTTATATTCATGTATTCTTAAAAATAAAGTTTGATTTCTTTAGTGCTAGAAATGTCTATACTAGGTTGCTGTGGGTGATTTTGTCCCTCCCATCTTCCCTTTCATAGTCATAATGCATTTTATGATTTCTTTGCATTATTGCACCTTTTAAAATGACACATTTTATCAATTCTTCAGGTAATATTGATGTTTTGCCCTTTTAAATATGTCATTTGATTTTTCCAGTGTTCCTCTCTTATTCTCCATCTGTTTTCTCCATAACACTTTCATTTGGTGGCAATTTCTCATTAGGCCCCAGAAGGTTTGTTCAAGAGTTGCCTTGAGTTTATTATTTTTTCTTAGTGTTTTTAAATTTTTGACATGCAACTGAATTCCTCCAGTATGTGAGTGCTACACATGCAGATCCTGTCTTCGGTGTAATCTTATTTAAGTATTTCATCGTACAAAGCACATTTTCTTTCCTTCAAGTTCCCTGTGGATACAATCAAAGAACAATTTTTAAAAGCAGGTACAGAGAGAATGCACTGATGTTTTACATTGCAGACATGGTTTTTATAACCTTGTTGAAGACACTGCCAAAAGAGTAATCCTAGAATATCAGAAAGTAATAAGAAAGCCTGTGAACTCTCTATTCCTCTCTCATTATTTGGCTTGTTCACTTTTTCCCATAATGATGGTTATATTTATGTTACATTCATGACAAGTTAATTTCTACATCTTCAGGGTGTAAATGTCACGGTTGTATCCATTCAGCAGTGTTGATTTCTATACACGAATGCTACTTCTTTATCAGCTATTTTGGGAACTAAGTTTCAGGGGATCTGATGCATAATAAAAATATATACACTCCATGTTAACTTGGATTCAAATTGCCAGTGTGGATTCACATGAATCTCTGTTATGAATGAAGCAAATATCTGCTTTAATCAGATTTAATCAGCACGGTGTTCTTTTCACATTAAGCACGATTTAATAAATGGTGGGAGTGAGAGAAAAGCCAGCCTCCAATGAGTGGAGAATAGTCTACTACAGCCTCTCACCCGTATACATTGCTTTTCACCTTGAAAAATCTGCAAATTATATATAAACTATATTGAGGGAACATTGCATCCAACACTAAAATACAGCCCCTTCAGCAGCTCCCATTGCATACCAATAGGATCCTATCTTAAGCAAAGCTCTAATCGCACAAGGCCATAATGCTAATTTAGAACAGATTAAAATGAAGAGGCCAGACATTTAGCTGGTGTAAATCAGCATAGCGCCCCAGAAATCAATGGAGCTAAACTGACTCACACCAGCTAAAGGATTGAAGCCAAAGTCCTACAGTATGCCTAGAATCTTAAACCAGTTCTATGATACATGGAGATTCCTCCATGCCAGGAGAAACCGCAGCTGGCTTGTTAAACCAGCTTGATGGCCCCTTTGCACCACTGTGATGGTGAATAGGATCTGGCCAAATTCTGGCCAAATTCTGCCTCGTTAAAGCTAAAATTTTCAAATGAGCTCTATACCCACAATTAAGGCAGGATTTTTTTCTTTTCTTTTTTAAATAGCGCCCACTTAGGTACCTATATCAACCAAAATTTCCACTGTCTTCAGTGAAAGTTTTACAGGTAAGGAGATCAGGATCTGGCCCACCAAAGTTATCAGCCTCATTCCATTCTATAAACTATAAGCATCTGATTCTGCTGTACCATTTTTCTTCACCAGTTAGATTCAGGTGCCCTTTTACTGCAGGTACATTGGCAAGGCTGTATGATTAACTGGTGCTGGACAGAACCCTGTCTAATTTCATTAGCTAATAGTGTTTTTAGTTGATTAGCCTGATATGCTTATTTTCAGATCCCATTTTTTATGGTAGCCTTGGTGTCTTGTACATTTTAGCCTTCTATGTAGTTTGATAATGTTTGCAAAATCTAAAGGCCATTTCCCTGCTACCAAAATTCTATCTGGGTAATGAAGTTATTCACAGCGCCTACCCTAAGCTTTAACTTGTCATCATTTCTTTACACCGACATATATAAAAAACATGTTCTAGGTCCTCATTATGCTGAAGTATTCCCGAGGATAGTTTTCCATTCTTTAAATTTTGAAATAATTTGAACTTTTTTTTAAAGATGTTTTCATGGAACTGCACAATTTGGTTTCACAAATGGAAACTGAAATGAATGAGAGGTTTTCGGTATGGTAAATCTTGAGAGACAATCTCTTCATTAGAAGATTTCTAGACTTGGAAAGATTTTAAAGTGTCTTCAGACTAATGAGGTTTGGATAAAGAATGAGGAGTACTTGTGGCACCTTAGAGACTAACACATTTATTTGGGCATAAGCTTTCATGGGCTAAAACCCACTTCATTGGATGCATTCAGTGGAAAATACAGTTGGATAGGTGTCAGATTAACCTCAAAGGTCAGGAAGTTCTATCATAAATCAGAGACTGCACTACACAGGGAATATTTCAAATGCTAATAACTGAGCTCCTCTAGTTTTTCTATTTTACACTTCACTAGGCTCAATCCAATGAATTAAGACAATTTAATTGACTTTATGATTTCATTAATTTTGCTAGGGCTACCGCACAAATAAAAATGCACCAGAATCTGCACAAGAGACAGGTTGAACCTTTTTTCATTTTCTAACAAAACAAACCAACAAATTCATTTCAAATATAGGCAAAGTAAAATTACTCACAAATGTAACTTTTTGTCAAGTTTCAGACTGAAGGGAACTCATTTTCCCAAGAGTTCAACTCCCATTTGGGCAACTGAAAAGGGAGCAGTAAAAAGGAGGGAAAGGATTATGACAGGGGTGGCCCTGAGCCTGAGGGAAGAGCTAGAATTTACCAATGTACATTGCCAAAGAGCCACAGTAATACGTCAGTAGCACCCATCAGTTCCCCTGCCCTCCGCTCCCAGTGCCTCCCACCCACTGGCAGCTCCGCCGATCATTGCCTCCCCCTCCCTCCCCGCACCTCCTGATCAGCTATTTCGTGGTGTGCAGGAGGCTTTGGGAGGTGGGGGAGGAGCGAGGGCATGGCAGGCTCAGGGGAGGGAGTGGAGTGGGGGCAGGGCCAGTGGCAGAGGTTAGACAGTGAGCCCCCCCACCCTCCACATTGGAAAGTTGGCGCCTGTAGCTCCAGCCCCGGAGTCAGTGTCTATACAAGGAGCCACATCTTAACTTCTGAAGAGCCACATGTGATTCCGGAGCCACAAGTTGACCACCCCTGGATTATGAGCTAACCACCCTGAACTGGAGCAGCATGGTATGGACTCAGTTCTACAATACGTTGAGCACTCTGGCACCAGTTCAGGAAAGCATTTAAGGATGTGCCCAACATTAAGAATGTGAGCAGCCAAACTGACTGTAACAGAACAACTCGTGCTTAAAGTTAAGCATGCTCTTAAGTGCTTTGCTGGATCAGTGCCAGGGGAATCAGTACCTCACAGGAAGGAGCACTATAAATGAAGCCCTCTACGATTTACCTATTAAATGCTACATTACAACAGCACGTGCCTGCCTATGGCATGCATCACATAGTTTCATGTACTCCTAACATGGAAGTAATACATCACAGTGGCCAAGATGGTCAAAAGTGACTAGTGATTCTGGGTACTGAACTTGAGTCCTCTTAAAGGGGTCTGATTTTCAGACAGCACTGAGCATCAAGACTCTGAAAAACAGGCCCCTCTAAGATGGCTCATGTTGGGCACCCAAAATCGCAATTACTTAAGATCTTCTTCACCACAGGTTAAAAGTTTGCCTTCTGGTACAAGGGGGAAATTCCCCTTGAATTAGCAGGAGTTGTGCCAGTGTCTAAAAGGTTAGAATTAGGCCCATAATGCACATTGCGCAGAAATCAGAGCAATACTCTTGAACAATGTTTCCCAGGTCTTTCTTGCTCCAACATTACCTTCTGTATCTATGGCCATTGGCGGCCACTAACTATCTCCTTTGGAAATCAATCTGGTATTATACACAGAATGTCCTAATATGAAAGTTTGCATGTGTCTGAGGGAGAATGAGATTTTTCTGTATTGCTTAAACAATGAAAGCTGATTTTTCAGTCTTTGTTTGCAAAGTCAAAGGCTACTTAGTTATGTCTACAGTGTGACCTTCACATTACTGCAAATAATCCTTCCCATTCTAAACCCATCAAGAATGACTGAAGGGACATTAGATGTTCAAATGCATTATTGTAGCAGTTGGACTATTACCCTAGCATTTATAGCAGCAGGGGCTAGTGGTTACCATCCAACCTGAGCAGATGTCAGTTTCAATTAATGAGAAATGGCAACATAAAATATATTTTACATTATTTTATTTTGTCTTTTAACCTACATTGCTATAAAAAAAAACTGCCTTGGTTCAGCCTTTTGAAAATGAGGCTGCAGCAAAAGTTTCAGCATTCAGCCTCCCACCAATTTTTTTTTCCAGCCGGAGAATTAGGGCTGATAGAAATGCAAAGCCCAGGGCTGACTTTCACTCTTTTTAGAGGAAATATATATGACACTATTAATTTTAGTACCCAAGACATGCTAAAAGGAGCCATAAGACAAGAATACTTGTCGCATTTTTATGGACTTAGGAACCTTTTGGTATCCCTTCCCATGGCAGTGCAGTGAGGTACTGAACACCGCATTAATGCCGAGAGGATGAACAACTACTTTCTAACACATAAGTCTGGGACATTTGGCATTTTGTGTAAGTTGCTGTTGGAAATGAGAAAAAGAAGTTGTGTCGCTGTAAGCCACCAAGTCTGTCATTGTCATAGGCTTACTAGAAAATGTATTGAACTGTAATGAGTAGTGGATAACGAATATTAAGATTAAAGGAACTTATATTTTTCTTTATCCTCTCAACAATCTACAGACAAATTTCCTACGGGTTCACTGCTAAATCTTTTTTGCACAATGAGCTGTAAATCCTGGAACTAGAGAGCTTCTGGTTGGCCTGAAAATAGCCTTTCATGTACAATATGCAGGGCCTGAATAATGGCTGAAAATTATTCAAAGGATAATTACAGCAATTGATCTTGAGATGTTTTGTGGCATCTTTCATATATCATTCTTCAAAGCTCTTCTTGAGGAATGGTGTCTTATTGAGCCTGCTGGAGGCAAAGAAGCTTACTGGTCATAATTAAAGATGAAAAGTTCATCCAATTATGGAGAGATGTCTACTGGAGCAGTCGGAACAATGAAACAAGATGGGGCCTTGGCTCAAAAGCCTTGAAAGAGCATTAAATAGCTATTAGATCCAGGTAGTAAACTGAGTCGATCCGGCTCATTTTCATCCTCCTCTGCAAATTTAGCCCTGGCCCAAGAATGTTCAGTTCCAGTTGACCAGAATGGGAAGCTGAACCTCTTACTCCAGGGATGAACTTGAACCATAGTCTTTTATAGGCCATGGACAGAAAGAAATAGATCCCTGCTTAATTTAATGTGGCTTGATTGTTGACTCAATTGCAGGTCAGCAGCTTACCCAGAAAACGCATATAAATCTTTCCCCAGGAGTATGGACACTGGAGTATATTAATGTACATTCTCCTCGGGAATCAATAGAGATCTATATTTTATAAATGGATCTGCTAAACACGAGGACATTCATAAAGTAAAGCACACAAAAAAGACACATACACACACACACACACGCATAAGGAGAGGCCAGCTAACTCTTTTTAAACAACCAATTATTTGCAGGCTGTGGCAGGGCAGGGGTAAAACCCCTTGACTGCCCTGCTAAAATGCTGGCTAAGCCCTGCTTTCGGGCAGAGAGGCCAGGGGCAGAGGCTCAAAGCAACCAGCAGGGAGCCCAGCTGCGGGCCCTAGCGAGGGCTGGCTCACTGCAATAGACTAAGCTAAGCAGCAACAGCTGGGTGGAAGGCTAGGAGGACTATAAAAGCCCTGAACAAAACTCAGTCAGGAGGCTAGCCTGGGAGGGGACAGGAGGCTACAGGAAGGGGCGCCTCAAGGGGCCGAGAGACCCTGGAATGGGCTAGAAAGGGGCTAACTGTTGGGGGATAAAGGGGACTGCACGGTGGCCCTGTAAAATAAAGCACAAGGGTGAAACACCAGAAGAAGGCGCGAGAACTCTTATTTTACCAGCCTGGGCGCAGGGCGAGAAGGGAGAAACCTGTGCGGACCCTGTGACACAGGCTCATTGGGACACATGCACTTTGCAGGTCTAGCACAGTAGAAGCTGCCAATTCTGTATTTCTTTCACAGAGACATACCGTATTAGCCATGCAGAAAAAGTGGACCTGATCCTGTGAGGTGTTGAGTGCCCTCAACTCCAGCTGATGCAGGTGTAGATGCTGACAGAATTGATTCAGGGGAACCAAACCAAGCAAAAAGGCCAAGAGCTGCATGGCTCCTGGAGACTGAACTCTCTCGCTTACTGGTAGATGAAGTACCTGTAGATCAGGGTTGAAGCGAGCTGGCAGGGCAGTAGTAATTTCTTTCACACGGGTGATGAATCTGACACCTTTCACCAGCGCTCAAATCTATAGACAATCTTTACATTATTATTTTTTTTAGTGTGTGGTTATAGTCAAAATATGTGCAAATATGCAAATTAGTGCACTAAGTGATTTGCATAATATGTTTGCCCCATGGAAACTAAATATCCCTAGCTGTTGTTTTAAACTCTACCAACCCCATTCCCAAATACCTTTTCCCACTTATCTAGGTTTGGAGCCTGATCTGAACTTTGTGGCTGGACAAACCAAGATCCTAGATACACGTAACTTTTGGGAAGTTCTGATCCAGGTCTTAATTTCCCGCTGTGGCCCACCTCTAGTTACTGTCTCCAGAAATAGGCAGTGCTTAGGGACTAAGTTTCTTGCATGTGTTTTCCTAAGTTCTCAAAGATCCATTCTGAATTTGGACACTGTGCGTCCAAACATGAAAGGGGTTGATTTGGTTGGTTATGAATTTTAAGTACTGATTCTGGAGGTTGAAATAATGGGGGCTCTTCATAGGCTTGCAGGCCTATGGATTGGCTTGCCAGGTCAGGGTCCCTATAGGTGAAAAAAATGACTATTACGTGATTTGGAGGCTGTGGACCAGTTTCTGATCTGAATTACATTGCAATAAATCTGGAGTTACTCCATCAACTTCAGTGGCATTACTCCAGCTTTTCATTAGGGTAAGTGAGATCAAAATCTGGTCTTTTAATGGCTCAGTGGTGCTTGGAGCAATCTAATATATCCTTCAGTCTACTCTCTTTGTGTACATACAGGGCCAGATCCTCAATTTGCACAAATCATTGTTGCTCAGCTGAAGTCAATGGAGCTATGATAATTTACACCGGCTGAGGAGGCGGGCCTAAAAAATACTATGGTATCTGCTTTTTAGTGGTACAGTAGCAGGTATAGATGCTGATAGAATTTTCATTCGAAATACATTAGGGGCCTATAATTCAAACTGAACTGTCACGTGGGTCTACAGAGGTCTTACTTAGACAGGAAGATATATATGTATAGATAAATGGAAACACAGAATCATTATAGATGTTCATGAACTGGTTGCAACATGATAATGACATGGTTAGAAAATGCAGGATAATAATATAAGGAAAACGATAGTAGAGCAGCATCCTTTTGGTCAGGCCTATAACCAAGAACATACATAAGAACAAGAACATGCATTAGAACATGAACATACATAAGAACATAACATTCTTCATGGAGTGCTACTGCTTTGAGAGTCTGGACCCTCATTAAGCAAAGCACTTAAGCACATGCTTAAGGCTATCACTGTTCAGCCAACTGCTGTGCTTAAGCACCGCACTGAGGCTCTGAAGGTGACATAGGGTGTAATTCGTTCCCACTGAAAGCTGTGGGAACCTTTCCATTGACTTCAGTGGGAGCTAGAGCAGGTCCCCAGCTATTCACAAGCAACTGAATGTAGCATAAATGGATATCACAATAAAAAAGGGATGGCAGCCAAAGATGAGATTTGAAAACAAGTGCGATGGTGATGAGCTGCCAGGCAGGGAGGTTGGAGAGGTGTGTGAGATTTGGTAAGGAGGGAGTGGGTGAAATCTGGGTTTGGGGGAAAGAGGTGCGAGTGCTTACAGCATAAAATGAAGTTCAGGGGAAAAGGAAGAGAAACTGATTCGTGAGAGGCTGAGGATTATTGGAGAAGAAATAAAACAAGAAGAATTGTTTTTAACAAAAAGAAGATGACAAGGTGGTAAGGAAAGGGAACTGGTAAGTTTAAAACAAAGATCAAATCAGCGAACAAATCAAGCTCGGAAAGAAATAGAAACCAGTCAGAATAAATGTTTATAAATGTAGTTGTAGCCCTGTGCAGGGTCAGGGACGTGCCATATTTCGTGAGACTCAAACTGTGCTTCCTTAGCTCCTTGAAGGTTTCTTCTCCTCTGTGACAAGGAAGTCTTTCCAGAGGCACCCATCCAGGGCTCAAGGGTGAGTGAGGAGCAGGAGGGCTCCTTTCTTTATTTGGGATTCCCTCGGGAAAAGATTTGCATCAAGTCCCCCTTCCCCCCCCCAAGAGATGCATGCTGAGCAGTACCCGGAGCATTTGATCATTTCCCTCCCCCATCCTTTATTTCTCCAGTGGGTGAAAAAAGAAAAACAAATCAGTGTGCATTAAGCGGTAGCTATATTTCCATACAGAAATAGAATTAGAGAATGATAGAAATGAGAAATATTAGCCTATAACACCATGTGCTTCATCAAAACCCCAGTCTTGCAAAATGACAGCAGACATCAGTAATTGCCAAAACACTGGCCTTATTTATGGATTTGAGGGAGAGATAAATACACTACATACAAATTCCAATTAAGGATAAACCATCCCAGCTTACAGAGAGAGCTACTGCATCTCATTTACAACTGGCAGAAATATCATACCTTTCATATTCTTTGTGACTTGCCTGAGATTATTAGAAAATAATACATTGGTATTATATGCAGAACCTATTTCCATAGTACTGCATCAGCACAGATGCTGCACTCATATGCTGATAAACAAAAGTTACAAACCCTCAGTTATGCCCAAATGACTCCAATAAGAGCAGAATCCAGCCCTCTGGTTGCTTTTTTTGTGGGGGCTTTTGGAGAATCATTAACACTTTCGCTGCTGCTGGCCTCTATAGATTGGGTTATCTTAAATACTGGGTAGGAAATCTTTGAGATGTCATAGGAAGTGTTGCTTTTTTCATTCGATATGGATCATTTTTCCCTCAGAGTCAGTACGGATCCAACTGCATTCCACAGGGCTGTGCCTGGGGGACTGTGAAGATAGAGACATTACTAACTTGCAGAAGTGATATAAAATGAAGCCCTGACAACTCCTGGCCATTAAAGACATGATGGCACTTTTTGCAAGAGGATGGGTGCTAACCCCAATACCCTGACTATATTTCAACATGGATAATACTATTTTGAATACCTAAATCATCCTACCACTTCAGCTGCTTATTGTGCTCTTAATTAAATTATCCCTAAAGAAATGTTGGCAGTGTCATTTTAATGTCAATGATAATTGGGAACTATTTAAGAATATTTTATTAGATACCCAAAAATACATAATTGCACAACTGAAGAAGGAGGCTACCCTGGTTTAAAAAACAAAAAACAAACAAAAAAAAAGAACCTGGCTTAGAGGGGGAGAGAAAGCAGCTATTTTATTTTTATTATTAAATAATAAACTATATATAACAAATAGAAAAAGAGTGAAATTGGTAGCAAAAAATAGAAATTAAAAGTTAGGAAAATTGATAAGGGAAGCAAAAGGACACAAGGAAAAAACCTGTGGCCAGCATAGTTAAGGACAATAAGAAAGAATTTTAAAGTACGCTAGGAACTAAAAGAATCCTAAGAATGGTTTTGGTCTCTTAGTAGATGGAAATGGTAGACTTGTCAGTAGTAATGCAGAAAAAAGGCAGATGTGTTCAACAAATATTTCTGCTCTGTTTGAGAAAAAAGCTGATCCCCAAGACAACCAGCAGGAGGCACTAGTGTGGTGAGTGGAGCCCCATCACACCTGGTGGAGAATGTGGGCACCCTGTCACCCCTGGTACAAGGGGAGGATAGAGGACTGTGGGGCCGATTGCCCGTTACAGGGATTTGAGAGTCACTGAAGGTGGAGACAATGGAGTCAGGGTATGCAGAGGCCTTCTTTGCGGAGGGCTCTTGTGCCCTCCTGGGCTGGACTCCAGAGTCAGTGCTCCTGCAGGAAGGAGCCGACAAGCAGCAAGGGCAGTTTCAGGCCCTGCTGCTCCAGCTACTCAAAACCCAGCAGAGACCATGGGAGGCACAGGAGTACTTGCAGGCTTATATGGCCCAGCTAGCAGAGCAGCAGCAATACATATTCAAGCTGCTGTCAGAGGAGGTCCATAGAAGCTGCAAAGAGTAAGAGGGGAAGCAAGACAGCAGGGCCAGGAGGCCGGTTGCTGGGACAAGGCCAAGAGGATTTATCTTATCAAGGAGAAGGATAAAGGGTGACTTGACCTGGGTCTATGTACCTACACGGGGAACAGAAATTTGATAATAGAGGGCTCTTCAATCTAGCTGACCAAGGTCTCACAGGATCCAACGTCTGGAGGTTGAAGCTGAACTGGTTTATCATTCTGTGATGTGTCAGCAGCTGTGACCGGTACTACAGGTGTGTATATTGTTAAAGTAACAAAATAATCACTGGACGTGTGACAGGGTGGCCTAGCTATTTAAGAGACTGCTTGGGATGGGGAGCTGTAGTTGGTTTTCTCCCCTTTGAGGTCCAATTCTTTCTCCTACTCTGGGTTTTCCTGGTGTGAGGTACAGGCGAACACGATATGAATGGAGTGTGATGGTGTACATTTTTTTTGTTCTTTCTTTTTGTTTTTCTTTGCTTCTTTCCTTCCCACTCTTCTTCCCACAAAACTAGGAAAAATAGAGACATAAATGGATGTTCCTGAATAGAAGCTAATGTTGGTGGTTGCCAGGCTACCAGTGACCAGAAGACCCAGATCTTCCAAGCCCTGCTGGAAACACAGGTGCAACAAGTTAGCAAATGGGAAGTTGAGGCACAGGAAACTGAATAAAAATCCAGGAACATCAGAAGAAGGGTAGTCAGGTAGGGAACTTCAGAGCTGGATAACGAGTCCAATAGCATCTTGAGCTAAAAGTTTTATATCTTTGCTTATAACAACCTTTACTGATAGGGCTGTGAAGGTTTGTTTCTGTTCCTTTCTTTGTGATGGGGAGGATTAATACATTCTTCTTTCTTTTTAGCTTTATTGGGCTGGGGTGGCTTTTTTTTTCCTTTATGAGCCAACCCACTAGCACAGTCTCTATGGCAAAAAGTATAGCTGTGTCCAAGCTGTGAAATTTTAGATCCAGGTCCAGCCACAGCAGAGCTCAGGGATTGTTCAAGGCTGCATTTCTGGTTGGGTGTCCCCTCTATTTAGTCATAATTAATCCTCCCAAGCCTTCAAGTATTTATTTCTTTTGTAAGACTCGAGAAGAGGTGTTAGCAGCACTCCGCTATCCCTTCTGATCTTCTCTCCTTGTAGAGCCCTTTGTGGGCACCAGTTCAGAACCATAGCTAAATAAATGTGTCCTGGATTTCCACATCAAACTGCCTTTTCTTTAAAGGAAATTCTCTTGCCCTGTAAATCGGAGCAGCTTTCTAATCGTTTTAACTTGAACTAATGAACTCAAAAAAACAGTTCTAAAAACACATAATAGAGAGTTAACTTTAATATTAATACATGTAGTCAGGGAGCAGGAGCTTACATTTTAAGGGGAGAGATGCATTACATATACACCAACAATATAGCCTCAAATTTACAGTTTCACCCAATATACTCTGACTGCACGTTCTGGAAGGGACAGCTAATGAGATATTTATTCATGATCCCGGGGCTGTTTCTACTCTGACCAGTTAAGTGACTTTCCCAAGGTCACTCAATCTGGCAGTAGCAGAGCTGGGGATTTAAACCCTAAATGCAAAAGGATCACAGTTACCTACATGGCTTAATGGAAAGGAGGCCCCGTTCAGATCCATCTTGCAGCCAGAAGATCATCTAGTCTGACCTCCTGCACATTACAGGTCAGCAGCCAGAAAAACACTGAAATTAGACCAAAATATTACAGTCCACAGGAGACTAGTCTATTGTGTGCCAAGACAGAGAACAGGAGAGATCAAGGTGAACCAATGCCCGAGGCCTCTGCCATGTCAAGGACCTTGATGGGAGGGAAGTCCTCAGGTGGTCACAGTTCATCAAAGATTGAGAACTACTCTATTAAGGTGTCCTAATGCATTAGGCAAAATGGGGTGCAAGCTAGATGGGCCCAATGAATGGCAAAAAAGCACATACTACCGAAATAAATCAATTAAACCAGTGTTTAGCCACTAGTACATTAAGTATTAGAACGCCAAACTGCATTCTAAGGCAAAGACTTTGAGACAGCACTTGTAAAATAGCCAGACCTGAATAATATGTTCTTTTTATAACTAACTGTTTTCATTGGAATAGAGACTAGAATGCTATCAAAATTATATGGAGCACAAAATCCCATCAGTTTGTAGTAGAGACAATCACAGATGAAGGGCTTTGGATGCATATTAGGTAATAAAGGGTGTATAGATCCTCCACATACTTCAAGTGTCCTATGGAAACTCTAGGGAAAATTTTTATTGCTTCAATTATTAGCTCTAGGTTTTGAAACTGAGTGTTCATTTCAACTGGGTTATGCCTGACTGAGCAGAGGTTGAGTAAGAATTTGAGAACTGAAAGAGGAACACATGAAAGATGCTAATCATGATGCTCAATGCACTTCTGAAAGGTGCTCAGATACTCTTGGGTGTGGTAGAAGAAGCTGAATCGAATAGTCTTTGACCTAATGAATTGGTAGGATGGTCTATTCTTCCACAACAGTCCATATTTATAGAGCTTCACCATCTAGTTCCATTAAATGGGACCATATCAGAAACCAACATGACACAACCACACAAAAAGCAAAGTACGTGGAAAGGCTAAAGGTTCTTTGCTTCAACATAATGCACCATTAGTCTAATGAGAAACTGAGCTAGTACTTACAGTAGTCCTGATCCCGATCTCAAATCCTGATTTCAACTGGTGCAACTCTATTGACTTCAATAGGGTTAATCCTGATTTGCACCAGCGTGAGTGACATCAGAATTTGCACCCGGACTCTTCAAAGAAGGAGGAATCTATACGTTTTGCCAGAAAAACAGTTATGATAAGCTGTTGTGATTGTCACATTTGGAATTAGCTGTTGTCCCTTGTATTTTGGAAATAAATCTATAATTGCTTCTGCGGAAATCAAGGGTGTTTTTTAAACTGACCCCATTTAGATGGGAATGGTCATTACTATTGGAAATAAAACAACAGGGAGAGGAGTCCAAGCAGATAATTCAAAATCATTTCTAGCTGATGAGAAAAGGTTATGATATGTGGTTTGATTGCAAGGGAGCTCTGGGTGTGCTGATGCAACCACAATAGTCAAGACATCTGTGTTCTATTGAGTCCAGACTGCATGTAAATCAAAGCTCTGTGGCTTTGATAAATCCACCAGGGGTGGTTGCTTAGAGAATGTCATCTAAGTAAATTAAAAGTCACAGCTCCTGTCTTCTGGGGATGGAGCATATGTGTCAAAGAGTTAATGATAAGCAGCATAGCTGTTTGAAAGCTGATTTCCTCTGGCAAAGTTTGCTCTTCCAACAGAACTCAGGTATGTCATGAACAGAACAGGAGACAGGAAGTGAGGAAAGCTCCACTGGAGATGAGAGCATTTAAATATCCAGCCCTTTCCTTCCTGCATGCCTAGCAACTGAACACCTACATTATCCAAAGACAGAGTAGCTTATCCTTGCCAAGCCGTCTTGGATTTTGAAGCTGATGTCAATAAGATCATTCAAATCAGAAGCAAATTATTTTAGATAAACATGGGCCTGCTTCTCATCTTACATGGAGTTTACACCAGATTTGCTACATTGACTCCAGTGGAATTACTCATGATTTACACTGCAGTAAACGAGAGGAAAATAGGCACCATTAAAATACTTTTCAACTTGTAGTCCATTAAAATGGGATCATTAACACACAGTAACTCTCTGTATGCGCTGTTTCGAAAATGCATGGCTGTGCTATGCCACTTCAAACTGGGATTCTGGCCTGCAGAAGAAATGTCCATACAAGAGAAGGATGTATTCTCAAGTGTTTTAGGAGATACATGATCCCTATCATCCCAAGAAACTTGGACAGCACTACTGCAAGGGGTATGCGCTTGCAGGGAGTGGGCAGGGGGGAGACTCAATACAAATGTCACCTTTCAGCATTGGAGAACGAGCCATGCCCATGGCCAGCAAGGAGATTCAAGGGTAGCTTTTAACATGGCACTACAATTACCTTTGCATAGTTAGAAAGCTGTAAAGAAAATAACTCAAGAGACCTTAACTTTGGCATATGTAATCCTGCTGAGATAACAGACGCAAAACTGGATCTGAAGAACAGTTTTGGATTAGTCTGGCTAATTTCCTGCCTTCCAGATATGCTGACGAAGGCTTCCCTCTGAAGAATGACAACTGTTAAATACTTCCAGATGTTTTTTTCTGCAAGCTAGGGTGGGATGGCCATGTCTGTAGCACATCAAACATATGGTGCATATGGGATAGAAATGCCAATACGCCGACCATGTTCAATAAAGGCAGCAAGAGGCACACCTGTCCTGCTGGGGATTGCCTGTCCTGCATAATGAATTTCATGGAATAATATTAACTTCCTGTAACAAAAAAAAAAAAAAAAGTTTTCCTGCAGAACAGATGGGATTCTGAGACTTCAGGAATGTTGAATTGCTATGACCAAAACTCAACATAGCACCAAAATAAAGTAGTAGAGCAATCAATCCTGCCCAAAGCACTTGCTGAGCAACCATTGGGATAATGCTATTGTATTTACCACCAAATATAAACCCTCTTGTTAATCCCAGACAGGGCCGGCTCCAGGCACCAGCAAAGGAAGCAGGTGCCTGGAGCGGCCAACGGAAAGGGGCAGCAGTGCGTCCATTGTCAGGGCGGCACACGTCCGGATTGGCAGCGGTGGCACTTCGGCAGCAGATCAATTGGCCCACTCCAGATTGGTGGCAATTCGGCGGCGGGACCTTCACTCGTTGTCTTGCTCCTCGGTGGCACTTCGGCGGCAGCTCAATTGGATGATTCTTCTTTTTTTCCTCCACTTGGGGCGGCAAAAAAGCTGGAGCCAGCACTGATCCCAGAATATGAACCTGTGAATTCTTGTACAGAGGCTCACTGAAATAATTAATTGCATTATAGATAGATAAAAACATAAGAACTGGGTCAGACCGAAGGTCCATCTAGCCCAGTATCCTGTCTTCCAACAGTGGCCAGTGCCAGGTACCCCAGAGGGAATGAACAGGTAATCATCAAGTGATCCATGCCCTGTCACTCATTTCCAGATTCTGGCAAACAAAGGTTAAGATCACCACCCCTGCCCATCCTGGCTAATAGCCATTGATGGAGCTATCTGCCATGAATTTATCTAGTTCTTTATTGAACTCTGTTATAGTCTTGGCCTTCGCAACATCCTCTGGCAAAGAGTTCCACAGGTTTACTGTGTTGTGTGAAGAAATACTTCCTTTTGTTTGTTTTAAACCTGCAGGCTATTAATCTCATTCGGTGACCCCTAGTTCTTGTGTTATCAGAAGGAGTAAATAACACTTCCTTATCTACTTTCTCCACACCGGTCATGATTTTATAGACCTCAGTCATATCTCTCTTAGTTGTCTCTTTTCCAAACTGAAAAGTCCCAGTCTTATTAACAGGGGTGGCTCTAGACATTTCGCCGCCCCAAGCACGGCGGCACGCCGCAGGGGGCGCTCTGCCGCTCGCCGGTCCCGTGGCTCCGGTGGACCTCCCGCAGGCATGCCTGCGGAGGGTCTGCTGGTCCTGCGGCTTCAGTGCAGCCGCGGGACCAGCGGACCCTCCGCAGGCACACCTGCAGGAGGTCCACCGGAGCCGCGGGACCAAAGGACCCTCCGCAGGCACGCTGCCGAAGGCACCCTGCCTGCCGCCCTCCCGGCGACCGGCAGAGCGCCCCCCGTGGCATGCCGCCCCAAGCACGCGCTTGGTGTGCTGGGGCCTGGAGCCACCCCTGCTTATTAATCTCTCCTCATATGGAAGCCATTCCATACCCCTAATCATTTTTGTTGCCCTTTTCTAAACCTTTTCTAATTCCAATATATCCTTTTTTGAGATGGGCGACCACGTCTGCATGCAGTATTCAAGATGTGGGTATACCATGGATTTCTATAGCGGCAATATGATATTTTCTGTCTTATTATCTATCCTTTTCTTAATGATTCCCAACATTCTGTTCACGTTCTGTCGCTGCACAGTGAGTGGATATTTTCAGAGAACTATCCACAATGACTCCAAGATCTCTTCCTTGAGTGGTAACAGCTAACTTAGACCCCATCATTTTATATGTATAGTTGGGATTATGTTTTCCAATGTGTATTATTTTGCATTTATCAACACTGAATTTCATCTGCCATTTTGTTGCCTAGTCACCCAGTTTTGAGAGATCCTTTTGTAGCTCTTCGCAGTCTGCCTGGGACATAACTATCTTGAGTAGTTTTGTATCATCTGAAAATGTTGCCACCTTACTATTTACTCCTTTTTTCCAGATCATTTATGAATATGTTGAATAGTATTGGTCCCAGTACAGACCCGTATATCTGAAATAATAATATTGCAAACATATGAAATAAGCAAAGCATGAAAGTATATTACTTTGCTCTGGCAGTAATGTGCAGAAATCTTAGTATTACTTGGAATATTAATATCATACTATAAATCAGTGTTTCCCAAACTTGGGACGCCGCTTGTGTAGTTTGTTTACCTGCCCCCTCCGCAGGTTCCAACGATCGCGGCTTCCACTGGCCGCAGTTCGCTGCTCCAGGCTAGTGGGAGCCGCGATCAGCAGAATCTGCAGACACGGCAGGTAAACAAACCAGCCCGGCCTGCCAGGGGCTTTCCCTACACAAGCGGTGTCCCAAGTTTGGGAAACTGCTATAAATAATTAGTTGGTGGTATTTTCTGTCCAGATATTTCTGATGACAGTGTGGTTCTGTGAGGAAAGTCAGGACTCCTGGGTTAGAATCATAGAAGATTAGGGTTGGAAGAGACCTCAGACGGTCATCTAGTCCAACCCCCTGAGTTCTCTCCCCCTGACTTGCTGTGTGCGCTGTGACAAATGACTTCACAGCTCTTTGTGCATCAGTTTACCCATCTGTCCAATGGCTGTAATAAAGCCTACCTCAGTGGGTGTGGTGAGGCTTAATAGACCAAATCACCCTGAGACCCTATGAGGAAAGATATTGTATAAGTGCAAATATAATATATAACATGGTGCAAAATAAGAAAGCTTTGTGAAACAGGAGAATACAATGAAATATAGTTGTGAATCCAATCTCAATAAAAGAATCAAGCAGATGAGAGGCAGGAGAGAGAGGGACTCCATTGCTGAGCTTTAGAAAACTAAGTACAGCAAAATTTGGAAACCCTGGCTTCGGTTAGAGGGGCTTGGGAAGTGAAACTGATTAGCTTCATCATCATCTAACTCGCCTCTTAAAGCGATTCAAGTCTTTTATCATTATCCCAAACCCACAAAGCCGCTCCAGACACACACCAGCCTTTCCGAAAGACTTGTCAGGACTGAAACAGTAATTCACAAATTCACTAAAATTCCCTGCTCCACTGAGCAGTGTGACAGCAATGCCGACCGCAGTAACATTTCTATTCAAACTGGCTTTGGTGCTGAAGCTATAAATATCCCTGCAATATTTCCTGCTTCAGAACATAAAGACAGCTTTACAGCACTGATAAAATAGAAATTACTTTCTCTCTGAGGTCTTGCTGGAATTTTAATGTCTGTTTTGCAATAAAGCAGCTCCTACACAATTCGATTTGAGGGAAAGAAAACAAACGGTCTAATTTAGTTACAATAATGACTCCTCTTGTATTGTTGGCCCTAGCTGGTTCCATGGTTGCAGGGCAGTTAAAGTTTGTAGTGACGAGTGCAACAATGATTTTTATGGTAATATTATTTTTTTTATACTTTAAAGATACATAGCACTGTTTAATTACAACTATAGAACAACAAGGACCCAGAAAGAAAGAAAAATCATTAAAGTTTACAACCTCTAATAGTGTTTCTGTAAAAATTACTTGTCGCGGCTGTAAAGCTGGTGCCCAAAGATGACACAGATTTAAAAGGGCTCTTGAATTGAAAAGAAAAATCGTGGCTGCTGGACTCATCAGTGTTGCTTTTAATTATTCCATATATGTCAGCTAGTCCTTGTTAGCTCCTTCAAAGGAAAGAAAAGAGTGCCTCTATCTCTTTTTTTTTTTTTTATGAACACCGAGTTCTTCTTTCCTTTGTAGATCATATAATGGAGGAGGAAAAAAAGATCAGGAATAATTAAATGATAGGGGGGAAATAATGATTCTTCATTTGCATGGTGGGCACATGGCAGAGAGAGATTGCCTTGGTGCACAAATGCTAGTAAATATTTTAAAACACTAAATAGAGTCAGACCTGATCAGCTGGCAAATTAAAGATGTCACTGACTATTGAAGTGTGAGCCGGAAAGATTCCTAAGCAATAGGACCATCAGGATTGTCTATTTCCTTGATAGGAAATGATAGGAGATGGCACTTCTGGGGGAGTCACTTACAGCGCTGGGAACAAGCTATTGGATTTGATAGTGTTCCCATATGTAATAACAAAGAAGAATTCCCTCCTCTGCAGGAATCACTAGGTGAATTCTCTGGCCTGTGTTCTGCAAGAGCTCAGACTAAGGGATCATATTGGTCCCTTCTGCTCTTACAATCTATAAACACAAGAAATTCCCAGATGAAGCATGGTTGTTGTAGGGGTTGACCATGGGAGAGGCATGAATAGCGAGTGTTTCAGTTCTTGAGAATCTTTGCGGCTGAAACAGGGCAGCTTTCTCTACTCCTGGACAGATGCAGTCATCCACATAAGAAGTGATGAAAACATGTCTGAGGATCTCAGATGAGTTGAACTGAAGGCAGTGGCACAGGTTGGTGATATTTGTAGAGGCAACAGGCAGATTTATAGACTTAAAACAAGGTGGCCTTTGGTCCCTTTGTCTAAATTCACACCTAGAAACAGATGCAGAGATGTCTCTTAACAGAACAGAGAATAAATAAGCAGAACACCAGGCCATTAAAATTTGGCCGATGTGGAAAAATCATTGTGGTCAATCTGGACTTTTTGAGTGCGATGATCATATAATCTAAGCCATTTAAACACATTTTGTGTGTTCCCAGTACATAAAGAAAACACAACCATGTTTTAAGGATCAAAATGGAATTTCTATTTTAAAATATTATTTTGGAAATAAGAATATATTGGGGATGTAGCCCTGGCATTGTATGAGTTATTTCTTTGGATAAGTATTATGGCTCTGTTAAGTGAGTTAGGTACAAAATCCCATTGAATAGAAGTTGGGAGCTGAATCCACTTGGTCTTCTTTGAAAATCCCATAGCCAGAACACACAATACATTATCAAGTCTACCGTGTTACATTTTTGAAATATTACATTGTCTCCATTGGAGATTCTGGGTGAAATCCTGTCTGTATTGACATCAACAGGACCAGGATTTCACACTCTGATTATATTTAGAAACACAGATGGACAAATGAGTTCAGATAAGAAATGAAACACCTTTGACATCTTATAACATTTGAAAAACTATAATGACCTCTTTGAAAATAGCCTGCTGGACTTCTCGACTGAGCTTCAGGCTAAACCTCTAAAACTTTGCATACTTATCCAAACCAATGACTCTATCCTTCTTGTACTGAACGCATGATCTCCTTCAGTTCCCAGCACCTGTCAGCATTAGGTTGTTGTCTTAGATAAGCATCCAAAAGTTCAGATAGTCTTCTAAAGCTTAGTCAAATGGAACTTCTTCCCACCTCATGAAAGGTTTTAGTTCTTTTATGTCATTGGAGCCAGTTGAATTTGACAGGCACTTCAGAGAAGATGCTCAGCACCTTGCAGAATTTGCCCCCAAACTCTCCATCCTTTCACTCATCACTCTTCAGTTGTTGTATTCAACTTACTACATGCCCCTTTTTTACAAAACTCTGCTTGTTGTCTAGATGATGGTTCCCTTCTTGAATGAGAATGAGCAAGGGATGATATGTCCTAATTTAACCATGAGTTCTTGAGCTAGAGGCAAGGAGTCACTAGAGCAGAGGTTTTCAAACTGTGGTCCATGGAGCACCAGTGGTCCACAAGCTCCATTTGGGTGGTCTGTGGATAGTTCCCTCTAAGGTGCACGCCTGGGCGGCCGCACATGAGAGAATGAAGGGCCACCCACCCAATTAGTGGACCCTGGAGAAGACACACATGTAAGGTGAGGTGGTGGCCTTGTGGGGCATAGGGATTAGGTGGGAGGGGGCAGTGGGGTGAGAAGAGGGGATGGGGGGAATTTGGGACGTGCAGAGCTGCAGCAGCCAGAGAAAAAGGCGACTTTCCCCAGCTCTGGGGCTGCAGCTGCCAGGGAGAAATGGCCCTCCTTCCCAGCCCCAGCTCGGGGGTTGCCATGGCAGGAGAGAGGGCACATCCATCACATTAGAAAGGTAAGACTACTGATATTAAAATATGAGTTATGTGTTTTTATTTGTAGAACCAAAAAACATTTATTATTATTGTGGGTTTTTTATATAGCACTTTTATCCAAAGCTCTTTACAATAGTTAGCTAACAGTACAAACAACATTTGGAAAGATCATTAAGTGGTCCGCCGAGACCCTCGGCAATTTTCAAGTGGTCTGCGGGGAAAAAAGTTTGAGAACAACTGCACTAGAGGAAATCTCTGGCCTATGTTATTCATGAGGTCTGTCATAGGTCTTACCCCCACTTAGAGCTGTTGGGTTCCAAAATGGGGACCTGCCTTGGTTTCCCTCTAAACTAAAATTCTAGTTTAGATTTGGTAAAAGCTGCCACCACCCAATCAGGTACGTGGATTGGGACACAGTCCTTCCCCAAAATCCTTGGGGATCCCAAGAGCCCCAAATCCATGGAGTTCTTACACCTAGGAGAAATAAACCATTTCCCCCTGCTTCCTCCCCCCTCCCTTTTCCTAAGAGAGATACCGGGATCCAACTACAGAGGGATGCCTCCCTCTTCCCCTTTCCCTGAGAATCCACCCAAGGAAAGATCAACCAAGTTCTTAACAGAAAAGATTTATTAAAGAATAAAAAGAAAGTAACTTGTCTCTGTAACCAAGATGGAACAATATACAGGGTCTAAACTTATCAATCTCTGGAGAGAATTCCCCCTCCCCTTCTTTCTCAGTAAAAGCAATGTAACAGCAAACAGGAATAAAGAATTTCCTTCAGCAAACACACAATTGCAAATGTAGAAATCAAATTATAAGACTAATCCGCCTTTCTAATTAATACTCACTATTGAATAGTAGGAACTACTCCAGGAGAACTTGGAGACATGACTGGCCTCTCTTAGATCCAAAAAGAGAACGAACACTTACACAAAGAACACAGACAAAGGCTTCCCTCCACAGAGATTTGAAATTATTTTGTTTCTGATTGGTCCTCTGGTCAGGTGGTCATCAGGTACTGCATGTTAACCCTTTACAGGTAAAAGAGACCTTAACCCTTAACTATCTGTTTATGACAAGGTCAAACTAGATAATCGCAGTGGTCCCTCCTGGCCATAAAATCTATGACTATAAGGTTTCACTGGATGAAGAAAATGTAGGGCTCCCCACTTAGGGTGTGCTTTGCTTTTGGATGGGGGAGGTGTGTTATTGTAAACAGAGAATCAATTTGTCACAAATACAGCACTGCACCCTCTAAGAAACACATTAAAATCCAGACTTTGAGCCATTAACATTTTGGGAAGCTAGTCACCTTAGCTGGTAAATTATTCATCTTGTTCTGTACACCACTAATATCTCCAGGATAGCCTGCCTCAGCTAATTGAAGTATGATTTAATAATATATTTTCTTTCTCTTGTTTTAGTCTATTTATACAGAAAATCAATATTCATTGTAATGAACCACATTGCTATCAGAGTTTTGATTGGTAAGACAGTTACTACCACATGTAGATGTGCTGGGGGATAGAAGAAGTGCTATCCCCTTAACGAGATCCTAAAAATAATAATTTGCATGGGAATGTTTTTCATGTTTCCATAATTTATCTACAGAATCCATCATGCTAGCAGCAATCACTAAATAAACAAAGCAGCTGGTACAGTAAATAGTCTGCACATGTAAATTCACAATGCAGAAGCCATGGGGGATTGCATTGATTTCTATGTACAGGCCATGCTGAAAAGCAGGAACTAGAGTTTGAGTCTGATCTTACTCACCCCAGCTTTGTGTTGGTGTAATTCCTCTGAGTTACTCCTGATTTGCATTCATGTAAGTGAGAACAGAATCATGCCCTTAAAACTGAACCTGGGAGATGCTTTGACAAACCATGGAATGTGTGCATTGCTGTTTGACTGGACAGGAAGGGTATATCAGCAATCTCTAGTGTGCAGATTGTTTTCAACTGTTGAATGTGCACGTGTGTGAGGCTGTTCTGTGTAAATGCTTGAACAAAATGACACACATCTGAGGAGCAATGTTGGATAAACATTGCAATCTCTGGCTATTCAGTTCAGATAAGCAACCAAATGTCTGGATGTATGTCTGAAGGCTCTGAACAACATGAGCCAGAAATCTCACCCCCAAAATAGGTTTTGCTCCTGAAATTTCTGTGAATTGCCATAAAACCAGCCTCTCTCACAGTACTTCCTTATTTTCTTTCAAACCTGACTAGGGGCAAGAAATTCAGAGGCCCTCATTAATGAATGAAAATGGGTACATAGTTAACCTAAGCACTTTTGAACCTCAGAAAAAGTTTGATTTGACTTGTGTGAAGGGTCAGGTTGCTTATTAAATTTAATCAAATTGGTGTGTTTCATCCTTAATATAAAAATGACAAAAGTATTGAGTGATATCTATCAGAAATTTGCCCACACAGTTATCAACCTACATATACAAAATTAGTCATCTTTACTTGGACATCTAATTAGAGGTAAGCTCATTCTAAAGGTTAAAAGCATGAATGTTGCACCATTGGAGTTGTATCTGGACAAACCTGTAGCTCTGAGACTTAGGTTTGCTGTTAGCAGCTAGGACTCTGTTCTGCAGCTCAGAGTGCAAAATTTTCAACATTTAAAATTCCATAATTACCTTTAGACCAAATAAGGAAAGCATAAAGGTTATATAGAAGAACTGATCCAGGTGCTGGTAAAGTCTATCTATCCAGCCAGCCAGATAAGGATTTCTGATCTCTCTCTGCACTTCTGGCTTCCTAAGAATACTGTTCTCCACTGATTGACCCTTGTGTAGCCATTTGTAAATGTGCAAAGTGGATGTAAAATGGAACTAAACCAGAATGCTTCACTTATTTATACTAGTGACAGTGTTTCACGTCTACTCTGTATTGGTGCAAATGAGTACATGATGTTCAAGGCAGTGGAAAATCAGGCCCTACATTTTTTATGAAGCCGCATTTTGGAATTATTCAGCCATCTACCTTGTATTTCCAGATAGAATTCACAGGTAAATTTGACTCTGTGGGCTGTCACCAAGATGCTCTTTTTGCTGATCGTGCTGTATACCCTGGGCCTGCATTTCCTCTCACTCTGGTGTAGCTCTACTTGAAGTCAATTGAGTTAGGACAACTGTAAAACTGATGTAAGTGAGCAGAGAATTTAGGACATGGGGAAGTGGTAGGGCAATGGGGTAAAGACAAAACATATGAAAAAAAAAGAAAGGTTAAAATAAAGTGTTACATTTGGTTTATTTATTTGCTGTTTGGATGGTAAGCTTTCCAGGCAGTAACCTGTCTTATTGCATGCATGCAAAAATCCTAGCATGCTTTCAGCACTGTACAAATAAATAAATATTTAAAACATCTTTTAAAAGATACATCAGTGTATTCCCCTTCCTAAATGTAAGCTAAAGTTAATGAAAGAGTCAACTCTTTTATCTCAGCAACAAAGCAACATTAAAACAGCTGCACGGGCCTCCAGCAAAACATATTGCAAGTGTTACACGTTATTTCATTGTTCTGCTATGAATACTGATTTATAGACTTTTTAAAATATCCCTTTATAACTTTTATTTCAAAAGAGAACTTATAATGACGCCTTCCAATGCGTTAGAATAATATTATACAGAGCAGCCGCTACAGAATTGTATTTTTCATACTGAAAGATGTAGTATCATGCAGATGGAGAAATTAATAAGGTGTAGAAAAGCCCTTTGAACAGGCTTTTATGACAGAAGACTCTTTACTTCAACCAAACACTTAATTGAGTGGGGGAACAATAATATAAATCACACACAATTCCATACAGAAGGAGGGTTTTTTTATGAAGAGGTGAGTCTGCAGGTGGGAAGGTTCTGCCGCCATGCTTCACATTTAATATAGCTGGAGATTTTTTGCTCTGAAAAGGGTTTTAAGCAGTCATAACAAATATTATGCTCCTAAAAAAAGCATCATAGGCTTATTAAAGAAATACGAAGAAAAGTCTGGCAGAGATAATATTTTGGGTGTGATGAAGCTTATTTTAGTGGTTAAAGAAAGATAATGGGAGTTTCGGGGCTCCTGTGACTTGCTGTGTGACTTTTTTTGTAAACCACTTCACCTTATTTACTGTTCTTTATAACTGGGACAATAATTTGCAGGGGCAAAGTTAACCATGGGCTATTCTATAAGTTAAGACAATAAGGAGCAAGGTATGATCGCTAAGTAAAAATCGAGCATGCCCAGTAAACAGTTCAAAAATATAACAAAGGAGTTAAAGTGGTTAAGAACAGAAGGGGCAACGCTGGTTTGGGGAAATACAGTATCCACTTAACTGCCACCCTAGCAGTCAGTGCATGCATTTGGAAAGGATGTTAAGTCTCCGCAGGCTGTTTCCCCATATATTACATGAACATGATCATCACCATCTCCTCAACAGCTCATTCATATTTAGCCACTAACATTTTTTTATCATATTTAGGCATCTGATTTTTTTTAGAGGCACTGAAGATCCATAATTTCAGCTGAAGTCAATGGGAGCTGCATGTGCTGCTTTGAACCCCCACATTGAAAAGCTTACAGTCTAAATAGAAAGAAAGCCTGAGAGGGGAAAAAAGAGATAGAGAAATGAAGTGACTTCTACAAGGTCATACAGCAACGACGTGGCAGGGCCAGGATTAGAAGCCAGGTCTCCTGCCTCCCAAAATGCTAACCTCTAGATTACACTGCCTCTCTAGAAATAAGATTGGCCTTAAAAAGGGGGCGGAAAAGTCAGCTTCTTCTTGTCCTTAAAATTTCTGAGGCATCACATCATGGCAAGTACCTGCTCCAGCTACCAGATGGATTTGTGGGTAAGTTAAAGATATTTTAAATTGTTCATGGACAGAGCCAAATACCAGTTTCCCTACCAGTTTCTACTTAATATGGATGCTCAAGGCTATCCAACCAAAATTACATTTAGATTAGATTACATTATGCAGTAAGTGGCAAATCATCCCTGCTTCCTTTGACATTCAATATAATAATATTAACCATGATGAATTTCCTTTTACTGTTAATGTGGCTACCATATATTATTTTGTCTGAATTCCATTGTAATATAGCATTAATTAATGCCCGCTGCTTATCGGGTGTTAACCCATTCTCTTCTCCCCATCCCCTCCACCCCACTGGTGTTTAATTCTTGAACAATTGTGCATAGAAAATGCTGCAGAGACTGTAACTACTGCCAGAGAACCTTCATGGGATGTAAGAAGTCAAATGACATCCAGGATGCCAGTTGCCCCCTGCAGTCTTTTATCATAGCAATAGTTCTTTCTCCCTAAGCTAGCAATAAACTAATGTTTGCTACAGTCGCTGAGGCTGTTATAAAGAGCAATCAGAGCCAGGAGAGAGAGAGAGACTGTAAAAATGACCTGGTGGCTTTCTTTATTTATTCTCTCTCCATGACCTTGCAAGTTCAATTTCATCTTCATGCCCCTTCCCCCCGCCCCCCAGTGCTTCTTGTTTCAGGATTGAAGATGACATGCTGAAATATCAGGAGAGGGACTGTTCTGATTTAAATGACATCAGGAAGCCAGATATCACCAGGTGTCCAAAGTCCAATTTTCAAACAAGGGCACGGCTGATAAGATTGCTGTCACAGGGTTTGGGGGCACAAGAACGAGAGCAGAAAAGGTGGGAGCTCAGGTGTGAACACAAAAGTCACCTTTTCCAGATTGGGTTTTCTGGAAGGGTCAATCCAAATTGGCCCCAATCTGACAAAAGCTTATCACTTCGCATACTTTGGGGCAGGGCCTGTTTTTTTGTTCTGCGTTTATACAGTGCCTAGCACAATGGGGTCCTGATCCATGATTAGGATTCTTAGGTGATACCACCATACAAATAGCAATCTAATCATTCTTTCCATTCACTTACACAAGCAGAAAACTCAAAACTGCAAAATCAGAAGTGGAAAGGATGATTTAGCTGATGTTGGTCTTGCTTTGATCAGGGGATTGGACTAGATGACCTCCTGAGGTCTCTTCCAACCCTAATATTCTATGATTCTAACACAAGATAGCTTGTAAGTTCTCCTGATGCTCCTTGCCCTTCCTTCTGGCCAACACCCCATTTCCCCTGTCTGTCTTACCACTAAGACTTCATGACCTTCTTTTAAGAGGTTGAGCTTAAATGGACTCATCTGTACTTAATTAGTTCCCTGGCATGCTGATCTCCCTCTGGCTGATCTCCCTCTCCAGGGCTGCAATTAACCACCAAACTCCAAGCCATTGGCTGGCTGAGCAGATCTTCCTCTTGAGTGTGGTGGTGCAGGGTTTCAGAATCCTCTCCAGGAGGCATTAAAAAACCCGCACTTCCTGTCACAATGTCTTTGAGAGCTAAAGTCTGCATCTGCAAGAATGTACCTCTACCATGTGTGTTGCCCAAGGAGCTCAGAGTTCCTTATACACCTCTACCCTGATATAACGCTGTCCTCGGGAGCCAAAAAATCTTACCACGTTATAGGTGAAACCGCATTATATCGAACTTGCTTTGATCCGCCGGAGCGTGCAACCCCGCCCCCACGGAGCGCTGCTTTACCGCATAATATCCGAATTCGTGTTATATCGGGTTGCGTTATATCGGGGTAGAGGTGTACCTATGCTGAAATGAGCTACAGCAACACCTGACCTTCAGAGAGGAATGTCATTTTATTCCAGATACCGATTACCAGCGAGACAGCTGAGCATGAGAACTCATTACACTGAAATGAAGATGGTTTGACCAGAGGAGCAAACAATGGTCTCATTGCAGCAGCCAGAGTGTAAGCGTCAAAACATATACGCATCATACATACATCTCTAATTAGCATAATTTAAACCCATGGCTTTCTTTTTATGGCAGTTTCATATTCCGTTTTATATTTATATTTATATTCCAATTTTCCACCTTTTAGTCTAGCTTTTCTTTTTTCCGCTGCCAAAATTCTCTCTCGAATGGGAGGGCAATTACTGGGCAAGCATGTAGATCTTTAATTGAAACACTTATAGGTGTGCACTGGAAAACTATAAAGACTTTTAAGAAATAGTAATGCTTTAATAGGTTCTTGTGTACGCACATTGTAACCTAATTCTGCACTCTTTCAGTATTGCTGGGGGAAGTTGCTAATTTATGGTTGTGATGAGCAATAAAGCAATAATAGTAATCTAAAGGTGCAATATCCCTTGTTTAGGGGGCATTTATGGTTATGTATTAAAACTATAAATACTTCAAGATGCTGCAAAACTGATCTATACAAAATGAAAGATAAGATCTCTCTGGTTTAAAAAGAGCTTTTTCAGCAGAAAGCCAGCCTTGTGTTTGTGCTTAAGAAATATTAAACAACAATGCTCATGCTGATGAATGGTCAATGCTGATGAATGGTCATCAGAAGGTATCAGAAGGTATCATCAGAGTGCCTATGTGTATCTTACTTGACCAAAGTCTGTTAACACTTACGTTCTTGCCCTGTAAGAGATTTTTCTCAGCTTTATTAACTATCGTAATTAATTTAACTTGATGGCTGCCTAAGTGTGTATCCAGAACTGGAGCTTCCTTCCTAAAAAATGTTCCCTGCTTTTACTCTTGAGGAATTGCTCCTGTCACTCATGTCCAGAGTCCTGAGCAATTTCATGATACATGTTTTTTTTTTTGGATGGGGGGAGGAGGGGAGTTGGAAAAAGTTTCTTTCCATCACTGCATCAGATCCAACCTATGTCCATTGGGTTTGCAAGCAGTTATGGCCAAATGTCTGTTAGGTATGTGAAATGAGTTCAAGGTTTTGATTTATCTCCTAGAGGACAAGTATCTGCGTTACAAAAACCCCACCATGTTCAGCATGCAGTAGAATTGTTGTCACAGGCTGGGTTTTTCAAAGGAACCCAGGCCGGACAAACTCAGTGGGAGTTGGGAGGCTAGCTGTAAAGACCAAGGATTTAATGGCCCTGGACCATCTTCCATGGAGGTGGTCTCTCCAAGACAAGAATTCTTCTTTTGTCCCTTTAGTTGGCTTTATGGGCCTGATTCAAAACCAAGTGAAAGACTCCCACTGACTTCATTAGGCCCTAAGATAGGTGTTACTCTATCATCAAAAACAGCTGGAATAGAATCAGGATAGACTATCCTGTGCTCACTGCCCTGCTGTATGTTAGGCCACACAAACAACAATGGGGCATGCTGTCGGTGAGGTGTTTATGAAGAGATTTTCTGTTACCCTGCATGAGCTGGGAGCCAGAAGCATTTCCTAAAACACTGGTTGACAGACGAGGTGAAAACACTTTTTTTTTTCTTTTTACAAGTCAGAGTAAGAAAGGGTGACAGGAAGGGATAATTACCTTGTCTGCGCTGGGTCTCTGGATAGACACAGTGGCATTTCAGAAATCCAGATGGCTTTGCTGTGTTATGATTGGAAAAAGAATGGAGGGCAGAACCCTCTGACATTACAGACCATAAACAATTTCTTGGTAAAGGTAAGCAAAGCAAGATATATAGCCGGGGCTATAGCTCTCACTGTGGGGCCTGTGCCAACACCACAGACATTCAGACCTGCATTGCCAATGTGTCAGGGAATACTTCATAATAATAATTCTAGATGCATGTTGTGTTTTCATTGAGGGGACTTTGGGAAGAGGGGGATATCTTGGTTCTTTAAACAGCTTCCCTCTTCTGGAAAGGGGTCCCTTTGCTGTACAGATTGGATAAGTACTCAGAAGTTCCAGTGCTTTTCTAAAGTATCCAGACCTGTTCGGTTTGCAAAACTGGGCTGGGAATCTTACAAAAACACTAAATTTCTTTCATGTTCTTGCTTCAGGTCAAGGACTGAAGGCTCATGGCAACAGCCTTTCCTGTGGCATGTTGGTATTGCCACAGCCCATCCCATTTGGAACCCAGAAGGGCAATAAATAGTGAAAAATAACTGGGAATTAAGTACTTGAAACCTAGCGCGTGGAAGCAAAATGTCTTTAGGTGGAATATGGGTTTAACAAGCCATTCTGGGTCAGCCTCAAGCACAGACTATTTCTCCCCTTCCCATTAAATAGAATGTGTTTCCTTAGCCACCCTCATCTCTTGGATTATACTGTTCCCGAAGTTTCCTACCCAGCTTCTTTAGTAGAAACTGTTAAAAAAAATGTTGACAAAAATATTTGCTAAAAGATGTGTGCTGTTTTTCCACCAGTTTATAGAGTGGAGGAAACCATCTCAAAATTGAAAACTTAGTTGAAAAAATTAATTTTTTTCCCCCAAAATTGTTTTCTGTATTTTTTTTTAACCAGCATTATCCCCAAAACGTGGGATGAAATTCTGGCCCCATTGAAGAAATCAAAGGCAAAATTCCCATTGACTTCAATGGAGCTAGTATTTCATCCTTCATTCTCAAAGGATCAGGGATGCAAACCCTTCATCATCACAGGGAGTCGCCACTTTTGAATTACGCTAAAATAATCATTTGAAACAAATTCACCCAGGAGTCTCCTCATGAGGGAGGCTTTACACTGCAAATAATCCCAGAGAGACGTCATGCACTCACCCAAGCTCCCTACACATACAGAAAAGGCAAAAAATGAAGCAGTAGGTCTGGATAGCTGATTTCAGGGCCCTCAATGGTTGAAACAAGCTCCGTGTATAATGCAGATGGGCCTCTTTTACAGTCTGAGTGCATCAGTTTACCATCTGTCTTCTCTCTATTGAAACACTCTTGATAATAAAGAGATTTTTGTAGTCGGCGCTATGGAGGCAGAGTGAGTGTCAGTAGTTTAAAGAAAGAGGTGTGGAAAACATCAATAACGGGGGGGGGAAATTATGGTTTCAAAAGAGGATGCTTTAATGTACTGGGAAACAAGGAGGCAGCTGTGGCTTACTAACAAAACTCGGTGTCTCCATAGCAGCTTAAGTTGGTTCATCACTGCTCATTGAGTTTGAGCTGAAATTTAGTGCTGCCAAGTGGCTTTGTTGCTGAGCCCTCTTCAGTACGGGAAAGGTTGAGACTCTCGTTTTCCCCCAGGCAGGGAACTTGAACCAACTACATCTCCTCTTCTTTCTCTTGTTGTTCAGGGTGTGGATATGCTTCTCCTGGGGCCATGATGAACAACTATTTTACTCTGCAGGCTCTTCTGAAGCATTTAATGAGATGGCGACTCTGCCGACTCATGACACTAGCACTGGAGTAGCTCAGACGTATTTCCATTGAAGCCCCCATGTAAAACAGGCCTTCTCCATTTTATGTTCCTCTTACTTCAGAGCACAAGTGCCACCACCCTTAAATACTTGTGTGTTGCAGATTATTCTTCCATTCTCCACCTTGCTTCTGCATCTTACTGACATCCCCATTGTGCATCTGTTCACTGACAGCCCAAAACTAAAGGGCACCTGTTCTGTTAGTCAAGGTACCTGGTCAACAGAGTGAAGCTGTGGCACAAATGTCCTTACATAGCACATTACGTTGAGGCTTAATCAGATGGTGGTAGGCAACCGATCTACAAAGAGTGAATTGGAGATGAAGAAGATCAGATTATTAAACTCTTCAGGACAGGGAATGTCTGCTATGCAGTTTAGTTATTGTACCTCCCACCTGTACTGCTTCCAAACCAGTGTATGCAACCATCTCAGTTGGTTTAATTCCCACATGTGCAAGTCTGGACAGCAGAACCTGGAATCTAAAGCCTCCTGCTTTCCAGCTCCTTATTGGAGAACGCATGTGTAGCGGTTACAGCAAGATGACTAGGAGTCAGAACTACTGTTTTTTAAATTCTGCCTCTACTACTGACCTAGAGCAAATCACTCTGCCTCCTTGTGCCTCAGTTTTCCCATCTGTGAAATGCGGGATAAAGATATCTCCCTATTAATGCTTGTAAAATATTTTGGGATGCTCGGCTGCAAGACACTATAGAAATGTAAAGGACTGTGTGAGCTAAACAGGCCTTTGAGCATACACATGACTATCTGGAAGCCCAGTGTGCAAATGGAGAATTGTGGTAATAGCACATGAAAAAGTAGGGGCACAAATAGCCATGCAAAAAGGTGTGCGGACCTCGAGCCTTGTGTTATGCCAGCTGACGCTTAATTTTCCTGATGCTTTTATTTCCACACTTCTAAAAAGCGGGTTAATAATACCTACCTAGTTCAGGTAGGGATACTGTGCAGCATAACTGAATAATGTTTGTACACTAGTCTGAGACCCTATGATGAGAGACCATATGAGTACAAAACTATTATTATCATTATTTTGTTTCTTGCCAATTTTCCTTGGCCGCCAAAGCCTCTTTTTTGTCAGGTTGTAAGTTGTCTCAGGAATCAAATATTTGAGCTGTTTTTATAAAGTGCAGTACAATCAGGCCCAGAAGATATATGCAATGTTTTAATACATAAAAGGTAAGTGAGTCAATGCCTATCTGCCTTGCAGCACAACTCAATTGTTTTCCCATTTCAAATCCGTTAATCCATGTAGCCATGACCTGTATCAATTCTTTCAGGAAAAGCTCGGAGGCAGAAGTGCCTTTCTGCCTCCCTCTCAGGCTATGCCTATCAATACCCATAATTCTGTCAGCAGCCAGCTGCTTGGCACAAGCCTTGCCAAGTCAGCAGCTCTCTGAACTCTTCCCTTGGGGAAACCATTCACCTTATCACCAGAGAGAGGGAGGGGAAAAAATTCCATCTGTTACAGCTTAGAGCTAGAAGTCTCATAATTGCATCAGTACACAGGCTGCATATCAGATTTTTCTTGTTTTAGGAAGCTCTTAGGGAGCATTCGCTCTCATTTTATTGTTGTTTTCTCCCTAGCAAGTGACTGTATTTCATTTCCACTGAGATACAATGCAAGAATTTCTCAGCAAGTTTGTTGTTTAATAATGCCGGGGAGCTGCTTATACCAGTAAATGTATCCTTGAAAATCTGCATACTATCCTGCTGTGTAAACTTTTGCAAAATAGCACACAGTCTACTGTAAATGCTGGGTCATCTATGGTATATGGCTGTGATGGAGCAAAACACTTAAGCTCACAAGTAACTTTAAGTACCTGAGTAGTCCCAATGAAATCAAGTTAAAGTTGTGCATGGGTTTATGTGCTTTGTTGGACTTGGGTCTATGTGCATGGTGGATGTTAGAATGAATGAAACATACAGACCACTTAAGGGCCTGTTTTCCTTGTTGTGATGTGCAGAGCAGAATGTGCTTTGCTATATCTAAAGATAAAAGTTTTCACAAAATGTGTTATTGCTGGTGTCTTTGGGGTAATGATGGCAATGAAATGTTTCAGTAGGGGGTGTCTAACTTCAGTACAAAGTGGGTTATGTTGTCAGAGGAAGAATGGTCTAGTGATTAGGGTATTAGCATAGCCCCTCACAGATGGGGTTTCAATTCCCCGGTCTACCACATACCTCTTGTGTGGCTTTGGGCAAATGACTTAGGACCAGCTTTTTAATGGTATGTAGGCACCTAGTGGGATTCCAGTGTGAGTTAGGTACCTACATGCTTTTGAAAATCCTGCTGGGTGCCTATCTATCTGCATCTTTAGGCATCTAAACACCTTTACAAATCTGGACTCTAGTGTCTCTTGTGCCTCTGTTCCCTATCTGCAAAATGGGGATAATAACACTGCCCAACCTGACAGGGGTGTTGTGAGGATAAAATACATTTTGTGACCTGCTCAGGTACTACAGGGATGAGGGCCATGTAAGTATCTAAGCTAATAAGTATTGTATCAAGAATGCAATGTTAAACTCCCTTTTAAACTTTAATTTGTAGACATTCCTGTGGTGCTAAACACTGAAGGGCTGGAGCGCCACATAAACATCAATCAGTTACCTCTCCCAACACAGGTCTAAGATGCGGAATCTGACCAAATGGGTAAACAGCACAGAGGAGTAAAATGACTTATCAAAGTGACATAGAAGGTCTGTGGCAAACCCAGGAATTCATAGTTTCATAGATTTAAGGCCATAAAGGACCATTAGATCATCTAATCTGACCTCCTTTCTATAACAGGCCAAAGAATCTTATCACATTACTCCTGTATTGAGTTTTTGACTAAACCATATCTTCCAGAAAGCATCCAATCTTGATATGAAGATTACAAGGGATGGAGAATCCCTAACTTCCCAGGGTAGTTTGTTCCAGAGGTTAATCACTCTCACCAGGGGCAGCTCCAGGCCCCAGTACGCCAAGCGCATGCTTGGGGTGGCAAGCCGCGGGGGGCGCTCTGCCGGCGCCATGAGGGTGGCAGGCAGGCTGCCTTCCGCAGCTTGCCTGCGGAGGGTCCGCTGGTCCCGCGGCTTCGGAGGACCTCCCGCAGGCGTGCCTGCGGAGGGTCCGCTGGTCCCACGGCTTCGGAGGCACACCTGCGGGAGGTCCGCTGAAGCCGTGGGACCAGCAGACCCTCCGCAGGCAAACCGCCGGAGGCAGCCTGCCTGCCGTGATTAGGGCAGCAAAATCCCTAGAGCCGCCCCTGACCCTCACTGTTAAAAATGTGAGCCTTGTTTCTAAGTTGAATTTGTCTCCCCTTCTAGCCATTGGTTCTTGTTCTACCTTTCTCTGCTAGATTAGATAGTCCTTTATTACCTGGTATTTTCTTCCTGTGAAGATACTGATACATCAAGATCAAGTTACCTATGATCTGCTTTTTGATAAATTTAAGAGATTGAGCTCCCTAGATTATTTTCAGCCCTTGAGTACAACTCAGGTCTCAGGTTTTACTGTCTAGGTATTAACCACAAGACTATCCATCCTCTCTGTTTCAAAGATTGGGCTAAGACTCTCAAGAGAGGGTTTTAGAATGCCAGAGCCATAGAAATAGTCAATCACATTTCAGAGGACAGACAGGACCTGACTATGTATCTTTTGAAAATATTTACTAGTTTAGGGCACAATTCACCTCTGCGCACAGGGATAACAAAAAGTCAAAGAACTCCTTAAATCCCATTTAGGCCTTCAAAATAAGGCTTAAATCAGACTTAAAGGGTGATTGACAGATGCCCCCCAAATAAGGGGTGAATTTCACCAACTCAGAATTGTTTGCTGCTCTAGGAAAATGTGCTGCTGTTGTATTTCAGAGGCAAGGATGGCACTATGACGGACATTTTATGTGTTTCCAATATGCCAGATACACTTTCTAAATAGCTGCCAAGAAAATCAACAACTAGTAACTATTTATATCATTTAAAAAAAAGACATTTGGACAGTAAATTGCAAATAGTCATAGAGTGTGTGATAAATCTAATTCCAGAGAAGCCTCTGGTGCAAAATAACCTCTTCGTTTCAAAGTGCTGTTGCATTCATTTTATTCTCCCTATAAATAATGATGTTGAGGTACACTGCACTGACAATGGTATGAAATTAAAGATACAAAACATTTATGGTCCTGGTTTAAGTGAGAAATCCGTGAAGGGAAATTAGGAGGCAGAGTATAACAATTTAGTTAGGTTTTTGTTTGTTTTTTGTTTTTGATAATTACTTGTAAAATGTAGCTGTTGTCAATAAAACATCCTTTAGGGCCCACCTGATCTCTCCATGGCCTCTCATATCATTTGCATATTGAAAACTCAGCGCTTTCAGCTGTCCTAATCAAACTTGCAAGAAATAAAATCTGCCTTTACATAGCAAGGATGCTTAGCTTGGAATGCGTGTGTGAAAATTCTATGGCCACTCCGTGCATCTCATCCCAGCTACCTCCACTGACGATCCAAGGGGAAAAATGTCAACGGACTTGGGGGGATGGGTGCAGAAGAACACCCAGGAGTTTGGATGTTTAGGTCAACAAGCCCAAACTCTTGCATCTGCCAGACTGGAGTGGACATATCACATGAATGTGGGTTTTCACAGGATTTCAGCAGAGTCATTCCTGGTCGTTGTCTTGCCCCATTATTCCTCATATACCATTCTCGTGCCTTTTTTTCTGTGCTGACCCCTGCACCCTGTCCAATCTCTGTCACCCCAGCCAGCACTCTTTACTCATTCAAAGACCTGCTGCTTCTCTGTCATCCACATAAGGTGAGTCGGTATTTAGAGCTTGGTTGTGCTCTTGCTTGACTCAACCAAGCAGGGGATTAAGCAAGAGTAACACCTCCCCCACCCACCTGTGAACCTAACAGCCCCTCAGTGCCCTGTGGCAAAGGGTTCACTGCCATGTAACAACAGCTCCTTTCAAACCCGACAAACTCACTACACCTACCACATTGCTGTCATGATATTGATCTATGAAGACTATCACATGAGATATCAAATGAAAGCCTGTAACACACTGGTAATTAAGATGATTGTGAAATGTGTATATTGACACTAAATGAGGAATTATGGGTACTTACTGATATTATCCTTTAACCAAACAAAGGGGAAAATGTTTTGTTCCAGACAAGAGGGGGCATAATCATTTCCCGATCTCTAATGTAAGATGAGCATGGTGATACCAGAGACTGTGGGCAGTTCATTTGCTTCTGAGGTCAACACCAATTATCGTGAGGAAGGGGAAACAGCATGCTGTCAGCACACTGGAGTCTGAACTCCAGGGGATCATCCTGACTCTCGAAACTTTGGGGATATAAGGAGAAGCAAAAAGACATTTTGGTTATCCATCACAGAGGGAACAAAGCGATCAGCACTCTCTGTATTCCATGGAAGGTGGATCCCCTACCATGGGGTGTGGGTGGGGGAGGGTTGGTGATGCTGAAAAGTTGCTTTAGGTAAGGAAATTATGTTAGCCCCGGATTGTAGCCTGGTAAGTTTTAGTCACTAGAAAATGTGATTATATTTTTGTTTTATTTGTAATAATTTTCTGTTTCTATTATTTCTGCTTAGTATCACTTAAATATTTGTTTTTTTTATTTAAAAATGTATTCTTGTTTTAACTCATCTCAGTGCTATTCTATTAAAGGGAGATGCACACCCTCTGCTGCCCCAACAGGCTGCTGTATATTCTGTCTCTCTGGAGACAGCAAGCTTGGTAATTTCGCTAAGTGACTGTGGCTGGAGGGCACTGGAGAGTTCCAGAACTGAAGTACACCAAGGTTTAATCCGCAAAGCAAAGTTAGGACTGGTGGAGTCCAAAGAAGTTTGTTTGTCAGGCTCACAGACTGGGGTAGCAGGGAGCTTTCACACAGTTTCACACCAACAAACCCCTCCTTTACTAAGGCACAGGGATACCAGGATAACTTACAATTGTGGACGCCCTGAGAAAAGTGTCCCACCAGCCCACATATGTGCACTTACCCCTCCTTGTTCAGCCTCCCCAGAACCTGAGCCTGAGTTTGGGGCAGTCTGCAGCCCTGCTGTCTGGAGAGTCCCACAGCAAGGAAGGGAGTACAGAGAGGCAAGGACTGGGCAGGTGATTTACCTAGGTTCCTTACAGTAGTTTGGGATGCTGTGACATACCAGGGTACAATCCAAACTAATAAGTAGCTGTGTCACCCCTGCTCTGTAAGCTGGGGTTCCCTTTACAGTGCCTTCCTTGCTGCTGTAACTTCTAACCTGGATTGCTTCCAAACAGCCTCCAGCTTGTAAGTCACTCCTAGCCATGTCTGTGTGTGCTGCAGCCAGCCAGCCACACCTTGATTCTTACTAGCCTTAAAGACTACTACAGGATGACCCCAACAGACTCTCTGTCCTAGATTTTGCCCCAGAAACGTATGTCCTGTACTGCCCAGCCCTCTACTGGACAACACAAATATACTGAGTTGGTTATTCCTTTAAGGGAATAATATGCACACAACTTTTTATCCCAAATGGCATTATCCAGACACTTCAACCTGAACACACTGGATCAGATAAAACAGTAAAACAAGTTTATTTTTTCTTGTAACAATTTCTGACTTTTATGCCTCAGTAATTGTACTCACTTAAAATTTATCTCTTTGTAGTTAATAAAAATAAAATGCATACTGATGCATAACTTAACAAACTACGTTAGATTCAAAGCAAAGTTTTCTCTCCACATGCTTTCAGCAGTCTCACTGACCAAACTGTTTAGGTCAGGACCTCTCCCCCAGAGTCCAAGGGTTGTTTCTTTTTTCCTTAGATGCAGTGCATGCAATAGGTAGGAAGAGAGAGGGGGGAGCCTTGGGGTGTTTGTCCCTCCTTTTTATAGTTTCAGTCCCCATCTTGGAAAAATTTACAGCTGAGACACAGGAGACAAAGAATCTACATGGAAGGATATTCCCTGCTGTTTTTTCTTCAGCCTTTTGAACTTCCTTTGTTTTCCCTCCCTGTTTCATGACTCAGTTTACTGCTTAAATGCGAATTAAGGCAAACACATATTTCTTCCTTTGTTTAGGATGGGCCTTACTTCTGCCTTGGCAGGGATGTGGGGTTTGGAACATGTATTAATAGCATCATGCTGTGGAATCTTATAATTTCACATACAGTGTTGCAATACATATTTTATCATGACAATACTGACCAGCAAATTATGAGTTTTCAAATGAAACCTTACAAGGCATACTTTGTATTATTACACACAGTGTAGGATGTAAACACAGGGGGATATTCTGTCACAGATGCAAATGGGATTAGGGCACCAAATCAGCATAACATCAATGGGATTTAAGCAAATGCTTAAAATTAAGCATGTGCTTACAAATAAAATTTTAAAATCAAGGAACAAAAAGTTAATGGGACTTAGTCTCTTAAATGACTCTCCTAGGCACTTTTGGAAATGAGATGTAAGCACCTAAATCACTTGGGTTCTTTTTCCCTCCAGGCTTGATGGGGGCCAAGGTGCTTAATGCTGGTGGATTCCTGCTGTTGTGCACGAGGTTAAAATGACAGTGAAATATAAGCAAAAAAGCCCAGCACAAGGATGCTGGGAGAGCTTGTCCAAGTTAGTAGAGTGGTGCTTTGTTCTGAATGACTCATAAAAGAAAGGGGCCCTGTTCCGTGAATTCCAGCCCCACATCCAAGTAAAATTCAGCAGGAGTAGAGGCCTTCTCAAGGCTTTCAGCATTTTGGTTTTGCCTCCTGCCCTTTTCACAATCCTGATCTGTCTGGGGAGCTCTCAGTTCATTTAGTTGGCAGTGTTTTTTACAGATGAGTGGCCTGTTGTAATTTTAGCCTTCTCTGAAAAGGTAAAACATGACCTTTTGGGTTTCCTCTTCGAGTCCAGCGGGTCCCACTGTACACTGGAGCTGGCACTTGGTGATGAGTGTGTTGTAACCAAGTGAGCAGGCCAGAGCCCTGGGGCCTATAGCTGTCCTCCCTTGTCAATCAGAGTAATTAAAACTGAAAGCCCCCTTTGAGAAATGACCTCATCACTGAAGCAGTCCTCTCTTCCCATTTTTCATTCAGGATGCACGAAAATTATTAAGACCGGGCTCTTATCTTGTTTGTAGGTGGATTAGAGAAGACAGGAGGACAGACCTTCAGCTGATATAAAAAACCATTGACTTCAGTAGTGCTATACCATCTAAGGGTCCAGTGCAAGGCCTTTAGCAAACTTCACTTTCTTTTCTGCCTTGTAACCTCTAGTCCTTTCTTAAAGACACACAGAGAGTAAAATCCTCCTATAACATCTCCAGATTTCAATCCCAAAACTAATGGAGAATCCAGTGATTCTCAGCCCCAACTCCAGTTCCACTCAGTGACTGGTTCTTTTGTTCACATGAGCCCTAACCCTTGGGTCAGGACTTAGTCTGAACAGTGGGGTTGTGCTCTGGTTGTTCCCTAAGAGCTTAGTGAGGAAGGACTCTTCCACTACAGCCAGCAGAGTTTATTTGAAATCACTATATTGCACTAACATGGTCCCTTAAGGGAAGAATGAATAAATATGATGCACCATGCAACAGCACAGAGCACGTAGTGGACACTACCAGAAGCAAATAATAAATAATAGTTGATCAACAATTTTCCAACAAAAAGCTTTTTCATTAGAAAGTAGGGTTTTGCTGAGAACAAAATTTTTCACTTAAACATTTCATTTCACAATTTGTTTTCATTTTCCAAACTCTTTCCAAAATAAAAAAAATCAGGAAATAAAACAACATTGTTTGGCATTTTCAAAAATTTTCATTTCAGATCTGTGGCATTTTTCTCTACCTTGGCTGTTTTCCTACTTTTGTGTTAATTTTTAGAAGTGAAAGACTATTTTTAACATGAAGAGATCCTCCCTCCCTCACACTTTTTAAAATTGTTTCTTTACTGGAAAAAAGATAGGAAATAGTAAGAAAAAAAGGGAGAAAACCACTTCCCCACATTTTTGAAATTTACTATGAGAAAACCAGGATTTCCCAATTGGAAAATTTTCTAATAAATAGTAATACTAAGAGTTGACTCGGTCTTCTTGTTCCATGTAAATGCATCTGTGATGAGGGTCAGGCTGTATAAAGTACTCCTATGAGTCACAGTAGAAGAGAGGAACTGAAGATTATTATCCTATTTTTCTACAAGCAGGGACTATTCCTAAGTTTTCACTTCAGCAAACAGGAATTTACAGCTTCTGTCTGGTCAATTGGTTTTTAATTAAAATTTTATTGAGGTCCTCAAAACTTGAGGCCATAAAACAGATATGCCAATGTTTGGCTAAAAGAGCATCATGTAAGTACATTTAAATCACCTCCATATTGACCCTACAGTGCCTCAGTGTATATGCTATGGTCTTGGAACAAAATGGAGATGCACAGCGCAGTGGTCACCAGGAATGATGGGTGAGTTAGCTCGGTATGGTCAAGAACATATGTGCTCTACGTAAGTACATTTAAATCACCTCCATATTGACCCTAAAGTGCCTCAGTGTATATGCTATGGTCTTGGAACAAAATGGAGATGCACAGCGCAGTGGTCACCAGGAATGATGGATGAGTTAGCTCGGTATGGTCCAGAACATATGTGCTCTACGTGAATCACATATACTGTGCTGACTACACTGATGTGCACAGTCTCAGTCCTGTTAGCCCTGCAGAATCCATGTGTCTATGGAAGAGTGATCTGGATTAGCCTCCTGTAACATTGTCAGCTATGTTGCAGCTACATATTCCTCATTACCAGTCCGGTTCTCAGAGATAGAAAAGATTCAGCAGGATGTTCAGAGTTTTCCTTCTACCACTGATTGCTGCAGCTCCCCTTCTAAGCCGTAGCTGTGAACTGACCGGCACCAAATGACTCTTGCTTACAGAAATCAACCCTTAATGCCATCAGTTCGGATGCCATGCATGAAAAGATTCTTGATCAATACTGAAATGGGTAGGTGTGATGGAGTGTACTAGGCTCTTTGAGGTAGGGTTGCCAACCCTTCAGGATTGGCCTGGAGTCTCCAGGAATGAAAGATTAATCTTTAATTAAAATTTATGTCATGTGAGGAAATCTCCAGGAATACAGCCAACCAACGTTGGCAACCCTAGTTTGAGCCCACCTGCCCCCTGCAGGAAGCCTGGCAGTCCTGCCACACCCCAGGAAAAGGAGCAGTGAAGGTGGGTCCTCCAGGCCTGCCTAGAAAGGCTGCAGGGAAGCAGCCAATCAGAGCACAGCAGGCTCAGGTGCGGCAGGTGCTGAGCAGGTCAGTTGCTAGCTGGGGCTGGAAGGGTGAGGAAGGAAGGAAGGAAGGAAGGGGGTAGCAGGTGTCTTGCTGGCAGAGTGGCCAAAGCCCTGAGAAGGGGACAAGTTTCATTTAGAAGCCCAGAGACAGGGCTAAAGACATTACCCAGGGTGGAGGGACAGGCCCTGTTGGACTTTTTGCCCCAAAAGGGGATTGTTCGTGCACAGAGACTGTAACATGGCCACTGAAGACCCACCAGACGAGGGGCACAGCTGACAGAGGGTGCCAGGAGCAGAGAAAAAGAGAGTGCAGGTTCACACCTATCCGACAGGAGTCGTGCACAAGAGGTGAGTGTCTGCTGTCACTAGGGTAACCAGATGTCCCAATTTTATAGGGATAGTCCTGATTTTTGGGTCATTTTCTTATATAGGCTCCTATTACCCCCCACACTATGTCCTGATTTTTCACATTTGCTGTCTGGTCACCCTACCTGTCACAGTAGGAGTTTGTGGTTTTCAACCTGAAAACCGGGGGTGAGGGGCGGTGAGGAAGCTTTGGCTAAATGTTGGGATCCACTCAAATGCAAAGGTGGGAGACGTCAGACCTTTGTGACCTTTGTCAAATGGACACTGCTGAGTTTTCTGGGCTTTCCAGTTGATGTGCAAGCAAGAAGGGTAAATGATTCAGGTCCTGATCCAGAATTTAAGCATAAGGTTAACTTTCAGCATGTGAGCTGATTACAGTGGGATTACTCACATGCTTCAAATTATGAGGTTTAGGTGCTCTGCAAGATCCAGCCGCCAATACTTCAACCCAAAACTTCTTCCTTCCTAGGATTCTGCTTCAGCTGTCACTATTGTACACATCTTTAGTCTATTACCTGATGCCCTATCTTTTACTATCTGTTGATTTTAATGATGCTACCTCTAGACTCCCAAACTTCCTGAGGTTTTTTTTGGAAAATCTGCAGAAAGAATCTAGGCCAAATGTCTTTTGCCTATTGAATATTATTTTTCTTATTTATTCAGACTTGAAATTGAGTAGCAACTGGTTTTGTGTTGTTTGTTTTTAGTGCTGCCAAAAAAAAATAAAAATCAGAGGATAATCAGTAGGATGTTTGTAAACTTCATATATTAGGCAGATTGAATAAACTGGCACACAGCTGATTATGTTTTCCCAGATCAGTTACCTATAGCGTTTTTGTTTTTGTTGTGTAATCGTGACTTCTGTTGAGGGCAGAAGGATTACATATAGCTGTATGGAAACTCAATATCAGAGAAGGGCTTACAGAAAATTGATACAAGGGATAATGAAGATAATGTGGTAGGCAAAGGATTATTAGACAGAGAATGCAAACTCTTCTACTACAACAAATAACACAAGGCCTGCTTCTCATTTATACTAAGGCCACTTTGCACCACTGTAGCAGCATAAAGGGGACTTAAAGTGGCTGTAAATGTAATTAATGTTCACCCTTTATTCTGTGAAAGTGGTGTTATTATCAAGGGGCCTTAGAATGAATGAGAGTTAGGCCAGTATTTGAATAATAGGTGGACACAGGTGAGGTTGATTTTTAGAGGTTCTGAGCACACACACAACACTAGTTGAAGTCAGTGGGAGATGCAAGTGCTCAGAAACTCTAAAATTTCAGGCCATTACTGTATATAAGGAAACAGACTTGAATGAAGCATAGGCTGTGGCATTCATTAGCGTCTCTCCCACAAATAGTTTCTTAGAATGTATTGCAAAGATCTGTAATTGCATTATTTCCCCCCCTTATGCATACCTCCTGTTAGCAGAAGTAGGCAGAGAAAATAAGCCCAGATCCTCAGTTGGTGTAAATCATGACTCCATTGAGGTCAGTGGAATTATGCAGGCTTTTTTTCTAGTTGTGATCTGGCCTTAAGTTTTCAACTGAGAGTTGAAGTAAGACAGAGAGTTAATGAGATGGTATGAGACAGCATCAGCTGCAAAGGAGAAGGCTCCCAAGCAGTGCAGTTGTGAGAGGCCATAGAAAGGAAGCCGGTGTTAAGAGTGGAATGAGCAGTGGGGGAGAAGTTTGAGAAAAGGGCTCTCAGACAGGCTGGGGCAAGAGGATGGCAGGTTTTAACAAACAGCGATTTAGAACTGGATCCTTATTTCTAGCCCTTTTACTTCACTAGGCCTAACTCTCAGCTTGGTGGCATTTCTCTGTCTGTGATGTGACAACTTAAAGGCCCTCAGTTGACTTTGTTGGGTTTTCTATCAGGCACTAAATTGACTCAACAATGTAAAATAAAGAAAACAAAAGGCGCAACCTACAATGAGCTTTCTGTATTAAGAAATATGATTCAGTTATGATGTATCAAATAGTAATATCTTTTACTCTCTTTTTTTTCTAGTTCATGTGCTTTCAAGAAACATGAGGGAGAAAATAGGAAATGCAATGCACACAGCATTATTCCAAAGGGGTAATAGAAAACAAATGATCACCCCCTGCTAGTTATGTTTCCTAATAATACAGTTATTCTCCCCCACTCCCTTCCAGTTTTCTAGGAAAATGAAATGTGCTAGTATCTGTTGCAGCGATGATCAGAAGGACTCATAAAAGATCTTAATATTTTGTTGTCATGTTTGAAAAATGCAAACGGATTGTTGTTGTTTTCTTTATGCCAGGACGTGCTAATTGCAAATGCGTGCATCAATTATGCATGTTGTGCACAGTTGGGGAGCCAAAATAAATATTTTTGGATATCATTAACCAGGAATATCACTTTATCTTAGTGTCACCATCATTTTCCACATTGCAATGTTTTAGTTTACAACATATGGCAGTAAGGTGACTAATGGGAAAAACCAATTTTGTGTAATAAGATCCATATTTTCCTTTTTTCAGCATAGTTCCAGTAGCTATTATAGTTTATATTTCACCGTAGATATTTGGTTTTTCACCTCTAAATATTTAAATGTATGAAACTGAAAAGTCAGACTTGATTCTCCCTCACATGTCACCTTTTCCAGTCCCTTCTGTCTGTGCAAAGTGAATGAAAAATGCTGCCACCAGTTTGCATGAAAGGATAATTCTGCACCCACTTGAACGAGAGCCCTAAGGTCAGAAATAGCCCAGATTTGTTGATTTTTCTGGACAGGCTGCAAAGTCCATCTCTTTGAGGCACTGAGAAGCCTGAAGGAGCTGAGGATGGAATGTTTACTGGGAAAGTCTGATGGGGACTTTAAACTGTATTAGTCACATCACTGATAAAGTGATGTGTGGGGAGGGGGATTGGAAGAGGTGCTGCAGCTTGGGTCAATGTTTCTCCTGTATCACCCATGTTTTTAAGTATAAGTAGAGGGCACCCAGAACTTTGCATAAGCACCTTAGGCATGGAATTTGTATAAGACTGAAAGTTTAATAAATAACTATGGAATTAGGTCCTTTTCTTTAGGTACTTGGGCTTGAACTTTTTGACCGGTGAATAGACTCCGGTTGCAGGAATCAGGGTTTCTTTGCAAACATTTTGTGAACAGGGGAAAGGGCTAAGAGGAAGGTTTGCAAAGGCACGAAGGTCAGCAGGTGCACAACTCCCAGTGAAAGTCAATGGGAGATGGGTGCCTAACTCCCGTTTGTGCTTTTCAAATCCCCTCCCCCACCTCAAATTCATAGCAAATATTATTCACAACAAATAATTCCATCAGCTCTACTGACAAAATTGACACTGAAGTCAGTGGCGCCATACTGATTTATAGCAGCTGAGGATCTGCCCCAGGGGCATTTCTCTGGATTTATTACAGCAGTGTAGCCCCATAGTCTCTGGAACATATGTGCGGGGGTGGGGGAGCAGGGAGGTCCTGTCCTCTGGCACAAATGCTGCCACAGTGTGGCCTTGAATTCTTTGAATCTGAGGGGTTTTTTAAAGTGTTTATTTAGCTAAGATCCTCTTGGCACATAAAAAATCTGATTGCCATAGAAATGTGCATCTTCAAAAGTCACTCTTTAATGCCATCATCTTCATAGTGTTTGACCTCCCCCTGCCCACACATTGTTTTAAAGTAGGTGTCATAAATATATTGATTTTTTTTCTTTTAGTTCCCTATGTCAAAGCACTGCTTTAATCAAAAGTAAGTTATGTAAAGGCCATTAGGTCAGCCCAGCCAGCAAAATGAAAACTGCAATACATCATTTATTTGTAAATGTCAGTGAAATCCACAGATCAATATCTTTTCCAATGTGGATTATATTTATTATTTTGTTTAAATGTTAGGGTAGATGACTATTTCACAGGCAACTCTTATGCACAGTGCTAGGCTGGGACAGCTCCGAAGGCATCATCATAAGAATGCAATTTATCTTGTTTTAACTCCTTTGTTGCCATCAGACCATGCTCATATTTTGCTAGTTGGTGTTAAAGGAATGTTTATAAAACTGGATTTAATCCCTCTGGCTCCAAGGCACACCAGGCTTCAGTGTAAAATGAGCTGCTCCCAATATCCTATCCTCCCTGGCTGTGTCTACACTAAGGCTAGACTTGGTGCAGTGGCTCCTGAGAGAGAGAGCACAGAAGGAGCAACCCAGGAGGAGTGGGGACAAAGGTGGCTTTGTCACCTTTGCATGAACTGGATTCTGGGATGCTCCAAGGACTGAAATGAGCCTTCATGTAAAATAGAGCAGTGTTGGTGGCTGCTCTAATTCATAGATTCACTGATTCCAAGGCCAAGAGGGACCGTTGTGATAATCTAGTCTGACCTCCGTAAAGCACCAGCCAGAGAACTGCCCCCAAATAATTCCTAGATCTTTTAGAAAATCATCCACTCTTGATTTACAATCCCCCAGTGATGGGGATTCCACCACGGCCCTTGGTAAATAGTTGCAATGGTTAATTACTCTCACTGTTAAAAACGTACACCTTCTTTCCTGTCTGAATTTGCCTAGCTTCCACTTCCAGCCATTGGATTGTGTTGTACCTTTCTCTGTTAAGTCAAAGAGCCTATTATCAATTAGTTGGTCCCCATGTGGGTACTTTTAGACTGTGATCAAGTCACTTCTTAATCTTCTAATGGGGAGGGATAGCTCAGTGGTTTGAGCATTGACCTGCTAAATCCAAGGTTGTGAGTTCAATCCTTGAGAGGGGCTATTTGGGGAACTGGGATAAAAATCTGTCTGGGGATTGGCCCTGCTTTGAGCAGGGGGTTGGACTAGATGATCTCCTGAGGTCCCTTCCAACCCAGATATTCTATGATTCTCTTTGTTAAGCTAAATAGATATATAGCAGCCTTACCTAGCCTGCCCATGGGCTGCTTTGCAGCCTAGGCTCCAAGTTGTTGTGACTGCAACAATCACACCTTTGCTCAGCCCCTGTGCCAGGGCCTATGATGGGAGGCAGTACAGAGCTGCTTGTGTTCTTGTAATGCTTCCTCTGCACCCAGAGCAGTTTTCCCCCAGCTAGCTGAGACCCCTTAATTATGACTATGCATAACCAGCACAGTGTCTGAGGACTAGAGGAGGGGCCAAAATCCAGTTCTAGGTTTCATTTCCCTTCACATTTTCCAGTTTCTATTGCTGACACAGCTTCATCAGTAGTAACAGAAGTGCTAGTGCAGGCCAGCCTGCTTTTAACCACCATTATCTAGTTCTGCACAGAGCACTAGAAAACACAATGGCATGAATACCAAGAGCCAACTGCCTCCACTACAACTGGCAAACTGCAACCTTAATAGCAAAGAGTGGAATTTTGAGGGGGAGAGGGGATGTCTAGTGGAGAGAAAAGCCCCTGAGGCTGGTAAGCAGTGTTCAGGTTCACCAACTTGCAGGCACAGGTGTGTTCCCTTCAGTGCATTCCCCAGGCTTTTGTCCTGTCTATTTTTAAATGTCCCTGAAGATGGGGATTCTGCTTAAAGCCTAAAGGTTTATTAGAAGTACAGTCCCTGAAAGAGCAAAAAAGATGCCTCCTGCAGTAAAGAAAGTGAAGCAAACAGAATTTTTTGTTCAGCCACTACTTAAAAGTTTAAATCAATTAATGAGATTTATGTAGGAACCCAAATTTAAGTAGGATGAGCTCAGGAGCTGTCTCTGCAAAGTGACACATCCTTATGCAGAAAGGCTCTGCACAGCAGTGTTAAAATTCAAGAGCACAGAAGTTCCTGTAAAATAATGCCACCATTCATATGATGCAGAGCATGTAGTGTAGTGGTTAGAGCAGAGGTCACTTTGAATCAGGATTTCTGGGTTCTATTCATGGGTCTGCTGGTGATTCGTAGCATATGGATTTCCAAAGGCACAAATGGAAATCTGGCACCCAACACCTGTTGAAAGTTAGTACCTTTGAAATATCCCCCACTGTGTGCAAGTCATATAATCCAAAAGTGTTTGCTGATTTCAGGTGCTTCCATTTTTGGTTGCTCAATCTGAGGAACCTCAGGCCTGATTTACCAAGGTGCTGAGCCCCCTTAGTTCCTATAGGCCTCAATGGAGTTTTCCCAGAGATGAATTTGACCCAGTAGTTGAACTTTGTTTAAGTTCTAAAATATAACTTGATAACAGTGAATATTCCGTGCCTGCTCCTCCAATGGGGAGTGACACCCGTGTCCCAGTACTCTTGGCATCTGCCAGTAAGAAGAGTTCTCAGTCTCGAAAAGCTACTGAGCAATTTGACGCTAGAAGCAACCAGGGATTTAAAACAGAAAAAAAAAAAAAGAGAATGAAAAAAATTCAGGGCTGATTCTGATCTCAGTCTCCTCAGCATAACACCAATGACTTGGATGAGGTCACCCCGGGTTTACACTAGTGTAAGAGAGAGGAGAATCAATCCCTTTGTTTTTGTGGATAATCATAAAATAGAGACACTCTGTGCTGTATATAATCCTTGACCTTTCTCTCCGTCTTTGCCATCTACCCACACAACATTTTCCTTCTATATTAACCCTTCAGAGGAATTTTTTTCAGGGCCACTCAATTAAAAAAGTGGTTAGTCCTATGCCACCTAGTGCACAAACTCAACAAGTGCTGCATCATCTTCTTGCAGCCTGTTAGTGTTGCAGAATGAAATGAGGGAGAAGCTGTAACTAGACAGACATTACAAAACATAGTGTAGCAAAGAAAAAAAGAGGTGACAGTCTTTCTTGATAATAATAAACTGCGCCCTAGGAGGCAAATTGCTACTATCTTATACCAAAGAAAGCAGTCTGCTTCCTGGGGAAGACAGGTGATTTCTTCTCAGCAAAAGAACTTTCTAATGTAATTACTATGGGGTAGTTAGAAAATGTGACCAAATCTCACATTAAGGACCAAATTGTGCCCTTGGTTACACTTTCTGTGGCTCTGTTGGTCCTGATTCTCAGTTATGTTAAAGCCCTTTTACACTGTTCTGACCACCTAAAGGGCAAGGAAACAGACAACTTGAGAATACCCCCTGGCTCAGAGAGTCTCCCAGCTGGTGTCAGGCTGGCAGAGGGCTCTGCACCAGCTGGACTCAATTCCTGGCATAGGGAGTGGATTGGAGCTGGGGTGTTGGAGGTGTGGCCAGAGTGCACTACACTATACTATAAAAAGTTATTAAATGCATCCCATGCAGAGTTCTGCAATACCACCTGTGGCTTTTCTCACTCTGTAAGCACAGGGTGAGGAACCACTGATCAATTTCATGCCTTTACTGCTATTGAGCTGAACCAACAAGCAATTTCTCCCAGTCTATCAAGGAAGATAGAAGTGTGACCACACGTTATACCCATTACATTTTAGTATTGATTTTAAAAATGTAAGTGTAATTTCAGTGCAGACCTTGGGCTCCTAGAATATTACCAACATCACCTGCCCTTAGTGCTGCAAATTATGGACATCTCTAATTTAGGCACTTAAAATGGCTAGTGCTGCTGTTGATTCGTATTTGAGTGAAAACAGAATATTGCAATATTAACAATGGTTAAATAGCTTTTAAGAACAGGCACCACCTAGTGGAGAAAATGATTTTCATCTTGTGAAGCTGAGAAGCTTGGTGGATCTAGACCAGTGATCTCTGAACTTTTTTGATCATGCACCCCTATCAGTAAAAAAAAAAAAATTGAGCACGCACCACCTGCCGTGCCACAGGGCCGGCTCTACCATTTTTGTCACCCCAAACAAAAAAAGAAGAAAAAAAAAGCCGCCAGAACTGCCGTGTACCCTGAAGGATCCTCTTGCACACCCCCCACTTTGGAGACCACTGATCTAGACAGCAAGGCTTTATTTAACCCAGACTCAGATCATGCTATATGATGGGTAATATTTTTTATCAGCTTGATTTTAACCCTTTGGTTGCTGAACACATACCTGTTTTCGAATACCTCCTAAGATTCTTGGCTGGTAGACGGGAAAGAGCTAGCATCTTAAGGGATGAATCTGTAGTGCCCCCTGTTCAGCAAGTAATGAGAGAAATGCAGTGATCAAACAATGCTACATTAGTAGGGCATGGGAAAAGGTTTGGGTAGTGATAGAGCAGAGGGTTTCTGTCTGTGTCAGAAGTATCTATATGTCTATCTGTGGACCTACATGGGCCCATATGGGTCACCATATTATTTGAACACCTGTATGGGGAAATGAAGGACGATATAACAGAGAATCGGGGCATGGTGGATTTCTTGCTTAAATATTCAAAAGAACTTTTATGAGGAATGGGATTAAAATGTAGAGATTTTGGTAATAGGTAATAGGTAATACCTATTTTTTTGCTGTTACTCCTCAGCGGAAAAGATGTTTTTAAAAATAAGTGTTTCATTCTCTTGCACTTAGGTGATTGTTCAGGAGTATATAATATTCTACAATATAGCTGTTCTGAAATACACATTCCTGCTGATCTATTTCAGTCTATTCAGCATGGACTTCTTTACATTTCAATCAGTGTATAGATTTAATGTAAACAAAGAACACCACAGTGGCAGGAAAGCAGTAAAATAGGGACACATGACAAACTTGCAGAGGTTTTGTGCATATTTTTCCCCGGTTCCCTCAGTGGGACCTGTGACCTTTGCCTCAACTTCTCCTTGAGTTTCAGGATTGAATGAACCCAGCACCTCCATGCAAAACTTAGCTGACACTTCCACATTTCACTCCGTTTTGCATAAAAACTAGGCACAGGACCAGGATGCAAAATTTGCCATCCAGATCCAAACTTGAAAGTTTCAGAATTTAGTCCAGGCCTAATTGTGAAGATGGGATATCTTTAAATGCTATGGCAGCAGTGCCTAGTTTTCATTCCCTTTGCTAGACTATGCTTACATGCTCAGTAGCACAGAATAGGATTTTTTTTTTTGTTTTTTTGTTTTTTTTTTTTTTACTACGCAGGGGGATGGAATCATTTCAAACTCCCTTTCCTACTTCCTTCAGACTGAATTAAGTAAAAGGGATACTTAATGGGAAGTTTTGTCCTTTTAAAAAACCTGACCTCCAAAGGATAAAGTATCATCAGGAGAGGCAGATAGGGAAGTTACCATAGTAAGACCACAGGTTAATGCAGACTACTTTAGTGATTCAACAGGAACTGCCAGATAGCCAGATACGTGACAAAAGAAGAAAGGAAGAATATTCTCTAGGGGATGAAATAACAAGAGACAGCAGTGCAGTTTGGCAGTTAGGAGGGACCTTCTGTGTCGCCAAAGTCCATTGGAGGCGTGAATATTTCTGATGCAAAAGAGGGGCTGTCATAAATGTTTAAACTAAGAACACAAAAGGGAGACCAGAGAGCTGCAGCCAGATTTCCTGTGGAATTAATTAGTTAGACAGTCAAGTATTTGGTAATTATGGGTGTCAGTTAACAACGAGAGACACAGAACTGCTGATCTAATTAGCATATGAAAATGGTGTGAATTGGGGCGGACATTAGTGGGGGTGAGATGTAATGAGGAACAGGAATGAAGAAATGTGCTGTGGGTGGGGGATGATGGATGACTCAGAGGGCTGGTTATACAATATGTAGTTTTAACGTTTGTCTCACCACCTTGCAGAGAAGCCCATGCTGACAATGACAAAAGTATTGGCATCTAATTGCTGTTTGGTGGCCTGTGTTGTTACTTTGGGGTCTATCTGCTCAGTTCCTTTTGGACAAGTGTCAATACTACAAGATGATCACCCATCTGGCTGGAGAAACCGACTCCCTTCTTGGCAGCCTCAGCAGAGAGGCCAAGGGCTGAATGAGTTTCAACCCCAAAGGTGGAATCCCTCCAGGTCAGCTTCGAGTCCTACTGGTAGGGAAGATTACCTTGCCGCTGCTTGTGACATAGTTCTTCTGTGAGATAACCAGAATACCTTAGTTTCCAGGGCTGGCAATTCAGCACTAACAGTGTGAAAAAACAATAAAGAAAATATAAGAAGGGGTCAGCTTGTTTTGCCTGATTGGCCTATTCGCTAGGGGGTTAGACAGGCTGCCTGGGTTCTGTTCCTTGTTCTGCCACTGTCCTTGACGTATAACCTCAGGAAGGTCACTTCTCCTCTTTGTCCTTCAGTTTCCCCCACTGTGTAAAATGGGGATAGTGATACTGGCCCAGACGTGTAAAGCAGTGGGTGGGCTATGGATGGATAATGCTATGTTGCAGCTGTATTGCTATTTATTTAAGAGTCATGGGTTCAAAATTTTCACTCTGAAAATTGTGTTCTCAGTTCATTTGGAATAACTTAAGAAAGGATCCTAGCTGGAGGGGGATAGAAATATTCTACTGAAGCAGTAATTGGAGTATAATGCCTGTGACTAGAGTTTTCTAAAGGGCTCTGCACCCACAACTGGGTCCAGACTTGCAGAAGAGCTTAGCACTCATTTGGTCACCTAAATAAGATTTTCAGAGGGGTTCAGTACATTGTGTGTGTGTGCGCTGGGTGCAGATTAGAAATCATTAACTTTTTTTTAGAAACATGTTTTGGTCCTAAAATGGGGTCAAGAAAGTTCATTCTCAGTTTTTTAAAAGTGGGGGTTTTCATTGTAAGCCCCCCCACATAAAAGAAAAGTGTTTTGGTCACTGCAAACCAAAACCTTTTCTGTTTTCAGGTTTCATCTTTTTGACAAAAATCTGAAAAAATGTTTACAAAATATTTTCAACAAAAATTCTTAGTCTTGTTTTCATCAAAATTTTTCATTTGGGGGAAAAAAAATTCTGGTCAAATCTAGTTCTGCGCTCTTGCGAAAAAGTGGCCACAAGTTTCACAATGGGAGCCTCTGTGCACTGAGCACTTTATGAAAATCATAATTAATTTAATTGCCTAAATGGAAGTAGAGTGTTTTTGAAAATGCAACTTCAATTTTAGATGAAAAATCTGGCCCTATATTTCCTCAATTTAAGGCAGCTAATCTTTTAGGGGATCTTTCTTCCTGCAACACAGACAGCAGGCTTTGTAATATTTCTTAGGAAACATGTTGTTTTGTAATCACCCTTGAAATCAGCATGTATTTAAATTAATGGCAGGGAGGAAAGGGGGTTTATTAACATGAGCAGCTATTGCAAGTCCTGAAAACCTAGCAGATCGTTTTGTAGGTTCACAAACAAGTTGCACAATATTTGTACTTATCCCTCAGCAAGAGAAAAGGAAAAGAAGGATGGTTAGGAAGCAAAAACTATAATTTCACTCAAGATAAGACATCAAATAGCTCCTATGAAGGTAAAATTAAAAAAAAATAGATTTGAGAGCAGCTTGGACTGGAACAATATTTCAAGCATGGCTAGCTGTTAAAAATGAGCTAATTCAGAAGAGGCGCATTTAAATAAATATAATGCAAAGATATAATGGCACAATATAATAGTTTTGAATGGGGAAATCTAATGACTTCGAGTACATTTTACAGGGCAATTAATACACATGGAAATGTTATTCCATTCAACTGATGGAAAGAAAGGAAAATAATTTTTTTTAAATGGCTTCAAGAAAAGGGATGGTTGTGACTGATAAAAATAGGGTTTGATTTTCTTTTCAAAAGGATCACTGCTTACAAACATAATAAAAGGAAAAATAAGCATGTCAGGTTCTATAATGTAGCTTGTAAAATTCAGAATGATTGGTTTCTAAAGAGGGCAATTAGGCTGCTTTTGCATATGCACGAGACTTTTATGGAATAGGGCCTTTTCTCATTCCCTTTTCTTCCTCCCCTCATCAACAACCTAAAAATATATCTTATTCCTATTAAACCTCATGCATCATCCCATTCAATTCATGAAGGGGACTATTGCTACTGATTAATGCATGCAAATGCCTGGACTCTTTTAAGAGATTATTAGGTTTTATTGACACCAACAGAGGATACAGACGAAGGAGCATTAACTGGTTTAGGCTCAGATTAGAATAAGAATTCTGAGGGCATAAAATGGGAATATGCCACATGGGGTCAGTTCTTCATAGTGGAATTGTGAGATATACACGTGTATATATGCCTAGTTTTCTTTGCATTCTGTTGAGCAAGCTACTAGGGGTTTAAACAGAGGAAATAGCCCTCTCGGAGGGAAGGACCAACCACCGAATTGCCGCCGAAGAATGAAGCAGCGCGGTAGAGCTGCCGCTGAAGTGGCGCCGATCGTGGCTTTATCTTTTTTGGTTTTTTTCTTTGCCGCTTGGGGCAGCAAAAAAGCTGGAGCCGGCCCTGGAAATACCACCCCAATTTTAGGTATTTTTGACATGCACAGTGGACATGATCCTTGAAATTGTGTATAAGGAATACTCCTGACTCATATTTGTTTAGATCCATTGCTTCTTGCTGTTGCATTCGTGCAAGACCTCAATCCCCTGCGGTGGTGTAGCTCTGATAGAGCAGCCACAAGCATCATTCCTGTTGAAGTTGCAACCACATAAATGAAGTTGACTAGGGCGAGGACTAGGAATGAAGATGCATGAGCTTTGCACACAAATTGCGGACACATCAACAAGAAATGAATCAAGTGAGGACATGTCGCACTCAGTGATTTTAAACCTGTGTACTAGATCCCCGGTAGTGAAGAGAGATGGGGAAAAATGACAGACAGCTTTTCTGGCATCTACCAAGCTCAACTTCATCCATAAATTTTGAACCCCAGGTTCACTTCATTCCAGTTCTTCTCATAACAATTAGTGTAATAACTCACTTCGGTTTAGGAAAAGATGCACTGTGCTGGGCATCCGAAGGTCATGAGTTCTAACCTCACCTCTTTCATTGACTGTTTATCACAAGTTATTAGTCTTGATTCAGTAATTATTGGGTGAAAAGTCTGTGGCCAGTATTGTGAAGAAGGTTGGACTAGATGATCATAGTGGTCCCTTCTGGCCTTGAAATCTATGAAACTCAGTTCAGATGCTTCTCTGCAGAGAGGTGAGTCAGTCACCACTGCCCTCGAAAAAGAGCCATCCTTGAGCTCTAGCAGTGTTTTTTTTAATTCATAAATAAATATAACATATGCTAACAGATGGTTCATTAGCCAGTTGTTATGGTGATCAGCATTTCAGCCAATTAAAATCCTTTCCCGTAGCTTTAAGAATGCCAGTGATCGGAACATTTAAATTCCCAAGTAACAAATAGATTCACTGTAGCATAGCACTAAAACAAGAGGCATCTTTGCAGTTTGATTGAGAAGGATGGACCAAGGGGAAGGGAGGCATGGGGACCTGGGAGGGAAATAACATTTAAACATCACATGTCTCTCAGTGGTTAATAAATCCGAGGGAACCAAACCTAATTAATGAGGGGGAGAGAGAGAGAAAAAGCAATGTGCATCATCACATCCCTTTGCTACTGGCGGAACCCATATAGGTTTCCAGAAGGGGCTTTGAAATGGACATCAATTCATTGACATTAGAAAGTTTCCTGAACACTGTACTGGTTCATCATTCAGCAAGGGAAGGGTTAGCTGGTAAGAGGCATCAGTAACCCTCTGCATGAGCATGACAAGTGGAAAGGCACAACTGGTGCATTTCTTCGGAGGTTGATTGTGCAACCCTCTCTCACCTTTGTGAGCACTCAGTCCTGTGAACAGTGCTGCTAAGAACCTGGGAGTCCTGGCTGCCATGTGAGAATCTTCTGAGGTGTGCACTCCCAGGAGTGAATTGCATGAGTCACATTGAGGAGTACAACAACAGGCAATAATACATGTATTGAGGACATGCTTCCCTTGCCCAACTCAGAGCCAGAATTCCAAGTGCTCAGCACCCACAATTGAGGCCAGATTTTCAAAAGTGCTCAGTGCCCAACATGTACCTGATGTGCCAACACAAGCTTTCCTGGAAACCTGTCCCCAGTTGTGGGTGCTGAGTCCTTACAACTATTCTGGCCTCTGTGGTTATACCTGTGTCAGCTAGGAAGCTGGAGGGGCTGTAACAAGACTGCTCATGTACTGTTCCCTGGGGTGAGTTCAGGCTGCACAATCTAGCCTTTTAATTAGAAGCTCTGAGTCTCTGGGCCAGATTCAAAGGTATTGAAAGTCTAAAGGGAATCTAAATTGGTGTGATTTATATGCAGAGGGGCCCGAGGAGAGAGGTGCTTAGCAAGAAAGCAGCTAACAGGAGAGGGTTACACTTTTTAATTTATAACTCCTTCTGGCCTCTGGGCATGTAACATGCCACCTTACACACCCTCTCTGTATGTATAAAGATGAGAACCTGGAACAGCTCCAATTCTCCAACCTTCCCCAGTGCTATATCAGCCATGAGTAAAGAAACCTCCACTACAGGGGTGGCCAAACTTACTGACCCTCTGAGCCGTATAGAACAATCTTCAGAAGTTTGAGACCTGGTGAGCACCCTGACACACACACACACCCTGCCCCCCACCCCCCATGCTGGGCAGAAGCCCCTACCCCTACCCCACTACTGCTGCAAGGCAGAGGTCCCAAGCTCCCCCACCCCAGTCTGGGAGGTGGAAAATGGGTTGGCGGGGGGCTCCGTAAGCTGCACTTTAACAGTAAAAGAGCCACATGTGGCTTGCAAGCCACAATTTGGCCACCTGCTGGACTACTTCACCTGGGTTACATGCTTCACTGATTCAGGACTAGGAAGATTTTTACCTCATGATTGCTTTCTCATCTGAGATATTCCACCTGCCTGCATACGTCAAGTTAGCAAGGCCTTTTCCTCAGGGGTCAGTGTCTATATAACTTCTAGATGTCTGGCCCTGGGTAAATAGCCTGATGTTTCCAAAAGCATCCTCTCTCTTCCCCCTCCCACCCAGCTCACAAGCAAGCATCTTATGGCTCTCCCCCTCAACATCTATGTCAGTGAAGGGAGCACTTGTACCAGGTTAATCCTTTGTCCACTGAGAAGCCAGTACTGGCCTTGTCTAAGTGCATTATGAGTGGTTCCTGCCTTCCTCTGAAGTCTGCATGACCCCTTTGCAGGAGCCGTGAGTCTGAATTTGATGAGTCCATTGGTTTATCAGGTCCGGTGATTCTCCTGTTTTAATCTCTGTTGCTTTTGGAACCACTTAGGAGAGCCAAAAATAATTCCCACAGACAATCAGATCAGATTATTCTAATGAGGGCTCAAAAATGAAAAGCAAATGGCTCCAAATGAGCTTCTCTGACATTTCTACATATGTCTGTGAGGAGCTGTGCTGTGCCTGAATCAGCAGGTCTGCAGCAAGAGATGGCTGTTGTCAGAAGTTTAGTTTTCTTCCCCTTCTTCCCCCGCCTAGCAGCTAAAGTGAACATCCCAAGTAAAAGCTGCATGTTATCAGTAACTCCATTTTATGCTTGTAATTGTCTTTTATCTGCTGGAGTCGGCAGTGTCCAGCTCACATCTGTTCTTGATTCACTCTGTGTAAACATCAGATGGGGAAAGAATAATTTTTCTATCTGTGCTGGAGAAAATAAAAAGATAGTATGAAGCTAATAACATTCCAAAGTCCTTTTCCTTCACCCGGGTTGTGTCCATCTTTTTGATGGCCCCTATTTATATATTAAATAGTTTTCCTGCACCTGTAACGTCTTAGGCAATACAAAGTGCTCATCCAGCTGGTCTGAGCTGGATGCAGATCAGGAGAGAACTACAGGATATTATTGTATTATCACAGAGATTGTTTCCACAGGGAAAGGAAAGGAATGGAACTCATGAACATGTCCATCCTGCAAGATGCAGAGCATCTTGGTGAGGTGTGTATATGTGTATGTCAATGCAGTGAATATTGAAGTGACACAGTAAATTTTAAACTGCAAATTGAAAAGTGAAGGGAAAAAAAGAAGCACGTTTGGTGCTGATGAAAAGTGCTGGGTTAACAAAGTGTGAGACTGGGGTCTTCTGTTTATGAGCTTGCTTCCCCATCACTGTACTCTCAACAAGCCTTGAGTCCTGACCTCTGAGAGAATAGAGGAAGGCACTTAAGCTCTAAGGCCCATTCAAATCATGGCCCCTCTGCTGAGACACTGAACAAGGCTGCCAGCTGTGAAATCACCATCATAATTACTAAAGCTTTCATTTGCTCTCTACATGTGGGGCCTTCTAGCATGGATATGATGGCAACATGCACTCCAGAGGAGTACATATGTAGATAGATCTGAATTCAAGAGAGTCCTTGATGGTGCTCAGGAGGTGACTGACAGCGTCTATGGTTTCTGAACATGCAAATACATCCTATCATTTATGCAAACCCTTTAACCGCCATGGTGAAGGAAGGGGAACTTAATTTCAGTAGCATTGACTGACCTTTCAGAATCAAGTTCCTCTTTCTTAATTCACAGGGTTAGCAAGAGCAATGTTGTCCTCACATTTAACTTCATGCAAAGAGCCTGTCAAAAAATGTGGAAGCCAATCTGATGAGGAACATTGATAAGGAACATCTTGAGCATGCCTGAGCACCTGATGTACTCAGGCTAGGAGCAGCTAATGTTGTAAGGGATAGTTTTTCTGCACCTGTAACATCTTAGGCAATACAAAATGCTCGTCCAGCTGGTCTGAGCTGGATGCAGATCAGGAGAGAACTACAGGGAGTTGTTAGGGATAACCCCAATGAGACAGGGAGCAGGGAGTTTCATGTGGGGGGCCTGTGGCCCTAATTCTCTCCCCCTGGGCAGGTGGGCTCTTCTGTCTTTTTCCACTGACTTCAAGTGCACTTCCACCTTTATATTTCCCCCTTCCACAAGGCAATAGTTCATTGACACAGTTCTTAACTTTTTTGTTCAATTTCTCAAGTTTTTCTCCAGCTTCCCTTCCTTCTTGATTTTTCTGGCTGCTTACACAAACAAAGCATGTGGAAGGCTTTCTAGTCCCCTCATTTCAAACAGGTGTGCATGTCTCAACTCTGGCACCACACTACCTGACTCAGTTTAAATGCTTCTCCTTTCCTCAAAGGAATGCCTTAAAGATAGGGGAACAAAGAAATCTCTTCACAGCAAGATCAACACATTATTGAACTCTGAGCACTCCCAGCACAGCTCTCTTCACATGCCCCTGCACTAGGGTGACTAGACGTCCCGATAAAATCAGGAATATTGCATTTTTAGGAGTTTGTCCTGCGTCCCGACCAGAGTACGGTTGGGACGCCATTTGTCCTGATATTTTGTTTCCTAGTCTTCAGCGGCAATTCGGCAGAGAGTCCTTCAGTCACAGATCATCTTCGGCGGTATTTCAGCTGCAGGTGCTTCTGTCTTTGGCGGCAAGGTTTATTACCCACCGCTGAAATACCGCCAAAGACCGTCTGCGACTGAAGGGCTCTCCACCGAATTGCGGCCAAACTCCCGGATGGGTGAGTGTAAAAAAACAAACAAACAAAAAAAAAACACCCCGCCTGCGGCAGTCCTGATATTTTCCCCTTAACATCTGGTCACCCTACCTGGCACAGAAACAAACATGATGAAAAATCTAGTGTTGAGAGAGCAACACCCTAAACACACGTTGGATGAAATTGACTCCAAATGTGATGGGAACAAAGGTCGAGTTCATATTTTTATAAGAACATACCACCAAGTCCTCTCAAGGAAGAGTAAACCCAATAGACCAAAATCAGCCAAAATAAATCAGTAGAAATTGTACCAATTTACACTAGTGGTCAGTACAGTCCAGCACTCCTAACAGAGCCAGACATTCAACATTTTGGGTCCACGTTTAATTTGACACAGGGTGGCAGATCCTTTGGACTCCGCATTGGGCTGCAGTGTTTTGTTGTCAACAGGTGTTTGAACCCTGTTTAGCGATGCGGGTAATGATCACTCTATCGGGGATCGATTTATCACGTGTAGTGTAGATGCGATAAATCGATCCCCGATTGCTCTCCCATCGACTGCTGAACTCCAGCTCGGCGAGAGGCGGAAGCAAAGTAGACGGGGGAGCTGCGGTCATCGACTGAGCCACCTACCCTGGCATTCTCTTTCTGTCAGTGAATAATACCTGATGCTTTCGAGGAGGGCAAGACAACTACAGTCTGTCTCAAATCCCTCCCGTTCCATTCACCTAGATCCTCCCTTTCTAATGCACCACCTGCATTGGCTTTGCAAATAAATACAATCATTCCCCACCGTATATATGTAAATATGGAACCTTACATGTTTGGAGTCAGTGTTGCTTGCTCTCGCTATTTTATCATGAGCCTCCAATATTTGGTGTTTCCCTTAAAGCCCCATTTCCTGGAGTCATGTGATATTTTTTTTAAGTAAGTTTGTAGTTCACACGGTTTCAGGGGGAAAAAGCTTCAAAAAGAAAACCAAGGGCACAAAAACAAGAAGCCAAATTAAAAGAACCTACACACTTCATTAAAAAACAGCACAGATTTCTCAGCCTTTGCTACACTTTCCAGAGTACTATGTGCCATGGCCCAATACCCCCCCCCCCCATTTGTTTCAACCATCACTCTGTTTGTTTGCTGCATCAGTTTACCAGGAAAAAGAAAAGTTGGAGCCTTGTCTAGACTGGCATCAGAATATCATGAGCACTTGTTTGAACATCAAAAGTGAGTTAGCTCAATCTTGCACTTTAATGCAGCTGTGTGTGTTTACGGCCATTGGGCATGAATTTAATTTTCTTAGAGGCTGTAGAGAGGAGGAAAATAGTGTTGTTGTGGGGTTTTTTTTGTTTTGTTTTTTTAAACTCAGCATTAGCTTCTCCTCCCAGTTGATATTCAAAGCATCACCTCTGCAATGCTACAACCCTAGAAGTCAGGATCCTGAGAACACACCCAAATATGGGTCACCTGATTAGTGTCATACTGCACTCCTAATAGACATCCAGCAGTCTGCTCTAGAGTGGGTTTGGAATTTTTCCTATTTGGATATTTTTCAAAAGAAAAAATTCCAGGTTTCCTGTTGGAAATGACTTTGTTTTGAAATTTATAGTAAATGAAGTAAAACTGTTTATTAAAAAATGGTCAAAATCAAACAGAAATGTTGCAAAACAGTTGAAACAAAATGCTTTGATTGACCCAATAATTTTTTTTTATTATTTTCAGTTTGCAAAAAAAATTGGGATTTTAACTTTTTGCCCGTTTGGGATGGGAAAACTGTTTGAAATCTTGAAAATGTTCATGGGACAGGGAAACCATTTCCTGCCCAGCTCTTGTCTGTTCCTTCTCTGCCTTAGGTGGTACTTGGTACACATGATTTGACAATAGGTCCATCAGGCCCAGAATCCTATCGCCAAGAGGAACATCTTCAGCAGAAAACAAGAAAATAAACACAGCTACTGTGTGTCAAATTCATCCATCCTTGGTGGAAATTATTCCAGTAGACATATACTAGGTACTTGCACCTATGCTATGGATGAAATAAATATTTATTTTCTGACTTCCTTGGCAATCGGTATATGTCCTGAAGCATGAGACTTGATTGCCTCTATTTTATCATGCATAGCTGATATCATGATATTAATGGTCATAAAATTATCCAGACCTTCTTAAAAACCCAGCCACAGTGCTTGACTCAATGTTCACTTTACACAGCTGGCATCTTTCAAAGCTTGCATGCACAGGGGTTGTGAGAGTCTTAAGACATCTGTGACGTTGCAGTCTATATGATTTTATAAAAATTTGATAATGAGTGAATATAATGTAACTGGAATATACTTCATGCAAAAGGTCTCTTGTAAGGTATCATTACAAAGCTTATAATCTACTGAGTGTGATCATCCTATTTGTATAAATGTACCAGCCTTGTATCTGAAACTAGAAACATGAAATATAACTGAGGGCCTATTGTAGTTTTGCAAAGTATGGGCTATTACTGGTGGTTTGGAATCTTGACAACTCCCATTAACCAGGACAATTGACTGCAGATGGGTGTGTTTTACCTGTAAGTCTTCCTGTATATGTGTGTGCTGGCAAGTGAGCAATGAAGTCTTGCAGTGACATGTGATCCTGTCACCTGAACTGGAATCCATCTTTAACCTGGTGTCTTTCCATTGAGAAGGAGGGGGTGAAAACCCAGAGAGGGACAAAGGATTCCTGCCTATGCAAAAGATATATACAGGGGTGGAACAGAACAAAGAGGAGAGAAGAGCCATCATGAAGAATCCCCTAGCTACCACCTGAGCTGGAACAAGAGTTGTACCAGGGGAAAGAATTGTGCCCAGGCCTGGAAGGTGTCAGTCTGAGGAAAAAACTTACTGAAGCATCTCTGAGGGTGAGATTATCTGTATTCAGTTTGATTAGACGTAGATTTGTGCATTTTATTTTATTTTGCATGGTGACTTACTTTGTTCTGTCTGTTACTACTTGGAACCACTTAAATCCTACTTTCTGTATTTAATAAAATCAATGTTTACTTATTGATTAACTCAGAGTCTGTATTAATACCTGGGGGAGCAAACAACTGTGCATCTCTCTCTATCAGTGTTATAGAGGGCGAATAATTTATGAGTTTACCCTGCATAAAGCTTATACAGGGTAAAAAAGGATTTATTTGGGTTTAGACCCCATTGGGAGTTTGGCATCTGAGTGTTAAAGACCAGAACACTTCTGTGAGCTGCTTTCAGGTAAACCTGCAGCTTTGGGCAAGTAATTCAGACCCTGGGTCTGTGTTGGAGCAGATGGGAGTGTCTGGCTCAGCAAGACAGGGTGCTGGAGTCCTGAGCTGGCAGGGAAAGCAGGAGCAGAAGTAGTCTTGGCACATCAGGTGGCAGATCCCAGGAGGTTTCTGTGATCCAACCTGTCACAACATCCAAATACCCTTTTTCAAGGATGTGAGAATGTCAATACTGCTTGTCGCACATGAAGAAAAATTGCCTTTTAATGGTCAATAGTAATAACCAGTCTGTTTAAACTTTTATGAATATGATACATACAATCTATGGTCTATGAATTATGCACATGCCTCAGATGGCTGGGAGACAAGAAATGGCCCCAGTTCCACATTCAAACCATTTTCAGATTCACTTTCACTCTGTCATTTTGCCTATGGCCCCTGCACCCAATTCTTCACTTATCTCTGTGGTGAATCTATGTACCCAGGACACTGTGTCAGTATGTTTAATTTGCTAAGGACTGTGCTTTCTGCAGAGTCTGACAGCCATTTTGCCTTCAGTTCAGTGCAGACCTTCAGAAGAAATGCACATATTGTGCTCCTTCATGGAGACTTCAAGAATGTTCTTGTTTTACTATTCTCTTATTCTGTTATAAAATAATTTGGGCCAAAAAGATCAGTTTGATATCTGGGTATGGAGAAACATGATGTGTTGAAAAACATAGCTCTTTGGTCTAAAGAGGTGATTAGAGCACAGACCTGGGAATAGAGGCTGGTGAAATTTCTTTGGCAAATTTACAATTAGCTGAAAAATGCAGTTTTGGGGTGACCAAAACTATTTGCAAATTTGGGTGGAATTCATTGAATAGTTTTGGCTGAATAAAAAAAATTTCAAAAAAAATCTGAATGGTTCACTTTGATATTTTCTAAACAAACCATTTTGTTTAGAAACATATTACACCTCTACCTCGATATAACGCTATCCTTGGGAGCCAAAAAATCTTACCGTGTTATAGGTGAAACCGTGTTATATTGAACTTGCTTTGATCCACCGGAGTGCACAGCTCCACCCCCCCAGAGCACTGCTTTACCACATTTATATCCAAATTCGTGTTATATCGGGTGGTGTTATATCGAGGTAGCGGTATATTTTGCCTCAAAATGTTATTTAATTCAACCCAGATTGTTTACCAGTTTTTTTTGTGACAGCAAGAAAAACCTAAGAAATTCAGTTTTGGTTCAAAACTAACTGAATTTTTGTCCGCATTTTTCAGTTTGACCAGTGAGCCAAAAATTCTATTATTCACTCAGCTCTAACTTGGAGTCCGGCATCCTGGGTTTTAGTCCTAGCTCTGAAAATTAATTTGCTGTGAGACCTTGGGCAGATCATTGCCTCTTTGAGCTTCAATTTGCCCACCTGTTAAATAGTGAAATGATTCTTACTGATCCTTCTTTTGAGGGAAAGTGCTTTGAGATCTGAAAAAGTGACCATATGTAACATTGTGTTTAGTTTTAAGGTTTTGAAATGTGATAAGTGTCTCCGTCCACCCTTCATGCCCTTCTGCATCCAGTTTTCTTTTGACACCAGAAGCGTAAGCATAAGGACACACAAGGATTTGTTTGCATTGTATTTCTGGACTGTGGCAGTTGCAGAACTCTCCAGTGAGCCCCTATTCCTGTGTGATTTGCAGCCCAGTTTTAGAGACTGCAGGAGGGTTCAGATAAGCTTCAGTAGAGCATCCAGAATTGTAGCTTTCTTTCCATTGCCAACCCGAACACCAACTCCTTTGAAGTTTGCCCAATGCGGCTGGGGATGAGATGAGTTGGAGTGAGTTCAGAGCCACATGGAGGCAGTTTGTATCAGGAGCCAGGACAGTTTGTACTAAAAAATATAATCAGAAAAACCACTCCCATCACCTATAACTGTGTGCTGCTACCTCCTCCTAAATGACAGTCCATACTCCTTTCATGGATAAATCCTATGGAGTTTAATGGGGATAAACAAGTAGAAATTACTCTGTAAGTCTTATAGAATTTAATGCTGTCAAATTCATAGGTTGGTTTAAAATTCTATAGAGCGGACATCATCCTCTCCTAAATTCTGAGGGGTTTCCCATTTGGAATTTTTTTTTGTGTAACCTGCCCCAGGTATCTCAGTTGCTCACCTAATCCATATATGGAAGAGAGAGGTGGGAAGTCCTGGCAGACACCTAACTTTGTTCTGTTAAAAACAGGATATTTCCATACTTAGAAATATCTTATTCATAAAGCAGCAAACCCCTGAACTATCATTTTATCTCTACACTGCATCACAATCCACTCCCAGCTCTCTGGGGTTCCTCCAAAGGTATTTGATATCTTCCTCTGTCCCTTTCTTGTAAAGACCTTTTCATTATCAAATAGCGTCAGGGGAGCTGATATCTAATGAGGAAGTTGGCAGAAGTCCCAGAGTGATCAGAGGGGCTGGGATTCAGCAAAGCTAAGCTACCATTCAAAAAAAATTAAGTAATTAAAACTAATTAAAATCATTAAGCAAACCTTCACTCCTGCAATTTCAAGATGCTACCCAAGTCACTGCCGCCCATACAGGGTAGGCATGCCAAAGAGTCTGAATGAAACATTGCCAGGACTGCAGATGTAGACCTCAGGACTGGCATCACATGATGTTTAGTACTACAAGGGATGAAGTTTGATTACCATGTGCATACCATTATGAATAGATTTTTAGAGCACTCTCCCTATAAGGCTCAACCATAGGTGGGAGGAATAGAGCCCTTAACACTGATATAGGGGGCAGTGGACTTGATTGCGGGCCTGTTACAAAAGATCAGCGTTCAATTCCCAGCTCTGCCACCGAACCCTTTTGTGACGCTAGGCGAGTCGCTTAATTTTTCTGGGCTTTCATTCCCCATCTGTAAAGTAGGCAATACTTCCCTTTTCTCCACTCTTTGCTGATTTAGAATGTAAGCTCTTGGCCAGGGCATGTCTGTGTAAGTAGGGCACCTAGCACGTTGGGTCGCTGATCTCAGTTGGTGCCTTTAAATATGATGGTTTGCTGAATGCAGGAAGCTGGTAAATGCCTGAGCAGTTCTGACACATGACACCCTAATGAAGGGGGCTGCGTGCACTGTACATCTTGTACTTGCAAACTGATTCATTGCAGCGAGAGCTCAACCTTTTTTCAATGGAAAATTGGGTTTCCAGCTGCACAAATATTTTCAGAAAATATTGCTTTCCTTGAACATTTTCACTTTTTTTGTTGGAAAACTGTTTTCCATCATTTACAGTTGCTGAAAACTTTAAAAAAAAAGTTTTACAGGTTTTCTGATGAAAAGTCAATTTTCAGTGAAAACATTTGAGAACTATATATTTTTCATTTTTATTGCAGTTTTCTGTGGGACAGATCCATTTTCCGACTGGCTTTATCTATAGCCCTTCTCCCTCCTCAGAGTCTCTGATAATCGCTCCACACTTAACTAATTCATGCACCGTTCCAAGACAAGGACAGTTCAAGGTGCATGGTACTGGGAAAGTTGCCCTCAGAATTTGTCTCTTAGAGGAGTACTTCAGTAACTGAAGAAGAATGTACACAACAACTCCTGCATAATTCAAAGGGTTTGGTAGCAGCATTCTCTAGCAGGAGCTAACAAGTACTGGGAGATACAAAGTGGCAGATTTAACAAGCTGATGCCACTTGAAGGGCATACACATGAAGTAGCAGGGAGAGGGATTTTTTAGATATTCTACAGGAAGGAGAGACAGTCCTGATGTATAACCCTAAACAGGACAGGTATATAAAATAGGGAATAACTTGGATTAATGAGATGAAAATCTGAGGATACTTAGGCTGAATAATAATAATAATAATTAATAATGCCAAGAACTTCCGACTATTGAGAAATTGGAAGATTAGTTTGTCCCCTCCTCACCCCCACCCAAAAGAAGGAATGGTATCCTCATGTCTTAAATAGTGGGGTGAGTTTTGGGCCCTATGCGCTGCCCCCTTATCACCAGATTAGATGGAGAGCTGTTGTAATAGGAAATTCCCAGGTAGCATAGCCAATTCTACACCACCTCCTTCCTACCACCTCCCCAGCATAGGGGGCATTTCTGATCGCTTGGTGTGTTGGCAAGGGGCAGAGCCAACGTGCAAAGCTCCATGGCTCTCATCAGCCGTGGACCAGTCTCTCGAGAGCAGCTGTAGCCAGTGTAGTTCAGAGCTGTCCTTTGGTTCTCAGAATTCAGCCCTGTGACCAGGCTGGTGATCAGCTCATAACTACCTTCCCCACCATCACCCAGTGTGCCCTATGTCAAGCGCAACTCAGCTAGGCCAGGGACCTAGCCTAAACATATTTAGAATTGGACTGGACAGAGTACTTGATTGTACAGAACAATCCATTGTTGGAAAGGGGATAGGAAAGATTGCCTCATAGTATCTTTCCAGCTACAAAATCTTCCAAAGGGGAGACAGGTAGGTTCTTGGGAAGCTGAGGCCCTGCCTACCTGGGAAAGTTATCATTTAAATCAGTTTTCTCCCCCCTCCTCTGCCATCATCTTAATTAAACTGGTGCAAACCCCTGGGTGGCCACTCTTATTTTGATTTAAAAGCAACATATTTTATTCCCAGTTGACCTAAATTAAACCAATATAAGCCTGCAATGAATCAAAATAAAAGTGCCCACCCCTACCAGTTGCACCACTTCAGTTAAATCCATTTGAAATCACCTCTTCTGTCAAAACTGTGCCACTCTGCCTGTTAACAAGCCTTAAAATCAAACCAAAGTGTCCTTCATTCAAAAGCAGAGACAATGCCTGTCTTACCATTGTCCTGTACCTCATGAAGCGATTTATGCTAGTGCAAAGTAGGTGTAAAACTCTACCAAATCAGAGCAGTTTCACACTCACTTTGCACTGGCATAAATGATAACACCAGGGCCGGCTCTACCATTTTTGCCGCCCCAAGCAAAAAATAAAAAATAAAAAGCTGCCTGGACTCTGCTGCCCAAAGAATGGCCGGAATGCCACCCCTTAGCATGTGCTGCCCCAGGCACATGCTTCCACCGCTGATGTCTGGAGCCGGCCCTGGATAACACAAAGGTACAAGAGAATTGGGGCAAGGAACCGAGCTTTCAGTCCTGCCCAGCTAATATTCTGTTTTGGGGGCATGTGTTTGGTGTGGTGTTGGAGTCAGTGGAAAATTTCCTCCTACAAAAGCATCTCCAAATGGTCAGAGAGCACCTGCATTACTGAGCTCCTGGTAGAGGGAGAATAAAAATCAGCAGAGAGATTGTCACTTCATCTGCTTTTGTGCAAGGGTGCTGAGAGTTTCTTGCGCTGTCACATTATTTGACAATTCATGCACTGTGAGTGACCCAAAGTTTAAGCTGTCATGCATCATTATCATGTATAAGGATAGCTTATTCCTCCATGGACTGTGTTATCCATGTCTTGTCCATATCACCAAACCAAGACAGATGATTCAGCCCAATTTAATGTGAGTGACAGTTTCTGCTCAGGAGAGGTCTGCTACCCAGTTACCATGGTGACCGAATTACCTCTCTTCACTCCAGGTCAGAGGGTTAAAATCATTGACAAGGTCTCTTTAATGGGAAGCTCGCTTTTCAGCTAGCTGCAGTGTTTTCTCCCAGTAAGGCTACAGAATCCACAAGCTCTTTGGCAAAACTGAGATGGTTTCCTGTGGGATTGTTGAGTTAAAAAGACACCCACATACAAACATGCTGGCGGCGGCTACTGCTGCTGTCGCCACCTTTTTCGAATTGTGGTAGCACCTGGAGGCCCCAGTTGGGCTACGCACTGTATACAGACGTAGCAAAAGAATGGACTCTGTCCCAAACAGCTTGTAATGTAAACGTAAGATGAGAGACAACAGGTGAATAGGAATTGCCAACCATACTTGATCAGACCTTAGAGGAAGGTGTCCGAATCTTGCAATAGATCGATGTGGGATAATTTTCTCACCACACGAATCTCATCCTGTTCTCTAATAATCAGAGATTCACTTGAGCCTTGAAGCACAGAGTTTAATATCCTGCCAAAAAAATTGTGGTCATTAATTATTATAACTCTGCATAACCTTGATATCCATATAAATGTCCAATCTCTCTTTCAATCTTTTCCTCAATGATTTTCTGTAGCAATAAGTTCCACGGTCTAATTACATACTATGTGAAAAAATATTTCCTCTTTTCAGTTTTGAATTTCCCACCATTTCAATTCACTGAATGTGCCCTGGTTCTCGTGTTGTGAGACAAAAGCGAGAGGAGCACAAGGGATTGGTGAGATTGTTGTGGCAAATGTAATAAACGTCATTCACAGCACTCTGCCTGCCCCCATCATACCTTTTTATGTTTTGTTCTTTTTTAAGAAAACATATGTCTGTGCTGACTTTAGGCTTCTTTTGGGCAGCCAGAATTGTTAACCCACAAATACCATTCGAGAAACTATTTTTGTGCTATTCCAGACCGGCCCAAATGTGAATGCACTGGTACTCTCATGTATGAGCCTAACCCTGTGAGATTTCCAGGCTGACCTAAATCAGTGTTCCAGACAACCCTTGGGTATTTTTTGTGGCTCACCCATTACACTCACAATAACTTCTGCAGGGCTATTTAGTAGGAATAGTTCAACATCTCCTCTGACCCATTTATTATATTTGCCGGTTCTCCCAGCATTTCCTCTGAGCATTGGACACATCAATAAATGCTAAGAAAAAGTCTCTTATAAATAATCCAAGTTTCAACCTATTCTAATCAATAAAATATTATTTATGCAGGCACTTAATGCTCACACAGCTCATGTTAAAGGTCTGTCAGTGTTTTCACAAACCCCACTTTTCAGGTGGCTATAACTTGGCCATTTTGGAGAGCACAGCCGCCTGTAACATGGGTTACAGACTGTCAGGCCAGATGTAAATCAGATCAGCTATATTTAAGTGAGCAGCTTTATCTGCTTTTATCGTTTGCCAACCTGTGTTTTAAATAAATAGTGGCAGGGTTGGTTTGTTTGTTTGTTTTTTGTCTTTTGCATTTGGTCCTTTGGCTGGATTGACATCTTTTAAGATGTGGGGCAAAACCAACAAGCAAACAAAAAAAATCCCCCAAACCAAACCAAAATAACGTGCTTTGATAGCCACACTATCTGCATTTAAAAGTGAAGCATCACCCAGCAAACACAGCTACATTTCATAGCCTTCTTGCGTCACAAAGCCTAACTCTGCAATGTTAATATAAATGATGTTCTATTCCTGCTTGTGTTTCAGGAACCTTGATTTTTCCAGATTTCCTATTTCTCAGCCCTTTCAGATCACAGCAGACAAATTTTGTGCATGTAGCAGGTTGCCAGACCAAATTCCATATTTAATTCTCAGAATATCAGTTCAGTCCTCAAAGCAATATTTGATTTATGGAACAGTAAAAGAAAAGAAGTAGTTTTGTTCTTGTTTTCACAAAAGCCAGAGCCTAAGCCAGAAATGAGTGATACAAAGGCTGATTTTACTGTTGGGTGCGGAACTCCCATAATGGTTAATGAGTGTTTATTGTATTGGTTATATATGTTTCTGTTTATTTACTCACATACAAAATCATTCACATTATAAGAACAATGTGTGGGATTTTCAAAAGCACCTAAGTAACTTAGGCTACGTCTACACTGCTGCTGGAAGTGACTCTCCCAGTCCAGGGAGCCAAGGCTCAAGCTAGCGTGCTAAAATTAGCAATGCAGATTTTGTAGCTCCAGCAGAAACTCGGGTTGGCTAGCTCAGACCTAGAGGGCCAGCCTGAGCTGCCATCCGAACAGCAACAGCCACACTGCTAGCTTGAGTCTGTCCACCTGAGCTAGGAGGCTTAGCCTCAGACACTTTTGAAAATCTCTTCCTATAACTCTTGTTGTCCCCCATTTTATGATGAGGAAACTGAGGTTCAGAGATATTATAGGCCCTATTTTACAGAGATCCTGAGAACCTGTTGCTCTTATTGACTTCCACTGGAGTGAGATCATTCAACATCGCTGCAACTCAGGGCCTAATTGACTTGCCTAAGATTCAAAGCAAGTCAGTGGTGGTGGAGTTAGATCTCCTGTAATCCTTAAAGCAAAGCTGGGGGTCTTAGATCACTTTCCATGTGTTCAGAATTGGCTGTGTGGCAGCATTCTGTTCATTAGGGTCCACTTCATTACTCCTGGGGAAATTCTGCACTACTGCGCACGTGCATAATTAATGAGCCCCGCATATTTTAAATTTTTGCGCAGAAAAAGCTTCTGCCAAAATGTTGCTGCAGTTCCGCCTTTTGCCCACCAGAGGGCACTGTGGTGATAGACCCAAGCTGCTGCTCCCAGCCAGCAAGGGAAGAGAGAGAGGCCTGCCTTCTTCGCAGTGGGCCAGGTCAGGAGAAAGGCGCTATGGGGAGACCGACAGTGTGGGATGCTGGGGAGGTCAAGCAGGGACTCAAAAGGGCTAGTGAGGGAGGACAGACTGGGACAGGAGCTGAATGAGAATGGAGGCACAGGGCCACAAGGGGGAGGGGGTGCAGAGCTACATAGGGATGGGGGCACATAGGCACAATGGAGGAGGGGGTACAGGGCCACATGAGGATGGGAGAAGTGGATGACTGAGTGGGGATAGAGGGACACATGGACAGGGGGTGCAAGGATACATAGGAGTGCAGGAACACCTGGGAACAGGGGCAGATGTGCCTGACTGATTGGGAGATTATGCAAAAAAAACAAAAACAAAAAGAACTGTTCCATACTTTTCTCACCCATACCCACCAACCTTCCAAGTTCACACCCAGGCTCCTTCCCAGCAATTTACTTCCCTTTCCGTCAGCTCCTCCATTACTCCTGACTCCCCCAAGCCTTTGCACTGCTTCTGAGGGGTGCGGGAAATAAGGTTCTGTATTGTAGCTTAAATTAATTATTACTCAGACTTCTATATTAATATGCCTAGTAAGGAATCTATTTGTCAAAAAACATTTCCTGAATCTTTTTTGTTGTCTGTATTGTTACACGCATACTTGCTGACACGTAGTTTGAAATAAATGATCAAAAATAATTGAAACCGGTGTGATTATATTCTGTTATTTAACAAATAAAATATGCAGAATTTTAAAACATTGTGTGCCAAACTTTTAATTTTTTGGCACAGAATTCCCCCAGGAGTAACTTAATGGCTTTTCATATCCAATGGTTTCCTTAAGCCAGTGGTTCTCCATATGCTCGCCTGATGTAGGTCAAGGCCATAATTGTTTCCCATACTCTGTGCTGTCCAGCTACATGCTGATGATGACCCTCAGGTTAGGCATGTTCCAGCCATTCAGGTCAATTCAAACAGTGTCCCAGGACACAGCACCAGAAGTTTTTTTCTTTTGTACCTCAGCTTCAGCTGTGTCAACACACTCCCACAGCACTGCTCTGAATCCAGACCTTCCCCCCACCCCCATTCTTCATCAGTTATCTTACTCCTTATAATTTCTTCCCCTGCTGCCCTCCCATGCCCTGTCCCTTTCTGGAATGTTTCGTTTATTACCTATTTGTTGTTACGTGTTTCCTTTTCCCTAACCTTCATAATGCTAAGTCCTTCTCGACCATCCCCATCACATACTGCATGCAGGTCTAATGCATGGCACTGTGTCACAGACATGGCTTGGCAAGCAGCAGTTAAATACCAAGAGCTTTATTTGGCATCCCTCAAGTTCAACCAACATAGGGGACTAGTTACACACAAGCAATTTGCAGAGTTGCTCTTTACAGGGATCTGGTTAAGTTCATGATGGCTTGAACATCAGTAAAACTGTCCCAGTGTTTTCTGGTTTTATTTTTTTTAAATTACAGTTTATAATTAATTTATCAGGGCCTCTGATTGTTATCCCATGCTCCATTCAGGCTTGATAAGGAAGAGTGTTTAAGATACCTGCGTTGATAAAGACTTGCCCTCCTTGGTGCTGGTTAATAAGCCCATCAACGGAGGGATGTAGGAGCCACTAAAGCCGTTTCAGGGAGGTTATCAGGGCAGCACACATTTTCATTTTAACTAGCCAGGCTGCATAAAGCAGCTCTGTAACCTTTAAATGTGTATGTGTGTTGGGTGGGGGAGGCAAAGCAAAGAAATAAAACAATTCCCCTGTTAAAGAACAGACATCAGCTGTGTGTATAAAATGATAGGCCTGCATTTTTTATGGATAACATAGAAGTGTGACTAAATGACCTTCAGTAACTAACGTGAACGTGGCTTTCAGAAAGGCTGGGTTGTAGGCCCTGTACATCCAAATGAAGAAATATTTTTAGAGTTGAGTTTAATTTTACACAGAATAAAACCTTCATTGAGAAGGGAAAGAATAGCACAACCCACACTTCTGCAATGTGTCTCTCTGTTCCTCTCTAATGGCTGGGCCATAAAGAGGTTGATGATTCTGCGCTGTCTTTGAGCTAAGACACCTGGGTCCCTTAGCTCAGGCAGTATTGGCTCATGCTGTTAGGTAGGATCAGTTTCTGTATTCAATTCTTGGTCCTGAAAACCCACCTAGGCACATCGTGTCAGTCCTGAAGAAAAGTACCAGAGTGACATTTCTGGAGAAGAAAGACCTCTATTAACACACAGAGCTGGCACTACAAACCCTTTCCACGCAATACTGCACTACCAAGGTACCTGGATCTGGACCTTGGGGGGCGGGGGTCATTTCCAGAGATACAATGATAGTTCAGCGTCAATGGCTCATTCAGACCCAATTCAGAAAAGCATAAGATGAGCTTAGCACATAAGTGTGTGGTTATGTGCTTTCCTGAATATGGATGGACTTAAGCATGTGTCTAAAGTGCTTAAGTCCTATGGAGCAGGTCCTCAAGGAATCAATTCTGAAGCACTGAAAGGAGAGGAAAGTGATCAGGAACAGTCAGCATGGATTCACCAAGGGCAAGTCATGCCTGACTAACCTAATTGCCTTCTATGAGGAGATAACTGGGTCTCTGGATGAGGGGAAAGCAGTGGATGTGTTATTCCTTGACTTTAGCAAAGCTTTTGATACAGTCTCCCACAGTATTCTTGCCAGCAAGTTAAAGAAGTATGGGCTGGATGATTGGACTATAAGGTGGATAGAAATCTGGCTAGATTGTCGGGCTTAATGGGTAGCGATCAACGGCTCCATGTCTAATTGGCAGCCGGTTTCAAGTGGAGTGCCCCAAGGGGCCGGTTTTGTTCAATATCTTCATCAATGTTCTGGAGGATGGCGTGGACTGCACTCTCACTTGGAGGAGTGGTAGATATGCTGGAGGGTAGGAGATAGGATACAGAGAGACCTAGACAAATTAGAGGGCTAGGCCAAAAGAAACCTGATGAGGTTCAACAAGGACAAATGCAGAGTCCTGCACTTAGGACGGAAGAATCCCATTCACTGTTACAGACTAGGGACCGAATGGCTAGGAAGCAGTTCTGCAGAAAAGAACCTAGGGGTTACAGTGGACGAGAAGCTGGATATGAGTCAACAGTGTGCCCTTGTTGCCAAGAAGGCTAACGGCATTTTGGGCTGTATAAGTAGGGGCATTGCCAGCAGATCGAGGGACGTGATCATTCCCCCCTCTATTCGACATTGGTGAGGCCTCATCTGGAGTACTGTGTCCAGTTTTGGGCCCCACACTACAAGAAGGATGTGGAAAAATTGGAAAGAGTCCAGCGGAGGGCAACAAAAAGGATTAGGGGGCTGGAGCACATGACTTATGAGGAGAGGATGAAGGAACTGGGATTGTTTAGTCTGCAGAAGAGAAGAATGAGGGGGGATTTGATAGCTGCTTTCAACTACCTGAAAGGGGGTTCCAAAGAGGATGGATCTAGACTGTTCTCAGTGGTAGAAGATGACAGAACAAGGAGTAATGGTCTCAAGTTGCAGTGGGGGAGGTTTAGGTTGGATATTAGGAAAAACTTTTTCACTCAGAGTGGTGAAGCACTGGAATGGGTTACCTAGGGAGGTGGTGGAATCTCCTTCCTTAGAGGTTTTTAAGGTCAGGCTTGACAAAGCCCTGGCTGGGATGACTTAGTTGGGAATTGGTCCTGCTTTGAGCAGGGGGGTTGGACTAGATGACCTCCTGAGGTCCCTTCCAACCCTGATATTCTATGATTCTATTGTCCTCAGTGAGACTTTAGCACATGCTTGAAACAAAGCATGTGCCAAAGTGGTGTTCTGACTCGGGACCCTGTCCCTCAGCCTCTTAGCTGCCAACAAGGGGTCCATTTAGTGCCAATTGTGGAACTAGAATGAAGCCAGAATATTCTGTTCATATAAGAAACTGAGCAGCCATCAGATTGTAATAACTTCCAGTTACAGCCAACCGAGGCACGATTTGCACTGGTGACCTGAAAGAGAGAGGCTGTATATCTGAATTACCAATCTCTTTGAACCATGCAGTCACCCAACTAAAGCATCTAAAACAAAAGGAGGGAGTGGAATATGAAGCGCAATGTTGGCTATTTTTGAGGAACAGAAACCCGGAGATGGGAAAATAAGTGAATTTGCTGTATGAAATTGAATGAACTGTCTATGCCCTTGTTGTGTTTTTTCTCTGGATTAATAAAGAATTGCATTCTCCAGGACTGTCTCCAGCATTTAAAGACACACGCTCTCATTTTGCCTTATTGACCATATTTGCTAAGGAAGTCACTGAGGGAGAAAACTAGTTTTGGGAGTTCGTCTTCCTGCCCATAACCACACGTTAATAGAAGTAAACTTAAATGCACAATATGGAAAGAAAGAAAGGAATAGTTTAAAAAATTTAACTGGTATTTGCAAAAGTTTCAGTATGTGTAAAAAGTATCTGAGAGAATACAATACAGAACAGCCTCTTCTGACCACACAAGTTAAAAAACCTATTGGTGTGGAAATGTGTGTTTAGGGCTATTAAAAAAGATGGACTATTCAACAAGAAAAGTGACTTTTTTTTTAAGACAAGGCGCAACATTCTGCTCTGTAGTGATCTGATTGAAGTCGATACATTTACTCCAAATTTAGACTGTTGTAACTTGGAGCAGAATTTATTCCTTAGCCTGAAAAATTCAGGTTTCTTGAACATGGGTTGTCATCTAAATAATTCCAAATCATCAAGTGAAAAGATAATTTCTGAAAAATCCATAGCAGCTTAGAGTCAGAAATCTATTCGCCCAAAGAAATTGCTCATGACTGTGCTATTAATTTGAGATAAAAACTAGTGGGGGACCTGGCTGGCTCCGGGGACTGGTAATGGGATACAGAGCCTTTCTCCTCTAGGGCATTGTTTTAAAATTGGTTCTTGAAAGCCGTTACCATGTGATGTTTATTCATTGGTCTAACTGAAATAATAATGTAGTGAGTCTGGTTCCTAGTGGCATCACCCCCAGAATGATTATTTTGATTATGGTCATGCCGAAAGTCCCAACTGTGATTGGAGGCCCATTCTGCTAAGCACTGTACAAAACCCATAGTAAGAGATGGTCCCTGTCTCAAAGTGTTTCCAGAATAAACAGACCAGACAATCTAAGGGTGGGAGGGGACCCGAGGGACGGGGGGGGGGTGATTTGCTCAGGGTTACACAGAAGGTCGGAGGCAGACGGAGAAATACTCTGAGGTCCCTTTACATTTAGTCCCACGCCCTGCCCACTAGACTATGCTGCTACCCTAATTAACATTAACTGGCTCCTTTGTAGGCAGTCTCAGCAAAGCAGTCCCAGGCAGCATATAAATAGGCATGGTGAGTGGACCATGTTCTCACAACTGATTGTGGTATTTCCCTGCTAGTCCTGAGGAGCAATGACAGGAGGCAGCGTGGGGGAAGCCTGCACTGCTATTTGTCTGCTTATACCTGTTTTGTGGGTACAGGGTGATAAAAGTGAGTATACGAATTAGGAAGTGAGGATCAGGGTGCTGTAATGAAGAAGTGACTTCTGCAGGGTTCTGTGCGCTTATGGAGTCCTGTTATTCAGAAATCTCTTATTCTACACTATATTAAATATGTTTTCCCACCCTCTCTACCTCATTCTTTATTCATTTGCACTCTCTATGCCATCTGATAGACCTTTGCAACCTAATTCCCAGCTGTTGCCTTGACTCCTTCTTCCCATACTCAGGACTACTGAATGTTCACTCTGGGGGTGTGCGTGCGTGCATACATGCACATATACACATTTGTGCATGCACACACCTCTGAATTTGTTGCTTTCTTCTCTTACAATGGAAAATTGTAATGTGAGATAGACGATATCCGAATAACTACACCTAATGAAAAAGAGTAATGAATTTTCATCATTTGTGGTGGTGGACAGTGATTGGCATAATGCATTTTCTAAAAGGTGATAGAGATTTCTAAAAGCTATAGTGGAAAACGCATCATTCTTCTATGAAACTCTGGAGGTATTTGGAAAATACAGATGGAACAAAATCCCTGAAATGATCCTGGAAATTCTTACTGGGAAGAGAAATCTCATTAAGAAAGCCAAAGCTTGGCATTATGTGTTCCAAGCGTCTCTTCTCCATAGTAATTTATCAATAATTCTATTGCTCAAAAATTTTGAGCACATGCTGCAAAGCTTTACCACAAGCCAAAAAAAAAAAGGCTTAGATTAGAGGATTATGCTTTCATATGAATATCAGTAGCCTCTGCAGTTACATCAGCTAGGAGAAACATTACACAGGACTGTTAATCTTCATACTTCAGGCCATAAGCCGATCACCAGAGCTGGTCCAATTGTTTGTTGTGTACAGTTTATCTGAAGAATTTAGCACTTTTCTTCTGCTTGCAAATGTTCATTAATTTACTTGTTCACAATTGCTTAACAGTTACGTCCTCTGAATATGTACTGTTTAGAGTGGGTAGTCGATCAGTTATTCATTATCCAGGATTTACTTACTGAGGGTTGTTGGAAGGTGGTGAACTTATAGTTAGGCACTAGAATGGGAGCTAGGAGATCTGGGTTCAATCCCCAGCTCTGCTGCAGACTCCCTGTGTGACCTTGGGCGAGTCCCTGTGATCTCGCTATGGCTCAGTTCTCTCATCTGTAAAATGGGGATAATACCTTCTTTGTCCATCTTGGATATTTAGATCATGAGCTCCTTGTGGCAGGGTATATCTGTCGTATATGTACTTCCATTACCATAGTATGTGAGCACATTACAGTTTTTACATGTTAGCCTCACAACATCCCTGTGAGGAAGGGCAGTGCTATTATCCCCATTTTACAGATGGGAGAACTGAGGCACAGAGAAGCTAATGTCACACAGAAAGTCGGTGGCAGAGCAGGGAATTGAACCCAAGTTTCTAAAAACCTAGATTAGTGCCCTAACTACTGGACCACCCTGCCTGTCTGCTCTGACTGTGTGTTAATATGGCCCACTGTCCAATGGCTCCCTGAGATCAGTTAGGGCCTCTAGGCGCTAATATAGCAGAAATAATTAAACACACATACGCATTTGACACTGTTCATCTTTCTTGATAAAAGATCTGATCCATTGCCCCATGAAGTCAAGGGAAGGATGCCCATTGACTTGAATAGGCTTAGTTCTTTCCCTGGGTGACCAAACCCTAATACTACTGCCAAGACAAATTTTGTTTAATAATGGAACACTGTTTGTGCCTTCATTAAATTAATCTCAGACAGAGGCCTGAAACCCACTGCTCACAGCATTCACACCGGCCACATGATGATCATGAACAAACATGATCAAGAGCAACGAATAAGAAAGTGGTGCAAACAAGCCAAAGCAAAAATAGTGAATGTTAAGGTCTCATGAAAGGTGCCAGATTGAGAATGACTTTAGTTTTTAAATGAAGAGGTTATTAAAAAATGCTTGCTCTGGCTGGATGAAATACACCCCTGTGCAAAGGACTTAAGTGGTGCATAGGCCATGCAACTTGCCCTCTGTGCAGTGGTGAGTTGCCCCAGCTATGAATTTTTCAACTGGCATGACACAGATTCCCGCTTTCACAACCCTTAATTAGTGTGGTCGGTCAGATGAGCTCTTGCTGCTCCAGCCATGCAGACCTGATCATTTTTTGTAAACCATGTGTGTCTATGATGCATGTTTTGGTTTTGATTTCCCTGCAGTTCAATAGGAATATTCTCTCTTCAGAACACTTTCTAACCTGCTGACACAAGAAAGATTGAAGCAGAAGGGGGAAGATCAATACAAATTAAAAGCAAATTAAAAAATGCACAAAGGGACGAAGTATGTAGTTGAAAATCCATTAACTTCTGATTTATAGTTTTGTGACCCGTGATTGTTTGCTGTGTAGTAGAAGTGATCACAAAATCTATTAGCTTCTTTGGTCTGTTTGGAGACACCCGCACCACTGCAGAAAATCTCTCATTTAGTTTAAGTGGAGTAAATCCCTTCTGGACCATTACTCACATATAACTGAAGGCTATTTGCTTATTGTCAGTCGAAAGACAGTCCTGTTGCAAGTCCACAACTGCCAGAGTTGGTGCTAGTGACTAGCACCAGTGGCTCAGTCTCACTTGGGGCCAAATTTACCAAGACACATGAAACAATTGTGTTGTATGGGTGCCTGAAGAAGAATGAAGGGAGAAATGGAGCTATGAAATGAGGCAGGCAATGCAGGATAAGTAATGATATTGTGTTACCACCACCAGTACAGAAAAAATATTTCAGTCTTCTTTCCAAGTGGGGCGTGATGAACTGAGACAGGTGCTGACGGGAAGTGATTTCCACACCCTCAGGTCCACCATAGCAAAGGAATAAGCATCTGAAGGTGTGATGGAGTGGGGCCAGATTTTCAGAAGTGCTCAGCATGCAGCAGCTCCCACTAACATGTGGATACGTTGATGTTCTAAAGGGTTCAGCACCCAACATGCACCCAAACCGCAGAGCTCTTAGGCACCAGTGGCCAGATTTTCCAAAGTGTACGTGCTACTCATGTAAAAGCAGATCCAGACTAACACGGCTACCCCTCTGGTACATGCTACTCGTGGTAGCCCAGAAGTTGAAATGACGGCAGTGTACTAGCACCAAAGCACGGATCTCCTGAAGCCATGGCCTACGGGTGGGGTGCTAGAGGGAGTGGCTTTATTTAGGGTGAAATCCACACTGTCTGGCAGACATGGTCCCCTAGTCAGGGAGACGAGCGTCTCCAACTTTAGCACTTTCAACGCAGAGTCATACCAAGCTGGATCTTTCCTCCACCCTCACAGCACAGTTGGCAGTGTAGGGATGACCCCTGATGACCTCTCGCTTAGAAAGAGCATTTTAACCCTTTCACATCCCAGAGTTTCTGAAGCCGGTCATATTTGGATGCCACATTCTCCAGCAGCAAATAGTTGGTTATCCGCTCTTCAAGGGCTCAGTTCTGAGCACCACATCACACCCACACAGGGGATAATGGGGTATAAGTAAATCCTTCCTCACCTACATGGGCTACTCACATTGCTGGAATCTTTACAGGGAAGATGACAACAGCCACTGGGCTGCTACTCTCCTTCCTGTGGTGATAGGTACGTAGGAGATAGGAAGGGGTAGGAACTGGCCTTAGCTCTGCCCCATTAACAGGCTGGTCAGTGCACTGGAGCAGGTGCAGAGTGGGAAGGAACATGAACCATCCCTTTTGCTCTCAGTAATACATTCACACTGGAGCAGGGGCGGATCTAGGAATTTTGCCACCCCAAGCACGGCAGGCAGGCTGCTTTCATCAGCTTGCCAGCGGACCCTCTGCAGGCAAGCCACCGAAGGCAGCCTGCCTGCCACCCTCATGGCGACCGGCAGAGCGCCCCCCATGGCTTGCCGCCCCAAGCACGCCCTTGGCGTGCTGGGGCCTGGAGCCGCCCCTGCACTGGAGCAAGGGGGACATTAGGGTTGCCACCCCTGAAGTACAAAACCTTGGATGATCCAGGAGTGCGTACTGATCCCCCGTTCAGGTTTCTTGAGACAGCTACCTCCAAAAAAGGGAGCTGGGGAAAACCTGGACAAGTGGCACGCTGGGGGGGACAGAAACCAAATTAGACTCTGAATCCCAGTCCAGTTCCCGCCCTACTGCTGGGGCACAGCCCCGTACTTGGGCTGGATTTGAAAGTTACAATCCTGCCCCACTATGTCCTTATAGTACAATCTATTCAGAGAACCTGCAGTTTAAATAATGACAACAGAACATTTCTTGTAAATGTCAAACACTCAATAGATGGTTAAGTCTCCACCTGCCTTTTATTCCCTGTTAGTTAAATGCAGGCCCAAGGAAAAAGTCTACAGTCTGCATCCCAGGATTCTCCTGGGAGTTTTGACTGGCAGAAATGCCCTTCCATCCTCCCCGCTTCTGTGTTTTTTTTTCCCCACCCCCTTCCTGATCAATAACTCCACATTCTGACTTCATAAAGTTTCTCTTGTCTGTGCTATTGTTGTTGTGCTCAGTTTGCTGCACTGGAGTGGGCTGGTGAAAGTGGGAAAGGGCAAAAGCTATATTTAGTTATAAGAAGGATTTGTTCTGGTTTATGCTCCTTGGGAGGTCTGTAAGCCAAATGCCTTATCTTGTGAACTACATTGAATAGGACAGATTTTTTGAATGGCTGGCAAAACAATACACAGTTCTTTATGCGGGTGTACTTGAGAGACAGTGTATGTGTGTGAGAGGAGGAGTGTGTCTGCCTGTCTGTGGTGTTGTCTTCACTGAGAAGAAAGATGTGCATTTAACACATTTAGGCTAACCGATGTTAAAATCCTTGTATAGCCAAGGTAGTTTTAACATGTTAACTGGTCAAGTTAAACCAGGGGTCGGCAACCTTTCAGCAGTGGTGTGCTGAGTCTTCATGTATACACTCTAATTTAAGGCTTCGCGTGCTGGTAATACATTTTAATGTTTTTTAGAAGGTCTCTCTATAAGTCTATAATATATAACCAAACTACTGTTATATGTAAAGTAAACAAGGTTTTCAAAATGTTTCAGAAGCTTTATTTAAAATTAAATTAAATTAAAATGCAGCTCTTATTAGTTTAGTGTGATCCTTGCCCTTGCTTTTCCTTGCTGAGTTTTCCAATGTCTGGTGGCACCTATTTAGATACTTTAAGCTGCACACAGGCTTCTGAGTTATAAGTTGATAACCGGCTGGCAGGAGGTCAGCGGCTGGAACCCCAGATCAGCAGCTGAGGTGAGTGGAGCTGGCGGCTGGGACCCCGGCTGGCAAGGGGCTAGCAGACGGAACCCCAGAGCGGCAGCGGGCTGAGCGGATCAGCCCGCCCAGCTCTGGCGTTTCAGAGGTGGGCTGAGCGTCTCCGCCAGCCCCCTTCTGGGCTTTCAGCCGCCGGCTCCTGCCAGCCGGGGTCTCAGCCCACTGCCAGCCTGGGGTTCCTTCCCCCAGGCCAGCAGCGGGTGCTGAGTGGGACCGGTGGTGGGACCCCAGCTGGTAAGAGGCCAGCAGTGGGAATCCCACAGCGGCGGTGGGCTGAGCAGCTCAGCCCGCCCCGCGTGCCATCAAAATCGGCTCACGTGCCATCTTTGGTACGCCTGCCATAGGCTGCTGACCTCTGAGTTAAACCCTTTCCTGACCCCTAGGATTTACTTCAACCAGCTAGCCCTTGTCAAAGCTACAGTTTGCCTTGTCTACATTGGTTTTTTTTTAACATACCTATTCATTTTTTTCTAGTGTAGATACGGCTTGTGTGAGTGAGAGACAGACATACACAGAATCTGTTTCTGAGAGTGCATGTGGGTTTATTGTGTGACTTTGCATCATAGTCTGTGTGCTCTGCTCCTATTAACTGTACATACAGCACCTACCCCTGCTCACTTGCTGACAGAGAGTGCAACCCAAGATTGTGAAGAACTTCAAAAAGATCTCACAAAACTAAGTGACTGGGCAACAAAATGGCAAATGAAACTTAATGTGGATAAATGTAAAGTAATGCACATTGGAAAAAATAACCCCAACTATACATACAATATGATGGGGGCTAATTTAGCTACAACGAGTCAGGAAAAAAGATCTTGGAGTCATCGTGGCTAGTTCTCTGAAGATGTCCACGCAGTGTGCAGAGGCAGTCAAAAAAGCAAACAGGATGTTAGGAATCATTAAAAAGGGGATAGAGAATAAGACTGAGAATATATTATTGCCCTTATATAAATCCATGGTATACCCACATCTCGAATACTGTGTACAGATGTGGTCTCCTCACCTCAAAAAAGATATTCTAGCACTAGAAAAGGTTCAGAAAAGGGCAACTAAAATGATTAGGGGTTTGGAGAGGGTCCCGTACGAGGAAAGATTAAAGAGGCTAGGACTCTTCAGCTTGGAAAAGAGAAGACTAAGGGGGGATATGATAGAGGTATATAAAATCATGAGTGATGTTGAGAAAGTGGATAAGGAAAAGTTATTTACTTATTCCCATAATACAAGAACTAGGGGTCACCAAATGAAATTAATAGGCAGCAGGTTTAAAACAAATAAAAGGAAGTTCTTCTTCATGCAGCGCACAGTCAACTTGTGGAACTCCTTACCCGAGGAGGTTGTGAAGGCTAGGACTATAACAGTGTTTAAAAGGGAACGGGATAAATTCATGGTGGCTAAGTCCATAAATGGCTATTAGCTAGGATGGGTAGGAATGGTGTCCCTAGCCTCTGTTCGTCAGAGGATGGAGATGGATGGCAGGAGAGAGATCACTTGATCATTGCCTATTAGGTTCACTCACTCTGGGGCACCTGGCATTGGCCACTGTCGGTAGATAGATACTGGGCTAGATGGACCTTTGGTCTGACCCGGTATGGCCGTTCTTATGTTCTTATGACACACACTTTACACAAACTGAGCCAAAAATATGCATCTGCCTAGAGAGCAAACAGAGCTGTAATGGAGCTAAAGTTACCCTACAAACTCCCTGCAATGCCATTCTCACCAAACACCGACCCTGCCTTCCCGCCTCTGGAAATGTGCCATGCTCTGACAGACCAAACAGGGCTGGAACCAACATGCTGCATTAAGTTGCACCACAGAACATAATCAGCATGCTGGGATTTGATGCAAAGCTGGTGCACCACTTAGAAGGTTTGAACCTGTCGGGAAGAAGGCAAGGGAAACAAACCCACCACAAATCAGAGAAACAAAAATTCCCCGAAGAACTTCTTTTCTGATCAATTATTTCCTAATAGGCCCTCAAGATTCCATTAGCCTAATTCCCCCTTCCCCCTTCCATCCACACACACCCCCACCCCTCCCACTGTACTGCCTTCACTAATCTCCAGATAAATGAGAGTTCCAGTAGACTGCATTAGCCAGCCAGGACTGTGTTCAGAAAGAGGTTAGGTAAGGATACCAGGCATTACAAGATGTACTGTGAATGATTTGGAAAAAAATATCTTAGTTCTTCTGACTGGGAAGCATTTGAGACATCTGATCAGAAAATGAGGTTCTGTTCTTCATGGAATAGGGAGTGGATTGGTCAAATGTTGGGGTCTGTATCAAACATGAATCCCCATCCTAAGATTGTTCTTTTCATTTTATCTCAACTGTTGAGGTTGGTCGTGTGGTTAAGGCACTAAGTTAGTTTCCAAAAGAATATTTTGTGCTCTGTATCATGCTGCTCCTCACATGGCAGGAGCTCCCCACAAACTTTCACAGGGCCTCTTCACTGCACCTTCAAATCCCTGCCTAAAACTCTTCTGCTATCACACTTATCAAAACTTAGCCATGGTTAGTCAGCTGATGTACTGTAGACTACCGCCGTTCATGCTGACCAATATTGTCTCAACATTCCCTTGTGTTCCTCATGTCTCTATGTTGTATCCCCCGTTGTCTCTTGTCTTATGCTCTTATACTGTAAACAATATGGGGTTGGGACCATCTTTTTGTTCTGTTTGTATACACCTGTCACAATGGGCTTCTGGTCCATGATTGAGGTGCCTACGTACTACCATAATAATAACAGTGCTCAGCACGTTTTATTCATGTTAGGTGCTGATCCCTTTGGAAAATGTGGCCCTTAGTCTGTGCCTCAGTTTCCTCCTCTGTAATGTGGTGATAGCAACATTTCCCGATCTCACAGGCTGTTGTAAATGTACGTTATGGAATGAGGTGCTCGGATATTGTGGTGATGAGGAACATATAAAAACCTAGACAGATAAATAAATGTTTCAAATGTAACTCCTCCTATGAGTCTCCCAAGCAAACCTTTGCTGAGTGCTCTTACAGGAGCCCATGTTTTTACCAAGCTGGTTCCATTCCAGTCTATGATTAATAACATTGTAAAAAAAAAATCACACTCTGGTTGCAAAGAAGTTACACAAGTGACGGTTTTCCTAACACTTCCGTGTAGATTCTCAAAATATTGTAGAGAAGCTGTGTGTGTGTGTGTGTGTGTGTGACTCTACAGACAGACCTTATCTGCACATCTCCCTTTTCCATGCTCGGCAAATATGCACCACAAAGATGAAGTGCTACCTCTTGTCTTGGCAACACTTTAAATGACTTAACCTAGTCACTATGAATTCATTTGGTGTTTATGGGACTATCATATGTACTTCCATTGACATTCCCTGACCATTATAAAGCAGTTAGTGGAGATAATGCTGTTCTAGTGCAATGTCTTATCACTGTTTTAACATCCTGACATACAATCACCTCATATTATCTCTTCAATGAATCCATTAAGCAACTAAAGGCTTCCAGGAGCCAGATGCATGAGCAATGAAGGGACAAACCTTTGGCGCTGCTAATCCAGGGAAGGTTGATTTTATAAAAAGAGCTTCAGACTCAACAAGCAGGGAGTAAGGGTGTGTGTGTGTACACCATATACGCAAATGACATGGGACCCAGCATTACTAGTGCAGAGGGGTGACTGTAAGGCCTAAAGCATCTAGAGAGTTTTCAGTAAAGAGGCATGTGATGAGACTGGAGCTGGTAAGTGATGTCTTTTCCACATTGGGTTTTGGGGGGGGTTCGTACCACTCCAAGACCATATATTAGATGCATCGGTGCCACTTACTCCAGTTTCAGTACAAGTCGCTTTTGACATCTTTTCAGCTGCTCTCCACTAGGGCTTTTCACCTGTGCAGCTACAATAGTGCAAGAACCTTTGTGGACAAGGCCTAAGGGTTTGGCTACACTTGCAGCTGTACAGCGCTGAGAGTTAAAGCTGTCTTCGTACAGCTGTGTAGGAAAAGCGCTGCAGTGTGGCCACACTGACAGCTACCAGTGCTGCAGTGTGGCCACATTTGCAGCGGTGTTGGGAGTGGTGCATTATGGGCAGCTATCCCACAGAGCACCTCTTCCCATTCTGGCGCCATGGGTTGTGGGAAGAGGGCAGAGAGTGCGGGCCATTCTGCGTCCTGTCCCAATGCCCTGTGATGCATCGCTTCACATCCCAGCAATACCTGTTTTTCCGTCCACGTTTGGCGCCATCTTGCATCTTTCAATGGTTTCTGTGCAGCGCGATTCTGTGTTCCGTTTCGGTCTGCAGGAAATGGAGCCCGAACTGCTGACAAATATGCTGACAAGTCTCGCCAGCACATCACGTTTGGCAGTTGAGCTATTCCTTAAGATCCAAAGTGACAGTGAGGAGTCCAACGATGATAGCGAGTCGCATAACGCGTTCGACACGAAATTGCTTGTGGCATTCACAGACATGCTCAGCACCGTGGAACGCCACTTTTGGGCTCGGGAAACAAGCACTGAGTGGTGGGATTACATCGTCATGGAAGTCTGGGATGACGAGCAGTGGCTGCAGAACTTTCGGATGAGAAAAGTCACTTTCATGGGACTGTGTGAGGAGCTCGCCCCCATCCTGCGGTGCAAGGACACGAGATTGAGAGCTGCCCTGCCGGTGGAGAAGCAGGTGGCTGTTGCAATCTGGAAGCTGACAACTCCAGACAGCTACCGATCGGTCGCGAACCAGTTTGGAGTGGGAAAGTCGACCGTTGGAATTGTGTTGATGCAAGTTTGCAGGGCCATTAATCGTATCCTGCTAAGAAGAGCCGTGACTCTGGGGAACATGCAGGACATTGTGGATGGGCTTTGCACAAATGGGGTTCCTTAACTGTGGAGGGGCGATAGATGGGACCCATATTCCCCCCACCTAGCATCCGAGTACGTTAATCGGAAGGGGTATTTCTCTATGGTTCTCCAGGCGCTTGTGGATCACTGTGGGCGTTTCATTGACATTAACGCAGGCTGGCCTGGAAAGGTGCATGACGCACGCATCTTTCGGAACACTGGCCTATTCAGGAAGCTGCAGGCCGAGACTTTTTTCCCAGACCGGAAGATCACATTAGGGGACGTCAAAATGCCCATTGTGATCCTTGGAGACCCCGCTTACCCGTTAATGCCGTGTCTCATGAAACCGTACACAAGGAGCCTTGACCGCAGCAAAGAACGGTTCAACTACAGGCTGAGCCAGTGCCGAATGACTGTGCAGTGTGCTTTTGGCTGTTTAAAGGGGCGCTGGTGATCTCTGTATGGGAAGCTGGACTTGGGGGAAAGCAGCATCCCCGCGGTTATATCCGCATGCTGTACCCTCCATAATATTTGTGAAGGGAAGAGTGAAAGATTCAGTCAGGCATGGACCTCCGAAGTTCAACGCCTGGAGGCTGAATTTGCACAGCCAGAGAGCAGGGCTACTAGAGAGGCCCAGCACAGGGCTGCAAGGATTAGGGATGCCTTGAGGGAGGAATTTTGAGGCTGAAAGACAACAGTAATGTTTGGTGCCTTGCACGGGAGTGAAGTGCAGTGGTTACAATGTTAGTAGGAATCTTGTGTTTCCTAAGCTGATTTGCAGTGCCTGTTTCTTTCCTGGGCTAAGGTATCTTTAACTTTCTGCAATAATAAAGACTGTTTTCAAAGCCAAGAATTCATTTATTGACAAGAAAATTACTTTATTGACAGACACTCAACTTTTGGGGAATCTGAAAGGGCAAGGGGGTAGGGTGGGAATATGTCCTGTCTGGAGTGCTGTGCAATGGCTGCTGCACTTCAGGATGGCTATACTGCATGGTGATGGGGGTTGAGTGCAGAGGATAAGGGTCGTAGTTCTCAGGGCTGGTTAGTGAACGTACAGGTGTTGGAGGCAGCTGGTGGTGGTAAGAACCTGGATGCTGGGGAAGGGGTTTTGAGCTGACATGGGGGCATGAGGGAAAGAGCTTTGGGACAAGGGTGGCGGGAGGGGCGGGCATGGTAGTGCTCCGCCTGCATGGCTACGAGCGCCTGGATAGAGTCCGCTTGGCGCTCCAGGATGCTTAGCAGCCGCTTCGTGCTTTTCTTCCTAAGCGCTGCGTTTTTCTGGCGGATCCTGCTTTCCCTTTCCCTCCAGTCCTGCGCTTTTTGATTCTCTGTGAGAGATTGCTGCATCACTTCTTGCAGCATGTCATCTTTGCTTTTTCGCGGCTTCTTCCGGAGGTTTTCTAGTCTCTCAGCCGGTGATAACACGGACAGCCGAGATCTCAAGGTTGCATCTGTAAAGGCAAAATGGAACACTTAACAGAGGCAGCATTGTTTATACCAGACAGAGTTTTTCCCCCGCAGTTAGGGAGGGCACATTAACAGTCTTCACAATAGCATAATTTTCCCATCCTAAAGAGAGCACACATAACCCACGGGAGCCCCAAAATGGTGAGTAAGGGGGAATGATTGGTCCAGGGCTGTACTGGGGTTTCTGTGCGTTGGGGAAAGCAAACAGCTGCAGGGGGCACCCACACTGAACACTCTCCCACCATTTTCCACAGGAGTTTATCGTGGAAGATATCTCGCTGCTGCGGGTCACCTGGGAAGGGGGAATGATTCAGCCAGGGCTGTACTGGGGTTTCTGTGTGTTGGGGAAAGCAAACAGCTGCAGGGGGCACCTACACTGAACACTATCCCAGCATTTTCCACAGGAGGTTATCCTGGAAGATATCTCGCTGCTGCGGGTCACCTGGGAAGCACGGGAGGGTCTTCTACTGTAATGCGGATTCCGCCCTGACCCCTGTGCAGCTTGCGGCACAGTGGCACAGCCACGTTAGCCTGACTGGGACAAGGGACCACAGTGGCTCTCCCAGTAAACCTGTGCAAGTGCATTGCCCACGCTCTGGCTGAAACTTTTGAACAGATAACCGAGGCCGATTACTGCGATGTGATAGACCACATCAATGCGCTGTTCCGCATCAAGGCATGCATAAATGCAGCCCTAACCCTCCCTCCTCTCCTGAAAATTTTCCATCCTGAAAATAAAAGCCGCTTACCGGGAACCCGCTCCTCTGTTTGTCCTCCACCAAGCACCGGACGCCACGACTGGCTACCTTCCTCCTGGCTTGAGAAGAGCTCCTGGCTGCATGGCTCCAGGGACTCTGGGGTGTCTCCCCCTACCCCGGTACCTTCACTCTCGCTTTCCTCCTCCTCCCCCCACTCTGAAGTGTCCATGGTGGTCCTCGGAGTGGAGGTGGGGTCACCCCCAAGTATCGCATCCAGCTCTTTGTAAAAACGGCAGGTCGTGGGGGCAGCACCGGAGCGGCGGTTTCCCTCGTGGGCTTTGCAGTAGGCACTCCGCAGCTCCTTCATTTTAATCCTGCACTGCAGCGTGTCCCGGTCATGGCCCTTGATATCTGCCCTATAGGTATCGTAATTCCTATGGCTGGAGCACAGCTGGGACTGCACAGCTTCCTCCCCCCAAACACTGATGAGGTCCAGCAACTCGCCATTGCTCCATGCTGGGGCTTGTTTGCTGCGTGGAGGCATGGTCACCTGGAAAGATTCACTGATTGCACTCCACACTTGGCTGAGCAAACAGGGAGGGGATTTTTAAAATTCCCGGGGCATTTAAAGGACAGGTCTGACGGTTGGTCACCTGAGGCCAGGGCAGTAGAGGTCGAACTGATGAGCAGAGTGGCTAGAACAGGCATTCTGGGATACCTCTGAATACTTCTGGAGGCCAATAACAGCACTTTTGGTGGCCACACGGGCCGGGCAGCGCTGCATCAGCAGCGCTATAGTCTTTATTCCCCTTGTCGAGGTGGAGTACAACCAGCGCTGTAGCCAGGGAGATGCAAGGCACATACAGCGCTGTAAGTGTGAACGGTGATTCAGTTGCAGTGCTGTAAAGCCACCACCAGCGCTGCAAGTCTCCAGTGTAGCCAAGCCCTAAGACAGAGCAAGCACTGAACGGGAACTATGCGCATTAAACTCATGATGAGTTTGCAATTCAATGTGGCAGCAAGAAGCCAACAGGCCAGGCTGTGCAACCCCTTGTTCTAATGTGGGGGAGCATTTACACACAGGAATTAGTCCCAGTATTTTCACTAAGGAGAAAAATAATGGGAAAATAAACCAGGATTGGAGTTTGCTGCTTCCTGGAAATCTTTTGACACTTGAATATGTCTGGAACACCTGGCTGCCAAGATACCATGTACTCAATGGTTAACAAGAAGACGAATGATGTTTCCACTGCTCCACAACCTGCTACCATCACATAAATTGAAACTGACAGAATTACCATTGATACAAATTAAAAACAAATAAAAAGGGTACACAGAACTGATCCTCAGAGTTCAAACTCCATTACCAACTGATTTACTGTGCAGTGACCTGTGATTGTTTGCACTGAGAAAGTACTGCGCTCGGATCCTATCAGCCTCATGGCCACATCTCTCACCAGTCAATAAGCTATTTAATTTAATGGGAAATGGTATTGACGGGACTTGGAATGCAGCTCAAAAAAAAAAAAAAGATGCAGCTGCAAAGAGCAGATAAAGTCTTCAACTCGGGGGGTTCACTCTTTGGGTGTTTCCCTTTTGTTATCTCATTAATTAAAGTCCAGAGAAGAGACTGCTGGATTTGGGAGTGTCAAAGCATTGCGAAAAAAGTGCTGAAGGGATGATTACTCTAGGGGATCTGTGGGGGACCAGGGGAAGCAGTGATGAGATAATGCAAAGTACTATGTAGTGCCCTGACCTTTCAGGATAGATGAGTTCACACAGAAGCTAAGATGTTCTAAAGGGAAATATGTCAGACCAATCAAAGGAGCGGAGGGTTCAGCTTATAGACAAATTCCCTTGTTACATTCAGTTATGCTGGTGCACTCCACCTGACACCCCCCCACACACACATACACACACATTAACAGGAGGATTTGACTCTGTGGGCCAGATCCCGAACTGCTGGAAAGTGGCACAGTTCGCCTGAGCTCTGGCCCTATGCATTTATTTTGCGTTTTTCAGTAACACTCATGGAAACAGGCCATGTTTCTATCATGTGGAGCCCGGGGATTGGGAGTCAGGACTCCTGGGTTCTATACCTGGCTCTGGGAAGCATGGTGGAAAGAGCAGGCGAAACCAGGCATTAAGAGTCCTGGGTTCTACGTCTGGCTCTGACGAAGATGAGCTGTGCGCTGTTCCTAGGGTTTCAGCATAGCCCACCTGTAAAATGAGAGTGATGATATTTACCTGTCTCACAGCGCTGTGCTGAGGCTTCATTAATTAGTATTTATAAAGCTCCCTATGATCCTCAGGCAAAGGCTGCTATAGTAATGAAGATTATTATTATTCTAAACACTCATTTAGCTTCTTAGACGTGCTCTTTCAGAGCTGGCTCCTGGTTCCCTGTGCCAACAAGTACTTTAAATTTCCTTGTGTATGGCTGTGTGTGTGTAAATAACCCGTCTCCTAGACCAACAGAGTTGCCTCTTGCTCTGTGTGTGTGACTCCAGCCCGGCTGGTGCCTCTCCTGAGGCAAATGGCAGGGAGCGTGGCAAGCAGCAGGGTCTCTGAGTATTTGTAATCCCTGAGGGCACAAGCTAACAACCCAAAGACTCCCCTGCTACAATTTCTATGGCAACAGTCTGAGTTTCTGAGATGAAAGTTGTATTTGGAATGTCACACACATATCAAATGTGCAAAAAAAAAAATGCTCTGCAGAGGTTTTTAATTAGATGGCACAGCAATGCAGCTCTGATGGCAGTTACTGTGTTTTTAAATTGAGGGTAGTGTGGCCCAGAGGTAATCACAAATAAAATGCAAAAACGGAGAAGGGGAAGCATTAGGATTAGGCAGGTTGTGAGCTGAGATTAATGCCTACAATGCAATTCTGTGTTTGTTTGCTGGTACTTTGTCCTCCCACCTTCTAGCTTCCCCGCGTTGTTGTTTCATCTGCCTTATCATAAACCTAGATTGTGAGCTCTCTGGACGGGGACTATTTTCTTATTAGTTTGTGGTATAATGGAGCTCTGATCCTTGACTAGAGCTGCTAAATAATCACTAATAATAAATTGACTCCCTTATGCTGTTTGTGAGCTATTTTAATCATACCTAGCTCATGTCATTATCCTAATCAAACCTAGCTTCAACCATGAGATGAGTGAATCTCTGGAACAGCATTCCAATAGGAGTAGTGGCGGCAAACATTCTAACTAGTTTTAAGACAGAGCTTGATAAATTTATGAATAGGATGATACAACAGGATTGCCTGTGATAGCAGGGGACTGGACTTGAAGACATGGGAACTCCCTTCCAGTCCTATATCAATTCATGAAATACATCATTGTGAGACAGGGAAGCAAGTGCTGTTCATCCCACTTCCCTGAGTTAGACTAGCCATGATTTTGTGAAGTTCATCAGAATCCACAGCTTGAAGCAAAATGAGTTGGAGAGTGCAAATTTGATATCAGAGAGTGTGGCTGCATGATCCCCTATGCAAAGTCAAGCCACCAAGTCTCGAGTATAATATTTGCATATCTGGAGTTTCACATCTGATAGAAAAAAACTTTTCTTTTTTCTTTTTTTAAATTTGCCTACCATTACTGGAAAAATGTCACTCTGTACTCTGATTATTTCCCACCATAATTCATCACAAAATAAGTCAAGATCCATTAACTCGCTTTGCCCATGTCCTTTACCAGGCAGGAGAATTGTTTCCTAGAGTATGTTGCTGAAAAGACCCCATGTTGTCTGAGTCAGATTTGGATTCAAACCAAAGCTTTGGGGGTGGGGGGTGCTTAGAGCAGTGGTTTGGTTCAGGCTCATTTCTTCAAGGAAGTAAACGCAGAATGAATATACAGTGTACAGAATATACAGTCACGAGTGCAGGGGACTGGACTAGATGACCTCTTCAGGTCTCTTCCGGTCCTATTCTGTGATTCTAAGGCCTATGAAAACCTAAGGCCAAATTCAGCCTCAATGAAAGCAGGTGAAACTCCACTGACTGCAGTGGAGAGGCTCACACTTACTCCAGACTGAATTTTACCCCACAAACAATTAATAAGGAGCAATTAGAAAGAGCCAGAAAGGAGCATCAACCTTTGACTAAATGTATCTACAGAATTCAAGAGAGAGGAAGAAAAACAAGGATAGATAGAAAGTAAACGTGTACCCTAAGCCGGTCTACATTTTCATGCAGCTGCTCCACTGTAGACCTTTAATGAAGATGCTCTATGCCGATGGGAGAGAGCTCTCCTCTCAGCATAGTTAATCCACCTCCGTGAGAGGCAGTAGTTATGTCGATGGGAAAAGCTCTCCCACTGACAGCACTGTCTGGGGTGGGGGAGGGGGAGAAGGAAAGTGAGGTTGGTATAACTATATCACTCTGGGCATTTTTCACACCCCTGAGCAATGTAATTATACTGAAGTTATTCTGTAGGGTAGGCCTGCTCTAACTATTTTTTAATTTTCAGAATAGCCAATGAAACACATTCCTGATGATGTTAAGGTAACAAATAAACATACCTTTAGTTCTCTTCTGACTCCCACATCTCCCCAGACTTGCTAGCACCTGATTCAATCTCCATTCCCATTAAAGCTAACCGTCCCCTTGGAAATGAATGCACAGTTAACAAAGTAATATGTTGATGAACAAACTTCAGCAGATTGCTCCAAGCTAGTGATAGTTAGTTAGATCGTAAAGAAAACAAGCAAAAGGAAACTGGGGCACCAAAGAAAAAGAGGTTGAATCCCCAGGACAGACTTTGAATTTTGTTTTTATAACTATTTCTAAAATATATTGTAATGGTGTTTGCAGTGTTTGGAGGCAGAGATCCCATTACATAGTGTAATACTGAAGACTTTGCATGTGATGCTCCACTGGTTTGCACCTTGTGTCATCAATCAAGCCAGCACAAAGTGAGTGCAAAGTGGGTGTTCCCATTCTGATTTGGTGGTATTTTACACCCTTTCAGTTTTGCCAATCTGGATTAAATTATATTCTCCCTTGATTTTCTTCCCAGTCAAACATTGTATGTCTCTGACTTTCTCTCACCATCACCAATCTGCTGAGGATATTCTGGAAGAACTGCTTTCACAGAAATACTAAACATTCTTGTGGCTCTTTTCTGAGCCCTCCGCATTTTATTAACATCCTTTTTGAATTGTGTACACCAGAACTGGACATCATGTTCCAGCAGTGATCACACCAATACCAAATGCAGAAGTAAAATAACATCTCTACTCCTACTCAAGACACCCCTGTTTATGCATCCAAGGATTGCATTAGGGCTTTTGGCTGCCGCCTTACATTGGGTGCTCATGTTCAGCTGATTATTCACCATGACCCCCAAATCTTTTTCAGAGTCACCATTTCCCAGGATAAAGTCCCCCATTATATGTTGTTCAGAATTACTTTAGAAGTGAATTAAGTTAACCACATTAAGGTCACTTTAATTCTGAATAAGGCTGTTCATGCAGGGGTTTAATGTGGTTTAAATAATCCACTTCAAATTCACACCTTTAGTTAATTTGGATTATTTTTTCTGGATGTCTTCCTGTGGAGAAGCCCTAAACTGTGTCATTGCAAAAATGAAAAGAGCATTAAAAAGCATCTATGCATCTTATCTCTTTCATTCTCTCAACTTCTCGGTGTTACCTCTGTTTAATGTTGCCCCTGGCTTTGGACAATGCAGGTGATAAATAAATACGCCTCTGTCTTCCCTATATTGAAAATCATGTATGAAAGCACTGTCCACAGGAAACGAGCTTTATATAACAATTGCATCAACAATCTGGATCATGTTGAGCATCTCTGCAAAACAAAAAAACACGTTGCAGATTTGACACAGCATGAATGATAATCTCTGTAGAGGAGAATTAAAAATCAGAAATACAATCCAGGGCTCTCAAACCTCTTGTTGTTGCTGTTGCTGTTTATATATGTTTCATTTGTGTCAATGGAAAAGAATAACTGGAGGACACGTTATTTAAACTCAAGAGGCGGGGAACAGATGAAGAAGCTGTTCCCATCAACTATTAATTGTCTCCTTTCTGACTCATGAAAATATTATGGATGCAGAAAGGCAGAATATTGGTCATTTAAACTCACCTCTGTCAGAGGGCAGACGTGCTGGACTCTGTAACATGTACTGTTCTTGCCTTCTTAACAGAACACAGCCTTGTGAAGGGGAGCAGCATTTTCAGAATTGTAGGGCTGCACTGTGACATTTAACAATAACTCTGTTCTGGGCACAGTGCAGTGGGAACACCAGGAGGAATCCTACCTCGGAGAGGTTCAGTGACTCCCAGAGTTCCCTGCTTGTGCTTGTTACCTCCCTTTCAGATGTACATCATGCACTTCCTCTGTACATCTGGTGCATAGGGGTAGGGTAGAGCTGTAGCTCTCTGGAGCCCCTCCCTCTCCTTGAGGTTTGATTCCAGGGGAAGAGCAACTTGGCAGCAGACTCCGCACTCCCCCCAAGCACAGGGAGCACTTTATGTGAGTGATGCAAGGTGTAGAGGATATTTCCTTTCTTCCTCGCCAGCCACTAGCCTAGGAGGTGTTGCTAGGGCAGACAAACATCCAAACTTCCTGGGGTGCTTTTCTAAACCAGACCCAAACTGCCATTATTTTGAGGTTTGCTCATCACTTTGTTGTATTGTTAACCTCGTTACTGTATCTATACTTCACCTTGATATAGTTTTTCTTTCATTTGACATGGGACTGATCCAACCTCCTTTAAAGTCCATGGGCATCTTTGCTGTGTCTTTAATGGGCGTTGAGGTGGTCCCTGTGCTAGTTATGCCATCCTCACAGTGGAATCAGAACACACTTTAGGGGGGTTTGTTGTTTGAGGGAACCATATTGCTCAGAACCTAGGGTCATTTTTCCTTTGCCCTAGTGCCTCAATCCTCAGCAAAGGCATGTGTATGTGTCATGATAGCGTCATTCACTGTGATGTATTATTCTTTACCTCCTCTTCTCCTGCATAAACCTTCTTTCCTTAGTCAGAGAAACACTATAAAGAAAAGGCATGTCTTAAAGGAGGCCCATGAATAAAAAGTATCTTAGAAACTTTGTTCATCTCCACTTCTGTAGTCGATCCCTCCCTCGGGTTGGCTGGAACCCAGAGAAACCTTTTATCATTTCCCTTCAGGTGATCAGCATATTTTGGACTGTAATGCAATGTTAATGATAAGATTTTCCACTTGGTGGCTGGGTTACAGGTGCTGTTCATTACTGGTATCTGATTTCTGGTTCTTCTTTCCAGACTGCTTTGAAACTGCTCCTTTGCTGAGAAGACCAACATTTAGACAGACTAGTTTATGCACCACTTTCATGACAGGTGTTAACAGAGTGTCGCAGGAGTCTATATAGTGAATGCAGAGATCTCAGCTCTGAAATGAAAGCTTGTTGCAGGGAATCATGCTCCAGACCATTAATCGCATCCTTCAGCAGACATTCCCCTGGGCGACATATAACCAACAGGATTCAAATCGTTCACTGACAGGACTTCAGGAGTTTTTGAACTAGGAGGAGGCTGTTACTGGCATTGCTACTAGCATGGCTCGTGCTGTCTCTTCTTATGGTACTTCCTCTCACATAATGTGCTTTATCTAGGGTTCAGTGCTCATATGAAAAAATCATGTGTGTATTAAGAAAACAAATCTAACGTGGACACCAGATTTAAAATAGAATTCATTTTGAAAATTACCATGATATGGAAGATAGACTGGTATGGTATGGTATGATACTTGCATGTTATAGCCAATTTTCACCCTGTATTACATATTCAGTTTCACGTGTCATGAATATAGTGGAGTATAGTTTCAAATGCACAGTGTGGTTGGAAATATTTTTAAAATCATAACTGAGTACTGAGAGCGCATTTACTGTTCTGTTTTATAACATTATTCAGATTCTAACAGTGTGATTTCTGGAAGGGAGACAAGAATTTTAGATACTTCCACAATGGACATATTTATCCTTGGTGAAATTTGCCCCTGTCCTGAGGGCTAACATGAGGACTGTGAACTACTTAAGGCCCCAAAATAGGATGCTTAATCATCCATAAGCCTTGAGCTGTTCCTCTGCACCAGGTGAATTTCACCTTCTATCCTTGGCAGAGGAGCACCAGCAGTTTAGCTGCCTTTTAATAATTAAAGATTTGATCTTTCCTTTAAGGCACTGGGGGCTGAGCAGATTTGACTTCCGATGCTTTACAGCATTCTTCCAACATGTACAGAGTGTAGCATGTACAGGCAAAGAAGTCTGCTAATAATTCTCGGTCCATAGACGATTTACAAGCAATTTGTTGAATATAGTAGATATTCCAAAATGTAAGACATTTTCGCAGGATGCGTAGAACATATGTTCTATATCTACACCATGAGTGGAAGAGAAGAATCCTTAAAATCAGGTGCAGTGATTAATTTGAAATCTGCAAATATCTTTCAATGTTGACTTAAAATGAATTGTTCCCCTCCCCCCACCCCCCAAAAAATTCCTTCTAATAAACTTGTTCAGTGGGAATTATACAGAAAGAAAATGCAAAATGGATACGAAATACAGGCAAGCCAATATATTTTTTTAAATATGACTGAATATTCACTGGTGATGATTTGGGGTCATCACCCAACTCTGATAAAAAACAAAGAAAAAGCTGTGTCTACCCTCAAGAAGGTATAGTGAGTGAAACCCAAAACTACATAAAGAGAAGGCCTCTGTGGATTGGAAGCAATTCCTGAAAAATTACCAGAGACTTTGCTTTTATTAAATATCCCTAAATTATTTTTGAAAAAACAAAAAACAAAAAACAAAAAACAAACGGGAGTTGATTTAAAAAAGAGAGAGAGAGAAAAGCCTGGCTCTATTTTTCTTTAAAAATTAATATCCTGTTTTAAGATTGGTAACAGAAGGTGACTGGATCCTCCTCCTCGCATAGTTCACTCCTTCATGTAAGTGGAGCAAGGTACGACAAATGGTTGAATTGTTAGAAATCTGTGAGATTGTGTCTGGGTGTCTGACAGTAGAGCTCTTGGGATTCACAATAAGAATACTTTACAACATCTTTCATCCAAAGCCCTACAGCCCTATACATGCTTTCCGCCTCATGGTTCTCTGAGAGGTAGATAATATTGTTTCTGTTTAATACACTGGGAAACTGAGGAACAGAGAGTTTAAGTGACTTGCCTTAAGAACAACGAATCAATGTGAGAGGCATGGCTGAAACCCATGATTCCCTGTTCCCTGCTATGCCTACTAGATTGCACTCCGGCACAGAGTTACAAATGGAACCCCGGAGTCCTGACTCCCAGTCCCCTGCGCTAATGCCTGGACATCACTCCCATCCTGCCTGAAATTGTTGAGTGCATAATTTAATTTTGCTTTTCCCTTGACAGTCTTCTGCAGCCACAGATGTGGATTCGTCCCTTAAATAATAAGATTAAACAAGTTTCATGCTTCAAGGTATCCTGTAAACTGTGTGGAATAGGAAGGATTTGTTCTCCCCATCCAGGTCACTACACAGTGACCAAATGTATTAGAGTGGGAAGAGGGGACCTGGTTTGTTCTGAAGTGTCATGTACTTGACCTAGCTGATAACAAGATAATGAAGTTGTTCTGATCTAGTGGTGACCAATCCTATTACTATGTTATGTGTTTTAGTGTGGTTCTTTTAAAAGCCTCTGCTGTGTTTCCAGGCTTGGTTGAGCATTTTGGGGCAAATAGCTCTTGCTTTATTTATTTATAACAACAACAAAAAAAGCAAATGAACATAAAAACGATATGTATTTGCCTGTTTCCCTCTCCTCACCCTTTGTAGCTCCCTTGTCTTAGACTGCACGCTCCTTGGACCAGGGACTCTCTCTTGCCATGTGGTTGTATAGCACCCAACACAATGGGTCCTTGGTCCTGAATGGGACATCTGAACCCTACAGCGATATAACTGGTAATAATTTTTCTCATAGACTTTAAGGTCAGAAGGGACCATCATGATCATCTAGTCTGACCTCCTGCACATCCCAGACCACAGAACTTCATCCACCCACTCCTGTAATAGGCTTGTAACTTCTGGCTGAGCTGTTGAAGACCTCAAATCTTGACCTGAAGACTTCAAGTTGTAGATTTACTCTAGTTCAAACTGGGAAGGGACCCATGCGCTCACTGCAGAGAAAGGTGAACCCCCCACTGACCAGGGTCTCTGCCAATCTAATCCAGGGATAATTCCTTCCTGACCCCAAATCCTGCCACTGAACAGAACTGAAGACTATCTTCAACAACGTGGTGCAGTCAGTGATGGGACGCACTACCTACTTAAGGCCCTGATCCAGTAAAACACCTTAAGCATATGCTAAACTTTAAGCCTGCAAGTACTCTCATTAATGTCAAAGAGGCAACTCGCACGCTTAAAGTTAAGCATATGCTTAAGTACTTTGCTGGATCAGTGCTTTTATGCAGGATATATGGGTTAGAAAGACCCCTGAAATGTTACAGACCACCCAGCTCTCTGCATTTATGGCTGCCTTGAGACTGAAGTAACAATGTAAACATACTCTTGAGAGAGCTCCAGGAACCACAGTTAACTCGTTTCCAAAGGCCCTATGTTAGAGGCTCGTCAGCACAGCAGATGGATAAATCTTAAAAAGCACAGGGTATCCAGAGGCCACTGCTAGTGAAAAATGTTCTTTCTTAGGTTCCTGTTTGAACACCAGGAACTCCTCCTGTGCTTCTCTTATTAACATCATAACTCAAGGAGCTTTCCTCCCATCTCCAGGAAAACATTCAGCAAAATATTGAGACTGCAGAATCACAGACGAGTCAATAGACCTCAGTTTTAACAATGCCATGATCAATATTTAAACAGGATCCACAGTGCACCTCTCGCCTTCCAGCCACCTGCCAAAGATAAAATGGGGACACTTCTCTGAGCATCATTAGCAGTGACTTCTAACTAGTTTGAGCCTTTCTGTGCTCAGGTGCCTTTCAGTGACAGCCCCTGACATTGTAGGCCAGTTCTATGGGAGGCTGAAACTGGGATTGAGTAAGTATTTGAAAGGCTTGTTCATAACAGGTGTGACGAAGTGGGACTGTTCTTACTGGGGTCTGTGAATGCTGTGTTGGTGCCTCAGTGCCCCTGTACAGTTCTTAATATCTAGGTGGTGGATCAGGGTGTGTGATTGCTGCAGAGGAAGGGGCCAGTGCACCTAAATGCCTGACACTCTGTCTCCTAGCAACTGATGGCCTGGGCCCCTCTTCTGCAAAGGTGCCGGCTGAAGGTGTTGGAGACAAAGGGGTCAGGTGACCTCCTGGCCCGGGAAAGGGGCTGGGCAGACTGGAGCTGGCTGGGAAAAGAAGGGAAGCAGAGACAGGGCTCTGATTCCCCAATGGGGGCTGTGGGGCTCCTGGGGCCCCAAGGTGGACCTAACAGGGGGGCTCCTGTTATCTGTGCCTGCAAGACCCTGTCCTGGACTGTGTTCCTGTCATCTAAATAAACCTTCTGCTTTACTGGCTGGCTGAGAGTCCTGGTGAAATGCAGGAAGCCGGGGGGCAGGACCCTGACTCCCCCACACTCTGTGACAACTAACAGGAACATACAAATTGCCATATTAGCTCATACTCAGACAGGACAGTACCCTAGATCACTGGTGGGCAGCCTGCGGCCCGTCAGGATAATCCACTGGCAGGCCACGAGACAGTTTGTTTACATTGACTGTCAGTGGGCACAGCCGCCCGCAGCTCCCAGTGGCCACGGTTCACTGTTCCCAGCCAATGGAGCTGCATGAAGTGGTGGCCAACATGTCCCTGCGGCCCGCACCGCTTCCTACAGCTCCCATTGGCTGGGAACAGTGAACCGTGGCCACTGGGAGCTGCGGGTGGCTGTGCCCACGGACCATCAGTGTAAACAAACTGTCTCGCGGCCTGCCAGTGCATTACCCTGATGGGCCGTGTGTGACCCGTGGGCCGCCGGTTGCCCACCACTGCCCTAGATGGACCTCTGGCAGTGACAAATGCCAGATGTTTCAGAGGGAGGTTCAGTGAAACCCAATGAGAACGTGGGGCTCTGAATGAGAACGTCAACTCCCTTTTAGGCCAATGAACTTTCTCCAGTAGGTGCACGTAGTCCTAATTTTGGAGAGCCAATGCTCTCTTGCTCTGAGGTGTGTGTCTGGTTGACAAGAGTTAATGATTGTCCAATTAATCACCATAATCCATAAATGCTGGATTATTTTAGTCCATGCCATGGGTTCCAGTAGTACCTCTGCCCATCTGCTTCAGTCAGTGGGAGCTAATACAACCAGTAAAGCAGGGAGCCTGGTGGCTGAATGTTCAGTTGGTGTAAATCTGCATAGCAAGTGGTTTCTCATGTTTAGCTCTTCATATGTATCTCTTAACATTTAACTTAAAAGGGACTGGGCCAGTTTACACCAGCTGAGGGTGGCTGCACTTGTTGACTTCTCTAGGTCCCTTCCTGCCCTACATTTCTATGATTCTGTGTGGCCCAATAGCTAGAGAAGAACAGGGATGAAGTTTAAACTGTGATTTAGATGGGATTAGATTTCTCTCTGTTGGTCTGTAATGGTGGTAAGATAAGCATTTCGTTTCACTTCATTTTGGGCTCTGTGAAAAAGGGAAGATATTCTATTATGCCAGTGGCAATTTTCCCTAGCCCTTTCCCTGGTCCCTCTGCTGACTCACAGAGCATAGCTGGTGTGAACTTCAGCAGAAGCCACATTTTTTTTTCTCTCTGGCCAGAGGCAACTGAGGCTGCCAAAGGATGAAAAGAAAGTGGGGGGGAGAAAATTACTGGGAAAACGAGGAAGATACAGAAAATAAGAGAACAGGGAGAAAGAAAATCAGCAAAGTCAATATTCCCTGTAATAGCCAATAGCCATCAGTTTCTGGAGAGCTGCCAGTTTGTGATGGAGCCACATTAGGGGGGCTAAGCAACCATTAATTAGCATGGCCCTATTCCCAGCATTGCCGTTTGTTTCTGAAAATATAATGGACGAAACTAATCCTGTTTGCTGGTGAAACTGTTTTGCTGTACCATGGCACATTAGAGTGGTAATGAAAATGGTGTCAAGAAGGCCTTATACAAAGTGTGTTTTTTGCCAGAAGAACAATATTACCTATTACGGGGATGAGATGAGTTTTCTTTCTCCATCTATCTGTACAGGATGTGGCAAATGCATGTACAGAGCATTCAGACCAGGGTCTGAGACACACTGGGGAAACTGGGACTCTGTACCGCTGTGCTGAAACAAGCCTGCCGCTCGGCAGCCCTTCTCCTTTTTGGGGGAATTGAAGTCTCCCAATGCAAAAGAAAACCGTGATCCAGCTGCAATGGGGGGCCCACTTGACAAGGTTGTTCCTGCTAAAGAGCAATAACAAGAGCGAGGGGCGGAAGGCGGAGGGAATGGCAGCTGTAACCCCCTCTGGGCGCAGGGAAATGGGTTGGTATGAACAGAAATACATTTTTGTTCAAAGTGTTACTGTGTTGAATTTTGAATGGCCATGACACTGAGTTTTAAGCTCCGCCGCTGGTTACCTTTGAAGGGTTTGATTGTTGTAATGAGAAGTGATGAGGTCAGAGAGGGCTGCTCTTAAAATGTCCATCCCAGTAATAAATGCAGAATAAGGAACCAGCACTAGGAAGCACTGATAACTGTGGTTTAGGGTGTCATGTTGTAATCCTAATCCTAGAACATTAACACAATGGACTGTAATACCCTTTAGTTCTCAAATGTCTAATTTTTCATTGTGGTTTTGATTTCCTTCGCGGGCTATCACTGTAACTCTGTCAAGATGTAACCACATGGCTCACATACCTCCGGGACCAATTTTTGCAATCACCCTCCCTCCTACTGAGCAGAATTAGGTAGGATTGCTTTTCAGGAGGAACAGGGCGAGGGAAGGGTCTGAGTCAGCCCTTCCTCCCAGTACTGTGGTGGTATGGGGGGCTTTTCAATGGTCTGTGCTCTTTGCTTGCCACATTTGGCCATTAAGCATGGCCCCTTTACAATGAAGAGGTGAACAAATTTGTTTTCAATAGTAATGCTCAGGTCAGTTTGCCCCAGGAGTCTACAGCATGCCCTCATATAGTATAGGCAATTCCCACTCTTATCAGGGGAACTTCCACAAGCCACATGAAGGCAAGGTGTGCTCTTTGGTCTGAAAAAAAATCAACCCAAAAAATCAAAACACAAACCTCTTTTTTTCTTGATTTTTGTTTTAAATGGAAAAAGCACATCCAGGGACAGATATGCAAATGGGGCTTTTGCACATTTGCAAACTCGCATAAAAATGTGCATTTGTTTTCACGCCAGGGCTGTTCTGCATGGAATACTGCACACACCAGTGCCTCTGTGCGTATGCGCCTGTATCTGTACAAAAACCTGTTGCTGCTCATGCAAATGAATGTATTAATAAATATTTGTAGTCCTGCTTTTCATAGAACCATAGAAGATTAGGGTTGGAAGAAACCTCAGGAGGTCATCTAGTCCGACCCCCAGCTCAAAGCAGGATCAGCACCAACTAAATCATCCCAGCCAGGGCTTTGGAGGTTTAGTTTGGATATGTGGCTCCTGATGTCTTGGATGGTTCAGCCTGTCCTGCTAGGTGCTATGCAATATCTTCAGTGATGCACAATATTCAGTATGAAGACTGGTACTCAGACCTCAGTGATTCAAATTTTATATGACAAAGTTCCTGCCTATTACCATCAGTTCCGACAGTTTTAAATACACAATGGTTAGTTGGGTTGGTAGCATGTCTTGAAATTTAATTTTGTTTAGATGGAACTCATCAAAATGATCTCTTATCACATGAGATGATCCTTTTTTAATGCCCACTTTGATTTAGCAAGACCATATTGCACTTTTCATTTTAAAAGATGGGCTGCATTCCAAAAGCTCTCTTAGCAAGTCAGCAATGCTGTGATCCTCTGGGGGAAAAGCAGGCTCCTTAAAGTCACAGAGAATCACATTTAGTAATCAGGCTAAGGTCATCTCTGAACTAGAATAATAAAGACTGTGAACTAAGGGTAAATGAGACTTTGCTACAATTAATGGGGTCCACACAGGTAATGTGTCATAGAGGATAAGGGCAGGCAGATTTCTTCTTGGTATATAAAGAGCTTACTCTCATTAATGTGAGCAGTGATTTAAAAGATACAGGTTCTTCTGTGGTTTATAAAAGGTATAGAGTGAAAAGAACTATTAGATCATAAGTCTGCTCCAGAGCAAGGACAGTGGCTGTAGAAGATGTGCCCCAAACTAAAATGATACATTGAACTTGAACCCATCAATTTCACACTTCTTGCCCCCACCCCACCCCTTTTTAGGGGGGAGAAGGGGCTAAGGTCAAGTGTCATGGACAATCTAAGCCTTTAAAAGATGTGCTCATTTTCCCCCCTGCTGTCTAAAGGAATGAACTAAAGCCAGTGCAACATGTTGAAAATAGTTAGGATGTTACATCAAATCACTCTGGATCCCATTACTTTAAATATATTTTACTGATTAGATCTTGGGCAAGTAAACTGAAACCTCAGCCCAGCTGTTTCTTCTTGCTGCCTTTGGCCATTTGTTTCATGTTTCAGACCTTTCTTTCTATAAAGAGGTTCTACCTGGATTGCTTTCAAGGCAATACCAATCCTTCCTTAACTTCATCATAAAGTGCTAAGGAGTATTTAGATAATTAAACCCAACTCCTAGCCACTGAATATATATATCTAATCCAGAACACACAATTCTCTTTTCAAAGGGCTGTCATCATTTGAATGGTCTGGGTGACGGTTGAGCCCCAAAAGGCTAACAGATAAAGATGTGCAGTTCTGCACTATCCCTCTTCTTGCACTTGGAGGATGTAAACATCAAGAAGAGAGAAGCATTGCACAGGGGGTATAACTAGGAGTGATGGGATAAGATTATGAAAATGGAAAGATATGCTGAACAGCAGTGAAAAATTCAAACAGTGATGCCCACTAGACTGTGAAAAAGTCTCCCAAGGGAAATGGTGGAAGCTCCATTGACCATGAGTAATTTATATTGGGCTGACCAAAGCATGAGATATTAAATTGTAAGGAACAATCCTACATTAGCTAGGAGTGAGTTTATGCCTTAAAAGAATTTTCCATCTCTAATTTCTGCAATTTAGAACCAGTCTAAAGGGAGCACTATCTGTCTATGCCTCGGTTCAGCAAAGGACTTATACATGTGCCTAACTTAAAGCACATAGGTAGACTTATTTAAATCAGTGGAACTATTCATATGCTTAAAATAAAGCACATGCTTAAGTGCTTTGCTGAATTGAGGCCTAAATACACAGGACCCTGATTCAACAGGGTACTTAAGCACATGTTTAACTGTAAACTTTTGCCTACATTCTATAAAAGTCGATGGGATTTGAACACACATTTAAAGTTGAGCAAATGTGTAAGTGCACTGGGTTTTGATGAATTGGGATGATCTGATGAATTGGGACCAAATGCTGGGCTCATCACTGTGATGCTGGAAAATCATCCCCTTTTATTTGCAGTCACCCAAGCCATGCCAAATACGTTCACAGCCCCTACTCCACAGGACACCACATTATAAATGGACTTTTCATACCGAGCTATCTGCACTCTTTCTTTCTTTCACCAAATGAGGGTGTAGACATGATATTTGAGAGATATGATGGGCTGTGAGCTTGCAATAGCAGGTAAAGAGAATACAGTTGGTACATCAGTAGCTATGAAGCTCCATTTGACAGCATTATCCAGGTGGCGGTTTTAAGGTGAACTTCTCCAGCATTTTAAAGATTTTGTTCTTAACATCATATTTCCAACAGCTCCTGATGTTCATGTCTACTAAGACAATTCCTGCAGGGAGAGGAGGGAGTGTTTCCAGCAGGTAGACCAAGGAAATGGGAATCCGGATTCCAGATTTCTACTCAGCTCATCTCTGCTACTGACTTGCTATGTGCTCTGGGATAAGTCATTTTAGTGCTCTGTGCATCAGTGTAACCATTTGTCAAATGGAGACAATAATACTTAACTACCTTGACAGGATGGAATTAATTAATTGATATTTGTGAATCACTCAGGGAGCCTTTAATCAAAGGTGCTAAATAAATGCAGTTTCATTACAGGAAACTTGGAAATTTGGCGTCAGTTGCATCACATATTGTTTCAGCCTCCTATCCCTTTCTGCCCTATCATGCCTGCTTATCATTGCTGCCTTGAATTTGCAATCATGGGGAAGTAGAGTGGATGCAGCTGGATATTCAAATAAATCTGAATTTCATTCTATCTTCAGAACTATAAGGAAAATATGAAATTGATTTAAAAGGTTGCTATACAGTGGGTAATTAATGTAAAAATAGTAAAAAGAATATAATTCCCTTTTCCCCTCTTTTTTTTCTTTAGATTGTAAAGAACCAAATTCACTAAAGGATATTAGAATACCATTAATATTAAATTAATATTTATTAAGTTTTTGAGCAACAAACATACTTGGAGCAGAAACCTGATTATTGCTTTAAATCTTCGTATATAAAACCTGACCTTTTTCCACTGGGATTCTCTCCAGCAGCTCGTGAACAGCAGATACTGATCTACAAGGCCTGTGTCTGGGATCTGTAGAAGGGAAGGAATCCAAACTGTGTTCGGTGGTTGTTTCTTAACACAATGACTTGAACAAATCCAACCATCTGTTCGCTTATGCAGATGACATTTGTACAACTGGCAGACATTTGAATTAATGATGATACTCTTCACTACCATGGAAAGTTGGTGTAACCACCTTGGACTTGCAATAAATGCCAAGAAGATGAAGTGGTTGAATCTTTGTAAAGGAACAATCGATAATGTGTTGATGTTGTAGAACAAGTAAAATCTTATGTGTACCTATGAAGTGTGATCAATGGTGATGGGTCTATCAAGGATGAGGTTAAAAGGAGATGTGCTTTAGCTACAAGTGCTGCACAGAAGTTGATGAAATTATGGACTGATAAAAACATTGTTTGGTATTAAAGTGAAAATGTATCACACCTGTGTTCTAAAAGTATTACTCTATGTTCTGGAAGCAGCTGCATTAAGTGAGACAGACATAAGAATGCTGGAGGCCGTAGAGATCAGTGTTTTGGAAGATGGAAGAAGTCTGGAGGAGACTAGGGGATGAAGTCAGGGTACAGGATTAGCTCCAGTCATAAAGATTACGATGGTGGGGACAGTGTAGATGCGAAACAGATGAAAGGACACTAAAGGCAATAATGCAAATGCAACCAAAGTCAGTCCAACCTAATCTAACCATCGACTAGATAGTGGGACATACATCGTATGCAGAGACATGACTGGGTTGGGCTTAATGGAGGAACAAGCCAGGGACAAGAATGAACGGTGGTGCTGTACTGCTCCCTACCTATGGGATGAGAAGAAAACAATCTGTTCATACCTTCTATCCCACCACCTCATCACTGAATTTACATATAGAAAATTCCTTTAAGTTTGGGATGATGAAGGAAAAGAAGATGGAATAAATAAAGGGGAGTTGCAAATGACCGCCAGGAAAAATGACCTGTAAAATGTATCCATTTTGCATCTCCTCCATTCTTTTCTCATTGCCAGGCACACACTGAGGGCATGACCCAAACCCACTGGCATCAACGGGTGGACTTCCATACCCATTACTTCAATGGACTTTGTATCAAGTCCTTAGGACTGCATTGTGCGTCTGTTTTACACGACAACTCACCCCCACCTTGGCCAAGTTAAACAGTGTTGCCACCTCTTGAGATTTTGTCACAAGTCTCATGATATTTGGTGTTTTACTTAAAGCCCCAGCTCCTAGGGTCACATGATGAGGTGAGACTCTCAGCTTTGACTTTAAAAACAGCGAGTTTCTCGCTTTTGCTGTTGCAAAGAAAACACTTGAAAATGTGACTCAAGTGCAAACTAAAGGCTCAGAAACTAGAAGGCAAAGGAAAAAATGATTAGCATTTTAAAAAAATCCTATGATTTGGGGGGCCTGATGGTTTTTGAATCTCTGTGATTGGCAATACTTCAAGTATGACCTGCATAGATCCTAGTGCAAAATGCAGCTGCTGCTCCATAGATACTCCCCCTGTGAACAAACAGACAAGGAGGGGACTCTTGGTTCCAAGCCACCAATTGCTCTTCCCACCCTCATATTTGCAGGTTAGAGTAGCCAATCAGGTACAAGAGGGAGGAATCAAATGGCACCATTCAAGCAGCACCTTCCTCTGATATCCTACCTTCTTCCCCTCCCCTAAACCAAGAGGGAAGCAGGGGAGAGTTACTATTGTATTGCAGTTGCACCTAGGAGCCCAGTCATGGACCAGTACATGGACCATTGTGCTAGATGCTGTACAAAGAAGAAAAAACAGTTCCTGCCCCAAGGAGCGTATAACCTAATAAGATGAGATAACAGATGGAGACAGACAGATGGGTGAGTACAAGGAAACAACGAGGTAGTTTTGACAGTATGATAAGCCATGGTACCAGCTCATGAGCTGCCTAACTGTTATCAAGTTTTCTGTAGGCATCGTGATAAAGGAGAGATTTCAGGAGGGAATTGAAAGACCCAATGAAGTAGCTTTGCAGGCATTTATAAGGAGCTCCTTCCACGTGCGAGGTTCAGCTTGGGAGAAAGCACAAAGGTTCTTGTTTGAAATCTTGCAAAAAAAGGCTTTTCTGGGACATTTTTAGTATTTAATTGAACTGTTCTGATCCTTAGAGGTGGGTCTCTCATTGGCAAACAGTGTTACATGCAGCGCATAACTGAAAGGCATTTCCTTCACCCCGACACATGCAGCTATCTTCCAAATCATATTCTGAATTTAAGAAAACAGTGCAGCAGGGAAAGAACAAGAGGAGCCTTTGATGTGCCTGACTGGGCTGTGTTTAGAGGGAAAAAAATGCAAATGTTCTCCTGTGTTGGAGAACACTTACCAATATTAAGGCGTGAACGCAAGAGAAGAAAGAAGCAAGAACAAAATACAACACTTAACAAGAGGGTAATTTAGCTTATTGGCAAGTGCTTAAAGTCTGGTTTATGGAAAATTACTTGCACAATTGTGTTGCAGGGTTTCTGAGCTTTTATGCATAAATCATAGTATTGATTCAATGTGAATATCAAACATAGTCAGGTGTATAACTGCATGGGGGCAGAGTTAAAGCAAGAATGGATTTAAGTGTGGAAAATGAAGAGGAAAAGAGGGGAAAAAAATCCCCTCCTGTTGCTGCTACAAGCCTTTCTACAATAGTCAAACAGCTGGAATGTATGGAGATTGTTAATTAAAACATACTGGTAGCCACCTTCTGCAGCATTCTCACAAGGGCATCCATGCACGAGATAACTGCCAAGCCCAATCTTTTATCCTCCCATTATTTTTTCCTTAGGATTCAATTTTTTGTCCCAGAGAGGGAAGCGGGGAGGGAAAAAAGGACAATGGAGCCAAACATTGTGTGTAATTGTAGGATAAAAATAAAATCAATTTTAATTTAAAAAGGAAAAAAACAAAACAAACTATAAGCAGGTGGGTGGGGGGAAACAATCCACCAGGCTTTGTTTCATGTGATCTGTATTTGCTACATGTCATTCAATGGTTTGTGCAATCATGGCTTTTAAGTTGCTCTAAAGACAAGGATGGTGTGCTATTCAGAAAAAAATTTAAAAGCACAGCCCTTGAAATGAAAATAGACACTGAGAATCCATATCACTTGCACAGGCATGCAGTAACTTAATCACTTTCTATCCTGATTCATCCCTCAATATTTTCGAATGTGCACATTATACAGCATCCAGAGATGTTCATCTGATCAGATTTCAGAGCTCAGGGAATGATGTTCTTCTGGTTGGTTTTTTCCCTTTTCCCATAGGAGTTGTAAAGCCAAGGTCATGACTACCACAGGATGAAATATTTACAGCAAACAACTAATTTGGGCTAGGTCCAGGTCTTAAAGTTTCGTGGCAAATTGCTACATTTGTAAGGTGCAATCAATAGGACCACATAGCAGAGGAGTATTATTCTCACTATTCATTGTATTCTGATAGGCACTACCACAATATAGATGATAATTGTTGGTACTAAGAGCCCCCGTTGTGGACCAGGGCCCTATTGTGCTGTGTTAGGTACTGTCTAAAAGACAACAGATGCAATTCCTGCCCTGAAGAACTAATACATCTATGTCCTGCAGTGGAAGAGGGATGGACTAGGTTATCCTGTCCTTTAGTTTTCTGATTCATCCTGATCTTTGGGAAGTAGCTAACAACAAAAGCCAACAACCCAGTAAGATAATGAGCAAATGACTGAGTAGATGTTTCTTATTCTTAATCACCCGGGCTGCTTTCATTGAAGTGCAACTGGGATACAGGGTGAGGATATGACGCTTAGAATAGAGGACCTGTGAATCAGGACAGCTGGGTTCTATACGCATCACTGCCATTGACTGGCTCTGTGATTTTGGGCAGTTCACGTGGGGCTAGACTACATCTTCTGGAACATTATATCTCAGACACACACTGGCTATCTCAGGTTGCCTTGCCACACAGGGATGGTTTTGACTATAAAAATAGGGGGAGCTCTGTGGTTTTGTTCTCAGGTAAACATTATAATGACCATACTGGGTCAGACCAATGGTCCATCTAGTCCAGTATCTTCTGACAATGGCCAGTGCCAGATGCTTCAGGAAGAATGAACAGATCAGGGCAATTATTGAGTGATCCATCATCTGTCGGCCAGTCCCACCTTCTGGCAATCAGAGGTTTAGGTATACTCGGAGCGTGGGGTTGTGCCCCTGACCATCTTGGCTAATAGCCATTGATAGACCTATCCTCCACGAATTTATCTAATTTTTTGATGTCATGCAAGCCATTCTTGGTTGGTTGTTTGATAGCTCATGAGTTTCAGGTTCCAACCAACCCAGAAACTGAGGGCCAGATTCTTATTTACACTAAGGCCCCTTTACACTGACATGGGGCCTTAAAGTGAGGGTACATGTGATTTCAATCTACTTTGGGCCTCATTTTCAGAGGTACTGAGAAACCACAGCTCCCATGGTCTCCTGGGAACTGCAGGCCCTTAGCACCTCTGAGATATCAGTTAAGAATTGCATGAGGGCAGAAATTGGAAATCTCTGGGAATTCAGAATGGGATGTGGAGATTCACACTGTAGTCCATCTCTGCTGATTGTAATTCCACCAGCAACAGAGAATTTTGCCTCATCTCTCCAGCCTAAATTTAGCCTAGAGTGACCAGTCTTTTCCCAAAGGGTAACAGGTGCAGCCAGTGTGAGGGATAATGGAGATGTGTCCTATCTGGGCCCCTATTTAGCAAACCTCTTGGGCAAGTGGTTAAGTCCAACTCTATTCATCAAAGCACTAAGGCTGCAAGAATGTGCTTAAGTCCCATTGACGATAATGGGGTTGGAGCATGCACTTAAAGTTAAGCATGTACTTAAGCTCTTTGCTGAATCAGGACTTCAGCTTTTGCTCTCCTGTTGGACTGTTGAGTGCAACTGCAGGATTCCTATCTTTCTATCCTGGCTGCTTTGCTCACACAGCTGCACCTCAGCAAAGGGGAGCTGGCTAGCAAACTTGGAACTTTAAATTGTTGACAGTTTTTTTTTTCCTTTCCACTTTGAACTTCCCAAAAGTAAAAGAATAAAAAATATATTAAAATAAAGAAAATCCCACGCTGCAGAAGACTGACCCCTCCTCCCAGCCTCCCACAAAATCTCTCAGAAAATGGCTTAGACTACATGTAATGGCTCAGTATTTAAGGGCCAAGTTGCACACCCTAAATCCTTGGTCTTTGTGGGATTACTCCACCAAAGAACCTGTCTGGATAGGAGCAGCCAGCTGCTACGAATGATGCTTAAGAAAACAACTTGAGGCAAGCATGGGAGGATTTTTGTTTTTAATATACATAATTCATCTCTAAAACATACCGTATATTAGAAAAATAAGAACTGAACCTTTATGTCTGCAGAAACAAAATGCTACCACAACATCCATGTTTCCTGGCTTACTTAATGTTTATTTAAATGACCAATTTATACAGGCTGAGAACAGATAGAACATTTTTGTTAAAGACCCTGAATATGAAGGTGCCTGAAGCCAGCATTTGAGTCTCATTATGTTATGACTTTATTTTTTCTCCTATCTAATTTGAGTAACACTCTATCTAACTCAACAGCTGGAAGGATACTTAAAAAAAATGTTTTCAAAGTGAATTTAGTGTTGGTGAAAGGCTCCAGATTGGCAAGTGAAGTCTTCAGCCTGCAGAAAAAGGTCCAGCATTGGCCTCAGAGTGTAGGCTGTCCGGCCTCCACCATCCCAAATCTGACCTATGTGGAAGAGGAGTGTATGTGGAAGAGGAGCCTATTCTATAGCAGTTTCCTGAGATATCTCTAGCAAGTGCTCATACAACGATGAGTACAGTGCATATACATGAATAGATAGAAGGGTAGCTGGCGTGAGGATTGGTTTTATGCCATAGACCAGACACACCTGATCCATTAGGAAATGGATTGGTAGCTACCAACTCATAGATTTCAAGGCCACAAGGGATCATTATGATCAATTACTCTGTCACCCTGCATTACACAAGGCACAGAATTTCACCTATAATAGAATCTCAGGCAGTACTTAAGCATGTTATTTTGTTAAATGACCAAATGCCAAGTCCTAAGAATCCTGTATTATACTTTACCTTTGAGCAAAATGCATTTCTCAGAGGTCAGATAGCCTTAAGAAGGTCACCCCAAACCACCTTAAGTCACATTAAGATTGCTAATTGGGATCAGCCAGTTAAAAGCCAAGGTCAATATGATGATTTAGTTTCATTTCATTTGACCTTGTGCCTCTTTGCCCTCTTGTGGGTTTTTTTCCCCATAAAGGCCAAGTCAATTCCGTTTTGTTAAAACCTCAGATAACTGATAACAATGGTGATGATTCTAGATAGAGTCTGTTTCAGTTTTAATAACTCGTTCCTATTTAGCTGCAGGCTCCTAGAGGCTGAAACAGAGGAGTTTTACTGGGAAAGCTCACTTCCAAATATACCCTTTTGCATAGTGAGGTTACAGCCAAAGTTCATCTGGGTTCAGTCTGGGACTGCTTTTCCCATGTTCTTCTCTGGTTCTTTTCTTTCTAGCACCACTGGCCAAAAACTGCATAAATGTGTCAGAGGAAAAAAAAGCAATATGTTAAAATAATAGTAATTATTTATCTCCCGTGCATACAGGGCCTGATTTCCAAAGTTGCAGAGCACCCACAATTCCCATTAAAGACAATGGGAGCTGTCAGTAATCCTGCCCTTCTCACCTTTCATAACAGATGGCACCATAGTGCTTTGCAAACTACATATATCACACTTCTCCCCTGCATCGGTCTAAGTGTCTTCCCTTTTAAGGCACTTCACAGTTTTGCCCCACTCTACCTAGCATCTCTGATATGTAGTCAAGTCATTGACCCCTGCCTCCAGTCTGCCAGTGATGCCAGCCTTAATCACCCTGCAGTCCTGTTTTCCAGCAGATGCCTTTAGGTGTTCTGTCTTGCCCATTACGCATGGGAGGAGCTCCCTGTAAAAATCTGTGAAGCCACCTTGTTATGCTCCTTCAGTTCCATCCTTGCAACTCATCTCTGCTGTGATTCCTACAAAACACTTAGCAAAGGCTAAGCAGCTGGTGTGCTACCAATGTCATGTGTTTATGGTTTCATTGCGAACATTTCCCAATGCTCCACTCACAGCTCACTATTATTTCCCTTCACCTGCAGCCCAAAGTCCTGTGAGCAGAAGTGTAACTAAGGCACTACTCTGGGACACAGGAAATCTGGCTTCAGTTCCCAGCTCTGCCATGGCCTCCTTGTGCGACCTTGGTCAAGTCACTTCCTGTCTCTGTGCCTCGGCTCCCCCATTTTTAAAATAATGATAATACCCCTTTTGTCTGTCTACCCATTGTAAGCTCTTTGGGGCAGAAACTGCCTTTTACTCTGTGCTTGTGCAGATCGCAGTCACAGCCAAGGCCTCTAGGCATTGCTGTAGAGCAAACGATGGTGGTGATGACAGCATTAAAGCCAGTAGAGTTACAGTGGGAAGGAATTCGACCTGTTGTACTTACATGCCAGTCCTTGAAACAAAGCTTCCAAGGGTTTGGAGGGAACGAAATTTGAAAGCTGTATTAAGACCATTCATCCAGCAATGAGCTGCTTCATTACTAGTATCTAGCACTACAAGATCTGTATTGGAGGCTGGAGATGGCTCATGTTTGCCTCAGGTGACTGATTAGCCAGCAAGAAGACTTATTAGACTCCCCAGTCTCCCTGGTGCAGTCAGCACCTCAGGGAAAGAAGGGGACATTTCTGTCAGTGTGATAAATGCTAATGGGATCTAAGATCGCTGTGCAGAATAAAGGGAAATGTTATCTGGTGATTATAGAATTTGTCTGGTCTGGGATATGGATGTAAAATATAAAAGGGGAAGTGAGACCCTTGAAGACAGGGTTAATGGCAAAGCATGCAGGTTTTCTGTGGGCAACTCAGCTATTCTGGTTAGCAGTGGTTAGTATGTATCTTCACTTTGGTCCCAGCCTGCCTGGGAATCTCTTTCCACCTGCCCAAAACAAATCCTAAAGCACCATATTTTGCCTGATTTCAGGTTGAATCTAGGAACTGGGCCTGAACCCAAAGTTCAGCTCTGAATCCTCTAAGGCCTGGTCCACACTAGGACTTTAATTCGAATTTAGCAGCGTTAATTCGAATTAACCGTGCACCCGTCCACACCAGGAAGCCATTTAATTCGACATAGAGGGCTCTTTAGTTCGAATTCTGTACTCCTCCCCGACGAGGGGAGTAGCGCTAAATTCGACATGGCCATGTCGAATTAGGCTAGGTGTGGACGGAAATCGACCTTAGTAGCTCCGGGAGCTATCCCACACTGCACCACTCTGTTGATGCTCTGGACAGCAGTCCGAGCTTGGATGTTCTGATCAGCCACACAGGAAAAGCCCCGGGAAAATTTGAATTCCTTTTCCTGTCTGGCCAGTTTGAATCTCATTTCCTGGTTGGACATCGGGGCGCGCTCAGCAGCACCGGCAATGATGCAGAGCTCTCCTGCAGAGGAGTCCAGGCAATCTCTGAATAGAAAGAGGGCCCCAGCATAGACTGACCGGGAAGTCTTGGATCTGCTCGGTGTGTGGGGCGAGGAGTCTGTGCTTTAGGAGCTGCGCTCCAAAAAACGGAATGCAAAGACCTACGAGAAGGTCTCCAAAGCCATGACAGACAGAAGATCCAGCCGGGATGCAATGCAGTGCCGCCTGAAAATCAAGGACCTGAGACAAGGCTACCAGAAGACCAAAGCAGCAAACGGACACTCCGGAGCCTGCCACCACTGCCCCACCAGTGACCGTGGACTCTGACGATGGGATAGTGTCGACGGCCAGTTCCTCGGCAATGTTCGCGGACGGGGAAGATGAGGAAGGGTTTGTGGATGACGAGGCAGGCGACAGCGCTTACAACGCTGGTTTCCCCGACAGCCAGGATCTCTTCATCACCCTCACGGAGAGCCCCTACCAACCCTTCCCGGACGTTAACCCGGACCCTGAATCAGGGGAAGGATCAGTCGGTAAGTGCTTAAAACATGTAAACTTTTATTATTAATGGAACAGGAATCTGAACTATGTGAAAAGGAGGTCTATATATATGGGGATAGAACAGAAATCCTCCTGGGAGATCTCCACGAAGCTCTCCTGGAGGTAATCGAAAAGCCTCCGCAGAAGGTTCCTGGGGAGAGCTGTCTTATTGGGTGCTCCGTGGTAGCACACCTTTCCACGCCAGGCTTTCATGAGGTACTCAGGGAGCATTGCCTCCCCGAGCACGGCTGCATAGGCCCCTGGTTTGTGCCGGCTTTCACGCAGCATGCGCTCTCTATCTCCTTCAGTGACCGTCCTCAGGGTGATCTCGCTCGGAGACTCCTGCATCTAATTACGGGAATTACTGTAATGTTACGCCTGGTCCAAAGTATTTTTAAAAAATCTCCGGACAGACAGCATAGCAGAGACTCAGCACGCTGCTGCGTGACAAGCGTAACGGAAAGCCAAAGAATCAAATGGACGCTCATGGAGGGAGGGGGGACTGAGGACGCAAGCTATCCCACAGTTCCTGCAGTCTCCGAAAAGCATTTGCATTCTTGGCTGATCTCCCAATACCTGTACGGTCAAACACATTGTCCGCGGCGGTTCAGGGCATAGCTCGTCAATGTACCCCCCTCCCCCACCCCCAGAAGGAAAAGGAAAAAAAATCGTCTCTTGACTCTTTTAAATGTCACCCTATGTGTACTGAATGCTGCTGGTAGACGCGATGCTGCGGCACTGTACTGTAGCATCCTCTTCCCCCCCCCCCGCCTCATGGGTGGCTGATGGTGCAGTAAGACTGATATCCGTCGTCATCATCATCAGCCTTGCTGTAGACGGTGTAGTGCAATACGACTGGTAACCGTCCTCGTCATCAGCCCATAAGTAGACGGCCTGCTAACCGTCTTCATCATAGCAACAGGGGGCTGAGCTCCATCAGCCCCCGCCCTTCATGTGTAAAGAAAAGATTCTGTACTGCCTGGACTGTCATAGCAGCAGGATGCTGTTTTCCTCTCCCCCACACTGCTTAATGTCCTGTCTGGACAATCATAGCAGCTGGAGGCTGCCTTCCCCTCATTTCATTTCAGTAACAAGTCACTGTTTCTTATTCCTGCATTCTGTATTACATCAGCACACAAATCAGGGGACACTGCAATGGTAGCCCGGGAAGGCTGGGGGAGGAGGGAAGCAACAGGTGGGGTTGTTGCAGGAGCACCCCCTGTGAATGCCATGCAGCTCATCATTCCTGCATAATCTGACATGGAGTGGCTGTGCTCTCTGGTTCTCTGAAACACTGGATCTCTACTACACTAGCCCCATATTCTATGCAGGAATTATTCTATTTTTAGATACCATAAAGAAGGGATTGACTCGGGGAGTCATTCCCAGTTTTGTCTTTTGCACCCCCGGCTGATCTTGGCCAGGGGCACCTATGACAGCAGCAGAAGGTATAATGCAATACGGCTGGTAACCATCATCACCTTGCCAATTTACAATGGCATGGTAGATGGTACAATATGGCTGATAACCATCTCTGCTGTCATGCAAAAGCAAATGAATGCTGCTGTGTAGTGCTGCTGAATCGCCTCTGTCCGCGGCATCTAGTACACATACGGTGACAGTGACAAAAGGCAAAACAGGCTCCATGGTTGCCACGCTATGGTGTCTGCCAGGGTAATCCAGGGAAAATGGGCTCGAAATGATTGTCTGCCGTTGCTTTCCCGGAGGAAGGAATGAGTGACTACATGTATCCAGAACCACCCGCGACAATGAAATTTGCACCATCAGGCACTGGGATCTCAACCAGGAATTCCAAGGGTCGGGGGACACTGCGATGGGGTGGAACAGGGGCAGAGTTTATGCTTTCCGGATTGCCTGCAGCAAGAGTGCGCACGAGATAGGTGCTGTGCATGCTCTTGTTCACAGACACAGACTAGACTGTATTCATTGTTCGCAAAAATGTATCTTTGCAAGGAATTCACTCCCTTTTTTCCATCACACAGCTTCGACTGTCTCCAGACTTGCCACAGCATCCCCCTCACAGAGGCTGGCAAAGATTAGGCGGCGAAAGAAAAAGACACGGGACGAGTTGTTCGCTGAACTTATGGGCTGCTCCCGAGCCGAGGCGGACCAGCAGAGCCAGTGGAGGGAGACCCTCTCTCTGTACCAGCGCTCACGCAGCGAACGGGAGGAGAGGTGGCGAGAGGAAGACAAGCAGGCGACTCAAACGCTGCTTGGACTAATGAGGGAGCAAACAGACATGCTCCGGCCTTCCCCGGAGCATGTTCTGCAGGACCGCAGGCAGGAGGACAGAGCCCCCCTGCAATGTATCTGCAACCGCCCTTCCCCGCCACAAAGTCCCATAGCCCCCTCACCCAAAAAAACCAGAAGGAGGGGCGCCAGGGGGCAGTAAAACTGTCACTGCACCCCAGCAGAGTGCTCAAGTACCCAAAAGCTCTCATACCCTAAATTTTGAGAAGTCCTTTCCTTCCCGCCTCACCCAAGCCCCCATCCCAGTTTCATCCCCTAACTGGCTAGTTGATAATAAAAAATACTTTTCTGTTAAGAACATAAGAGAAAAACAAGGGGTCCCAGACCCCATCTCCCATCAGCATCTATCTGCCCACGCCAGTGTGGGCCAGCAGGTGCCCCCCAGTGAGGGAACTAACACAGAATGATCTCATGAATCTCTCCATCCATCCATCCATCTCCCTCTGACGAACAGAACTAGGGACACCCATTCATCCATCCTGGGCTAATAGCCATTTTTGGACTTAGCCACCCATTCTTTTCCAGTCCCCTTTAAACATTGTTTTGTTCCCCTCCCCTCACAACCCTCCTCCTCAGGAGAGTTCCACAAGTTGTGCGTGAAGAAGAAAGAAGATTTTTTTTTTTTTATTTTAAACCTGCTGCCTATTATTAATTTTGATTTGTGACTTCTTGTATTTGTATTATGGGAATATAACTCTCTCTATCTCCTCTTTTCTCAACTCTTCATCATTTATATATTTTATATACCTCCCCCCTTAGTCCCCTCTTTTTCCAAACTGAGAGTCCTAGCTCCTCTTTCTTCTTTCCTCATATGGGACCCTCTCTAAACCTAATCATTTTTTTTGCTCTTTTTGAACTTTTTCTAGTGCTAGAATATCTTTTTGAGGTGAGAGACCACACTCTGTACAGTAGTAGGATGTGGTGGGGTACCATGGATTTATATATATATAAATATATATTCTCAGTCTTATTCTCTATCCCCTTTTTAATGATTCCCAACATGTTAATTACTGTTTCCATCATGTTCTTTTAGAAGAGACTGTGTTTGAAGGGGGGGGAAGGGGGTTGGTAATTGGACAGGACAGTCACCTTTACCAGTGTACAGACACGGGGGCAGGATCAGCAGCAGGTCACACACACAGTGCAGTCAGTAGGCACCCTGGTCAGTATGGGAGGTGGTTTCCAGGTTCTGTGTGGGTGGGGGGGATGTGACTTTGTAGCGGGGGAGGGCGGTTACAGATCTTATGCAGCGGTCCTTGTCCTGGACTGCTGAGTCACGCAGCAGAGGAATCTGTATCCGTCCTCCTCCACCACAAGGTCACATAGCCCCCCCACACAGAATCCCAAAAAAGGAGGGATGGCAGGCTCCGTTGAAACAACCAGTCCGGCACTGCGGACCGCTCTAGGAGCAGGAGCCTGTCATTCCTCGAGTTCAGAGGCGGTCTTTACATCACCGCACACCCTACCCAGCACAGTCTGCGTCCCAGTTTCAACCCTTTAACACAAAGTCATTAATAAAGAAACCTTTCTTAAGTAACAATGGAACATGTATTTTATTTTTACACGTGTGTTGGAAGTGGGGGAAACGGGGTGAACGGGGTATGTAACTGCAGAGGATAGTCAACAGTAACCGGGTAAAGAAACAGGGGCAGGTTCAGCTTCTCTGTAAAGAAACTGAACAGTCACAGGTCACGCTGCTCACTGCTCGCTGGTACTTGAAGAGTTCCTTGTCGCTGTCCAAGGCGCCTGCATAGGGCTTCATGAGCCAGGGCATTAGCGGGTAGGCTGGGTCCCCGAGGATCACTATAGGCATCTGCACATCCCCAACAGTTATTTTGTGGTCCGGGAAGAAACTACCTTCCTGCAGGTGTATAAACAGACCACAGTTCCTGAAAACATGCGTGTCATGAAACTTGCCTGGCCACCCGACGTTGATGTTGGTAAAACGTCCCCTATGGTCCACCAGTGCTTGCAGCACCATTGAAAAGTAGCCCGATTTCTCAGCAGCTGACTGTGGAAGAGGTGGACGATAAGGTGCGAGGAGGTGAAAACGGCCATAACTGCAGCGGGCTCCATGCTCGCAGTGCTGTGGCGTCCGCGCTGTCACTGACCAGAAAAATGCACGAACAGATTGCCCGCAGGCGCTTGCGGGGAGGGAGGGAGGGCGTGATTGACGGTTCAATGATGATAGTTACCCAAAACCACCCTCGACACATTTTTCCCCCAGCAGGCATTGGGGGCTCTACCAAGCATTCCAATGGGCAGCGGGGACTGCGGGAACTGTGGGATAGCTTTCCACAGTGCACCGCTTCCAAAGTCGACGCTGGCTCCGTTAGTGTGGAATCACAAAGTCGAATTACTGTCCTTAGTGTGGATACACAAATTCGACTTCGTAAGGTCGATTCCACAAATTCGAATTAAGTTGAATCGAACTACTCTTGTAGTGTAGACATACCCTAAGATCAAAGTGTTTGGATGCAAGGCTTGAGTTCTGGACCATCCCTAGCTGACTCTGTGCAAAGACACCAAGCATTGCACAGCTCTGAGTGAAATCCTAAATCTTCCCTCCTTAGTCCCTGAAAATGAGGCCAGGTTCACCTGAGAGGTTTTTGGCAAACACCAGCCTGAGGTTCATATTTGTAACCAAGAGTGAGTTTTGTGTGCTTCTGGGAATTATAATGAATGTCTGAAGAGCTATTGCATAGAGATGAGCCCAGATCTGCATACCTCTTTACTGTGCTACTGGGAATGGGTGGATAATTAAAATCAGAACTTACAATTGGAGCTGAATTTCACAGCTGGCTCCAGAATGTGTAATATGCTGAATCAGGACCCTGAATCCAAGCACCCACAAACATTTAGAGGGTTACAATTCCAGGTCTACAATCTGGGCTTCTGGTTCATCTCAGGAGCTAAAATATCTCAAGGGTAGTTTGAGATTAAAACAGAAATCTCTCTTATCTGTTACATATCTTTCTTGGAATGCTCTGCTGTCTGTGCCATATAACTACACTGTGAGCAATACATATAGTGTAGCCTAGACACATTTCTCTAATTCTGGACACATCTCCTTCCATATTGCACCACACAGAGCATTCAAGGCATCCCATTATTCCTCCATGCACAGCACTGCTGTAGCCATCCGTCTTGCCAGTCAGCTCAGAGGAAGGAGACTTGCCATTCCAATATGGAAGCTGTTTCTTTTCACGCACATCAGTGGGGCTAGAGGCTGTGAAATGGCCAAAGTCTCCAGTGGCAAAAAATGTAATCTGCTGCATTAGGCCAGAATCCAAAAAAAATGCCACTTTGATCTTAACTGGTGCTAATCAAGCCATAAGTCCAACTGTGGTCAAAGCACATAGTAAAACACAGTCTCAGCATGTTTATGAGGTTGGGGACAGGTACTGAGTGAAAAAAAATCAATAGATATTTGCTGGATTCAGACATAAAGTAATTACTGTATGTGTCACATTTTAAAGACTTACTAGACCCCTTATCTCCCCTTTCTCTCTTGTTTTGAAACACGGTGCAACCCGGGGTCTATGGCTGTAATACAAATAAAACTGCCACCGTCTCCAACTCTGACTCTTTCAGCAAAAGGGAGCTACTGACTCTGAAGTGCTTGCACAATCCAGGCCGTGCTGCCAAGCTCAGGAAGTTTCCCTCAGACTTCAGTGCCATATCCCCAGTAGATTTTTAAATGTGCCTGGCCAAAGGCAGAGTCGGGACATGAGTTGCTGAACAGGTGCAGTGGTGAAAGGTATAATTTCACATGGCTAGATTCTGATACCCTTATTCACATTGAGCAGCACCTTACTCTGTGAGTAATTTCTCTCTAGTAGGAACTTCCATTTTCAGTCAGACTAGCCATGGAGTAAGGTAACTGATAGAATGCATAAGGGTGGCAGAACCTTGTTCAGAGGGAGGGAAGGCAGCAAACAGCATTTCACTCATGGGGTATTTTGCTCTCCAAGGTCCTGATCGGGAAGAATATGCCAGGAAGCCCTCAGCCTACCTTATTCTTTCAGATAAGATGTAAGATGGCAGCAAACATGGCAGGGTGGGGCTGGAATACAGGCCTGTTGAGAAGCAGGGTCCAGCCTCTCCTGTGCTACACTGTACCACAAAATGTTCCTGAAAGCAAGTTTGCTAAATATGATTTATGGTCAATGGCACACGTACCCTGAGGCCTGTAGAATTAGTTCCTCACTTACAGGACCATGCTTCAGTATGACAGCAGTTCATATCATCTTAAACTGCACAAATCAATGAGCAAACATAAATCCAGCCACCAAAAATGCCATTGAGTTACTGCAATGCAGCGAGAGTATACACCAAGGCTGGGTGACTTGGGAGTGTTGCTGTATTAACTCTCTCTCTCTGCCACACTATTGTTGTTTCCTCTATAATAATACTTCCCACTTCTATCATTCCAGAAAGCACTTTATAAACTCTTAATTTTCTCAGTCCCCCCACCCCAAGAGGTCAGTAACTATTCTTCCCAATTAGCAGGTAGGCAAATTGAGGAACAAATCATTGCTAAGTAAATGGCTGAAGGTCACACTGAATAAGTGGCAGAGGCAGGAATATAACACAGGAAACTGCCTCCCATTCCTGTGCTCTAGCTGCTAGATTGCCTTGCTAATATACTGATTATACTTCTATACATTATTTTATTTATTTATGTAACTGACATGCAACTAACTGGAATATCCCCCAGAAACGATATATCTGCCCTAGAAGCGCCATCAACAATTATACTCACATTTTAAAATAAACGTTAAGGTCAATGTCATTGGTCTTTTGACCCTATTATAGCTGTAACTAATTCTAATTACAGTACTGTCTAATGACCCCATTGTACTAGGTACTATGCACAAACACAGAGTAGGAGACAGTCACAGCCCTAAAAAGTTTATAATCTACATACACAAAATGAACAAATAATGGACGGGAAACACATGCATAAAGAGGGGAAGTGTCTTGGCCAAGATCACACAGCAGGCTAGTGGCAGAAACGTTGTCGCCTGATTCCCAGTGTAGTACCGTGTGCACTGGACTACATGATCTCCCTGTTGACAAATAATTTGACCTGCTTTGCCTTAGATTGCCTTTTTTTTCACCTCTGAAATTAGGTTATAGCTCATTTGGATGCAATTCAATGATGCAAACTCACAAGAACTGAACCTATCACTCCAGGCCTAGCTTTAAGTAAATAAAAGAGCTCTAGGCCTGGAATACCCATACCACTGTTGCCTACTGTCAAATTTTCTCATAAGTCTCACAATATTTGGTGTTTTTCTTAAAGCCCTTGCTCCATGAATCATGTTGTGATGGTAGAACCTCAGATTTCATTTTTTAAAAGTGTCTAGTCCTTCTGGTTGTGGAGAAAAGGTTGAAAACATAACTCCTAATGGCTCAAAACACAAATGCAAATTAAACAAAATCACCATCATGAATTTTTAAAATCTCCTAATTTGTAAACCAGTGTCATGATTTTGGGTGGCCTGACTCGTGGTTTTTGAACATTTGGAGCTGGCAGTATTGAAATACACTGAGAAATGTTTAGCAAAGGCCCAATCTCAGAAGGCTTAAAAGCTCAGATAAAGATTCAGAAGTTCAGATGCTTATCAGAAGATTGTCTGAGTCTGCACCATCCAGCTAGAAATCTTACCTGGACAGACTTTCTGACAAGATTTCCAGATATGTTGATGTCTTCCCACAATGCTTGGTGTTTCCATTTCCAGTGCTGGCCACAAGCTCTGGAAACATATTCTTCAGCAAAAGCGATTAAAAAAAAAAAAAGATCAATCTCAAAATATTGCCAGGATCTGAATGTGAAGGTCCCTGCTCTGTTTTCATTTTCTGAAAACCCACTGGTCCATCCTGAGAAACAATGGGGGTCAGTGCCCAATCCTTCCCACCCAAGCAGCCCTCCACATTGCTAAATCTCTCCCCTTCACTTTCCAATGTCAGTTGTTGCTCACTCTGGAAAATCTGTCTGCTGTGAAATTCTTTGCAGGTCAATTTTTATATATATATAGCTCCCAAAGGGGAAAAAATGCAGCAAAGGGGAAAATAACTCTCTAGATCAAATTAAAAAATTGCTTTATGAACAGGTTTTTTTCCCCCATCTTAACTCATGGGATAACACACACCTTGAAATCCTTTCCATTTCTTAATCTCTCTCTCTCTCTCTCTCATTTGAACAACACTAAAAAGATAAATGCTGGTGGAAAAGGAATGTATGTAACTATGATTTCTTCCCCCGCACCCCCCGCCCCGAAATTGCTATGGAAACCACAAATACAATATTTATCCAGCCTGTTGTATATTCAGATGGGCTGCACTTTATCTTGAATTGCAATTATACCCAATCTCTATATGGAATATAGTCTGCTTTACCACACCTCTTTGCAGAGACATGTATAAACATGTCCTTCTTCAGGGGTGGCCAGATCATGGATTTTGGTTTCGGCCCATCCTTAGTACATAGGCACTGAGACCAGTTTGTGAAATAACTGGCAGCGCTAACTCTTCACTGGATGTGATGGGGCATCCGTGTACACTCTGGGACTGCCCTGTGAATATAAAAGAACAGGACTTAATAATTCACTGAAGTCAGTGGAGATAGTTAGATCAGGGCTGATTCTTAGCCTAATATATTTAGCCAATATAAATGAAGCCACCTTTCTTTTCCTCCTGTCAAACATCCATATGAGTCACTGGAAATATCCAGAGGTATTTACGCAGCATTGTTGGGTCATTTGGATTATGGTGATATTTTCTACTTTCCAGGCCAGTCATATACCCAAGAAGATTATAGTTATTATATTACAAAGCCACTCAAATCACTATCTGCTCTGGGTACTGAAGCAGAAGCAAGCCTAATCATATGATGTTCAATTCACCTCTGCTCTCAAGTGGACATCATAACTTTATTTATCCTCTTTCATCCACAAATCCAACAGCCTGGACATGATGTACACAAGCAGCCCAACCAGCCTTCAGCCTCCTTCAGCTCAGAGCACTGCTGAGCCATCAGTGGTCACTCAGTGAATGACAGCTCCCTCCACATCATTATCACTAATTGACACAGTGCATCAAGTGATCTGTCTGGGAGGTGACAGACAATCTTGGGTGGGGAGCAGCATGGGAAGACAAAGCCATGTGACACCTGACCACAGCACTTGCAATATTCTCTGCCAGGACAGGTTTATAAACACAACCACCTGAAATGACATCATCCTCAACCAACAGAGCCCTCCACTTTTACATATAATTATCTGTCCATTTATTTCCATAGGTTGTGTGTACTCCACACACATCATAGTGATTGTCTTCTCCAGTTAGACATTCCCTACTTCAAAAAGCATGCTATATATTTTGTTAAACGAATCAGGGGCAATAAATACTAATGAATAGTGTCTTCTTTGTATATTAAGTCCAAGCTCCACACAACTAATGACTTGAATGGCTGATAAAATAGTCTAAATATTTTATGCAGCAAGCAAGCTATAACTAAAAGGTCATGTACACAAGAAACACACACACACAAACAGATGGCTACCAGAGGGCTGATTCTGTCCTTACCCATGGTGTGGATTGAGAATAATGCCAATGGAGCTGCAACAGCGTCAAATGTGGGTGAGTTCATAGGCCCTAGAACAGAATCTGTGGCTTGGCTTTGCAGGGATTCATGGGAACAGTCTCGCCAGCGGTAACTCAAAAACAGGCACACATACTTGCTCGCACATATCAGTGTGAAACACAGAGACCGACTCTCCTCTACACCAAGACCACTTTACACTGTGCTGTCACTTAATGCCCACTTTAACGCCGCTTTGCACAGTTAGTGCGGTACACGGTGTCCTTTGTGTAAATGAGAATCCAGTCTACCGTGATCAATGTACATGGGGCCCTGGGGCTATCCTGACAGACCTCCCCTTTGACAATGTTCAGTTTTACACCAGGTGAATTTTAGGCACCTATTAAACATGACAGAACACAAGGCCTTGTCACCGTCGGAAAGCATGCAGTGCTAGCTACATCTCGCAGAACACCAGTCCTGAGAGGCATTGAGTGCAACTTCTATTGATTCTGAGAGGTGAGGGCACTCAGAACGTCACGGTAGAAGCCTTCTAATTTGTAAATATCACACACACACACACACACAGACACACACACAGAGCACCCCTTGATTTACTATAAAGCCAATGGCAGCAGAAAATCTTAAAGAGAATTTTTAAAACAAAAGGAAATAAGGGAAACTCCTTGAAATCCTACTGTTCCAGAACCCACTGAGTCCTCAGTTTAGGCTGAGGGCAGCCTCCAGTGCCTTGGGTTTGATTTGCCTGACAGTTGTTTTTCAGTGGTAACCCAAAGCCCAAAGCTCCGTCACCCTTTACTAACGCTCCCACCTTCTCCGAAAGCTAAGCCCCCCTTCCTCCTCCTCCTCCTTTGTTTGTGCTTTGTGCACTTGAAGGCAGGTATTATGCAGCCTGCCAGCAGCGAGGTCACTGTGGTTTGAGAGACCAAAATGCATCTGCCCTGGGGTCAAAGAAATCACTAGTGGAGCCATAGGATAAAATTGGAAATAGCTTTTCCTAGACCTTCCCTTCCTTACGCCCTTCTGCCTCCCCCAGCCAATCTTGGCAGACCTGGAGGTGCACACCAAGTGGCATGTCACTTAGCCTGGTGTCGTTAGCATTTTCCAGTGTAGTCAGACGGTCAGCATGAATCCAGCGGTGGCTCTTTGTGCTGGCTTTGCCCTTTTTACCTCCTCTTTTATGATGTCTGGAAAGCAGGAATTTTAACAGTGCGGAGGGTCAGGAGAAGAGTGAGTTTGAAAGCTGCTTTAAAACATGCTGCATTGGCTCTGCAGCCAGTAGCAGGAAAGGCTTACAGAGCTGCCGTCTAGAAAATACCAGCTTCAGCCCTACACAGGGATGGTTTTTTTCAGGGTTGTTATTGTTTCCTCCCTGGTTACATTGGCTTTTGAGGCTTTAACTGTGAACAAGTCCAGCAGTGCCAACAGTTACGGGGCACCATTACACAGAGAGAGAAGGCATGTGGGTTCTGCCAATGCGCCCTGAGTCCAAAGCTTCTGTAGCTTATCCCAGAACTCCCCCTTAGCAGATATGGAGCTATGTGTATGAACACGTGCTTGCTTTTCTTCCTGAGAACACTGAAAGATGCCAGATGGAGAAGTCCGCAAAGATGAGAGTCCCCAGTTTATCTTCAGAAGAGATACAGCTTCTCTTACACAGTGTGTCCCCAGTGCCTGTCCGAACTTGGAGGGACACCTTCCATAGGTGTGAGAACAGAGCTCAGTCTCTATGGCCCATTCTGTCCTTTGCCTCGCAACACAGACTGCCAGCAGAGGGGATGTTGACACCCGACTACTAGAAACTACAGTGAGACCCTGACTGAGTTCACACAGGTCCCATAGCAATTGTCAGATAACTATGACTCTAGTTCAAAACTGACCATGGCTGGATTTGAACCGGTGAATTAAATAGGGAAACACCCATCCCTTTGGTCATCCAACGTCTCTACCTGTTCTGTACCCATTCTATGAATAAAAGCAGCCTTTATCATCATTTATATTACAGTAGCACCAGGAGCCTCAGCTGATATCAGGGCTTGATTGGACTTGGTACAAAAACATAGTCACAGAGAATCAATTCCTCAAATACATTGGCAAGACAAAGGAAGCTTTACATCCCCATTTTACAGCTGGGGAGCTGAGACACAGAGAGTTGAAATGACTCGCTCAAGATCACACCAGGCATCTGTGTCAGGAATAAGATCTGAACCTGAGTCCCAGCTGAGTGCCATCACACCAAGCCTTTTCCGTAGTTTCTTGGTTTGTTATTCCAGCAGCCCACACCACCCCTACTAAATATGTTTTGAAGCAGTCACTAAATATCTTCCCTCCCTCCCTTTCATGAATCCAGCCCAACAGCAGCTAGAGTTTTACTTGTGAGTTGCTGGTATAAGGCGAGAACTGCATACAGCATGTCCATGAACTCCGTGATCTTAGTGGCCTTCATCGCCAGGTGTTCATTTCTAAAGCATTGTGGTGGGGGGGCTGGTTTGAAAAGCTAGGAGGTGTTGAGGGTCCTTCTCTCCCTTTCCTTTTTCATTTGGAAGGTTCTTTTCTTGTTGCTAGACACGTTGAGTGTAATTAACAAAGAAAAAAGGGTCAGCTGTATCAACTAGAGCTGAAAGGAAAGTGACAGCCAGGAGGTGAGGGGTCACGAGTCAAATTAAGAGGTGATGGGAAGAGTATTCTCTGCTGACAGGCAAAGTGTAGAATCTCTGCTGAGCCTCCTTTGGCATGACGTGCATTTACAGTTAAAGGTGAAATGAATGTTTTGATGCACACTCTCTTACTGAGGAAGTACTACTACTTCTGATAAGGGTTTTGACCGCGGGAAGGATATAATTAACTGCTTTGGTGCTGAATGATATTCCAAGTGTGGTACATTGAGCAAACATGCTTCACGTATCCTACTGCTTCATTCACTTCAGTAGAGGATCCACAGAAATCTGAGTCTTGAATCATACTCTTATTAAGAATCAGTGTGGTCCAGTGGCTAGGGCCCTGCCATGGGAGTGAGGAGCAGTCTATTCCCAGCTTTGCATAAGTCACTTCCCCTCCCACTCTTTAAAGGGTCTGTCTTTGCTGCAGAATCAACTCAGGCTTTAACTAAAGTCTTCTCCCTTACCCACCCCTCCCATCCATACACACAGCTCTGACCTGAATTTGGTGGTGTTTTCATCCCAGGCTAGCTGGCCCAGCTGGGTGGCTCGGTGTCACTCAGGTGCCACTTTTAGTCAAGCTGGTAACCTGCCCACTGTGGAGTGAGGGGCCAGGCTAAATCGTCTGAGTGCTGATAGTTCTCCAGTGCCTTCCCCCAATTCCCCTGGTGTGCCCAGAACTACAGACAAGCTCTTCCACAATTCCCTGGGAAAGAGTCTCATAAGATCCTGTTTCAAGTGGGTACAGTTGGGCAAACAGAGAGGTGAAGTGATTTGCCCAAGCTAACACAGCAAGTCAGTGACTGAAATGGGAACTGACCACCAGTATCTTAAGACTTCAGGTCCTCTGTACTAGCTCCTGCTTCTTTGATCTGCACCTATAGCACAACTGATTTTCAGTGGTGAGAGCAATGATGCTGAGGAAGAAATATCTGGTTGGTTCCTGAGTTGGTCGTGGTTACTTCCTAACTATCAGGATTAATTACACAAATTAGAGGTGCAAAGAACATGTACAAACATTGAATCCTTTTCCCCTGCCAGTGCAATACAGAGAACCATTAGCTTTTCAGGACACGGACTGTATGTTCCATGTGTAGACTGTGCTTAGCACATTGATGGTGCTGATGGAATAAGAATATACATAACAATACTATTAATAGATCTTTCCTATATAGCTCCTTTGTTACTGGACTTCGTACATATTTTCACTCTGCAGTCAACTTGACATGAACATTTAAGACCAGAAGATAGCTGAAAAAAGGAAAAAGGAAACTGCATTTAAATCAGAATAACCCGGTTGAACTATAGGAAAATATGGGTGAGGTAATATCTTTTATTGAACCATCTTCTGTTGGTGAGCGAGACAAGCTTTTGAGCTACACAGAGCTCTTCTTCAGCTCTGGGATCTACAGCTAAATTCAAGATTGAACAAATAGTTTAGCATAAATAGTTAGCACATGTTCTAAGGGACCATTTGAGGTGTTAAACTAGCTGTTTCATCTTGTAGTTAAATGTGACTCTGGGAGTACCTTTCCCTGACCTGAAGAACAGCTCTCTGTAGCTCGAAAGCTTGACTCTTTTGCCAGCAGAAGTTGGTCCAATAAAAGATATTACCTCACCTATCTTGTCTCTCTAATATCCTAGGACTGACACAGCTACAACAACACTGCACACTATAGGAAAATATGTCAACCTCTGAGTAATATTGAATAGATTTTGCAGTACCGTTTTTATGCACTGGGAAACCACTAGATGGCTTGAAGTTCAGACTGCAGAAACACTGTACATCACCCATTTGAATGGCTGCTGACAGTGTGTCTTCCATGAGCACATAACACACTCTACAAAGAAAATTATATACGAGGTAGCGGATGAGTTGCAGTTTTAAATGGGGTGATCTTAGGAAATTTCACGTGCAAGCTAGTTCAAGGAATTAAATCCCCCAAACTTCCTTAGCTTTTCAGTTTCCCAAGCTTTGTTGCACCTCTGTTGCTGCTGATCCTCAGTATCTTGCAGTGACAATGCATTCTGAGACCTCAGAACCAGCTTTAAATATAAACTCCCCATCAAATAGGCATTACAATACTGCTCCATCAACTGTGATGAACCCACATGTGGGCATCAGAACCTCTCGTATCTAATGGTGAGATCCCAATTCCAACTAGTGCCAGGGACTCTGATGCAAATTTGAAGTGATGAGAGCACCAAATCCTTTCTTTTCCTAGAGCTCCAGAAGACTTGGATCAGCAGGTTCTCTATTGGATGCATCTGTTTCAACAATTAATTGACATGTCAGATTCAGTCGCTGGCAAAACAAGGTCCAGAGGTACTGGTCATATTTCAGTACATATTATATTAGCTTTATCTTATATTTATTTAATCAGGTAGTGCTGACTAATTCCAATCCTAGAGCGGGATGCGGTTGGTGGATTAGATAGATAGATCAGATTAAGTAAACAGTTCTCCAGACCAAGTTCATATGTAGAATACTGCCCATCACGTGCTATGTTATGACAACAGTTTATGTGGCCATAGGTGAAGTTAAGAAGGATGCTTGAAATAAGAACAATAGTTGATGGGGGAGAAAACATTGAAAAGAAGCTCCATTTATAATAGTGACTCAACTGAAAGGGGTCGCAAACTGAAATAAGATGCCAGTGTGAGGCTTGTGGTATGTGTAAAACTTTAAACAATCACATATATGAGCCTCATATAATCTTAGTCTCATAAGGGGGGAGATCATGACTTCATAGGACTAAGGTAAAATGGGGTTATAGGGATTAAGTAATTGCCAGACCAGATCAGACTCCTTGTCCATCCAGCCCAGTCTCCTGTCTTCAACAGTGGAAAGCACCAGATGCTTCAGAGAAAGAAGCAAGAAACGCTGCAGTGGCAGCTATGGGATAATCTACCCCAGGGGAAGTTGGTTTCCAACCTCTTATATTTATTTTTGTGCCCTGAAACAGCAGGCTTTATATCCCTTCAAAAACTCTATTGCTTGTTATTCTCACTATTATACCACTGGATATTCCTGTTATCCATATAAATGTCTAATCATTTTTTTTAAATCCTGCTGTGTTTTTGGCATCAGTGGTCAAAGATGACCTAGATCCTACATCAAGAGGAACAGCCAAAACAGAGTGATTTAGTTTCAGAGACATGTTTTCAGCAGGTGATCCATCTGTCTCATTAGGGGATCCATTGGGTTCATTAGTTGATGTACGTGGTTCAGTAAACAGTACATTTCATTAAATAAGTGATGTATTATCATTTTGTTTTTAAATGAATGATTCATTTTTTTTCCATTGGGTAATTCACCCACTGCAGTGTAGTGTGTGTGTATGTGAGTGTGAGAGAGAGAGTTATATAAGTATCAGCACTAAGTACATCCACAATGTTTCTTAATTCAGCACTGAAAAGCCCTTTAGATGCAAAATGTAATTTTCAAAGTGTCCAACACATTATGCAAACAGGATTTACTAACTGTTTCTGGACTTACAATATACAGAAATGTGAAAATATTATTTGCAATTTATTTCAATTTTAAATAATCATTAATACACATCCAACAATAATAACATCCTTCGTCCTGAAATATCCCTCTGTGCATCAAGTACTGGATCTATGGAAATTGCCTCCCCCACCATTTAAATGCAGCCTGTTCTGGGGTGCAATGTGGCATATTTTTATGCATGGAGCCTCCACCACTGTAAAACAGTTTCTACTGGGGTGCAGAGGAGCAAAAAGGGTGGGAGGGTGGGCAGACATATGGGGACCCTTCACCAGAGCTATATGGCATAATGGTGGAAACCTATTCCCACTGGCATGAAAGAGGGGCAGCTGGGTAAAATTTGAATGGTGTTGAGACCCTGTGCACCAGCACCAGGTTGGGTAACCTGGACCCCTCTTTAGCAAAATTCTGATTGCACCCCTTCTGGGGTGGGATGTTGCAGATGTTTACACAGGAATCTCTCAACCAGTGCTGAACTGCACCCAGCTCTGATATGGGACACTGCAGCTGTTTATACTGGAATGCAGTGAAACACTGAAATGTTATACAGCACTGAAATACAACCACCACAACACCCCTTTTCCCAGACAATATATTACTTTGTTGCACGATGCACAGTTCCATGGAATATTTGAAACAAAAACATCACCCATGCTCATGGAAGCCAAAATAACTGGGAATCGGTCACATTGGGATACAGTTTATGAGCTACGTTGGCCCCTTTCATGCATTACTCAAAAAAAATAACTCATTCCTCTCCAGAAGTTTCTTAGATGCCTCCTATTTTTATTTTGATCTGTTTGCAGTACACCACTGCATTCTGATAGATGTGGTTTGCATTTGCTTGTCGCCCAAATCACGATACACCTCAGTTTTTAGGTAGGAGCCTCCAAAGAACACAATGTAAAAATAAAGAATTTAAATCACTGCAGAAGTGGGTAGGCATGGACATCTGCAGGCTTCTGGTCCTTTTCAGGTGTAAGTATGGATGCCTAGCCATCCACCCATAATTCAGGCAGGCATTGCTCTGTTGTTAGGGTGTTGGATTTCATCTCAGCAATTTAAGAGTAAGGTGAAAACCAGTTTCTCATGGGGCAGTGGCAGTATATTGATTGCGCTCTGAACTCACCCTCTTGGAAGCTGCCTGATCTGAAAGCTGGCCAGTGTTGACTTCACCTAGTTTAGGAATTTTGAGTGAGACACATTAAAAGGGCATAATTTTCACAAAGTTCCGAGCACCTACTCTCTGAAATCAGATCACGTTAAGGCTCCCAGAAATTGAGGCATCCAATATCACTAGTCACTTTTGAAAATCTTGGCTAATATTTCTATACTGTCGTTTCTTCCTACAAGAATATCAAAGGGCTTTGTAAACATTAATGAATGTAAAACTCACAGCTCCCCTTGAGGTAGATCGATATTATCCCTACTTTACAGATGGCACCGCAGTAGCAAAGTGAGTTGCCCATGGTCACGCAGCAATTCAATGCCAGAGGTGAAAAGAGTACACTGATGCCCTAATCGTGTGCTTTAAAATCTCAACAGGTCTGTCTTTCAGGAGGAGATGTCCGAGTGATATTCTTGCATTGATCCAGTCAGGACTGACACATCCTATGATAATTTATTGTATGGAAGTTACTGGTCTATAAAACCACTGCTGCGACATCACTCATCATCACCATTGAAATGCAGCTACCTCTGGGGATGGAAAGTGGCAACTGTTTAACAATACACAGAGATGCTACACTACATTTTACACCAGGCAGCGAAGAATACCAGACCCAATGAAAACTCCAGTTGGAATTTAGATGGGCAGGGTCTAATTGCTTGTGTTGGAATTTGGCCAGGATAGCAAGGATGTCCAAAAAAGACCTACCATAGGAATAAACTATTCCAACTGAATTCAGTTTATAATGTAGCCAACTCCACCAAGCCACCCCATATTGCAGCTTCATAAATCATTCTGACTTTAATTACTGAACCATGGCATTACATACATACACTATATAATAATCACAAATAAGTGGAAGGTTTCCTTGAAATTAATACCTGTGCTCCCATTTCGCTGATCTTTTACTTTCTGAATATTACTACCTTGCAGTTCAGGCCATCCTTGGCACCCAAATCCACTTTAGAAGCTGCTTTCATGAGCAGAATTATGTGATAGCCCCAGATTTTTTACAGCTGAGAGATTTAATTTAGATAGTGGAGGCTGATTATTGCTACATATTTTTATGATAGTAAACTCTGCACATTAATAACTAACAAGCAAACAGTTCTGAGGCCTTAGCAGGAGTGAACTGCATGCCCAAAGTCATGAGTAGCATATCACATCATTGTACCAACTGGAGCAGGTGGCATCTAGCGCTCACCTTCTGATTAAATTCCCCCTTTGTTTGCCTAGTCCAGTGCTCCCCTTATCCTGCTTGGATCTGATGTAACAGCCAAACATAGAGAAGCATTTTTGAAAAGCTACCTAGCCACCATCATCAAGAGCCTAATCTAAACCTCATTAACAGGAATCTTTACATTGATTTCAATGGAATAGACGCCAGGCTACTTGGGATGCCTAACATACATGTGTGGTGGAGTGATCACACTGTACCAGGACTGAGCAGATTTAAAAGGGTCAATTAACCTTACAGGCTGCACCTGGAGGAGAGCCAGAGCTGGAAAAAGTCAATTGAAGATGAAGCCCAGCTGGGCAGGAGCAGACTGGGCTTGTAGAAAGGTAAGAGCTCTCTAGCTGCTCCCTAGAGAGAAAGGGAGCTGATCAGGGAGAAGGAGGCCTAAGGAGAAATAAATGTGTGGGGTTCTGGCCTATAGAGTCTGGCAAGAGGGGGAAGTAGCCCCTGCAAGTGGAAGAAGCTTGGGATATTAAACCTAGATGTGGGCTAGGAGCTAGAGAAGTGAGGAAGGAAGGAGCCCAGGGGAAACAGCAACAGGATCTGAGACTGAGTAGATGGTGGTTGTTAGGTATAGGGTCTCTGGGTGGGAACTTGGAGTAATGGGAAGGCCGGGGAAAGTACTAGCTAGCTACTGGGAAAGTAGCCCTGGATGTAGCGTTGGACTAGAAGACTGCCTGATATGGCTTACAGACAGCTTGTCCAGAGGGACTTTGGCAACCTAGGAGGGCTAAATAGTGACCTTGTTGGAGGGCTGAGTCATGAAGCTTCCCGGAGAGCCAGGCTGCAATGTGAGCAACTGATGGAAAGGGGCACCAGACCAAGTGAGAGCTAATCTGCAGACCCAGCTCCAAGGAGGCATCCAAATGGTGAGTATATGCTGCTGTTGTATACCTGTGCGAGAGTGCACATACCCATATGCTGTTTGGTAGCCTTTGTGCAATGAATTTGTTGGGTCTCGGATCAGTTTCTAGTGTTATGCGGCCATTGCTATAGTTTGGTGTTGTTTGTCCTCTCTGATGGTGGTCTCAATAGAGAGGCCGTGAACTGAAAAGGCCACAGAGGCCAGGGAGAAGGCATACGGGGCCACATGAAGGGTTGGAAGGCTGCACCTGTATGGAAACCTACATCCTTTCACTCAATGGAAAGATTTGCAGGTGAGTCTTTAAGGTACCTGTGGAGCCCTCCCCTACGTATCCCTATGGGTTGTGATGATCTGGGTCCATCCCTGTGTGGTGAGCACATTCAGCACATGTCCAAAGAAAGACTTAATTTCTCAGGAAGTGTTGTGAGGAATCGGAAGCCAAATTACAGTAATAGCTACTCACCACAAGTGCTGAGGAACTAGCTGCCCACTGAAGAACTCCACTCCTTTATATAGCTCCTTGGACTAGTGCTGTTCCCTTGTGCAGCTGCACGTGCTGTTCTTATCATTCCTGAGGCATTGGTTGACTCCATTTAGTTATAGTTGAAATTAAAGTTCACTCTAAGCTCTACTTTTATGCTCCTTCTATTTTTTTAATTGAAATAACCAATCAGCTTGCAAAATGGAATGCATAAAGAGTATAAGGGTTTCATTTGTTGCAGGGTTTTTTTAATTTTGAAAGTGCAAGATTAAAGATCTTTGTATAAGAGCAGGCTAGTAAATGGTGGATTTTAATAAAAGTGCTGCAACATTTTTTTAAAAAAATTTGCCCCTCAGGACATCAACATAGTGACGAAGTTAAAGTTGCATTGATGTTGTGCACAAATGTGCAGTCTATGGGTTAATGGGAAGTGTGTGAAGTTTGACTTCAGAAATGTATTAACTTAAAATTATACAAAATCATAAGCTAAATATTTGGTTAATTTTTAACCAAATTTAGCTCGTGTTCCTTGGAATTCAGATAGCATTTCTTCAGTTTTTGCTGGATTTCAGTTGCCATCCTGCTGCCCGGTTTAATTTTGCTGGGCCCTGTTGCATCTCACCTCAACCCATTGTCTCTCCTGCTACCAAATACTGTAGAACACTGTTCCTGTTCCATTTAGCAAGGAAGCATACACATTGATTTCCATGTCTGTACCAATCAATATTTATGTTCATTAATTTTTTATTTCCAGCATCTGGCCAATAAAGACATGAATCTTCCGCACGCTCCCCTGAACGCTCCCATTCTGGTAGCACTTTAATCCTCTGGCACCACCAATCATGGAACAATTACCCAAAGATAAAAAAAAATAGCTGAATGTGCAGCAAGCCATGCTAACCACTGGCTTAATGATACCAGGGGCACTTTGAGTTGAGAGAAGCTCACCTACCTGAGCTGCCTCATGAGCACTATACACTGAACTAAAAATACACTTTCTGGGGTGTTCACCAAGACACGCACAGGCCCACTGCCAACAGTGTGTGTTACCTCTGTGGTCACACAGGGCCCCACACATCCAATATCCTCATGCCCTGAACCTAACCGGTGACATCCACCCACAGAGGGACAGAGGTGACCACTTTCTCAACACTGTCCCCTCCCCACTGCTCAGCCCTTCTGTTACATGGGATAGTAGCTGCAGCTGCAATAGGAATCTTTCCCTAACCATCCCCTTCCTGACTTCATCTGTGTCTACCATCCCCACCCTATGCACTATCTGCAGACTCAGATAAAGCAAGAATGCCCCCATGTCCGCAAACAGGAATTGTGACCTTCAACAAATTGCTTAATCTCAGTGTGCCTCAGTTTCCCCCTCTATACAATACATATTTTCTTGCCTGTTTCAGCTGAAGGCTCTCTGTCTCTCATTATGGACTTGTACAGGACCGAGCACACTGGGGCCTGGATTTTGGCTGGGGAATCTAGGCATTGCAATACAGTAATGAATAATAATTACCCAAAAAGCTGAAAAGGCGGGACACCAAAGAGGAAATGTTTCTGTAGCCCAAGGGTTTATATTTAGCAGCAACGAGATAAAACTAAGTGAAGGGAAATTTAGGCCTACTAGACCGCTGGATCTTATCATACCATAGGGTAGTGTAAGGGCAGTGGGGGGAGGCCCCCTTTCTTGAGACATGGAAATGTGGGCTACACACAGCACTGGAGGGAAACCACAATGCACGGCACAGGGGAGTGTTGGGGAATGGACTAGATGTGACCTAATAAGTTGTTACCAGCTGTAATATCTTCAGTCTTGGTCTTCATCACTGAGACCCCTTTTCCTGTGCTGCCTGAGTAAAGGGAGTTTTATAATTGGTAACTATTAAAATGCTCCTTCATGCAGCCACAAGGGCTGTGGTGTGAATGACACTCAGAACTGATGAATATATTCTTAACCACCTTGCTACATGCAAGACAGTGGCGCCAGAAATATTCCTTCCATGTGTTCCTGGTCCAGATCTGATTTTTTGCATGCTTTTCCCCCACCCTTGCTTAAGAGTCTCAGTAGCCATACTTCTGGCTTGTATCTCCATTTTTTTTCTAGCCCGTAACATTGTCCTTTTCAATAAGAGGTATGTTAACACAACATGCAAACACTTAACACCGGTGATGGAATCTCATTCAGGGAGTTTGAACTGGTAAAGAAGCCAGCACACGTGAATCACAATTGTAGCTGCAGCATATTTGATTTTGCCCCAGTCATTTGAGCCCAGTTCCTGGGAGCTATTTATTCCAAACCCAGGGGAGATGTATTGTCGGTTTTGGTTCCTTGTCTGCAATTCATCACCATTAACCTATCCCCTCTGCATTTGATAAAATAACATCAGTAATAAGGATACAGTGCATAGTTTTGTCTGATTCCTTTGGTCTATATTAAGACCTGATCCAAAGCCACTGAAGCAAATAGGAGTCTTTTCCATAGCTTTCAATGGGCTTCATATCAAGCCCTCCTTTCCTTACATGTCTCCTCTTCTTGTATGTGTGTTTTTACAGTGTTCCTCTAGGCTAAGGGGAGGAGAACAATTAACCTTCCTGCAGTGTTTGCTTTATGTCATTACCTAATCTGTTCTGTCACTTATTGCTTATTTATTAATCAGTGTATCCTAGATGTTCCTTATCCTCAGTGTTTTCCTTATTACTAGATGGCTCACGGGGTTGAAAATTTATGAGATAGGGTCAGCGGTTTAAATTTACCCTAATTCAGCAGTGAGTGAATGGTGCTAGAATCTGAGCTGTTTGCTGGCTTCTGTGAAACAAGGCAGTGGAGTGTGTTGAGTTACAAGTGGCAAGTAGCTAGTGAGTCATAATGAAGGAGACTGGTCTGGGAATCAGGACACTTAGATCAGTGGCAAAGCTGGCAAGAGAATCCGTTTTGTGACCTCAGGCAAGTCTCTTCAGTCACCTCACTGTGCCTCTGTTCTTCTTACCCCCCACCTCCCAACTTGCCTGCCTTGTCTGGTTAGACTGTGAGCTCTCTGGGGCAGTGATTGTCTCTGATTACATGTAGGGAACTTTGATCTTTGTTGGCACCTCTACTAGGGAAACGCAGTAACACTCCGAGGAACAGCATGGTAGCAGCCACAGCAGGGTGGCTGGGAAGTGAAATGGGGTGAATGCAGACTCCATGAACCTTTAACTCCAAAGGTGAAGAATAAGACACAGCCTTGTTTGTGTTGCGGTAGCCCCCGCAGTCTCCAGTCAGGGATCAGAGCTTTAGTGTGTTAAACACTGTACACATGTAGTAAAAAGGCGGTTCCTGCCCCAAAGAGCTTACAGCGTTGGTAACAAAGAGTCCTGTGGCACCTTAAACACTAACCGATGTATTGGAGCATAAGCTTTCATGGGTGAATACCCACTTCGTCATTCACCCATGAAAACTTATGCTCCAATACATCTGTCAGTCTTTAAGGTGCCACAGGACTCTCTTTGTTGCTTTTTACAGATCCAGACTAACATGGCTACCCCTCTGATACAATGTTGGTGTGTAACAAGAGACCCCAGGAGACTAAAGAAAAGTGGTGGCTTGGGGGAGAAAGGCCAGGCACAACTGAAACCAATATGCTTGATATAATAGCGGTGTGAGCACACCAACTACCTTGCCAGAAGCCTGCCTTTTTGATGCCAATGCTGTACCTCTTTTGTGGTCAGTGCCCAAGGCTGCCACCTTTCAAATGCTAAATTCCCTGAGGGGTGTGTGTGTGGGGGGGTGCAGAATAGGCTGTGATACTCCAGATAAGTTCTGAACTGAGGAGAAGCACAGTCCCAGCATAGAATATCTTCTTTGTACAGCAAGACAGACATAATTCTGGCCAGCCAATCACTGCAGCCCTATCGGCTATGAGATGTAAACGGTAACTTTAAATATTTCATTCTTTTGCTTTAGTTTGTTTGACGTGGTCTAAGGACTGGAGTAATTTTCTAACTCACTGACTGATCCTTTTTTACTATCTTAAGTACCTTCTCTCTCTCACACACACACAGAATTTCCAATTAATAGTTCAAAGTATCCACTCACAACCAATAGACTTGACTTATTTTCCAAAAATGTAGTGTTGTAGCCTTGGATAGGTTTCATTTAAATACACTTGCATGGTAATGCCAAGTTAGCCTTTGACTTAAGGCAAATCAAGCTCCTTTCAATGCAATTACATGACAGATCGGCGTGACCTCTGTAGCATTTAGGTTAAGTACTTTTGCAGAGCAGCATGTGATATGAAATGCAATGAACAGATTTCCCTCTTTGTGTGTTGTTTTGTGTGTGTGTGGGGGGTTTTTTTTGGTTTTGTTTTGTTTTAGGAAAAGTAATTTAATGAGTGTCTGAGCATCTTCCTTTTCAAGCCATGCTGTGTGGCTACTGTTAGCATACCCTGTTGCCAGTGGTATTCAGCAAGTCTAATTGAAGCTCTCACTGTGGGCCAGTTTGACTATCCTCTCAATTAAATGTTTGTAATGCTCCACTCCTTTCCCCCATTATGTAACTCATTAATTGGGTTCACTGGAGAACAGAACTGATGGCTTTTTTTGCATGCCACAAAATGCAAGATCTTTCAGTGCTTTGGGGCTGAAACTGCACAGCCCTGGTGATATACTGCACTAGTGATGGACTAAAACTGCTGAGAAGAGTAGCACTTGGGTCTTGCGTGGTGTTCAATCTCTGTAGATCTCACAACACTTTACAAAGATGGGGAAGTACCATTGTCCCCAATCATCAGCTGGAGAAACTGAGCCACAGAGAGGAGAAATGACTTAGTGACCAGTTCACGACTGGTCAGACAGGACTAGAACCCAACTCTGCCTCTTGTGTTCAACTAATTTTCTGGTCTCTTAGTGATAATCCCAAACAGTGGATGAAATTCTGTGGCCTGTGATATGCAGAAGATCAGGCTAGATGAATTAATGGTCCCTTCTGGCTTTATGATTTATTAATCTATTAAATATTACTTGAATTTCTAAGTGATGTCCCTGTGGCCATGGTCACACTTACATGCATTCTCTTCCTAGGAACATAAATGCAATCCTGTTTTACGGGCGCGCACATTCATTTTCAAGCCACACCCCTATGTACTCCTGGAAAACATTTTAAATTTATGCACACAAATATATATGTCAAGAGCACTTGAATTGTCACCCAATCAGGACAGAAAATAGCTTTTGACTTTTCTAACTAATCACAACTAAACCACTCAGCTCAAATGGCATATATACAAGTATCAGAGGGGTAGCCGTGTTAGTCTGGTTCTGTAAAAGCAGCAAAGAATCCTGTGGCACCTTATAGACTAACCGACGTTTTGCAGCATGAGCTTTCGTGGGTGAATACCCACTTCTTGCATCCGACGAAGTGGGTATTCACCCACGAAAGCTCATGCTGCAAAACGTCTGTTAGTCTATAAGGTGCCACAGGATTCTTTGTGGCATATATACAGAGATTTTGGAGACTGATCCATAAAGGTAAAAGCATTCTACAAAAAAAAAAGGGGGGGGGGTCTAAATTGAGAAAATCATGACCTGCTCTTAAATTTTATGTGAGCAGAAAAAGAATCTGCATTTCTCCAATAAACTTGTTGCAAAATGATTTGCTCAGCACTATGCAAATATATATATATATACAGTAAGCTCTTTGAGGCAGGGACTGTCTCTAATAGAATCTTATACAGAGCCTAGCACCATGGGACCCTGACCTCTAGCTGCTGCCAAGTAGTAAACAACTAAAGAAAATTGGAGTCCTGTGCAATCTGGCACCTGCTGGATCTCTCTCTGTGTCCCTTGCAGGAGAGGGAGCGCAAAGGACAGAGACACAATCAGCTGGAGTGTTGGTCATGTGAATTTTATCCCCATTTATTTAAGCTTCTGCTGAAATGGCCCCAATGAAGGGCAGGCCAGGGCAAGTCTGCGGAGTTCAGGGGACTGTTAATGGGCAATAGTGTTTCTTCTGTAGCTCGTGAATTTGTATCCAGCCCAGAGGCCTGATCCTGTGTGTGCTCCCTGGGTGAAATCCTGCTGATTATAATCACTCCCCTTCTGACACTTGCTTGAGTGCAAAGGAGGAAATGAAGCTCTCTCCTCATCCCAGGGTCCCAGCAGAGCAGAGGGTAAAGACTTAGCCCTCAGCCTTTGAGTTTTAAGCTTTGCCTGAAAGCCTGAAAATTTACTTTGCTAGCTACAAGGGGAACACTTTAAATTCCCTACTGTTTGTAAAACCACTGCCGATAAATCCCTCCTGCCATCCCTATAAGCCTGGAGGGTCTTTAGATTCACTGAAGTGTTCTCTGCTTAAGAGAGTTCCCCCTCCCCCCCCGCCCCCAATGCAGGTGAAATTTCCAAAGCCAACTCATTGCAATTTCAGTTTCCTCTCTAAACACTGAGGCATTCCATCATTTTTTATTTCATAATCCATGTTCTTTTAGTGAGTCAACTGTATGACCTCTGAATTCCAGAGGGATACCATGTAATCCGTTTAATGTACCTAAAACTGGTAGAGTCTGAAATACTGGGTCAAAACTGAATTACAGCTCATCTAGTATGTTTTTAAACAAGCTTGTTTAGGAAATGCTATGGATTTTAATGAAATATTCAGCTATTTTCTCGTCCATTTGAAAATATGAACAATATTCTTCTTCCCCTAACATTGCAGTTCCCCACACTTCCAGTATGGCCAGGAGAAAAAGGCATGTACAATGGAATCTATTCATTCCCACATAGGATTTTGGGGACCAGTAGGAAGTGTCACCATTCCAGATGACAGTGATAGCTGCCTCCTGAGAGCTGTCCATCTCTTCTGATCCCAGTGAAGAAAATGTAGCTGCTGATTGGAAACCAACAGTTACACCAGAGATTGATCTGCCTCAGTTAGTGCCCCTGAAAAGGAATCCATACTCTGATCACTTTCATAATGGACAGGTGCATCTGTTACCACTGCCCTCTAATGGCTGGAATCAGAACTGTTCACCTGCGTGTCATAGGCCCTGCAGGTAACATTTTTCAGAAGTGTCTAAGTGACTTAGGATCCTAAGTATCATTGACTTTCCATGTAGGATGTTCATAGGTGCCCAAATCACTTTTGAAAATGGGGTTTAGGCTTCTAAAATGCTTGGGTGCTTAAAATATTTTATCCTCCATTACTAAAGCTAGAGGACATAATCTTTTAGCTTAAGCACTTCTGGAGATTTAGGAACTGAGTTCTATACCTGCTATCACTTTGAAATTCCGAGCAGCCACATGTGCAACCTAGTAATGTATGGGAAGTCCCATGTGTCCCAAGTCTATTTCAGCACTAATGCTGGTCAAAAACCAATGATGCTCTTCACAAAACTTTTCGTGTGTGTGTGGTTTGAAATTTCCAAACTCGAAATTTTTCCAACCTGCTGTAATTACCACCTCCTCAAATAAAAGCAGATAGGCAGGGAGGTGTGAGAGATTATGTTCTTTGTAAAAGAGTGCTGGATTTTTGCATGAAAAGAAGAAACCACTGATACTATACAACATGCTCCCGCGGCGTGAAGCATTTCCTCAGATAGGAGGTGGTATAGCTATTCCGTTTAATTAATCTTTCACCTCAAGTGGTTTTTATCCTCCCACCTTTTGTAATGCAGTTCAGGTCATTCTAGTGGTTTTCCCCTTCCTGTCTAACACTTATAATTTGGTGCTTCAGTTGAAATGAGAAGATGGAAGTGTTCAAACTGGGGTTGGAGTTGTGCTATTCTGAAGTGCACTGAGCCATCTAGTGAACATGGGTACTCTCTCAAAAGCCTGATTAAAAGTAATGCAGAACCCCTAGCTTGTTCAATCTGAGGAAAGAATTCACTGCTTTGAGATCCCTACTAAAACTCACGGTGCTCCCCCACAGCATGGGTGCAGGAACAGGTGGGCTTGGATACAACGTGAAAAGCAGCCCACGTGGTAAATGGGTTGGTTTGCCTTCTGTGCTCTCTACATTTTCTTTTTCTTGGACCTAGAAAAAGTCACGTGTCCTGTAGATGGATATTTCCAATGCAGCGTGGCTTGTGGTGTTATGTGTCTACTTATCTCCTCACTTTGGCCTATATTTCAGGCTTGTGCTACTTCTGCCTCCACTCTTGCACTCACCTCAATCGAGTTTGTTCATTAAAGAAATTCTTGGTACATTTTGCTTAGTTTAATATTCGTACTAGTGATAGATCAAACTTGACATTGGTCTAATTTTGTTGCTCTGTATCATGCACATATACACAAATATCATAATTTCTCAAGTTCCTTTTTACAGTGATGGGTAAAAGGTCAGTGTTGAATCCTCTGTGTGTCATTGTATACCTGAACTGTAATATATTGATCATAGTCTAAATAGGAAGCCTTAGACTTTATGTTTGGAATGGGGGGGGGAGCTTTAAATTCCAAGTCTGGTTGAGCCCATTACAGTGGCCCAAAACTTGGATATGATTCAAATTCAGACTTTTTTTTTAATCCCTGAAAAAATGAAGGTTTCAGAACTGGATTTTTGGTTCAGGCATGTAGCAGAGAAAACCTTCTGGTGATGTGGCTGTATCCTTACAGATAGCACTGGAAGACAGAATCCAGGACCTGCAGCACTGAAAGCACAAACCTTATAACACTTGAATGAAAGGAATAAATCCTTTAGCTGTGCCTAAGTAACCCACTCTTGTGTTCTAACTAGGCCAGCCATTAGAGGGAGACATGAGCCACATAGTATATTACATGTGTCCAGTGCTCACTCCCAAAACTCTCCTGTCAGCTACCAAATGACGCATTTAACCAATGAAATGCCAAAGCACTGCAGTGTCCATACACCACCTGGACTAATCTCTTGGCCTCAACTTGAAGCCTGGCTTCTGGATACATCTGAAGGCTGCCTTTCCCAACTTTACCCTTCCATGGATGCTGGATGCATCCATTTCATTCCTCCAGTTCCAAACCTTACTACTGCTAGGTAAAAACTTTTATAGAACAAATAATTGTTCATTCTCCACCACAATATTTCAGATCATATTCCTGACAAAAACAAGAGCCAAACTGCCATTCTATTTATGAAATAAGAGGTCCTTTGGAACAGTAGCTTCATGTCACTTGCAAGTTCTCATTTATGAAATTGATGCCATGTACACCAGGCTGGCAGCATCCACACTGGGAACAGAGCCGACACTTGGCGTGCCCTGGCTTATTCAGTAGCGCCGATCCATTTTAGAGGTTACCTTTGACAGAATCAAATCTAGACTGATTTGCTGAGTTCTCAATAAATTATGACATTGACAACCCAGCTAAACTGAGAACATTCAGGTAAATAAACAAATAGCCAATTGGAAACTTATGCTTCTATGTAAACTGTCATATCCATAGATGATTTATGCCCACTCAGGTATACTCTTGAGCTGTTAATCCTTTTCCTTGCATTGTTAGTGAAACAACCTGACATTTCCCCAAGGCATACACAGTCTCTGCCTCTGTCCCTCTTTCCCTTTTACTTTCATGATAAATCTAGCAACATCAAAAAGGCATCTGCAATCTAATTGCATCTCCCTGGATATTAAAGCAGTATGGAAATCTTGGCAGAAATTCACCCCATGAATAGGGCCAATACAAGGATTTATGCAGCACTTAAGTTCACCTTTAAGCTCCATTTTTAGGATTTAAAGTTGTTCAGTATCCCTGCATAGACATGGATCTCATTCCTTATGAGAACAGGCTTTCTAGAATTTTCTAGCAGCTCTGCTTCTGACCAGAACAGGTGTGTCCAAAGTTTCCAAGGTATTTCAGCTTGTCTGGTCCTGTCCAGAACATCAGAGTTGGGAGGGATGCAGTGAAAATGAAATACATTACCTAAGTTTTTTCTCCAAAATGATTCTAGGCTTGATTCAAATGGTAGATGAGGGTTCAGAACCATTCTTTATCCTACCATTTTGCACATCCCTAACCTTCCTGGCATCCTGTTTTCATTAACCCTAGGCAAATTCTTCAGAGATGGAATCCAGAGAGGAGTGCCCCTCTTTGGGCTCTTGACAAAGCAAGAGGAAAGTCCGTTTGAGGAGGTGGAGATGCAGCACCAAAACCATCCACAAGCAGCTTGGGGAAATTACTTACTCTTTTTGTGTCTTAGTGCCCAGTCTGCACTTCCTTTCTCCCACATGTCTATCTTGTACACTTTGATTGTAAACTTTTTGCGGCTGGTACGCTCGTGTGTGTGTTCCCCACCTAACACGGTGGGGCACTTAAAGATACTGAACAACAAATAACCAAAAATTGAGACCATCTTAAAAACCTTATGAGAGTTGGATGAATCATGAATAGAATTTGAGTCCAAGAATATTTGTTTGGATTTTGAAACAATTAGTTTCCTCAGACCTCTTCTGCATTGGTTTTCGGTGAACCCTCCGCAGGCTGGGTCTTAATGACACACTTGCCCAACAAATTGGCTCCCAAGACTGACTTCTCCCCAGCTACAAATAGGTTTAAAAAACTGTAAAGAAGCCTTTGGCTGGAGAAGATTGGCCAAGCAACACTTTAATTTAAACAAACCTTCTGTCCGCTATCCAAAAGATGACTGAGCCAGCAAAATTCAATGAGAACTCCGCATGCTGCCTCAAACAGACATCTCATCAATTTTGAAGCACAATTTTAATTTTATCTGGGAATAAAGAATAGCCCCCCACGCTCCGTGCTGTCTCTTTCTGCAGAGACAAACACCTGTAAAAGCCCACAGAGCTTGGCAAACTAAGAAAATCAATGAACTTTCCTTTTCCCACCAATATCTAAATGGACATTTTTATGTGTTTTTTACCTCAGTAGCTGTTGAACAAAAGGTCAGTGCTGATTTGAAGTCAGTCTTTATAACCAAGATGGCTTTAAAAAAAAGGAAACAAACACAGGAAATGTTTCTTCCATCACAGGGAGAACAAAAAGATAAAAATATCCACATCACTTTTGAGCATGACTATATGCGGCTCTGCCGAAAGAGCCATGTAAACTGAAGGGAGACTCAAGATTGTGGGATACAGCAGGGCTGGGAGGGTAAGTTTGGATTGTAAATCAGCCTTTCTGTGTGACATGAATCTGATTGATGTTTTGAATTTTTTTTAATCTCTAAAGAACAGACATGGAAAAACATCATAGGGCTGATCTTTGCTCCCCTTTAATGTATGTGTTAGCGTACATTATAGTCCTTCCACTGGTGCATGGAAATGCCTGATTTAAGAAACAATGAAAAAAGAGGGTTTCTGGTGAAAACTAGAATTTTGTATTTCTTCAGGTATACTTCCAGGCTTTCAACCCTGTTAGTCTCTCCATGCACTTGATGCAACTTGCCTAAATCTGGCTGGACTGTAAGGAGGCTTGTAAGATACTAGCTATGAACTAAGGCCATGATCCTTCAACTGCACCTACTAGTGCAGACTCAAACACCTGGGTTCTGCACCAGATTGTTACAGAATTAGGGCCCAAAAGACCACTCAAATCATGGGCTTTTTAAAAAACATTTCACTACTGAAAATATAGGTCAACTTTCACAGAATATTGCTATGTTAATCACACTTTTCTCCTCAGGGCAGTCCATTCTGTTCCATTTTATTCTGTATAGGTTCTTACCATGGCGAGTGTGTCTTACCTGAATGCCTGAATCCTGTGTCTTGTGAATATGGGTCTTTTTCCAAGAGAGGATATCTTAGCATTGAAAACCTGCCCCCAAAAAATCAATCTCTCTCTCTCTCTCACACACACACACATACTTCCTCTTTCTCTCCTCCCCCCCCCCCCCCCCGCAGTAGTGTTGGCTAAACTGGATCAAACAGGGCAAGCTTTTTCCCATGGAATTCCCTGAATTGAAGCTTTACATACCCAATCAAATAAAACATGACATGGTACCCAGTATAAATGTGGGGGGATTGTTTGGGGGGGGGGGTTGCAAATGAAGACATTCAATAAACATTCTAATCTTTCCAAACAGTTTTTCTGAAGTGAACAATTTGTGCAAATGTTTGGGGTTTTTTTTCTAAACAGTTTGTAAGCTTTTAGGATTTCTTACAGCCTAACACATTTCTTCTTTTCTAAAACAAGTTAAAATTCTATTTCCCAAAATACTGAGGGCTGAGTAAACATAAACATATATTCCAACAGGATATTTTGCTGAGGCGGTTTATTTTATTTTAACTTGGGCTGTGTAGGCTTTTTGTTTTGGTTTTAGTCTCTCCTCTGGGAAGGAAGATCTTTCGGTTAAACCTGACTAAGGTGTGTTTAGTACCTAGTGCATTGCCAATGTAGTATGAGAGAACTATTGTTCTACCTGGCCTGCTGAGTTCAGTCTGTATAAACTGAAGGCACCTTTCCCTTGGGTGATTGCATACAAGGGGTGTTTATTAGGTTACAAGCAGTTGTAGATGAATCGCTCCTTCTGTTTGTCAGGCAATGGCACATTTTGATTTCCTGAAGTTTGAGAGTAACAGAGGAGCAATCGAGCATTTTTCAGCATAGAAGTAGAGATGGACCCAAACTACAAGGGTGAAATGCTGGCTCTGTTGAAGTGAATTAGAGTTTTGCCACTGGCTTCAGAGGGGTCAGTATTTCACCTGAGAACTCAATGTTGGTTTTCAAAGGGGTTCAGATCTGGGGGTTGGTTTGGCTCATTATGCTGAGAGGTCATTCACAGATCTAAGTACAGATCTCAAACTTTGAAAGCCTGGAAGATGTTTGCATCTGGCGTGTCATTTCTGGCTCATCTCTTGTAACAAAACTCAGCTGTCAATGTATAATGGGATAATACTTGCCTGCGTCTTAAGGGTGTTCCAAGGATGGATGATGTTTGGAAGAGGTTTTGGTGCTATGGTGAGGGGTGGGGGACAACGTTACTGTGAGGATGGAGTCTGCTCTCACACTGGCATTGATCAGAAATAACCCTGTGGAGTCAATGGAGTTTTACAAGTGTAAAACCAACATAAGTGAGAGGAGAATCAGACCCAGAGATAGAAAACACAAAAACCCTGCATTTGATCTTTGGAGGTGAATGTAGTATTGATTGTCAGATGCTTTTATGACTTAAAATAGCAATGCATTAGGCCAAAGACACTTATCAGGGCTCTGTAACCATGTCTGGATTAGTTACCGGGGGGGATTTTTTTACCAGTCTGGAAAAACAATGATTTCATTATTGTTACTATTAGTAATTTAAAAAACTCTGTTATAACATTAAGGTTATGAATAAAATTATTTGCGGGGGAAAAAATCTATTAGCAACATCTTAATGTGTCCAAAATATAGTAGGTTCTGAGAAGCCGGCTCTAGCTCACCAGGAGAATCAACGATATTAATCACACTCATGATGGGCATTCTACAGCTACGCTCGGGACTGATTCACTCCAGCATGATTGCTCCGTCTGGCAGAAAAAAACAAGTGTAATGTGACATCATCAATCTAAGACAGAGAATGGGATAGATTTTCTGATTACAAGGTTAAGTGATGCATCAAGAGGGAGCAAAGCTTGGTCATTGCTAATAATTTAAATTTAGGAAGACAGAGTACTATGACATTATCTGGATGGCATTAAAGAGTGGCTTTCTTCTACCAGCCATTTGTATGTGTCTTTTCTTTTACATAGCTGTATTTATTATCCCAGGAAGGAGGAAAAACAGGCTTAGGGAAACAAATAGGTTCAGCCCATTTGGCACCAGGATCAAGATTTAATCAAAAGATTCAAGTAATCCATTCATCCAAAGAGGTCCAAATTCTGCTGTCAGTAAAACCCTTGCAACCTCACTGAAGCCAATGGGATTCATAGGTCATAGTAGTGAATTTGACCCCAGGTTTGTAAATCCTGGACTCCATGCAACAAAAGGTTGAATTCCAACATTTGGCCATTCATCAGAGCTAGATGGAGCCAAATTCTGCTCTCAGCTACACTTGTGTAGATTCAACATAACTGCATCAAAGTCGGGGCCTAAACCTCCATGGTACTGAATTGCTCATGTGAGGTGTTCCACCCTCATTTGACTTCAGTGGAAGCTGAGGGTTCTCAGCAGCTCCCAGGAGGAGCTGAACACTTTGAAAGATCAAGCCCTTCTGTCTAAATTGATCCCAGTGTTCCTGAGAGCAGAATTTTGTTCATTATCCTTCCCAGGAAGACAAGAACAGCTATATTGCATCAGAGCAATGGTCCATCTAGCCCAGTATTCTGTCTTCTGACAGTCACTAGGGCCAATACTTTAGAGGGAATGAACAGAACAGGCCAGAGGCTTAGGGACGCCTAGAGCATGAGTTGCAGCCCTGACCACCTTGGCTAACAGTTCCATGAACGTATCTAGTTTTGTGCACCCGTTTATAGTTTTGGCCTTCACAACATCCTCTGGCAATGAGTTCCATGGATTTGACTGCATTGTGAATAAATACTTGATTTTGTTTGGTTTTTAAACCTGCTACCTATTGACTTCATTAGGTGACCCCTGGTTCTTATGTGGAGGGGTAAATCCAGCCATTTTGTTCTGTGATGCTTATACTTGAAGTCTTTAGGATGAGATTGTAATCCTGAGATGCTTTTTTTCTGCATGGAGATCTTCCTTTGCATGAGAGCAGGTGTTTGTTAGAGGGCTTTCCCTTCACCCTCTCCCCTGGTTCTTGTCATGCAGAAGACCAGAAGTCAAAGTGTAGACAATGTGATGTTTATGGGGGTTAGTTTCCAGAAAATGTGTTCCATAACTGATGCCACAGAGCCTTGTTTCCCAGTGTCTCATCCCCCGGAGGCATAATTATACCTGAAATGCACCCCCACAGTCCACCCCTTACAACTTAGGGTCATGTTCCATTTTGGGTCTGGGTCTTCATCCCACCTCTTTGTACCCCATGTAAGGGGTAAGGAGTGAGATTGCACTCTGGATAGAGACAGGGATTTCTTTGGTCTTTCTAGTGTTTTATACCTTCCCACCCCTCCAAGCCCCTTTGCCCCTCCTGACTGGCTGCTTGATTTTTTGCCTTGAGAGAGGGGTTGAGGCAATCTTAAAGTGTGCTCTGAGTAACATTTTAACTGCTCTTCTCTGTTCCCATTGTATTAACAAATCCATCTGACCTAGGCAGAATCAACATCAGTGTCTGCCCACACATTAGTATGAGTATCAAAAAGTCAAACACATAATTCTATCCCAGGCTAACAAACAGACCTATATACTAACAGCAGGGATCTTCTCTTCTATCTTTATAATTGACCAAGTCATTGTAGTCCCTTTTTTATTTGGAAAAAGCCTACTGGAAAAATATACATTTCAAATAAACGCCACTGCTAAGCGCTCTTTTTTGCTGTGCACAATGTATATTATTCAATCTCATCCAATTTCTTTTATGTACTGGATCATGGTTTTGGGAAATGTTCTTCTTGATCCTTGTTGTCCCACCAGCCCTCAAAATTCAATGGAGAGAATCTGAGGGGGGTTTCTCCTGGCAACAATCCCATTCTTAATGATGCCCTTTCACAAACTAGAATATGTGTCTCTTAAGGAGAGGAATAAATTCCTCTTTATTTCATGAGAGACAGACTAGGTTGCAACCCACACAATGATTTCTAATTATTTTTGATCTTCTTAATCATTAGGAAGATGAAAGATGACATCAGTTAAGACATGACACTGATTTGATATGATTTTTTACTTGTATTTAATCGTAAAACCTGATATGGCTAAAGCAGTACTAGTATGCAAGTGTGATATGAATATGAAGGGTCCAGACTCCTAAGGGGAGAGAATATCATGTTCACTGCTTCCTAAGGTGAGAGCCCGGAGCCGGTAATATTACATGTTGATCATCACTATTTATTGTTTGTATTTTGGCAGTATCTAGAGGCCTGGTCCCCATTGTGTAAGGCATGGGTGATAAAACAATGGACTAGCATTCGGGAGACCTGGTGTGAAATCCTGGCCCTACTGAAATCAACTTCAGATCTCCAATTGACTTCAATAAAGCCAGCAGTCTATTCCTGACTGATAGCTTGCATTTTGAAGCCTAAGGCATCACTTAATCTCTGTGCTTTAGTTTACCTCTGTAATACAGTGATGATACTGCCTACTAACCTTGTTGAAGCAGTTTGAGATCTTTAGATGAAAGGAGCTATTCAACTGCAAGGTATTAGGAGCAACCTTTTCAAAAATACTTAAGTGACTTAGGAACCTAGGCATCAATGGGACTGTTTCCTAAGTCACTTAGGCATTTTTTGAAAATGTTGCCCTAATTTGTGGTGGTTATGCCATTCCACAGCACCGAAGAAACCCCAGAGCACTTTGTACATAGTGATGACTTTTTTTTACCCTAGTGCTGGCTGCATTTCTATGGTGAACACTCCTCACTTGTGCAGTTGTCCCACTATACAACATTGGAGGCTGAAAAGTAAAGAATAGCTTATGCAATACCAACAAGAGTGGGTATTTGGGAATGCAAAGTTTCCTCAGTTGTCACTTGTCCAAGATACAGGTGTAACAACCTAATATTGTGAAAAAGTATCATGAGACTTTTTCCATGACTATGAATGTTTCATCTTAAAGATGGCAGCACCACTAGCAGTGCCCCTTTAGTACCACATCTGAGCAGTGGTAGAGCATATTCTTGGAAGAAAAAGCACCACCAAGCAAATGGATAATACACTACCTACACCCTCTTGGGTTGTGTCCCATCCTAGTAATGACCAAACCCAGCTGTGCTTACTGTAGCTTAGGGGAGACAAGTTGAGTATAGGTTTGCCATTTTACGCTCTGAATCACTTAAACACTGTATATTACAACCACAGTTTGTCAGGCTGAGCAGTCTGTGGATAAGGTCTGACAGTTAGCCAAGAAAACCTGCACTCATTTCTCATCTGAGATAATTCCTGCCTTTGATGGCTTCAAGTCTTTCATTTTAGAGACTTGTATTGATTGGTTTAAGAATTACACTCACATGCATTTGTACACAGCAGAGGAATATCAGAGCAAATTCTTCCCAAATACCATATCCCAAGGTGATGGGAATGATGGGCTGTTGCTGTTCTTGTTTACTAGTTCATCTTTTGGGCTATTCACATCTCACTCCAGCCAATTTTCTTTCAAGAGCATCTACTCTAATCCACTTAATTGTGTTTCCTAACCAAGGAGTGGGGAGAGATTTGTCTGTTGCCTTCACTGCCCAAATGAGACACATCTCCTCTGTCAATTTTTTTCCTGAGGTTGATAATATGGGGAGTGAATTTGTGCCTCTAAAGCAATAAAAAATCAAATTGCAGTACCATAGGGGAAAGGATTAGTGTGTGGAGAAATTTAAAGGCTTAGAAAGAAAGAACTAGCTGTCCATTTTTCTAACCTTTTATTAGGTAACAATTACTTTAAGTATAACCTTCCAATTTGGTCGAGACAGTATGATATGTCTGACGCTGCACTGCACATAATGGCATGGAAAAAAATATCAATCGAGTATGCTTCCCCCCTCTTATTAGAGCATTTTCTCAATATTTATTGTCTCTGAATTTAATAACATCTAAAAGCTTGGAAAACTCCTTTACATACTCTACTCATCCAAGTCATTTTATTTAAATGGTAATTTTAAAAGGTTGGGTTCAAAAACACTGCTCTCCTGTAATAATTTGTCTCCAAGCTTGCAACAATTCTGTTTGATAGCTCAGCCATTATAGAACAAGAGTTTAAGATATCTGATTATATTTTGCATCTATAAATAGTGCCATGTTAAATACCAGGTTTCTGAGAGGGGTGTGGAAGATAAGAATGGCCATACTGAGTGAGGCCCAAGGTCCATCTAGCCCAGTGTATGCTCTTCCAAAGTGGCTAATGCCAGGTCCTTCAAGATGGAATGAACAGAACAGATAATCAAGCGATCCATCCCCTGTCACCCATTCCCATTCTGTGTTCACATGGCTAGAAGACTAGAACCTTGAAGGATAGTTGCCTCGCTATAAATCACTAGACTCCTGCCACATCCTGTGGTCTAGAAATTTCCTTAATTGTTTTCCGTTTCTCAGGTTCCACATGGAGTCCCCCAGAAGAAAGATGTTTGATGTAAGGGATCTGAGTTCATCTCATCTTCAGCTTGTCTGCAGCTATCAGCTTGCCTGTTACTCTGTTCCCAGCACTGCAGGAGTTGTTGCAGTTCGGTGTCACGGTCTTGGATGGCCTCTTCCTTGACATCTTCTCCTACAATGAGAACATCATCAGCTATAACTTGGAAGTCTGGGTGAGGCACTAGTGTTCCAGTGTAAACTGGGAGTCCTATTGGGGCTGGGCTGTTGTCCATAAGCATTTGAATCCAGAAGCCACTCTCCAAAAGGTGAGGCAAAGGCTGCCAGGTGGCTCATCTAACAGCAATCCGTTCTGGCACATTCAGATATCTCAAATAGCGAGCACACTTGAGCTGGACAAATTAAGCACTATATCCTCAGTCATAGGTAATAAGTACTGACTTGTTTTCAGTGCTCTGTTCAGTGTGTTTTGGCCAGTGCAGATCCTCCATTTACATAAAGGTTTTCTCACCAATGTTAAGATGATGATCCACTCTGTGCTAGTTTCAGGAGAGGTAATGTGTCTTTGCAGGCTGGCCGGTCCATCTTCTGTGGCTCCATCCGGGCTAATGGAACACTGCATTTTGGTAGTCTTATGAACTGTACATGGGGACCTATGTTTAACATCAGCTTGGCCTTGAGGTGTAAATCTACTTGTAATGTCCCTTATATTGTATTAGAATGCTAGCAACAGTGTCTCACTCCTCATCCCTTTTACTAAATGAAATTGTAAACAAGTTCTATTTTCATTTTCTTCCAAGGTCAGTTCTGTATACAGATTCAGTTCTTGTGTCCATTGCTTGCGTACTTCTGCAAAGTATGTTGACTGGAAATCCAGCATTCCTTGTCAGCTGAGTCCCTCAGTGCTGCCTGTTCATTCTGTTTCTAGGTCCTGCTTTGTTTCCCTGTTACTCAAATTCTCGATCTTGCTGGGGGTCTCACTAGATTGAACTCTGCCACCATGTAGTGGGTAATAACATGAAAGGACTCCATCTTGTAAAACTAAACTGGCTCTTTATTAAAAGAACTATTTTCAGAGATGCTGTAACTACAGCTAGTCTTCTAGCCATGTGAACACAGAATGATTACCAGAGCCTTTTCTACATTCTTCCTTCCTTCCTTCCTTCAAGTCCCATGCAATTTAGTTAAACACAAGGAAAAAAGTCATAACTGTTTGGCGTCCTTGTTCGGATTTTGCTGGACTGTCAGTTATACACTTCAAGTGGTTTTTAAAAAAAAAAATGGGGTGAAGTCCTGGGGTGAAATAATGGGAGTTTTACCATTGACTTCTTGAGCAGGACCATGAATTCACCATGGAAATATTTTAAATATTAATGTAAATGTAAGCATTGGATGGGCAGTGTGTACTATCCCTTTAAGGGTCACCTGGAGCCAACAGCCAAAGCAGTTTGGGTGCAATCAAGGAGCAGCCTGCCCCATCCTAGGGGCTGGGTTATATATACAGGAAAAGATGTGTGGCAGAGGGGACCAGAAGCCATGCTGGGTGCTGCGGTTTCCAGGCCACTAGCCTCACCTGGGCCATAAAGACTTTTGGTTTGCTGACTAGACGTTTCGTTGCTGTAGCTCTGAGAAAGGGCATTATGAACTGGGTTTAATGACTCCTCCCCTGATCTGATGCCAAAGGAAAAGGGAGAGCGCCTGCCTACTCTTAGAACAATAGGAGAACTAAGGACTCTACAGGCTAGGGTCCATTTTGGAGGCCTTCTGAAGAGGCAATGCTTGGTGTTTTTTGGTTCTAGTGTCCTCTTTCTCAGATCCAGTACAGTAGGTAACGTATAAATGAGCATAAAGATCTGTAGTTTTCCTTCATGACATAATAGGAAAATAGCTTGCCTGAGAGAGATCCTCTTGGGGTGTTTATATGAACCCATCCTTAGAGGAACCAGAAAAGGGTCAGAGTTATTACCAGTGACAGTTATGCTAGTATTGCTTTAACCTTAGACTATATACATGTAGATGAATAGATTTTTAAAGACCTGAAGGGATTACCATGATCTCCTGTATAACATAGGCTAAGGAATTTCACCCAGTGATTCCTGCATCAAGCCCATACCTTGTGGTTGAGCTAGATCAGCTTAAAAAATAACCCAAAGTTCTGTTACAATATTGTCACCTCTCTAGTACACTCTTAGGGCTCTGTTTTCAATCTAGAGTTTCTGTTGATAGAAGTAGATATGGGAAAAGCCTAATATATCAGCCAGTCCATGTTCATTTCCATGTCCACGCAGGATGTTCCATACAATGTTTGCCCACTATATAGTTTTGCTGATAGTCTTTGTTCTTCTTAATGCATCTGATGCATAAAAGCCAGTTGGGTGTGGTGTATATAACCAACTTAATATCCAAAATGTGTGGATAGTTCTGCTATCATTACTCACTGAATAGCACCTATGAGTGGTCCTGTTGATTGCAATAGTTGCAAAACAGAACACTGATTAAAGTTAGATTATTGCAATTTACTTAGTATTCTACTAGAGAGACAAGGCGGGTGGGGTAATATCTTTTATTGGACTGACATTTGTTGGTGAGAGAGACAAGCTTAGAGTTCATCATCACTTCTGGGAAACTTATTCAAACAATGCACATGCTATAGGTAGTAAGACTAAGAACATCCTCTTATATTCCCATGTAGGTTTCCTGGACTCTGGGTCCAGGAGCATATGAACAAGCAGGACTATTTGCCTGCTCCCTGGAGCAGGTGGACAAAAAGAGGTAGGGAATGGGTGGAGACTTGGCTCCCTCCTCTTCCACTTGCTAGCAAGAGTTTCTGAGCCAGTGTAGGCATTGTACTAGCAATCTATTGCTAGGATAGGCCAAGAAGAAGTTCATAATTTCCAGAGAAACGAGAAGGGATTGTCTTGGGAGATTGTGGGGGGGGGGGGGAAGAGAGGGTCTGATGATGCCTCCTGGAGCTGCTCCTGTGGTAAATCCAGCTTACGTACTGCTCAGGCACCGCTGTGAGCAATGAAGTCACACTCTGCTAGTTTCAAGTGACCAAGACAAGTGTATCTGAGCACAGATCTGTAGATCTGGACATTGAAAACTGGGGTTTCTTTGAAAATGAAAATGTTTCTCAATTTTAGACAAATATATTTGAAAACCTGGAACATTCTTGGGTTCTGCCAACTTATTTCAAGTTTTTTGGTGGTTCAATTTTCTATGGGTTTAAAAAAAAAATTTCCTGGCCAGCTCTATTTGGTTATTACAAGAGCTCATCAGTGTTCCTAGAAATTGTCATCTCCTTGTAACCTCTCTTGAAAATGGAAGTTCCATGTGAGCAGATAACCCGTAGGCCAAGTATCAGTTCAAATTTAGAAACAGAGAAGTTACCACCCTTGGAAAAGAGTGGGGTACATTGGATAAACAGTTATTGATTCTTAATTATAGTATTGCAAGCATGAAGCTGTAATAACAGTTACTGCAAATAACTGTTTATTCCATTCCAGCAAAACAAGCAAATAAACTGCCGACGGTGGTTTGAAACTTCATACAGCGTAATATTCCTTTAATGGAATGCTTTTAGAAAGAAGCCATAAAAATAAATTGAAAAGTGCTTTTCTGCTGCATACAGCTGGCATAAGCACCATCTGAACAAACAGGATAACACAAAGCTTAACTTAGCATCTCCGTTTTTATTACTCACAAGCGACAGGTCTTATAATAGTATAAATTTTCTTAAAATGGACTTTTTAAGGCAGCCTTCTGTGTTAATTCTGAGCAGTATAATTACAGGTCTTTTATGATTTAGGTTTGAGACCAATTAGTTTGCTTCTGCAAGACTTTCAAAAGACTATTTTTCCTGTTGCCACGCCAGCACTACTCTGCTGTGAATTTATTTTCATGTAGTAGTAAAATGAAATTGTTAGAAAGGTAGGTAGTGGTATTTGTTGGCTGTGCTTTACTTTCAGTACACCTCTTGCAATATTGTCTGCGCTTTGCATTTCACATGATGACTACACAGTCACTCTCAGAAGCTGGAATCCACAGTTGTGTTAATCAATGGGGTGTCTCAGTAATTGGGAAGTGGCTATATTTTTGATATGCAATGCTGTGTGTGTAAACAGTGCTACCATTGCCATGCAGCATGGTAGCACTTTCAAAGAGAATAACTAGAATCCAGCACAATGAAAGTGTCCTGATGCTATTAGAACTACCAAATATCTACTGGAGTGTGAACGGTATCCCAAGATAAGTGATGGCAGCACCATTGGTTGGAATGTTTTAATAGCTGACTAGAAAATAATAGTGTACGGGACAATCCTATTCTGACACACAGAAGAAAAGGAGAACTGAGGGATCAAATCTAGTGCCCACTGAAAAGATTCCCGTGGTCTTTATTCACTGCAGTAGGCATTGGATCAGGCCCTAGATGACTGTATATCTATCCACATACTTACCTGCCTTACTATATGGCTGGCTAGGATTTTGTACCATGATAGAGAGTTAAGCAGATGTGCTTGACTAGAAGCTACTTATTTTTTTCCAAAAACTTGCTATTTTGATGAAAATCTGAAATTTCAATGAATGAGGGGACTAAATTTTTGTGCAAAGAGCTCTCTTCTTTTCAACCAGCCCAGCTCTTTAGTAAACCAGACACATACAGAAATTAGAGACTGGAATTACCAGGGATGTGTCCTTCCCCCAAAATCACATTTATAATGTACAAGTCACTCCTCACCCACTCTGATTGTACCTCTTTGTTCTGTGTCTGGCACAATGGGGCCAGGCCCTCTAGGCACTACTGAAATTATTGATAGTATAATAGTTTCCATAAGAGTGGAGCTAATGAACACATTGTTCTTCTGCACATGCAAATGCTTCCTAAAAGTATTGAGTGGTGAGTACCCCAGACAGGGGTGGCAGAAAATGTTTGTGCCCACTTCCTCTGCTCCTCTTTCTGCAGTGGTGAGTCAACCACCTTCACTAGCTTATTACCTCGTTCAGTTCAAAATTATTATTCTCTACTAGACCCCTTCCAAAACGCATTCCGCACCACTTACTTCACTCCTTTCTCCTGCTCTGTATCTCTCTCTTCACTACAGTTGGAGAGAGCTGCCCTATCTACTTGCTAACCCCTTCCTGCTTAACCCTGGTCCCCCAACACACACACTTTTCTTTTAAGCCATCAAGTCCTCCATTCTTACTATTGCATCTTAAAACTTTCCCATTTCCTTTAGCATGTCTGACTTTTCTGTAACGAAAGAATGCTGTCTACAAATATATCCTATCCTACTGTACCCCTGTTGGCTAATGCATGTGTGGCTTGTAAGACCTATGTATTTCATTCAAATAAACTTTACCAAGTGCATTCCGTTCCTTTCTCATTTTCCATATGTTAAGAAATGGTATGAGCCCTGGAGATGGTTGTATAATGAAATAAGGTTAATGGGTCTGTCTCTGTAATGCTTTTGACATCCCTCACCAAAAAAACCTCTGGTCTGTAAGTGGCATGTGGGTTGCAAAACAGTCTTGTCTTGGCAATTTCAGAGCTCTCTATCAACATTTTTAAAAAGTGTCCTATTGTGTGACTTTAGGAGGCTATGAAAGAATTCTGGCTATAGACTATACCACTAGGTCAGATCTTTGGCTGGTATAAATTGGCATAGTTCCTGGAGCACACTGACTTGCATCAACTGAAGAGCTGGTCCTCCTTCCTCTCTCGCTTCTTGATTTTTCTTGCATTACTGCCATAGTTACTTGCATTCAGGAAGTACTGTACTTGCATAAAACTGACTTTTAATGAATCCAGAATGGGATTTTCACATCATCTTCCATATAAACAAAGGGAGAGAGCATGACCCCACAACTTAGAGGTGCTCTTACAAATAGCACCTCCAGTCTTCAAATTTCCCATTAGAAGGTCATGCAACATTTAAGTTGAGATCACCCTAGGAAACCACAGTTTCACAGCCAAACTCTTGCCATTTTCTATACTACTCAGACACAATATGCTTCATTTTCTTTGTCTCTGTATTCATGCTTGATCATACTTATCTTAAATTGTGTAGTTCCTTGCATCCCAACTAAAGGGCTTTACATATGCAATGAGGGAATTCATCACTCACTCATTTGTCACTGCAGTTCCACCACCCCTGGAATGCAATGTCCTATTCCGCTCTCTTGGGCCGCTCAGTTACGCTGCGCAGCCTCATTTCAGCTAGGGCGTCCGGCCGCGCTGGCGCCTGCTCCTGGCGCCTCGGCGGGCGGGCTTATAACTCCCGCAGCGGCCCGTATTAGGAAGAGTTAGCTGTTAGTTCCCGTATATACCTCCGGAGTGCTCTCCTCTCCTCTCATCTCCTTCTTTCTCCGTGCTCCTCCTAGTAGTTAGTGTGTTATCACTCTTAGTTCTTGTTGTTAGTTAGTGTTATAATGTTGTTGCCCTGTTATAGGGAGTGTTGGTCTTGCCAGCGGTTCGTTATTAGTGAGGACCGCCGGGCGTGCGCTTTCGCCGAGCTCTGCGCAGCGGCGAGAAGTCCCCAGAAGCTCGCCTGGCGCGCCGAGAAGTGGAGGAAGTGACTGGCCCGCAAGCGCACCCCGCCGAGTCGAGGAGCTAAGCTTCCGCTGAAGGCACACCCGCGACCACCGGCCCCAAGCGCTCGCAAACGCCGCGCACTCGGGACTGAAGAGCCGAACCGCCCTCTCGCAGCCCGGCGCGCCAGCGCCCGGCTCGCCCCGCAAAGCGCGCGCCCACCCAACGCCCGGCCCGCCCGACGCACCAATAGCCCAGCAGCGGCACCGGCACCGAAGAGCCCCGCCAAAGCGCGCGAAGTGCCCGCCAAAGCGCGCCAAAAAAAGGCGGCGCGCCGCCGCGCCGCCCAGGCCCGTGCGCCCCCGCGCACGCCCGCACAGCTCGCACGCAAGTTCCACGCGAGAGCACCGGCCGGTCGTCGACGAGCCGCAGCCGGCGCCGCGTCGAGCTGCTCGCCCCGAAGCCCGGGCCGCAAGCGCGGCCCGGGCGGGCCGCCGCGGCAAGCGCCGCAATAGAGCGCGGCCGCCCGACTGCGGACAGCGCACCGAGCGCGCCGGGGTCGGCGGACTCGTGTCCCCCGCGGCACGCACCGCGCACCGCCCCGTCCCGCCGCAGCCCCGGCGCCGCGCCAGCGACGCGTCGTCGTCTCCCCCGCTCGCGGAGCGCGCGCTCGCCAGCCCGCGCCGCGCGACCGGCGGTCCGACCGACTCGCACTCCCCGTCTCGGCCTCCCGCCACGCAGTCGCTCCCAGGCCCGGTCGCGTACCGGCGGTCCGTCGCGCTCCACTCTCCGCATCGTCGCCGCGAGTCGCGCCGCCGCCGGCGCGCCGCTCCGGTCCGTCGGCGGAGCCGCCGCCGTCGCGCACCGCCGCCCAGGGCCGCGCGCCCGTCGCCGGTCGAGCCGCCGAGCGCCCTCCGGAGGGCCGGGCCGCCCCGGCGCGCGCGCCCGCCGAGCGGCCTCCGGTCGCCGGGTCCGCGCTCGAGTCGCCGCCCCATCGCGTCCGCCGGGCCGCCGGTCCCGCCACGCCGCAGGTCGCACGGTCACGCGCTCCGCGCGCTCCGGCGCGCGGCCTCCGCCTCCCCCTCCCCGGCCGGCCGCCGCCGTGGCGGCGGCCACCCGGGGGCGGCCGCCTCCCCGCGGGGGCGGCACGGCAGTCCAACGCCCACGGTCCTCCGGCCGAACATGGACCGCCCAGCTCCGGGGGATTTTGGGTCCCAGTTGCCTTCGGGAACAGGCCCCTCCCGCCCGACAGCCAGGCTCGGTGCGGCCCACCAGGTAGCCACCACGGTCAGCCCGCCCACCCCACTCCCCAGGCCGCCCGGCCCGGTCACCACACACGCGGGGCCCCCACTCCACGCCTCCTCCCCCCGGCCAGAGGAGGCTCCTCCGGTCCTGCGCCCGCCTCCGCGCCGCGCGGCCTGGCAGATGAGCAGGGGCACCCACATGGACGAGCCCGTCAGACCTCTCCACCAGGCACCACCCCTAAGGGTGAAGGGGGCGACGAGCAAGACGGACCCGTGGAAGAAGTCCATCAGGAGCACACACCCCATCGGCGGTGGTGCCCGGAGACTGGTCGCGCCTCCCTGAGGCGCCTGCGCGAGGAGACAAAAAAGGTCTGGCGCTCGTGGTGCTCCGCCTTCCTCCGAGGGACACGGCGAGTCGAGTGTCGCCCTCGTCCCCGAGGGCTCGCCACCTGTATGTTCACCCGTCCCGCGCGCGCTATGTTGTCCCGGCTGTCAACCGGCCGCGCGACCAGGCGCAAGCCCTGGCCGCCAACGGCAGGTCAAAGCGCAGCCACCCGACCGGGCAAAAAAAAAAGCGAGCTCCATGGCCCCATTCTCTCAGCGCCAAATCAAAACCAAGCTCAAGATATACATTCAACATCTTGGCCTGTTTAGCTAAGCAAGCGCAGCATTCCTTTCAGGCACTGCTTGAGGAAGGGCGCACACTGCAGACGCGGATTCCGCGGGCTTCCGCTGCCTAGCGGAGGGCCAGCCAGGACTAGCTCTGGAGTCAGGCAGCGGACGGCGCGGGGTGGGTTCAGGACTCGCCTTCGGAGGTATTCCATGCAGAGCGCCCGGATACGGCCGAGACGCTCCTTGATTTTTTCCCTGTCTGGCCTTCAGGGACCTTCCGCACGGAAGCCAGGAGTCCCCTTTCAACAGCGACAGAGTGGCAACACCAGGACGCCGGGGCGGCAGAGTGCGCATCCACGCCCACGCACACCGGCAAGCCGCCCCTTCGCCAGGCGGCTTCGCGGACCCCGCGCCTTCGCCGTCCAAGCAGGCCCGGCCCGCCTGGCAATCCATCGGGCCCTCAGGCGCACGTCAGGCCGGGCACCGGCGGCTAGGCCCAAGGGCCCACCACGGGCCCCCCAGGGCCCACCTTCTGTTTCCCAATCAGGCTCGCCCTCTCGCTTTCCTCTCCACATCTTCATCTCACCCTCTCTTCTCCCCTCCATCGCCAGTCCGCTTCCTCCAGGCCACAGCCTCCCACACCTCCTCCACCCCTCTCTGCCTACACCCTCTTCCTCCTCTCCCAGTCCCCCCCAGCTCCCTCCCCCTCCCCACCCTCTCCCCTCTCAGGGGCCCTCTCACAGGACTCTCCACTTCCCTCTTCAGCCAGCTCCAGCAGATGAGGTGCCATCCAGGAGGGAGCTCAGGCAGGCGAGCCTCGGAGATCAGTCCATCAGATACTTCCAGAGCTCAACAGCCATCCCCTTCCTCCCATCTTAGACCTCCGCAGCTCTCAGCCTCAGGCCTCTGAGCTCTGGTTCCGGACCCCCCCCTCCCTTCCATCCTCTTCTGGTTGCTGCGACATGAGGGATGATGCCCCCTTTCATCCGCCCGGCCCCCCAGACCGCATACCCCAGCCCACCCATCTCCGCATTACCTCCAGTGCGCTCGCCCTCCGGCCTCCGCCTCCACGCAGTGTCACCCGCCGCCGCAGGCCTCCGCGCGCGCCCTCCGCCCCGCCGCCGCATCGCGCCATCCCTCCCCGCATGGCGCTTCTCTGGCGCCTCTCGGCACGCCGATGTCGGCCTGGCGAATTCCTCTCTTACTCGCCTCGTGTCCTCCGTATCCTCAGTCCTAACAGAGAATAGTTCCAACACAGAGAGCACAACCTCCTAGTTTCCTGCCTCCGAGTTCCAGACTCTTTCGGGGCCAGAGGCTTTCGGTCCTAGACCCGGCACTCGGCACTGCAGGCTCTCCCGACGACAATGGTGCGGTCCTTTGTGACCCCACGGCGATCCCGCCTGCCCGCGGCCGGCTCACATGGCGGCGCGCCCACCTCCCATCATCCGCCGTCCTGGCGCCGGTGTTCAATGTGGTCCGCCGACACGCCAGACACTCCGGTGGCATGGTGCGCTCTCCACTGGCCCTGTGCTGTGGCCTGACTCCTCGCCCACCTGGTGGCTGGACCGTGCTCTCCCGCTCGCCCGTCAATCACCCTCACAGGCGCCGCCCACGGCTGGGCTGGGGGAGGGGAGACCCTCACACCCAGGGTCTCCACACACCCCAGACGGCCTCCCTCCGGCGCTCTCGGAGAGGCTCGAGTCCCATATCAACGTCCGAGAGCTGCGAGCTGCGGAGAGCACACCGCCGCCATCAACTACACACGCGACACACGCAGACAGCCATGTTTTAACAGGCACTCCGGAGCAGCAGGGGCGGCCCACTTTCTCACCACTTTGCAACGAGGCATTGCTCCTCTGGCCCCAGCCCTCCCTCCCTCTGGGCTTTTTTCTGCGGGGCGCAGAAACCGTTGGGTCCGGCGCCAGGCCACCGCCCGCCTGGGCTCTGGTCCTCTTCTCTTGGTGCTTTCCCTTACTTATTCCTTCTTTTCTCCCTCCAGAGGTTCTTCCCAGACCCGATAGACCTCCACCCTCCATGCCTGCCACAGGTTCCTCACTCTCTCCAAGCTCCTCTCTCAAGCGCAATCTGGCTCCTTGCCTCCTCAGATTCTCCTCCTCACGCCCTCTCTGCTTCCTCCCGTCCCACCCGCTCCTTGCTCTCTTCTCCATGCTCAGAGCGCTGATCAGACTCGCCTCTCGCATCCGCCATCGAGACAGCACTGGTATACCCTGCTCGAGCTTTCGCTGCTGCTCTTTGACTCGTACCCCCGCCTCGGCCGGCGGCCATAACCGCAGACCCTCCAGGGCGGATGGCCCACCACCTGTTCCTGGTGACCTGCCCAGCTTGGACTGGTCTGGATTGGTCGGATTGGCGGCAGTCCTGCGCAGCGTGCGGTGCGGCAAGCAGTCGAGTGCGGAAAAGCGCCGCGCGCTCAAGTCGCCCGCTTTGCCTTTGCCTGCCCATGAGAGCGCCTCCTTTCGAGTCAGACTCGGCCCCCATCCCCCCTATCTCTACCCTTTACTGGCCCCTCGGGGTCAAGGTGCAAGAGGCTCCTCGGGTGCAGTGTCAAGGTCTCTGGCAGCATTTCAGCATCAGGCCCGCGAAGTGCGATCTTTTCAAGCCGATGGTCTGAACGATCTGATAAAGGGGACCGGCACCTGACTTGCAGGCTCCGAGCCTCCTCCTGCTCCCTGCGCCCTCTCGCCTCTCTCCTCCACGCCCAGCCATCTGGCCCCCCCAGCTCTTGGGCCTGCCTTCCTCTGCCCTCCCTTGCTCCCTTCCTCCGCTTACCTCGTCGCGCCTTCCTGGTCCGCAGAGGTCCGCTCAGCGCTCCGCGGTCCTGGAATACCGTCTTTCTGGCGGTCCCCCGCAGAAGGTGGTGCACACGACCCGCCTTCCTCCCCTCCCCCTCCTCTTCCCTTCCCTCTCCAGGATCTCTTCTCCTTCCTCTTCTTCCGGGCCGCCCGATGCCCCATGCGGGAACAGCAGCTGCAGCCCTCGCCGCGGCCCCCGCGCGCCCGCATCGCGCCGCGCCCGGCCTTTCGTCGGCGCCGCAGCTCCAGCTATGGCGGGCGTGAGCGCCGCGAAGGCGAGCCGAGAGCCCGCTCCTGCAGCGGATTTCTTCCTGGGTGACGCCCCGCATCAGAACGTGTTTCTTCGCTTGCCCGCCCTCGCCCGCCACGCCCACTCACCCGTCTCGCCGGCGCCGCCCTGGCCGCGCGGCCTGGCCCTCATCCAGCGCTCCCCACCTGCTCCAGTCCCCCACTCAGTCCATACCGCACCCCTGGTCTTCAGCGTGGCAGAGCACGCAGGCGAGCGCTCGGCGGTCGCGGCGGGCTTTCGGCTCGCTCCCACCGCCCATTCTCACCCGCGACCCACCTCAGGGGTCAGAATGGGATGGAATGGATAGGAAAGGAAGGGAGCAAGAAAGAAAAGAATAACTGGTTAACTGGTGTTCTTCGAGATGTGTCTATTCATTCTTCCTCCTATCCTCCCCCCACCCCCTTCATACATAGGAGCGGAAGGAACTGAGGAGCGCGGCGGCGGCTGATATATACGGCGCCGCCATGGCGCGCCACTCAGGCCCACTGCGGGCGTAGGAGTTGTTAGGGCTAAAATGGCTAAAAATGTTCACCGCCGCGCGCCGCACCCACTACCATGGAATGGATAGGAGCAACACATCTCGAAGAACACCAGTTACTACAGGTGAGTAACCGTCTTTTTAACAGCACACAGCTTTGTGGAACCTGATGGCAAAGAGAGAATACCTCCCAGTCGCAGTGATGAGAATTCCCATGGCACAGTGCAAACGGAAGCTGAAGGCAGTTACCGCAAAGAGCCTGTCTGCTTCCCTATATTGCTTTTAATCTGGCATGCAGCTTCAGTGATGGGGTCTTTAATGTGTGACAAACATCTGATCTGTCCCCCATTTGTCAGGCCTGTCTTGTTTCATTTCTTGTTACAGCAGGATGATTACAGAGCACTTTGTCAATAATCCAGCAAACCTACCATACAGTGGATCAATGGGAACTGGTGCTGTTGGAACTAGCCTCCGCTGTGTGCTTGACAAATGCCTATGGTAAGAATATTGTTGTGTCACAAGGCATTGATGCTAAAGATAATCTCTCTCACACACAATTCTGGGAATGCGGGGACTGCACAAAACAGTCAAATCCTGCTCTCATTAAGTCATGTTTATTATTGTAGTGCTCAGAGCCCCCAACTGTTGTGCTAAGAGCTGTACAAACACATAGTCAGAGACAGTCCCTACCCTAAAGAGCTTATAATCTAAGTAGATAGACAATGTGGAAAGGAAGGATCGTTATCAATAGGGGAACTGAAGCACAAGATTACGGCCAAGATCCTCAAAGAAGCCCAACCAACCTTGATTTCAATGGGAGTTTGATGCCTAAATATCTTTGCCCAAGATCAAACAGGAAGTCTGTGGCAGAGATAGAAAATTGGACCCACGTGTCCTGGGTCCCACTCCCAGGCCATGGACTTGAGCACTCTTCCTCCCTAATCAAAGGGAATACTGCTACTGATTGTCCTGGAAGCAGGAGTGGGCAATCTCTGTGCACTTTATCCTACTCATCATTTCTCTCTTCTTGAGCAAGTGTCTTGCTCCTGAATGTTGTGGCTGTACCATTGGTGTGAATTGATATCCGGCACCTGACGAGCACCTTTGTTTCCACTTTTATTCTTTCTGATTGTTTTGTGAATCAAGAATCCTGGTTCATCCACTTTCTGGGAGAGTGTAGTCCTGTGGTTATAACAGCAGATTGGACATCTTTGGTTAATAACACCTTCAACTTTACCGCTGGCTCTGTGTCCTCATTTTGTGATCAGTATGCCACTAATACACTCTGTAATGTAGTCTCCATCTGTAAATTGTAAAAAGATACAACCTCTAGCTCATAGGATGGTTGTATAAAGTAACTGATCAATATTTTTAAGCACATCAAGCTCTGTGGATGAAAGGTACTACCACAGAACCATTGAGTTATCCCTATCTGGAATCTGACCTTCTGGGCACACTACGAAAATTGTCTGTTTGGCAGGGTTTTTAGAATTTTCCCAGAACAAAGAAGGGTAAGATAGGAGTTTTGTTGTAAGTGGGTGGCTGGCTGGAGAAGTTCCTGTCTGAAATTATTATTTTTTGCTATTGGCATTTTATCACTTTACTAATTGATAGGGCTCCTAAAGTCTTGGGTAAGTGTCTTTAAATCTAAATAGCTATTCTCCATACCTTATTGTATAATCCCATGTCACCCACTAGTTAATAACTTTTATATAAAATGGGGACAGATGAATGCAGGATGATAGAATAGGATTCATTAGTTTTATTTCCCCCATCTGTTTACAGTGATGCCACCTACGTCCCAACAATATCCTTAGCTATTAATTTAAGTCCCTATCTAGCTGCGTGCTCTCAAACCTACTCTTTATTCTTGCTGTCATGCACCTGTCAGTGACAGCTAGTTACCCATATTCCATGAGTCCATGACAACTGGCCTGCATAGAGAATAATCCTTCTGTTATATATTGTGGAGGAAGGGGGGGTGAGGTAGGAAAGGCAAGGCCAGAGTGTTGCTCCTGATAAACCCAGCTGATGGGCTTGGAGGTTTCCATTATCACCTTAGTGGGTGTTTTGATTGTTATAGGTCCAAAGAGAACATCTGCAAGAGCTGAGGGCACAGAGAGTTAATAGCAAAAGGATATGTTGTCCAAGGACAAAGCAATTTGACCTAAATTCTTCTAAGTAATGGTAGAGCCTACAGTAATGAATTCTGTCTTATCTGTGCAGATGGGGTGATGTTTTGCAGACATCAAATTTTGTAATTCAACAAATGCTGCTCTAAACTTGGGAGAGTAGCAAAAAAATTGTTGATGCAGAATAATAAGCTTGCGCATGGTAAGCAATAGCCAGGCAACAGTATATCACAGCAAGGAATGATGTCAGGTTTTGGAATCAGATAAATTGCAAATAACAATGGAGGAAGCAACTGAACCTTGAGGAATATCAGCAGATAAACTAGAGGATGTGGCTATAAAGAATTGTTGTTTGGGAAAGGGGGACAGACCAGTGAGTGAGATGGGGGAGGGAATGATGGACCATAAAGCTGAGATTAAGTGCAGACATAATGATAAAAGGCCGTGGTCAGCCTAGGAAAAAAATATCAAGAAGCAATAAAATGTAATGCTACAGGAGTGGGTGGCGATAAGGTGATAATTTGTTACTCTCAGCAGAGCCACTTCTGCAGTCAGTCCTGGTAGACTTAGAAGGAGAGATGCTCTCTCCTGCCATGTGCAGGTGCTCACACTGAAGCAAAGTGGATGTAAAATGCTACCACCAGCGGGAGGGAATGGATAATTCTGACGCAGTAGCACTTAATATGTCTTTGGTGCTCTCTGGGCCTGATTCTCATTTACACTAAGGCCCCCACATGCTGCTCTGGCATTTAGTCCCCTTTGTGGGCACGGCCATGGCAGTGCAAGGGGAGCCATAGTAGAAATGAGAATCTCTCTACCAATTTTGCCCAAGGTAGAAGTAACTTCATAAGGCAGTCGAGAATCAAACCCAGTCTGCTTAATTCAAGTAAAAGCAAATACATCAGTATAGCTAATCCTGAGAGCAAACCTGAGGAATGGTACATTCCGAACATGCTAGGAGGGGGTCAGCTGGGTTCTACAATCACTTTCCCCTTGGCAGAAATGGAGCTACCTCTGGGGTGAGCAAACACTTGAGGGAGGCTCTCAGTTCACTCTTCTAGTAATGCCACAAAGATGGGTCAGGTCACAAGCTGGTTCCTACAGGAAACTAAGTGGAAAATGCTTCATTAAAGGAAGGAATTCCAGAGTCTTTAAATGGTTAACACAACAGGATCAACACTCAGTGGTGAACTCATTCGGTTGGGGGGTTTAGTTACAAAATGGAACATCCCATCACATTGCTCACTGAAAGGTCTCTGAAATGCGGAACTTTTCTATGGGTTGTAATCACTAAGCCCTTCACAACTGTAGTCTGGGCCAGGATTTAGAGAGACACTAAACACTACAGGATATGTTTAGTCAGTATGGGAACCAAGGAGCACCACAGAGTAGTCTGTGTCTAGCAGCCTCTGTACAGAATCCTCTTCATATCATTGCACGTAAGTCCTGTCTCTTCGCTACCACAGGGGGCAGTCAAACCATGTGGAACCAAAATGAAATGTGGACGTTTGGGATACTCTGGCCTTTAAACAAGGAAAAGCTTTGATGTTTGGCTACATAGTACTTGGAGGTTTTGGGTTAGTTGGAAGCTGAAGTGATTGGGGGTAGCGGAGTGTACGGGTACCTGAACCAGCAACAACCCCTGTGCAGCTGTGAACTATAAGCACCAACTGACAAACGCATCTGGAGCTACAGATATACAGATGGAAGGAAAGCGAGAAGCCACCAAGCCAGCTCTCGACTCCATTTCTGCCACTTCTGAATGACCAACTTTGTTCAGTTTTTCAAAAATCCCGGTAACAATGACACAATCCCTAGCGCTTATCAAGCTGATGCCTTTTAAATGTTAAATTCTGGCTATCATTAAATTAACTGAAAATGTTTTCATTTTAAAGTCCTCCCCAGTAGCATTTCCAAGGTGATGAAATTGCTTGCAAGCCTAAACAAGCAGTGCTGCAGCTGGCATCCATCACCAATTCACTAACTAATGAAAAAAGCACCAAAAAGGGGTCATACCCATCACTGATGGGGAATTATTATTTTTGGTGGTGGTTGAAAGACTGCACGTACTAGAATGGGTTTCTGATGCAGAGCCTGAGCTACAAAGTGATATGCTCACATAGTTAATTGTCAAGTAAATTCTTTCTTTGATTGGTTTGGTGGTTTTGTTTTGTTCCAGGCTGTGTACACTTTCCAGAACAGATTTCCCCAGCCTGCCCCCTCCTTATCTCTCTACTCCTCCAGAAACACAAGGCAACAGTCAGTCATTCCAGGTGTTTTAATAATGGCAGACTTCCATGGCTGTTAAATATCTCATCTCCTCAATCTGAAGGAGAACATTTGCAAGCGTGGGGAGGACTCTAATGGTAAGCTGCAAGTAACTTGTGTTCAGGAATCGAGTTCTACACCAAGTTCAACAAGGCCATGGAGTCTAATAGCTGAAACAGGAAGCCAAACAGGCCCCCTGGGTTCTCTCCCCACCCCCCAAATCTCTTCCACTCATATGCTTCATGAATGCCAAGTACATTTTTTGTCTTTCCGTTAGAATTGGGTGAATTGTGGATTTTTGGTTCATTGGTAATTTTGAAGTTTTTTTTTTTTTTAAGTTGCAAGAAATGTTTTGGCAAATGTAAACACTTTTTTGCTTTGATTTTGATCAGTTTTGATGGTGTTGACTTCTGAAAAAAAAATTCAAGAAAATTTTGAAAGGGTATGTGGTTTCAAATGCAATGAGTTTCATTTGAGAAGTTGAAACAAAACACTTTTTTCCTAATTGTTTCAGTGTTTTTTAACAGTTAAATGAAACTGACATGAATTCACAAAACAACTAGTCACTGAAAAACATTTCTCTCACACATACCCCACCCCCAGAAAAAACTTTGGGACCAAGTGTCACCCAGATCTATTGTCTCATTTCTGTGAAATGGGGATTAAGGGCACTCTGTTACAGCACCAAGATTAGGTAAACAGGATGACTGAGGGTTTGGGTAATGGATACAGAAACTTTCACCATTGAGCTGCTGCTCAGAATCAAGCCTGGTTTGGTATAACTGACTCTATAGGCAGTACCATCCAGTGGCTACAGTGTTAGCTAGTTCCTCAGAGATTGGTGTCCTCCTCCAAGCAGGCAGAAAGGTCAAGGTTTGAATGAGAGCTGGGGATTGAACTTCTCTCTTACCTGACTATGGTGGGAGTGGGTGAGCTTCCTAAGCACCTGATGGGGAAGGGGTGGATGTGTGCTGCAGCCCATGCTGACCCCATTCTGTATGTAACCAGATGTTCATTTCCTGAGCAGCCAGCCTGGGAACTTCCATGAGTATAAAAATCTCTTTTTAAGGAGAAGGGTTGTGGGCAGTGACAGGCTAAGTAACATGGACTCTAATCCAGCTTGCTGTTCTGTATTTAAATCCACTGTTACAGCCTCAGGCCTCCTGCATAATAAGTTTTGATGGCTGGATTTGAGGTTGCTGTTGGGCCCTAGGAGAGTTTGAATGATGCCGCACAAATGCATCCCAGGACGTTCAGTGAAATGATTGATTAATTTAGGACCTGATCCTGCAATATCATTCTCATGTTAGTTGTCTCAATGAGTAGAAAGGGGTACTCATGTGAACAAGGGCTGAAGGATTAACCCTTCATCTCTCAACTTCCTGTCTTGTTGGTGCATGGCTTTTTCCTTTGCTTTGTCTTCACCCTCTCCCCATGTATATTTTTGCACTCACACTTTATCAGATTTAGGACTCTCCCCACTAACAATCCAAGTTAAGGCCTCAGGCCTCTCAGACAGCTCCAGCTCCCTTGGCTAAAAATTACCACATGGAAAAAGACAGTTTTCATCATTTCTCAGTATGTGATACAGTGTTGATTCAGCATTGTTTATCCAGCAGGGGAGGTGGGGAAAGTCCTTCAAAGAAAGGAAAATGAAAATCAACTCTTAAGGGGAAGAATGAGGTTTGTTTTACTGACCTGAAAAATGCCTAATCCTCCCCTCCCCGCACCACCACCAGCTGGGAAATCCTGAGACTTTTAACACAGCCCCTCTTTGGTTCTTATTTACTTGCTCTTCATTAGGTAGAATAAGTGGGCAGATTTCTGGGGACTTTGGGGAATTTGGTTAGAAGGGACTGCTTATGATAGAAATATTCTACCTTGGATCCTACAGGTGTATAACCTGCTTCTAGGTGCCTGCACCCAGCTCTACCGCAATAGACTTTGCTACCCTTACTCAGGTTGAGTAGCATCTACTCCATAGGTTGTTCCATAGATGTCTGTGGGAATGCTCACAGATCAAGGTACTACTCTGCTCTAGCGCAGAATCTGCTGTCTAGCATGTGCAAAATGTTGCTGAACCCCTTCTCCGATGTTCCAAGGAGGAAGCTATGTCACGCTCAGCCCCATGACGCACCATCCACTTCAGAATCCTGCTTTCACTTTCTCCTTCCAACATCTTGGTCCTCATTTCTCTAGTCCCCTCCCCAATTCCCTCTGTTCATTTAAACCCAGTTCAGTCTGTTTGTTGAGCACAGCTTTGGCACAGTTTGATGTATGAGCTTATTCCTCCGCAACTGCTGTGATCTGGAACACCCTCCCTCTCTCTATGCCCCTTGTTGACATGCCGTCTTTTACCAGATCTCATCTCAGATAACTTACTTCTCTCGCCTGGGCTTCTTGCAGCTATTTCTTCCTCCCACTGCTGCTATTATAATGGGTTGCTCACTGAGCATCATTAGTGTGTTCAGTGTGTGTACAAATACATGGACAAACACAAACTGCGGCTCGGAGCTCATAGTGCAATCCTGCGCTACTAAATTGGCAGGACTTTGTTTGCAGGATCCTGATTGCTTAGGGTCTGATCCTGCAAACCTCTTAATCATGCAAGTAGTCCTGATTTCACCAGGACTGCTGATATGAGTAAGGATTGTGAGACTGGGCCTGCAAATTAGTGGCAATATCGTGCAATCACAATGCAACAACACCTCTCATGCGCGCACACACACAGGGAGTAGTATTGACCATTGCTACGGAGCATATAGCGGCTGTGTATGTTGCTCTTGAGCACAGAAATTGTCCCAAAATGCACGGGGGGTAAACTTTTCAAAAGTGGCTGTGACTTAAGAGCCCACCTCCTAATGATGATCAATGGGGTATAGGTTCCTAAGTCACGTGAGCACGTTTGAAAGTGTTACCTTCTGTTACTGGAAGTTCGTTTCTTTAAGCAACATGCCTCTTGGGGAGTGCTCAGAGGAAGGGGCCCTTACTCAAAGCTTTGCAATACAGAGCCTAAGAGGCTTAAATCCTACATAGATTCTTAGGGAAATACTTAATAGGAGCTTGGATTTGGTTTGCAGGAAAGTTATGGGGCGAGGCTGTGTCCAGCTGCTGACTCTGATGAAGGAAGGAAGACGTACGAGTCAAGGAGTGAAGAGCTGTGCCCTTAAGGCTAAATGGGACTTACATGCTAGGCCTTGTGCCAGTCTCCCTGCGTGGGGTGAATTTCACCTCTTGGAGTCTGCCTGAGTAGTGACCGAGTAACCTTTGAATATGAACCTCAGAATTTGGTCCTGAGTTTGGACAAGTATCACCTCTTCCCCCACTACAGGACATACTTTTGTCAACTATTCCCCCTTCACAGAAATCATTTCTGAAAGGCAGGCATTTAACTTTTCCACTGTCTTTGAAGCCTCAATTGAATTACATTGCTTTGAAGGAATCAAATATACTTGTTAATATAATAGATGACTTCCTCTGGCTGCAGGATTTGTCTTTGTTGGGCACATCATTCAAGAATTATCTATTGTGGTTAAAAGAATAATTCCAAGCCATCTAGTTATGTGCTAATATCTGTGAGCATAAGTCTTTCAATGTTCTTCATACTTCATTATTGATGATCCTCCACCCCACCATGCCCCCACCCTAAGAAAACAAGCCTGATTTAGGAATGATTGTTTTTGTTGTTGTTGGACTATTGTTCATCATGATTTATGGAGCAACAAGAAGGCGTGTGGGGTTTTTTTGTTTTTTTCATAAGTTAAGATAACATTCACTGCTGACAACCCTATTAAAACTGAGCAAGTTGGATGTTTTGTCATAGAGTTTTACACAAATCTATCATTTTGACAAAGCAGAGTTCTCTCCCCCCCCCCGCCCCATTCTTCCTCAGTGGAATATTTCAACCAATATTCAGGACGTATTTTAAGTGTGTTTTCCATATGTTTATCTTAAATGTATTTGAAATCTATTGGACAATATAGAAAAGATTTCATAGTATCAAACTGATTAGCTTTGATATTTAAGGTGTGATGCTATGATATTGATACAATGCTGTGGGTTTGGGGTTTTTTTTTTTAACTTATGGTTGCACTAGGCATCTTTCTGTTTTTTCTTCGTGAATTTAGTGCCAGTGAAAGGTGCCATCACTACAGTCTTGGGGTCCCGATCCTGTTTTGTGATATATGCAGTAGACCCTTTTCCTCAGCAGGGTGCCACAGAAGTCAACAGAGTTCTTTGGACATGTGCATTAGAATGCAGGCTCTGGACTTTGGAGACTGGATTGGTTTCTTGATCCAGAGACCAGGCACATTCCTGGCAGCTACACTGCCAGATTCATTCTCATTCTCTCTCAATGCCAGCATGACTGTACAGGTAAAAGTGGAGTTGAGTCTCCGTTCCCTCTTTAGTCTTCAGCCTCTTCACTGAGCCTGTTAACCCACCATCACCACTGGCACAACTTGTTATGTGATATGGACCATTGTATTTAAGACCTTAAAAATATGGCTTAAGTGGTTTCTACGCCTGGTACTGACCTTCTATATAGGGGGGTGTTTCACCCTCAGACTATGAATCTCAAGAAATCTTGAATTCTAATCTTGCTGTTCCACTGACTCAGTGTCACTTAGACAAGTCACTTCACTTCACCTCTCTGTCCCAGCTCAGCCTCTGTAAAATGGGGATAGTGATACCAACGTGCCTATCACAAGGGTTGTGTTGTGAGAATTAATTAGTTAATGTTAGTACAGCACTTTTGGCTATCTGAAGTACTACATACTTTCTAATGAACCATAACAGTATTTGGCCAATGGAAAATAAATGCACGTCTTGTTTCCCAGTGTGAGTTTGACAGCACTGGCAGGAAATGATGGCTGCATTCTGTGGAAGCGGCCGGGGAACACACATTCCTCGCTTGTGAAATGACCTCAGGCGTTTGGAACCCCGGGCTGTCTTTTCTCTTCCTGTTGTTGCTTTGTCAGATTACCCACTTTGCATTACTTCTGCTGTGTTGCTACTTAGTGCTACTGAAGAATAAATGGAGAAAATTCTCTGCTGGTTTAAATGAGTGAAGCTGAATTGAAGTAACTTAAGCTATACCCATTTACACCAGCAACACATTTGACCCAATTAATCAAAAGTGAGACTTTTTTCCTTACTGCGCAATACCCCTTCCTTTTTCCCATAAGGGATGGTTTTCTTTGTACCTGGATGGCATATTGCAGGAAGTAAATGAAATTAAATGGATACTGCAGTCTAAGTGAGCACAGAATCCAACCCTTTCTTTTTTGGGTAGTGGATCTAATGGGGAAGGACAGGAGGAGAAGTGTAAAATATGTGTCTTTGCTAATATAGCTGTGTTCTGAAACAACCCATGTTGGCTTACTTGTTTGTACACAAACAAGTGGCGCTGTTTCATCCGAGTTTTATGCATTATACCGGAAAATCTTGAATAAAAAATTAACTAAAAGTTTTATCCCTCATACCTACCAATTTGTGCTTCCTTCATGCTCCTGATGAGGTAATGCTATAGAGTTTATTCCCATTAGTTATATTATTGCCCTTTATCTGCCTTCCCCTGGGGCACTCACTGTAACATCAAAGCACCAAATCTATCTTTATGAAATTGCCCTGTTTAGGGGGGGGAAAAAAGTGATAGATTAGGTCTTAAAGCATAAGAGCAGCTTATTTTAGCACTTGTCCAGAGCTCTTCAGACTCCTCTATGGAATTAGCACCATTTCTGATTCAAAGACCTGTTGTGCTTTTGTCTCCTGATTATTTTTTCCCGTAATCGCTGTTTTGTAAGTACTTTCGTTGCAGCATTCGTCTTACAATATATTAAGTGCTTGGCTCTTGAAGTGTAAATTGCAGAAAGGGTGGCGGAAAATTACATCCGTCAATTATGCCGGTAAATATATCTACATAGCAGTGATTACACTGGCCTTTCAGGTTCCCATTTACTTTTGCCAACTGAGGTTTGCCCTTCACCTGTCCTAGTTCTGGGTATAGCACAGAAGATCTAGTTCAGCCAAAAGCCCAATGGTCCAGATGAGCAGAGCTGTTTTAGGGGGTCCTCAATGGCCTCTTGAGTGTGTTTGCTCATGAACAAATCTGTGACAGGAAAATAAAGAGATGCTGTTTAAATTTCCATGCAAGAATCTTATATTGTTTTGCATGTTCCCGGACAATACCCTTTCCTAAGTTAAGGATGAGAATAAGTTTTTTATTTTAAAGCATCATAAGTAAAATGATATGGGGGTGGGGAGAGGAATAAGACTAGAAACTATGGGAATTAACAGTTACGTTTCCAACACCTTAATTCTGCCCCATAACCCAGTCCACTTTCCAACAAGCTGGAAACTCTTACTAGATGCAGCAAAATGCTTGTCTGTCCTATTTAGAATTGGTGTTCCAGCAGCAGGATCTGTAGTTATGATGATGTAACTTACACTAATCCCCCTAGCCTATGTTGTGAACAGAGGGGGGGTCTCTGCTGTGTATAGGCAAGGAATCAGGGCAGGTCCTAGATAGCAGAATACCATGCTGGAGAAGGCATTTCTCAACATGTAGAGCATAGCTGAGTTCCCGTGCAGCTGCTGTCTTCTGGTCCACCATGCAGAATACATACTGAATAATATGAAGATTGAACACCTAATATAACATGAGGGTGATAGCAATACACTATGTGACCTGGTGCCTGATCTTAGGGAAGAACTGGGGAACAGGTGAAAAATGCAGACACAAATTCAGGCCTAACACTCTCTCTCTTGGGAATGGGCAAAACTCCATTGACTTCAGTGGAGCAAAAGCCACTTGCACCAGCAGAGAACTTGCCCCTCCCGTTATACAATGGCCATATTTTCACACCCAGAAGCTTTCAGTGCAGGAATTACAAAGGGTCACTCTAGTCTACAGCACTCTTTATGTACTCTGAACAGCACATAAAACACTGAGTGGACAATGAGATACCAGGGGTTGCTTTAGAATGAAATGGGTATTGGGACTAACATGGGGTTGAAATGCTAACAGGGGTTAGTAGCCATCCAAGGGTTTATATATATTTTTTAAGAGATAAGGAAGGGGGGGGGAAAGAGAACACAAAAAGTTGGGAGACAACAGAAAATCTAAGAGCTTAAAATAAACCCCAAAACCTGAGTTGAACTTAAAGCAGCCACCACTACCTTATACTAATATTACAGATCAATAGGATGCAAGACTTATTGTAGAGAACAGCATTAAGAAATCCTATATCAGAGGGGTAGCCGTGTTAGTCTGGATCTGTAAAAGCAGCAGAGTTCTGTGGCACCTTATAGACTAACAAACGTATTGGAGCATGAGCTTTTATGGGTGAATACATCCGACGAAGTGGGTATTCACCCACGAAAGCTCATGCTCCAATACGTTTGTTAGTCTATAAGGTGCCACAGAACTCTTTGCCACTGTTATAGATAATGGCACCGTAAAAAATGCCATTATTCATCTAATCACAAACAAAAGATATAGTATTTCAGATGCATAGTCAGCTATAGAGATGCAATGGTTTGCAACAGAATTCTCAAACAGTGATCACATGGCTTATTTTTCTCCTCCTATGTTCATTAGGACATTCCTTCTCCAGCTAAAAGTTGCATTAATCTCACCCAGGAGGCCTCACTGCAAGTCACCCTAATTCCAAGCTGTTTGGAATGCCAGGGAGTATAAAATATGGGGTGAATGAAAATCAGTATAATTCAGACTTCTTTCAGACTTCAATTCTTCTCCCACAGTATAAAAAATAGTCATAAAAACATTTCACTTGCAAAACAGAGTAGTATAGGTGTTTTTTTTCATTTACTCACATTTAGGAGGTGTTAAATGTACTGGAACATAGCAATAACTATAGAATGCGGCTGTATTGCAAACTGAAGTCATTAAAGCAATAGGTGCTAAAAACAGACTCCAGTTCCTTTCTCTAGACCATGCCCACAGGGCTGGGATTGTTTAATCCAAATGAAGGGATACACTTTAATTGGAAACTAATACTCCTTGATCAAGGAATCCAACATGGAACAGATCCAAACCACAAAATAGCCTCACTTGCTCTCTGACACAGACCTGCCAATTCATGTTCCATTTGGCCTGTTTCACTCTGAAACAAGGAGAATCTCCATGGAGATTCAAAGGCATATTCAAAACCTTGATGGGATCTTTGAAAAGGGTCACTTATTTTAGATGCTTTAAAGTTGGCAGTCTAAGCCCCATTCCATATCCCTTTTTGTCCTTCTGCTGTGTTGGCTCCAAAAGGACATTAGCACACTTCTGCACAGAATTCAGCGTGCCAAGACTAAGTTCTAAACTTGTGTGATGCAGATATTGTAGCAGTGTGGCATCCTTTTTTTTTTGTGTGTGTGTTATCCTGGGTCCCCTACTGGAATTGTTCATATGTCCCTTAAATATATAGGGACAATGTCATTAGTGCTAGTGTAGTGTGGTATAAAGTACAGTCCCATCTCAGAAAGGGCTCCCCTGGGCAATGTGATCACACATGGGAAGCTTTTCTTCACATCTGGGCTTGACAAGGAGCCTCACTGGTAAAATTTGTCACAGGATAAGCTGGATGCCTGGTTTCCCCCACCCCCACCCTCTCTTTCCTCACTCATCACATGATGGAGAGAACTGATGACTTTGAGCAAGGCCTTCTGGCAAATATAAAAGCCAGCCTTCCCACGAAGTAGGGAAGAGCAGCTGCTTGCTAGGGAAGCTGTTTCAACAGAACCGACTAGTGTGAGGCTCTCTATGAAGAGAGCTGGGGAGAAAGCCCAGGGGAAGATGCTTGTGAGGAGGAAGGACGTAGACTTTTGATGGTACTTCCTGTGCCTACCATGGTGACCATCGGTAATGGGGAATCAGGGTTCAATTCTGGAGAGGAAGCCTGAGAGATGGCTACCACATCCAAGGAAGGCAGCAGGCGTGCAAATTAGCCACTCCCGACCCAGGGAGGTAGTGACGAAAAATAACAATACAGGACTCCATAAACAATTAAACTGTCTGCCAGTCACACCTATGCCTGTTCAAACAATGCACAGTCAACCCGTGGAACTCCTTGCCAGAGGATTTTGTGAAAGCCAAGACTATAACAGGATTCTAAAAAAAACCAAACTAGATACATTCATGAAGGATAGGTCCATCAATGGCTATTGGGCAGGGATGGTGTCCCTAGCCTCTATTTGCCAGAAGCTGGGAATGGGCAATGGGATGGATCACTTGATGATTACCTGGTCTGTTCATTCCCTGTGGGGCACCTGGCATTGTCCACTGTCAGAAGACAGGATACTAGGCTAGAGGGGCCTTTGATCTGACCCAGTATGGACGTTCTTATGCCAACTTCCATTACCCTTGTAGACAGCAGTAATATCTTTCCAAATCCACAATGGGTGATGTACTCATGATGAAGGAATTCTCACTTCAGCAGTGAGTTTGTAAATCTCCTAATATTGAAATGATAAAAATGGAGCTGACCATCCATGCAGACATTCAAACAGGGTCAACTTGATAAGTGGAACCATCTTGCCCCTAAAGGGACACCAGATAACCAATGAGCACATCTTGAAAAATTATGTCCCATATGCCAGCCAGTAAGAATACAATATGCATATTCTACATGAGCTAAAGCATGAGCAGTTTGATCAGTGATGTGGTTCATGACTTCTAATTGGTTTTAAATGTTCAGATAGTCCAGAATGTGATGTGGCACAATGAACCTGACAAAAACGTAGCATTACATCTAGCAAGTGATCCATCATGTGGAGTGCACATTTTCTTACATTAGGACAATGGTGTCGTGTTCCTTTCCAAGTATTTCTAAGAAATGTCACATTGAGCCAATGCTGATAACTCAGTCAACTGAAAATTTGGGTTAAGAGCTGAAGGTGAGTAGAGAAGCATAATGCAGTTTTGGAGTGAAGAATAGAAATGTGCACCAAGAATGAAAGCCCTTAAGCCCCACCCCTATGCAAAGTACCAGGATAAGGGCTACACAGCAATTGTCCCAATTTAAGCATCTGTGTGTGAACTCCTTGCTCATATAAAAGTATCTTACTCCACAATCAATGGGGCTATTAATGGAGTAAGTTATTACTCAGTGAAAGAAGGCTGCTCAAAATCTGGCACTTAATGCTTGGCCTGAGTGGGACTGTAGTGGTACCTAGGCCTCATGCTGGTTCTCTTCACAGGAATGAATGTTACCTGCCAGGTGCATCCAGTACATACATTTTCACTAAACTTTCTCAGATTATTTGTATCATGATTAGCATGCCATAACTCTTCAAGTCAAACTATAACCCAGGAAAGGTAGGTACTGTTATAGAATTGTGTATTTATGTAGATAGTTATTAGATAAGGTGAAAGTAAAAAGTGCTCAAGACTACATAGCATAGTCCCTAGGCTTTGCAGGACCAATAAAGATTGTTGATATGAACTGTAAATGTCATCATCTGACTGCTCTTTGCATCCACTCTTAACAATTGACTCTATTGAAATGTATTTCATTGCACCTATCTAGTCCCTTTGAATTTGGTTCATCATTCATAGCATCTGGTGTAACTCATAATAGTGTTTGGTAACTAATCCACTTTATCATTCATCAACCACAGGAAAGTTGAGGGAGCATAAATAGAAAGCTCTTTTGTTGTCTGAACCTGACAAATTTGATAGTCCTGTTCTCCGTTAGGTTCTTGAAGAATTGGATAGTCTAATAAAATTATCTGACAACCCATGAAGACAGGGTTAGAAGTGGCTCTGCAGATGGAATATCATCCAGTCATGTAGGGGTTTCAAATAGCAATAAGCATCCTCTTCACATCACTATTTGGACATTAGGCTTTGCAGCAATATATGATGAAACAACTAACCTTGGGCATAAAGATGAAATTCTCCTCCAGGCAAACTCTTTAATCTATCCTGTTGGCATGGATCAACAAAGGTCTCAGAAATTCAGCTCTTTATAGATGACCAAGCACTTGCAACTCACTTGAGTGCCACCTATGAATGAGCTCTCTTCTTTAGAATTGTCTCGCTAAACTCTGGCTTGACAATTGAGTATTTCAAAGCTGAGGAAACATACCCACCATCACCGTTGAACCAAATGTAAGAAGTAATGGCACAGCAATAAACACACTGCCATGTTTCTGCCATACACAGTCATGCAGATAATTGCAAGTGGCTATGCTTTTTGGATATGAGACTTAAGATCCTTGTCTAGTAGAGCATGATTAGTAGGAATGCTTTCAAGACAGGTAGACTTTATGGCATTCACCTTCCTTCAAAGACGTAACTGCACAATGCAGTTGTGCTCTTCATCCTAGATGGTGCTGCTGACATGTCCAACATTTTAGGAAATTTCCATGTGATACCTCTTTTGGGTATGTCTACGCTGCAGTAAAACACCCATGGCTGGCTCATGTCAGCTGAGTCGGCATGTGGGATGGGACTTGGGCTATGGGACTACAACATTTCAATGTAGATATTCAGGCTGGAATCTGGGCTCCGGGATGTTCAGGCCTGAATGTCTCCGAGCCTGAACATGTATACAGCAATTTTCTAGCCCTGCAGTCCTAGCCCAAGTCAACTGATACAGGCCAGCTGTGGGTATATTACTGCTATGTAGACATACCCTTTTGGTCACCTGTGGGTATACAAGATAAAATACCCAACAAAACTGTACTGAAGACAGAGAGATAGTACAGGGGCCTTCCTTCTAAAATCAGTACTATGACTAGATAAGAAGTTGATGAGGAAGCAGCTGATCTATGCTGCACAAGCTCTTGTCGGGGGGAATTGACTTCAATGGGAGCAGAGCTACCGGGTTGCTGAGCACTGCTGAAAATCCCACCTTGCTGTCAATGGTAAGAGTCCCATTGGCTCTGATTGGAACAGAGTTTCAACAATGCTGAGTGCTTTTGAAAATCCCTCTCCTTGGTGGCCAAATGAGACTTTTTTAAAGGGTAAAATTCATCCCTGTGCAAAGGGCCAGCAAAAGGCTACATGGGAAAGAACACGCCACTTAATTCCTCTTAAACTTAAGTGGTGCCTAGGTTGTGTGCTGGCCATTTCACCCTTTGTGCTCTCTGGACATGTTGCTTGTGCTACATTATCTTAAGCAGAATCTGAACTTAACTTAGATATTTCAGGGGGTTCTTTTACTCTCTGCAAACAGGTTTTGTTTCTAGCTCATGCTATAGTAACACAGGATACTCTAATGAATCGGATGCTGAGGTAGAGTTAATATGAAATAGTAATGGTGATAAGGTAATTAGCAAGTACTATGAGTATTTAACCCTTCTGATGACAGGCACCTCTAACATCAACTAAGCTTATGCAGGCTCTCTAAAAAGAATTTGCAATTTTAAATTACCTCATTTAAGCTATTTATCATGAAATATAAAATGGCCCAGAAATAACACTAGTCACTGCCAATACTCATATGTTTTCACACTTCTGCCTGTCTTAAATCTATATATTGTCTTAGTTTCATTTTATTTTAAATTAAAATAGAATTGCGAGTGTCTCAGGAAGGCAAGGTCACCCTCACTAATACCCTTTCACTCATGAATGAGCAGAAAGAAGGAAAACATTTCTTATCTTAATATTGAAATGTAACAGCATGCAGATACCATTTGATCATTTCTATTTTGTCAGAGGCATTTTCAATTACAGTATTTTTTTCCAATGTGTAGGGGTTTTTTTGTTTTGTTTTTTTTTGTACTATTAAAAACCATTTTCCATCTCAGAGGTGGTTGCTTTGCAGTGATGGGTGAAGTGATTCGTGTATACTGAGACATATTTTTGCCTCCCCGTATGAAAAACAGGAAATAGGGGACTGTCTGGACAGGAATGCTACAACATTGTTCCCAGGGGCCAGTGTGGAGCACAACAGTAAGGGGAGCTCTTTGCACACCAGGAACGTAACCATAGAGAACTACACATCACTGGTGGTGGCATGTAGTGTACGTGTAGCGACATGCCATCGTGAAGAGCGGGATACGTCCACTCTGTGTGGTATAGCTACACATGTCGGAAAAAGGCTCTGGCAGAGGGGAAGCAGTGGGAAAAGGTTTCAGCAGCTCCAAACCTTTCAATGCAGCAAGAAAAGGCGCTGGCGGGGGCAAGGCAGTGGGGAAAAGTTCAGCTTTCCAGCTGATGGCGCCTTTCCTTCCTGCCTCCCCAATGCCAAGCCTTTCCCTTGACCATGTTGAGATAGTCAAATGGCAGGATGCTCTGTGATAGGAAACAAAAGGATGTGGTGATGGGCCTAATGCAGGTGGCCTCAACTGAATACCAGTTGTGGGAGGCTAGGCCATGCTGGAATGGACATGTCCAGCAGAGACCTGAGTTACATTGGTAATATGACCCTTGCAATAACTGAATGGAAGAAGACAAGGATGGGAGAGTCCAAAGATTATACGTGGGTTGAACATCAGCAGCCCGTAGATCATTTTGCACAACAGCCAGGTGAATGATCATGAGTTTTTGAAGAAGGCTATAAAAGTTGCTGACCCTGGGGAAGTGGCAAGAAAGGAAAAGGAAGAGAGATGAAAGGAGCGTCCTCATCTATATAATAAGGAAATTCATGCATTGCATAGAAGTATGTGTGTGCACACATGGGGGGGGGTGAATATACAAACACAGATCTTTCCATCACCCCCATCTAATTTAACTACCTCTCTAAGACACACTTTTAGCTCCTATCTATGTTGCTCACACTGCATTAGCGTTTTTCTCTCTTTATTAGCAGCCAATAATGTATTAATGCATTTCTTGGTCTGAAGTGTGCTTTTTACTATTACCTTGGACACTCATTTAGTTGAATTTGATAGTGACAACACATTGACATTGGTAAGGTTAATGATCCAATACTTTATTTCATTGAACAAGTTGAACAGCATTTAATTCATTGTTCCACAATGTCCTAGAGAGCTTTCTGTGCCATCATTTTAATAGTGGTATGGCATCTTTGCCCTTTAAGTAATTGGCACCGTGAAAATATTCTCTAGGTCCTGTCACAATTGATTAGTATTGTATTGAATTACAAAATGATTACTTTTCTTTTTCTTTTTTCAATCACTCTTCACGGGAGGAGGGTGAAATTTGGTGCTCTTGGAATTGAAAGGCTGAAAGCACTGGGATTCAAGCAAGCAAGCAAGCCATATGCCATTTCTCCTTTTGAGCTCTACCCATTCTGCAGCAGGAGCCTCCACAAAGCTCTGCTAAACCCTTTTAGTACTCCCCAGCAATGTTTGCGTGCTCCAGTTGTGGACACTCTCATAGGTCCGATAAGGCATCTGTCCTCCATCCTGCAGGGCCTGTGGGGGTGAGAGTGGTGGTTGGTTTGTTTCTTACCCTGGCCTCTTGTGCTCCACCTAAATCCACCTTCACAAGCAACATAGAGTCAAAGTCAATATAGTTAGGCAGATGTAGTGTCAGTGTAAACACTGTGTTGCTCACACCTTGTCAACTGTTGGAATTGGGCCATCCTGATTATCACTACAAGTTTTTTTTTTCCCCTGCTGACAATAGCCCACCTTAATTGATTAGTCTCCTTATAGCTGGTATGGCAACACCCATTTTTTTTCATGGTGTATGTGTGTGTGTCTTCCTACTGTATTTTCCACTGCACGCATCCAATGAAGTGGGTTTTAGCTCACGAAAGCTTATGCCCAAATAAATTTGTTAGTCTTTAAGGTGCCGCAAGTACTCCTCGTTTTTTGCTGATACAGACTAACACGGCTACCATTCTGAAACATATGTTGCTTATGTTGATTTATTGACTCGGCTTTACTCTAGGGTGGCTAAAATAGCAGCGTAGACCATACATAGAGCCCTGCACAGATACAAAATTAGTATTTACATCCAATCTGCAAACATGGGCTGTAGATATCCGCATCCATGGTTGCAGATATCCATGGATATAAAACGGATAGCCACAGATTTGTAGGGTTCTAGAGATAAAATTTGGATCCGCATCTATCTGAAAATATGGTCTATACATTTCTGCAGATTTGCAGGGTTCTGGCTATACAAGCCTGCATTTCTCCCTATGTACTATTGCTAGCCCATACTAAAGACTGTGTGTCTTTAATGCTATTTGTAGCTGTGCTAGCTAGAATAAAGTGGATATACCTACCTGGTTGCAGTGTGGACATAGCCTGTGATTGAGCAGGGAACTAAACGTTTGGTCTTATGAGTCCCAAGACCATTTTTGCAGCAGAGCATCTAAGGTAAGTAGATATTGATATAAGGTTCAGAAGTTCAATTCTGGCTCCCCCCTAAGTAGGAACTTGACAGGGAGGAATAGTGGTTGGTTCTGGAACCTCTCACATTGGCCATCAAATAATCTTAAGAGATCCATAGAAGATTGGTGCCGCAGAGAATTACCCCATCATCAGAAGAAGCCCCAAGCTTATCCCATTCATGATGGTTTAGCTAGAAGTACAAAAGCATCACTCATGAGATGAATCACAATCAATGAGCAAGCCAGTAGCAAGGATATGAAATTAAGATGACATCTGGAAAGAGAGGTGGCCTTTGGTGGCATTAACCTGGAAGGCAGCCAGAGCGTTGGCATGGGATGCAAAGCTGTAAGCAGAACAGCATTTTTGTGAATGCAACAGAAAAGTTCTTGATGCTGAATGCAATCTTGTCCATCTATCACCTCTCCTTTTTTCTTTTAAATTACACTTGATAATGTAGCATCTGCTCCCTTCACACTTGCATATGGTTCTCTCCTTAAATCCGGATGCATGTCTAGGAGCTGAATACAAATAGACCTCTGAAAGTTTTCTTTAGAAGACCTGCAGTAAATCAAACAGGCAGGCTGAGTTAGCAGTGGGAACGTGATTGTAACCGAAACTACTGACTAATCTAATGTATCTAGAGGACCTACACTTTTCTTCATCTTTCTGTTGTTCCTCGTGTATTTAAAGAACATCCTCTTATTGCCTTTGATGTTCCTTGCTAGTCCCAGTATTTGGTGTTTTGTCTTATATAGGTGCCTATTATCCCCACCCCCAACGCTGTCCCGATTTCTCTCACTATCTGGTCACCCTAGTTTTGAGTCTATTAAAGTCTGCTTTTTTTTTTAATCTGTCCTTATTCTGCTGTTCACTGCTCCCTTTTCTTAGAGTCATGATATCTATCATTTCAGGGTTACTTTCACCCAAATTGCCTTCTACCTTCCCACTTGCTATCATTTCCTCCCTGTTGCACAGAATCAAGTCTAAAATGGCTGTCCCCCTCATTACTTCCTCCACTTTCTGAAACAAAAACTTCCCCCAATACATTGCAAAAACTTATTAGAAACTGTTTGGCGATATTACTTATCCAACAGATATCTGGGGAGTTAAAATTCTCCATTACTACAAAGTCTTGTGGTATGTCAGCTGTGCCAAAGCTAAACTGTGCAGGAGAGCTTACTCACCCTTCGCATGTAAACAGAGTATTCTGTGGTGGGCCTGCAAGCAGTCAGGACTGAACCCCCCGACATGCTGCAGATCTGCTAAGCATGAGCAAAATTCACCTCCGGCTAAAGTTAAATGATTCAATCTATAATTACTATGTATGTGCACTGTCTTCCTCTGGAAAAGAGAAATTAATATTGGCATAACCATTAGAGCTAACTGCGTGGGGAAAGGGGAGTGATTGTATGATGGAATTATAATGACAGGTGTCAAACAGGGGCATTGACAATAACCGTAAAGGGCCAAAGACGAGGTAAGCCAATGATCAAATCTAACATCTTCAGATTGGACGCTATTTTTTCCTTTTATTTTATTTTAAATCCCCACAGATGTAAAATACTGAAACATGAGAAGAATGTAACTTTTTTGGTGCATGTCTGAAGTATTCATACAATTAACATGCTCAGGAGGTCTTCTCAACAGGCGCTTGCTACCTGAACCACTCACCAAAGATTGCCAACAAAGCACAGGGTTGAGAGCATATGAGACTACAGTATAAAACTCTATTTGCCTGCAAGCTGCATTTAATGAAAGCCCTTTCCGCCCCCCGCCCCCCCTTTTCTGGTTCTGAGACTGGGAGGAAGCACTCAGGCATTGGAATTGATTCGTACTTTATTTTTAAAATATTGTTCCTACATAGATAACTATTGTATAGTAATCTACTACAGTTTGAAAAGGTTTTATTACTGTATTTTGTTTTATCACTGTGGAATATAGTAGTTTTTTTGCTGAAATCAGGATTGAGTTTTCTGTGCGTGCGTGCACATGGGAAAAAGGATAGTTTTTAAGGGCTAAAAAACAAAACTTCTGGGTTCTATTCCTGACTGTGCTGCTGACTTGTGTGACCTTGAACTACTTATTAGCCTCTCTATCTCAACTTCCCCCTATGTAAAACTGAGGTAACATTGTAATGAAGGGGCTAGAAGATGCACTAGCCAAGCCCCAACATCATGTCCATCACCATGGTATCCAACTGCCTTCCAGCAGAGCACCACTGCCCTCTATTGGATGGTATCAGAGCTGCCCAACTGTCATAGGTCCTACAATGCTATCACAAGAGGTAGGTGGGTCAGTTCAGGGCAACTGCACCTGTATTCCTCCTCCATGCTCTCTCGAGGGCACTTGCAGGTTTCCATCTCACTTGGGCAGAAACCCACATCTCCCTCTGTCCCTCCCTCCCTCCCAATTGGGGTGTTAAAGCTACACAGCTACCTGATTTACACTGAGATTCCCAGCAGGCCAGACTGCCTAAACAGACTAGTATCTGTGCTTTGCTTTCTTTCCAGAGGTGTGAACAGCATAACTGCCTGCAGTTACAAGTTACCACACAGCTCATTATAAACAAGCATACTTATTCTTAAGGTGAACTCATTACAGAGAAAACATTAAAACACTACCGGAACCTACATGCATGCTAAAAGGCTTGTCAGAGGTCACTCCAACTCCAGTCTTGGGCTCTGGTAGGTGTCAAACCCCAAACTGGGTTTTCCCCATGGTTACAAGTTCAGAACTATCTCAGGTTCAGAACCCAGACTAGGCAGTTTACCTGTCGTCTTATAAAGTTCGGGTCTTTGCTCTCTCTCTGGGAACAGGTCATCAGCAGATAATGAGCTTCTCCACAGGGCATAGCTTCAAAAGCCTGGATTTTTGCATAATCAGAGGTGGGGGAACTTGCATTAACCTTTCTTCCTAGGTATTTTCCAAAAAATCCACTTCACCCTTATTGTCCAAAAGTCCATTCTTGTCTGACACATTTTCAGTATACTCCTTTGAAGTCCCAGGCCTCACATCTCCTCCAAAGAGAGGTTATAAGAGAGGTTACCTATAGTTCCATTCCACTAAATACATAAACTTAATACTACAAAGATTTTTTTCAAGAATGTTGAAGGGACCTGCCATATTGTCACAATAGGGCCTTGCATTTTTTTTTTTTTTTGAGCCAGGAGGATCTGAGTTTTATCCTGCCATTGCCATGTCGTTCCTAGGACTGACAATATGTAGCATAAAGACAATCATGAACTCTTGGGCATGTGCGAACTCTTTACAATACATACCTACCTCCCAAAGAGGAGAGGCTTAAGTCATTATGGGCAAGTGTACATCATTTGATGATCCTGGAGATGCATGAGTGGCATGCTCTATGAAAGTGAAAAGCAGTAACAGTGGTGTTTTAATACTAGTCCTGGTTAGCACCCACACTTTCCAAACATAAACGAAGGCACAGTTCCTACTCCCAAGAGAAGTGTAAAAGGAAAACAAACAGGTAAAGGGTAGGAGGAAGAGGCATGAATAAAAGTAAGAGTGTAAGCTCTTCAGGCCAGGCATTACATTTATATGCACATTAGAGCGAGTCAAAATGTGGGAAAATGCTTGATTTTTGTGCTGAAATTTCAAATATTTGAACTTTCAAATATTTGAAAAGTTTCAACCAGCTCTAGTGCACAATGCCTAGCTCAGCAAGGCATTGATCAGGACCATTAGGCTTTACCACAACACACATTAACTAATAAGGAATGCTCGGTAATGGTTTGACACAATGTTCTTTTTGCTCTCAAAAATATAGAGAGAGTTATCTCCAACTACCCATTATGTGATGGCTGCACCAGACCTTCTTTGCTTCCTGATGGAGGCATCGCTGCCCTGACACATCTGTCCAAAAGCAGTGTCAACTGGGAAAGAGGGGCTTTGACTTTAGCACAACCTAGACAATCCACTCACGTCTCATACTAGTGGAATCAAAATGACTTGGTCCTCCAGCAACTAGAAGGGCCAGGAGATGCAGTGGCGAATCAGAATGCTCCAGATGAGGCTTGTCTGCAGCATCTATGGTGGAATGCTGGGTGAAGATCAGGCAGGAGAGTAGTTTCCCAGTCATAACCCTAAACAGCCAGGCCTGGGTCAGGGCCTAACACCTTCTGTGAAAATGTGCAACAAATGTTTTGTAAGGGAATTTAAAAGCCCAGGCAGCTATTTTTGAGTTGAATTTCAATTAACTGTTACTGGATAAGCAAGGAGCTCATGGCCTGAGATGCCTTGTTCCTGGCAAGCTTTGACTCACGGAGCCATAACCAGCTCACTTGTCCTAGATTGTGAGATCTCTGGGACAGGTTCTGCCTTTGTGTTTATGCAGCCCCTAGCACTGTGGGACCCTGATCCCTGACTGGAGTGCTTAAGCGCTACTGCAATAAGAATATTGAATAGGGGTCATGAGTAAATTTCTTGTGAATTAAATATGGCCCACACTGTAGGTAACTGGAAATAATGTGTATTACTAAAAACAAAAACTTGAAACGATGCTATTAAAACATGACCTAGCATGATAGGAAAAGGAGTAATATTTTCTTTCTATACTATATTATTACATTTGGCAAAACAAAAATATTGTTTCTCAGCTATTGCATGAGGGGAGGCCTCCGTCTTGCATTTGATTACTAACCCTTTAGTATAACCCTAAAGACTGAAGAGCTGAAACAGGATCTGCCCTTACCTTCAAATTGTCCCACCATAGATCCTGAGCCATTGCTGGACGTTAATTTCTGAATCATGTCTTCAGTTGGATTGATTTCATACATTTCTCATGTCCCTGTACATGGAGAGGTGCAGTTCCTAGGAAGGAAGAGAACTGCAGAAGGATCTCTGTGCTGTACGTTCCCTCAAAATGTGAAAACTGGTATAGCTCCATTGACTACCCAAGCTCCATTGACTGCCGGGGAGCTGCCTTAATGTAGGTGACAAACGCTAATATAAACCAGGAAGCCCTGACTCAGCATATGCTTAAATTCATTCTTATCAAGCAAAGCACTTAAGCATGTGTTTAAAGTTTAAAATGTAGGGACCAAATCCTGCACAGTACCGGATGCTTCTTGAGAGGTGCTGAGCATCCCAACACCCACTAAAGTAAATGGAAGTTGAGAGTGTTCAGTTGATGTTGGGATTGGGCTCCTAGAAAGTAAAGAGGGCCTCGGGCATGGAATATTTAAAGGCAGGTAGCAGAGGAGTGGGTGGGTGGGGTCACTCTTGCCAGTAGATCCTGATCTAGGTGATTGGAAAAAGCTCATTTCAATCAGCCCAGCCTTTAAATCTGCTGTAAGAGACGGGCAATCATATCAACTGTTGCTAGGTGAGTAAGAAATGTTGATTTGAAAACAATGAGACCATGTCTGACTCTGTTGTTTTTTTGTTTTTGTTTTTTTTCAAATGATCTTCCCTTCTCTTCTCCCACCTACCCCCTGGCTCTTCTACCTCCCTCCCTTTCTGGAATGTAGTGTGTATTTGTCTCTTGCTTCCCTGCATACCCATTATTATGTGGAATAATAATGCAGGAGCGCCACTCGGTACCTCTGCTCAGTGGCTCAAAGTGGGTTGAATTGTAGCCAGCGGCAGGGGGTGATAAATGTAGCGTAAGATGCCTTTTCCACTGCAAACTGCAAATTACCTCAGCAGCATGGCCCACAAAAGATTCCTGTGGAGCGAATTTATCTCCCATTGTCGGCCCAAAGAGGAAAGCAGAGAGGACCAGGCATTCTATTTTTAAAAAGTCACATTCTATCTTGTTCAGGCCCAGAGTCCAGAGTATTTTAAAGGACTTTCAGTGGAAAATGCAGACGTGAGAATGCAGCGCAGATAAAGGGATTTATTTTTAACAGAAGCCAAGGTTCATTACCATGTAAGCAATTCAATTTTAAGCCACTCAGTTTGAATAATAGATTTTTTTCCAAAGTGAATGTTATGTCATCTAATAACATATGGTTGGGAGGAGGTACGATGACTCTGGAAGGGAAAAATAAGATTGTTAGAGAAACTACCCACTAAAGATTATCAGATTTTACTAAAAAGAGGAAAGACACACTATATGGTTTATCTATCCATGCAGGCATTTACATTACACTCCTCTAGGGATCAGTACTTAGATAGGAGGGCTATGGACACTACAGAAAAACCAAAGGGATGGATGGACAGGCGATCGAGAGTGAGTGTATGGAACATGTGTTGATTGATAGATATCAGCACCTATTGAAGTATCCACAATGGTTAGCAACATCTCTGCATTATAATGCCTTATTTAATGTACACCTATCAGGTTGAAACAGTTTCTACTATTTGGTCCTCCAGACATCAAGTGAACTAAATGGCTCATGTTTACAATTTTCTTAAATGTTTTCAGGAGTATACTATATTTTCTTTCATTATTATGTTAGACATCCATGTAGCTATCACTCCTGTTTTATAGTTTGTATTATAATCAGTCTTAGAATCCCCATCTGAGATCAGGGATCCATTTTCCTAGGTTATGTGCAAACATGTAATCAGAAACTATCCCTTCCCTATAGATATAATCTAAATAGAAAAGACAGACACAGACTGAAGCAGGGTGCTCAGGGTTACACAGCAGGTCAGTGGAAGGGCTGGAACTGCAGCCAGGTTTCCTGACTCTGTCCCATTCCCTAGCCACTTAGACCCCATCACTTTGCATGCCCATCTCTACTCATTTGCTAAGATACATTTTGCTGTGTTACATAAATCTAGAGTAACACTAATGATGTCAAATTCCATCATCAAATATGCTGGGTGTAAACCCAGAGTAACCCCAATGACTGCAATGGAATCTCACTCTGGACTTCTGAGAGTGTAAATGAGAGCAGAAATTTAGTCCTCTTTGCCTCAGTTTAACCATCTGTGAAATGGTATTAAATAAGGGCCTAACTCCCAATGTTCGGGCTTCATTACTATTTCATCACTATTTGAGCGCCTGGCTCAAAAGGCACTTGAGACGGGTAAAGTGTTCTCCTAGTGTTGAGCTTAGTTAAAATCATATGAATAGGCAATTACACATCTTTACCTAAGTTAGGAATTTATTAACATGCCCTGACAGCCAACTGCCAAGCACCAGCTTCCTGATAAGAGTCGACCTAGATGAGATTTCAGGGCATATTATGGAAGAGGCATGTGCTACGCTCTATAGGCAGATGGCCAAGGGAGTTGATAAGAAAACAACATCTAAGACAACTTGCACTGTAAATTCATTTTCTCAGTTTAGTTCAAAACAGATTGACCTTTTTACACTTCATAGTGTTGTTTGGGGAAGGGAAGGAAAGGAAATACCCTGTTGTGCCATGTTATACTGAGAAATACATGTAGTGTTTCTATGAAGTAGCAGTTCAGTGAAAGGTTTATATATTCACTGTAGGCCTAATAAAGGACAGGAGTCAAAATATTGACTTATCTTCAAATAAATGTTCCTCCCTCCCCCTGCTGAAGACAATTAATGCTCCATTAAAGGGATTTGCTGTGTGTTGCTGATGAGAAACTGGCTCTTAATCAGTTATCCACATTCTCCTTTGAGTTCTCAGTTCTCCTAGAATGTAGCTTAACAAGAAAACCTGCTTTCCCTCCTACATCGTTAGTTTCTTCTTCAAATTTCAAGATGTCAGTATCCCTCAGTGCCCCCTTCCCTCCTCTCCCCTCCCCCCGCCCCCACACACACACTCAAGGCAATCCCAGTATCCATTGTTTGAAGGAAACAGTCCTAGAAACAACTGTATTGTATTGGTTGTTTCAAATAGGGATGGTCTAATTGTGCACCGTGAGCACTGACAAATGTTTGTTCAATATCTGAGTGGCTGCTCGGTTAGGCTGTCTTTATTCACTATTCCAGGGGGCCTTTTTTAATACAGGGCTTGGCTACACTTGCGAGTTACAACGCAATAAAAGAGTGCCGGGCGCCCTAGCTCACTCCCCATCCACACTGGCAAGGCACGTAGAGCGCTCTGTCTCCGCGGCTACAGTGCTGCTGGTACTCCCCCTCGGCAAGCGGAATAACATTTGCTGCGCCTTGGCTACAACGCATGGGCGTCAGTGTGAACGAGGTGTTGCGTTACTGCGCGCTGATTGGCCTCCAGAAACGTCCCATAATCCCCTTAAGTCAAATGGCCACGCTTGTCATTGTTTTGAACTCCTGTAGGAATGTGGAAATGCCCTTTCAAAGCTCTGTTTCTGACAGCCGGCATGCAAGCCATTAGTGTGGAATGCTGTGTGTGAGAGAGAGGCGGGGAGAAGGGGGGGTTCTGCTGCTGTCTGAACTTACAAGACAGCATGCTGACATGCTCTCAGCCCCCTAAAACCCCACTCTTTCTCCCACCAGACATACACAACACACTCCCTGTCACACTCCACCGCACCCCACCCCCATTTGAAAAGCACATTGCAGTCACTTGCATGCTGGGATAGCTGCCCATAATGCACCGCTCCCAATGCTGCTGCAAGTGCCACAAATGTGGCCACGCCGGTGAGCAAGCAGCTGTCAGTGTGGACAGACTGCAGCGCTTTCCCTACTGCGCTCTCCGAAGGCTGGTTTAACTCACAGCGCTCTACATCTGCAAGTGTAGTCATGCCCACAGACGCTTTGGGAGTGGCTGTCCAAACTTCTGTATTCATGTGTGGCTCCAAAAAAACAAACCACCTCATGCACCAACAAAAACTTTCATCATTGAACTCAATGCTGCTATGCCAGTTTATACTAGCTGAGGAGTCTGGCCCAAAGTAAACATGTGCAAATCTCCCCAGCTGATGAATGCATAATATGGAGGAATAACTACAACACTACTGAAAATCAGAATGGGTTCAAGTGTAATTAATGAACAGGAGAAAAATAGCTCCATTTGTGGAATAATTTATTTGCAATGAAAAACCTGACCCATTCCAGGGTCAATCATAGTGTGACATGGGCTACAGGGAGGATCTGTCCATAGCAAGTGCTTCCTGACTTTCCTCAGACCATGACAGTCCATTATGCTGTTTATAGCCAATCCCACTCGCATGCTATCCAGACTTGATTGTGCCACTTCCTGTGATGCTTTGCTCCAAGGATCAAGTCAATAGTTTGAGGAACTTTTGGCACGCAAACGGAGTCAGTTGCAAGGGACTGAGGAAAGTCTGGGAATAAGGAAATCATTCTACTGAATTCTCCAGACACTTCCATCAGGAGGCAATGACCCACAGATTGAGAACTGCTGGTGTCGGGGGATAAATCTTGTAGCATAATATAGATTTTTTTTATCTGAAAAAGTTCAGTCACTGAAATGTAGGAGTCACCCTAGTAGAGCAGACTGTTAATCCAAAAAGTCCAATATTCTACTCCCTGTGATGGCCAGCACCAGTTTCTTTGAACTGTCTGTAATGCTGCATGAGGAGAGGGGCAAATCCCTTCCTGACCTTTGCTGATTAGAATACGCCCTAAAGCATGATATGACAACCACTGTTAGCACGTATAATTCCAAATGTATCATCTATTATCCTTTGTTATTTTCTGTTCCCCCCCGACCGCTCTCCATGTTGCTATTCGTTCAGAAGCTCCACGGTGGTTGAGCCCCTCACTTCTGTGTTTCCTGCTGCTGTGGATCAGCAAATCACTTTTTCTGCAAAATAAATGGCATACGTCCCTACCTTCTGAACCAGTAAAACATGAATAATTAGAGCAAAGCACAAGTAATTTTTGAGTCAAGGCCTTGGTATGTCATGGGTTGTAAAATTTAATTTGCCAGCAGCTCCTGGCCTGATATCAATTATGTACAGTAAAATGAAGGAAACTGTCCCATATTTCTAGGCAGTTATGGGAAATGCCATGCCCTCCTTTGAACATCACATAATCTCTGCTCTTATCTGTATTGCCGGATCATTCATCCTGTAATGTTTGGAATTGTTTTTGTGGTGGGTGCTTTCAAACTAACAAACACAAAGGTTTGCTATCTTGTGTGTGTGGAATTCTTTTTAATACTTGTTACTGTTAATGGGAGTTCTAGAGACAGGCAGAGGCCAAACTCCCTTGTGCATAGTAGACCTTGTGATATCTGCCAGCATCATGCCTGTTTAGATGCTGATCCATCAAGTCAGCACGAATCCTATCTCTGTAATTAATTAAACAGCAATTCTGCCCTAAGTTGTTACCAGTGAATAAATTATTGTGAAGAACGTTTAGTATTCAATAATGAAGTTGGCAGAAGATAATATGATAGTCTTTAGACAGATGCTGTTCTCTCTATGGTTGACGGGGGAGGTGTGATGCAGTCAAAAGTAAGAAATTGTGTCTTTCAGCTGGGAAGAGGGCAGAGATCTAGGCAGTGGGATCCACTAGACTGGGGTCTATAATGAAAGTCTGAAGGGGAGTGGGGGTTATTGCCCCCTCAGCCATTTTTGAGCTCTGTGACCTTGGCTAAATGACTTCACCTCTCTGGACATCTCTTTGACCTGGGTTGTATTTCTAACTTGATCTTGAGCAAGACTCTTTTCCCCTCCCACTCTTAGGGACAGGCACCATGTGTGTGTGTGTGTGTGTGTGTGTGTGTGTGTGTGTGTGTGTACACACTGGCTTGCACAATGGGGCTATAGATGCTTTTGTAATACAAATAAAGCATGCTGTGCTCAGCACGGTGCAGCACAGAGAATAAATACATGACATATTAGTATATCCAAACAGAAATAGTATTTAAAAACATGGCGCTCCTGGAATAGCTAAATCTTACAATCCCTTTTCACTTCCTCTACTTTTTCTAAAAATGTGCCTGTGTGTTAAAATGTTGTTCCTGGGATAAGTGTCTCTCTGGGACTCTTCGTGTGCTGCTACAACAGTTTTGGAAAAAGTAAAAATAATTAATCCAGGTGAGAGAAAGCAAGCACGGGGTGATTCACATTTGTAAATGCTTTGTGAATCTCCTGTGAAAGATGCTGTGCTTGCAAAGTACTAGAGCCACAATCTGTGTACAGACTGATAAAATGAAGCCTTCTTAACCATGTCAATAACCATGACGGCAAATGATAAACCAGTATGTGTGAGGTTTTATTCATAATTTTTCAGGAGTTAGGATGATCCAGGGTTTGAATACTTGAGCCTTTTCCCTAGCTCCAACCTGTAAAACTGAATCCTTTGTACTGTAAGGGGAATCATATCACATGCATTTACTTATTGTGTCCTCCATTGTATAAAACAGCAAGATCCATCTCAAGTGATTATAATCTGTCAATTAATTTGTCCAACATGAACTAATTACAAAATGGGAACCTGCTCACAGCTGGGCTGTGGGATGGTCTCTTGCCCTCCAACAGTGCAGATGCCTCTACGGGTGCTCTCTAAAGAGCTCCTTGCCCATCGCCTGGTCTGCTAAATATGGAGTGTGAGTTAGCCTAAGACACCCTCATTATGTGATGAGCACATTAATTACAATAACTTGGAAAATGTCTTTGTGGCTGTACATGCATGAAATGGAACAGATTAAACCTGATATCTGGCATTTATGTGATGTGAGATGGCAGCAGTTTTGCAACAGGTTTTTAATCCGTATCTAACAAAACAACTGTCCTCTGCTCCAAAGGCAGAATACTGTATAAGGCTATCACATAGGGTGGGCTTCTAACTGAGGCTTGTATTAGGTAAAAGGGAACGAAGCACCGAAAATGGTATTAAACATGAACAGAAGTCCTTTTTATTTGGCAAAAATAAATGAATTTTCCCCAACTTCAAAAGTCATCCTTTAATATAGGGGAGCAGGTAATGGAAAGGGGTTGATGATCTCTGAAAGCAAATCGGGGGGCTATTTTATATAACACCTCTTTATATGAAGGAGGGACAATTTTTGTAAAATCAGATCAAAATTCAGAATCATCTAAGCCTGTCCCCTGCTAACATTATTCAAATGAGCTGACACAGTATATTGCCTCTTGGAAGAGGGATTCAGTGGGGATGCAGCTGCTCCTAGTGTGGTCTGACTCTTGGCCTTCTAACGCACTTTGGGGGGTTGGGGGTGAACGGTCAAATTTATGCTCCAGCCCTGATCTTTCCTCTGCCATTCAGGATTGCATCACTGCCTTTCTCTCCTCACGGCTGTGCCACCACTTCCCGAGACTGAGCACATATGGCAAAGCATCTCTTCTCCTAAATCATGCTCTTAAGGCTGGGGAAAAGTCTTCCTATAAACCTGCAGAGCACCTTCGTGCCCACACCATTGCACAAATATTTGAACTTTGGGTCTGAGTACCTCCTTTGACTTCAGTTGGTCCATTGTGTCCATGTTTATTTCCTGTCTCTCTTCCCTTCTGCAATTATGGGCCAGACAGACAATTTAGGCTGGGATTTTCAAAGGGACCAAATGCTGTTTCTGTTCCCAACCGCCCTTAAATTCAAGTGGGATTTGAGCACCTAACTCCTATAACCACCATTGAAAATACCAACTTTTAATTGCACAATTCCAGTGGGATTTCAGATATGCTCAGCATTGATCTAAGTCTGCTTCCGTAGAAGTCAGTGGGAGTTTTAACATTGATTCTGATGGGAGTAGCATTAGCCCAATGCTGATCCCGCTTGAAAATCTTTCTCTTACATCCAGAATGGCTTGTGAATAACAAAACAAGCTCTATAGATTCATCTTATCCATAGTGAAAGTCCTCAGTACACTATGGATGGGGAAGGGTGGAAGTGACTGAGGGTTAAACCAAGATTACATTGACTCGAGTTCCGTATCTGTCATAGTTCTGTATTCTGGCATACAGTGACTGGATTAAAATTACACATACGCTCACTGTTTTTAATTAAGGGTGGCATTTTTAATAGCAACTAAGTGATGCAAGAACTCAAGTCTGGTGGACTACTGGTCATAAATCGCTAGGAATGTTAGAAAATCCTAGTCTTAATTCATAATTTATTCAAAATCAGGAACGATAGAATTCCTTAATTTGTGCAGTGAGCCCCCAGTGTTCTTGTCAACTAGGTCTTCCTTATGTCTTATTATATGGTGCCTCTTGTCCTTTGGTTCTGTGTCAGTGTCCATATATACACTTTCATTTGTCTATTTGATGGGATATCTTATACAATGTATGATTTAAGGTACAATGTTCTGAAGTGCCTAAACTCCATTTTCAAAAGTCCCTTAAGAACTAAAGAGGCTCTTTAGTTCTTAAGGGACTTTTGTGTTGGTCAACAAAACATTGTTTCACTGAAAGTCAATGGGACTTAAGCTCCAAAGTCACTTAAGCACTTATGATAATGCATAACATTTCCATTAACCAACTCTTTGGGGGTAGACACCATGACTTACTATCTGATTGTGCAATATCTAGAATAAGGGGGGGAGCAGTCCACTGGGCACTACTGAAATGTAAATAAATAGTCCTCATTCATGATGATAGAAAAATTAAACATGCTTCATGACAAGCTTGAGACCAAACCCCTGAACTGTAAATCCTGAGTTATTCAGAGTTCAGCAGACTTACTCAGCCTTCCCCCTTCTTTTAATCAAGAGCAGAATCTGGCTGATCACCAAAAGGATGAGTTGAATTCCTAAATTTTCCTGCTGTCTAAATCCTTTGTGACACAGTATTAGACTGGAGAAAGCACTAGAATAGTGTAAGAATCAAGCCTAGACTGGCCCCGAGGGAAGAACTGAAGGGTCTAATAGGTCTTTTCCCATCTCTATTTTCTAAGATTTTTATGATTCACTTTGCTCTACTGTGGGAATAAAAAGGGAAAGGCAAGCACCTGGACAAATTGTTTCTAGCCTTGGATACTAATGGAAAGAAAAATGTCAGAGTAGATGAAAATGAGGTCGTTCTCGCTAAGGGAAGGCAGCCGATGAGATCAGAGTGCTGCCATCAACTCTGTCTGGCCTTTCATTAGAGGCAAGAGAACACACTGATTAATGGGAAAGGCCAAGGGTGGCACCAGCCTTGACAAAGTGAGATATACTCAGCTGAGTAAAAATCAAACCCTCTATAGCAGAGTCCTAGTTTTTTGTCAACTGCTGCCAAGAATTGGGAAAATCAGAAACTTCTCTGTCTGTGCAGATTTTTTTTTATGCTGCACCGCTTGCTGGAGTGCTGTCTAAGAGTTGACAACTAAAAGGGAGAGTGATGTAATCCGAAGAAGTGAGCTTTAGCTCACGAAAGCTCATGCTTAAATAAATTTGTTAGTCTTTAAGGTGCCACAAGTACTCCTGTTTTTTTTTTGCGGATACAGACTAACACGGCTGCTACTCTGAAACCTGTAATTTTACTGTATTTCTCTTGAGGCAACTAGAGCCTGGGACTATGGTTTCCTTGAATGATTACTGTAATAACAATTGCAGTTAGGAATTCACAGCATTCCTGAATCCAATATCCCTCTTCCTTGGGGTTGACTCTACACATGGAATAACAGAGGATCAGATTCTGCAACCTTTGCTCGTGCTGCACATCGCACCAGTAATCCTGTTGCTTTTGACGCCGCATCTTGCTGGATTCCTCATTACAGGTTCTAGAATCTTGTAAATAAGCTGCTGAAGCGAGCTGTTTGAAAAGGCACGATGTCTTGATACCAACGAGCTACTCTGCTAATTAAAATAGACACTCTGGTCCAGTGCAGATGTCTTGATCAGGATTTAGGAAACGTGGATTGTTTTCTTGGCTCTGCTGCTGATCTGCCATATGACTTCAGGCTAGTTGCTTCCCCTGTCTGCATCCCTTCCCACACTGTCCATTGTGGTTTAGATTGTATAGCTCTTCAAGGCAACAACTTTTATTTTGTGTTTGTACTATGCCCTGCACAGTAGGGCCTCAGCCTCCCTTGGTACATCTAGATGCTACTGGAATACAAATAAAACTCACTTCATTGCGTCAGATTGTAGGATCTGGCCCTGTGGACTGAGTTTCACTTCATGAGCTCTAGATGTGAGGATGGAGCACTCTACAGAGAATACAGTCTCTTGCCTCTAGTTCTATGTGGTGAAGATCCCAAAGGTCTCACAATGTGACACACCATTAGCTGAAGGTTTGATTAAACAGCATTATTGACAAGTACAACTTGTCCCTTGGCTTCTTGGAGGAAGTAGGGCAGAGGGCTCAAAAGAATCTGGAATTTCCACCTCCTTTTTACTCCCAACCTTCTCAGAATGTCTGCAAACATTAGGTCTCCACATTCTACCATCTGACAGGTTAGGATTGGAAGCATGGCCGGAGCAATAACTGAGGAAGTATATTAGAAATTCATAGGACTTGCGTATGTTTGCGGGAGGGGAGGGTGATTGTAGCAGCTGTTGTTGTTAATGAGATTTTTCTACTGCATATGGTTTTCTCTTACTTTTATGACACCTGACATATCGTACATGTGTTGGTCAACAAAACATTATTGAAAGACTCATTCATCATTTACTGTGTGTGAGAATTTCCAATTAAAGTTGAGCTGAACTTGAAATTGTAAAATATATTCCTCTCTGAGCTACCACGCATGCCAAAATGGAATATTACTGGAAAAGCAACTTGATTAAAATGAATGGCCTGCCCAGCCAAGCTAAAGCTGGAAACAGAAGCAGAGGTCAAGAACTTAAGGGGGGAATCTTCTAAAGCGTGCAGTGCTGGCTTAATTTGTTCCTCTTGAAGTCCATGGTTTAAATGTCCCCTGACTTCCGTGGGAACAGAGTTAGACCCATGTTCAGTGCATTTACAAAATTGGACCCTGAATGACCATATTTTTCCAAGGCGTATTCACACTTTTGCAAAGGCTCATACTGAGTTTGCACCAACACTGCTGTATGTAGATAATAATCCCAAACAGCTGTTGTTCTTGACTTTAAAAGTAGGACCCAAAGATATATGCCCAAAGTCTTACTATGAGTCAGTGAATATATCAGGAATGGAACTTAGGAGTCCTGACTCCTTGTTCTTTATTATAAAGGGACAACCCATGAAAATGACATTTCAAAGATTTAAGAAGTGAAAGGAAATATTTTGTATTCCATATTAGCCTTTGGAATTCACTGCCTCAACCTATTACAGAAGTCAAGTGCTTAGTAGGGTTTGAGGAAGTATTAAATATTTACATGGGTAATATAAAAACCTACAGTTACATTAGATAGGATAAAATATAAGGAAGAGATCTTCATGCTTGAGGGCATAAGCCAACCACTAACTGATCAGGATTAGAAACATTTACCCTTTGAGCAGGTTACTTTGCTATAGGGTTTTTGTTCACCTTGCCCTCAAGCAACAATCGGAAAGAGGTTTATCATATTGGATAGCCCACTTGTATGACACTGTATGCAATTCCAGATTTCCTGGATGTGGTCTTTCTTCTTCTAATCAGAAGATTCCACTCCACTGAAGTACCCTTAACAAAGTTATTCAGTTGAACCAGCCCTCAGGAGCAGTTCCATCTGAAGTTATAATAAAAAAGGTATTAGAATGAAAGTTCTCTGACACATTATTTAGACACTGGATGGCCATTTGTAATCCAGCCTCATTTAAATTCGCCATAGCCATGAGCTTTATAGCAGCACTCATTGGGCTGGTTGATGTCTGATCATGCTAGTATATTTCTGCTAGCATTACTACAACAGACTGATTCTTTCTATGACACAGATTCTATGGAAAAAACTTGCAACAGTCCTAGATTTTTAAACAGCTCTATTCTGGTTTCTGCATACAAATGAGGACTCTAACACGAAACTGTACCTGTCTGAAAAAAATCCACAATAGCTTTGCGGTGTTTAATAACTTTCTTTCTAGGTACCTGTCATAGCAGGTACCATTTTCTCCATCATTCAGTGTCATTCATTTTAAGATTAACTTTATGTATCTTATAAGGCTGCATGCTTGCTGGTCATTTATCTTTGAAGATTTTTCTCCCTCTAGCACCGGACCTCAGTGAGTTTTCATGGGAATTCAGAAGGGGGGAGATATTGATTAAGTGAGATTTCACAGTCCCTTGATAGAAACTTCACCCTCCAAGGGAGCAGGGATGAGCAACAGCAAAAAGTTACACAATTGGGTGCCTTACGTTGCGCACCCCGGTCAATATTTGGACATTTGGCTTGATGTTTAGAGCTACTGACAGTCATAGGTGCCTCAATATGGAGCATCTGTGAACATGTCTAGGGAAAAATGTTTCCTATGCCTGAACTTGTCTGAGTTAGCAAAATGCAATAGGATCTAAAACGATTTTTCTCCCTCAGGGGGGACGGGAAGCCACTACTTTCCCTTTTGCTCATCAGAATGACAATATATCGGCCAAACTATATCTGCCAACCTATGGAGCGTGGAGGATAGGGGAGAGGGGAAATGGATGTTCATCTGCCCCTAGATGGGCAGAGCTGGATCCAAGAATATGGATCCCCAAGATTGGGAAAAAAAATTGTGCTGACATCACATTACTTCCCTCCCTAGCTTGTATTTTATGGCCACCTCCTCTTTATCAGAGATAATCCCTTCCATTTAATTAGCTCAAATAATAATCCTGTGTACTTAGCCTTATAAAGTACAGTCTTTCACTGTCTTATATTTTACAGGAGATGACACTGGCTGCATTTCTTTACAGGGGTCACATTTACAATTCTTATTGGAGTGGGAAGAATCTGTTAGCCACACTGTACAGCAGGATGGAAGAGAAATACATTTCAAAGTTACCTCGGTTTCTTCTTAAAATCTGATGACCAGAGAAAAAATTGTGATGATGAAAGAAATTCATTTCTGTTTAAAAAGGACTAAGTAATGAAAAGTTACTGAAAAATTGCATGAAAGTAGCAGGGAAAACTTCAGATGTTTATAAGGTCCCATTTGGAAAAAATGGGACGAGATCTAGGCTGCTACAGTCATTTTTAAGACACTAAGCATATTGGGAATTGCCTGCTTCTCATAATCTAACTCCTAAAAAAAGAAGAAATGTCTTTTCCCACCTACGTTAGGTACATAGGAATTGCTATACTGCATCAGACCTCTGGTCTATCTAGTCCAGTATCCAGTTTCTGACATCGGTTAGACCCTGGTGCTTCAGAGAGAGGTGCAAAAACCATAGAGTAGGCTCTTATTGAATAACTTGTTCATAGGAAACATTTCTGCTTAATGCCTTTAGTTAGCAGTTGGCTGACACGCTGAAGCATGAGATTCTCTTTTGTATGATGGACCCTGACGCCGGGAAACTTGACAGACTGTACTGCTCCCCAAAAGGGATGATGATCTCCAAAGAAGCAAAGCATTTGTATGCTTGTTTAATTATGATGTGGGCATTAATAACAATAATGGTACCTTTTTATTGTGAAGCCAGTGTGGGGCTGGAGAAAGCCAAGTGCTGAACAATAAACTAACACAGAAATTAATTATTAAAGGCGAAGAGGCCCTGTGCTTAAATAAAACATCTGCAATAGCCGTGAGAGAGAAAAAACACAAAAGGAAAACCCTTCATAAAACAGCAACATACATACCCTACTCCCAACATCCGGGCCCCAAATCAGCAAAATATTTGAGCACGTGTATAAAGTTAAGCACGTTAACAGTCCTGTTGACCGCAAAGTTGGCCATAAGTTTAAGTTCCTTGCTGAAGCAGGGCCACAGAATCATAGATAGATGGAAAAGATTAGGCCTTGCCTGGTTACAATTACATTTTGTTTTTAAAAAATAACCTCTATGCTTAAAGTCTCATTTTATTGTGCACATCACATTAGAACGCAAGCCACAACCATCTCACCAACTCCATTACAGAATCCAGCCCCAGTCTTGCCAATCATAGAATGCAGGCTATTGACTACATTGGTGCTCCATGCAGCCTCAGCAGTAGATCTGCTTGAAAGCTATCTTCTTTTTTTTTTTCATGAAAAAGTAAATAAAAACATAGTTTTCATTTAAAATTTTCTCTAAATTTTTGAGGTGTTGCAAACTCATTTTTCCAGCAGAAACTTGGGAAAAAAGTGAAATTTTCTCATGAAAATTTGCATTTTTGTCAAAAGGCCATTTTTCACTAAAAGTTCCCACAACAAAATTTTAACTGGCTCGATGCAGCAGGCCACCTCTGTTGTCCTGTTTGAGGACTTGAAGTGCCTCTGATCACCAGTAGGGAGAGAGAAAGCATCAAACTTCACTTGCTTGGTTTTTTTCCTCTTGAAACTACCCAATCTATACACAGATTCTCTATATGACAGGGGTTGGGGAAATCAAAATTCCCTCTTCCTCTTCCCCCACTCTATTTTTTTGAGGTCTTATAATGAAAAGGCCTTGTTCCTAACAAAAACAAAATCTAGCCAAAAACTGCATTGTCTGCTCATTGGGACTCAGAAGCCTCACTCTGTCCTTTACTCCAGCACAGTTTAAATTGTTGCATTAACTGTAATGTATTGTATACATTCTCCCTATGTAGATACATCTTGCACTGTATGCTATATACACACACACTGCAGTGTGTATAGTTTACACATATATCTTTTAACTATAAATATACTTAGTCCCATCCACAAACTCTGTGTACGCATGAAATACTGCTGTCTTAACAGCATGTCGTTGTGTCAACGTAAGGATAAATATGAACATAACTTTATTGCTGAGCTTACAAAAAGCTATTGGGTGATATTTTTCCCCGAACACTCTAGCCAGAGGTGGTGTTAAGCAGGAAGATGCTTTAAGCCGTACTTACTGTTATATAAAGTAGTTCATATGCTTTATCATCTGTTAGGACCTGTCAAGCTCATTTTTAGACTGGACGTTGATTTCCTCAAATAGTGTCCGGATGCATTTGTTTTCTATCTACACTGCACCCTTCCTCTGAGGTTATTCTGGAGAGTTAAAATGTTCGAGTTGTGGTTTTTTTTTTTTTCCTGTTGGAGCCAAGTCTCCCTGTGTTGAATAGTTTTTTGGAATGGAGTTCAGAGCAGAATTGTACATCATAGGTACTCTAGTGTCAGTTAGCCTTGCACTGGTGGTTGACTCATTGAAAACTAGTAGGATCTTTAGAAGAGGGGAAAGGCAGATTTATGATGATGTAACACTGGTGGTTCTACCCAACAGATGAAAAATTATGCCACACACACAACAGACTTTAAATAATATTAAGGAGCAAGTTTCCTATTCAGACTAACCATTGATCTCATTTGTAAAGCACTTTGAGATTAACGGGTAAAAAGCACTATATAAGAGCTAGGTATTGTTGTTATTGAAAGGAAATTAAAGGTTGGTCCTCTGGCTCATCCAATTTCGCCTACATTTTGCAGTACGTGAATACATATGCTGAAGTCAGAAATTCCTACAGTAATCAGGGTCAGGAAGGCTCTGTCCTTGGATAATTGCTCCACTCAGAAAAATGTGGAAAACAAAACCACAGTAAAGTAAATTTGTCCTCGTCTTGACTCTGTGCTCCATTCACAGCTGCTAGCTGAAGAGAACCTTTCTGCCTGATGGAGAAATTCTAAGGTTTTGCCATGCAAAAAATCACAAAAGAACAGATGCTATCAGGATGTCTTCTACGGGCAATGCTATGCAGATCTAAATTACTGTGTTTACTGCTCGGATACTACAGCTATGGGCACTTGATAGCTGGACAGATAGATCAGGTGGAGAGACAGAGAGAGAGAATTTAAAAAAAAAAAGATTCTGAGGTAGTCAGGTTCTAAATCCATCAGTGAAACCTGGTAAAGAAAGGGGAGGTGTAAATGAGCTCACAATCAGGTCTACTGTATCCGTGAAATGGACAGAGAAACGGTCCGCCCTGACCGCCACCTCTTTTTGGCACATTTTTTGGTGGTGGTGGTGGGGGTTGGTTGGTTGTTTGTTTGTTTTGGGAGTAGGAGGGGAGTGATACATTTCTTTTACTTCTACATACTGGTCAGGACCTAGAGGTACTTAAGGGCCATGTTCTCACACGCTAGCCAGGTCAATTTCAAGGGCTTTAGATAAGCACCTAAGCTGGGAGGTTGTGCTGTACCTATACCAGCCCAAGGAAGGAGGGGTAAGGTGGCTTTAAGTCACCCTTTAAACCCCACCCCGCCCCTGCCCAATTCTGAGCTGCCTGTCTAAGTTATGACAACCTGTCCTCAGGCTGCCCTATGGGTCACAGTATTGCACAGTGTGGCCCCACCCTGACATACCCCTCCCATCCCTAGCCACACCCTTGGCATGCCCTAGATCAGTGCTTTTCAGCCTATGTCTAAGATTTCCAAAGGGGTCTGCACCTCCATGTGAAATTTTTTTAAACAAGATTGAACTACTGCCCTATCTGCAGGAGCTAGTGAGCGGACCCTGTGGGGATAGTCTATGGACTTCTTCCACAGGGCCTGCACCAGGGGAATCCTCCCCTGCGTGGAACTGGGACTTTTAGGGCCTCTGGAGGCTGCTCCAGGCCTTTTTCTTGACACAGAGGTGCTGGAGCAGAGTGAAGATTTTACTCTCAGACATTTGGAAATGAGCCCAGCTCCAGACTTGACCGATTCTTTGCTCTCTAATTATAAGCTATCCACAGCTCTAACAGATCCCAACAGTAGAATATTCTGAGTTGAGACTTATTACAATTTTCACTTTAATGATGTTATCTAGGGGTTATTGGACAAAAAGTCTCAGTTGTAGGTGTACAGCCTGCTGGGTTGAATTCTGCTGGCTTATGAGTTGAGGTTTTAAGTTTAATACAATAAGATGGATACATTCTACAAAGCATTATTTTAAGCATCTATTTATTAAAGTTGAATTGCACATGAACTTCTGTTGAGAAGTACACGTGACATCCATATGAATAGCAAGTGAATTCACAGTGATAAGTGCTTATTTCTGTTTGTTTTTTTCAGAGCTGCCAGATCCTTTGAGTACAGTAGGTTAAATGAATTCTCAACCCTCTGTTTAATACAATAAACTTTGTCAGATGTTGTTATTTTTTGCTGTGTGCAGTACCCAAAGAGTAAGATTTGCATAAAAGCATAATTGATTCTGTGAGCATTTTAAGTAGGATGAAAACACATTGGAGTTACAAGGAGAAACTTAGCAAGGTAGCTTTTATTTAATCTAGCCAAATCAGTATGTAATGATAGGCATTAAAAATGTCAGTGAGCTCAGTAAAACATTGTTATTTGCATCCACAGAGTAAACCAAGGACAATGCCGGTCAATTTCACCTAGAAGCTGAAAATACAAAGTATGTGGCGTCTTCAGAGATGGACAGACTGACTCTAGTTACACTCCTACTCAGGGAGCAAACTCCCACATTTAGCCAAGGCTGAAGGACAGAGAAATCAGACAAATATGCAGTATCTGGAAGAAAAGAAAAAAAAAGCCTGGATTGTCACCAGCAGCAGGTCTTATAGCAAATTAATGCAAATACCTGGGCATCCTATTTAAAAAAAAAAAAAATGTTGAACTCATGCAGCTCCGAGAATGCTAGATCAAATATGCTAGCCCCATAGAACATATTGCAATAGAAAAACAGCATCAACTCTGCAGCTACCGAAGAATTCACTGTCATCACTCCATAGTTCAGGTATTTATTTATATGGCACCATTACCATAGTATCTGAGCATTCCATAATCTTTCATGAATATATTCTCCCACCACCCCTGTGGGGTAGGGTAGTGCAAATAGTCCCACTTTACAAAGGGAAAACTGAGATACAGAAAGACTAACTTACCTAAGGATTAAGGAATTGCACCCAAGTCTTTAGAGGCCTAACCTAATGCCCTAACCACTAGACCATGACTATTCACAATTTTAGGGCAGCTGTAGGGAAAACACTTAGCTCCTTCTTCTCAGTGCCTCCTCCTCAGGTTTCTAGAGTAGAATCTTCATAAATTGTTAACAGTACAGGCACTATGTCACATGGTTGAGCAGTTCAGATTCCATTGAGTAGAGGGCAGTAAGTAGTGTGGACACAAGCCAGTTCACAACCATTTTCTTTCTAGGGGCATATCATCTCACCCATTTTGTGGTGATCTTTATGTTTCATTTAAAAGATCATGACTTTAAGTGAACAGAACCTTTGCAATAAGCATCATCCTGCACATTGCAGAAACCAGCCAATGGACATGCAGTTAGGAGGCCCAGATTGTGAGCACGGTGGAAAGCAGTACTAAGGAGGGAATTGCTTGCAGAGGAAAAGAAGAGACTGAATCAGCTGAATATGATATCAAGCCAGCAAATGACTTCATTAACAGGATGAGGAGAGACAAATGGCAACAAGTAAGAGACACAGCCAGCAAGACAGATAACAGATGGGCAAATTTAATCTTGAAATGAGCTGTATATTAGTGACAGAAAAGCATAAGAGAACTGGACAGAAGGGTGAGAACTGGGGCCCAGTATGAAGGCAGAAAGCCCTGGGTAAGACAAAGTGGCCATGACACTGCAGTGCCCCCCAGTGAGCAATGAAGTTGTGGGAACAGCTGAGGATGATCATGATGATGATGAAGAGCACTTACTGTCGCTCTCTAAAGTTGTTGTTTGCCAGAAGGCTGCAGTGCATTATTCACTTTAACAGGACCAAACCAACAAGCAAAATCAAGGGAGAGCCCCTTTTTCCTGCAACTCAGCTGCTCCAGTCCCATTTTCACTTCTGTCCTTGAGAACACTGACAAGGACAACAAGCCTGATGGGACTTGAACTGGGAAAGGACAATCTTTCTCTCGGTTGCCCTAAAGAGAGGCTTTCTAGGAAAGCGGAAGGTTGTTGGCATGCTTGAGGTGCTGGCGGGGGACTCCAGAGATTTGGGTTCAATTTGTGGCTGTGCCACAGACTTCCTGTGTGTACCCTTGGGTAAGTCATTTACTGTTTGTATTGCACTAGCACCAACAGGCCAGTGTGCCAGGCACTGTACAAAGTGATGGTCCCTACCCATAAAAATGGAGTCTTAATCGCTCTGTGCCTCAGTTCCCCCTTCTGTAAAAACAGGGATAACAATTTCTTGGTCCCACCCTATGTCTGTCTTGTCTACTTACTTTAAGCTCTTCGGGTCAGAGGGTACCCTTGACAGGGTATATATACGTATAGCACCGAGCACAGTGAGGTCCAGGTCACAGCTGGGGCCTCTAAGGTGCAATTGTACAAACAATTAAGATAATAGTTGCCATTGCAATAATACTGGCAGCTCAGTGGCTGGAAGGGAGAGGGTTAACACAGGTAGTTAGCAGTGGGAGAACAACATAGCTGTGTGCCTTCACTGCAGGGATTGCCAGGAAGCATGGCTGTGTCCGGCTGGAGAGAGTTATCTATTTCCACAGGGAACTCTAACAGGTGAACGAGCTGGGGATACTGGCAGTCTGCTCTCTCTTATCCTAAGGACTATGCCAGATTCTGGGGAACTGCCAGAGAGTCCTATCAAACTCCATGATGGACTGTTGCCTGTTAAATTGTGCAGGGAGACAAACTGAGATGCATTTAGGGTTCTGTTGGGGGGAGCTTGATGTAATCTGAATCATCTAAGCGAAGAATGGAAAAACTCCTATGGCTGGTGGCTTCCTGCAGTATTTCAGTTCATTGCACACAAAGTAACAAAAAGCTACTGCTGTATGTATTCTGTACTATTTTAAGCCAAATGTCTTTCTTTTTGGGGGGGGGGGGACTGTATCCAGAATTCCATACGCTTGCTATTCTCTTTTTTAAAGTGTGGTTGTGTAATTAGTAAGGACTGTGAAAATAGCCTCAGGGACTCCACATTCTCTCCCAATGGTTCTGTGTCAAACTGCTCACTTTCCTCTGACTTTGTACTGCAAACACTGCCCAGAATCTGGTAATCAAGCTACGTTCTTTTGATTTCTTATATCATCGGTAGTCAGAGGACTTATATTTTGCCATATACTTTTTCAGTTATCCAAGTCTATGAGGGAGAAGCCAATGCATGGACCTCTAAAATGTTCTGCCTGACAAAATGGCTGCAGCTCCTGTTGATAGGTGGATGCCATGGAAATATATTCAGTGGAAACAAAATCGTAAGTTACACAGTTATAGATGTAATAAGATTCTGCAGTCTGAACTGACAATGACTATAATAATATCAAGTTTAAGGCTTCTGGGGGACAAAGACAACCTTTTCCTATATGTTTGTAAGTGACAAGGATGTAGTGGGTGCTACTACACACAAAAATACAAACCCCAGATTGTGTATTGCTTGTGGAGAGAGGTACTATACTTCATGGATAGGACAGCCCAATCTGGTCTGCCATAAATAACGATGATTCATGAGCGGTAACAGAAACCTGCTCTCCCTCCCATAGCAATAGTGGCTTCAAGGCTAGGAGTACAACAAAAATTAGTTTTCGCTAGCACAGGCAGCGGATGTCTATTAATCTTAGTACTTATATGCCCCCCAATTACCATAGGTATTTGAGTGCCACACAGTCTTTCCTGTACGTAGCCTTTGAACACTGCTGTGAGGTGGGGAAATGCTATTAGCCCCCTTTTACAGAGGCTCAGAGAGGCCATGGCTTTGTCTTCACTTCCCAAAAAGGAGGTGTTTTTACAGTGAGATAACTCAAGTTTGCTATCTTGCTGCAAGCTTTTTAAAGGTATTTAGGTGCCTAGTGGGATTTTCAAAAGCATCTTTAGGCACCTCAATATGTTTTTTTTTAAAACCTAGCCCTCCATGACTTGTCCAAGGTAACATGGGAAATTTGTAGTCTATGAGGAAGTCGAACCCAGGCCTTGCAAGTCACAGGGCCGGTACTCTAATCATGAGACCTCCCTTCTTCCATCAGAGGAAGGGAGATCTGAAAAGTAACACACCTCACACAGTGGGGTCAGGGGGGCTCCAAGGTGCTTTGATAATACACATCATATAATCAGAGAAGTGACTCGGTGTGCTTTTAATGAAGTTCACCTCCTTGCATAAGGACTTAAAATAATACATAAGTAGCACATAGACTTTCTGCAAGTTTTAACTGGTGCAATATGCCTCAAGCTAGCTCTCTGCACAGGGGTGAATTCCCCCTTACTGTTTACTAAGCTTTGTCTTTCTCATTTTCAGGTTCAAGGCATTGAGAAGCTATCAACAAAAATATGAAAACCTGGGAATTCTATTTGAGGTGGGTGGGGATGCTAGTCACCAGGTTTGACCTGATTTATTTAATTTTGGAAGAAGAATAATTCCTCTCTGAGCTGATAGCCTGTACATAAAAGTTTCAACTCTATTTGAAATGGCTGAGAAATGAATTCCAAGGGAAAAATAACACTGGCTGTGTAATGGACATTCAGACAGAGTCTTTGACTAGAATGTTGTTCACCATCTTAGCAAGCAGCAACTATAATTATAGGTTGGGAAGGAGAGCTGTATTTCATGTGATTAGGGATTGTTTGCATTCCTATCCATTAGGATACAAAAAGGATGAAGTTGTTGTGTGTGTCTTTTTTTTTTTTTTTTAAGCCTGCACTGAAGGTGTTTCACTCTGGGATTTACTTAGCTCCTTGCCAAAACAGCCACAAGGATGGTCATGTAATTATCAAAAATATGTTTGTTTGTTTTTTTTAATCTACACTGGAAGAACTTGTGGACCTAACCTGACAGTAGTGCTGCTCATACTTTGTATGATTTAATGTTTTCCTTAAATTAACAGCAATTTTTTAAAATTTAATCAATTCTGGTTCTAATTTTCCTTGTCATAGGGTGATAAAATCAGATGCACCTGATTCACTCACTATCCATTTTCCCTAGTGTAATTTATCATATGAGAGTAATGTCCTGGATAAATCACAGTTGAATACATAGTGAAGCTGGCCAAAAAATTATGAAGATTCTCAAATATTTTAATGATAAAATATCTATTTAAGGGAGAGTTGTTTCTGATAGTGTTCAGGGTTTATTTTTATTAAAATCTAATTTCAGGAGTTTTAGTTGATTGGTTTTTGAAGGTCTCCAGAGGGATAGTTTACGAGAATAAGAACAATCAAAGAAAATTGGATGCCAGGGTAACTTTCTATAGCTGCTAATCTGAGGGTTCATTTGGTAAAGGACATGGTCAAAGGAAGCACTTTGGAATATATCGGTCATTGGTGGGGGCGGGGGGAGGTTTGGGGGGGAAGAGGGGTTCTCATCTTGTGACTCCTATACAGATCATTGACTGATATGCCATACAGCGATAACGTGGTTTGCATACATAAGTGAAGCCAAGATGTAACTTTTACGCCCTGATCCTGCAAACACTTGTTTCACTCACAGCCCATTAACTTTGATAGGAAAACTCATGTGTTTGTTTGCAGGAACAGGACACTAGGACCTGACCCATTAATCTCAAAGGGCTTGAGTTCAGACACTGGGGAGCACAGTATAAGCCTCCAGTCCTGATCTTCCCCCCCCCACCTCAAGCTAATCCATGTGGGAAGAGGATCTCCATATAGGCCATGGTATGGCTCAGTGGGGATTTGGGGCCCTCAATAGCATTCTCATTTCTCTGGTCCTGGATTCAAGTGTGAAAACAAAGGCTAGGTTGCTGGCGTGTAGGGAGACCAATATTTAAGGAGAGCTGCTTTTAGTATGTTTGTAGCTTAAAAAACATTACAAAGAAATATACCGAGGCCATATTGCATTCAACTGAATGGCCACATCTTTATTGATATAAGTGTAAATCAGGAAGCTGGCATGCGCTTCCCCATAAAAATTAATAATCATCTCTACAACTGCCTATTAAACGTCACAAATGGATAAATAAGGAACCATGTGGTGTCACTTATTCATTAGCCTGTGGAAACGGGAGCGTGGTGTCATAAATCTGTGGCTACCTCAGATGTCAAAGCTATCAATAAGTGACCTCGAGCTTCATGGCTGGCAGTGGGGCTTCAACTTGGATCCTCCTGCTTCAAAAGCACAAGCTCCTACTTCTGAAGCTATAGAAAAATCTCCACTCAACCCTGTGCATAAAACCTATGCACCGTTCAGGTCCCCCTTGAGCCATTGTGCAGTTAGAGGAACAACCTGATTCAATCTCTGCTTCTCAATGGGGTGCTACATCTTTTTTCAAATCTTTCCCATCACATGTACCCCTTCATTTATCTCTCTGTTTTGTATGTATTTATTTAAATTGGAATTCTCTGGCTGTTTTGCTTTACTGTCTGGGATACAAGTTGCATTAAAGCTACGCAGGATAAAGATACATCGTATGAAAGTATTTCTAAACAATAAGATGACGAACTAGATAAGAAACCATTATACTTCTGCAAAATGATGCGTGTGTGTACGCGCAGTAAGGGGGTGTTTTCCTGTTACAACTGCAAAAGCCAAATATTAATGTGTAGTGCATTGAATCACACCTATCTGCTAGACCCTGTCCTCCAGCCCTTTACCCACCTTATTTGTCTATTTATTCACATGGACCACAACTCAGCAGAGCATCCATGTTCACCAAAGCACTCAAGCATGAGCTAACTACTTTGCTGAACTGCATATTGTCTAAATCCTAGCTTGGGAACTCTCTCTGGTAGGGGCTGTCATTGTGGTGTTTGTTTTATATAGTGCTTAATAGAATGGTGCCTGAATCCCTGGGGCAGGGCCTGGCAGTGACTTTTTTTTTTCCACAATAGAAATAATTAAATCCAGAGTCCATCATTGTTGTAATGGTGGTGAGTGGACATACTCGGGCCAGGAGGATAATCTGTCCACCCTCAGTGTATCATTACACAGAGCTGAAGGCAAGAACAAAATCATCTGCACTGACAGCCATGTCCCTTAACCTCTGGGTAACAAGAACTGGCACTTTGTTGGTTTATTTGAAGGGGGAGAGAATGAATTGGGAGCCCCTCACTTGCTTTGTAGCAAAGCCCCCACCATGAGATGATGAATGTAAAGGTACTTTTCTCAAAGAGAAGCATGTAAATGAGAAAAGAATCCTACCCCTGGTTCGTGAAGTTACTCTAGCAAGTAGCGATATAATGTCTTTATATTGTTGTTTCCAATATTAGTTTGTTGTTCCTCCATGAAAGCTGATTTATTTGAAATGTTATTACTTGAAACACCCTAATCTTTTTGTAATAATTCATATACTGGAGATTACAGTTTTGGAAAGCAGCCCAGCTCTGGCTGGAATCCTATTTATGGATTAAAGGATTTGACCAGCATTGCAAGCTAGATCTCCAAATAGCAGGATAATGTAAACCCGGTTCCATATAAAATGCTTTACCTCTGCAATAGCAACCCCATTAAAGGCAGCTTGTCCAATGTCCTCCAACAAGAGGGCTTTCATTACAGTAAAGGAAGATAACTCGCACCCCTGAAAAGAGAGGATTTTTTAGAGCCAAATCTTCCCCTTTTAGATGCCCTGAGTTGCCTTTTGTAGCTCTGCTTTCTCCAGGCGGCCATCATGCCAGCTAATTATAGGTTCTTGGGGTAGATTTGGGAAGATATCTTGTTTCTTTCATGAAATAAGTCGCGCATTGTCTCTTGTGAGATTTGAGCTACCACAAAAGGCAAATGGTCCATATTATCCCACCAGCATTCTAGTTTCCACCTATATAATTTCCTCTGACCATTTGTCCATAGTGTAATGGAAGAAAGACAATTGGGGTCTGTTTTTTAAATCTACATATGTCCAAAAGGATCCCAAAGCAATTCCAAAACTTCCTCTGATAGTCAATCTAAACGCAGAGAAATAAACCAAAATACAGCTCCCAGTGGAGTGAAACATGACATCTGTTTAATAGCCATCCCATAATTGCTGCTGTTACTTTTTGCATAGTACCTCCAGAGCATTAGATACTTTGCATAGTACGGGTTGTAACACAAGGCTTGAGTGCCACTGAATTCCTATCCGGAGGGTTGGCACGAGATGCAATTGCCACATGTGCTTTGTACTGCCCCTTTGCACAGGAGTCAATTTTATTATTACTGCCGTAATGCCTGGGAACCCAGTTATGGACCAAACCCCATTGCACTAGGTGCTGTTCAAACACAGAACAAAAAGACAATTCCTGCTCTTAAGTATAAGAAAAGGCAACAGGGAGTGGAGGGCTCAATAGGCAATGATACTAGTGTTCCAGCAGCCTAACCATTGTCAAGCTTTTCATAGGCATCATGGATGTAAAGAGGGGAGCCAGTGGACAGGGGTGATGTGGTCAAAGCAACGAACTAGGAAAATTATCTTTGCAGCATCATTCTGAATGGGTATGAGCAGGGTGGGGTTGCATTTTACAAGGCTAGAACAAAGGATGTTGCAGTAATTGAGCGGTGAGATGCTGAAAGTCTGGATGAGAGTTTTAGCTCGGTGGAGGGATACAGAAGGCTGTATCTTAGAGATGTTATGCAGGAAGAACTTGCAAGATTTTGGCATAGCTTGGATGTGAGGGGAGAAACTGTAGGGGGAACTTTAGAAAGGCAGGAATGACTGAGGCCTCCCTATCAAGGAAATCGCTGTACATTCCAGCAAGCTTCCATATGGTGCAAAATCTAGTCTGTAAACAAAGAGGTGGGCTATGTTTAATAAAGGGAGGGAAGATAAACCATTAACTAAAAGTTTAACCCCCAACTAACGTCTTGCTTTTTACAGTAAACTTTAAAAAATATCAAAGTGTAGTTTTACAGAGACAGCATGGTCTGCTGCCCTGAACATTGAACCGAGAGCCAGGAAATCATGCATTATAATACTTCTCTCCGACTGACTGCGGTGTTAGCCTGGGCAAACCAATTTAACACTCTGGGTCTTAGCGTTCCCCTCTGTAAAATGGGGATAATATTATGTACATCCCGGGAGTGTTTTGAATATTAATATTTGTACAGGCATTAGATGGTTAATAGCTTTTACTTAACCCTTACATAAAGCTATTAGGAAAGGTCTGCTTAACACCTTCCGTTTAAAAAGATCCTAAAGTAGCCTACTACTTGCTATATGGCATATAGTAAATAAGCGTGTTTATAGGATAACATACAATATTATATATTTCATGCTATGCTATTTCTGAATGTTTTTAAATGGAGGATAAATAGATCTTTCATGGAGCATCAACTCAGATGGGACAATAAAAATAGTAATTAGTCCATATGTAAAGCTGTTAATGGTAACTTCCTCTGCTAGTGTAAATTGGCCTGGCTCCATAGTCTTCAATGGATATCTGATTTATACCAGATGATATGTTTGCACATACGTGAGAGTGAGGCGCTTGCACTAAGATTGGTGTTACCATCACTTTTATAAGCATAAAATCCTTTGGCCTTCTTTCTATTTTGTGTTTCCAGTGCAACTGTACATTATTGCGGAGGAAATCATTCTGTTTATACTCCCTAATGCTTTTGTAATAATTCATGGAGCCTTTTGATGTGACCGTGTTCTGGCTGACAGCCCAAGTGTTTAATGGAGTCAGAGACTGAGTTTTGATGGACATCTGTACAGCTTTGGATGCTTTTGCATGTAACCAGCATAATACCCCCTGAAAATGACTTCACCTTGGCCCAGAGTAGGAAAAGCTGTCAAAGTCAATGAGACCAACTACCATTTGCCAGCATCACTCTCTCTGTTTAACCAGTGCGACTGGTAGAGGCAAACTTTCCAAAATTCTGGGCATACGTATTGTCACTACGGGTGTTCTCTAATAGGGCCAACGAGGTAAAATTCATGCCTGTGCCACAGCCTGGTAGAAGAACTGGAACTTGGTGAATAGGCATTCTGTCTCTTCCTCTGCACAGAGGTGACTTTCAACCTAGTCTTATAACTGTGTGTGTTTAAATTACTTTCTGACTCTTCAAAGTGGTGATCTTATGCCCTGAAGCATGAGGGTTGATTCTTCTTGTGTCCTTCCAACATAATCAGGTTTTTTCCAGTGTTGGGCACGTGATATGGCCCATTCTATAGCCCTGATGAGATCTTCCATGGTGCATGGTTCCTCCAGGAGATGGCAGAACAATTGCTGTTCTGCCATGGTTTCTGTTTCACCACAGTCACATATATCTGGGCACTGGAATAGCCCCACTTCCACATATTGAGATTTTGACCTACCAAATCTTGGTCAGAGGTGGTTTAGACATCTCCGGGTCACTCAGTCCTTCTCCACACTTGTGGAAAGGCATTCTTCAGTGTGTATTTGTCATCTTTGTGGGTATTTCTAGCTGTATGTGATACATTTCCAGTTGTGTAGTCAGTGAATTTTTAAGCAGCTCCATTGCAGCTAGGAATCTTTTTCCATGATTTCAGTTGACTCGCTGCTGCAGTAGAGCCATGTAGCGGATGTCTGGTATCTTCGATCTGTCTTAATCATCACATTTTGCTTGTGACCTCTCTCCTAATAGCAAGTGGAGCAATTCTGACAAGCACTTAAAGGCTGGTCACGTTTGTTAGCTTTAGACATCCTTTGCTGTTGTGAGGGCTGTCCTTTAGCACAGGCTCCAGCTTCTCTGAATGATCCAATCTTTCCCACAGCAGGTATGCGTATTGGGCCATCGAACAGCAAAGCGCAAGCACAGCGGCTCTTAGTGTTGCTGGGTTGGTTCCCCTTTTCGAGTTTGCAGGCTTCCTGTGTATGTTGTTCTGGGTCCATATTTTGCCTTTTGTCTTCTCCATGTGTGCTTTGCAAGAGAGAGAGTAGATACCCCATTCCAGATGATGATGAGTTATCTCTTGGCGTCACAGTTCCAAAAATGGAAGAGATTCACTTGTGTTTTGGCTGGGTTGGCGCACAATTGGTTCTTGGTGTAATTGACTGAGAGCCCAGACTGCACTGATGTTTTTTTTTTTTTTTTAAACAAGCTTCAATCTGGGTAAGAGTAAGACCCTTGTCTTGGGCACTGGCAGCAACACATAGTCTATCAGCATAGATAAAACTACTTATTCCGAGATAGATGGGTTGATCATTCATGTAGCTGTTGAAGAATATTGACAAAAGTGCTGATAGGTCAACAAACACAGCTCCTGTTAACCCTGCCCTCTTCAATGTATTGACTGATGTTCAGCACATGACTGGTGCATGACTTGGCTGTGACTTTTAGAGTCATCGATGATCACCCACATTTTGTCATGTCCAAGGTTATGTCGGCTAGCTAACCGGGATTGTTTGTTTGCATGGCAGTTTTTGGACAGATGTGATAGAAATGCCATCAGTATCTGTCCGCAGTCAGGACTTCAATATCCTTATCAGCCATAGATGATGATGATATCACCACATCAGGTTTGATGGAAATGGTGATGGATATTGTTTGTGTGGTCTTTTGATGGCCAAGCTCATCAGGAATCCAGAGGTGGCAATTTTTAATCCCTCTCTGGGTGTTCTGGAGGCATAACACCTTATAGCTATAGTAGGCATCCATTTTGGCTATGTGGTCTTGTTTGACACCTGGGACTCTTCTGACCTTTTTGACGCTGGTGAGTGTAATATCTTATCAACTTCTGAAGTTGGTCCAATGGAAGATACTACCTCACCCACCTTGTCTCTGACCAACAGAGCTGCAGTAACACTGCATACTGATGACTCTCTCAAGCTTAGGTATAGTTAGTCAATTAAGCGGACAACTGCGTCAGCCTGCAGGCATATGCATATTATTTGGTTCTATTGTAGTGGTTGGTCAGCAGGATTTGCAGGTCCAAAGAATCTCATAGGGCAGTGATGTGGATGCTCCTATTCTGGCCCCTGTGAGGGTATAGTAGGGTTTGTTTTACCCATGTCTGTGTGTTAGACCTCAGATGACTTTGGCTCTATCCTGGATCACTCCTACTCTCTCTCATTTGAGTAAAACAGAAAGTGAGAACATTGTGTTTTTGATTATGACAGGGATTGCACTCTGCAGAGACTCCAGCTTGCCAGGAAGGAAATCATAAACCCATTCTTTGCAATATCTAAACAGGAACCACAGGCCAATCTTGATAAAATGTGACATTCATAACAAACAAACAAACAAAGCTCTTATCCTTAATCTTCTTGTTTTTTAACATCAGTGCTTAAAAACCCCTAGCGATAAATAAAAAATGCTATAATGCAGTGTCATCTGGAGGGGGACATAATATTGTCTGAGAAGAAAGATGGATTGTCCAAGTTGTTTGTCTGACAGTAAAAGTAATAGCTATTGGATGTGATGTGTAGCGGGGTGGTTACCCTGCTACTGCCCTGAAGGGCTTAAAACAGCCCAGGAGAGGGCTGTGGCTGGGGCAAGAAGCCTGGGTTGACTGGGGAAAGTAGGCCCAGCTGGCCCCTATAAGAGGCTGTGAGCCAGAAGCCCAGGCAGAGTCTCTCTGCATTCAGAGAGAGAAGGGCCTGGCTGCAGAGAGCTTAACCAAGTATCTGGAGTGGAGCAGGGCTGGGGAAAGGCCAAGGGAGCCGGGGGGCTCTGGCGTAGGAAAGCCCCAGGCTGCAGGCCTGGTAAGGCCTATTAGGTACTGGGTTGCAGGGGCAGCCCACAGGTAGCCAGAGGCAGCAGGTCCAAACCCCTTTGCCTGTGATGAGTGGCTTATACACTGCAGTCTGCCCCAGTGAATGGGGGCTAGATGGAGACTGGGCAGTAGCCAAGACTGAGGCGAAGTGGGACTAGTGGGTGGGGGTTCCCCTGGGAGGGGGAGACCCAGAACTATGGGGTACTGCCAGGGGGCAGCACCTAGTTAAAGGGGCACTGGGGTCCTGAGAGGGACACGGGGGGCCAAGCAGTAGTGGAACACCGGACTGCAGAGGGCGCTCCAATGGCTGGAGAGCTAATTCCTGAGACAACCAGCAGGAGGCGCCGCAGGGGTGAGTCTGGCATCTCTACAGATGTTTAACATATCGTAAAATCCGAGTTTGAATGTTGTCGTTTTTCCTTCTAGCAGTGTTCCAGTATTCTATATTGAGTGCCCTGACAACAGCAAACAGAGAATCAGAGATTGTGTTAATCAGGGCCAGTGCACTGGGCCACTTTCAGGCTACTGGTCCGGAGTACAGGGACTTGAGTAGTTTGGATATATACCTAGACTCCCACTGAATTTAAGCTGAGAAAGGGACCATTCTGGTCTAGGGCATGGCTACACATACAGCACTGCTGTGTGCATCTGGTGAGGACACTCTCTACCAATGAGATGCTCTGCGCTTATGTTGGTGTAGTTTGTTCACACCCCTAAGCGACGTACGTTCTGCTGACATAAGCTGTAGTATAGTCATAGCCTTACTCAGACCTTCTGCATGACACAGAGATCAACATCCAGCCCAAAATTTTGTGGCTCAGCCACAGCATAAATCAAGACTGGATGTCTTTCTAGAAATAAAGATTTCCAGTGATGGAGAATCCACCACATCCCTTGGAGAGCTGTTCTAATGGTTAGTTTGCTGACTTCAGTTCCCTCTCCTTGACGGCATCATCCTGATCCAGCCTCCAGAACTTCTGAGGATCATATATTAAGTATGGCAAGCACTGGCCTCATCATAAACCCCACCGATACAAATGGCTGCCTCACTTAGGCCTGAAATCAGGAATAGTTCCCTTAGCAGCAGCACTGGATCCTTTCAGTGAAATTCACATGAGTGCAGCGAGCTCACACGATGCCTGGCGCAACTTAATTCCCCTTCAAGCCCTTAATGGTAGGTATTTCTTGTATTGCTCTCAGCCCATGGGTGAATACCCAGATACCTTTATCAATACTTGGATAATTTATCAAGTGGGTGGTTGCTATTTATCTGAATGTTCTTGAAATATCAGAATATGTTCATTTTCTGGATTCCACTATAGTGTGGAGAGTGAGAATTCCCCCTCACCTAAAACACATTTCCCATCTGGTGGGGCTAAGAACTTGTAAAGAATCTCAGTTGGCAGAGTTGGTTCTTCATTTAGCCGGAATCTGAGAAATGCAAATCACAGGCACTATTCTGGTGTTTGTTTCCTACTTACTGTGGAGTATGGAGAGCAGAGAGATCATGATGTCTGTGAATACTTGGAGCAACATTTGAAAGGGGTGAAGCCTCCTAAAAGAGAATGTAGGCCGGTCATACCTATAATGTTCTTATTTCCCGAATGGCACTCTTTTTATACATCCAGATATGGAATGATTCCCCCAATGCCCACCAGAAGAGAGTTAAAAATAAGGGAAACAAACATGTAACCCAAATTTCAGGTTCTTTCCCTTTGAGTTTCCTAGTGCATCCTTCTACTCAGTCCCTAATATTGTTTTTTATCCAGGGAGCCAGGACTGTCTGTCTTTATACTTACAGGTTCTTAACAACAAAACTAATAAACGGTGCTATAACAGCACAGAGCCCCTAGAGTCACAAAGCGGGGAGTGGGGCGGAAGGCAATGGCCTATATTGCAAAAGAAATTTAGCATTGCCAGAGCATCACTGCACTTCCCAAAGGATGGGAAGCAAGGGTTGAAAACTGTGTAGGGCAAGGACCATGTCTCTTCTCTAAACCAAACTGTACTGAGTGAGCATGCACATCTGGCAACGGACAGCTAATAATTCAGGACCTAGAAGACACAGTGGTATTTCCCATTTCATAAGCATGCCAAAACTCTACTGTCAAAGGGTGTGGTCTGTTCTAGTGACTATCTGCTGGCAAAGGGAGGAATTATGGGTCTATGTTAGCACTGTGGGCTTTGCTAAAGGAAGGCTCTGTCACAGCAATAGTTAGGGAATGCTCCCTTTCCTGTCACCTTCATTCATGGCATAAGGCACAGTCCTGAAATGTCTCTCTGCTTAGCCAAAACCTAAGGCACAAAGAGCAAGCACATCCCACTTCCTGGAGCTTTCTCAGGATGCAAGTTACAGGGAATTTTCATTACTCCAGATATTGCTTCCAGGGAGAGCTAATTAAGGAGCAGTGGTTAACTTATCTGCTCACTGCATTGTGTGTTTGCTCAGTGGCACAAGAAAAGCAGCCTCAGTAACAATGCCTCCTTTATCCAGTACCAGGAATCTTTCCCCTACTAACGAGGTTTTTTTACTTTTGGTTTCCTTCACTTTAATTTGGTGTGTGTTTGTCTGTTTGTTTTACCCTTGCTCTTTGCGCTGAGTTTCAGGGTGGGGAGTGCAGCTGAGAGGGAGGTGCTGCTTGATACAATGGAGAGAGAAACCCATCTGTCAGTGGAAGTTGGACAATGTGGCTGTTCAAAGGCTTGATTGGCAGACCAGGCTGTGGCTCCACCTGGCATGGCTGTCAAACAGCTAAGCCATCCCAGGAATGCCTGTGCCCCTTCCAGCCTGAGCCAGGGGGACAAGGAAATTCCAGCTAAAGCCTTTCTGAAGCTGTTAATAGGAACAGACGGAACCTGTTTCTCGCAGCTTTTTAGAACTTGCACTTGCCAGTTGGTCTCTTTCATTCTACATTTTTAAAAAAAATTACCAAACCCTCCGTGTGATGCCAGCTGTAGGATAATGATGACTGGGATAAAACAAAAGGTGCTTCCGTGCCGACAAACTGGGAGCCATAACCAGAGCTCCAGGAGGAAAATCCCCAGCTGCCTGCACAGTTGGCCAAAAGAACAAAGTCACGTTTTCACCAGCTCGGGAAAAGCTGAAGTATGTTTTAGATGAGGTCTCATGAGAGTGAAATTGTGAAGCTACTGGTGACCTCACTCAGTCTGAACTGTACATTTTGTAAGTCTCAGGTTTATTCTCTCATTCAACTCCAGAAGTTTCTACAGCTAGCCACACTGTGTGTTAGGAATCTAGCCCCATGTTTGTTTAGCAATGGCTCTCAGTGTTGTGAGCAGCATTCTTAACTATTCAACCAATAAGTTGGACCAATTTTCACACTATTGATGTTTGCTGTTTCTGCTCTGTTCTGTGACTATTTTCTGGGTTTATGCTGGTGTATAATTAAGAACCCTAAAATCGCATGGGATCACTTCTGTTCACTGATCTGATAGTCTTTGTTTAAAAAGTTTGTCATCTACATAAGGCAGAGGTTCTCAAACTGGGGGTCGGCACCCCTGAGGGGGGTCACGAGGTTATTACATGGGGAAATCGTGAGCTGCCAGCCTCCACCCCAAACCCTGCTTTGCCTCCAGCATTTATAATGGTGTTAAACATATTAAGTGTTTTTAATTTATAAGGGGGGGTCACACTCAGAGGCTTGGTATGTGAAAGGGGTCACCAATACAAAAGTTTGAGAACCACTGACATAAGGAATGCTGCCCTTCATGGATTTTGAGGGGATGCTGGCATTTGTGGAACAGAAACCAGACCTCAGTTTGGCCTCTTGTAGTGCCCAAATTGAGGCAATGCTATCAAAGCAAATGCAATCTGTGCCTATAATAGTGGAAGGAAATCTCTATAATGCAAGATCTAATGGACCTGCAGGGGACAGACCCCCTTTAGATGCCTTGGGAACTGTCCATTCAGCTGTGACAGAAAGAACTGTTCTCTCTTTCCTATCCCAAGCACCCAGACTGCCCTCAGCACACACATAGCACCACCAGATGGTTTCTATGTACAATCTGATTCCTTTCTGCCCAGCACAGAGAGTATACAGATGGTGGCATGACATCACTGCTGGCAGAAATGCGATAGACCAAGAGACCTGCTTAGCAGAGCCAGTGCTGAATTCCTCACTTTCTTAAAATGAATATGGAAAAACATCCCAGATGCTGCACCCGTCCCTTTAACTCTCATTTCATAGGAGGAGGCAGAAATGGGTAGGATGGGCACATATTAATGTATTCTAGCTCACCCTTCTACCCTAACTATGGAAGAGGAGCAAAATTCTCAGCACAACCCTGTCTGCAGCTGGCAATCAGACGACGTCAGGCCAAAACATCTGCATGGCACAATGTGGGGGGAGGGGTGTATGCGTGTGTAGATCTGTAAGTACATCACTGCTGTTGAGCTCTCCATAGGATGTGCCAGTTGTTCTCCTTACACTAAGAACAGGAGTACTTGTGGCACCTTAGAGACTAACAAATTTATTTGAGCATAAGCTTTCGTGGGCTACAGCCCACTTCTTCAGCTGTAGCCCACGAAAGCTTATGCTCAAATAAATTTGTTAGTCTCTAAGGTGCCACAAGTCCTCCTGTTCTTTTTGCGGATATAGACTAACACGGCTGCTACTCTGAAACCTCTCCTTACACTGGGTTTCTATAATGACAAGAGCCCAGGATCCTGGGATGACCATAGATATTGTGCTATCTTCTCAGTCTCCTTTGATGCCTTGAGCTAATATCTTGTGGGCTGATCCTGGAGCCCCGATTCTGGATTCATTGGTTAATTTTTTTTACTCAGGAAGTTGAAGTCCGTTGGTGATTTTGACTGAATAAAGGCACAGACTGCAGGATCCGGCCTCATCTTTATCTCTCCCTGATGGTGAATTCTGGTGATGCCACGTGATTAAACCTCACCCCGTCATTATCAGTTATTAAGCATCCAGTTATTTGTGCCACACAGGTCCTGTTACTGAAATACCTCTGGGCATTTTGGTAGCAGGCTCCACTTCTTAGCGCATTTAAATATCTGATTTTCTGGCCTCTTTTTTTAGCAGCAGTAGCCAAGAGGGTGAGATAGGTGTGGATAAACGCCCACTATGCAGAGTCTCATTCCCCCTGTTTGAAAGAAGGGATAAGCCATTGACTGGGACTCAGGAGACCTCGCCCCAGTCACGAAAGCTCATGCTGAAATAAATTTGTTAGTCTCTAAGGTGCCACAAGTACTCCTGTTTTTTTTTCACTTATTATCTGTGTATGTTTCCTATCTGTAAAATGGGGATGATAATTCTTGTCTATTTAGATTACAAACTCTTCAGGGCAGGGAATGTATCTTTTGTGTGTGTATAACCTACCATAATGGGGGCCTTGATCTGAATGAATGTCTCTAGGAGCTACTGGAATACAAATAATAATCATCCAAACTTTACCTCTGGGGTCTGTGCTGGAAAACTTGAAAACAAGATTTCACACTATGCTGACATTTCTGATCCAGAGCAGAACAAATTTCAGAGTGGTATAACTTCACTGACATGAGTGGAATTATTCCTGATCTATATCAGTGTAAGTGAGAAGAAAATAATTACCTGCAGATATGGGGAGGAGGAGGAGAGGGGAAATAAAAATAACATATCTCACTCCATTTATTTTTCATGTCAAATTAATTAAAGCACTTTATCGAAACTCTACCAGCAATAAAGCACATACATATTTAATATTTACTGAAATATTCATGTTACATAGCTTTAAAGCTTCAATAAATATTATTTGAATACAATCAATTTCAGTTTAATTAGTGCTTTAAGATTTTTTTTTTTAAATTGCAGAGGTTATTTTATGTGTACATTGAGCCCTGATTATTTTGTGTTAGGGACTTTTTACTGGATTTTTATTTTAAAAAAAAATCCAATAAAAGATTCTCAGCTTGAGACTTATGAAAACTAAACATCTGTGTTTAATAACCAGATGAAGTTTTATCAACATAATTGTCGTCCTAGAGTTAGATGACCTCTTCATTTAATTCACGTAATTTAAAGTATGACCTTTTATCTCCCTCTCTTAGACACAGCAAAACTCTTAGAATTCTTGGATGCTTCCCATGATCCTCTTGGGTAATAAAAAAGAGGAATTGGAATTGCTCATTTATTATCATACATTTGACCTAGCTGATATTACTGAAACCTGGTGGGATGATTGCTGTGATTGGAATTATAACCTATTTAGGAAGGATCGAGTGAGCAAAAAGGGAGAGGGCGTGGCACTGTGTCAGAAATTGTGTTACCTGTTGAGTCACGGAGAAGATAATGATCTTGACTGCTTATTGATCAATGTCCTGAAAGATAAAACACAAGATGGAGTATTAGTTGGTATCTGCAAAAAGACCACTGAATTGTACTAGGGAATTGGATGACTGCCTCCTTATGCACCTATCCACAATGTGGCGGGGGAGTTCAATTTGAGTGACATGCTGGAGGCCTCCAGAAGCTAGGAATTTTATAAAATGGATAAGGGAAGCCAAGAGATCCATGGAGAAAGCTATGGTCAGCAGAGTTAAGGGCAATAATGTTTGTTTAAGATTCTTTTTGTTTCTAATATACTTAATGATATTGGTACCTTACTAGAAGGAAAAGGTAGAATTCTCGAAAAGGCAGTGCTCAATAAATACTTGTTATGTATTTTGGGGGCGGGGGAGGAGAGGCGATGTAGTCTTATCGTATGATAACACTCTTTTCCACTAGTATCTCAAGACATTAAACAGCAGCTACTAAAATTAGACATTTTTAAATCAACAGGTTCAGATAATTTACATCAAAGAGTTTTAAAAGAGATGCCTCAACCACTAATGTTTGGGGGGTTTTTTTGTTTGTTTGTTTTTTTCAACAAGTCTTGTAACACCAAGGAAGGTCCAGAAAAGTGGAAGAAAGCTAATGTTGTACCAATATTTTAAAGGGCAAATGGGATCACCCCAATAATTGTAGGCCTGTCAGTCTGACATTGATCATAGATAATGGAGCAGCTGATATGGGACTCGATTTTAATAAAGAATTAAAGGAGGGTAAATAATGCTAGGCAACGTGGGTTTATGCAAAATAGATCCTGTCAAACTAACTTGTTTTTTTTAAATGAGATTATAAGTTTGGTTAATAATAATGTTGATGTACTTAGACTTCTTTAAGGCATTTGACTTTGTACCACATGACATTTTGATTTAAAAACACTAGAAAGATATAAAATTAACATGATACATATTAAATGGATTAAAAGCTGGCTAAGTGATAGATCTCAAAATGTAATAGTAAATGGGGAATCATCATCCAGTGGGTGTGTTTCTAGTGGGGTGCTGCAGGGATCAGTTCTTGGCCCTGCACTAGTTAATATTTTTATTAATGACCTGGAAGAGAACATAAAATCATCACCGATAAAGTTTGTAGATGACACAAAAATTAGGGGACTGGTAAGTAACGGATGACAGGTCACTGAGAGAGAACAATATGGATTGTTTGGTAAGCTGGGTGCAAGCAGACAATATGTATTTTAATATGGCTAAATGTATACATGTAGGAACAAAGAATGTAGACCATATTTAAATGAGGGGGGTCTCTATCCTGGGAAGCAGAGACTCTGAAAAAGATTTGGGGATGTTAGTGCATAATCAGCTAAACATGAACTCCCAGTGTGACACTATGGTCAAAACAGATAGTGCAATCCTTGGATGCATAAATGGGGCAATCTCAAATAGATCGGTCAGTCCACCTCTGTATTTGGCACTGGTGGTGCGACTGCTGTTGGAATGGTGTGTCCAGTTCTTGTGCCCACAATTCAAGAAGGATGTTGATAAGTTGGAGAGGGTTCAGAGAAGAACCATGAGAATTGGGGGGTTAAAAAATGCCTCACAGTGATAGACTCAAGAAGCTTGATCTGTTTAGCTTTAGAAAGCAACGGTTAAGGGGTGAGTTGATTAGTCTGTAAGTACATGGGGAACTAATATTTAATAATTGGCTTTTCAACCTAGCAAAGAGAGGTTATAACATGATCCAATCTCTGGAAGCTGAATCTACACAAATTTAGACTGGAAATAAGGTGTCCATTTTTACTATGAGAATAATCAACCATTGGAAGAACTTATCAAGGGTCATGGTGGATTGTCCATTACCGGCAATTTTTAAATCAAGATTGGATGTTGTTCTAAAAATCTGCTCTAGGAATTAATGTGGGAAAGCTTTATGGCCTGTGCGATGCTTGAGGTCAGACTAGATAATCACAATGGTCCCTTCTGGCCTTGGAATCTCTGAATCTCTTCAGATGAATAAAATACGGGAAGTGAGGGATGGCTTGGCTCAAGAGATCAGTAATGGCCTGTGATACAGACTTTTAGGAGCTTTTAAAAAAGTTACCTAGTGACACAGGAGAGAAAAAATCTTATTTACCCTTAGATCCCTAAGTCCCACTTCGTTAAGTTCCTCAGATACGTTAGCATTGCTGAAAATCTTACTTTTTGTATCTAAGGCTATGATCCTGCAAATGCTTATGCTTTACCTTACCCCTATGCAGATGAGCAGTCCCTTTGCAGTCAGTGGGACTGTTGATGTGCATAAAATTCACAGGAGCTGTCATAAGTTTGCAGTTGTCCAATTTTGGCCCAGGCCAACCTAATCACTGAAAGTCATCCACCCCTGATGGTGGTTTAGTGGCCAAAAGAAGAACCTACAATCAGGAGGGAAACTAAATTCCCCACCTGTTTGGGGTTTGTTTTTTCCAAGGCTCTGTCTGTTATCTCTGCCTCTTGCTTGTCACGAATGAATCGCAGCGGCAGTTTTAAAGTGAGTGGTACTCAGCACACACATATTTTATGAGCTAAGACGCAAGTCGTTGTGCTCGCTGACCCTGCCTTCCATGGGTCTGATTTATAAGCTGCTGTACTCTGTCACTAAAGCTTAAGGATCTCTTAAGTCTTTTCTTTTTCTTTTGCAAGACAAATAAAAGGCTGTTATGGCAAATTAGAATGGAAGCTGGAGCCTCTAAAGAGACCAGAAGCAAAACAAAAGAAAGAAAAAAGGATTGTTTGTTTTTTGTTTTGTTTTTTGTTCTCCTCAGTAGAAGGATTATTGTTGATTTTTAGGAAAAGTTCATCCTGAAGGCACCAGTCAGTTGCTTGAATTTAGCAAGATTGAGCTGTTTAAAATTTCAGCATTGTCCGCCAAAAAAAAAATAATAATAGGAAGTTGTGTAGAGAGGAATGTGCTGACAGCAGTAATGTTTTGGTAATAATTCATGTGTTGTAGATGATGCCCTGGAAAGCAGCCCAGCTGGCTAATGTAGATTGGTGATGCTCTCCTGCTGATGGCTGTACAATTGATTGGCATTTCTGCTCCATCATGAAATCAGTTTGCAAATGAAATGGAGATCGCTTCAAAGACCAGAGTTTGTGGGGAGGCAGAGAAGGGGAAAGTGCTGGCGGGGGCGGGGGGGAGAAGATACACGGTTCAGGGTCTGATTCTTGTCTAAATAAACTAGCTGGTCTTAATTTCAATAAGAGTTACATGTTTTCTTTCCTCCTGCCTCTCCATCTCCCTTAGGGGGACTTGCGGATGGACTTGACATACAAATATGCATCCTCTGAATATCAGATCAGGTGTCTTTCCCAACTGGCTTTAAGCAGTGTTCATGCGGACTAAGAGAATATCCCAGGCATTACTGGTCCAAAGGCATATAGCTTCAGTTCATATCTGCCCTTGAAATCCACACCATGCAGAGGGCCCAGAGAATGCTTACACACCACTTAAGTCCCATTTAAACCACCTAGTTTGAGGGGTTTATAAGCCTGGTGTGAGCCTTCTGGACGGGGGTGAATTTCCTCACAATACCAAGCACCTATGATCAGTGTTGGGTGGGAAGCCATGGCAATGGCTTAATGCTCTGCAGTTTGAAGGACAAGCATCTCCTCTCCTCCAAATGCCCAGGCCAGTTATATTTCTCACCAGGTGGCAATGAGCAAAACTTGATCCCAAAATCTTGGCCATCTTGACCAAATCGCCACCGCTACCTCTCTACCTAGTTTGTACACTCTACTTTGCCAAAAGTGTGATGATCACTGTTACCTGCTTCTCCATCTGCTTGTTAGAGCTACTGGTTGGATCTGGTCTTATTCTAAAGCCCCAATACTGCAAATGTCTCTCTGCTAGTAAGTGCGTCCATAGATCCTCAATTAATAGTATCAGTGGGGTTCTGCACAATCCCCAAGTTCTTCCCACATAGCTCTGATTAGAGCATCCTGGACAAATTCTCAAGTGGCACAAAGAAAGCAGGAACTGCCTGTCTCTTCCCAATACAGTAAGACATTCCTGTGTCACTCCAGTTGGTGGGTTGTGTCGTTAGGACTGTTACCAAATGGAATAGCTTGGAGCTAGAGCAGCCTTTAGATTGCTCTGAGCTCCATCAGGAAGAGCATAAAACTTGCTAGAGAACTAAAGAGCTGAAACTGACATACAAATAATTAATAATGGCTCAGATATCTTTGTATTTGTAATGATTGTTTCTCACTGGCTTTTTTTTGCCTCAGAACTTGAAATGATGGGAGATCGGGGTTTCTCAGTTTCTGCCATTGTGTTATTGTGGCCCCATAAATGACGCCTTGAGATTTATAAAGCCAAAAAAAAAATTGTCAATACACATACAACTAACTCATTTTCAAATTTAAGGCCCCACACCCACCCCAATGGAGACTAGAGTCTTAATTGTTTTACACTAAAATAAATAAATGCCCTAATTAATGCTTTCCTTAACTGGCCTGCCCGTAAATCACCTGCACAAAATGATGGTCTTACACCACCTCAGCAGACATGGAAGATAGTGCTGTCCTTGAGAGGTCTAGATTTCATTACTCTTACAAAATATACCACAGGCCATTTACCTGCGTAGTAAGAAGCATCTTAATAATAAATAATTAAACCTGAGTAATGCTTGTGAAATAAATTGAGTGCATGTGGCAATGCAGACACCCTGCTCTTTCTTTCGCTTTTTCCTTTCTGTATTTTCATGCTACTTCAGAATATTCCTTCCTATATTTTTCTGCTAGGCAGTCACCATTAAAACAGGAATTTAAAAGCTAAGAGCAAGGTTTTTGAGGTGTGGTGGGATTTTTTTGTTTTGTTTTTGTTTTTTTTATTATTATTTGCTAGAAGTGTGTCATGGGATAAAAAGTGGAGAGTCTGAAAAGATCTCTTTGCTTCCAAAACATTTGACTACAAGACAAAAAACAGCTATGAGTAAGGGCATAGTCACCTCAGTCAGACAGGAAACCCAGACATGAGGTGTTTCCCAGTGGGCCTATGTCCTAGCAATCAAACCCCATTGAAGATGCTATGTGAGGCTACCTGCCCTCAGAAACATTAATCTCCCTCCCCTGGAGTGATTGTGTGTGTGTGTGTGTGTGGCTGGGGGGAGGGGTTGTCATTCCATATTTAGAACTGAGACGCTAGGAAAAACTTCCAATAATTTCAAAGGGTTTTGGCTCAGGCCTCTATTTATATAAGGAGTTATCTTTACATGTCTTTTCTATGTGCTGTAAGATTAATTATTTCTCCACCAAAAGAGTTTTTGTGATGTTTTAAGATTTGAACACCTTGGGTAACCTAAACCATGTGGTTTAGATGCTTTAGTCCCCTTTGAAAATGGGATTTAAAGTGTTACTCTTGGGCTGATAATATACAATTATCAAGCATCTAGTTTCATCTGAGTCATGGAGGGGGAAAGCCAAATATCATAAAAAGGTTGCTGAAGTTAAAGGTGAAGTTCTGTTTGCCAGAAGCTGGGAATGGGCAACAGGGGATGGATCACTTGATTCCCTGTTCTGTTCATTCCCTCTGGGGCACCTGGCATTGGCCACGGTCAGAAGACAGGATACTGGGCCAGATGGACCTTTGGTCTGACCCAGTACGGCCGATCTTATGTGAGGGCCAAGATCCCTCAAATGAAGTTCTGGGTACCCAATCTGAAACACCTTGGCCCGATTTCCAGAAAGTGCTGAGCATCTGCCCTCTGAAAAAACAGACCTCTCAGGTCTGAAATGAGGGTTCCAAAACTTGAATCCCCTAAAAAACCTCACATTATGTTTAAAAGTCTTGGCCAAAGGTTCTGCCCTGAAAGGACACAGCCTTGGAAAAGATAGGGGAAGTGGGGAAAAAATGGTATAATCTCTTACATGGCAAGCACTGAAGACAACATGATGTAGAAAAAGACAGTTCTCACACCTAAAGGGGGTGGCCAGGGAATGTGCATAAGCATTCAGTGTTGGCCTAACTTTCAGGGGTAAAACTCCCACCAACCTCAATAGGAGTAGATTCAGCCAGTGTCAGGTGCTTTTGCAAAGCTCACTTTTGCACAGGATTTGGCCCTAAAATACAGTTTAAAACCAATTAAAGGCAGGTGGCTTAGTCTTTAGCACAGGAGTAGTCCTGCTGAAGGCAACAGTCCAGTGCTTTGCTAGATTGGCACCTTCATAACTGCAAAAAACTTTCAACTGCAGCTGCTTAGTCAATGCACTTAAAGGCCATATCTACACTATGAAATTTACCCATAGCTGACGATAGGGGTTGCCAAGGGGTGCAGATAAGCCAGTGCTGAATATAGCGTATACAAGGGGCTGACCATATAGGGTACGGAAGGGGGTGGAAAGGAATTTAATTCCCAACAGAATCTAATCTATCTTTAAAATTTAGCCGTGTACTTATCTGTAAGCCACCATCATCCATTCTCAAACTCCCTCTGCCAAATGTAGCTGTAACCCATCACCCTAACATAGTTACAGCCCAGCAGGGTGGCTGCCTGGTTCAAGCAGAGTAGCATCCACAGCGTGGCTGTGCAGGACTTGGACAGCTTTGATCAGAGTGTAAGTTTGGGCTGCGAGTCCCCTTGCAGAGGGAACAAAGTGATGGGAACCCTTTGTTGCTGTAAACTGCATCAGGCAGGTGAACACGGAGCTGTGAGTGAGAGAAGCAGAACGAGTGAGGTAACGGAAGTGGGGAAATCTATTCTGCAATGGTGCCTTCTTCATTCAGACGACCGGTTTTTAAATGCATTTAATGAAATACCCCTAGCGAAAACCTCTAAACTGGAAATTATCAAAGCTCAATTAAACTGTCATTTGGCTGGAGCTGCATTGACAATGTCTGTCAGTCTTTCAGTTCTGTTCCCCCATTACTCACCCTTCTCATCAGCAATTATCTTACCAATACTGGGAATTATTATCCCCAGATTAGCAATGTCACTGCTTATGGGTAAGCACCATAATGGTGAACGGGAAGAATTAAAAGCACTCCAGTTTCACTGTTAGTTGATCCTGCAGGCAGACACGTGGAAAAATGGCACTCTGGATTTTTCCGTTTCTTTTTTATAAAACAATTTTCAAGGCATCTGCAGCCTATAAAGCATTTCCAACCTGGCTGCCTTCTCCTTCCCACCCCCACCACACAGTAGGAATAACCTTAGTTAAGATGCTTGGCACAAAACTCGAAATGGCTTTGTTTAATGAGAGAAAAACTGATGCTCTCATGTCTTCGTCACCTGGGACGCCTCCTTAGGGATTTTAATCTCTGCTGCTCCAGGAGCAGAATTAGAATATTGGAGGAGTTGCTCAAATCCAGTGCTTTCCTGTCAATATCTAGAGGGTACGTAAGTCTTACTTTATAAAGGGAAATACACAGAGCATTTTCATGCCCTGGATGTAATGTATTAAAGTAACAGATCTTCTCTCTATCACACACACCTTTCCCTTTCTTTCATCTCTTCTTGGCTATTTTTTCCTGTTTTGCAATTACTCCTTTTTCCTCTTTCAACAACCCCCCATCTCACCTTGCATTTTCCTTTCCTTCCACTGTCTTTGAGCCTCAAATTGAGGAGGAAAAACAAAGGAGTGTCCCAGCCAACTCTTAGGGAGCGAGGGAAATCTGAAATACATCCAACAGGGATGTGACAATGTTAATAGGAAAACAATCCATTCACATGGTCTTCAGACAGTGCTCCATTGCATTGCCCTTTCATATGTGACCCTATCTCATCTACATAATTTAAAACATAAGACTATGTAGCATAAATGTATGACTAATCTCATTACACCCCTCATTCATAGCTTTTGATCTGCAAGAGTTTTGCAGATCAATGGAGGAGCTTTTACTGATGTCCATCATCCTTAAGAAGTGACATTTTGAAAGGATCTGCTGGATCATGCTTCCAGCTATGATGGGTTCTGTCTTACTTTCTCTTTAGCCTGTGTTTTGGGGAATCCCTTTCCCTCCCTTCATCAAAGCTGCTTTTTGAGTTAACTTACAATTAAAAAGTAAGGGGCACACTTTGAGACCAGGACTGTTTTCTGTTGTTCTATTGCTGTACAGCATCCAAGACAATGGAGTCCTGGTCCAGCCCTGGGACTGCTCGGCAGTATGGTAATACAAAATAATAAGCCACCTGATGATCTGGCCCCATACGTTTATGTGTAAAATATATGCAGTTGTACATTGTGAAACCAAAGGCTTCCTTCTGAGCTTCAAATTAATTCTATTCATTTCACACAATGTGTTTTTATACATTGTCCTTTTGTTTCCTAACTTAAGAATTCCCCCCTCCCTCATTAAACAGATTATTACAGGAACAAAACTGAAAGGAGGAAAGCTAGGGCTTTGTTGCAAATGAATTTATATGTTGAAAGCCAGAGTAAAACTACTAATGCTAAATGGAGATAGGTCTGAGCCTCCTGCACGTAGTGTTGATTGAGGCACTGTAGATTCACAATTTCAGGGAACTAAGTGCTGTTGGTCAAGGACTTCTCTGTTCCTGGTTTCTTTAAAAATAATAATAATAATAATAATAATGACCTTGGATCATTCAGGATTTATGAATGTACCAGTCTCAGAAGGCTGAAGAAAAACAGATGCTGACTGGAGATACCTGGAAAAATGATACCCAGTGTACCCCATGGAACCATCTTGCAGTGAAATCATTGGACCATGTCCACTTACACCAGCTGAGGATTTTTGTCAAAAAAACCCACAGAACATCTTCATTACAAGGGGAGCCTGCTGCTTAGCAAAGCAATTTGGAGCTTTCATTCCAGTTCACTCACTCATCTTCACTACAATTACCACTATGTCAGGGAACCCAGTTACAGCAAGCCTGTTCCCTAAGAATTATAGCGCAGTTTGATTTTGCCTGTGCAGATGAGACCATCCCCTGAAGGGCTGTAGCAGGGTTTCCTCGACATGGGTATAGAGCCATTCGGTCCATTCTAGAAAGGCAAAGCCAAACCGTATGCCAGGAGTGGGACACAGCTGAATACTATGTAATGGTCACATAGAAAAGGCTAAATCCCAGGGCTTGTATAATCATACTTCAATCATTGTGGATCAGAACCGCAGCTGGTGTAATTTGTGAAGTCAAGGATCTATGCTGTTTTATATCAGCTGAAGATCTGGCCCAGTGACTCAAGTGAGAGAGTCAGGACTGATTAACTATCAAGTAAATACCTCTGGATTTGGCCCAATAGGTGGGAGTTGCATTACAACCAAGCTCATAGAAATACAGATATTTTAAAAAAAGAGAGAAAGCTGGTAGGTCTTCTTTCTAGTCCAACTCGCTGTCAATTTTCTTTGGTGATTTTGGTATCAGGGTAGATGTGTATACACATATGTTTGTGTGTATGTCTACCCACTCCCCACATATGGTCTCGCACAAACCTGATATACAAATAAGAAGGGGAAGAAGAGTCAAAGCCCTTAAACAATTTATCTTCTAATTTTCTGTAGCAAAAATTAAAACTGGATGAGATCCAGAGATGAAGGAGAGATAGGTTTGCATTAGTTTCTCTGCATGTCACCTTGCTCCTAGCAGAGTTTTAATAACCATGTTTATTTGAATAGTTTGCTGATCACACTCATCAATTCTAAAATGCAGACTCCTGCCAGACAAATTTATAACCCTTTTAACATGATCGGACATGGGAATGTGCTCAGACTTGTATGAGGCAGGGATAAATCAGGTCACTACGTTCTAGGTATAGTTGTTTGTTAGGAGTTTGTATCACTAATGCACTTTGGAGTGAAAATGACAGTGTGGAACACAGAATCCGCTTAAAATGAAAAAGAAAAGATGAGATAGAAGAAGTCTATGAACAAGCAGAAAGTCTGTTACCAATATCTATTGAGCTATAGTCAATTCCGAAAGGACACTGGCAGGATTAATCCCAACCAAGCTGTCTGAAAATTGGATTTTTGACTTAAAGGTCCAGAAATATTTGAAAGTTTTTACACTAACTAGGTGTTCAAATCTTAAAACCCAGTTGTGCTTGGTCTCATTTGAGTTTCAGATCAGTTTTTCTCCCATTAATGAATTATGTGAAATTTCAAGATGGTGGACATTTTGATCATGCTAAAGATCCCAGCAGGTCAGGCCATCTCTGATAAATGATTATTTTCCATGTCACTGTTGAATCTTATTGTTAGAATACATAATACCATATTAGAATTACTCCTCACTGCCACTCAGCCTCAGCTGGGATGTTGTTTTAAAGGGGAAACCTTAACTCTAGTTTAACCAAGTTCCACCACCCCTCCCCCCCATAATTTGGGAGTATGTTCTGCATTGTCGTCATTTGGCATCTGTGTATAATACTGCAATTTTTATAGACAAATACACGCACTGCCTCTTCAAATACTAAACCAACTATGAAACCATTTTTTCTTAAGCTGTCTAAATTCCTTTAGTCATAAGAGACACTCCAAAAACAGAGATGACAGAAGTGACAAAAGCTCTGAGACAACTGGTGCAAGCTCCCATAAAAGGCACCAGCTACAAAAGGCCTTTGCTGATGCTATTTTATTTTCTACTTTCAAATGTAATTTTGTTTTTGAACAAGCCAACTGATTTCACCAAGCAGTTTCCAGTGGTTTTTGTTTCTTTTTGTTGTTGTTTGTTGTTGTTTCGGGGAAGATTTTGCCCAAGTGTTCCTTATGTGATTCCATCTCCTTGACCTCCACACTTTGAAGCTATTCACCTTCAAGGTGAATTTTCTTCCTCAGTTAACCAATTAAATATACATAGTGTAGTGTTCTTGAAAAGATGTGCAAGGGGAGTATTGGGAAGATAAAGCATTTTCGGATGAATTATTGATCAGGATTTCAATAAAACAACTGTCACCATGTCCTATGTAGCTGAACAGAATTGCATCTTGTCGCTTTCACAGGGTTAAATGAGATAACCTCTTTGCTTGACAGTTAATTCATTCACTAAATAGCAAATGTATTTAGCCCTCTTTTGAGGGACCCTGTCCTGAACTGGCATGTTTATAAAGATCCTGAAAGAAAAATGTAAAAGGCTTAACATGTAGCAGACTCTGGGATATCTTAGTCCACAGTCATACTTAAAGATTGATAGACAGGTGATAAGGTTAAAGACATGTTGTGTCTGAGACTAATTAATTCAAAATGAATAGTACCTTGCAGAGCTAAAGCACTTCCTATCTGAAGAACTCTATGACCTATGAACTTTTATTAATTAAGCCTCCCAAAGCAGCCAGACCCATTTTATCAATGGGTAAGCAGCACAGAATGGTAAGGGTCCAATAGAAAGTTAGTGATGGAGGCAGTAAATAGAAATCAGGAGCTCAAATTCCCAGTCTTCTGCTCTGATGTTGATCAGAAGGAAAGCAAGGATGGAAAAATCTCTGCGCAAAAATGGAAAACAGTATATAAATCCTGTTTGCCTTACTCATATTTGAGACTTTGTGCTTGAGTAAGAAAAGCAGACCACAAAGTACTGAAAAAATAACATCTAATATAATTTGTTGCTGCGTTAATTACCACGTAGTGCAATTCTATATGTATGTTGTGCTCTTTTGTTCATATTTATTAAAAATATAGTTTGCGGGTTGTACTCGAAGCATAAACGCAAACTTGTATCCAGCCACTTGCCTCCCTGCCTCCTCTCCCTTCCTCTTATTTATTTGTATCTGATGTTTATGGATTTCATTTAAAACTAATAAAACATTTAAAATGGGAGATGAGGGGGAATAGTAATGAGAAGGGATGAAGATGGGAAAAGACCAGGGAGAGAGAGTTGAAAATGAAAGAAACACCTGAGGAAGGGAAAGAGGTGAAAGGGTCTACGAACCTCCTAGCTGCATAGATTTCATTCAGCTTCAGGAGCCATCAAGTGAAATTAATTATTAACAATTTAAACTGTAGAGACTAATTTCTGTACTGGGGCCAGGCTGGAATCTTTCCTGATCAAGTTGAACAGGAAAGGATTTAAATTGAGGTCCCTGAACTGAAAAGATAATACATTAATCTAACTCATTACACGGGCCAGAAATGAATTCATTTATTTTTTTCAATGATGGAGTATCTTGTTATCTGCCAGAGAAGTGGGTTACTAAATATATAGAGAGATATCATTGCATGACATATAACTGGATGTCTGCATGAGATTAACAAGGAGAGAGGAAAGCTGCAAAAAACAGTATCGGCCAAAATGATCTTTTGCTCTCACATTTGCTCTGTGATCAGACTCTTGCATCTGAATTTTTGTTTGGCTCAAGTAGTGATCATGGGGTGGGTGGATGGGTTTGTGAGAGAGAAAATAATTCCCCCCCATACACAGACTGCAGAAAAATCAGGATAATTCTGTCTATTGGACAAAATTGAATGGACTATGTTTATAAGGAGGTCAGATTAGCTGCTCAGAGTGATCTCATCTGGATTTATATTATATAACTTTCATCTGAGGAGATTCCAAAGGGCTTTACTAATTCTACTAATGGAGTTCACAATCTATGGCCCTGATCCCAAAGTTCTAATTTTGGCCAAGATTTTAACAAGTGACCAGTGATTTTTTTTTTGAGTGCATCCTTTTTTTGTGCCCAACTTTAAACACCTTCGAGGGGCCTTTTAAATTGCGTAAAGTTGGGCACCAAAATATTAAGGCACCCAACATCACTGGCCCATTTTTTAAAATCTTCACTTCAGTTGTTATCCTGACTAAGGACTGGTTAACTCCGTTTGAAATTCCTTTGGCTAGAGTAAAGACTGAGTCAAAATTGAGATCTCAAGAAAAATCTTACAGGAGGGAGTTCAGGGGGAGGAAATATTGACAAGGTTCCCTGGCAGACAGTTCTCCCTACTCATTTCACTGGATGGGGAAAGCTGTTCTCCACACACAGACTATCGCACAGGGCCACCTCAGCCCCTGTGGATCTTAAGTAATCGCCTGGATGCCAGGAGGCTGAGACATTCACAGACAGGTTCTGTGCCATTCCTCAAGCTCTGTCTCTCCTGCAGCCCTTGCCACCTCTGTGGCCTGTCAGCAAGTCTCTAATGGAGCTGTGTACTAGGGCTGCTGCTGGATCTCTGGGGATCCACCCACTGTGGAGTGAAGAGACTCCACAGAAGTCTATTTTCTATCCTGAGACTGTATCTCTAGGTGGGTTGTGAAATGATGGTGTATGGCTTTTCCCGTCCCCTCTGGCCTGTCCACTCCTCTCCAGGGACGCCTGCTGCCCATCATGTGCAGATCCTGCACCTTCCATGGACTTTGAGAGAGGAGGACATCCAGAATCCCATGTGGTAGGGACCTTGGGGCGGGGGGGTATGTTCAGGCCTAGAGAAAGGACTTCAGAAATGTATGGAGTGAGGAGAAGCAGCGGGGGGGAAATAAGATACACAGCTAAGTAGACTGCACTTCCCTCAACTCATGTTCCACCTCCTGACAGAGTCATCCGGGCTGCACAGATGGGGGGGCAAGTGGGGCAATTTGCCCCGGGCCCCACAGGGGCCCTGCGAGCCCTGGACGAGAATCCCTTCCCTGGCTAGAGGTGCCTTTTTAATTTTTACTCACCTGGCAGCAGTCCGGGTCTTCGGCAGCACTTCAGTGGCGGGCCCTTCACTCGCTCTGGGTCTTCGGCGGCAGGTCTTTCAGTGCTGTCGAAGACCCAGAGAGAGTGAAGGGCCCGCCGCTGCTGAAGACTCGGAGCGCCGCCCAGTGAGTACAAGCGCCGCAGCGGGTGGAGCCTTTTTTTATGTCTGCTCCCCCTCTTTGCCCCAGACCCCCTGAATCCTCTGGGCAGCCCTGGAATCAGCAGAACCTGGGTGAAGCCCAGAATGATCCACATAGCCAAATCCTACTCATCATCCTACAGTCTCTTCTCAAACCACAGGAACATCAGCCTTATAGCACTCCACAGAGATCTGGTCAGTGGATTAGAGGGAATGTATGAAATGTTACTTTTTCAGCACTCGAATTCATGCTAATTAAACAAGAACAAAATTCAGAGGCTTTTTGAAGCAGCTGGATAAACCAGGCCAAGGGCAAAGTGGGGACTGCCTTAGATGCAAGCAAGGAAGAGAATTATCAGCCCAGGAAAAACCAAACACGAATATTTTCTCATTTTAAATTGTATCTTCCTTTTTTTAAATTTAAATACACAATCTGTGTGTTTTGGGGGGTGCTGGATTAACAGCCCTGGTGACTAGAGCTTCCTGTTATCCACTGAGTTCAGCCTTCAGGGCCCATCTGAACTTTGACCTTTGGAACTGCTGATGTCGGGCATTAATGGGCTCCCTCATGCCTGTCCACAGAGCAGTGGGGAGCACACACTGATGGCATATAATGGCACCTCAGTAGATCGGAGGCACTTATCATTATCTCCTCTGTTATCAATTAACACAGGATAACGGATAAATAGGATCTGTGGTTCTGCTCGGGGATGTGTTGCAAGTAAAATGGGGCGCAGAGGCAGGACATAGGCCTAAAGGTGCAGCAGCTTTTGGGTGGGGGGGTCCTGCTTGAGGCGGCAGAAAACCTGGAGCCGTCCCTGGGGCTTCCCCCTCACTCCTCCTCCTTTCAAGCCCTGACTCTTCCTCCTTTCAAGCCCTGGTATGTATCCTCAGTACCTAAGCCCACAAGGCTGGCAAAGTATTTGGTTTAAAATAGTTAGACTTCCTGGAAATACAGTGTTAAATCCTGGCCCCTGGACTAGCCAAGCCCTGCCCCCAAATTGCATGATATTCGCTGTATAGCTTCAGAGGGACTTCAGGGTACACTGAGGTCCTTAGTGATCAGCGCAAACATTACAGCTAACATGAGTCAAAGCCCACAAAAGGATCTGGATGACTATTTGTATTACTGTAGTGTCTAGGAGCCTCAGCCATGGACCAGGGCCCAGTTGTTCTTGGAGTGTGTGCAAACGCAGAACAAGACTGTCCCTGCCCCAATGAGCTTGCAATGTAAATATTTGGAAAATCTCAGGTTAAAGACACAGGGCTTGTCCATTGGCCTGCATCTTGCCTGTCATTGATACTGGTGCAAAGTGGGTGTAAAATGAACGTAAAGGAGAATGGTAGCCATTCATAATTGCTCTGTATTCACTTTGCACTCATGTAAATGGCTGCACAAGGGGCAGGACACTGAAGAATCAGACACTTTCAGTAAATATTGGCGACTCTACCTTGCTTTTACTCAGAATTTCCCTTGCCTGTACTGGAATGCTGTGTGCAATTGGTGCTTCTTCCCTCTACCTTAGAGGTGGCTGCAGCCTGAACCTATGCGTTGCTGGAACTGAAACCACTCAGCACCTCACAGATTTGCAGCTATGGGGACAGATCCTCAGCTGGTGTAAATCAGTATAGCTCCATTGACATCAAAGTTGTTTTGCTGACATACACCAGCTGAGAATCTGGCCCATAGTTTTGTTTCGGGGCCTATATTAATGTACAGAATTGTATTTATTTTTACTCTTCCCCCATATGCTGTATAAGCTCTCGGGATGCCAGGAATACAGTTGAGAGAGAGAGAGAGGGTGTGAGTGTTTCTGTATAGTAATCAGAGCCCACTGTACTACTGACTTACTGTCACTGAACACGACTGTCCATGAACAACTTGCCAAACTGCATTGTCAATCATCACTGTAATAATCTTTTGTTTGGGTATTGTGCTTGCTATATCCATCTTTGGATACGAGACATGACACCAAGGTAAGACTTGGCTGGACTGAAAATAATTCATACAGGGCCAGAGCCAAAATAAAATAATTAGAGGTAGACGAGCATTATTGCAGCTTTATTATGTGAGGACCCAATCCTGCCCAGGTATCTGTCATATTCCTTTGAGGGTCCTAGGAAATCAAGCTAAATCTGAACAATAACGATCACCGTTCTGGATATTTTGGCACCCAAGTCATTCTTTTTCCCAAAAAACCTGTTTTATTCAGTAAAGCTAAGAATTCCTTAATTAACTTTTAGCCTCATTAAAATAAGACACACTTTTTTTTTTCCATTCTAGCAGCGAACAGTACATGCCTATGAAATCAGGGTTAGAATTGCCTTAATTATACTGAGCCAAATTCCACCTTCATTTGCACCAGTGTAATTTCATTGACTTCAGTGGAGTTACTCCGGATTTACACTAGTGTAAATGAGGGCAGAATTTAGCAAAATGCCATTAGTATGGGCAGGGGGCAAGCAAGTGGCAGTAGAATGAAGCTGTTAAAATGTTAGGGTTTTTTTCCTCTCCCTGCCCAACTTCTGTTAGGAGAAGGGGGAAAGTTAAACTGTTAAAGGAGAGCAGTGAATAGGTTTATTACAAGAGAGAAAGATTCCTCAGATGTTTGTGGCACCTGTCTTCAATGGAGCCCAAACTAGTCATTTTTGGACAGATTTACAAAGGTGTTTAGGTGTCTAAAGATGCAGAGAGGTACCTAGTGTGATTCCCCCCCGCACAAAGGTGCCTGAGCAGGGCAGTTGACACAAACTTCCACTGACATCAAATTATTGACTTGCCTTTGTCAATCTGGCCCTTTTGTCTTTTGCCCTCTAGAGAGTCAGACTTCATCCTGTTGCTTAGAGATCTGGTGATGACATTTAACAGCAGCTGGATTAGATCTCAGGATTCAGTGCCGGGTGGCTAGTGCTTTGACCAACTGCATCACCTGGAGTGGGGAGCTGGTTCCTGTAAGTCCCTGGAGATGTACTGAAGCAGCAGAGCAGGATGACTGGGTGATTGGTGCGTGCATGCTGTGGGTTTATCAGAAGGCTGTTTTTGAAGAATGCCTGTCAGCCTCCGTGCAGTGTGTGCGGGACTTGTGTAAACAGGGATGCACTCACTAGCTTTAGAGTCATCACGTCAAACTTGCTTGTTCATTCAAACATCATTATGTATTTATTTCAGTGTCCCCATTGTACAAGAGTCTGGGGGCCCACACCAAGGGATAGGTCTCTTCCTCTTTACTCCATGCTGCCCATTAAATCACCAGATGTGCTTTTTCTCAGTAGGTTTGTCTCACTCCAGCAAAGAGGAATGAGGGGGGGGGAATAAATTCAAAATCCCTCACCCCAGCTTGCCCCCAAGCGCTCAGTGACATATATCAGGCGAGCTGTGCAAGGGCCCTGTGTGTCAAGAGGCAATTGAAATGACAATGGACAGTTCTTGGGCAATTCAGTCACCTAAAACTAAAGCAAAGCAACCAGTCGTGATCTGTGCACATTTCCCCACGTCTGCGAAAAGCAGAGTGCAGATGGCTTCCATAGACAGCAGCTCCAAAAACTCCCACTGCCTGCTCCTTTCAATCAAGCTGCATGCTTAATGTGTGAATTTAACCAGACTTCGGGAGAAGCAAGGCCTGTGAGCTCAGCATGGGCTCTGGCATACAGGAGAGTGACCAAGCCAGCAATTGCATGCCCATTTATATAACCCACCATTCCAATGGGCAGAGCAACCAGCATCTGTTTCCACATTAGGTATTTGAGGATGCTGCTCTTCCCTGGGCCAACATTGCCTCCTGTGTGCACTGTTTTTAAACACTTTCTTTTTGAAAAATGTGAAGTGTGAATCCTTTTATTAAAATACAATGGAATAAACAAAATATGTAGGACAGAGGTGTCTAGCTCTTAGAGCAGGGACTTGGAGATCCTGGGTTCTAAGCCCAGCTCTGCCACTGATTTCACTGTGTGAGCTTGAGCCAGATACATGCAGCCACATTTTCAAAAGTAGCCATGGACTGTAGGTACATCCATTGCTGGGAGCAGGGCCGGCTTTAGGCCAATTCCACCAATGCCCCCGAATTGGGCCCTGCGCCTAAGAGGGCCCCGCGCCCAGTGAGAATCTCTTCCCTGGCTAGATGCACCTTTTTAATTTTTACTCACCCGGCAGCCCTCCGGGTCTTCGGCGGCACTTCGGCGGCGGGTCCTTCAGTGCTGCCGAAGACCTGGAGCGAGTGAAGGACCCGCCGCCGAAGTGCCGCCAAAGACTCGGAGCACCGCCAGGTGAGTACAAGCCCCATGTGGTTTTTTACTTTATATTAATAATAATAAAAAAAAAAAAAGTCATCCCTGCCGGGGTCCCGTCGAAACTGTTCGAATTGGGCCCCGCACTTCCTAAAGCCGGCCCTGGCTGGGAGCCCAGCTTGAGACTGATTTTTGTGTGTGTGTGTGTGTGGGCTGAGCACCTGAAGCTTCCTGTGACTTCAACTGCAGCTATGGTTGCTCAGTTACTTGGAAAATCATGCACAGTGGACAATCAAGCCCTGAGGCCTGAATGAAGCTTGGGCATAGTGGAGACATGGAGCAGATGGGGCCCTGTGATAGTCAGTTGCCCAACTCTGGGCATAAGTTAAAGCTGCAGGAGGGCTGAAGCAAACTACGGGTAAAAGGTCCATCAGGCAATTTACACCAGAGCAGAATTGGGCATCGCTCAGGTATTCTCTGGAGCTATCTCCAGCCACTTTGAGTTCACACTTTGTGCCACCAAAGGGTATATTTAGCAGGGGAGTTATTTTGTGCCTCCCTCTCCCTGTCCGCGCCTTCCCCCCCCTCCCCCGATCTCCTGGTTGATGGCATTTTTCTAGCTGCTGGACAAAATTTATAGCAAATCTCTCTCTGCAGCTACTAAGTACCTTTCAGCAAGTTTCCCTGCCCTGAAAGCAAACATACTCCATACACTTAGCCAAAACACTAAGTATCACATAATCAAGGCACTTCAGCCCTGCCCTCCTTGGGCCCACGCCTTACTTCTCCTGAGCGGAGGCCTGCCAAGTGTGCAGAGCTGTACTGCACAGTATCTCAGGTTTCTGGGAACTTAGGCTCAAGCTGCAACAGCTGGCTCTAGATCTGGTATCAGAAATCCACTGGTGTTTAGAATCCAGGGGTTTGATCCTCCTATTGCAAAGGGGGGCAGCATTTGGAGTTTGACTAGCCCCAGCATTCATAGAATCATAGAATATCAGAAGGGCAAATGGATGCCTGACTTTGGTATGGGCCTACATGTAGTTTTCTGATGTGTCTGCTGTAAATGAGAATCAACAGGGCCAACCAAACTCATCTTCACATAAAATGGAATTTGAAGTTGGGCCTATATGAAGGATACTAAGGTGTTGAAGTCGTACTACAGTGACAGGCATATTAAAGAGTCTAAGGTGGGCTCTGCCCCACACTACAAGAAGGATGTGGAAAAATTGGAAAGAGTCCAGCAGATGGCAACAAAAATGATTAGTGGGCTGAAGCACATGACTTATGAGGAGAGGCTGAGGGAACTGGGATTGTTTAGTCTGCAGAAGAGAAGAATGAGGGGGATTTGATAGCTGCTTTCAACTACCTGAAGGGGGGTTCCAAAGAGGATGGATCTAGACTGTTCTCAGTGGTACCAGATGACAGAACAAGAAGTAATGGTCTCAAGTTGCAGTGGGGGAGGCTTAGGTTGGATATTAGGAAAAACTTTTTCACTAGGAGGGGGGTGAAGCACTGGAATGGGTTACTTAGGGAGGTGGTGGAATCTCCTTCCTTAGAGGTTTTTAAGGTCAGGCTTGACAAAGCCCTGGCTGGGATGATTTAGTTGGGGATTGGTCCTGCTTTGAGCAGGGAGTTGGACTAGATGACTTCTTGAGGTCCCTTCCAACCCTGATTTTCTATGATTCTGTGACCAAGGGTTGAGCATCACCATCTTGCATTCAGTTTGTGCTCAAAGGAGCCCACTTAGCTCCTATCAAAAGGAGAAAATCCCTTCTTTTCTGCAAGGAAATTAATTAATAGAGCTGGGAGGGAAATGGGTTTCTTGTTCTGTGAAAACTTTCAAAATTTTGGAAGAGGGGTCAATCTGTCCCAAATCATGATAAAATGCTGAAATCTTGAAAAATTGTCTGAATTGTGGGGGGGGAGAGGAATCAGTTGGTCAGTCAAAATCTTTCATTTTGATTGAGTGTTTTCCCCACATACAGGGGCGGCTCTAGGTATTTTGCCGCCCCAAGCACTGCAGGCAGGCTGCCTTCGGCGGCTTGCCTGCGGGAGGTCCCCGGTCCCGCGGATTCGGCGGCAGCTTGCGGGAGGTCCGCCGAAGCTGCGGGACCAGTGGACCCTCCACAGGCAAGCCCCCGAAGGCAACCTGCCTGCTGCCCTCGCGGCGACCGGCAGAGCGCCCCCCGTGGCTTGCCGCCCCAGGCACGCACTTGGTGTGCTTGTGCCTGGAGCCACCCCTGCCCACGTATAATTAGCTTAACTTTTGAAAGGAAAAGTTGTTTCAAACCAGGAAGCCAAAAATTTTTGTGTCCCAAGAGGTTGAAATGAAATATTGTGACAATTTCAAAATTCTTCCAAGAAATTTCCCAAGAGTCATTTTCTGCAAACGTTTCTCTTTTGGCAAATTGGCATTTTCTAGTTGAAAAATTCCTGACCAGCTCTAGTAATTTCTAGCTGGTCAGAGTGCGCTGGGTGGCTGGCATAGAAAGCTGATCAGACTTGAGAGAGAGAGAGAAGGGAGGATTTTGTAGAATCAGACTTATAGGCAGGTAGAAGGGAAGACTATACACCACTACCGTACCGCCTCATCTCCTTAGTGCAAGGCTATGTCACCTCTGCTGTCACTTGTGAGGGTTAGCGGGTGATACAGATATTACCAGTTGGCCTTTGTTTGGCTCTTAACATCTGAAATATAACAGAAGCTTCTCTGATATCTCTGGGAATAAAGCCACGTTGTTCTTTCTACCTTTGGGTTGTTCACCTTGTCCTTTAAATGATCTGAGGTCTCCCGCAGTACCTCACAGTAGCCTGACTTTTTCACTTACAATCAGCTTCTGCCTTGCTGGATTTAGACAGAAATGAAAACAAACAGATTCTTCACCAGTGTAAACACTGCGTTGTTTAACAGACAATAGCCCTCTGGTCTATTCTCCAAAGGAGGCCATGTAACTTCCAGCCCTACCTTGCCTGCTGGTAACAGGAAGTGGCTATTAACAACATTGATTTCCCTCTTAGCAGTAAGAGTGCCCCAGGGGTTCTACTCTGAGGGCTTAGACACTCGTTAATGAGCTGCCTGTTTTTGCACAGAGGCCAGGACTTGCATGTATGCAGATGACACCATGCAGCTAGGGGAGGTGGCAGGGCCTAGTCTGCCATCAAAGCCACAGCACAATCAAACTTCAACAAGGTCTGCTCACAGCTTGAAAGAGCGAGCCACTCATCTCCCCGCATGTCTAGAACAAAAAACTATTGGTGTTACTGCAGTCCTGGCTGCAGTTGTGGCTGTTTCCCTATTCTCCTATCATTGCTCAGTAGCAATGCTGAGATCTAATCTAAAGCGGGAACCTTTTTGTACTAGTCATGGGGCTTTCTCAGCACTCCACTGCCAAGTGGCTTGACTCATCCTGCAGCATAACTATAAAAATCCTTCCAGTGTGTAAGTTAAATTTGGCTCCCCACCCTCTGTGTGCTGGCAGCACATTGATCAGTGCTCACTTATAAATGAGTATTACTGTGCCCAACTTATCTGAGTGATAAACTCAACAACCCTTCAGAAACCTTCATGGTGGAAACACCCAGTCTGCTGCTGATGCCAATCAGGCCCAGGGTAAATGCTCTTTCTTTGTCATGCCTCTCCGGTCTATAAAGCCGGCTCTCTAACTATTCTCTGTCGTTAACCCTTGTGTTTAAATGGAAAACATTTTAAGCCATTCACATGCACACCAGCTTTCCTGTGACTCTTCCCAGCTCTGCAAATGTTACATTAATTGATTTAAATACTGTAATTAATCTAGAGCTACTTAGGAGCTTCATGGTTGTCACTATGTGGCCAGGCATGGTCCCCTCCGAACTTCACAGTGAGACTGCGAAGAGAAGACACATCCTCCTGCTCCCATAGCACAAGCCACTACTGCATAGAGTTGCTCGAAGTGTAGGGTTAATAGAACCCAGTTCTAGTCACCCAGTAGAGAGCACGTGCCCCCCCTCCACACTAGTTACTTTATTACAGGGCTCCTAGAAAAATGAGTCACGTGAATTTGTGCAGCACCTCTTGCCCTGAAAGATGCTTTATAGACCTGTTCTTACAGTGCAGCCTCGTCCGGGATGAAATATGGCATGCAGCAACACTGTACAGAATTCAAGACCAAGAAATGAAGAATACTGGATCTGTTTCTGATTGCAGCGGGGACTTTGGGAGGAAGAATGCCACTGCATGAGCTGGAAATTGTCCAGCGTTGCAGAGCTACCACATCTGTGAACAGTTCCATGGGATTTGTAATGACCACTTGTGGTCAGGACTTTGGTTTTACATCTCAACTGAGTGACAGCACCTCAAGCTGCACAGTGCAATGATTATCATTTCATTTTTTGAATGGAGGATCTGTAATACCCCTGCTACAGACCGAATCTGAAGTTTCTATCTTACCCTGCACAGAGATGGAGAAATTTGAGCCCTGCAAACATGCAGAGGGCTACAAGATTTGCTCACACTCAAACGCCTCTTAGAAGTGATGAGGGGGGAGGGTTTGTTTGGTTTTTTTTTGGTGGGGGGTGTTTGTTGGTTAGAATTGGCAGAATTTTCACCTCCACTGTCTCTAAAGCATGAAATACCCACTTGGCAGCCTCCACTTTCCATATTGGTATACACATACTCAGACTATTGCTTTCAATAGCATTTTTTTATCACTATAAAAATTAAACCACCAATACTAGTCCAAGGTGATGCATTTCAGTCTTTGATCCAAATGCCCCTGTTTTGGGTTCTGATTAAATCCTATGCAGTAACTTAACATGGTTTAATGTTTCTCTGTTTTGGGGAAGAAGGCACATTGAGTATCTAGCATCCCATTAGCCAGAATGCTATGAAAAGAAAACAGCCTTATGACATGCATCAAACTTTTCATGTGCTTCAGTCCATCAGTCAATGCTTGCATTTAATTCTGTGGCATACCTAGCTTGAGGAGCACTGTATATTTTATTAGCCTTCTGATTAGATTCACACACTTTACTGCTAACAAGCAAAAGGCTAAGAAAATCATTTTTCTACTGACCACATGTTCCATCTTAGCCGGGCTGCCCAGAGGATTCTGGGGGCCTGGGGCAAAGCAATTTTGGGGGCCCCTTCATAAAAAAAAGCTGCAATACTATAGAATACTATATTCTCGTGGGAGCCCCTGTGGGGCCTGGGGCAAATTGCCCCACTTGCGCCTCCCGCCCGGGCAGCCCTGCATTTTAGAGCCCAGAATACAGGGGCACTTCAATAATTTCTATGAATGTCTAATCACCAGAGATTTAATAGACCAAAAAGAGGAGAGTAACAAACTCACAAGTGTAAAGTAAGAGATTCAGCAAGCAAAGAAAAGACTCTGTTAGATATTGCAACCGCGTGCAGTATCTGTGGGGGAACATATTGCAGTAAGTTTATGTATCCCTGTGGGGTAGGGTTTGTATGTCTGACTGTGTTCTACTTCATGGGAGAGGGTTACCACAGTTCCTTCAGGAACTAAAATGGGGATGGACAAGTATGATTAAGGTGATCACTCACCTTGTAAACTCTTCCAGAGAGGTGCCACCCTTTGGGGAGGTTTACTTATACTGATTCAAATTGACTTTCCAGAGACTAGGGGGGAAAGGGCTTTTGTCTGTGTTTGAACTGGCCCAGGGGCTTCTTTCCCCTCTGATCCAGCAAATGAACATGGCTGTCTCTCTGGGGAGTGGAGGCAACTCTGGTGGAACGGTTGGAAGGACTTTGCTTTCCTGGGACCCCATGAGACAGATGGGTGACCTCTGGCAAACCTTTAGCAGGTATATAGGAACTCTTATTGTTTTTCTGCATGTTATCTCTGTAATGTTTTTACCTTAAGAAAACGGGTGCTTGCACAGAAAGAGCTGGATGGTTATTTGTAACTGCTCGCAGTACCCTGTTTGTCAACCTCTGAGTGAAAGCAAAACCTTTAGATAACTCCAGCAAACCAGCCTATCTGAATAGCCTTAAAACCCTGGTCTGGCTTTGAGAGACATGGGTTTCTGCACACAAGATATGATGGCTGGGAGCCGGAAACCTTAAGTGGATGTCTTCAAGGGATCACAGACGTGCAGTTATCCTGAAACTGACAGTCCATCAAACACAATTTCCCCCCTCTCCTCCACACTACATTGAAGGTCAAACATGTGGGGTCAGATCCGCAAAAGAGCTCAGCGCCCAATGTGCACTCAATATGCAAAGTTGTTTTGAAAATCTAGACTGCAGAGTTTTGTGCATGCTGCAATTACCCCACCATCAGATAATCCCACTGTGAATGGAATGAATGAGAAGTCACTTTTAAACTCGTACTCGACCACGTGCGGTGATTGTGCTACCTCAGCATCTCCTAGTCTAAGAGAAAGATACCAGGGTTACTGCAGGCACCTGAGGAATGTTGCATTTTCATTGGTGCCCATAGAGTCATATAGGAAATGAACAGACAATGGGAAGAGACTAGAGTGAGAGTTGCATGCTTTATATCTTTGGGGTACGGTAGCAGCAGAGCTCAGAGTAGCATTCCACTCCTGACCTCCTACTGGTTTCTCCCACTCATAGTGCATGTCATGGTGTTGCAAAGGAATGCTTCCAACCTCACAACCAATCTCTTCCACTGCATTCCATCTAGCAACAGTATTCAAATAGCAGTTAAAGCATCAGAGTCCCAGTGGCTGTGGCCAGGTCATGGGACCTGACTAAGGATTTTTCAGTCACCGTTGTGCTATTTAGAACAGGTCCAAGACACACATGACAGAGACAGAAGCAGGAGGTCAGAGGAGGAGATTTGAAAATGGAGAAGGAGCTACCTATAGATGCCATGGGAGCCAAGGATTCACTTCCAAACATCGGCCCTTTTTTCTTAGAAGATGGGATTGGAGAGCTCGTTATTGAGTTTCCAGCAATGACCCCACAAAGGCATTCTGCTTTGTTCCGTGTAGAGCTAACGATGGACGGAGTGCCCCATTCCTCCTATTGAGTTCCAGCTTCTCTCTATGGGTGAAATTCTCCTCTCTGTGGGTGAAATTCACAGAGAGTCAGAGGATTTTAAGACTCATGCTTGCACAGTGGGGATTGTATGAGCCATTTACAGAAGGGCGAATTTCAGCTTCCCCAATCCTGCACACACACACATGCATGTGCTTCACTTTAAGTGCACTGGTGTCCTAGTGAAGTCAAAGCACCTTCATAAGTGTTTTCAAGATTGGGGCCTAAATGACTTTTTTTTAAATGACTCCATTGAAACACTGCTGCTGTAACTTACACAGTTCAAACGACACAGGTCTAGGATTGAGATAATGAAGGATCAGGAGCCAAACCCTATTGGATGTGGGGTCCTTATTAGTTCAACTACATGTTATTGGGTTAAATATAGAAATCGTTGAAGTTCTATGGCCTGTGCCATGCAGGAGGTCAGCCTAGATGATCTAATGATCCTTGTGGTCTTATGATCTATGAATACTAGCTCAGTAGCTGACAAATCTACAAGGACCTTAGTGCCAGCAGATCATGGTCCTACATTTTTATCGTCAGAATTTACTCCCTGGTACAGCTGGTTAACAACATTCAACAAAGAATTTTATTAATTTAAATTAAACTATTCAATGGATTCATATTTTAACTAATTGTTGCCCATCTGCACAGCTGGCCTGGTGATTGGAGAAATATATCTGCAGATAATTTCTTTAAAAATCATTATCTTCAATTAATCTAGATTGTTAATTGTTTGCCCCTCTAAATCTCCTTATGTCTCCAGGCTGTGTTCAAGATGTGCTTAAATGTAAGCATGTGCTTCAGTCCCACTGACTTCAAGCAGATGCTGAAGTTCTTTGCTCAGTAGGGATTGACTTAAGTACATGCTTAACTGTTTTGCTAAATTGGCACCATAGTGGAGAGAGACAGACAGAGAGAGAGAAGGAGGAGGAAATTGCTCCAGAAAATTAGCCTAATGGACATGTCCTAGAAGATCAAAATGGTTGAGTCCATCAACAGAGGAGTGCACAGACTAAAGCTGTTCCTTCCCTGCTCTCTCAGTAGTTTTGTCATTAATCAGCAGATGCTGCTGCAATCAAATGTAAGTAACACATGCAACTTTCCACATGGTGTCTAGCCAAAGAGAAAAATGAGTGAGTCTGCTAGAGGCAGGCCAAAATTACTCCAAGGAGGTAAAGCATTTGGGAAGGCAGAAAAAGGCTACAACAATTGTAATTGCTTTGTGCTGCTATAGTGGTATTCAGCCCAGGATCTCAAACCACTCGGCAAACAGTTAATGGCGTCTCATAGAACCCGTCCAAGGTAATGCTATTCTATCTGTTTCATAGGCAGATACTGTCATATCTGAGTCACAGATGGGTGAAGTGGCATGCGTGAGGTCACACAGCAGGACAGCAACACGATCACAAGGAGAACCCAAAAGTCCTGACTTCCAGGCAATCATCTCATTAAATATTTTTACAATAGTGTTCTATCTAGATACTTACGTAGGCCTCGCCACTCTTAGATTTATCATAATTCCTACATGACAAGTTTGGAAGATGGCACTTGGGTTTCCTCGTCCTCTCTTAGCTAGTGAGACCCTGCTTTCATTTATACCAAAGTAAATCCAGAGTAACTCCCTCTGAATTGTGCCAGTTTTGTACAGTGTAATGACTGATATGATTGAGGTCTATAAAATCATGACTGGTGTAGAGAAATTAGATGATAAAGTGGTGTTTACTACTTCTCATAACACAAGAACTAGGGGTCACCAAATTGAAATTAATAGGCAGCAGGTTTAAAACAAATAAAAGGAAGTATTTCTTCACACAATGCATAGTCAACCTGTGGAACTCCTTGCCAGAGGATGCTGTGAAGGCCAAGACATGGTTCATAAAAGAACTAGATAAGTTCATGGATAGATCCATCAATGGCTATTAGCCAGGATGGGCAGGAATGGTGTCCCTAGCCTCTGTTTGCCAGAAGCTAGGAATGAGCGACAGGGGATAGATCACTTGATGATTACCTGTTCTGTTCATTCCCTCTGAGGCACCTGGCATTGGCCACTGTCGAAAGACAGGATATTGGGCTAGATGGACCTCTGGTCCGACCCAGTAGGTCAGTTCTTATGACTCTCCTCTCACTTACACTGGTGTAAATCAGGAGTAGCTCCATTAAAGCCAGTTTGAGTGGGAAGGGATCAGGTTCAGGGATTTCAATGGAAGAGGTGCACAAATGAGCATAGGTAAAGAGTGCATAGGTTTTAGGCTGGCCCTCTATATTTGGGTGAAAGTCACAAATAAGAACTGCAAGATACCACATACTGCAGATACTGGCTTTCAGATGTTCCAGTGATTGATTGATAAAGACCTCAGTAATGTGGCCTTCCCCTGCTTATAGCATCTCTCTCTAAGGTAAGAATAAATTTGTCAAGGTTCTTCCTCCTTTGTGACAAGCTAGTCAGGTCAGACTGGCAAACTACTTAACCAAATACCATATAAAAAAGAATGTGTGTGTGTGTGTGTGTGTGTGTGTATAGGCAACATACACAGGCCTTTTAATAGCTGTTTGTAAATATATTTCTAATAACTCATTCTGTCAACATGTGCATATTTCCATTATAAGGAAATATTCATAAGTGGCATTCCCAGTGCTGATGGACCCATTTCCTTAATGAAATGCACACAGTTTATTTTACAAAGTTTAATTGCTTGAAAAATGAAGATCAGATTTCTTTATTTCTACTCATGATGCTGAAATCATTCCAGCTCGTGTATACGACAAGCAGAGAGGTTAATGGAGCTTTTATTGCAGTGACTTAATAGCTAAGTCACCTAAAATTAAAAAAATACAAATGCTCTTCTAAAGTTTCTATAAGTTGCATACAACTGACTGACTGGTCTTTAGTCCAGTTGACTGATTGGACAAACAAGCAGAAAGTTATGGCACTGAAACCAAGTGATTGTGCCCCTATAGTCACTAAATATGTGAGTATCTAGATGAGCTGACATTTGGCTGGAGCAGCAGACTGGTGATCAAGGCTCCTGGGTTTCCAGATACTTCTGGTTTCCAGCTCTGTTGCTGACTAACTGTGTGCAAGTCCCTTCTGCGCCCGCTGCCTCAATTTACTCCCCTGTAATATGGGTTAATAATACCTCTCTCATATCAGTTTTATGAGTCTCTGCTTCATTAAAGGACACTTGTAAAGCCCTGTGTGATCCGCAGGCTAAATGTGCTACAAAAATGCAAGAATTATTATTACAAGGGGCTAAGCTCGTTAAAAGGCTCATCTCCCTTGTAACAAAGGCAGCACAGGTTGTTAGCAGGCACTGAATCTGGTACTTGCAGCATTGAATGCCTGCACCTGTATCACTGGAACTCAAACAATATATGCATTAGTTGATAGCTACAGTAGGCTCCTGTTTTCTTAAGTGGAGCAGCCAGTAGAGGGAGGGTCTGACACACATTGAACCATTATGGCGTTACAAATGCACAGCCCTATTCTACAGTCCTTACTCAGGCACTTAGCACCTTGCACTGAAATCAGAATGAGGAAGGTTGCCATTGTGGGTAAGGATTCCATCGGACACATTATGCTTTTTAAAATATCATTCAGCAGTGAGCAGAATTACTGAGCTGAGTTTGGATTTAGCTTGAGTAAGGCATGAAGAATCGGGTCCTCAATCATCTGTAGCCAGTTCACACATAGTTGTGACCTATGTCAAATTGCCAAAGAGCAACTTCCAGCTGAGACCAGATGAACAAACATCCTACTGCCTGGGCTAGAGGGATCAGGCCCCATTTGGCTGCCATGTCTCCTGTATACTGTGAGGATCCTGGTTTGAATTTCATGTGGACAGCAAGACCGTCACTGCATGGAGGGCTCTGCTAATTAGTTACATCTGTTGTAGAGTCTAAGTACCAGTTACAGCATCCCATTCTAAATGTGAGCGAATGCATTGCCAAGAAACCATCCACCCAGAACAATCTCAGGCTGCTGGTGCTTAGATAGGATGGGAAAGCCAAACTGGATATTCAGAGCTTTCTCCTAGTTGCTGCTTTATCAAGCCCCAAAGGAGTAAATGGCAGAGTGTAATATGGGTATTTTAGAGGTTTTTAAGGTCAGGCTTGACCAAACCCTGGCTGGGATGATTTAGTTGGGGATTGGCCCTGCTTTGATCAGGGGGTTGGACTAGATGACCTCCCGAGGTCCCTTCCAACCCTGATAGTCTATGATTCTATGAATGGTGACTTGAGAGTCATGGCTTTTTATCCTGATGCGAAAACCTATACAATTTAATTGAAAATGAATGCTTTTCAGACCACCCTATGGAGTTTCATGTAGGATTCTATCCCTGCTATAGAATTCCACAGAATGGTTGGCAGTGGGAGGAGGGGGGAAAGGAGGAAAGAGTAACCCCTAGAAAGGATCTCACTCTGTGTTACGGTCCATTCACATGTACAACCATTTCCTTTTAACTCCCTTAGCGATTGACTCCTACCAGTCAGTTTATAGTGCAAAAGAAGGAAACTGGTGCAAAGAGGTTCTGAGCCCCTTCTGTGACGTGCAGAGAGCCTTCATCTCCTACTTTCTTTACAGGAAATTGGTGGTACTCAGTACTGCGCAAAATCAGACCCAGATTGGTTCTGTATTTCTTGGGTGTGGCCCATTCAGTTTATGAGTTGGTGTTCTGTGCAGAATCGTCCCATTTAGGGTGCACAGTTTGCCACTGTATGCGCAAACAGACCCTTGTAGAGCGCATGGCCCTCCAGAAGGCCAAATAATGCTTTGTTGTCTAGTATCCTTGCTTCATTTTGGTGTCATTACTCATGACTAAAAGCTCTCTTGCTTGAGTTACTTCTAGGCAGCCTGGTTTAATTCCAGTAGGAGGTTAAGAGTGAAATGGTGCTTTAGGAACGTATAGGTATGGAGAGGAGGACTTGGGAGATAACTGGAGGGGAAAAGAAGCCACCAGTTCCATTCATAGAAGAGCACAAGCATCTATTGAGCCAGAAGTCTTTTTATGTAAGAAAATATATATCCATGAATGAAAGCTTCTGAGGAGACAGGTTAATAGAGTCCCAGGATGCCTAGTCCACCCACCTGTCATAATAGTAAGAAAGCCCAGGCCTTAGTGAAATGTTTACCGCTCTAATAGGTAGATACTGTCCTATTTAATCCAAGGGTACCTAATATCTGTATTGATGCATTTACCTTCACTGTATTATTCAGCCACTAAATTTCTCTCTGTGCTGTGTGGAGTTCCAGGCAGTGAGTGGCTGCTGGTGAACAAAGGAAACTAAACTAGAACACAGAGGGTATAGAAGCCTATTTGCTTGTGTCTGTCATTGTTGCTGATTTCTTTAGTAAATGCTGTTTCCATGTATCATGGCAGTATCTCACAGGCCTCTCTGTAGGTTAAAAACATGAAATCGAGATGTGCTTTTTTTTTTATCCACTTTAAAGTTAATCAAAAAGGAGCGAGTCTCCCTCCAAACAAGTGATTTTGTGTGGCATACATACATGTGCACACCTGGTCTTGGAGAAGACTTCTGGAAATGCAAGTTCCCTCCTGAGGGTGCTTCAGTTGATGAGAATCCTATTTCCAAGGAAAATCATCTTTGAGAGCAAGATTTTTTATTTCCCCCCCACCCCCCGCCAAGCAATTGATTTGGTCCATAAGATGCATCAGATTGTTGCATCTGGTAATATAATTTTGTTTATTATCCATTTTGTATATGATCAATATGATAAAAACACAGAGGAGCCAAGTAGGTTGTTTCTGACTATAGTGGAACGACAGAGGGGCATGCTCCAGCGCCATGCTATGTGTCTCATGAAGCAGAAAAGCAATTCAGTCAGACTAAAGGCTGCAGATGAGGCCATATACTCACGGCAATAAATGCAAATGATTTCAAATCATTTCCCTGGTAGGAGAAGGAGAAAAAAATTAAAGCTAAAGATGTTGCAGATCAAGGAATTCAACTTTAAGCTGGCACAAAATTAACATAAAAGAAAACACGATACTAAAAGGGGGGAATAGATTTCACTAAAATAATCTCTCAGCTAATGAAGAGACCTGCTTTGTTTATTGAAGTACCTCTCTGTACTATTTTTTCCCTCCTCACTTCCCTCCCATCCCAATCATGTACAACAGCATCGGGCCTAACTGCAATCAGTCTGCTGAGAACAGCTTGTAAATATTTGGATGTTCATTGGCCCATGAGAACAAATCGTCCTCCCTTAACATCAAAGAGTGTCTTCGCCAGTTCCTTTGTTAGGTAACAAATGGTTCCTTTTTTCTGAAGCACATTCATGTTTTCAGGGTTGCATTGTTTTTATTAATGAGCTATGACATTTTTTTCCTCTCCTGTTTGGTGGGGAAAGGAGAAGTGGCCCTGGCCCATTTTGTTCATCAAGAAATAAACAATACTAATTAATTATTTTATTCTTTTAATGAAAAGAGAGACAGGAGCTCACCAGTGCAGAATACAAACCTCACTGGAATCTCCTATGAAACGTTTACTGCAGTGATGCCCCTAAAACCTGCTGAATTGCTATTGTAAGTTGTGGTGTTCTGGACCATTTGTAGCAGAACTGAAATTGTGAGCTCTTTAGGACAGGGGTGTCTTTATTTTTATATATATAGTAAATGTGTGTGTACACAGTACTTAGCACAGTGGTGTCCTGGTCCTTGACTGTGGCCTCCAGGTGCTACCATAATACACATCATGAGTAAGAGCATTGTAGAATTGTTTTTAAATAAGGATTTCACACTGAATGGATTTTTTTTCTTCTAGCCTCCGTAAAACTTTCCTGTTATAAAACTAATTTAAATTTACATTTAAATCGTGGTGATATTCTGTTGGTTTTTATCAGGGATTCCAGTAGACCGAGGAAGGAGGAGACTATGCTCTTGTAGAATACTATAGTAGTCTTTATATGACAGGACAGTGGCCTTTTAAATAAGGCATCAGAATGGGATTTGAGAGCTGGGTGGCTTCCATTCAGGCCTGTGTGACAACTTAATCTTTCTGTGCCCCAGTTCCCTGTCTCTAAAATTGGGATGACGATCTTTCTATTCCTTATGTCATCTTCATTCAGTTTATAATCTAAAGCACCAATTCACCAGGCCATCCCTATTCAGCAAAGCACACAAACACATGCTTAATTCTAAGTATATGCTTAAGTGCCATTGAATTTAACAGAATTTAAGCACACCCCTGAAGTTAAAAATGTGCTCAAGTGCTTTTTTTCTAATTATGGATGGACTGCTAACTCAGGGGCTTAGCCTATAAGCCCTTTGGGACATGTACGATCTTTTACTCTGTGTATGCACAGCAGCTAGCAAAATGGGGTGGGGGGGCAGTTTTTCTTGAGGCCACTAGATGCTTTTGAAATACGGATAAGTAATAACGCTCTAATACAAAGTGATGATCGACAGTGCTCCAAACCACTGAATTGTAGTAGTTTGAAATGTTAGTGAAGAATACAGTGGTGCACAGATCCTACAGTGATGCCTACATAAATACCTATAAATACATGAATGCTGTAATTTTGTGTGTGTACATACATAGAGATTGCTGTAGGTTAGATATTTGCATGAAAGAGAATCTAGTTTTGTCTGTACTGTTGTATGGGCTAAATCTTGCCCCACCATCTAAAGGCTGTGGAATGGGTACACACATGATCTATGTTGTCGAAGCAGTTTTAATCGGTGCTTTTTATTCTGGCTCTACATACAGCCCTACTCTGCAGAGAAGGAATTATCTGAACGTGGTGGTGAGGTTGAGAGGGGCTATGCGCATGGGTTCTGTGGCTGCTAAGGGAAGGGTCTACTATGGGTCCATGTGAGTGCGCAGAGAATCTGCAGAATACATGCACTAAAGTTACATGATATTGGTGGTTGCCAACCTTTCCAGGCAACTCTGCTAGATTACCAGGGTACATCTCGGATGCACCATCCAGAAAAAAATGTTCTCTACTTGTCCTGCAGCAACCTCTATTCCCTAATAAAGAACTTGAATGCCAGCCTCTTTAAACCCCATTGCATCCATATCTTGTAATGTGGCCGATTGCACCAGGCTGGGAGCAGGGGCGGCTCTAGGCATTTTGCCTCCCCAAGCACAGCAGGCATGGCTTCGGTGGACCTCCTGCAGGCGTGCCTGTGGGAGGTCCGCTGAAGCCACGGGACCAGCGGACCCTCCGCAGGCAAACTGCCGAAGGCAGCCTGCATGCCGCCCTCACAGCGACCGGCAGAGCGCCCCCAGTGGCTTGCCGCCCCAAGCACGCGCTTGGCGTGCTGGTGCCTGGAGCCGCCCCTGGCTGGGACTCACCGTAGCTTAAGTTCAATTACATGGGAACAATTTTATGGGAAGTAGGCAGTGGTGGTACAGAGGCTGTAGCTGTGTTTCAGGAAGGAAGGCATGTATTGCAGGCAGCCATCCATGTACCAGTGGCAAAAGAATTAAGTACCAGTATGTGTAACAGTGCTTAGTAACCACTTATGTAGAAGGCACTCATTATCATAGCTCCTGTGTAAATTGAAATTATAACACTGAACAAATAAATATGATTTAGGATTTGTTTTCAGGACCACTGATGATAACTCAGAATGATTCAAGCCCTGAAAATGCCAAGGGAAATGGAAGGCTGAGAAGATTCCTGTGCCAGAATCATTCAGGAATTTGAAAAGTTCATCAGATGTTGGCAAAAATATTTCTTTGGTTTCCTCCATTGCCAATCAAAACTTCCCCCCCAAGCTCTGTCTCTAGCCCAAACAACGTCGAGTCATGCATCAGAAATATCTAAGCATTTATAATTGGAAGCGGTCTTTTCTCTTTGTCTGGGCTGGTATATTTAGTGGGTTGGGTTGCAGTGCCAACAAATATTTGCCAAGGAAAACTTTCTCATTTAAACCTTCAGCTTATCCAAATAACGAGGGAAGAACTGGAAATGGGCCTTGGCAGAGTCAGAGGATTTCAGTATACACTGCTCCTTTCTATTTTGATCTAGTCCATCCTTATCACTTGGATTGAAATAGGTGATTGGTCTGCTTACCCATATGACCAGCAGGGTGCACAGCTTGCATAGCACATGGGGTCGTTTATAATGTCAATCACGGTGTCAGCATAATGGAGTTTACAGTTGGACTTTTTTTATTAATTCTTTTCTTCTGCCATTACCTCATTCAAAAATTTGGCCCCTTATTAATCTGTGGCCAAATTCCACCACCAGTACTCATGTTGGGCTGTACTTTTTACTCCACGAGAAGTGCTACCAAGGCCATGTATTCTCAGCAAGTCACGAGAGGAATCCCTTCTTGGTAGACCCAGGGGCTCAGCCATGATGCCTTGATAATTCAGGAACTTGATAATGAGATGCAGAATGGATGGGGGCCAGATCAGCAGTTGATATAAATGACTTCAACAAAACTACATTGATTTATGCCAGACAAGAATCTGGCCCTTGGTGTAGCTAGTTTTTACATGGTAGCTAGTTTTAATGCATCCCAGGTCGGCAGTTATCGAAAGCTATTGCCAAGTTGTAGTTCTTCAGTGGCTTTATGAAAGGAGTTGATGGTCTCAGTCCATTTGTAGTGAACAGGAATCTACCTTAGTAAAACAACCACCATCCTTTCACAACTGTCCCTCTTGTTGGCGGCCTCCGTGGAGAACCCAAGGACTGAATGGTCCTGCAGACAGAACATCCCCAGTGGTAGCCTCTCCAGAACATGCCTGAGGCATAGTGGGGGCATTGCTCTGTCACTGTTCAGTGGTGTTCCATTCTTCATCTAAGTGTTAATGCGGGGCTGGATTGACAGCTCCAGGCAGACCACCAGCACGAGGTCAACCACCCTGAAAAGGCCATTGAAGTTGTCCAAGCAGACGTGTAGGCTTTCTCCCACGGACTGTCAGTCCAACACTGTACTAACACTGAAATCCTGTTCTGAGGGCTTCTGGAGCTCTTCAGTAACTGCTAGGCCTTGTGCACTAGGGTGAATTTCACCTTTTATACCCAGAAGAGCTTTTTTTTCACAGTCACATTATTGAAAACTTATTCTCTAATATGAGCCAGAAATGTCTCAGACAGCTGAGCTGAATGTGACCTCATCCCCTTCACCTGGACCTGAAGGGCCAGACTCAAAGGGCACTAAGGGCCTGCTCCAAACCCCACTGAAGACAGCAGGCAGGAGTCTTTGGAGCTACCAACCCCACAAGCTCACTGCAGTTATAGAAGTGGTCTCCAAACTCTGGGGCGTGCCCCCTCTGCGCCTCCCTAGGACCATCTGATGGGGTGTGTGGCAGGGTGGAGTTCCACCCCTACCCCAGCCACAGTCAAGCTCCACCCCCAGTCATAGCTCCACCTTCTGCTCCTCCCCCTCCCACAGCCTGGCTCCGCCTCTAGCCCCAGCTCCTCCCCAATCTCAGGCTCTGCCTTCAGCCCAGGCTTCTCTACTGAGGAAGCCTCGGCTGTGCAGTAATAGAGGGGGGAGTGCGGACTGATTCCATACTGGTAAGATGGGGGCACGACAGGAAAAGTTTGGGCACTGAGTTACAGCAATGCACACAAGGAAGCAGCATGTGTCATGGTGAATGTGAGATGAGCTGCGGAGGATGGGAGGGAGCATGGATCACACCTCCCCCGGGGGCACTTTTATCTGTGGTGTGGTGTTGGTTTTTTTTTTTCTTTTTCTTTTTCTCCCAGTTCCATTATATCTTTCTCCATCATTTGTGAGGAAAAGAGAGGAGAGCATGCTGCATGGACAGAGCTCCAAAGGGATGATTTTTTTTTAACTGCATTGCTATTGCTTTCATCTCTGGGCTCTTCAGACAGGGAATGTTTAATTGGGGTCCTGGTGAAATAAAATGTTAAAATATATTGAAAGGCAGCCTTTTTCCCTCTGTTGTAACATTAATCCCCCAACATCCGTGGGCCCCTTGCCGGCTATTGAACCAAAGAAAGGAACTGGAGGAGGTCCCCCTTTTATACATCTGGCTGTAGTGGGAAAACTCCCTAGATACCCTTATCATACAGAATCCAATACATCAATTAAAGCTGACAGATCTTTCCGCAATAATCACTTACACACACACACACACACACACAAAATAAGTCTCCCTCTGTGATTTGTCTTTCTGACTCAGAGCAGACTTCTCGGCAACTGTGGGGTAGAATGGGAGAGGGGAACATTTGTTCATGCACAAAAGCTGGGGAGCACTGTCTGATGTGCAGCATGTAGCGGGAAGGTGAATTGTTAAGACTTATTTTACACACACACAAGATTCGGGGGAAGGGGTGGGGGGACACATTAGACTAGAAGCAGCTCCACCAAATTGTGGAACAAAATGAAGGATACTTTCTCAAAAAATGAATTCGTATTCTTAATGGCTTTTATTAGGATTTGTGTTAAAAACCCTACCTTCCCCCTCTTTTCTGGGCCCGGCTGGGCTCCTGCAAGAGAATGGAGCTCTTTTAAACTTCCATGTTTGTATTTGACTATGACTGTCCCCCCCACGCTTCCTGCCCCTCAAAGAAACTCCTAAGGAAGGATGAAAATCCAGCAAAAGAATATGAAATGATATGCAGATTTGAGGCACTGCATTCCTCAGTTCCTTACAAAATGTTTTATAAAACTCTCAGCAGAAAGATTAGCAATAATATACCCACCAAAAAAAGGATTTCCAGCCCTTTTTTTCCTCCTTCCATTATGCAGTGAAAAATCCTGATCCTTGAATTACTGTGGGAGAAAAGATGAAATTAGGGTTTCACAAAGCTTGTTTTGTATTTTTATTAAAATACACTAGATAAAGGATCATTAAAGGAGATAATACTGGAGGATAAAAAATATAGTTCCAGCCGCTCTTGACAATAAATGCCCCACAATCTGTTTTCATTAGGACAGTAGGTCTGAAATGATTTCTTTGAGGATAATGCTAAAGATACCAAATGATTGCTATCAGTGATGTGCATCGTGTACAGTTTTATCCTTAAAATAGCCTGCTAATAACAGTGCCCACCTTTCAGACTTGGCAATATAAATGATTAGTGTGTGTGTATATGGTTAGTCTGAGAGGTGCCCACACTGTGTGCTGAATATAGCACATAAAAGCAAAAGGCCTCATTTTTTTTTAATCTGGTCATGTTATGAGTGAGCTAAAAAACCCAAACCCTGGATTTAAACTTCTCTCACACTTTGAAGAAGTTCGCTGAAGCAAAACATTCGGAAATGCTCACGCGCACATTCCGAGCCAGATTTTCCAAAGAGCTCCGCTCACTGGGTTCACACTGGGTGCTGAGCTCTCAACATGTAGCTATAAGAGTCACAATGGGACCTGCTGGCTACTGAGATTTCTGCAAATCTGGCCCCAACTGTAAGTTCTGGCAACTTAAAAACCTGGGTCCTAAGACTCAACGAATGTACCCTGTGATAGTGACGCTTGCAGGCAAGAGTGATGCTCTTTAGACTGTAAGCACTTTGGAACAAAGGCTGCCATCATTTATGATGTATATATATACATCACCTAGCACGTTGGGGCCTCTAGATGCTACTAAATAAAAATAATTAACGATATTCAGGAAAGAAAACCCCACTACCATTCCTGACAATTTAGCTTCAACCTGCAAGAGCAAGCAAATCAGAGCTGAGTGGGTGAACCCAAGGGACAGGGACAGCCCAAGCCCACAATAATGGAGGAAGGGAGATAATATGAGACAGAACAGCACACCTGACATCCATGGTGCCAGTCCAGCTTTTCAGATTGAACTCTGAATATCTCTAGACTTTTATCAATAGGAACTTTTAACTTGACTTTGGGTAAAACAATAACAATGGGAGATGAATTATTTCATCCCATTTGTGCCTGCTGCCCACTGATGGCAAACCAGGAATGCTCATCTGAGGGCAGGATTTGGCCCTTGGAGATTATTAAAATGCAGATTTTTAGCAGGACAGGCTAGAGTAACTGCTCTTCTGTTTCATGTCAGGGGCTGTGTAAAGACTCCTCAGTTAGTTAGTCGATGATTGACACAATGGCCTGTAATAGCTCATTCTGATCAGTTACAGTCCATTGGGTGAATGCGTAGCCCATCCCTGCTCTCTAAGCCATGTACTCAAAGCCTTCTGAAGTTCTCTGCCCATGTGTAATAACCTCGTGTTCAAACAAAACAAAACCATTGTTTTAAATTTCATTCAAAGAGCCATAATGTGTGGGGTTGTTTTTAGAGTGAACACAACAAAAAGCAGCCTAGAGGCACTTGATGATTCAGGGGCAATTGGTAATAGAATACAGAGTCTCTTGGCGAAGATTTCAAAAGTGACTAATGATTTGGAGTGTCTCTAGTTTTTTTGGGTGGGTGGGTGGGTGGGTGTGTTTTCCTTATGAGCCCTAAAAGGGGCTTGATTTTCAAAGTGTTGAGCACCTACCTTCTGGGAATATAGCCCCTGTTGAATTTGAAGGGAAATATGTAGCCCCGGAAATGTCAATTACAAGGATGCAGTAGGATATTTACGGAAAGAGTTATACAGACCTTTGTGGTGTTTAGACATATAATGGTGACATTACTGGAACATTTTGTGTCCGTGAATGAGGTGGATGTGTGTGTAATTGCACTGAAACTTGGCATGCTGCTTGTTTTACTGTCATTTCAATATTTAGCCAACCTGGAAACAACTCTGCTTGGATCTGCTCAAATTGCAGGGCAATACTAGTCACTGAGTATTAGTACAATAAACCTGCAAAGATGATGATAATGAGCCATAATATGTTTTAGGCACAAATAGTTTTGTGTAGCAGGTCTAAATAGCATATACATGTTTTCTGTGGAATAGAGTCGGCAAAGCAGAAATGTAATTAGCTTTCTACATGTTAAGAGAATTAAAAAGAGTAGGTTGAATTTTATTCTGCCCTCATTGCCCCATTGAAGTTGTTGCATGGTCACAAGTAAAGGAAATTTCAGGCTTAGATATGTATCTGTAATGACGATGAGTGGCGATGCTTTGGTCTGAAGATAATGAGCCAGATCCTCACTGATGTAAATCAATGTAGCTGCACTGATGTCAATAGAGCTAGGCTGATTTACACCAGCTGATGATCTGGCCCAGTGTTGTTGATCCAGGCCACTCAAGACTCCATGGTCACTCATCACTTCACAGCCACAGTGGGTCTCCAACTCACATCCTCCGGCCCCAGGTGCTTGGAGCTCCAGCCAAGTTTGGGCCCCATTGTGCTAGGTGTGGTACAAGCACATAGTTAGAAACAGTCTGCCCCGCCCCCCAAGAGATTACAGTCTGATTAGACAAGGCAGATGGGGAAACAGAAGCACATAGAAATGAAGTGACTTGCCCAAGATCACATCTACAACTCAGCAGCAGAGTGAGTCCTAGACCTCAAGCTCCTGATGTCCAGGCCAGTTTTCCATCCACTCCACCACAATAGTTCATCAATATTAGAAATATCAGGCCAATGACACACATAAAAACAGCCATTCTGGGTCAGACCAAAGGTCCATCTATCCCAGTATCCCATCTTCCAACAATGGCCAATGTCAGGTGCCCCAGAGGAAATGAACAGAACAGGTAATCAAGTGATCCATGCCCTGTTGCCCATCCATGCCCTGTTGGCAAACAGAGTCTAGGGACATCATCCCTGCCCATCCTGGCTAATAGTTCCATCAATGGCTATCCTGCATTAACTTATCTAGTTCTTTTTTGAACCTTGTTATAGTCTTGGCCTTCACAATATCCTCTGGCAAAGAGTTCCACAGGTTGACTGTGTGTTGTGTGAAGAAATACTTCCTTTTGTTTATTTTAAACATACTGCCTATTAATTTCATTTGGTGGCCCCTAGTTCTTCTGTTATAAGAAGGAGTAAATAACCCTTCCTTATTTACTTTCTCCACACCAGTCATGATTTTATAGACCTCTGCCGTATCCCCCTTAGTTATCTCTTTTTTTTCCTAGCTGAAAAGTCCTAGTCTTATTAATCTCTCCTCATATGGGAGCTGTTCCATACACCTAATTATTTTTGTTGCCCTTTTTTGAACCTTTTCCAATTCCAATATATCTTTTTTTTAAGATGAGGTGACCACATCTGCATGTAGTATTCAAGATATGGGTGTACCATGGATTAATATAGAGGCAATATATTTTCTGTCTTCTTATCTATCCCTTTCTTAATGATTTCCAACTTTCTGGTCACCTTTTTGACTGCGCTGCATATTGAGTGGATGTATTCAGAGAACTATCCACAATGACTCCAAGATCTCTTTCTTGAGTGGTAACAGCTAATTTAGCCCCATCATTTTATATGTATGGTTGGAATTATGTTTTCCAATGTGTATTACTTTGAAATTCAGTGTTGATAAATGCAATGGTAAGAATGGTGTCCCTAGCCTCTGTTCGTCAGAGGATGGAGATGGATGGCAGGAGAGAGATCACTTGATCATTGCCTGTTAGATTCACTCCCTCTGGGGCACCTGGCATTGGCCACTGTCGGTAGACAGATGCTGGGCTAGATGGACCTTTGGTCTGACCCGGTACGGCCTTTCTTATGTTCTTATGTTATGTTCATCTGCCATTTTGTTGCCCAGTCACCCAGTTTTGTGAGATTTTTTTTGTAGCTCTTGGCAGTCTGTCTGGGACTTAACTATCTTGAGGAGTTTTGTATCATCTTCAAACTTTGCCACCTCACTGTTTACCCCTTTTTCCAGATCATTTATGAATATGTTGAATAGTATTGGTCCCAGTACAGACCCCTGGGAGACACCATTATTTACCTCTCTTCATTCTGAAAACCGACTATTTAATCCCACCCTTTGTTTCCTATCTTTTAACCAGTTACCGATCCACGAGAGGACCTTTCTTTTATCCCAGGTTAGCTTACTTTGCTTAAGAGCCTTTAGTGAGGGACCTTGTCAAAGACTTTCTGAAAATCTAAGTACACTATATCCACTGGATCTCCTTTTTCCACATGCTTGTTGACTCCCCTCAAAGAATTCTAGTAGATTGGTGAGGCATGATTTCCTTTTACAAAAACCATGTTGACTCTTCCCCAACAAATTATGTTCATCTATGTGTCTGACAATTCTATTCTTTACTATAGTTTCAACCAGTTTGCCTGGTACTGGAGTCAGGCTTACCGGCCTGTAATTGCTGGGGTCACCTCTTGAGCCCTTTTTTAAAATTGGCATCACCTTAGCTATCCTCCAGTCATTTGGTAGAGAAGCTGATTTAAATGATAGTTTACAAACCACAGTTAGTAGTTCTGCAATTTCACATTTGAGTTCCCTCAGAACTTTTGGGTGAATGCTATCTGATCCTGGTGATTTCGTTGAGCTGTTTTGGATTTTACCCAGTAGAGGGCAGTCACCCACATACACACCAGCTAGTTCATTACAGTTTGCTGCTAGAGCAATGAGAGAAGGGAATACACCAGATAAAGATGTTGCTTCTTCCCTACTCGCTTGCCTCTCACATAACTTTGTCTATTCACCTAATTAACATTTTCATAAAGACATGGCAGAGTATGTGCTCCTAAAATGTCTTTTTGTAAACATTCTTAGTATTTTGCAAAATTCTTCAATACTTCCCCGTCTCCATAACACGCCCTGTTCTTGAGCTATTTTTAGGTGCCTGATGGCATATTATCTGAGCCTTCAATTTTTGATATCCCAACTTGGCACTGAAATTGTTGGCAATTGTGTTTTTTGACAGTAACAAGGCATTCTGTAACTCAGGAGTCATACATTCTGTGCTCCTGTCATTGAACTTAATGAAAACATATTTAGTTTAAAAAAAAAATCCATGTTAATTTCAGCTCCATTCAGCTCACAGGGGAAGAGAGAAATGCTTCCATGTGCCAATATGATAGTGGGAAAGGGGCAAAATTGATAAGGAAAAGAAAAATTCTATCAATCTTCAAGGAGATACTATGAACAACAGAGAGCAAAAAATATGAACAATTACTTCACAAGGTTCCTTTTAAAGAAGAAAAATAGCATAAACTACAGGTTACATTCCCATTGATCTTTCACTCTGCTTCATGTGTAAATGTGGACTTGACTATTTGATATTTCCTTTTACTGTCAGAGGTAATAACTGAGTGGAAGCAATCATTTCTAAATAACTGCCTGATATTCTCTTCTTGTAGTGATTAATGCTGAATAATTATTAGCTCTGAATATTGTATTGGATAGATACAATGCTAGTAGCTAAAAGCTGTCTGCAATTGGCATCAGCACTAATGAATGAAATCTCCCTAGACGAAGCAGTGCTTGGTTTGCTCAGGAACCTATAGATGGCACTCTTTTCTCTCCCAACAACGTCAAACAGCTGTTTTAAATCCAAATCAGCTGTGGTCCTGAATTCCATTTTCTGTGACCCTGGTGCAGTGTCCTAAATGGACATATGGAAGAAAAAGTGAGAGATTTGCCTGTTGAAGAAATTAGTTGAAAACAAAATCCATATTACTATCTTTGGGAGGGCAATTATACAGCTAACACTAATGCCTTTTGCTGTTGCATAAGTCTGTGAATACCCAGAAAAACACTAGAGGAGAAACGCACACAGCCATCACACATTTCATTATTGCATCTGATGAAGTAGGTTCTAGCCCACGAAAGCTTATGCCCAAATAAATTTGTTAGTTGCTAAGGTGGCTCAAGGACTCCTCGTTGTTTTTGCATATACAGAGAATATGAAATGCTGAGCGTTGGAAAGATTGAAAGGACTAAGGAAGTGCATGGCTCAGAGAGATCCCATGACCCTTGCACACTATAAAGCAGGGGAGTTTATCAAAGTGAGGAAAAGAGAGAAATCACACATGCATGTGCTAAATCAGCTGATCGATCTGACTCCCAGCTTTACAGGCTGTTAGAAGACACTAGTTTGCAAACTACAGCCCAGGGCCTGAGCTGTAGCTGAGGAGCGCTCAGGGCAGCTCGGGAGAAGGGTATATAGGTGGTTTTGAATGTCCAGGCACTGGCCTGGCTTCCAGGATAAATTAGAGCACACTCCTTCCCCACCAATGCAGCAGCTGGCACGAGTACTGTAGCCTTCTTCTGGTAAGGGCCAATAACCAATTACCACATCCATGCTTGGAGGAAGGTAGAAGCAGGGAAGGAGTGAGATCTTCCTGAAGCAGGATTCCTTCCCTGTGCAGTGCCTGGGACGGCACAGCTACATGCCCGCCATGACATAGCCACAATCTCACCCTAGGAATGGAACCCTTGGCTAGTGTTGCTCTAGGGGCTGTGAGTAATGGCATGTCATACCGGTCATGATCCTAAAGGTTTTATAGCGAAGCCATGGTTACGTATGTGTCGATATGAAAATGTCCGTGACCTTGTGTCTCCAGCAGCAGCAGCAGTAAGCCTCGCTTCACGGAGGATGTGGCCATTATGGTTTCAATAGATCGCAACACTGCTCTTGCTGTGGCTGATTCCTAGGGCCTCTCTGGTCACACATGGCGGGTATCAGGAAGTCAGACTGATCATGCAACAAGGATGGTTGGGCATGAACTAATATTTGCAACCCTCTCAATTTAGTGTTTTTCTCCCCGGGGGCATAAGTGGCTCTGTGTGTTTGTGTATATAAGCATGTGATTGTCCATTGTGTTTTGTATATTTGCGTGTGTTTGTGTGAATTAGAGACTCGGGGCCATGACTGTATATAGATAGGCCTGGTCGAATTTGTTTTTTGTTTTTTATAGTTTTGAAAAAGATCAGTGCTTATTTTCAGGCTTTTTTCATTTTTTTTAATTGATTTAAATTTTCACAGTTTGTTGGAAATTTGGAAGGGGCAGACAATTATTTAATGACTGTAGACATTGAGATTTAAAAAGCTAAAGCTTTATAACAGATAAAACACAAATTGTTAACATCACATGTCAAAATATACAAAATAAACACCTTTAAATCAAACTCTCATAAAAGTGCTCCAGCAACATTTTTCTTCATTTGCCTATCTGTACATTCTAATCATTGTCAATGGAAATATTTTGTCAGCAGGCTGTGTGTTTGGTGAAATCGATGTTTTCCGACATTTACCACTCAAAATCTAATGCCTTTCAAGCCTATATATAGACAAACATTTTCCTTTACCTTCCACAAGAGGCAAGTTACAAGAACTGGCCACAGGCAAGCTAGCAATTCCTGCCTTTCCCAGTAGGAATGATTGAAGACAGCAGGGTATGTGTGAGAGCGAGAGAGAGAGGAGAGTCTCTTTCCAGCCTCCCTCCCTCTCAGTTATTCTGAGCCAATGCAAGCAAAGACCGCACAGGATTAAGCTGCTGCATCTCATTCGTTTCACTACACTTTATTTCCCTCGCCTGAAGGAGCCCAGGCTACACCCCCTACAAAGGCCAGTCAGCCTTATGCAAATCCCGCTTGGTCAGATGGAAAGGGAGCTTGGCTTGCTGGGAGACCAAGTATAAACAGCACCCAAGGACTCCTGTTTGAACCAGGCTTAGGGCTGCTATTGCCAGGTGTGATAGAAGGGCATGTTCAAGAGACTCTCTTCCCCCTGGCGATGCTTACAAAGCGGGGGGAGGAAAGGGGAGTGTGGCTTGTGGTTAGCAGAAAAGGACTCCAGTCCTGCCCTGTTTGATTTGCAGCTCTAAGAGACAACCTACTGTATAAAGTACACCAGAAACTGGGATTTGCATACTGGAGAGTACCAGCGAAGGGGCCACAGAGGCAGACACCTTGGTGAGTTATTGCTCTTCATGCAAGTCCTCCCCGTTTGGTTCCCAACAGGGACAGCTCCTTGGCTCTGTGTGATCTGTTTTCTCCATTCACCCTCATTTTGCCTGTAAATTACCCACAGCCACTTGCCCCTGGTGTCTCTTTGCTGGTTGTAAGATGCCATGATTGGACTCGCTGGAGCAAAAGCTGAAAAGTGAAACAATTCCCAGGTGGGTGCTGGGAGCCCATCCACATGTCATAGCAATGTGGGTTATAATCAGCTCACAGCACAACAGCCAGTAAAAGGGATGTCATGCCGTGCTGTTAGTTTTCTTTTTAGATGTGTACGCAACATATCACACAAACAAAAGTGCACACACACCAAAGAAATATACCCGTGCATGCATATAGTCACAAGGTGCTGGCACAATATTAACACAAAGTACAAACGTGCACACACAAAAGATGTTCACAAAATGCACAGAAACTGCACAAAATAAATGCAAATACACATGTTCACAAAATAAAGGCACAATACACACACACACAATATAATATGTAAATACCCAAAACACATACACGTGAACAAATCCACAAAGTACACAGCACACCATACACAAACGCACTCCATCTACACACACACATCTATATGCAATACATAGTATGCATGCAAAACAATATGCAAACGCACAAGACGTGCGCGCACACAGTTCTGGCACGGCAGATACAAATGCACAGGATACTCACGCACATGCATGAACACACAGGCACAGACACAAAAAGGTGCAGCACACACATTAATAAAACAAATAGGTATATTCCCTTCCTACATCCCTTTACATTCCCATTCGCCACCCCAACTCCACACAACAAATACTGATATTTACTGCGTGCTTCTAGTGACAAAAGGGGGCTTCCGGTGATCCCCTAGGCACTAGTACATATCCTCAGCTTCAGGGATGGGAGGACACAAATCCAGATGAAGATTTCCCTGAAAGTTGTTTCAGGTAAGGACATACCATGCCTACAGCACATCTAGCCACAGGACTGGTCATGCAAATGGCATCGTTCATCAGCTCACATTCTCTAGCCGTGACAGCCCCCGGTGAATCCCAGACCAGCGCTGTTTTGCTCCTTGTGCCCCAGAATAAACCCTGGCTCCTCACATGCATCATACAATGGCCTCCTCTGCTCCCTAGCTCAGAAATCCTGTAATTAGCAGGAGATAGACCCTGCATCCCTGAAAACAATTTGCCACTAATAAATAATAAACAGGATGCAGTCCTGCAAAGAGGAGAGAAATGATTGAGACGCTCTGACCCGCCTTGTACTGCTTTCTGTGAAAGGAGAAATTGCATTAGCGGGACAAGCATTTAACCAAAGCTGGTATTTGTAATGGGATTTAGTGCAGTTTGCTGTGAATGAAAGACACAGTCAATATATCAGGCAGGGACAGAATAATGAAAGAGCAGAGCTTGCTAAGGGCATGGTCCTTGCAGGCACTGAGTACCCTCCTGATCTAAACAGCTGTGTCCTATGTATCCTTGCAGAACATCGAAAATGTCCCCAACACAGGGTCCACACCAAGTCCTAGTGAAGTCAGTGGGAGTCTTCTTATTTACTTCAATGGCAATGAGATCCGGCCCTTAAGTGGTATAGGAGAGATGGGACACCTCCTTTCTAGGCTCTGCAGAATTGTAGCAGATGTGTTTAAAAAGAAAACCCTTCTATGAATATTAGTAGACATAGGCAGGGGAGAAATTGACCCATCATAGAGAAGTATTCACAACCTACTGTGCAACTTTGTCCCTGGGGGAGGAGTTAAGTTTATTGTCTTTTACAATCCCGACCTTCCCAAATTGGGAAGCTCCTTTAAACTTCAGTTGCAAGCAACAGAAATAGGTTTGTAGATTTGATTCTTCTCCCTTTCCCACCAGCCTCAGAAAAAGACCCAAAAAACAACACATATCCCTAACCCACTCCTGCAAGGGGAAAAGGCACCCCAGGGGCTGAGAGGAGGAGAGACTGCACTGGCCCCCTCCTTTCTGAGCCTGTTTTGCTTTTATACTCCTAGTGGAGGAACATGAAGAGCTCAGGGAAGAAATTTCCCTTCTATCTCTCCCAGGTGTTTTTAGCTGCAGACATGTGACCTGCCACTAGAGGGCAGCTAGAGAATCTCTACACTAGAGTTCATTTCTTCCCCTTGACTGTGTTTCTGGTTTTGTGGGCCGAAGTGTGAATTGATTAAAGTCTCTCCTTTATTCAAAAGCTTAGGAAGTAGCGCCTGGGAATCCTTTTGGGTCCAAGTCAGGCTCTAGCTTTCTGCTATCAGTGATGAAGTGTGTTCATTTAAAATATACACCCGTGTGGTTGTAGCTTTAAGTACCAGGCAGCCATATGACCTGGCCCTGCTGAATAAATCGCAGCCTTTGGCAGCTGCTCTTATTTTAGTGCTGAGTGGGGTATGTTCAGGAGCTCTTCACCGAAGAACTGGGAAGTCATGTAGGTAGCTGTATTGTCTGTCTGTCTCCCCATGGCGTGAGTGGAGTTGATTGAAAGTTTAGGCTGTTCTTGTATGTACCTTTCCCTTTTTATTTTAATTTGCCTTTCAGTTACTATGAGTGTCTCCCCAGATGTGATTCTTATCTGAATCAGTCAAAGGACTTATCTAAAGAGTGGTTTCAGAGTAGCAGCCGGGTTACTCCTGTTCTTTTTGTGGATACAGACTACTTGTGGCACATTAGAGACTAACTTCAGCTTATGCTGAAATAAATTTGTTAGTCTCTAAGGTGCCGCAAGTACTCCTGTTCTTTTATCTAAAGAGTGTCAGTCTCCAACTCTGAGATCACTCCACTCAGGCTCTTCCACATGCTATGCTATGCCATGGTAACTTTCCAGAGACGTAACACAAGGCATCAGTACACCCCCTGGCTTAAATCCCCATTGACAACCATCTAATTACTGGCAACCCACCAGTGTGGGTGGGAGGGCAGTACCTAACAGTGATACAGGAGGGAAGTGAACTGGCTAAGGTGAGGAATGGGGACTGTTTGTTTTTAACAAAAACAGATTTTAATTTATTTATTTATTTACCCTAGAAGAGCCCCCTCACGGGATGCAATAGGTACTTCTGACAAATATGTTAAAAAGAAGCATCATTGCTATGATGTGTAATAGCACAAAATAACCATCCAAAGCCCCCTCCCTTCCCCTTCTTCAGCTCCCCTCCACCACGGCCTGGAGGACAACAGGTTGGGTTAATTCAGGCCAAAAGGGGAAGCACTTTCTAAAGGAAAATGGTCTGAGATTACTCCTCTAGCAGACCCTTCTCTTGTAGTAAGCTGGGACCCAGATAGCGTAATTACACCAATCACACCTGCAGTGGTGGATGAGGAGTAAAAGGAGATCTCCCAGGTAGGAGGTTCCAAGACCTGTGAGCCTAGATTTCCAAGTGTTCAGCCCACACAACTGGAGCTAGACTTTTTAACAGTGCTCAGTTAGTTGGATGACAGAATGGGGGGATACAGAACCTGGGGGGTTCGGTGCAGTATGAGTGGGTTGGGGACTGTGGAAACTTTGTCTGTGTTTGGTCTCCCCAGCTGCTGGTTAATAATTCTTTGCACTTACCTGGTTCTTTGTGGCCCAAGAATTTCAAAGTGCTTTACAAAGGCTAGTTGTTATGCCTTGTGGCAATTCTGTGAGGTTCCTGCCTTGTCATACATGGGGGAAACTGAGGCACAGAAGAGACAAATCTTTGGTGTGTGTTTTCCTTTCCTTCATTCTAGCAGCATAAAACGAATAATAAAATGCCCAAGTTCACCTAGCGAGTCAATGGCCTAGCTCAGACTAGACCCCAGGAGTCAGGATTGTCAGCCCCTTTCTATGATTGCTGGACCACATTCCCTCATTAACTCCCTAGCTGCTACCTGCATCTCAGAGCTGATAGCCTGCAGTAGATAGGAAGGTTATAGATACATAACTGGGGGTTGCAGGAGCGTTCAAGGGATTGGCAAGGGGTGATGGAGCCTGTTCACTGCTCAGTGGCCTGTATCAAATGGGGGCAGGAGATGCTGACCCCACCAGGCGGGTATCCTGACCAGCTGTGTGGGTGAGTTAAGAGAAAATGTAAACGCAGCTTCAGCTCCCTCGAATGACACCTGCCACCTTAGGGGGGCAAGGTCTGAAAGGCAGGCGCCCGCCGGCGGAGGTGAGCCAGGCAGCTTGTGGGGTGTCTGTGCCGGCTTCGGTTTCTGGTGCCTTTTAATGCTCTTTACAAACCCCAGCGCCGGGGGCCGCCGCGACCCCTCTGGAGCCGCTCGCTGGGGTGGGGACGGAGGTTCTCGGCAGCGCCGGGCTGGCTGCCGCGGGTGGGTCCCTCTGAGCGAGCACAGGGCCGGCTTCCCGGCCCCGCTTTCTCCTGGCTGTCCCCGCGGGGCGGCCCGGGACTCGGCCGGGGAAGGGTTAAGCCCCGGCGCTGTATGTTAATGAGCTCCATGGTAATACAGGGAGGCAGGCTCTAGCAGCCAGCCAGCCAGCCGGCTGCTGCTGCTGATGGGGGATGAGCTTCCAGTGCCAGGCAGGAGCCCACAGTGCCTGGGAAATTCGGCTGGTAGAAAGAGGGCGAGGGGGACGCAGGAGGGGAGCGGGGAAGGGCAGGCAGCCGGGGGGGCTCATGCCAGAGGGGGGCGAGGCGAGGCGAGGGCTCGGTGGGCAAAGGCGAGGAATAAGGGCAGTTCCAACCCAGCGGTAACCGGGCAGCCAGCCGCACCGGGGTGCAGAGCCATGACTGCCTGAAGCAGCGGATCCCGGGGAGAGCAGGGAGCCTCCAGGAATACAGATCAGGAGCTGGGCACTTGCTGTGGATGTTAATGCAGCGGGGGGCCGGGTGGATCGCCTCTCCCTAACTCCGAGGGGGCGCAGGGGGGAGGCTGCCCGCCCCCCCAAGGAGACGGACAGGAGCGGACCTTGAGGTTTGGTAAGTCATCAAGCCGGGGCTGGCAAAGGGGGGGCTTGTGCTTTGAACCTTCGCCTGCCACCTTTTATTCTGCATGCATCTCTGGGGTGCAAGCGTCCCCCCTGTGTCATTTGATACCATCACACAATGCATTTGGATAGGAGGGACTGAGGGAGATCCCTCTCACCATGGCCCCCCATAGAGGATCCCAGCCACTTTCTTGTGGACAGGGCTGTGTGTAACGTGTGCCTGCGGAAGGGCTCCAGCCCCATGTGTTGCTGCGTGGCTTAGGCTGGAAGCGTTCGTGACATGTTTGTCTTTCCAGACAGTGCACTTGGGAACCTGCACCTCTGGAGGGGAGTGTGTGTGGAGGCAGCATCCTGAGCCACTGGTAATAAAGATACATCAAGAGAGCCCTTTGGTCCCCCGTCCCCCGCTCCGTTTTAGGCTCCCCATTATTTTTTCTTAGTTTAGCTATTCTATAAATGTATTTTATTCCTCTTGAATATCAGCGGCTTCATTTTTCTCCCAGGTAGTCAGGATCTGGGGGGAGAAAGTGCAACAGAGGAGACAAGCAAACAAAACGTTGCCATTGACGAGGAGAGACTTTTTTATATTTTTATTTTTTAAGCGCTCGTGAATACCAAAAAGTGTCCCCATGAAAACTCCCAAATGCTGCAAAATCTCTCGTGGAAGCCGGGTGGGCAGGGGGGTTAGAAGTGAATCGGTCTGTGCGTTCTCCAGAGAAACCCGAGGTTCTGCCTGTGTGTTTCTCAGTCCCATCAAACCCTGAATTGTTTGGCTGGCCCGTGTGTGATTGCAAGGGAGGCTTGTCTCTAGACACAGGACGTCTACGCACACGGGCCTCTCGACTTTGTGCCCCCAGTGGAATAGCCCGATGCCAACCAGCCTTTCTCCTGTGCGAGCCGCGTCGATACTTTCCGTGGCTGGGGCGGAGAGGTTGAGTTAATAATTCTGTGTTCCGAGCAGTGTCACAGGCGAGCATTAAGGGGGGGATTTAGTAAGTGATGGGTGGGCAATTGTGCGTGTGTGATCGGTAGTTCGGGGCATTGTCTCAGCGGGGAGAGAGAGAGGGTGCAGTGTTAGCAGGGAAAGATGCTACAAAATCCCATTGCTAAGGGGGTTTCCCCCGTTATTTGTCTAGCTCCTTGGCATTTCAGTGGCGAAACGAGTCGGTTTGATAGCTGGGAGCTGAGTTCTGGGAGATGGGCTCTGCTCTCCTTTCGCTGGACAGCCCCGTTGATACCCATGTCTCTGAAAGTTAAGTCAAATGACCTACTTCTGCAGCGGAAAGCCTGCTGCCTCAAAGAGAATCTGTGCCCTCTTCAGAACAGAGAGGGTTGGGATGTTTGAAAAAAAACCACACAGATTTTAGCCTTTTTTTATAAAATAATTTATCTCCGCTGCTGTCCTTGGCCAATTTCCCATTCACTCTGAGTGCAATAGCATAGTTAAGAGCAGTTCAGGGAGCCGAGCGAAATAGCTTTGATTTTTGGAAAAACGGTTCAGCTAAAGAGTAACTAAAATGTACAATTTCTCTTGTGAAATGGCTTGTATAGCAAAATACAGCACTTCACTCAACTCGCCTAACCATCTCTGCTGTGCTCGTTGCAGGGAGATAAAGTAACCCAATTTACTCTTCACTGCCTTTATATCGTTATTGGAGGTAATTATTTGTGGAGTTTCCCCCTGGCTTATAACAAGTTTGTGCAGTGGGAACAGGTAACAGATGCTGTTTAGAATCCGCACAGAATCCACAAACATGATAGGAACAGCTTCTCCCGGTGCTTTTCATCACACCCTGTGTTACTCGTCCTGTTAACCCTCAACTCTCCCCTGCTCCTCAGCAGAACAACCTGAACTTGCCCACAATGCGGTTAGATACCAGGAGGAAAAAAACCCCATAGATTCTGACCACTGTACGCCTGGATATATGTGACAGTGGAGAAGAGATGACTTCAACTGTCCTGCTCTTTAACTCTCTCCAGCAAATAACACTGACGTGTGACAAACTGGCTTGCAAAGCAGCTAAATGGAAATGACATTGGGAGTCGTTTGTGGGGTGTCTCAGGAAGCCATGTGACCCTCATGCTGTGCATGAGGGTTCCCATTGACTGGCCCCTCAGGGCCTCAGCGCTTCCAGGCCGGCTGTGGAAACTCTGTGCAGCTGAAGCCTGGAGCAAGTTGTTAATGAAAGACCCAATGGCTTGGGTGGATTTTAGCACTGGTGTTCTCAGGTGACAGGTGAATCTTTTCACTGAGGCTGCTTGGGAGATAAGGGCTGAGTGCTGCAGGGTGCCTGTGGAGGGAAGATTCTAGGGGAAATGCCAGGCCTGCTTTTTGGTGCCAATATGATGCATGCCAAAGATTACCAGGTCTTCTTGAAGTATCTTTGTTCAGGGAGGCCTGGTTTAGCGGGTAACAGTAAAATCCATCCCAGGCAGGAAAATACGCACATCCACACCCATGCTTCAGTCCAAATGCTGCACGGATCAAACTGTTCTAATTGGCCCAGTGCAGCTCAAACAATAAAAATGTAACTGGGTAGTGGTGGAGAATGTCTCCTCATACTTGTTCTAGTGAACCCTTTCTATGAGGAGCAGCAAGCTCTGTGCCCATCCACCTCTCTCCCATTCCAGCCCTGGGGCTTTTTTTTTTTTTTTAAACACATGAAAAATTTGCTTCCTTCCTCTCTCTGGAATTCTTAAGGGGGGAGGGAATTGAGAGTGATGAGCCTGTGGTGCTCCTGAGACGGGCCCTTTCACATTTCTAAACACTCTTGATTATTCAGCTAATCTTTATTTCATGGGCCTGTTACAAGAAACACACAAACGGGGATGAGGGGGGGGGAGAAAGTGGAAGGCTGTGAGATGTTTAAAATACACAGGAAAGGAGCTGGCAGCAATATAATCGTTCTTATGCCGGTGCTATGAAATATTTATGGGTCTAAGTTGTGGCAAGATTTTCTCCCTGCTTTTCCCCCCTGCCCCCACCCCAGCACTTCTCAAATGCTTCCCTGTAGTAAAATAATCACTACAAATCAGGTGCAAGGGGCCTGATGGCTGTTTCTAGCCTATCTCCCTCCATACCCAGCTGTCTCCTGGTGGAGTTGCACACAGCTGTCTGTACACGTAGCCTGGGGGGCACAATGTACTTCTGTCCATCACTACCAATGAGAGAGCCAGGGACTGCTAGCCAAGCTACCCAAATCATAAAGAGACCGGAGCATTGTGTTAGTCTGTTAACTAGAAATAATTCCAAATCATCCCTTTTGAGCTGCTTGCATTTTATAGTTGTAGTCTGCTTCCCCTTGGGCATTCTGCTATTAATTCATTAGATCTGAATTTTCTAATTTTTTTTCCCCTTTCTCCTCCACCCCCCATCTCTCTCTATCTCCCCTGTAATTCAAACAGTGATGAATGGACAAAAATCCCTCAAGGGAAACATTTTTTCACTTACTTACAAAGATTTCATGGCTAATTAGAGTAAATGTGGTTTTTAGAGTGTTAATCTCTTAACCAGCTTGGTTAGGAGGACAACAAAGGACAAGAGGGGAAGTTGGGGGAAGGTACTATCAAGTTTATTTTTTTTCCCTAGGGTTTGGCCACAGTCTTGATGACTGGATCCATGGTGCCTTGATGATTATGGCCAAGAGCATCCTACACGTGACCTGAGTATGTCCACTTACTCCTTGGCTTCTTGGATCCATGCATCTTCCCTCTTCTGCCCTCTTTGCCTCCCTAAGATCTAACCTCAGTTGTCTGCAAGACTAAAAGGCATTTTGGGCTGAGGCAGTGGAAAGTTCTTTGTCTGTGAAGAGTAGTTTGTTAGAAAGCTTCAAGGATATAGAAGAGAAATTGGGAACACAAGAAGAATCCAGGCAATATATTGGCCTGGGAAGGTGGAGGCTGCTGCTGCCTAAAAGGATTTTATATTCATCATCTTTCTCTGTAGCTAAAGGAAAAATGTATATTTATTGGGGTGTTTTGAAGAGAAGGGCATGTGGCAGTGATGCTGTCTCCAAGCATTCTGCTGCGCTATCCCGTAGCAAGGCTGCTGCTGCATGCTAACCCCTTACACCAGGGGTAGGCAACCTATGGCACGTGTGCCGAAGGCGGCACGCGAGCTGATTTTCAGTGGCACTCGCACTGCCTGGGTCCTGGCCACTGGTCCAGGGGGCTCTGCATTTTAATTTAATTTTAAATGAAGCTTCTTAAACATTTTTAAAAAAACCTTATTTACTTTACATACAACAATAGTTTAGTTATATATTATAGACGTATAGAAAGAGACCATCTAAAAACGTTAAAATGTATGACTGGCACGCGAAACCTTAAATTAGAGCGAATAAATGAAGACTCGGCACAGCACTTCTGAAAGGTTGCCGACCCCTGCTTGCTTACACCAACCCAGTTTTGTTCCAGAATTGGGAATCAGGTTCATTAAGGAATTAGATCTATGGTAGAAGGCTGAATTGAGCACATCAAAGTTATGTCACTTGTGACTTGAGCCTTGTTCTCAAATCCAGGCTTCTGGGGGTTAAAAACTTGCTGTAAAAAGCCACTGCTTTTGCTTTGCAAAGGGATTTTATTGTCGGTTTAGTTCTGGGTTATTTTTAAAAGATCTTTATCTAACAAACTGAGAATGAAAGTTATGCTCTCCCGCTCCATCATTTCACTCTCGTTTCCACTCGTCTCCTCCCCTCCCTACACCAGGATTCGTTCAAATCCACCTTTGGCCTAAGCAGTTTGGGAACCGCTCAGGCCAAACAGCAGTAACAATTCATGAGCTAGTCAAAGTAACGCATCCCCAGGCTGGGCTGTGAGGCTGAGTGGGACTGAATTTTCTAAGATACAGTTGTTGCTCGAAGAGCGAATGAGACTGGGTTGTGGGCCCCCTGAAATACCATCTCACTCCACTAGAGGGGGGTTCCTGCAGTTCAGGCTAAAAGGTATTAAAGAGCTGCTTTTGTGGGGGGTTAAAAAAGGGGGGGGCAGCAAGCTGTCACCAAATTTAACTTGGGAAGGCACTAAAACCAGCCATCTCCCCGCTTGAGTGCCACTGGTCCCTTATGGTAAAAGGAGACACTAAGATGAGCAGCACTTGCTGAAAATTTGACCCACCATTTTACTGAGACCTGCCTGTTACTGGAAACAGCACTTTTGTGGGAAGCAGGAAGACTTTAATGTGTTCAAAAATTCCCAGATAAATCAGACTGGCTGCAGCTGATGGTTCCCCCCCACACACCCATATACATTCATCCAATCCCCACCCCCTTTATCCAGGAGAGAGGTGCTCTTGGAATCTCCTCGGCATGGTTTGTCTTTCTGCCTCCCCTGCTGTGGCCTGAATGCAGTGGCGAGATGTTCTCAGATGGTGGTAAAATTGCTCTGGCAAGACTTGAAAATAAATAAATAAATAAAAGATGAAATAAGCGAGCATACCATATGTCAATGATGTATCTCTCTAATCTAATCTTCCGCTGTGTGTTCTCTGTTGGGTCTTTTCTCTGAGTTATAATCCAACCTTGTGTTTCAGTTGGGTTGAGAAATATCATTAGCCTAACTTTGCTGGCTAAATGGTGATTCTGGCTGCTCCACGGCATGGTACATGCCAGAGACAGGGTGCTGAGAAAAAAGTGGCCTCCCTTGTTCTGATCTGATATATCCCTTCTCATATTTCTCGGTATAATCTCTGCTTCTCGTTGGGTGAAATTGAAGGGGGGGGAGAGGGGATGAAAAGCGAGATAAATGTATCATGTTATGAAAGTTTAATCCTGCTTTGCCTGGGCTAAAATTACATTCAGAGCAGGGGATAAAAGGCATCAGAGTCACATTATAAAAAAAAAAAGTCTAGATCATCTTAAAAGGAAGAGTGATAGTGAGCTGGGCTGAGCCCTGTCAGCCAAGCCCTCCATCCTGCCCGATGCAGATGTAGGCTGTTCCGCTGCAACGGGAAAGCAAATGAGGTATTTTCTCTAGTCCCTTGTCTGAAGAGCACCAGCAATCTACAGAGGAGATTAAAGGCCACTCAGGTGAATATGCCCATTTTGTTGTAGCAGGAATATAGGGAGCAGCTTGCAGTCTGTGCAGGAATAGCCAAACCATTGGGTTTATCCCAGCATAGTGTGAAATGCCATTATACGTGTGTGTTCACCATTCCCCAGCTGGATGGAATTGGAGTTACACAGCTGTGTGTCATAGGCCCTTCGGTGCCAAGAGCTTAATGGAGGTTCTCCTTGAGCTGAAGGGATAATGTCCTGTGCCTTTGGGATGTGAGTTCTATCCCCACTGTCTCTGTGACATTCCAAGTGGATTTCGTGTGAAGAGTAGTGCTAGGTGGCTGGCCATCTTGATTTTAACAGCGCTTGTCCTGTGTTTGCAAGGCACGGAAAGGTTTGATGGTGGGGCTCCAAGCGTGATACCCTGGAGGACGATGTTAAAGCAATGATTTGCCTTAGACACTGTTAACAGTTTTTGGCATTTCTCGCATCCTTTTTATCCAATACTAAAGTGCTTTACGTGTATTAAGCTTCTCCTCCACAGCTGTAGGAGACAGGTAAATTCTACCTCTGGTTTGCCGATCAGGAAACTGAGGCAGTCTGAGGTGGTTTTCTCACAGTAAGGCATCGCTAGAGCCAGGAATAGAAGTCAGGAGTCTGTTTCTATGTTGGTTTCACACACACGGTGGCCTGTGGCATTAGGGTGCCTTAAAAATGTTGCCCTGAAGAACAGGCCCATTTGTGGAGCAGCCTCTTGTCTACCTTGGGGTCTCCTAGAGAATTGCAATGAGTGCATTGGAGATCAATGGGAGTTCCAAGCTCTCCAGAGATCCTGACTACTCCTGCCAGCTCCCCTGGCCTCCCACCCATCGCTGTGCACTCTCACGTGCCTAGAGCCTGGGTGGCTTGCAGTACTGGGTTTTAGCCCCAAAATCCAAACTGCTCTGAAATGAAGGGTCTTCAGAACCAGGAGGGTTGGAGTTGGGGCCCAGCAGCCCAAGCTGCATGGTTGCCTGTGGCAGTCTAGGGCTTCTGTGGAAGAGCGGGAGGCCAAGAAGTGGCATTAGAGAGGGAAGGATAGGCAGACTCCTAACAGTCTGAGGGGGCTATACAGGCTTATGGACCAGAGGTTTGGAAGCACTGCCAGAAGATCCTGGGGCCTCCCTTGCCTGACAGGAGCTGGCTGGAAGTGGCTCTATTGTGTTAATGTGAGCACAGCCTCCCCAGCAGACCCGGGATGTGTCTCGCAGCCCTTCCTTCGCTTTGAAGTGACTTCCCCGCCGTGCAAAAGTGAAAGGTGACGTCTGGGTAAATATTACGTTGACCTCTCACCTCGCCCTCCTGCTGCTGCTGCTCCTTTCTTATGGCTCATTAATGAAACAACCAGATGCTCTAGGAGTGAGCTGCAGAGGGAGAAGCAGGAGTTGCTCCAGCCAGAGGCTCACACATTAAGCCTCCCAGGGATGGTGGAGCAGGGCAAGTCGGAGTCCGCTCCAAACTGTGAGCGAGACAACAGTTGTTTCAGCACCGAAAGCTAAACAGGAAAGGAAAGTCTCCTTCCTCGCAGCCTGGTGAGCTTGTGCATCCCCATCCTCTGTTAGTGAGTGTTAAGAGAAACATTTGCTCAGACCTGGAGTGCTGCTGTTTTGCTGGTGAGGTGGGAGCCAGCCAGCACTTCGCAACTGTCTCCCAGCTGGTTAAATGAAGCTAATGCCAGTTCTACGCTTAAACGTTTGATGGTATAGTCATGACAGTTGGGGTGGGGTTTCTTACAGCATTTCTATACTGACAGAAGTCCTAGTGTAGATACAACCATACCAGCATTTTTTGTCAGTTTAGCTTATTTTGTTCGGGGAACTAGCGTAAGCTATACCTGCAATAGCTCTTGTTTGCCAGCATAAGCTGAGTCTACAGTAGGAAGTTTTGCCAATACAGACTTTTTCTAATGTGAACTAGGCCTAAGGGTCTGACCTTATAAAACTTTCAGTGTTTGCTGTTCAGAAAGTCTGTCGCTTTGTGATTTTTTTTTTCACCACCACATTTGTACAACAAATGCAGGCTCAATGCTAGGAGCAGCCTACTGGACAAGTCAGTACATCCCGTCCAGAGCTCATAAGGGCCAGCATCTGTGGCTTGAGCTTATGGGGACAATGTTCTTTTAGCAGGCTGGCGTGAGCCTGGGTGTGGTGCAGTGCCTGGCTTCTGAGCACCCTGGCCAGCAGGTTAGTGAGCACATCCAGCCTTGGACCCCTCGGAGTGACCCAAAAGTGCTATTGACGGGCTCCAAATGGATGCATGAGGGCTGCCAGCGTGACAAACACCAGGGACTGAACAGGAGACCTCCAGAGACGAAACCTTGAGCCAAAGAGTCAGGGTCCGCAGCTGCGGCTGTAACAGCCTCATCTCCTCGTGGATCTGCACAGAAGAGGAAGTGTAAAACGCACTGCCCAGTAGGTTACAGATGCACATCCAAACCCCACACCACTTGAGGAAGGGCTTTTTTAGCCTTCATTTTCCCAGCACAGACCTTGGAGGGAGGCAGGCTAATGGTCCAGGGGGAGGCTACTCTCCATATGCATCATGGAGAGCTAAAGAAAACAGCTTATTATCGTTTCAGATCCTGACTGGCAATTACCACCATTTGGAAACAGCAATTTTAATTCATTCGGCAGCAGCTACTGATCAGTGTCAAGCTACAGAGCTCTGACTGCCCTTTACCTTGTGTCAGGAAGCCCAGTAATGCTGGAGAAAACAGGAAGTCTCTCGGGCAGTGTGTCACTGATTACTCACTTGCTCTTCTACATGAGGAGACTTTCAAGAAAGTGGATCTATCTTGATTTATTCCAAAAGCTGCTGTCAGGGCCCAACTCAGCTTGGATCAAGTTACCTATGTTCTATCCAGGCTTGGTGAGTTGGGGAACAAATGCTTCTAAGAGATTTCTCCAAACGCATGAGTCATTGCAGGTTTTGATCTAGGTAGACTCACTTGTGTCATCAAGATGTAGCTTGATACGCGTTGCAGTAGCTGCCCTTTGGGACAACATGCAGCAACATGTAAGCTAGACAGAAGGTGGCAGCTCCATGGCTCAGGTCTTTGGTGCCCATGGTAGGAGTCCTATGTAATCAGACCCTACAAGGATGCCAGTATCGAACAGGAAGATGGCAGGAGAAAGGAGGAGAGGCCTTGTACCACTTTAACTAGAACTTTGTTTTAAAACCGATTTAGTTAAACCAAGACAAGTTTGTGTGTACACAAGACCATAGTGTAGCGGTCTTATGAATAAGATACTGTGTCAGCAATCTGGGACTGCAGTCTGGTCAAGTAAGGGGTTGTCACCACATGCCCTGCTAACCTGAATGTCTTTGTTCAAGGTAGATTTCTTACCAGTCTTTGTTCTTTCTGCCATGGCTGCTGTTCTCTCAATCAGGGCCTCCCATGGAAGCACCAGGGGGCTGGCCTCCCTTGCCTTCTTAGGTGAATGATCTTTGCCTAAGGAAATATCCATAACTCTTAATACATACCACATTCATCATGCATGACTGTTAATGGTCAGTGACTTTTCCAGTGTCATGTTACATGACACCTTTTAGATACAGATTATAACCCTAATGAGTTGGGATATATTGAATTGGTCAGGCCAGCTGAAACTCATTGCCTTGTACCAAGGAGCCCCTTGCCCTCTGGCACTGGGATGCTCTTAAGGTTACAGATATTAAATCCAGTTAACTTATCATGTTGTGTATGAAGCACTGCCAACCTTAAACACTCAAAAATAATGGGTATGGCCCCTCAAAGTTTTGAGAGTGGCTTAAAAATGAGGTTTTTTAAAAGATTGGGTTCTGAGGCTGTGGCGTTCAACTTTACCAACCTGTCTCTGTAATCATGAGGCTAGAAACCTACTTTTAAAAAGAAGGAAAGCCCAGATTCTCATTACTCCAGGAGCTGGGACTTTAAGAAAACCATCAAGTAATGTATGTGACATTTACCCAGGGTACACTCTGGGCTGTTGTACAGCTGTCCCCTTAATTCTTTAGCTTAGGATGCCTTTTACACTGCTTTTCTGTGAGAACATCCACTCCTGGCCTGTTCATGCAGCCTTCAGCATGCAAAATCACTCCCAGCTATGTTATATGAATGCTCTGGCCAGCCACTCATGAATTTACATACAGGGCAACACCTGCAAATTCTTAGTCCCAGCCTTGTCCCCCAGAAATGTGTGTCTTATACTGCTCGGTATCCTGAACAGTACAAGCTCATCAAAAGTCCATCATTTCATCAGAGGAAATTGATATGCACTAGCCTTGTTATCCCAAATGGAGTATCCCACACACACTCCTCCAAACACACTGGTTAAGATTAAACAATAAGATCAGTTTATTAACTATAGAAAGACAGATTTTAAATGCCAGGATTGGTTACAAAAGAAATAAGAGTAAAATGCCTGTTAATAACTTAACAAGCTAAGTGAACTTAAATGCAAAAAGATTTTGTCTCTCAGCAGTCTGTACTAGCTGAAAAGCCTTCCAGCCAGGATCACCGCTCTCCCAGTTCAATTATGCTTTCTTTTGTTTTTTGAGTGTCGTAGCTGCCATGAGTAGAGATGGAGGGGGAGAGAGGCCCTTCTCTCTCACACACCTCTCTCCCCTCTTTGAGGATTAACCCCAGCTGGGATGCAGGTGACAAGCAGTCTCCGTGCCCATGAGCTCTGAACCCTCCTTGTGATGGAATTTAAATTTATTATTCACACCTTCCCCCTGCTGGAGAATGGCTGCTTAAAAAGGGGATAGTCTTTTAGCATCTGACTGGATGTTTGGTCTCTCTTTAGTTTCTGAGAAACTGGTTTGGGCCTGCTTTTCTTAAACTTGGAGTACATTACAACAATGCTATAGAGTAGAATCTTATAACTTAACATACAAGGTTAGTGCACACATTTTACTGGGACAGTAATGTTCAGCAGATTATGACATTTCAAATGATACCTCACAAGACATACTTTGTATAAAATTTATCAGTCTTGTAAAAGTGGTGAACATAATGGTATAGACTGTTACATTGTGTCTCATGATAAAGTCATGAGCATTTGCAGCACTGTTAAAATTGTTAAACGAAATCACTTCACTGGACTCCAAGGCTCCCTGCTTTCTAAAGAATACTACAAAAGCAGCAGTAGGCTTTTGGCTGCTTTTATGAGGTATCACAGTCAGTAAATATGATTTAGATGAATCAAGTACTTTTGTTCTTGGAGACTGGATAGATCTGCTGGAATTAGCAGGACACAGAGAGATGGAAAGCTGTCTCTTTAATGCATGCAGCTGCCAAATACCCCGAAAGGCACAATGGCAACAGTGCAGGATGGAGCATCGACCTCATACTCAAATTTCCTGCCTTTTGCTGGTTTGTCACAGCCATTAATGTTATTTAAACATACTTTTTTGCCAGTGAATTTCCTCTATTTTTAATAGAAGCTTTAAAAAGTGGGGGAGGATGGGGAGACTGTATTCATAGTAAGTTTTAAAACCACTTTATTACACATTGATAATTTCATGAGCAGCCATCCCTGACAGAGCTGGGCCTGGAGTTAGAAACTGAGCATGTTGGTCTGTTGGATACTTGGGATAAAGTCTACTACAATCTTTGTATTACAGCATCGTGCTGGCATGATGTTATAACCAGGGCAGGCTCCAGGCACCAGTGCGGCCTGGGCGGCCAACGGAAAGGGGCAGCATGTCCGGCTCATCGGTGCAATTTGGTGGCAGGTCCCTCTTGGAGGGAAGGACCTGCCACCAAATTGCCGCCGAAAAATAGGGTGGCGATAGAGCTACTGCCAAAGTGCTGCCGCAGCTTTTTATTTTTTTTTTATGTTTGGCCGCTTGGGGCAGCAAAAACGCTGGAACCGGCCCTGGTTATAACATGGTCAACTCTCCCCATTGCAACGTCCAATCTCAAATTCTCATTCCAGTTAGGATGGAGGACCCAAAATAACCTCGCCCTGATTTTCAGGAAGGGAGGCCTCAGTGAGCTTATCTATCCTATAGGTGTCTCAGTCATCTGGCTTTGTGATGAGACGTGTGCAAATGGATGGCATGGGCTCTTAGGTTATCGAAGTGCACAAAGATATGAGGAACCACTAACTTGTTGAGTTACAGGGACGCAGGCATCATCTTTCACTCCAGCACCCAAACACTATAATCCATTTCTCCTGGTGTTTCGAATTTCTCTTTCAAAAGCACTGCTCTCAACGGGTTAGAGACAAGGACGAGGAGTCAAAACTTCCAAGTTCCATTCTTTGGTCTCCCAGTGTGAGACTTTGGTCAAGGCACAAGTGCCAGAGTTTTCATCAGGGCTCAGGACACAAATGTAGGGCCTGATTTTTGGAAAGAGTTAGGCAGGGTGAGTGCTGAGCATTTGCCAAAATCTGGCTGTTGTCTATGTACCTCAATGGGAACTGAGCTCTTTTCGAAACCTGGCCCCAGAACAGTTGGCAATCTGACCCTGAATTCACTTGACAATCTGGCTCTTTGTGGTGCTTCTGTTTCCCTGTCTATGAAATGGGTTTGATATTTGTCTACCTTGCAGGTGTGTGAAGGTGTAATTCACTTTGGGACCCTTTTATGAAAGATGGTAGAGCTGGGGGTGGGGAGTGGTGGAGAATTTGCATTGTCAATAATCCTTTAGCTGGACTGTGGTACAGCAGCAAAAGTTCCATTACAGAATTTTTCTCTTATCGACCATTTATCGATACCTAACCTTAGGGCTTTCTACTACTATTGCTGTATTAACTCCAGCAGAGACGATGGGATCTTCTCTGACTAAATGGGCTATGTTCTATTTTGTTTAGGCTGGTAGACATAAAGCCTTGGAGAGCAGGGGCTGTGCTAAGTGCTTGTGCAGTAGCAGTTGGTCTGTGCAAGCTTTAAATTCACATAGCAACGACGGAGAGGCTGCAAGCACTTTTGAGCTCAGCTGAAGAAAGGATTTGGAGCCCTTATTTGCTTGTCTGCTCAGGATGTAATAATGTTCTGATGCAAGGTCTTGGGTAATGGGGCTTTTCAAGGCATAGAAATTGTGTGGCTTGGGCTGTTCTGCTACATCAGTTCCACCAAATAAATTTTCTGACTTTGTGGTGGTCACAGATTGTCACGGGCTGGGATGTGCTAGAACTAATCCTCCAGAAAAGACAAAGGCAGCTGCTATTTAAGGGCTTGGGAGCATGTTTTGTAACTTGTTTAAAAAAATAAAACATGCTCAAGGGATCGTAGGCCACTGGGAAACTCTGTTTTAAGGATTTGGTGCTAGAAAGTTGGGCGGGAGCTGAATTGATTTTGCAGCTGGAGCTTCCCACTTCTCATTTGGTCCCAGGGTGGCAGTGGCTGAAAGTTGTTACCATCTGGTAGCTGATTGGTGGTCTATCTGAGTGTCAGTCTGACTCCCGGTGGACAAGGCCGATGTTTCCTAAAGTGAATAGTGATTTTGGATACCCAACTTGAAAGGGTCCCATTTTTCAGAAGTACTGAACACCTGCCTCCTGCAAATCGGGTTCCTTTAAAGATCTCTCATGTTGAACAATCAGACTCACTCATGATAATTTAGGCCCCAAGCCATCCACATCACAAAAAAAAATCATATTTGGTGCCAATGAACCCCCTTGTTGAAACGTGTGGTGACAGGAAACTATTATTTGTATTATGGTAGTGCTTAGGCACCCCAACGAGGGATTGGGGTCCCTCTGTTCTAGTCACTATACAAAGAAACAACACAGAAACAGCCCCTGCCTCAGGGAGCTTGTGATCTAGGATTTAGGCTGGTGAGCTAAGATATATCAGTTTGAATGGGTGCCAAGCCAGATTTTCAAGTACCTAGCATTAGAGCTGGGAAGGAAACAGTTTTCCTGTGCCAAGAAAATTTCAGATATTTTTGAATAATTTCCCATCCCAAAACAGGATGAAAAGTCAAAATCTCAAAAGCTCCTGTGAGCGGAAAATCCAAATTAAAAAAGGTTTGGGTTGATCGAAACATTCCATTTTGATTTAAAAACACTTCCATTTTGACTTTTTAATTATTATTTTTTTACTACAATTAGCTTCAATTTCTAAATGAAAAGTTGTTTGAAACTAGAAAACCAAAATTTTTCATTTGGAAAATGTCAGAACAAAACATTTGGACAATATCAGAACTTTTTTCCTAGAATTTTTTGATAAATTTGTCGAAACCAACCCTTTCCTGTGAAATATTTCTTTTTATTGGAAACCGAAAGAAGTGGCTTATCAAAATATCCCAGCTCTACTGAGCATCCACAGCTTGGGCTGGATTTGCTAAAGTGATGAGCGACCAGCAGCTCCCGTTGTGACTAGGGATGCCAATTTTCTAGTTGCACAAAACCAAGCAACCTAGCCCCGCCCCTACCCCAAGGTCCTGCCCCCCCCCACTCACTACATTCGCCCTCCTTCGGTGGCTCACTCTTCCCCCACCCTCACACACTTTCACTGGCCTGGGGCGGGGGGGTGGGGTGTGGAAGGCTCTGGCTGAGGGTACGGGCTCTGGGGTAGGGCTGGGGGTGAGGGTTTGTGCTGCAGGAGGGGGGGGTCCAGGCTGGGAGGTGGGGCCGAGGGATTCGGAGTGTGGGAGGGGCTGCAGGTTGAGGCAGGGAGTTGGGGTGAGGGCTCTGGGGCGGGGCCGGGGCTGAGGGGCTCAGGGTGTGGGAGGGGGCTCTGGGCTGGAGCAGGGGGTTGGGGGGCGGGGGGGTCGGGGTTCTGGGGTGGGGCCGGAGAGGAGGGGTTTGGAGTGCAGGAGGGGCTCCGGGTTTGTGGGGGGGCTCAGCGCTGGGGCAAGGGGTTGGGGTGTGGGCTTACCTTGGATGGCTCCTGGTCAGTGGCACAGCTTGGGGGGCTAAGGCAGGCTGCCTGCCTGCCTGTCCTGGCACCGCGCTGCACCCCAGAAGCAGCCAGCAGGTCCAGGTCCTAGGCAGGGGCGCCAGGAGGCTCCACGCGCTGCTCTCGCCTGCAGGCACCCAGGGGCGGCTCTAGGCGTGCCTGCGGGAGGTCCGCCGAAGCTGCGGGACCAACGGACCCTCCTCAGGCAGGCCGCCGAAGGCAGCCTGCCTGCCGCCCTCGCGGCGACCGGCAGAGCGCCCCCCGCGGCTTGCCGCCCCAAGCACGCGCTTGGCATGTTGGGACCTGGAGCCGCCCCTGCAGGCACTCCAGCCAAATGAGAGTGCAGAGCCAGTGCTCGGGGCGGGGGCATCACATGGCCCCCTGCCTAGGAGCTGGACCTGCTGGCCACTTCCGGGGCGCAGTGCGGTGCCAGCCAGGACAGGTAGGGACTAACCTGCCTTAGCACTGCGACACCACCGACCGGACTTTTAACAGTTCTGTCGGCGGTGCTGACTGGAGCTGCCAAGGTCCCTTTTCAACTGTGTGCTCTGGGCGAAAACCGGACACCTGGTCACCCTAATTGTGACATTTAAGGCTAATTTTGGGGTCCCACAGTAAAAAAGTAGTTTGTGCAGCTTCTAGCTTTCGTAAGCAACCTACAATAGGGAGCATGCGAACATCCCCATAAAGTGGAATACAAAGGCGCTCTCTTTGTGTGTCAGATTTTTCTCACTTCAGGGGTTTGAAGTAGAGGTTTACTTCCTTCAGCTGGCAATTCTTGTAGTTACTTACATCTCTCTTACTTAAGGCTGCAAATGACAATTGACAAACAAGCATCCTCTGGCTAATCTGATACTCTCTCTTCCTCTTTTAAAAAAAAACAAACAGCTTTTCCAAATAATAAAAAACGCAGTATGAAGAAAAGCAAAATATTGAGTCATAAATGTGTTAATCCCTGGCTATTCCTGTTGCCTCTTCTGCAAAATCCCATCTATAAACATGCATTGCCAGGTTATCTAATCCAGCCATCTTGCTACGGAATAGGATGTAATGTTAATTTCCTTGTAGCTCAGTTTGTTTTGTGATCTATGCTAGTTCATTCGCTTAACAGTATTATGGACCTTATCACTGCCTAACAGAGGATTTACCCCTGCTCTCACTGAAGTCAATGGAAACAGGACTGGACCTGTATCAAGAAAGTGTTTCCCGAAGTCTAAGTAAAACACATTACTTTTAGCCTGGAGGGGGTTCCATTTTACATGGATTCTCATCCTCACAGCTTCAGTTAAAGTTCTGAGGTTTGAGGGCAAAATTTAACTGGAAACCATTTAATTTTGTTTGGTTTTGACCCAAAACAATTGGCCAGGCTTGTGTGACACACAAGTCTCCTACATAAAAATCTCATGATTCTGGCAATTACGGGCCAGTAAGTCTAATTTTTTACTACCAGGCAAATTGGTTGAAATTACAGTAAAGAACAGACTTCTCTGACACATAGATGAAGACAGTATGTTAAAGAAGAGTCAACACAGCTGCTGTAAAGGGAAATGCCTCACCAATCTATTAGAATTCTTTGAGGGTGTCAACAAGGGTGATCCAGTGGATATAGTATGCTTGGACTTTCAGAAGGCCTTTGACAAGGTCCCTCGCCAAAGGCTCTTAAGAAAACTAAGCAGTCATGGCATAAGAGGGAAGGTCCTTTCATGGGTCAGTAACTAGTTAAAATACAGGAAACAAAGGTTAGAAATAAATAGTCAGTTTTCACAGTGGAGAGAGTTACATAGTGGGGCTCCCCAAGGATCTGAACTAGTGCTGTTCACCATTTTCATAACTGACCTGGAGAAAGGGGGAAACCATTGAGGTGGCAAAGTTTGCAGACAATACCAAATTATTCAAGATCGTTCAGTCCAAATCTGGCTGCGAAGAGTTACAAAGGGATCTCACAAAACTGGGTGACTGGGCCACAAAATGGCCGATCATGATGAAGTTCAGTATTGATAAATGCAAAGTAATGCACATCCAATCTGGACTGCTGGCACTGGTGTGTACCGTGGCCTTTCACAGCACTCTACTGGCAGTGCAGAGAGGGTGAAATTAACTGAGGGCCATATGGTGCTGGTTGCATTCACTGAAAGAAGACTGTTGTGAGTGGGTCCAAAGGAAGATTATTCTGATGGAACAGAGTGGGAGGGGAGCTCTAGGCATTTTGGAAATGCGCACATTTTGCTGTTTCCCTGTGAAATATGGTCCTACAAGTCCTGGGTGAATATTCTGCATTACAGGCGCTGCTGGATCTTATCCAGTATAGTCTGGATGTAGGAAGGAAATTACTCAGTTGCTCTACAGACAAGTGCAGCTTTGAATTTGAAACAGGCCGGAGACAGCTGAGACTTCTAAACTTGTTTCCCAAGTGAGTCAAGATTTTGTTGGATGTATTGTCAGCAGTGCCAAGAGGCCCCAGTTAGGGGTCGGAAGCCAATTGTGTGAGGCACTGTAGACACCCAAACAGCAGTCCCTGCCCCAAAGCGCTTGCGGTCTAAGCACATTGAGAGACAGCAGGTGGATACAATCAATATACAATATGCAGATGGAGGGGAGACAGCATAAGAGTGAAAAAAGTGTATTTGGTCTAATAAGCAGCAGTCACGAGATGCCACGGTCTAGCCATTGCCAAATGTTTGGTAAGCATCGCGGCACGGGTGAGTTTTAAAGAGGGAGTGCAGTGGCTTTGCAGGTTTTTATGAGGAGCTTCTCTCATCCATAAAGCAAGAGCGTCATGAGAGATGCTTGCAGGAAAGGTAGTAGCACTATGGGCTAGCAAACAAAACACTGGACAAGGAGACGGGAGACCCTGGGCTCCATTCTTACCTCTTCTGCTTAGGCAAGTTGCTTTGCTGTTCTGTGCCTCTGTTTCCTCACGTTCCCTCTGTTTTGTCCGTTTGGTTTGTAAGCTCTCTCGGGCTGGAACTGTTTTTCAGTGTGTTTTGTACAGTGCCTGGATCTCAACTAGCCTGCTGGACACTACCATAATTAATAAGAGATGGGTCATTCACTCTACCCTGGGCAGGCTTTGGGGCCCTGAGAACCGCACCATGCCGTCCAGTCGTCCTTAGTTACTTCCCTGCCTCCTGTGTGGTAACCTCTGATCATTGTCATGCACAGGCCTAAGCAGCTGCTTTCTCCATCTTGTTATCAGCTTGGTTGGAGAGGGAGAAGTTTCTAAATGACAGTAAAATCCTTAGCGAAGAAACAAGAGTCAGTGTTAAAAATAAAGAAAACAAGACAGCTTGTTTCATCTAAACAGAAGGGTTATTAAATAAGCTTGAATTAATCAGTGATCTGCCTGTGCTCTGAAATTGAAAAGCAGGGTGGAGGAGCAGGGAGCAGCTGAATGGGAAGAAGCCACTTTCCCAGGTAGAAATCTACATCAGAATCCTGCTGGAGGGATGCTAATGTGCTCTTCATTGTGGGAAACATTGCCCGCTCCTCTGCTTCCTTGGGAAGGTGCTGAGAATAAACTAGACTCAGGGGCTCTTCAGCTGTCACTCTCCTCTTAGCCTGAGCTCAAAGGGTGCAAGTTACAATGTCTGGAAGGACTCCACCTGTCAGTGCCTGAGCCCCACTGGCAGGAGTTGGTGTTAAGCTGAGAAGCCACTGGAGACCTGCAGAGGATTTTCAACCTCTGTCCCATTTGCTCTGAATTCTCCCACAGCTGCCAGTTGTCACTCTCTGCAGCAAACTAGGAAGGAGCTGTCATGTTCATACCAGTGCACTACATTTCCCCAGCATCTGAGCATCTCAAAGCTCTCCATAAACACTAATTAAGCCTCAAACACCCTAATGAGGCAGTTTAACAGATGGGTAAATGGAGGCCCAGAGAGGCGAAGTCACTCCCCTAAAGTTGGTTACACTTCATGGCCTGAAATGTCCACTAAAGGTTATGCACAAGCCAGGCAGGTTTGATGCACACTAAAAGGCTCTTTAGTGGCGTGAGATGTTCTGTACTGGTATAGACAATGTAGTTTGGCTGTTAACTTAAGGGCTTCTAACACTTGCATCTCCCTTACTGTCTATCAGATGCCATGCACACCAGTGGCACTACAGAAATAAACAGTAGTAATTCCCTAGTGGAAATCCCAGTATTCTAATTGATGACTAGATTTTGGAACCAAGTAGCTGGCCTACTGGATCTCTTGGGTCCTGGGGCTACTGAAACCAACAGAGACCAATAGGGAGGAATCTGGCAATCTACTGGAATGTCCACTAATGTGTGCTTAGAGGCTGGGATGAACACATTTTATATACTGGAGTGGAGGGGGAAAAGTCAAGTGGCAGAACTGGAATATAACACCCAGGCGGCCTGGCCCCATGCTAACCACAAAACATGTTCCATTTGAGTGCACTTTTGCTCCTCCCCTGCCACATTTATGGCTAAGTTATCCATTCCCCAGAATGATAAGAACTAGAGCAGAGATGGCCATTGTCAGGGGCTATATTTCAGTTGATGCTGCTCAGTGCTTATTTCAGATGCTGAAAAGATACTTGCCCACCTGAAATGGAGCTATGTATCCTGTTACCACAGCGCACCTTCCAAACAGGGATTTGCACTGTACACAAACATGCAGTTGCAGGTTCTTAATAATTTTAGTGCTGCTGGCTGAGTGAACTCTATAGCTGGACAGCTGGGGATTCAGCATTTCAAAACCTAATTTTAATAAATGTACAATTTCCTTGTTTATCTAGGTAACGGCACTGTGGCTGCAGCGTAAATACATCTAGCTGCCATGGGGAATATTTAGGATAATAAACACCACAATGCTGTGCTGGTTGGCACGGCCAAAGGCTTTTAGGCTTGGGGTTTTTAGTTAGATGTGGTTGGGGACCCATTTTAATTTGGATCTGGGATTCGTTAGCTGCCTACAGTAATCTTGGAGTGGGTCCAGGAGAAGAGAGCACCCATTTTCCTCCTCCAGTTCCAAGGCCACTCTCTGATCCTCTCCCATGGTGGACCATGGGGCAATCTGAGGTCATCTAATGGATAGAGCACGGGACTGGGACTTGGGAGACAAGGGGCTAGTTCTCCACTTTGCCTCTGACCTACTATGTGACCTTGGTCAAGTCACTTAATCTGCTTGTGACTCAGTTCCCCATCTATAAAATCCTACCTCACACTGGGATGGTGTGGATAAAATCCATTAATGACTATGAGATGCTCAGATGCTATAGTGCTATAAGCACCTAGATAGAGGTGTGACGACATTCAAAGCAACTGAGTCATTTACTCGGGTTTGGATGAAATAACCCACCTCCCCTTCCCAAAACTTGAATGAAACATTTTTAAGGTTGAAAAAAATGGCCAAATTGTGTCTCTTCTTTCAAGGCAATAAGAAAAAACTGCAGAGTCTGCACTGGATTTTGTGCTAAATGGTTGTATGGTGAATAAAGCCATCTTTCCTCTCTTCCCAGCCCCTTCCCCACTGATCCTGAGTAATTTAGAAGCTGTTTTGCAGCAGTAAGTTTAAAGCTGAATAGCTGCCAGCTGTACTCGACAAGATAACAGGTGCTGGGTAACAGTGCAATGAGAAGAAAAAAAGGTGTCTTGTTTCTGCTATCCAGGTGTTCTAGGGTGGTGGTGAATTTTGCTGCTTCTCTTTTTGGGTTGGTTGATACTTAAATTTAGAGAGAGTTTCCAGCTGAGATGAACAGCTGGATGCAGTTCATATATTGCAGCCAGAGCTGGAATTCTGCTTTAGATCCTTAAATGGGATTTAAGGTAAAATCCTGGCTTCATTGAAGTCAGTGGGAATTTTGCCACTGACTTCATTTGGGTCAGGATTTTATCCCTAGCGTGGAATACCTGCTGTGCCATTGCGCACCACAGCTGTGACAGCATCATTGAGCTGCAGTTCATAGAGTTAACTGTGTTCATGTTCATTTGTATTACAATAGTGCCTAGAGGCCCCATTGTGCTAGACACATGAGTGCAACTTGTCCAAGGTCACACAGAGTCAGTGGCATGGCCTGGATTACCAAACCAGGTTTTCTGACTCTTACTCCAGTGCCCTAACCAGGAAGCCATGCTGTCTTGCTTGCATGTAGGACCTCTCCTCTGATGATTTCAGAGCATTTTCATCAACTAAACTTCAGAGACCCCCAATTCCCAGTGAGGAAAGCATTATGCCCATTTTACAGACATGAAAACTAAGGCACAAAGATTGGGGTGGGAGAAGTGACTTGCCCAAGACAACACAACAAGCCAGGCACAGCAGCAGTAAGGAATAGAACCAGGCTCCTGCTGCCTAGTCCCCTGTTCAGATCACTAAACCATGCTGCCTAAAAAGGAAACATGCCATGACAACTGCTAGGAAGGGACTTGCCCAAAGTCCTGCTCATTGGTTTTTCTGCTTCCCTTTATCCCAGACAGGCTGGTGTGTGTGTGGGAGAGAGATGTGGAAAGGGAGGGGGGGAAAAGAAGGCTCATCCGGTACATTTGTTGCATAAACAATATCTGAGTCCGGACAATCTGAATGCATTTTGTACATAATTCATGCAATTATGTTTGTTATCAAGGAAATGCCTTTTCACAGCTGGGTTTCATTCTCCCCTCCTCCACCCCACCCCAGTTCTGGAGGAAGCAATAGTCACAATACTGTACTTTGCCCTGCTACCTCTTTCCCCGAGAGCTGTGAACTAGCCTGCAACATACCATCCTCATGAATAAGCAGCCATGAGGAAGAGGGAGGGCGGTGGGTATGTGGCCATTAGGGTCACCAATGATTATTGACTTTGGCTGCTAGAGTTATCTCTAAGTATGTTGTGCTGATGGCTGTCTTAGTGAAATTTAAGTGAGTTTTGTGGGGAGACCCTCCATGAGCAGTGAAATAAGAAAATGAGGCATATGGAGTGTTTTTAGCAAGCTATTCGAAGAGTTAACTGCTGCCAGTGCCATTCAATAAACAAACCTCCGTGATGCAGTCACTGCTATATCTTCCTCGCCTTAGCGTAGGCACCACCATATTACTGCAACTTGGAAAATGCAGGTTTTGATAGCCTCTATTGTCACTAGGAGCTGTCTGGGTTCACAGCTAGCCCTGTGGGTGTTTCTCTGTGAAAACTGTAGTGTGTAAAGGTACAACTGGATTCCTCTCTTCAGAGTCGGGCTAGCAGAAGAAGCTTCAGGTGGGGACAGAGGCACATTGGCAGAGCTGTGTATGGGACTCAACCAGAGCTCCTCATCTCATTGTGCCTGGCTGTTATCTGCACTCAGTCCCTCCTCTTCATGAATGAAACAAAGACTCATGAACTGTTCTGGCAGCATGATAATTAACCATTCAGGGCCCAGCATGTGGGAGGTCGTCAGGCCTCTTCAGTTTAATTACTTATAAGTACTTTTATTTGTTGTTTCTTTTTCTTTTAACAATAAAAAAATGCCCAAACAAACAGCTGTAGGTGTCCTAGTAATTACCTTTATCTTGCAATATCATCATGATTTCAGATCATATCATGCTGTGTAATTTTAGTTTGCATCGAATTCTGAAGTACGCCATTGGACTGACTGACTCCTAAACTGTGAAAACAATATCTAGATTTAAAAAAACAAACAAACAAACAAAAAAACTTGAACTTGACATTTTCTTGACGCTGACGATGACATTTGGGGAGACCAAATTTCAAGAGCATCCTGCAGTTAGTCTGGATGAAATGATTTAAGGCTTTGAGCACTGGAGTGGGACCTGGGCTCTGTTCACAGCACTGCCACTGTGCTTTAGTTTTCTCATCTGTAAAATGGGGATAATGAGACCGACCTCCTTTGTAAAGTGCTTTGAGATCATTGATGAGAAGTGCTGTATTAGAGCTAGGCATTATATGTTGTTGAATTACAGCCCTGCACTCAGACCACATGTTGTGTGGGTTACTAGTATTCAGGGCCGGCTCCAGGCACCAGCCCAGCAAGCAGCTGCTTGGGGCGGCCAACGGTGAGGGGCAGCACGTCCTGGTCTTCGGCGGCAATTCGGCGGCGGGTTCCTCACGTCCTCTCGGAGCAAAGGACCAGCCGCCGAATTGCCGCCAAAGACTGAAGCAGTTGCAGTAGAGCTGCAGATCGCGATCACAGCTTTTTTTTTGCTTTTTTTTTCTTTTTGCTGCTTGGGGCGGCAAAAACCCTGGAGCCGGCCCTGCTAGTATTGATCCACTGAAGGAAGCCCTGAACCATTTTCTGTCTGTCATGGGACACTTTCTACATGGGAATATCCTTTCCTCACACTGTGCAGAATTTTACCTTCACACGTCCCTGGAAAACTTAAGCATTTTGGCTCTGGAGAAGAAACCTTTGTCCAATGTATTGGGGCTTTCACTACCATTGGAGACTAGCTAAACACACTCATGCAGATGCGAAGTAACGTTTTCTGAGCGGTAGAGCAGATAGATACTGTGCTGTATAAGAGTGGAGCTCAACCTAACAATCGTGTGGAGTCTGCAAACCAGGATTCAATATTTTAAATTACTGCAGTTATACCTAAAGATGAGGGCAGAGCCACAAAGTTCAGATCTAGAATGGAAACTTCCCCAAGTCCAGGGGTGTAGAGGAGGGTCGGAACTAGTTACCAAATTAAGATTTGGTGAAATTCTGATGCTTTAGAGATCAAGAATGAAATCCTGGCCACATTGAAGTTGATAGCATAGGAGTTTTGCCATTGACTTTTGATGGGACCAGGATGTCACTCCAGGTTTATTCTCTGAAAAGCTCCCAAAAGTTCCAGTGCTGATCCGAGCTCTCTGAACTTCTTGACGGCTGTCTTGCAAGAATGGGCTTTTAGCTAAGTTTCTGGCCCCTGCTGTTCAGGTTCTGGATGGGAAACCTCTGGAGAAATGCTTAACTGAGCCTTTTGCAACCTCCTGGAAAAGTTTCCTCCCTTCCCCTCCCCCACCCCTCAGATTAGGTTCCGGAAACGTTCTCAAGTTTGTGTGGCAGGTGGAGGTAGACAACAGCCCTTCCCTAATGGGCATATCTGCTCTGGAGATAGAAGGCAGAAAAGTTCCAATTGGGAGCAGTCAGGTTCCTAGACTTTGGGGGCAGTATTTTCTGGAATGGCAACTGGTATTTATTTTTTGAATTAGGGTGTGTCTACTCTTGAAGCTGGAGGTACAAATTCCGGCTCGAGGAGTCATACCTGTAGTAGCTCTGATCAAGCAAGCATAATAAGAGGAGTGTGCCCACAGCATTGCAAGCGGAAGAAGGGGCTAGCTTCCCCAAGTATGATCCCATCCAGGACACTAAGCATATTCAAGCACTAAGCTAGTCCTGCAGTACACGCCACTCCAACTTCACTGCTGTTTTTATCTTGATCAGAGCCAGTGTGCGTATGCTTCCTTGGGCTGGAATTTACACCTTCAGTTCCAAGTATAGACGTATCCTTAGAGTAGTGAGGAGAGGCCCCATTGTGCAAGGCACTGTACAAACAGAGTGAGGAAGTGTCCCTGCCCCCAAAGAACTTGCAATCTAAATACACAAGATGGATTAAAAAGCGAGAGGGGCAACAGATGCACAGAGATGGAGTGGCTTTCCCAAGGTTAAACAAAGGGTCAGTGGCAGAATCAGGTGCAGACTCCAGGTCTCCTGAATCCCAATCCAGTGCCCCATCTATTAGACCACACGGCCTTCCCTGATAGGCCTGTGAAGCCCTCCGATCAGGGCATCTGTTCTGTAGAGAGATATGCACCCAGGCTACCACTTATTCCAGAACAGAGTATTTATTAAACAGATAAACTCTTTATCTGCCCCTCTTCCCAGTCATCCCCTCGGATTGCTGTATATTGAACTGGAATCAACACACACAGAAGAAGTCAGGATGGTAAAGGGATGAGACTGCTCCAAATTGATGGTCCTTGTATTTTAGTTTATACCATGTAGCTTGCATGGCCTGCCCTTTTGATGACCCTTTTTACCATAAAGGGAATACTGGGGAATTTCTGACATGCTGGTGACATATGGAGGAGGTCAGCAGGGTGAGCGAGCATAACTCCCTGCTTCTGGCCTCATGGTAATGAATCTTAGTATGATTGTACACAGCACGCAGGACAGAATCAGCCAGCGGACTAGGAAGTGCTCAGCAGAGGGTAACTGTAGCCAACCCTGCTCCCCAAACTTTTAAATTTCTGAAGAGGCTTAATAAGTCAGTAGGACAACTCCAGCCTTTCATGGCGTTAAGAGAAAAAGATAAACATGAGAAGGGTTTTAATTTTTTTGCTAAGCATCTCTCAAGACTCTGTGTGGTTCCCAGGCCTTGATAGCAGCACATTGGGACAAACTGAGAAAAATGTATAGAGAAGTTAGGTGATGGAAACCTATCTCTGTACAGAGATAGAAGTTGGTCAGTATTTAAATTCTGTGCCTTACTTTTCCCAGCTGCTTGTCTTTGTGGACTTCTGTCCAGGTGAATGTGGCAGGAAGTTCAGGTCCTGTGTGCTGTATGGTGGTAGATACTTCTGCAGTCTACAACATACTCTGTCTTCCCCTACAAGAGGGCAGAAGCATCAAGAGCCCTGCAGAAGTGCAGAGCTACCCTACTGACTCATCCAGGCACCCTGACCAGATGGATCTCATTCACTCTAGTTCATCAAAGATAACAAGGCTGAGCCTCTCTCCTCCTCTCTGAAGGGAGAGGAAGAAGATGTAACAGGCAGGTCTGAAAGGGGAAGTCCTGGGAATAGCTGGCATGGGAGGGAATGAGGTCCAACCTTATGTGCCTTGTTTTGAATTACAGCCTTGTTTTCAGGACTTCATGGTGCTAAGATAATGTGGGAGTTGAATAAAGGGTAACTGAAATTGACGAAAAGCCCCGCAAAGGGTTATCTTGTATTGGATGACAGGTCCAAAGAGATTCCCACAGCCAGTTGAGTTGCAGCTAAATGGATGTCTCCTCTGTCTGCCCCTCTTTCATCTGCTCAAGGTAATGACAGAGTAACTGCCAGGATTCATCCAGATAGCAAGCATGCATTCAGCTGAATGTGGTGCAGTGTCCCTTTGTGTTATGTGATGTCATTGTGAGACAGTGATGAGTCAAAAATGGAATGAGGCTTTCTATTTAACTTTCTTTCTGGAACAGAGGGACTTTGTTTTGACTTTCAGCCAGAAGCCAACAGGGATCAGAAAGACAGTTTGGAGCAATTGGCAAGGCTGTGAGGCCAGACACTCGCAAACCTGTTTGGGGTTGGATTACCAAGGGGCGTTTAGGGTCAGGATTAAGATGTATTGCAAGAGCTGGCCTGGAAAACTAGCCAGAGCAAACCTTCTTGTGAGGTGTTGGACACCTGCATGTATGGCTGCTGCTTCCTTCTGGTATTTCAGCAATGCTGGGCCCAGCCAGAAGGCAGAAGCAGGGGAAATGTCGTCATGCTTCACGAGAGTTCTGAGTTGGGTTCCAGAGAAGGAAGAAGGGTCAATAGCAGGGGGATTGGGAGAGTCTCTCAGAGCAGGTTTTACGTCCCCAATATCCACCCCTTTCCCTGCCTGGGCAAAATGTTGTGCTTGGATTTGTGTGCTCCCAGGTCCCACATTCCCAAGGTGCTCGTAAGGAGAGCTGGATATCAGAGCGTGGACCTGCTATGGGGATCTGAGTGTAACTCTCACTCCCTTGGCCTAAAGCCCAAAAGGTGGCAGGCCTGCTGTCTTTGGCTTTCCCCTGGCACAGTCATTTACACTAGTCACTGTGAAGTCCATGCAACATGCACTGGTGTAAATGACGGCACAAAGTGCAGGACAGCCGTGAATTGGACCCCATATAAGTGAGTGGGGAATCCCAGTTCAATGAATGTCAAACGCTACCAAATCACACTTCATAGTGTTTTGTCTCTGCAATGCCCAGGTGTAAGTGACGATTCGAGGCAGTGCAAAATCCTACATGCCTTTCCAAATACACTGGCCATGGGGTCAGCCAGGGAGCTGGAGGGCTAAATGAAAGCTGAGCACAGCCAGTCTCTACAGGGGGGAAAAGGGGGATTCATGCATATATTAACCCTATATGGCTAACTGTACCCTTTTAAAAAAGATTCTGTCTTAATGAAGTGAACGCAGCTGCTGCACTGGCGACATCTAAATTGTTCCTTTGGTCCTGTCACTTTCTGCAGAAAATTCTCCTTTATTTCTGTTTTAATTTTCCCCTTTTTATCGTGTGCATAAAATAACACTAATGACAATCTGCAGCGTCTGGGAGTGAGTGACAGCTGAAATAAGAAAAATGACTAATCGTGCCTCCTGCAGCCCTGTCACATGGAGATTAAATGAGCCCTTTTTTTTCTTCCCCCCTCAATGAGAATCATGGGCATTTGAATAATAATATTATAGTCTCCATTAGGATGACAGTGGGGAAAAAAAAATCAGCTCAGACCCATGATTATGCCTTCAATCTAATAATTATTTAAATACCAGATAACTCCTTTCAGTCTAAGTGAGGCCTTTCAGCTGCCTGGGTTTATATTGTGTCCCTGAATTTACTCTCCCTTTCACCTTGTATTGCCAAATGGATCCCAGATTGCTTTTAAGGTCACATTTTAGACTAAATTATACCCTGCTCACAGAAACAAAAAAGGCATCAAATAGTATTAAGGATCCAAGTTACACTCGCCCAAGCACGCCCGTTTTCCCCGTGCGAGCATCCAACTCAGTGTTTTAACTCTTCCAGCTGTGAATAGCTGCCCTCAGACCTCTCCACTGGCTCCTGATTGAACTGAAAATTGCCCTCCTTGGGTTTTGAAGCTCTCTGTGCCACAAAGCCCGTCTTATCTCTGCTGCACTCCACACAGGCCCCCTGTCTGTGCCCTCACACAATCTCCTCATCCCTGGTGCCGGATCCACTTTCTCTGATGTGTCAGGCCTCAGGGATAACCTCCTTGTACACCGGTGCTCTTTAAATCTCCCCTGAAAGTGCACCTCCTTCTCTTTAATATTTCTTTCTCTGGGTTAATATTCATGGTAGCTTTGCAAAAACCCGTTGAGAATGTAGTTGTTGTGAAAGCACTTTGCAAAATAAGGCACAGCATAGACTTGGCCAGACCACAACAATTCTGGTTTACAAAAAACATTCACATTTGTTTTCGTTCCTGGTTGTAATGCAAACCAAACTTTTCAAAGGGTTCTATGATACAAAATTGCTTTCCTCCCAACAAGGAACAAAAATACATTTCAAAACCGTGAAATATTGTGCATCATGGAAATGTTATTTTCCAGCCTTGTTCTGCATAGTGCATTTTCTGATCAAAAAGGCTAGATTTTCATGCACGCGCTTTCTCTCGCTACGTCCTTTTTCATCAAAATCGATGTGTTTTGGGGAAACACTTCAGCTGTGACAAAAAGACTTTTTTTCTTTTTTGACAAACATTTAATCAAAAAGTTTCTCACCAGCTCTCATACGTTGGCAATAAAGGGACGATTGGGAGGATGTGGTCCCCTTCCCTCTCTGATTGGTGACTGTCAGGTATTAGACACCTTGAGCAGGGTTTCCAAAGTAGCCTGAGGGTGCATCTCACTAGGGGAAAAGGTGTGTTCTCATCATGTGTTAGCCAACACATGGTAACTAATTTGAGGTAACTCCTAGTGAAAACAAGACAGTTTGTAGTTTGAATATGAGTTAGCAGATAAAAGGAAACCCTAGGCTTCCTCCTACTCTTCACCGCAACCTCCTGGCACATATGAGAATAACCAACTGCCTTCTCTTTTTGCTAGGATTTTACCACGTGTGAGCTCTCACATACCCTTTTTTTCATAGGCTTGTCTATACTGAAAACAAACACAGCACCGTAGTCCACTTCCCTGAGAGACAGTAACTGGGTTGGCAGGAGAATTCTCCTGTTAATCTAGCGTTGTCCATACCGGGGATTAGGTTGGTTTAACTGCATCGCTCAGATGTGGATTTTTCAAACGCCTGAGTGACGTAGTTGGACCAACCTAGTTTCCTAGTGTAGACAAGGCCTCGGGGACTTAGGCACACAACTCACATTGCACGTCAATGGAATTTAGCTGCGCAAAATTCCCTCCTTGGACAATCGCAGCCCTGGTTCCTTGGTTACTTGAACAATATTGATTTAGTACTCATTTGTTCCCTAGATAAATGTTTATCCTCCTCTGTGCTCCTTCTGAGAGAGTGAGGTTCACAAGAGCACACGTGGCTAGTAAGGTGGAAGGAGGTAACAGAGTTCCCTTAAGCAAGAATTTCTCATGCCCCTTTCCAATCCAGTGAAATTCTTTCTTTGCTTTCTAAATTTCCATTGGTTTGTGTTCTCTGCCATGGAAAACCCCTTTACCTTGGTATGGGGTAGAGAGAAGTGGTTTTTGATTGAGCTGTGTTTAGTGTGGGGGTGGGAGGGGAGAGATCTAATTTGGCCTTTGAGACCGTCATTTATGAGAAATCTTCTCTATACAGCAATGACCAGAGTTCCCTTCTGACATGCACTGTCCCAGCTAGTAACTCTGTTCTGGCTAGGGGGTATTGGGTTCTGAGATGCCACAATTCAGTGGTTCACTTAGTACATAGGGGGTACATAGGAGACAGGGGGGGCGGTTCTTTCTTACATGTTAAACTGAGCAAACTGGAGTTATTCAGCAGCCTGCCCTGGCTGTTGCTCAGTAGGATCCTTGTACCTGCACATCCGGAATCTGTGTAAACGTTTTCCTTTGTTCCTCCCCTGTGTCCAGTTTCCTGGTATTTCCTTCCGCCTAAAACAACAAGGCAGGACATTCCTAGCCTGCAACTCGGTTGCTAATTTCACACGCAGGCCGCTCGGTGTCTCTTTTCAGGCTGTGCTGTCATTTTATCCGAGAAGAAAGCTGCCCAGAAAGCGTGGCGCTCGCGATCAGGTCATCAGTGTTTACTGCAGGTTATCGGCAACTCTTGTATGCCTGAAGAGCAGTTAGCAGCGTGGAGAGCCTTCCTCAGAGCAGAGACTCGGGAGCCACTTGATTCTGCCCTTTTGAAATGTTCCCTAGCCAGAAAAGGGAGAGTTTTTAAAAAAAACATTTGCTTGGAAAATTAATGAGAGGAAATGTGCAAGTGAGGCTGATCTGAAAGGTTAGCTGGCAACTCTGGCTGCTGGCTCTGTTCTGTTTCCACTCTCTCATTCAAGTTCAGTGCAGAGTGACTCCTCTTCTGCCACAACCTTCCTTACAATATCGGGAGCCACAGCTTCACTTGGAGAGAGACCTCAGATCACTACAACCAGAGGTAAAAATTAAGAGACCACAAATACAAAGTGGGCATTTCAGGGAAGTATCACTTAGCGATAAAACAAGGCAGAGGTAGCTGAACTAGAAGCCTGTAATTGCCCTAACAATGAGATTAGAGATGGCTGTTCGGGGATTGAGTGGCTTATTTACCTTTCAAAAACACCTGTCTCTCTTCCCAAGGTTAGCAAGCTGAAAGAGAAGCCGTCCGTTCAGTGACGCTCGCTTGTGAATGGTACATTTTTGGGAGCATTAGCAATTTAAATACCGAAAACAATATCAGAGTCAATCAAATCTTCATTTGCCTGCAAGTGAGAGGTGCTGAATTGGGGAGCTCTGGAGAATAAAGTCCTGTCTTTATTCATAGCACAGGCAATAGTGGTGCAAGCTCTCTTACTCTGAAGTGGGGGAAACCACATATGAGAGACAGAGGAATTCAGTCCGTGGTTTCTAAGTCCTTGCCTAATGATGGTTTCTCTTGCATTAGTGTAACTGTACCAGTGCCAGTGCAAAATGTAGACGCCTTGCACTGTTATAAACGGGGGTTTACATGACTACACCTCATCCCATGCTGCCTTAGTGCAAGTTACAATTCACGCCAATACAGCGTGCCTATACTAGGGGAACTGCACAGTTTTAACTGCATTTGTTGTAGTCTGACACTGATGCCAAACACCCAGAGTAGCAAAGACTTAACACTGCTGACTAATGGAACAGGCAGTTTTACCACAGACTGCGAAATGCACTCTTTCTCCCGAGGGTGATTCAATAAACCAAAGCCTGAAATGCTAAGCTGGAGACAAGAACATCTTGCACTGGGATAGTGTGATAAGATTGGCTGCTGCCATCGTCCTGTCCTCAGATTTGTAAGGGATGGAGAATTATGCACTTTGGGCCATTTCCTAGCCACCTAGATTGCTACAGTAATGGGCAGTATCAAATCTCCTAAGATGTGCTTTGAATTAGCCAGTTAGACATTCACATACACCATTTAGACAACTTGAAAATGTTTCCTCTTTCCAAATCCCAGCTCTGGTTTGGAGGCAGCATTGGTCTAGTGTGTAAAGGAGCAAACTAAAGAGGTAGGATACCAGGGTTTTCTCTCCCTTTCTATCATTGATTTGTGCAACTCTGGGCAAGTTATTCTCTGGACCTTTTTCTTCCTCTGTAAAATGGGATAAGGACACTTGTCCAACTTTGCAAAGGCCGAATAAAGGCCTCGGTGAAATGCAAAACATTCTGTGCTGGAGCCCTTAGAAGAGTTATTCCCAACCATTGCAAAGTGCACTTTAGGCTTTGCTACTAGTGCCCTAAGGCTCCCTCTTGCTACCTTGGTGATGTGCCTGTGTGCTGGATCTCAGTGCACCTGTTTCTGCCTTTTCTTCCCTGTGAGCGCTCTCTGCTCTATCCCACAGTAAGTCCTGGGCTGCTCCAAATGGCTCAAGCCTGCACTGCTGAATGGGAGGTGTTTAGACAATGGATGGTACAGCCAGACTCTTAGCCTGGTAAATTAACAGGGATGTTCAAAAAGAGGGTGAAACCCACTTTGGAATGTAGACCTTGCTGGCCAAGGCAGACCCATCCAACACAGCTGTGTGTGTCACAGTCCTTACACATTAGCATTGGTTGGCACCTCACTTCCAGCATCACTTTGTTGCCAGTTAGTACCTCGGTTATGTGAACTGAATTACAGTGCTCGTTTCAGAGAGTCATTTTGCTGGTCCCGCAGGCTGTTTGTTTTGGGAAAGGGACCTGCACCAAGGCACCAAGGCAATGTGTAAAGGAATAATAGGGAGCTGGTTCTCCCAGCGGTCAAGTATAGATGTGATTCCTTCCCAAGATGTCTCCTGGTGGGTTATTTGCTTTATACAGTTAGATCTTCCTCTTGAAATCTGCCTTCTAGGTCCTTATGTGGCCCTCATTCCCATAGGATCTGAGAGCATCTCATAATTATTACCAGATGTTACCCTCATAACACTTCTGTGCAGCGGGGAAGTATCACCTCTGGTTTGCCGATCGGGAACTGAGGCACAGAATAAGTGATTTGCCCAGGGTCACCCACGGAGTCTTTGTGAACACAGGTCTCCTGAGTCCCAGTGCAGTGCCCTACCCAATAGACCTTCCTCCCCTGCCATCTGGTTCAGTTGTTTATTCCCTAGTGGATCTGGACAATACCTGAAGGGTTACAGCTCTCAGACACCTCTTCTTTTACACCCCAAATTACCTCCAGCCACCACAAACAGGGTGTTCCTGACTGCTGCTCTTGTGAAACAATTTGCATCAGAAATATGGGGTGATGACACTGAGGCTTTTGTGGAAGCACTAAATGTCTTAAAGCACTAAATCCTGCATTGTGCATTTGGCCCATTCTGCTGGTCCTTTTAGCCTGAGAGGTGGCTTAAAACATCAGGTTTGAAATATTTGGACTCCCTGGCACAACAGGTGCAATCGGATCCTAGCTTCATCCTTCCATGGAAGCTACATTGATTTCCACGCAGTTTGCTGCACAGTCTTGTCTGCACTAGAATTTTTGGGGTTAAAATTTCCAGCTGTTCAGCTCTACCAATGCCACCACCAGCAGGACAGCTGCTGTAAGCCTCAGCAGCCAGAGTCCTAAGCACCATGCCAGCTAGACTTGCTCTGAGCATGGCAAGGTGACGCTGATGAAAAACCCAGCAGCTAATCTATGCCTTTGTCCCACCATCAGATAAGTATTTGCCTTTTGGAGAAGAGCTTAAAAACTATATTCTGTATGATTATTTAAATAACATATGGTTCTTTTAATGAAAGGAGACTTTTTTTGGCCAGAATTTCCCTCTCATCCTATATGCCAGTCCCGTTTTCTTCTGTTCCCAGGTAGAAGGGTAGCCTTGTGGCTAAGGCACTGGGATAGGACTCAGGAGATCTAGCTTCAATTCCTGACTGCCCCAGGCTCCCTGTGTGACCGTGGACAAGCCACATAATCTCTCTGGGGAAGATTTGCAAAAGGCAGTTAGATGCAAGTCAAAGTCAGTGGGAGTTGGTGCTTTTGAAAAGCTCCCTCTTTGTACCTCACGTCACCATCTGTAAAATAGAAATGATGCTTCCTTTTTCCTACCTGGGATGTGTCTGTTTTGACTGCAAGCTCTTTGCAGGAGACACTTACAGTGGAGCCTCTAGGAGCTACCTCGGCATGAATAATAGTGCTAGGAGGTGTGGCATGTGTGTAGAACTTTTCGACCCTTAGACACAAAAGGCACTATAGAAGTATAAGGACTCATCTGGTCTCATTTTTAAGGATCTGTGTCCCACCCTTGGGCTCACGTGGCTGAGGAAGGGGGTGAACGGTCAGGATAGAGCAGAGAAAATAATTTAAGAGGGGGAGGGGGAGTAGAAAGGCTTTTTTTTTAAAAAAATCCCTCTGCTTCTCTGTGCGGTCCCGGAAGGGTGGAAGAAACGCCCTCCGGTGTAAGCCTGCATCACGCAGACAGCGCTTTCCCAAGGCAAGCCGCCTGTTTCCTAAGGAAATCCCAGCCTTATGGTTCCTAATTCCGCTTGACAGCTGACTGAGTGTATGTGTTAGGGAAGTGGGGGAAGGGATGTCAGAATGGCTCCAGCCCCACCCCACTGTTGTCCCCCGGGCCCCAGACTAGACCCCATCAGCTTTGAAATGGTCTTGTTGGCAAGTGTCTGGAGGGAGGGAGTGTTGATGGGGTGTGGAATGATCTCTGCAGCTCAAGGTTGCATTTGTTCTCCTCAGAAATCAGCTGCCGCTGAAGGAGCGGGAGAAGGATGAGGAGTTAGGGCTGCCCTTCAACAGCCTAAATGAGGGCGAGGGGAGATTAGGCTGCAGTGTCTCCCCCTTTTTGGGAGGCAAGCACACGTGGTCTGTACAGCCAGCCTCCATTCCTTCTGCTGGAGTGACAGATGGACTTCGGAGGCCTCCTCACTCACTGTCTGACGCTCAGGGTACGTCTACGCTGCCAAAACAAAACCCCTGCGGCAGCGAGTCTGACCCTGAGTCAACTGACTCAGGCTCGTGCTATAGTGCTAAAAACAGCAGTGTAGATGTTCCTGGTCGGGGATGAGCCCAGGGTCTGAGGACACCCCTCCCTGCTTACTGGGTTTCAGAGCTCGAGTGGGGATGTCTACACTGCTATTTTTAGCCCAGCAGCAACAGCCCTGCAAGCCCAGCTCCTTTGACCCTGGCTCTGAGACTTGCTGCGGCAGGGGGGTTGGGTTTTTTTGTTTTTGCAAGTAGACATACATACTCTGAGGTTCCCAAGCGCCTCTGGGCATGTCTACACTAGGAGCTGGGGGGTGGGCGGGGAGTGATTCCCAGTTCAAAGAGGCATACTTGCACTAGCTTTGATCTAGCTAAAGTGCTGAAAATAGAGTGTAGCCCTGGCAGCATGACCAGTGGGAGGGGCTAGCTGCCCCATAGATGTACCCACCCTAGGCCCGAGGCACATATTTGGGGCAGCTAGCCTCTTCTCTTGCCACCGCAGCTACGCTCTGTGTTTAGCACACTAGCTTGATCAGAGCTAGCATGGGTAGGTCTCCGGGAGCTGGGAATCAACCCGCCCCGCCCAACTCAAAAGGCAGCTTGAAAATGGGACTTCTAGTTATTTTGGGCAATGTTACCCCCATCATCTCACTGCAGCCGCACCACTGCACAAAGGGAAGGAGTGAAGGCTCTCGAGTTGCCCCTTCTTGCTGTAATGCCCTAGCGGTTAGCGTCTGACACCTTATCCCCTTCTCAGTCCCTCTTAGAACCTCCTCTGCTGGGATCACTCCTGTCTAGTGCTGGTTAGGGGGCTTCTGCTTTTCTGTACAGCTGTACTCACACTATTGCTGCCTCAGTCTCCCAATCCGCACCCCCATTTGGCTGTTGCTTCCTGTCGGACACTCAAACTGTAAACTCTCTGGGCAGAGTTGTCGGTGGCTCTGCCTGCTGCACATGTGGACGTTGCCACGTTAGCTTTGCTCTGGCTAGCTCCAGCATCAGTAGCAGTGAAGCTACAGCACCGTTGGCTTTGGCACAGGCTAGCTGTCGAAGAACCTAGGGTCTCAGTGGAGTTGGACAGGCTGGGCTGCGCCGCTGTTGTAACCCATGCTAACTCGGGTACGTCCACACAAGCTGTAAGTGCACTTCCAGTTGCAGCGCAAACATACCCTTTCTTACGTCTGTCCAGTGCCTTCACTGGCGGGGTATAGAGCCTTGACTAGGGTTTCTAGGCTCTATCATAATACAGTTAATTAGCACTAATGAGCCAGAAGTGCTGAGGTGCCAAGACAGGCCCTTGCCCTAGCACTTTGGGCATGACCAAGAATCCTGGAAGCCTTGCATGAACTGCCCTGCTTAGAAGACTCAAGTAGTTTGGAAAATTAAGATAAACTTTAGAGAAGCATCTGAATTTCCAGGGGCGGGGGCTCATCTGAATCCAATCCACATCGTGAATCTGGTGAGGCTAGTGTGTCACTAGGGCATGCCATGTGGCATGCTACTGTTGATTCACCCTTCAGTTATTCATGCAGCCAAACACACCCTGTTCCGGCAGCAGCAACCCCACCACTGCTCCCTTCTCACAGCTACTCGGATGACAGCAGTAGCTGCACAGTAGAAACCTCTTTCCCTTGTCCATGGCCAATGAGAGCTTTTGAAAGCAGAGGATAGGTGGAAGTCTTGAACACTCTCTCCCAACCAGTGCTTTTTCAGGCAGGGGCTGAGCAGCTGATGACCAGCATTCAGATCAAAAGGAGACAAAGGGAGGAAGGTCAGTGTGGGGGGAGTTGCATGGTTTGTCTCAGCTCCTGTCCGTCAGAGTGAATCAGGCACTGTCCTGCTGACACTAAAGAGCCAAGACTGACCTCAATCAGGTTGAGTCTCAGCCCTAGGGGAATGCAAGGGGAGAAGGAGAAGAGCTCAGTGCAGCTAAGCACTTTGCTGCTGGGAGAATTCCAAGCTCTCATCTAGTATGAACATCTAGGTACAGAGAGGGGCTGGGAGCCAGGATTGCTAGGTTCTGTTCCTGGCTCTGCCACAGTCTGACTGTGTGGCCTTGGTCAAATCCCTTAACTTTTCTGTGCTTTAGGTTCTCTGCTGGTAAAATGGGGATTGCAAATTTTTTCTTCACAATGGGTTGCGAAACTTAACAAGAGGTGCACAAGTGGGCTGGAGAAAGTTTTCAGTTTCCCATTTTGAGTGAATCTCTCAGGGTAGAAGGAAGGAGAGTGGGCCAAATTCAGAAGGATGAGAAGAGGCAGTTCATGCCATCTCTAGAAAGCAGGAGTGATGGGGGAGGAGAATTGGCTGAGATCCTAGATTGTCATGCCCCTTTTAGCAGCAGGTGAATATTTGCTTGTGCCAGCCCAGATTCTGGGCTTATGGCCCCTGTCTATCCCAGCAGCGGTAGCAAGCTTTGGCAAAGAGGCATGCGCCCTTCCTCTGTGCAGATGGTGACCAATCCCACTGATGCAAGGAAGGGTTGGTTCTCCATGCACTTTCCTTGCTCAGATACAGGTGGTTTGGGGAACTCTCACTTTCTAACAGCTTTGGTTGGCTGGTTTTGGAGGAAGGATGGAGATCATGGTGTCCTCTCTGCTTTAGAACTTCCCCATCTAGTTGCCCCAGGATGGAGTCCTGAGTTCACCTTTCCCCATCCCTCTGGAGTCTCTCTCCCTTCCTCCCACTACCCCTCCTTCAGTTTACCCCTCAGCCAGTGGGGCAGGGTGAAACACCAATGCCTCTGCCTGAATACTGCTGTGATGAGGCAGCTTCGAGGTAGGTGGACAGATACCACCTTGCAAAGTGTCACCTCCTTCCCCGACTCTGCTTCCTCTGCCTCACTGAGTTGGTTTCACAGGTCCCATTGATTACAGGTCCTGTTCAGACAGGAGTTTCTCAAGTGCCTGCTTTAGGGCAGGGCTGATCTTGGAGCATGGGTGCTTTTGTGGAATTTCAAGTAACCTCAGCAATTCGAAGTCTGATGTTCTACATGCACGGCTAGTAGCTCTGCAGGACTAGGTTCTTGGATAGCTGCAGGTGGCCATCCAAATACATGGGATCTTGCTGTGATCTGGCTCCTCTGGTTTGTCACCTGGATTTTGCCCATGAATCACAAGGTAGAGTAATTGCATTGGGAATGGGAAAGATTCTTGCATCATCTCTTGCCACTTGCATTTTATAAAGAAACAGAAAATCAAGCGTGGAAGCCTCCACGTTTTGTTGCTGCTTCCCAGAAAGTGCCCTGGAAATGAAGGGCTCTCCTGTCACCTGCCTCTTCCCTTGATCCCACTCCCATGTGAATACTCTTTCCAGCCAGCTCTTTTCCCTGAGGCCATGGGAATTTTTTGCGGGAAGGGAAGGGAAAGGAAATTTTAGAGACTATAAACTGCTTTCTCCAAATAGGCATCTTCCATGTAAGGTCCCTTGCTTTCTTTCATGTCTCACCCAAACAGATTTTGGCCAGAGCTCTTTGATTGGAGGCAGGCCTTCAGCTATGTGTCCATATAGATGAAAGAAGACCTTTGTCGTTCCATGGGATTCTGTATTTATGACCTCCACCCATAGTGCCCAGGGTACACATGCAGTTTACTATGTAGTGGTTGTTTTGGACAAGACCTTGCACTCCAAAGTACTGTCTACTCTGCATAGGCTGTAAAGATCCCAGGATTAATTTCACAAGTGTACGGAGTTTGTGCAAATCTCCTATGTCAATATTTGTTCACCCAGCTACGGTACCCCTCCAGCCCAGAAGCTGGTGGCTGCGTTTCAGTGGTGGGTGAAGTAATCCTTGCAAAGGCTGCTTTGGGATCCTTCAGGCTCAAAGGCAGCAGTGTACATAGACCTCTGCAGTGGTGAGAGGCAGAGAGGAGGCACTGTTATAAGCATGGAAAGCTTTGTTGTATAAATGCAGGTTGTACTTGTCTGCATGAAACTTTAACCTTCATCATTAATTACAATTGTACAGGATTTATAAGCAAAAAACCAATTCCTACCCCTCACCTACAGTCATACACCTGGTAGGAAAAGTGCCTTCAGCCAAGATTTAGATTGATCGTTGGGTGCATGAACTGTGGAATCTTTGTCCCAGGGCTGAGGTTGATTATCTCCTCCTGCACTCAGTGAATGCACGGCCCCGAGCACATTATAAACAGTTAAACCACGTAACAAATTAATGCACAGCGGCAGAATTGAGTGGCAAAACATGGAGCCTGACCGGTTTTCCAATAAGTTAGGAACCATGCTTAATGCTGGCTGGGCTTAGAGATGTCCTTGCTTCATTTCAAGGACTGTATAACGAAAAAGTCTCTCTTGAATTGTATCTACAGGGCACTCTCTGGATTTAATCCTTTGCTTTGTGTGTATTTTTCCCCCCTCTCCAGAACCATGTGAAGAACCTCGCCAGGGCAAGGGACACATACAGGGAGCTTGGACGTTCACCCTTCCCTTTCTCTTCTCCCCTGCCCCAGGATGGATCAGAGGAAGAACTGGCCTCGGATGCTGGACTCCGGTGGCTGGTCAGCAGCTGTGGTTTTTCTCTTTTTGGTCTCACTTTCCCGGAACGCAGCCAGTACTGCCACCTTCCACTCAGAGAACCGCGACTGGACTTTCAACCACCTGACCGTCCACCAGAACACTGGGGCAGTCTATGTTGGAGCCATCAACCGGGTTTACAAGCTCTCAGGCAACTTGACCATCCTGGTGGCTCACAAGACAGGCCCGGAGGAGGACAACAAGTCCTGCTACCCACCCCTCATTGTTCAGCCTTGCAGTGAGATCCTCACCCTCACCAACAACGTTAACAAGCTGTTGATCATTGACTACTCAGAGAACCGGCTGCTGGCCTGCGGGAGCCTCTACCAGGGCGTCTGCAAGCTGCTGCGGCTGGACGACCTCTTTATCCTGGTGGAGCCGTCCCACAAGAAGGAGCACTACCTCTCTAGCGTCAACAAGACAGGCACCATGTATGGGGTGATCGTGCGCTCCGACGGTGAGGACGGCAAGCTCTTCATCGGCACAGCAGTGGACGGCAAGCAGGATTACTTCCCCACCCTATCTAGCCGCAAGCTGCCGCGGGACCCGGAGTCATCAGCCATGCTGGATTACGAGCTCCACAGCGACTTTGTCTCATCGCTCATCAAGATCCCCTCGGACACACTGGCCCTGGTCTCACACTTTGACATCTTCTATATCTACGGGTTTGCCAGCAGCAATTTTGTCTACTTCCTGACGGTGCAACCGGAGACCCCCGAGGGAGTCTCCATCAACTCAGCCAACGACCTCTTCTACACGTCCCGTATCGTCCGCCTTTGTAAGAATGACCCCAAGTTCCACTCCTACGTCTCGCTGCCCTTTGGCTGCATCAAGGGGGATGTGGAGTACCGCCTCCTGCAAGCGGCTTATCTCTCTAAGCCAGGGGACGTGCTGGCCAACGCCCTCAACATCACAGCCCAGGATGACATTCTTTTTGCCATCTTCTCCAAGGGGCAGAAGCAGTATCACCAGCCTCCTGATGACTCAGCTCTTTGCGTTTTCCCCATCCGCACCATCAACACCCAGATCAAGGAGCGCCTGCAATCCTGTTACCAGGGGGAAGGCAACTTGGAGCTCAACTGGCTGCTGGGGAAGGATGTCCAGTGCACCAAAGCAGTAAGGATGATTGCAGTACATTGCCACTATTGCTCTGGAGAAATCTATCTCACTCCTAACACCATTTTTGTAGGGAAGAATGGTCTTGGGGTGGAGACGTTGGACTGGAATTTGGGAAACCTGGATTCAATTCCTGGCCCTGCCACAGATGCCCTGAGTAAGCTTAGGGAAGTTTGCTTGATCTTTCCATTCCTCAGTTTCCCCAAATACCAAACAGGGATAATAATCCTCCTTACTTCAGATTGTGAGAATTAAATCCTTAATGTTGTGAGATGATTAGGGTGCTAAGGGCCACAGAAGTAGCTAGGTAGACAGATTAAAAAGTCACAACTTGTTAGAGGCAATCTGCTATTTCCAGCTGCCCATTCTGATTCCAAAATCAGGCTAACACAAAGCCTCTCTCTCCCAGCCTGCAGCAGGAGAGTCTAGTGCAAACAAAACTAACCAGGTGAATGCAAATGGAAGTTGCACACTCTGTGCTTTTACTTTGCTAGTTCAGATCTTGATTTACATACCATACAGATTCCTTTTGAGCCATCTCAATCCCTGGAAACTCCTTTCACCATAACATATTCAGTTTGGCTTCCAACTCTCTGGTACCAAGGAAAAATGTGAGCTAAATGAGGACAGAGAGGGAATTTTGGGGCGACAGGTGAGTGGCTAGTGCAGAGGATGGCCACGAGGCAGTGAGCTTTTCAGATCTAGCCTGCTGAAATTAATGCAGCCAATAGTGACTCAAAGGCATTTGGTAGCTATTCAGTGGCTCCTCTGGGAGATGAGTTGGTGAATTGCAATCCCAATCCTAGTTGGCGATGTCCACATCGCAAGCTGCACTAATTAGCATTAATTCCGTATTGGGCAGGCTCAGCAAAGTGATCAATTAGCAATACTTAGCTATAATACAGAGTCTTTCATTTCATTGGTCTCAGAGTGTTTTATAAGCATCCTTATCCCCATTTTACAGAGGGGAAACTGAGGCAGAGTGAGGGGACACAGCAAGTCAGTGGCAGAGCTGGGAATAAAGGCTAGGGTTCTTGACTCCCAGTGCAGTTCTCTATCTGCTAGACCTGTGGTTTTCAACCTGGGGATCTGAAAACTATGTCTAGGGGATTCACAAAAAGTTGTCATTACCATAGAACAGTGGTTTTCAACCTCTGGTCTGCGGGCCCCTGGATGTCCACAGATTATGTCTAAGATTTCCAAAGGAGAAATCTCCATTCAAAATTTTGTAGGGGTCCTCAAATGAAAAAAGGTTGAAAACACTGTGCTAGACCATGCTGTATCGAAAGGAGAACATAGGTACTAAACACCCCTTTAGATCAGATTGGGGCATTCAAAGGATGGGATGGGGTTGGCCAGGAGTATGGAAACTCTGCATTGCCAGGGTCCGTTCCATATTGGGGGGGGGGGAGGGGGTTGATAAATACACTGTCCCTCTTAAGAACAGCTAGTCTGGCTGGCACCTTGCACCAGCATCATATTCACTCGGGGAATGTAACGAGGAGATCCGGAGTGTTAAATCTGTCATGAAGTCGGGCTGTTTGCACAGGAGGGAGGTGGCTGCTTCCCTAAAGAAATGAGTAGCTGAGAGGAGGAAATGGCAGCTTCCTTTCTATGCTCAGAGGGCAGAGGTAGAGAGCAGACACCTGCACTTTCTGTGGCTGGTGTTTCTGAGCCCAGCCCAGCCCGCCCACTGCAGGCTCATTGCCAGTGTAAGGCAATCGCTGGCCCCAGCCATGTGAATCTCTGCTGACCCGTCTGTGTGACACTGGGTCATTTCGGGAAGTGGGATGGGGGGAGGAGAGAACTGCGGCTTCCTTTTATGAATGGATTTGACCGACCAGTGCAGTGTGAGCAAGGCTGCTGGAGCACATCCTTGGGCCCGCGAGGTGGATTAGGGACATGTTCCCTGCATGGCCGTGTGAGTGAGGCTGGGTCAGTTTTCTTTCCTCGTCCTTGGCTCCCTAGGTCAGCCATGCTGTGGAAACTGCGCGCTCAGTTCTTCTTGGGGTTTGAAATGGGGAGGAAGAAATGGCTTGTGCTGCTGTGCTGTGACCTCTCTGGTTAATGCAGAAGAAGCTTTGAATGATCTTCAGTGCAAGACTCTGGTCAATCATCCTCCCCTGACGTAGGCCCTTGAAAAGGCAACTGGTCTGATTTTTTTGTTCAGAGATGCTTAAGCACCTGACAGCTTCCGTTTCTCGACTGGAAGCTGCAGGTGTTCAGGACCTTCAGAAATCCGACCAAGACACTTTAGAGGGAGGTAAAATCAATGGAGGAGAGAGACACAGCGTCAGCTTGGGACATGAATGCACCAGGACAGAATATGGGGGAGAGGGTTTGGATCTGAGAGGCGAGAGAATCAAGAGAGCTAATGAAACCATTTCCCCTATGGTTTTCTGTTAGTGACATTGTGGGGATTCTCATCAGTCCTGTCCATGAAGGTTTTCCTGGCAGCTAGCATGTGGTGCACCCACCATGGCCTGTACCCATGCCAGCCACACAGCTGCTTGGCCTAGATTACAAAAATAAGGAGAGATGTTCATTAGGTCGTGCTGGGGAGAGTGGCTGTGACCCTAGCTCCCAGGGAGATCAACCAGCTGTACGTGAGCAGGGGGTTGTTGTGAACACCCAGCTATTGTGTGGGGAAGTTCGGTGTGCTCACCTCCTGGTTACAACTGTGCGTTCAGTTCTGCATAAGCCTGAGTGTTTGGATGAACACGTCACCTTCACCTCGAGCTCACCCTTGCCCAATACCTTGTCTTTTCCAGCCAGTCCCGATAGATGACAACTTTTGCGGGCTGGACATTAACCAGCCACTGGGAGGCTCCACACCAGTGGAGGGGGTGACCCTCTTCACTGCCAGCCGTGACCGGATGACCTCGGTCGCTTCGTACGTCTACAACGGCTACAGCGTGGTGTTCGTGGGGACCAAGAGTGGCAAGCTGAAGAAGGTAAGGTTGCTCCCATGACTCCAGAGAGCCTGGATCAGTGCCTCCCCCTTTCCCCAGGAACACTGATCTGCCAGGCTGTTGCCACCTTTGTATTGCTCCTGAGACCTCTTTCTCAGTTGCCAGTTATGAGGTAGTATGAGATTAAGCCCGAGGCTTTGAGTTAGGGAGGTACTTGACGCAAGTGGTATATGAGGCAAACTCTCCTGCATCTGTACGGGTGATGGGCACCATTTAATGTAGTCTCCCTCAGAACCCAGAGACGCCAGGCGTTGGAATGATACAGAGCTTAGTGGCAAGTCAAAGGTTAAGGCATGTGGAAACTGTCCTTTCGGGTCCTTGAGGAGACGTAAATTAGTCAGACAAGGCAAGATCTTCTCATTGCACCAAGGTTTGGGACTCAAAAATCCCTCTAAGGCAATACAAAGTGGAATGCAGCTGAGATCTTGTCAGGCACCTTGCTCTGATTCCTATTATCCATTCCATTCAACCATGGGTAATACTGGCCTCAGCAGTGCACTGGCTGTTGCATACTCTATGCCTGCCACAGGTATATTGTTGTTTGCAGTGTTGTTGTATCTGTGTTGGTACAAGGATATTAAAGAGACAAGGCAAGTGAGGTAATTGGACCAATTTATGTTGGAACGGGCCACCCAAATAGCCCAAAATTACCTACTTCATTACAGGAAAAAGAAAAACCCTTCAACTGTACACCCCTAGTTATCACTTGCCACCCCACACTGGAACCCATATAGGGTATCATTAAGCAGTTACAATTCATACTCTTTGTTGACCACATCCTGAAAGAAAGCTTTCCCAAACCCTCTCTTCTGGCTTTCAAACCACGCCTCAACCTTGCCAACTTCATCATCAGAAGCAAACTCCCCACAGACCAGAACCCACCAATTCAAAGCTGCACCAGTTCCTGCCCTAACAGATGCAAAACCTGCAGATATATCTCCATTCCTATGACGATCAATACCCCCCACAACACATTTTTCAAGATCCATGGGTTCTACACATGCCTATCACAATCTGTAGTGAACTTCATCCAGTGCACTAAATACCCCAATAATAATTAAATGGGTGGAATGAGACAATCACTACGCTCTTGAATGAACTCACACAGGAAATGTCTAAAAGACAAAAACACCATCTCACCCACAGGCAAACACTTTTCACAAACCAATCGCTCCATATGTGACCTCTCAGACCTCATCCTCAAAGGAAATCTGCACAACACCTTCAAAAGACAAGCCTGAGGGAGCTTAAATTCATAACTTTGTTAGATACTAAAAATCAAGGACTCAATAAAGATAGTGGGTTATTGCTCATTACAACAATCTATAACCCACTAACCCTCTTTTGTCCTACCACTGAAGAGGTGTTAACTGCCTGCTTCACCTTGAATGGTCTCTTAGAACATGTGCACTCCTTATGCTGAACTATCTGTTCGACCTTCTGTTTAGCTCTGACGCTCTGAGGATCTTTTTCTCAGACCTGAAGAACAGCCCTGTGGAACTCAAAAGCTCGTCTCTTTCACCAACAGAAGATGGTCCAATAAAAGCCATTACCTCACCCGCCTTGTCCAACAGGTATTGCTAAGTCAGCCCACTGTATGACTGTGGTCACTGAGGAGTGAGTGACTCACTCTAAGAATACAAAGGGCTCCCAGGACTAGTCCAGCAGTTACTTGTGCTGTCTGTTGGAATCCAGTCTGAGAGAGGATGTTTTTTAAATTGTATTCCTATGTGACACATGGCATGTCTGTGGGAAGGTGCTGCCTGAGTCAGCTTGGCTCTGAAGAAGCGGTTTAGCCTGAACCAAGAGAGGAACTGACTCAGGGTTGCTGTGAGGTAGAACTCAGCAAGTCGTAAATCAGCACAAATAATTTATTCTGTGGACCCAGATGCTTCTGTTCATGAATGACCTCTGGGCAGTGGAGGATAATCTTGAATTGATTCACAATGATTCTTGGTCAGTAGATTGTTCATAAGCCGCTCCTTCCAACTATCCAATGCCCACAATTCAGACTGTCAGTGTGGCACATGTAGCTCTCATGAAGGTGTTCCTGCTTCCTGGCTGAATGAATGTCACTAACTTTTAGATTCCAATTCTCAATGTGAAAGAGTCTGTGGGTGAATATGAAAAATTTGCTATTTCCGTGCAAGTTTCTGACCGCCAAGTAGCTTGCCAAAAGATTGCCAGAAAGTGATTGCAACAGGGGCACAAGCACAGAAGCGAATTCAATTTTTGTTAGTGCCGATAATCACAGAGCATGTTTTTAGGTGTTCACCATGCTCTGCTGGAAGGCCTCGGGCCTAGAGCATTTCCTACTAATGCCCTTTGAGCTGCACCCATCGCAATCAAAGCTCCAGGGTTCCCGTTGACCCTCTCTGATAAGGGTAGGTGGGAAAGCTTTCCCGTGAAATGCGTTGTGAAAGGTCATAGGGGTTTATAGTATTGCTGTACGCCTAACACATAGGCCTAGTGGGCAAAACAAAGCGTGACGGTCAAGAGAGAGATCTGGATCTTTTGGCTGGTGTAAATCACCATACTGCCATCAATGGAGCCATGCTGATTTACACTTTGACCCAGAGGGATCTGAAACTTTTAACACAACAAGCACTGTTGAACAAATATACAATAAGGTCAGCGCTAGTAATGAGTCTCCCACTGACTTCATCCTTATTGATGGCCACCAGCCCGAGCCCTGGATTTAGTGTTACTCCCTTGCAGTGCTTGTATCCACCTGAGTCAGCACAAATCTCTCTTGGTGGGCTTGTACTCTGTCAGCAGATATTTACAGAAGCTGCCCCTAGTAGGAAGACTGTGTGGGTTAAGAACTCCCGGGGAAAGCTGAGTGAAATTTTTTGGCTGAAATTTTTCACCAAAAAATGCAGATTTGGTTTGGCCAAAACATATTGCAAATTCAGGTCAGATTTGCCAAATTGTTTTTGTTTTGAAACTTTTTGATTTCAGATTTTTTTTTTTAAGTTTTTGATTCGAGGGCACTCCTCATTTCAAAATTTACGTTGGCTTATCAATTTTTTTAAGTTTCAAGAAGCCCAAAGATTAAATTTAACACTCTGTTCAACCCCAAACTATGCTTTGTAATTATTATTTTCTTTTTTGGTATGGCTGAAAGACCAAAAAAATCAGTTACTCTCTCAGCTCTGCTCCTCCCGTGTGCCCTGCTTTGGTGGTGATAAAATTGCAGATTTATGGGTCTTGCAGAGAGATGAATGGGTTAACTTGGTTGCCTTTGGGAAACTAAGCCTCAGGGCAAATTCATATTGCTTCTCTGTGCTGTAGCCTTGCCTCTCACCTCCCACCCTTCCCATAGACCTCTGGGTGATTGATCGGCTGTGCAAGATAAAATTCTTTCCTGTTTGCATCACAAAAGCAGGGCTAGTTGCCCAAGGCAAAGAAATACCCAGTCTTCCTTCTCCCTCAAAGGAGCAGGAGGCCTTGCTGTGGTAAACTTATGATTCTGTGATTGAACTGGCCTTTTTCCTCTTCTCAAACACTCCTTTTGAAGATCAGGTTGTAAAGCCCAGGCTAAGCCTGATACAATGCTGATAAAATGCATTAATCCAGTTCTTCCTGTTGAACGATGCCTGGATTGGTACCAGTGTTTTTGTTCAGGGCAGGTCTACACTTAAAATGCTGCCGTGGCGCAGCTATAGCACTTCAGTAAAGACTCTACTGCGCGGATAGGAGAGCTTCGCCCCTCGGCATACTTAGTCCACCTCCGTGAGAGAAAATAGCGATGTCTACGGGAGAAGCTCTCTATGCCGCTGTCTATGCGGGTTAGGTCCGTATCACTGCATTGCTCAGGGATGTGGATTTTTCACATCCCTGAGTGACATAGTGATAGCGATGTAAATTGATCGTACAGACCTGGCCACAGATGTCAGTGCTTTAAAAACACAATGGAAAGTGACCTATGGATGTATAACAGGGATCTTTCTCCTTCTAACTCCTAGTCTGGTATTTTGTTGGCCCACAATCAGATGCCACTTCAGTCCTCTGCAGCACAATTGTTTTATCCCCTGATAGTGCAGGGCTAGTGAATATCAGCCCTCATTTAAATATATTAGAAGGTAAAATGTTCTGCTGTTACGTTGTTGTTTGTTTTTATTTATATTTCACTAGCCCTAGGAGTCCCAGTCATGGATCAAGGTCCCATGGAGCTAGGTGCTGTACAGATATGTAAGACAGTCCTTGCCCTAGCGAGCTGAGTCAATGTGACATACAGGACGTGTCAGGAGGAAAGAACAGGTGGGGAAGGAAGAAAGATTGAGGTAACAAAATGAGCAGAACTGAAGAAAAAAACAGAAGTCATCATTTGCCTAAGCAATGCCAGGTGGGAGTGACTGGTAGGCATCACAGCAGGGTTTATCCACTTATTGGTAGCCTTACATGACCTCAACACAGCCTTTAAATCTGTGGGCCTGATTTTGTGCTGTGAAGTTATTTTTGGGTGCAAAATCAGAGATTGTTTATCCAAATCCAACCTCAAGTCAGCTGCTCAACATGACTGGCAGATTTTTCAGGTCAACTGAAGGCAGAAACTCCTTTTGGGATGAGGTCTAAATGTAGCACCAGGGAAAGGAGACGGGGAGAGACTGTTATTTCTGGTGTCCATAAGCAGCAGGGAGTATCTCCCTTCCCTGTCCAGGAAGATACATGGGCAAGCACATGCTATGGTTGGATGGCTAAATTTTTTTTAATGGCATCAATTCGTTAATATTTCTTCATTGCTGTGTAAGTGCTGAACAGTAGTACGTTGATTGTAGCCTTGGCTGCTGACAAGATGCAAAGGCAACTCTCGATGTCATTCATTTGGGGCACCGCTGTACCAAGCTTTCTATTCCACTACACCGCAGCTCAGATCCAGTGATGCTCTCACAGACCTCCCGCTAGTTCTGTGGCAGCAGCTGTATGGCAGAATCAATAGAACAGGCCCCTCAAACACCATGTTGCAAACACATATGTTGTTTAGCTCCCAGCCAGCCAGGTAAAGGATGACATGTGTGTACTGTGCATATTGTTTTCCATGTTTGGTGGGTGGGGGAGGGCCTCATTTAAAGGCAGTTAAAGCAAACAGCTTGTGCCTGCATGTTGGGAATTTAATGTATTGAGCAGGATCACATCCCATTAATTATGTAGGATTACAGAAGGAGCGTTCTTTCCGGCATGGTTTAATCCCTCGTGCCATTTATACAGTGGAGACCTTTTAAACAACTTCCCTTTTGATGCAGAATAAATCTATCCCTGTTTATCGGTTTGGCTCCATTAGTTGGAAGTGGCTGGGGGCAAGGGGGAGTTTCAAGATTTACCTGTTGCTCAGGACAATGGCGAACAGGTGCTGAGAGAATTGTGAGTTTGGTCCAAGCCTTTCATGGCATCTGCCAAGCATCTTTATTTAACATTTCTCAGCACTGGCTCAGGTCGTTTAGACCTGTGCCTCCTGTTTCCATTCAATGGAGTTATTACACATCCCCACTCTCTCTAGGCAAGGGTTGGAACATAGCCTCTCTGTATCTTGCAAACCTACCCAAGCAGGACATCTTCAGCAATATATGACCCAGGAATCCCTACTTTTAAGCCTCCTATGCATGGGAAATAGGCAGCAACTCTCTCCTGAACTCAAGGCCAGTTCCGATGGGGACACTGAGTGGACACGTTCCCCCATCACTAGCTCTGACCTTTTTATTCCTGCTTATTTTTCCCTACCCATATTTCATCATTTCTTTGTTCATTGGGCAGGAAGCCTGAAAGCGTGGCGTCCTATCCTCTCCTTGAACACCCTCTGACAACATTTCCAGTGCGGTTCCATGATGGAGCCAACAGGAGGTGGTAAAAGGATGGTGTGGCCTGAGTTCCTGACACTCACCTTGAATCTCTGCTCTGCATTTGTCTTGGACTTTGCAGCCCAATGTGCTTGCTGCAACCACAGTGTTCCCTTTACAGAAACTGTTGCTTAAGTTCCTTGTCCTTTTTATCCCCATGTGGCTTACCACCAGCGGGATCCCTCTGTTCATAAACTTGCAGGCTTTAAGGCCAGATGGGACCATCATGATCATCTAGTCCGACCTCCTGCATATTGTAGGCCACAGAACCTCTCCTGCCCACTCCTGTAATAGCCCCATAACTTCAAGCTGAGTTACTGAAGTTGTAGAGTTCTAACTAAGGGCTTGTCTACATGACCTGCTGGATTGACAGGCAGCAATCTATCCAGCGGGGGTCAATTTATCGTGTCTAGTCTAGACGCAATAAATCAACAGCTGAGCACTCTCCCGTCGACTCCGGTACTCCACCAGGGCAAGAGGCGCAGGCGGAGTCGACGGGAGAGTGTCAGCCGTCAACTTACCGCAGTGAAGACACCGCGATAAGTAGATATAAGTACGTCGACTTCAGCTGCGTTATTCACGTAGCTGAAGTTATGTAACTTAGATCGATTTCTCCCCCTCCCCTGCCCAGTGTAGACCAGGCCTAAATGTGTAACACTGCTCAAGTCTAAAGGACCTGGGCTTATCCCTTTGGTGTGGCTTATTCAGAGGTGAAAGTAAGCCGGAACAGTCCGGTATGGCGTACCGGCAAGAGCCAGTTCACCTTGCCAGACCACACCGGCTTCCGTGGAGGGGATTTAAAGGGCTCTGGGCTCCCCACCAGGAGCTCAGAGCCCTTTAAACCCCACCCGCAGCTCCGGCGGCTGGGCTGAGGCCGGATTTAAAGGGCTCGGGGCTCCCCGCAGCAGCAGGAGCTCTGGGCCCTTTAAATCCCGGCCCCAGCCTGGCAAGGCTTGGGGTTCCCCGCAGCTGCGGGAGCTCCGGGCCCTTTAAATCCCGCCCGCAGCTCCGGCTGCCAGAGCTGCGTGGGGGATTTAAAGGGCCCGGAGCTCTGCAGTGGCCGGAGCCCCAGGCCCTTTAATTTGCCCCTGAGCCCCAGTTGATTTAACGGCCCTGTGGCTCCCAGCCACAGCTGCTGCCCCAGGGCCTTTAAATCTTGAGAGGCCCCGCCCCTTCTGGTTGAGGCCATGCCTCTTCTGGATGAGGCCATGCCCCCTCAGGACTCCAGCAGTACCCGTGAGTCCTGCAAGTTACTTTCACCCCTGGGCTTATTGCACAAAGGACGTGAAAATGATGGGCTAGGAGAGAAGCATAGTGCCTCTGGTGATATCTTGGCTGCAATAACAGAATCCAGGTGCTGGTTACTCTGCCATCTAAGGACTGTGCACAGCCCATTAGGAAACCCTGGAATCTTTATGGGAAATGCTTCACTCCATCAAGTTCTGGGAGTTTAACACAGAACTGCCAAGGGAAAAAACAACCCAAGGCAAAAGGAGGAGGGGTAGATATCTGTCTGGTTCTTTGGCAAGAGCCCTGGTTGAGAAGCTGGGAGCTGCTTTCACACACACTGACAGTCGCAGAGGAAGAAGGCTCTTTGGCTTTCCAGGTTTCGGATGCAGCTATGTCCGGTGGAGCTTCCGGCCACACCTACGGAGCAGAGGCCAGCAAAATGTAACTAGGAGCAGAGAAAGAAGCCAAGTACCCTAAGCCGGAGCTGTGAAATAAGTGGACTGTAATAGTAAGGTGACCGAATCATCTAATTATCAAAGAATGTTGCTCACTGAGGCTAGGGAGGGAATTCAAAGGTCATGACCCACCTAGGGTCGGTCCCCCTTCCAATAACTGTTTCTTTTTAGCGTTGCCCTTTCTGCTAGCAGCACCCGTTGCTTGATGCTATGTCTAGATCATTGCCAGTTTTCCTCTGGAGAATGCAGTGTGGCCCATCAGAGAGGGCACAGGACTTAGGGCATTGAAGATCTGCCTGGGAGTTAACACACTGACTCGTTCTGTGACTGTGGGTGAGACACTAAGGGCCTGAAATCAACGGGAGCTGAGCGTGTTCAGCACCACTGAAAACCAGGCTATTAACTCCTCTGTGCCTCAGTGTACCCATCTGTAAAACAAGGATAGTAATGCTTTGCCCACCTTTGTAAAGCACTGTAAGATCTACAGATGAAAAGTACCATATAGTCGTTATTGCCAAATCACCACTTTGCATATCAGCTGAGACTAGTGGTGACTGAAAGCCACTGCCTTCTTAGAGTTATTGGGTGGTTTAAAGTAGAAATGAGCTAGTGGTCTCAATCCAGTCCTTTCTGAGGGATTTTTTTTGTTTTGGAATTTCCCTGGAAGGGAGGAGTCAGAGAGCCAGCTATGAAATTTTCTAAATTTATCACGCTTCCCCTGTGAGAATTCATCACTGAAAAAAAGCCACATTCTTTCGGTGATGTCCTACTTCCTATTAGCTAATCAGCTAGCTGGTTCCTGTGAAATTCCTGAGGAGAGTCTGTCTGTGTATCTCTCTGCATATCTCTCCCAAAGGAGACTATTACAAGGTCTGAGATCCCCAAATCCCAGCAACTGCTTAGTCGCAATCACGTTATACTCCTCTTTATGACTGCTCTGCTGTAAATCACCCAGGATCGCTGCAAACCTTTCTTACTAGCAGCTACTGTGTTGTGTAAGATCAGATCACCGAGCTGAGCGGATTTAACTCTTCCCAACCAGGCATGTTCAGTGTCCCTAATACTAAGGAGATGAGTTCGCTGGGTCAGCTCAGCTCTCTTCCCCCAAGTGTAAATTTGTCCTCTCTGTACTGGGTTGGATCTTTCAGACTTCATATATAATAAATATTTAATGACTGCTACAATTTCTGGATCACACACACACACACACACACACACACACACACACACACACACACACACACACACACACACACACACACACACACACACACACACACACACACACACACACACACACACCGCTCTTCTCTCTGTCCCTGGTGATTCGTACGTTATATTTTAAACATCTTCTCTCATTCCTCCTGTTAAGCTGCCACCACCATAACTGACTATTAAAAGAGAGAGTAGGGTTTGGGTTTTCTGGTCTCTGAAACAGAGAGCTTAATGCTGCGTCCCCTGTAATGAGATTGGCTCATTTCCCAGACTCCTGCTAGTGACCTTGCTGTTTGTTTTGTTGCCTTATGATCCCCACAGGGTCCAGCAAGCTGGGCTTGGGGAAGGCCAGCACTGGGCAGCCTGGGTGGTTTATTTACAGTTTACATCCAGCCTGGGAGGGTAGGGGGGGTTGTGACAAGTCTAGTGAATGCTGGACACGTGGAGGAGTGTGTCCTGTTGATCCAGCTTTATCCATGCCGAGCGAGAAGGGTGTTCTTTCTGAAGCCAGGGGTTATGGAAGAGACGTGATTGTTGGTAACTGAGTGAAAGGTATATTGTGCTGGTCAAACAGGGCCATTGACTTGTGTTCATATGACACAGCACGTTCCAGGTAAGGATCTCAAAGCACTTTGATTGTATAGTGATGCTCCACACGCCCCCTGGCAAGTAGGTCAATATTATTTCAATTTTACACATGGTGAAACTAAGACAGAGAGAGGATAATAGCCTGGTTTTCGGAGATGCTGATCACTTGTAGCTCCCATTGACTTCAGTAGGCGATGTGGGTGCTCAGCATCTCAGAAAGTTAGGCCATAAGTGATGTGCCCAAGATCACAGAAGTGCCTTGTGGTGGAACTGGGTATAGAACCTTGGTCTCCTAACTCTGTCACCTACTCTAACTTTCAGACCAGGGGTTCTCTGCTGTGGGGGGCACAGACCGATCCAGAGGGATTGTGATGACTCTCCCTTTCTTTATGATGAGGTGCAGGGGTGAGTCCCTGGATCTTTGCATTACGGTAACATAGGCTGGTGTATAGGTAGGGTTGATAATCACTTTTCTAAACCACACCGCTTCCCCCTGATTTCAATGGGAGTTGTTCCTGTAGACATAATGCACTACCCTAAGAGTGTAGCTGTCTTGGGGTTAATTCCCAGAGTGGGGAGGGGAACCTGTGTGGGTGGGTATATTCATTCTCTCTCTCTCTCTCTCTCTTTATAATCAAGCCTTGAATTCCAGCAAGTCTGCTGCTTTATTTATAAGTGGCATGATGCCAAGAGGTTTTAACATGAGGAATGGCTTTGCCAAGCATACTGTACATAGGTGGAAGGTCTCGATGTCTGGAAATAATGCTTTGCTAACACTCCAAGGGGCAGCGAGTTGTCTGATTGGGTTTGCAAGCAACACACAGGCAGAGGTCAGCTTTAAAAGCTCCCCTCGCAGGCGTGAGTCATGGGAACAAATATTTAATGGACTGGGCACAATTCAAGCCTAACTAATTTAATCCTGCTGTATCTGAGTTTCAAATTACACTAGTCAGTCCCAGTACTTTCTTACCATATCTCTGTGCTCTCCACGCCCTATTCTGTGTGATAGAGTAGACTTCAGTTGAATAAAGGGATCTTTTTTAGCGTGGACCTCATAGGCCTTTTTCTCTGTGATACATTCACCCCTGGATGTTTCATGAACTTAGCAAGAGGTCTGTGAGGGAAAAAGTTTCTGTGGCTCTAAGTTAGGAGGTGTGTGGGGAGGAGTAGATGGCTCAGGGGCTTGAGGACACAGAGCCCCTCACCTCTAGAGTGAGGTTTTGAATTCAGGCCAGATAAATTTCCTACACATGGCTCTGGCTGGTGGCCTAGGTGAAATGAATTGTGGTAGGCTCAGTCTAGTTTTCAGTAGGGTAGTGGGTTCACATCACAGAACTGCCACCCCAAGTGGCACCAGCTGGCTTCCATGTTGCCATTCCCACAGTGCGACCAAGGACTGTGAATGGATTCTGAAAACTGAACTCCTCCTGTGGCCACTCTTAGGGTCCTCAAAGTTAGGGTTGAGACAAAGCACGTTGGGGGAGTTGGTGCAGGTAAAACTTGTCCTCTCATGGGCTGTGTTCATGCCTGTTCTGTGGAACTGGAGAGGTATGATGAACATGACTGTCAGTCTGGCTGCTTCCATGAGCAATAAAACGCACATAAAACTGTCTGCCTCCCTTAATACTGGGATGATAGGGGGAAGGTGACAAAGCCCTACTCCATGATTCAGGAAAAATGTATGTGTTAGTTAAAGTTGGTGCCCAACTTCTAGAATTTAACACAAGGCTAATTAAACTAGCCCTCTTCTTCTTCTCCTTCAAACCTCCGCACTCATTGCTACATGGCTAGTCTCTGTAGAGATGGTCTGGCAGTTAAATTTATGCCATTTAATGCTTGATGCGTCGCTCTTTTTAGCTTGGAATTCCTTTTCTCCAATTCTCCCTTCCCTCCACAATACCTCCCACAATGCACAAGGGCTAGCCCATTATCCCATGGATGGTCTCCAGCAGTCTTCTCTCTTTTGAGAACCATTGTTCCTCATGAGCTTTTTTTAAGTGCATACAAAGCAAATGTGCTGATGAGGCCAAGACCTATTGGATAAAGCATGGGTACTTGGGACTCTATTTTCCAAGCAACTCGATAGTCCAAGGTTCTTTTTCAAAAGACCCCTACTTCTTGGAGTTTTGTATTAAGGATGTAACCATTCACAAGACTGGATTCCTGGAACAAAGCAATTTCCATCAAGCAAAATTAGAAAAGACATTAATGCAACAGTTAACAGCCAGCAACTGCAGGGGGTGAATGTGTCTGCTTGCTTGTTCTGTGTTTATGGGCCTTATACAATCCCATCAATATTGATGTGTGATGCCTTTGATTTTGACGCTAATCATTGCTATGAATTAAATTTGCAGCCATATAATTAGGATTGCTATTAATAGGGCCTCAAGCTAAGTGCCGCTGTGCTAGTTGTCTTTTTCCTGATGGAAAATGGCATCCTCAGAACTCCGCTAATGCAGTTTGCCTAGTAGATGGTAAGACTGATGTGAAAATGATACTTTCTATATTTAGAGGGACCTCCTCTAATATGGATATTGATATAGGGCCTGAAATTGAGTGAGTTTCCTGAGTAAGGAGCATAGGACTGGGCCCAGTGATAGGCTTCACAGTAGCGTTCTGCTGGCTTTCTGGGGCACAGACATGTGAGGGAGAGAAAGAAAGGGAATGAGAGAATAAGCATCAATTTTCAAGGTAGGAAAAAGACTAATGCCGTTTTTGGTTTCACAATCTATCTTTCAGCTCTCCTTCCTGTTTGGATGCAAAATCTCCTTGCATCCATCTGTTTCCCCCATCCTGCATTTTTCACGTTCCTCCTTTGGGGCTCTGCCCCTTGCTGTATCCCTAGTTTCCGCGTAGCAGGGTAAATGGAATAACCAGGGTAGCTGCATGGCTCGCCAGTACAAATCAATCTTGTATTCCATCCCAAGAGGCAGTGTATCATAGTGTATGTAATACATCAGTGAAGGGCCATGTTTGGGATCAGGAATAAATAAATGTTGAGGCACTGTAGACAGAGAAAAGTATGCATATAATTTTGCCATCATGTTGTTTATACCTACCCCAAGAAAAAAAGAGACTCATATTATGACTTGCAGCCCATGGCACCACTATCTGTGGTCTCACAAGCTAAGTACGGTCATAGGTACTTGGATGAGAGATCTCCAAGGCAAAAGCAAAGAGCATGTGTCCCTCTGAATCCTTGTCACAGTACATTGGTAGTGGGTGTTGTACTACTTGAGGTGCAAAAAGATTTTTGGAAGAGAGATAAAACTGAAATCTTGGTTAGTATAGATCCCATGAGATTTTTCTCAATAACAGGGCATTTTGACCTAGTGACCTGGCCAGAATTCAATTCAGTCCACTACATTTTGTATACCATACCTAAGTTAACATACTATTCCAACCCTTGCAGTTTCAACTGGATATGATGGTATTCTTCACATCCTATCCTAACCTTGTGGAGTGTTCCTGTAAGCTGTTAAACAGCTGGTTGTGCTCTGTGGTGGTTGTGGCCGCATTTCAGTGCTGCCTGAAGCAATTTGTCATGCATATCATCTGTGAAGTGCTTTGGCATCATTTTGAATTAAAGATGCTATAGAAATATAAGATATTTGTATTTGTATAACTCAAGACTTCGTGGTTACACATGCATTTTTGTTGACCTGTTGAATGTCTGAATTCACAGTGCATAATGCTGCTTGTACTCATTTGCCATGCAGGCTAATACTCCACTCTCGTAAAGAATAGCGATAACTGATCAGATTACTCAGGTTACAGCGCAGGGGACTGGACTAGATGACCTCTCTAGGTCCCTTCCAGTCCCACGATTCTGTGATTCTATTCAGTCAGGGGAAAGGCAAACTTTAAATATGATGTTTCTCCTTGGTATATTATAGTTTTATTCAGTTTGGTTGATTTAACTTATTCTATTAGTGGGGATAAAGTAGGCCTTTCAGAATGAAATGTACATTGGACCCTACCCTTATATGACTCTGTCCTACAGATGATGACCTTATCTGTTTAATTTACTCTTAATTATAGCCCACATACATGCTCTGTAGCACTTTAGAAGTCATTTATATCAGCATGTGGGGAAGCCAAAGGAACCTGCAGATACTTGCTGAACAGATGAAAATCATCTGCTGGAATAGTCTTTCCAATGCAATTACCCCATTTTGGATGCAGGTCTGAATACTGGAGGCTTTGCTGACCCAACCCTTTTGAGATCCATCCATCACCATTGGGAATGTAGCTGTTTGTGTCCCAGCAGAGACGCTAGATTGCAGATAGAGGTTTATTGCTTGACAGGAGTATTTGCATAACTGCAAGCTCCTAGAAACTGGGTACTTAATTTCTCACCCACACATGTTAAGGGGGCAGGAATTTGGCTGGCATCACATTGTCTGCCTGGGATTGCTCTGTCTGTATGGAATGGACCTAGGAAATATTTTTCTAACCATGAAGTGGGTGTTCACTCACGAAAGGTCATGCTCCAATACGTCTGTTAGTCTATAAGGTGCCACAGGACTCTTTGCTGCTTTTTCTAACCATGGACTCTCCAGCCTTGCCAATAATCACCCATCCCTTGGGTAGAAGGGGCACTGTCAAGATCCCAACAAAGAAAGACCCGGAGCTATTAGCATGGGTCCTACTGTAACACAAACTGTGCCTGCATGCAATCCCAAACTAGCCTAGCTTTGCAATTATTGGCAGCCAGAAGTTGGAGCCTTACTTTTAATTAATTAGTGCATTGAGATGCATGAAAAGGGATTGGAGCAGAACAGGATGTAGAGTTGTGATAATGAGCATGTTTCAAGATAAGTTATGGTTAGCAAGTCACAGTTCAAGGTAACCTTCCATCTCCAATGAAGTGGGTATCAGAGCTGATGAGAGGGGAGAAAAGGGGCCATATGTACGAGTTCAGAGGGGACCCAAAGCCTTTAACTGTGTTGAAGTGGGAAGGGGGGAGGCCCCAGCACACATGTGCCAGGGCCCAAATTTCTCTTGATGGGCCTAGTGGTTATAATGGGAGCAGGCAGGCAAATCAGAAAGCTTTCCAGAGGAAAAAATATGGTGAGTTCTTTCTTTCTCTGGCTCCCTAAAGACGCGTCTTCTCAAATGGCCTGATGAGCATTTAAATGAGTTTCTGGGAAGCAGGGAAGGGTTAAATGGATTTCCCACACTGCTGTCACCAAGGCTTTGGAGGAACGACTATGCCAGGGACCCAGGCAGCAGGGAGTGGGGGTAAGGGCTGTGAGAGCGCCCCAGGGTAGAAAGCTGCCAAGTCCATTTGGCTTTGTTTGTGTTTTATATCAAGGAATCAAGAATGTCCTTACTACCACCCCCAGCTCTCCTTCTCTGGCTATGGCATTTAGGGGCTATCTCAAAATAAGCATATTTTAAAGAGCGCTGAGACTGACATTTGTAGCTGTTTGACAGACGTATGGGAGAGTGGCTTGCAGGTGGTTGTGGGGCAATGCTCTGTGAGAATTGGCAGTTTAGTCTCACAGGAGGCCGTCTTTCATAGAATCATAGAAGATTAGGGTTGGAAGAGACCTCAGGAGGTCATCTAGTCCAACCCCCTGCTCAAAGCAGGACCAACCCCAACTAAATCTTTGGTTTTGGCTCACATGGCGCTGATATTTCCCTGGTTCTACTTTGGGTTCAGATGAACCCCAAAAACTTAGTATGAAATCTTTGCAAATGAGGTGAAACAACAAAAATGGTGTGGTGACCAACCAGGGCCATACATCAACCTCAACTGGCTGAAATATTCAGTCCTGCTTCCCAACCCTTCGCAAACCTTATCCCGCTTTCACCAATACTGAAAAGTTACCCTGCAGCCAAAGATTGTTCAGTGCCACCAGCAAGGAGTTCAACTTGGACATCTCCAAGTGCACATGGCTTGCTATAGTTTTGGTGCTAGAGCACTGGAGTGACAGCTGCCTGGCAAATACCCAAGAGGGGGGAGACTTTTTTAAACATGACATTAACTTATCCTAACTCACTATCATTGAGAGCAAGAGCTTGGCCGGATTTAAAAAGGGATTGGACATTTAGCTGTGAAACAGGACTATTCAGAGTTATAGGAGTAAGGATTAGAATGTAACCAAGAGTTTGGAAATGGATATAATCCCTCTTGCTATAAAGCACAAGCCAACCTCTAACTAATGGGAGTTAGAAGGAAACTTTCCTCAGGGACAGGTTATCCCATAGCTGCCTATTTCACCTTCCTCTGAAGCATCAGGTACTGGCCTGTTGGATACAATATACTGGACTAGATAGAGCCTTGGTTTGACCCACTATGGCAATTCCTATGTAACTTTTCACCATCCCTGCTTTTGGCTCACTTCCCGTGCACTTCACTCAGCGCTCACAATGGCACAAGGCAGTCACTAAACCCCATTTTGCCTAACCTCCCTGTTAGTTACTCCAGAACCTGTGTCCTCTGACTCCTATGTACCGTACACCTTTCTCACTGGTCTACCGGAGAGCAAAGCTCCAGCCAAAACTACTGCTTCTGCTGTGTAGTTGGCAATGCATTGCCTCCAAATGGGCAGGTGAACCATGGCAATGGAACTTGATTGGCACTAATGTAATTAAAAAGGACATTGCCAAGGTGGTGGTCATAATTTTAAAACTCAGTTCACCCTGCCTTCACACCCGCCCCAACACCATCACCAGCGTGCGCACACTGATATTAGTGCCTCTGAGGTGTTTGAAGCTGAAATATGTCCTCCTTTTAACTCATCTTTATTTCCTCCATTTGAGGCAGGTAGTTCAGCAAAGTTCAAACTGGCACAGCTAGGGCAAACCAGTTTGAAGGAGCACCGATCCTTCTACTTTAGGGTACAAGACGGACACTTGTGGCTACCAATCAGGACTGATTCTCTTGTCCTTTCATAGCCAGCTGCATGTTCATGCCTTCATCTGAAGTATCAAGAAGCTAATCAGTCCTCTCACCCCTTCTGTGAGAAAGAGAAGTGTTGTTGTCATCTTAGAGATGAGGAAACTGAGGGAGAGAAGTTAAGTGATCCTCCAGAGGCCACCAAGGGAGTCAGGCACAGCAAACGACCTAGACCCCTGGAGTTCCTGGCTCCCTGCCTTGTGAGCGTGTGCATCTCGCTTTCTCTTAGTTCTTCCTGCTGAATTTTCTTCCCACATTGGTACCCCAGTAGGAACGTACACGAGTTTATTGTAATTCTGTTTGTGTGTCAATAATTTGTGCTTTTTTTAGCACTTTTTTTCCAAGAGGCTTTTTTAAATGCCATATTGAGGTCCAAATAACATGAGATCTGGTCTGTTTGTAGCATTTTTAAATCCCTGGGTGGCAAAAATACTGTGAGAAGACCATGTCATTTTTCCCTTATACGTGCCTCCCTGAGACAAAAAAAAACCAAAAACTCCTGTGAAAAACACAAAGGCAAACCGAGACATCACAGAATTTGAATGCAAAATGCCACATGCTGATGTGTTTGCTCAGGAGCACTGGGCTATTGGTATGGGGCAGTTTGAGTCAGGGAATGGCGGGAGAGATTAGAAAGAAAAAGTGGAGCATTCCCTATGGAAAGAAAACCCTATGTGTCCAGGCTTTCAAAAGAGCTCAGCATCCAGCAGCTCCTATTGAAAACAGTGGAGAATTCCCCTGCTCACACACCACTGAGGACAATGGGAGCTCCTGAGGGCTGCTGAACACTTGAAAATCTGACCACTTCAATTAGGTGCTTCAATAGGAGCTGAGGCCTCTTGAAATCTGGGCAGTATTGTACAATGATGGTCATGGAATCATGGGTGACTGGTAGTTGGGACATTTACCCAGTGTTCCATAAGGTGGGCAAAAGAGGCTTTGGTGAGGAAACGGCACCCAGGTTGCAGCATGTCAATCAGGCATTAAGGTGACCTATTGCTACTGTTAAAGAGGTAAAAGGAAAAAAGAGGTGGTATTTTTTTACTTTCTCCCCTTCCCCTATAAACTTGAGTAGTGTTCAGATTTAAAAAAAAATCCAGCTCTTCAGAGATATGAGACCATCCTTCCACCTGAAAAAAATGAAAAGCAATTATACTACTAGCAGTGGTGTGTGTGTGTGTGTATCTATACATAAGACAGACAAGGTAGGTGAGGTGATTTTATATTGGATCAACTTCTGTGGGTGAAAGGACAAACTTTTGAGCTTCAGAGTTCTGCTTTGTGTCTGGAGAAAGTAACTGAAGTGTCTGAGCTAAATACAAGGTGAGACAGATTAAGTATAAGGGTTTCCCACATAGAATCTCAAGGTTGGAAGGGACCTCAGGAGGTCATCTAGTCTAACCCCCTGCTCCAAGCAGGACCAATCCCCAGACAGATTTTTGCCCCTGATCCCTAAGTGGCCCCCTCAAGGGTTGAACTCACAATGCTGGGTTTAGCAGGCCAATGCCCAAACCACTGAGCTATCCCTACCCCCCACATGCTATGGGAGATCACTTAAAATGGGCAGTTAAGGGTTGGCAGGCAGAAGGTTGTGTTGCAAATTGTTGTAATGAGCCATAAAACCGGTGTCTCTGTTAAATCTGTGGCTCTTGGTGTTCATCATCAGAGTTGTGAATTTATATACATACATGAGTATGTGCACCACTGCCCTCTATTGGACAGAATCAGAACTGCGCAACCCTTTATCACAGACCCAATACTACTAACAGTAATGGGGACTTTCCTTCCACTCCAGTTTGGAGGGATCTTGCAGGATTGCTGAGATTAGAGGAGAAGGATCTGAGTTATGAAGATCTGTGTGTGTGGACTGCAGCATAGTGACAACTGTTAAGTCCTGTAAGACCACGGATTTTCGTTACAAAACTTTTATATGTACATCTGCCTTTGAGGGGCTACCATCTTGAAAGGCCTTTTATGCACATACACATCTTGGCATGTGGCAGGGATATAAAAAGTCAGGGAGCAAGATCCCACGGAAGCATAAGGCACAAGCAGCACCATATGCAGACACACAAGCCCATTCAGCTGACTGATGCCTCTGTTAATTTCTACTCTGTCCTTAGATCAAGTTTACTATCCATTTGCTGTTATGATTATTTTTTTGCCCTTAGCCAGGGCAGCAGCAGTGGCATGCAGAGAAATGTGTAAGCCATGGCAGAAAATACTACATGATTTGAGAAGGCAAATTCATCACTTTAACATCTGCCCAAAATGATTAGATGGAGCCAGTCTGCATATTAGCATTAGTCCATTATACATTTTATGACGAATAGTTCACCACCATCCAGTTTTTGTTTTTAAATATTACTGTCCTTTCATTTCTGGAAAGAGCCACGTGAAACGGCAGATGTCTGTGTTTCTGATGTCTTCAGGGAGCTCTTTGCAGGCAGGCTGGCTGGGGTAATAAACAATGGCAGGGAAACCACTGCATGTGGTATGAAATCTCCCAGACCCTGTAAAGTGCAGCACTAGGAATAGTTTTGCATTGTGGAAGTTCCTGGTGATGGGTTCACAGGATTTTCTCTCTGGAACTAGGATGGGAAGGGAATGGGCACAAAGGGGAAATCTGGGGAAAGAGAGATTCAAGATGTGAAGGCTAATCCCAGACCTGAAGAGGACCAGAAGTTGGTCGGTATTAGCTCATCCATTTTCTCTCTCTAAGGCTAAACATAGACTTCCAGAGATGTATTGGTTCCTCCCCCAATCCACCCTCCTTTTAAAATTATTTATTAGCTGTGAACACTGGATAACTTTCTGGTGTGGAAAACATATTTTTCTACATGTTTTTCTTCTACCTTGGTCCATGGTTTCAAGACCATTGTCTGACTTCTCCCCGTTCGCTAGGGATTGAACAAAGAAATCGCAGCCATTACTCGTTAAAGTAGGGAAGGTGAAGTGTCTAGTGGTTAGAGCAAGGAAATGTGGCAGGACGGTGAGAGACGGTGCATGGGTCAGGATTCCTGAGTTATAGTCTCAGCTCTGCCATTGATTATGTGACCTTGAGTAAATCACTTAGACGATGGATGTCTACACTGCAATTAGACGCCCACTGCTGGCCCCTGCCAGCTGACTCAGGCTTGTGGGGGGAGGGTTTGGGCTAAGGGGCTGTTGAATTGCAGTGTAGATGTTTGGGCTTGGACTGCAGCCCAAGCTCTGGGATCCTCACACAGTCCTAGAGCCTGTGAACATTGTTAGCATTTTATTTATACTAAGTTTTCCATTGCTTTCCACTGGAAAGTATATCACTAAGCAAAGGGCAACTGAAATGAGCCCGTTCCACTCCATAAAAGGTGGCCTGTGTATAATACATATATGAATGAATAATTGGCTGAGTGAAGATTTAAGATTCTTTGGATACGCACACATTCAAACAGAAAAGCACAGATAGAAACAGCGGCCTGGAACAATTACTAAGTGGATTGACGATTTTGGCCTATTCTCATGCTGCCGGCTTCTTAGCTGATTTCATTCCCCCACCACCACCCGCATTTTCATCCTCTTGTTTGCCTACGTGCCTTTGCATCAAATAGATACATGTAGATGAAAGTGGTGTGCATTTAAAAAGTATGTACACATTATACTGCTCGAGATAGTAGCTATTGTACGCTGTGAGGGGTTTTTTATTTTTGGTTTGGGTTTTTTTTGTTTTTTTTGCAGTACGTTGATGAATTATTTATTGTGTGCGGGGCTTTAATCTCATAAACCTGCCTGCAGGCCTCACGCCCATCAGCCTGAGCATTCTATAACGCACATAAGTCAGGCAGCACAAAGCACTTGAATGACTGTAGGTAGTAATTGTTCATCTTGCCTCGGCCTCTCTTCCCCCCATCCCCACCCCCCACCAGCTCATTAAAAGCAGTTGAGCCTGTTAAGCAGGTCCTCATTTGGCCATCACCACTAACTTAGAAATTGATTTGCATCTGCGATTTGGAAAAGGAGCCAATCCTGAGATCCAAGCCACTACAATTGAAAACAGTGAGACTCACCCCCCCACTCTCTCCAAAGCTGCTGAAAGCAAAGAGAGGACCATACGTTTCCATAAAACAAGTTCTTCTTTCAAATAAAAGTTTGATCCTCTGATTGGGGATGCTTTCTTTCTTGATTGACTATTAAGTGTTTGCAATATGCTAGCTAGCAGCACTGGGTTAACATTTGATGACTAATTCAACGTTTGATTTTGCTAGTCATTCTGCTGCTAGTGGCTTATTAAGGGAAAAACTGAGCATGTTACTTTTCACCTGCTTGCAGTGTCAGTGCTTCACTGATGCCTCTCAGACAAGGCTCTGAAAGAGCGCTCATTAACACAGTCACACTGCATCATCCCTGCTATGGGAACATGGTAACCGTGTTACAAGATGACCATACGGAAGTGAAGGGACTTCTGAAATCACATGCTATGTTAGTATGTGGCAGAGCCGGAATAGAACCCTAGAATCTGGTCTCCCTGGCCTTTTCTCAAAACACTAGACTAAGCAGACTCTCTAGTTTATATGAGTTAAATCATATTGCAATGGCATTCTGAAACTGCAGGGAGGCAGGATATGATGACTTGAGCTCGAATTTTGCCAGGAGGCAAGGAGATGAGTCCTCTGTGTTACATCCGGCACTTGAGCTCTGTATTGTCTCAGAGGAAAGAGCATCTGCTTCTGAATCCCCAGTACCACTCCTGGCAGCACCTTAGGTGCTTTGTTGTGGTCTCCCGTCCCAGGACTGTCGCTGCTTGACAGCACATGGCAGGGAGACTGCAGGCATTCAGGTGAGGGGACGCCCTATATCCATCTGGCACTCCCAGTCAGCAGGCATTTCCTTTGTTGGATGGTCTACTGGCTGGAATGTAGAGCCCCCAGGGAGAACAATTCCCCATCACTGTCAATACTGCTGTCCTAATTATGCTCTGAGTCCTAAGTAATAAAGGGCGCGGGGGCGGGAGGAGATTTACGCTCCTCAAATTCTCTGCTCCTGTTGTGTCAAGGAGGTGACAGATGGAGTTTTTCAGCAAATGAAAAGACAAAAAACCAAACAAAAAACCAGTTCTCCTCCCCTGCAGCTGATGCCAGAGCGTGCGGGGGCTGCCCTGTCCACTAGAAAGCTGAAATCTTTCAGCACCTTGTTAACTTGTGGATATTTGGCATCTTAATCCCCATTTTGGGGCTCCCCAGAGAATTCTGGGCCAGTGTTATAAGTGTCTTGGCCAAGAGGTACTCTGAGTACCCAATGACTGGAAGTTAGCTAATGTAACGCCAATATTTAAAAAGGGCTCTAGGGGTGATCCCGGCAATTACAGACCGGTAAGTCTAACGTCGGTACCGGGCAAATTAGTTGAAACAATAGTAAAGAATAAAATTGTCAGACACATAGAAAAACATAAACTCTTGAGCAATAGTCAACATGGTTTCTGTAAAGGGAAATCGTGTCTTACTAATCTATTAGAGTTCTTTGAAGGGGTCAACAAACATGTGGACAGGGGGGATCCGGTGGACATAGTGTACTTAGATTTCCAGAAAGCCTTTGACAAGGTCCCTCACCAAAGGCTCTTACGTAAATTAAGCTGTCATGGGATAAAAGGAAAGGTCCTTTCATGGATTGAGAACTGGTTAAAGGACAGGGAACAAAGGGTAGGAATTAATGGTAAATTCTCAGAATGGAGAGGGGTAACTAGTGGTGTTCCCCAAGGGTCAGTCCTAGGACCAATCCTATTCAATTTATTCATAAATGATCTGGAGAAAGGGGTAAACAGTGAGGTGGCAAAGTTTGCAGATGATACTAAACTTCTCAAGATAGTTAAGACCAAAGCAGATTGTGAAGAACTTCAAAAGATCTCACAAAACTAAGTGATTGGGCAACAAAATGGCAAATGAAATTTAATGTGGATAAATGTAAAGTAATGCACATTGGAAAAAATAACCCCAACTATACATACAACATGATGGGGGCTAATTTAGCTACAACGAGTCAGGAAAAGATCTTGGAGTTATCGTGGATAGTTCTCTGAAGATGTCCACGCAGTGTGCAGAGGCGGTCAAAAAGCAAACAGGATGTTAGGAATCATTAAAAGGGGATAGAGAATAAGACTGAGAATATATTATTGCCCTTATATAAATCCATGGTACGCCCACATCTCGAATACTGTGTACAGATGTGGTCTCCTCACCTCAAAAAGATATTCTAGCACTAGAAAAGGTTCAGAAAAGAGCAACTAAAATGATTAGGGGTTTAGAGAAGGTCCCATATGAGGAAAGATTAAAGAGGCTAGGACTCTTCAGTTTGGAAAAGAGAAGACTAAGGGGGGACATGATAGAGGTATATAAAATCATGAGTGATGTTGAGAAAGTGGATAAGGAAAAGTTATTTACTTATTCACATAATACAAGAACTAGGGGTCACCAAATGAAATTAATAGGCAGCAGGTTTAAAACAAATAAAAGGAAGTTCTTCTTCACGCAGCGCACAGTCAACTTGTGGAACTCCTTACCTGAGGAGGTTGTGAAGGCTAGGACTATAACAATGTTTAAAAGGGGACTGGATAAATTCATGGTGGCTAAGTCCATAAATGGCTATTAGCCAGGATGGGTAAGAATGGTGTCCCTAGCCTCTGTTCGTCAGAGGATGGAGATGGATGGCAGGAGAGAGATCATTTGATCATTGCCTGTTAGGTTCACTCCCTCAGGGGCACCTGGCATTGGCCACTGTCGGTAGACAGATACTGGGCTAGATGGACCTTTGGTCTGACCCGGTACGGCTGTTCTTATGTTCTTATGTTCTTATGAGTGTCCAAGAGGAAGTTGACTTAGGCTCTGTCTACACTGCCACTTTCAGACCTAAAACTTTAGTCCTTCAGGGGTGTTGAAAGAGAACCGTATAAATGCAAAACCATTTTATAAAGGAGTTTGTGTCTTCTATTCCAGTCCAGGACAGACCCCATTACTTATAGTCCAGCCCATGCTACTGCTAACACTTGACTTTGTTTTTAGCCATAGGTCTATGACAGAGGCTAGTGACTTGAATGCCGGTATGCAACTGAAGCCAGATAGCATCAGCTCAACTGCTGCCGTGTGGTCCTCCTGTGCTTTGTGTGTGGGGAGAGGGTTTCTTTTCAGATTCCTGGTCACCCCACACAGGTTCCTTAAAATGTCATCACTCTCCCATCCTATTCATAGGGGCAGATCCTCAGCTGCAGGGGTGGCTCTAGGAATCCCGCCGCCCCAAGCAGGGCGGCGCGCCGCGGGGCGCGCTCTGGCGGTCGCGGGTCCGCGGCTCTGGGGGACCTCTTGCAGACATGCCTGTGGGAGGTCCACCCGAGCCGCGGGACCAGCGAACCCACCCCAGTCATGCCTGCGGGAGGTCCGCCGGAGCTGGCTGCCGCCCTGCCGGGAAAATGCCGCCCCAAGCACGTGCTTGGCGTGCTGGGGTCTGGAGCCGGCCCTGCTCAGCTGATGTAAATCAGCACAGCTCCGTTAAAATCAATAGAGTAACACTGATTCACACCAGCTAAGGATCTGACCCAGAGATTTTAAGGTCAGAAGAGCCTATTATGATCATCTAGGCTCAACTTCTGCATAACAGAGGCAACAGATTTTTCACCATGTTCTGTCGGATTCAGCCCAGCAAGCTCTGACTGTATTTTAACGATGGTGGAGGTACATGTCTATTTCCATAACAGAACAAGAAGAACAGGAGTACTTGTGGCACCTTAGAGACTAACAAATTTATTTGAGCATAAGCTTTCGTGGGCTACAGTCCACTTCTTTGGATGCGGGCTGTAGCCCACGAAAGCTTATGCTCAAATAAATTTGTTAGTCTCTAAGGTGCCACAAGTCCTCCTGTTCTTTTTGTGGATACAGACTAACACAGCTGCTACTCTGAGAACAAGAATGTGTTTCCTGTTATCAGGATGTCTGAGAATATAACCAGCCCAAGCTTTAGCGAGGGGCAGGCAATTTTGGTTTGGTGTTATGTATGTTTGTTTGTTTTTAAATCACAGTTGATAAAAGGCACCTCTTCTAATCCAGAGAGATGGGTTAAAAAGAGAGCTGGCTTTGATTGAGACAGCTGATAAGGGTGCCAAGGGGAGCCAAAGACAGAGGGACCCAGATAAAATCGCATTTGTTGAGATCCCCTGCTGGATTAGGACTTGCTTGGCTGTCCGAGGGGGTCTGGATTTGCAATGAGTGACAGGGAAATAATTGCCATGAATGCAGATAAAGCTTCCCCCACCCCCAAGATTTTGTTACTGTCCCAACAATAAGGGAATTAGCAGTTTTTCTGTCGTGAATCTTTGCCCCCCTCTCCTGCTCCCATCTCAAGCCGCAGCATTCTTTGTAGCCAGAAGTTTAGCTTTGGGTTAAGAGAGGAATTACATTGATGGATGTTGTTGTTTGGGGATGAATGTTGTTAGTAGATCTGTCATGTTAATCCCCTTCTGTTCCTGGGTGTGGTGCACCCACATAGGTCACCCTTCTCAGAGGTAAAACTTGCTGTGGGTACCCATCTAAAAATCTGAGTGGTGGTTTAAACGTTTGCTGAGCTTTAGTCTGGGAAATGTATTGGGATTTTCCCAGGGCTGTATGTAGAACTCACGCAAACCTTTAATGCTGAGAACAGCTGTAATTTCTCCATCCTGTAGCCTGTGTCAACAGACCCTACTAGGTGACCTAGAGGGGCATTTTCTTCCTAGCCCCATCCCTGCCGAAGTATGAGACGGGGGGGGCTACCAGGATTGGTCTTTGTTTTAACCGTTCCATTTTCCCCTTCATTACCGCTCCTTGTATTTCCCTGCTGTTGCTACTTAATTTATACTGCAGTAGCACCTATAAGCTCCTCTCATGGACTGGAGCCCCATTGTGCTAGGTGCTGTCCAATCACAGAACTGAAAGGTGATTCCTGCCTCCCAAAGAATCTGAGAGAGGTTTTCAAAGATACAACGGGGAATTGGATTGTCAACTCCCCTTGGTTCCTCTTGCAAATCCCCTTCCAAAATATCACAAGCAATGGGACACTTGTCAGGATGCAAAAAGGCCAGGGCCCAGATCCTCTGTTCTATTGGCTTAAATGGAGGTACCCTGATTTACACCACCTGGGGATCTGGCCTTAATTCTTTTAATTCCATATGTTGAATCTCTGTAATGACTCCCTCACCCCCAGCTTCTGTCCTTCCCTTTCCTTCCTCCAAAGCAAATAAAAAAAAGCTGCATGATGCATTTAGGATTAAACATTTCATTAATTTTTGCCTGAGGAAACTTTAGATAAGGGGGGGGAAAAGGGCCTGTGAATATTCCCAGCTGTTCCCCGTCTATGGGATGCCTCATTGCAGAGCACTGAGATGGAGAGGCCTCTTCCCTGGCCCCTTAGAGGCTTCCTCAGAAAGAATGCTGATGTCTCGCAGTTTTCTGACCAAGTTCAGGCACCTGGGTGTCATAATGGCTCCCTTAGAAATTTATTATGCCACAGTTTTCCCAGCCTTGGCATCACCATGCGTGTTTTTTAAACTCTGCTTATCTAAGCAGACATCAGAGTTTCTTGCAGCACCCTTGCTTTCTGCTGGAGATTTGCAGACTTGTCCCAGTTTGTGTTTAATTAAAAGCCAAAGCAGAAATCCCTCTCCCTCAGCCCACAGTGCTTTCACGTTGCACTTCATCTTAGATGCCATGAGATTTGACTACATACTTCTAATATTTTCCCCTCATAGGTGTTTTGGAGTAAGCAAATAGGGCCTTTCATCCAGGAACACACATTTCTTTTCCTCCTTCTCTCCCTCTTATTAAAGCTTACTGAGTGGAGGAGTTCAGGCAAGTGGTTTGGGGATGGGAGTCAGGACTCCTGGGTTCTATTCCTCCTATGATAAGAGCTGGGGATTGGGAGTCATAAGCCCTTAGATCTTTGCTGCATGACTTTAATTGACAGAATCTCTGGCTGCATCAGTTTACCCATCTCTACCATCGGGTTAATTGATGATGAAATGTGCTGCAATAATGTGCAAGACCGAAGTATCAGTGTAATAAATATAGGCTAAGTACGTGGTGTTGGTAGTTGAGAGACATGTCTGATTCTTCATTTACATATAAGCAAACAAATACACCAGTATTGGAAGGGGAGTTCAAAGGTGGTATGAAAAGCTCAACAACTTGAGTGTAAAACTGATGACTTGGCTGGCTTTTTATTGTGTTACCATGTCATGGAAAAAGCCCATTGCCTTTCACTTGCCTTGGCTAGCAAAACACTTGTCAAGCCTTTAAAGAAAAGAAAGAAGTGCACCACGTAAGTCACTATTTCGTCTTGCAGAGGATTTGTGCAAGGACTTAGCACTCTGCCCTCTCCTCCCAGGAGGATGCACTCTGGTGAGACTGGGAGCACTGTGGCCAACCTCTCAATTTGTATTTGGGGGCGCACAGCTTCTCGCTAGGCCAGATTGCAAAGAGATGCAACAATGGCCCCTTGGCTTTATGCCACCCTGATTAGAGATGATGAGTGACATTTTCAAAGTCACCCATGTGATTTAGGAGACTACGTCCTGTTGACTTTTAATCAGACTTGGACTCCTAAGGCTATGGCTACACTTGCACTTCAAAGCGCTAAGTGTAGTCAAAGCGCCAGTGCTGGGAGAGAGCTCTCCCAGCGCTGTCCGTACTCCACCTCCCTGTGGGGAATAACGTACAGCGCTGGGAGCCGCGCTCCCAGCGCTGGGGCTTTGACCACACTGGCGCTTTGTAGCGCCGCAATTTGCAGCGCTGGAGAGGGTGTGTTTTCACACCCTGCTGCAGCACTGCAAATTTGCAAGTGTAGCCATGGCCTAAGTGCCGAAGTAACCTGTGAAAATGGGACGTGGGTGCTTTTTCAAAAAACAAACAAACAAAAAAAACCCTAAATATTTTTCATCTCAGCTGCAGATTATTTTAGGGAGGAAAGGGAGGCTCATATATCTTTCCCTCCCCCATCCTCCCACCACAAATATATTAGATTTCACTTGTGAAGGGAAAAAGGAAAAGGCAATGGGCCCCATATACGCTGCAGAGCCTCCCAAAGCTGGTTACAGCTCTCTCTGAGATCAGACAGGACTCTCTAACCACTTTTAACCTTGTCCCTGGTTCATACTACAGCCCTGATCTGCCCAAGGCTGAAACACAGTTTGAGGACACATTCAAAGATACTTAATCCCCATCTACCTGTTCCACCTGGGAGAGTTGCTCCTGTATCACACACCCTGCAGTGCAGAAAGGTCCCTATGGAGTTAATCGGTTGCACTGCTGGCAGGCGTGGTCCATAGGAGAAAATCCCTGATCTTATCCCTCCAAGAAACTCTGCTAGTACTCTGCACTTGGACACTGGTGTCGTTAGCATTGTTGTGATAACCGTGTAGACAGGTTAAAGATCCAGATGGAAATGGGATTCCTGCAGCAGAAGCAGGGACAAGTGGTGGCTTTCCACTCTCCTCTGCACCTTAATATGTTTTAAACTTAAAAAGGAAAGTTTAACATGGAAGCAAATTGCCGAAAGGGAATCATCGCAATAAACCCTGGTTACGGAGAGCAGCTCTGGAGAGAAGGTTACGATCACCCTCTCGACTTCACAGTAACATAGCTCTTTACACCACGAGTCTTCCTTGCTAATGGGCCTTCTGACTTCAGAGGAAACTGATTTTTTTTTAAAGCGGTTCCTTATCCATTTGCTGTAGCTCCTCTATTATCACCCTGCACTCAGGTGTCTCAGGGCTGTCTTGCTGACAGTGCTGAAGGCCTGCCCTATAGAAGCCTTCTTTGGATGTGACTTAAGGCAAAAACTTGTCGGTTCCTTGGAGGTAAGTGGCTCTAGTGAGAACTCAAGAGGAAGCTCAATGGCAAGTGCTGTGGCATTTTTGCATGCTGTAGTTTTCAGTCTTCATTCTATACTTTCTGTACCTCCATGGGAGGAGCTACAGCCAGGGGCTGTGGCTCTGGGGAATTGGGTGGTCTAGAATGTGCTTTTCCTAGAGTGCCTTCTTTGTTGAAGGCATCTCCGCATACCTTACAAAGCAATGAATTGTGCAGAGAGTGATGGCAGAGTGACTGTGCAAAAGCAGCAGCAGTTCTCTTCTCACATAAGGCTTCAGCTGTTTAGGAGCTCTGTGTGTGAGAGAGAGGACGAATATGAATTTAGGCAAAACAAAATGTAAATCGAGAGTAACTCTATTGAAGTTGATGGAGTTTCACTTGTGTAAACTTGGTATAAATGAGAAGAGAATCAGATTCCTGGTGTTCAGGGGAATGGGGCAGAGGGTATCTTCAGAATATCTTCGTAGGGGGAGGATGGGGAAATGAAATATAGTGCAGCCAAAATACCCAGTAAAAGGGATGGGAATAGTAGCTCGATATTTGCTAGAGGAAGAGGCGCTTTTTTTAATTGTGTCCCACATCTAGACTGTGATTGCTGAGAAACCTGTGATCAGAGGCACTGAGAAACTAAGGTTCAGTGAGATCTTTGTGTTATTCCTCTAGGAGCATTAAAGAACAGCTGACGCCTTCTGGAAAATGTTGATAAAATCCCTCTTTTTAGAAGCATTTCTGCCTCTCTAGCACAAATGGGCTATTTTGTGTTTTGTTTGTGTTCCTCTCTTCCCTGGTTCTTTATTGTTAGGGATAGTTGAATGAAAACATGATTTTCTGCTCTGGCAGCAATTTCCCCACTTTCAGTTACAATGCTTCAGTCCTCAGGATCTCCAGGACCTCTCAGGATTGTGCCCTCTGTCCTGGAAATAATTGGCTTGTCATACACAGACTGGCACACTCAGACTGATGGCACATCTGAAAACTGCCGTGAAAATGTTTCTTGTATTAACTCTAGTTCAGAAGGAGGCGGCTGAAGTTCTGAGTATTCACAGTTCACCATGCTCTTGCCACGATAGGGTGCATGTTAGCTTAGATGTTTGGTGTGTGTCTCTTTAAAGTGAACGGGAGCCACTCCACCTCTCTCAGCAAAAGGAAGATACCATTAAAATCTTGGGCAGAGAGGAATCTTTTCAAAGCATCTTTAAATGCTTTTGACCACAGATTTTTAGGCAGCGGGAGGTACAAACTTGGAAAGCGGTGTTAATGAAAAAGACATAGGGCTGGTTGCAGATGTAGGCACTAATGCAGATAAAAAGATGCTTATACCATTTTGGACTGCATACCAAAAGCATCCAGGGAGATGACAGTCCCTTCCTCTGTGGCCCTGGTAAAGTCTACATTTAGGCACTCAGTGTTTAGTTCAGGACTCCCGAATTGGAGGGGACTCAGACAAGCAACGCAAATGTTCAAGGGACTGGAACGAGATGCTGAAAATGAAGTCTGCATAGCTTAGCCAAGTGATGACTCAGTGAGATACGGCAAGCATCTGCTGGGTGAGAGTTTTAAAATGTGTAACCCCTGCGGAGGGAGAGGAAGAGGGGAGGTGGCACAAGGAGATATACCAGAACTATCATTAAGGACCAGAACCTGAGGAGCGCTGAGCACCTGCAGTTGTTAATGACTTTAGTGGGATTAGCAGGATTTCAGTTCCTCTCGGGATTTGAGGAAGTGTGGCCTAGTGGATAGGGTACTAGAGTGGGATTCAGGTGGCCGAGTTCTAGTTCGGATGGCGACCCAGAGCAAGACACATCATCTCTCTGTGCCTGTTTCTCCCTCACTTTCTGCCTGTTCTTCAGGGCAGGGACTGTTTCTCATAATGCATATGTGCAGTGACTGGCACAGTGGTGCCCTGGTCTGACTCAGTGCCCCTAGGTGCTACTATAACACAAATAAAATAACTAGGCTCTAAATTTTAGGCTGAATAACAGGAAATATCACCTAAGTGAGCCTATTTGACTATTAACTAGTCTCCCAAGCTTCCTTATTTAGGTCCTGGATAAAATACTGGAATATACACTGTAGGGAGCAAGCTGGCACCGTTCCACTGGTCGGAAGGATAAAGTAGTAAAAACCAGAGCAGAGGAGTCCTGTATTGCCAGAAGAGCTGAACTTTAGCTCCAGACTTCAGCAACGTGCGGTTATAAAACCGTCTTCCCACCCAAGGAGAAGCTGTGTGTTGGCTTTGTTTAATGCACTGATGCTTTCTGAGAGCCAGTACGTGAGCAAACATCACTGCTTACACACTGCGCTACGCCTGCCACATCTAGGGCAGGTTTTCTTCATTTTATTTATTTACCCTGATGTCTCACTGCAAAGTTGATTCTGATTCCGTTAGGGCACTGGGATTACTACACTCCTGCCAGCTTCTTTCGGGGGCGGAGGGTTGTTTTGTTTTTTTACTTTAGAAGCCAGAGTGTGCAGCCAGAAGGCGCACAAGGTGCATGCTCTCCCTCTGAACGGCAGCAGCGTAACCACAGCAAGGGAGATGGATCCTGGAGAGAGACGCCCCCCCACACCATGCGACACTAGCAGCGAGACCCTTATCCTCCCCCCAGTCTCCGGCACTAGTGCTGAGAGTTGAACTGAAGGGTGTTTTGTTTCCTAGATGTTTGTAGGTAACGGGCCCTTCATTGGGACTGGGGAGGGGGGCATACCCTGAAATCACAGCACCTGTTTCCTCCTGCTAGCTGGGAGAGAACATGCAAGTGCAGTGGCCAGGAGAGGTGGCTGAATGCTGCTGAAGCGCATCTGCTTCCCTGGCCCCCCACTCTTGGAGGAGCAGGCTCATCACCTCTACAGTGCACCTGACCCCTGCTGCTCTTGGGAGGGGGCTGTGCCCTAGCTCTGTTGCATGCCGGCAGATGCCAGACCACCAACCCAAGCCCACTATCTCTGTCTCTAGCATCCCGATCCCATAAGGGTCTGAGTGTCCGCCCAATGAAAGCAACTGAGAGCTGGGGACCCTGCCTCTTGCCAGAGGCGCTCTACTGCCCACGGGATCCAGTCCGTAGGTCGGTCTCTCTCTTTCAGTAACAGCACCGAGCATTGGCCAATGCATTCATCACAGGCTGCCCAGAGGCAAGCAGCCCCTTCCCTTGCTCCTAGATGACCTACTCTGTGCGCAGTCTCTAGGGTACGTAGCTTTGTAGGGCACTTTTCTTTGTGAATGCCCCAGCCGGCACTCTCACGTTTGCTGTATCTATTCAACCTCCCCATTACCTAAAGTCTTAAGGTCATCTAATGCACATGGGTGTCAAATTTCCTGTCAGTGGCAACTCAGTGGGAAGTGTTGGGACTGATGAGATGACAGGTGACATTATGAGACCGTATGTTTATTCTTAACGGTTCCTGGCCCTGTTTGCCTCTTTTAAATGGAATATGGAGGCCAAACTCCGTTGTGTGTGTGGGTAACTTGAGAGCACGGCTTGGAGGGCAGAAGTAGCTGCCTTGGTTTAAGAAGAGGCTTGTCCGGACATGTGGGCGGCTGACCCAGTGGTGGGGTTAATTATCCTGGTTGATGGATGGAAGGTGTCACTCACCTCTCTCTGAGGCTGACTCTGATAAGGCAATGTCACAACAGGGACTTGTAGATGTGTGAGATCTTTGTTTTCTCTCTTACTAAGCTGAGAGCACCTTTCTGGGTTTAGCTTAAGGAAAGCGTAAAGTGTATATATGCTAAGCAAACCCTTTTCTTTTAGTTCCACATTCCCTTAGTTTTTAATCAATCCTGGGTTGGTTTTTCTGTGTGTGTGGATGTGTGCCTTAAGATTCCTGTTGGTTGGGTAACTTCACACAGACATGCAGCGAAGAGAAATCCCTAACTCCCAAGGAGAGGAGTTGATGGATAAAGAGCCCTGAAGCCCCTCACAGCCTTAGATTTGGCTAAACTTTTATGAAATTGAATGGAGAATGATCCCCTTTCAATAATTTTTCTGAACTACCATATGGAACTGAATAGCAGCAGATTATAATTCTCCTAGAAGATAGCTGAAAAATAATACACAACCCCCTATTGAAAGCTAATCACACTTTAGCGATGTCTGTAGGGCCTTGTCATTAGGGATCCTCCTCTCAGCCTTAAGGCAACCCTGATACAGAAGAATTGTGTAAGGAAAGGAAAATATCACTCTTCCTATGAGGTCAGTAGCTTAAAGGATGAGGCTGGAGATGTGATGCCTAATGCTCACTAATTGCTGCTGTTCCCCTCTGACTTTCTTACCTGGGGCCATTTTACTTGTCAGGTTCGAGAGCTGTGACCAGCTGTTGCTTTTCTCTTGACAGGTTTTAAGTAACTGCTGCTCCCTTTTATTGGCCGCTGAGCTGAGCTTGGGGAGAAGGTTAGCAGCGGATAGGTCAGCAGGGCCATTGTTTTATGAGGCAATGACAGATAAATAGCGTGTTTTGGTTTTTGCTCATTTCCCTGGCCTGGTGCACTGGGTCAGAGCTGTGCATAACTTTGGTGGTGGTGGGTGCAGGTAGTGAGTGCAGAGCCCCTCTGGCCAGTGTGAAGCACTGAATTAAATGGTTTGCCCTGTTGGTGGTGCATTAGTACATCTGGCTGCAATAGTTTGTCACAACCATACTTCTGTGATGGACTGAGCCGGCTGGGCCCTGCGGACTCCAGGTTGAAGCTGCCATATCTGTGCCTCGGGGGGTTCCCAGTGGGTTATCTCAGTTCCCCTTCTCCCCATCTGCTTCTTAGAGCCCAGTCTCTCTTGGCTTTGGGCTTCCAGTCCCAGTCACTTAAAGAAGCCAGGCCCCCGTGGCCAGGAATGAATGTGGTATCTCCAGTAGGGCCAGGAAGAGTTTAACACTCTGGCCCCTTTCCTGCTGCGTTGCTGCTGCTTTGAAGCTGAGGTCTCGCAGGGATTGCGGGCTGAACAGTGACTCTGACAATCTGAATTCACCCAAGTCACCTGAGGATTTCTGGGAAGCCCGCCATGCTGATACACTGGCCACCTGAAACATGCCGGCACCTTTCCAGCAAGCTCTTTGCATGTGGTATTTCAGCCTGGTCTACACTAGGGATTTATATTGGTATAGCTACAGGTGTTTGTCCAACCTGTCCTTAAAAATCTCCAGTGACGGGGATTTCACAACCTCCCTTGGGTGCCTAGTCCAGAGCTTAACTTCCCTGATAGCTGGAAAGTTTTTCCTAATATCTAACCATGTGTGCAAAAAATCCTCAATGTGCGGGAGGGTGGGGAGTGGTGTTGGAAGGCTAGGAGGCTGCCTTGCAGCAGATCAGAATAGGAGGGAGGATGTTTTGGGGATTGTTTTTGTGATGTCTAGTGAGAGGCAATTCTTCGCTTGCCCAGAAGTCTTCGTTGCCAGGAGTTAGTCCCAGTGGCTGTACGTCTAATGCGCCCTGTGGCGCAATGAGAAAGTGTGCCGACCCTAACAATGCAGGGGTGCCTCGCTGCTGGTGGCGTGTTCTGGGTCGGGCCACACCGCAGCTGATGCGAAGCAAATGCTTTGAAGGGAGGTGGTGAAATTCCTCACCTCTTTGCTTCTCTCACCTCTGACCCTAGCACATTTCTTCCTGGTGACCTCTGGATTTCAGAGCCGACCTTTCCTGTTGCAGGGGGAAGGAGGGGTGGGAAAGAGGTCGAGCTGATGGTGACTTCATTTTGAAATGAAGCCGGGTGATGAGAGCGAAGTGCAGCAGTGCTGTTGGATGCCTGGCATTGGCTGAGTTGGAAAGCCAGGCTGTGTGCATGCTGGGAAGTGAGTGGGTGCACGTCGGAACGCTCCATCAGGCAGCATTGATTTTTTTTTTTAATACTCGCTGGTACATTTAGTTTCCTGAAATGTAAAATACAAGTGAACAACTAAGTTCTTGCTTTAAATCAACACCACCCAGCACTCACTCCACCCTCACTGCCCTGCCAAATGATTCCTAACCCTGGGAGGCTGAGACGGGCTCCTGGCACCTTCAGGCAAATATCTCACCGCCCCCATCCCCAATAAAACAGATGGGATTTCAGCGCAAGCGGATCCTAGAGTTCCTGTGGCATTTGTCCCTCCTCCTTGCAGGTTCCCACTCTCTCCCCCTTTACATGGTTCTCAGGTGACTGCTGCTCAGACAGGTGGGACCTGGCCCTCTCTTGGCCTTAACCCTGAGAAATGTGATCAGCTTGGGAAGCACTTTCCCTGTTGAATGCACTTTTGTTGGGCTGTTCAGCTCTGCTCATTCTTCCCTCTTTTGCTGTTTCAGAGCAGTGTGCGATCCCCGGAGAATACACAGGGCATGCCCCTTGGAAGTGAGGGTTCCTGGCCTGAGCTCAGAACCGGAAGAGCGCACCTGGGTTCTAATCCTGGCTGTGCTTTCACGGTGTGTGGTGCTGGGGCTGCAGCTTAACGCTGCATTTTCAAAGTTGTCCATTAGATTTTGGGGCGCTGCTGTGCAAAAAGCGAAGAAAAGTGTTTTCCCATCCTTGGCGGAAGGGGAATGGTGTGAGGGGCCCCTGACTTTGTGGCAGGAGATCACAGAATCAGCTGCAGCAAGCTTGCTCCTGCATTCCAATTCCAGCCCTCTGTCCCCTATAGGGGGCTGAAGTGGGGTCAAAGGAAGCAGGGAAGGGAGAGAGCAGGTTGCACTATAGCCAGCTGCAGGTCGGTTTGATCCTTGCGGTGTGGGGGGGGAGTTCCCTTGGCATGAACACTGATTGCATCTTCCTTTGTAAAGACCAGGGGACGGGGGCTTGGACTGAGGGAAACAGGGGGCTGCAGATGCCAGCGAGCTCTTTGTTTTCTCTAGTTAGTGTGACCTGGCTGTGGGTCAGAGAGGAGCCACAAATCACGTTCCCTCCCTGCCCTGGGGGAGTCTCCCTGCTGACAGCTCCTGACTAGGATACTTTGCTCCTTTAATCTTATTTGCCCTGGGCAGCCTTAACGACTTTAACATGCGTAACCGCTAGCAATCCAGCAGAGAGGCTCCCAAAATCAGGCCAGGTAGGAGACCCCGCCCCAGCAAGCGTTCCCGAGTTCCTCCCTGCAGTGGCAGGGGCCAAACGCAGATTTCCTTGGAGCCTGTCTGGAGGTTTAATGCTAGACAGGGAAGAACACAAGAGCCAGGATGGTATTTACGGGTCCCTCTGTGCCTTCTATGAAAGCTTCCCTTCTCTCACAGCAAGCCCCCAGAGCTTGTATTATGTCAAAGACAGATGCTGGATGTTTCAGTTTCAGAAAATAAGTAGCTCGCGTGTCCCAGAGTGACTGGGAAATATTGCAGCTCACCCTCTAATTATGGCTAATGGGGAGCAAGCTGTGACAGTGCAGTTGGGCTCCCTGTTCTCCTCCCCTCCCCGCCCCCTCACACTCTTCGTATCACTTCAGATATTCCTTTTGTTTCCTTACTTTCCACAGCCCTCACTGGCTCCTAAAAACATAGAATCGGGAAATGATCCATCCCAATCCAGTGTCTTGCCTCTTGCCATACTAGGTTGGGTAACTGGTCTGTAGCAACCTGGAACCTCCAGGGAAGACCCTGAATTGCAGGACAGGGGAGTTTGGAGGAGGCCTGGTCCATCCAGTCAGGTATCCTGCCTCCCACAATGCCCAATAATGGGATGCTTCAGCAGCAGGTGGAAAAATCCCATAGATGCTAGGACCTATTGTATGCAATTCCAGCTTGGATTTTCCCATCCTATGTTTTACTTGTTCTCATGCTTGAGTCATGCAGTGAGGTGCAAGTGGTTTCCCTTTGGGAAGAGCTGTCAAATGCCAAGTGTGCTTCCACTTTTGATGCACCCACTTATCTGAGGTCTAAGCCCCAAAGGGCTCATATCAAGGTGGGGGAAGGGGCAGATTTTGCACAGCCTGGGGCTACAAGGGCAGCTTGCCTGGCATCCAACAGCTTATTTTGTCTGTAAACTTTAAAAGCCAGAATGAACCGCACACAGCCAGAGCATTCGTTAGGGCTTGTTTCCTCAGCAGGCCCATGGAAATTGCTTGTTGATCAAATTCACAGTTTCCTGAGCAATACAAGATGCAGCAGTCAGGTAGAGTTGTAGGAAAGAGATCTTTACTGTGCATGTCCAGTTCCAGCTTGCATTCAGGTATCCCACCAAACTAGGTCCCTCCTGAAGCCCGGTCCTCTTTCTCTAGTCCGAACCATCATACTGCATTCGCCAGCAATAAAATCTGCAGTTGCTCTCTTTCATCCCACTCCTATTGAGGTTTTAGGGAGTGGTCTGTCCCCTGAGTTATGATCTCTGCAGCGGTTTGAATATGATAAAACTGCTGCAGCTTTTCCCATCCGATTCATCGATCTGGATTGTTAACAATATGCTGTTCAGTGCTCTGAGCACATGCATGCCCAGGGCTGTCTTTTATTACATGTAGTATAAACTCTCCAACAGCCCACTGGGAGTACTGAATATCAGCCCCCACTTGATAGTCCATCACACCTTCCCTGCTCCACCTCCTTCTTCAAAGTCTGGCGAGATCAGATAGGCCTTGAGCTGTGCCCATCAGGTAACAGTCTAGATGGCTCTGCAGAAGCAAATGTGCTGAAAACACCTTTCCCGCATTGCCTTTGGGGATATCCAGGTAGCTCTCGGTTCACATGCTGTAGCTGATCCCAGAGAGAGTGGAAAGGTCCAAGGAAGTCAGGCCTTGTAGTTCAAAACCAGCACAGTCTTGTCTCTGTCTCCTCCCAGCTTATTTGCAGTTCTGGGGCCATGGGAAGGCCTTTGTCTGTAAGATGCTGGATCCTGTCTCAGCAGAGACCTGTCTTGTGGAATGCACCAGGTCACGGGGAGCACTCCGTTTACTCCTAGACAGGTAGCTTCTCATTTAATAGAATCTCACTCTGTCCATGACACTGCAACGTGATTCTCTGTGAGGATTGCGGGTGCAGCACGAAACCTTCTCTACTCCCCGCTCTTGCTCCTGTGCGAATAAGTATGCAGTAAATGTCTCCTTCCAGATTTATTCCTTCACTAGGTATTTAAATACATTCTGTTGTAGAGGATGCTTCTGTGAGGCTGCTGCCTTTCCTCTCGGTAGAGCAAACGTTGGTGCTGGAGAGCATCCCTCGGCACAGAGCAACTCCCTGCCGCTCTCTGTTGACTGAAAGCAAAGGAGAAGAGCTTATTTTTAAGGTACCTGTAGCACCTGATGCTTGGTGGTCCTGGAGATAGCATTGTGGGGGAGGGGGCGGTGCTGCCTCAGACAGGTTTGTGGGGAGGGTGCACCTAGCCATAGAAGAGTGCATGCCCAAAGTAATCTCAGACACAGAGTGTAGGGGACACAGAGGCCAATAAATGGCAATTTGGCAGTTGACTGCAGCTCTCCTGGAGGCCTCGCAGACAACCCAGAACAGGGGCTGGAACTGGGAGGTGCCGCCGCACCCCCGGCTTGAAGTGGTTTCCTTCAAATACAGAGTTTACAGTTTGGTTCAGTGGCTTTCAGCACCCCCACTATAAAAACTGTTCCAGCACCACTGACAACCACCCTGTGCAGGTACCACAGCAGGTGTGTCAGAAAAGTAGGACGGGGGCAGAGCACAGATCCCAGCTCCTTCACACCCCCAAGGAAAACTGAGTTTCCTTGTGATTGAGTCTTTCTGGTGTTCTCTAGTTTTAAGCAGTCTCATCACAACGAACCATCTAAAACTGAACAGTCGCTGAACCAAACAGAGCCTGGAACCACAGGGAGACTAAAATTAGTAGCAGCTGCCTTGGGCAAGAGGCCACCTGGGGCTTTGTTAAGAGTAAAACTAAACTTTCATCTGTTGTTTATAATTTTAGAGTGATTGATTTTTCTCTGAAAATGAAAGTGCTTTATTAGCACTCAATAGAGCAAAGCCTAATGCATGCAGAGCCTAAGACAGTTTTACCTACCCCCACTTCCGTCGCCACCCTTAGCTCTGACAATTCTCCTCACTCCTGATCTTCATCACCACCTCCCATTCCAGTCTGGGCTCCACGACCTCTCGCAGTGCATTTCATGCTTGTCCAGAAGTACCCCTTGCTATTCTTATCCCAGGGTCCCACCTCCTCTCTCCCCCCGACCAACCCCTGCTAATGCATTTGAGTCTTGATCTGCAGCACCTTCTCCCATTCGTGTCCCAAGCTTCTCCCACTGCACAGCTTGGCCAATTCCCCTCAATCCTGACCTGTGGCATCTTCTATCATTCCTGTTCTGGGTTTCTGCTGCACCTCCGTCTTATCCTTCAATAGCCCCAGCTCCTCCAGTAACCTGAGCACAGACTGCCAATCCAGCCACCTGGTTTCAGATGTGAGGCAACGTTTTCAAAAGTTGCCATTCATTTTGGGGACTTCAGTGTTTGGGTGCCCAACTCAAGACACCCAAAAGGGGGCCTGGTTTTCAGAAGAGTTGAACCCCAGAAATTTAACAGGAGGTGCAGGTGGTCACCAAATCTGGAAACCAGGAAGGCAAGAATCCTAACCTCCTTTGGATCCCTTGTTCTGAATTCCAGCTGGGAGGCCCCTTTCCAAATCCCCCTGGATCAGGTCCGCAACGCCCTGAAGTTTGAAAAGGTTCAAGTTGAAATCAGTCCCAGTTTCCCAGGCCCAGATCTCATTGTAGGCCCCTAGTTAAGGTTCAAGTTCAGATGGGTCTGTCTAGAAGTGGCACTAGTGGCTGCAATGGAAAACCTCTTGTCATTTGCCACATCAGATGTTTTCCCAGCAAATATGATTCATACTCCAAATCCAGCATGAACGGCAGGTGTAAAAATATTGTGGCTATTCACGCTGAGGTTTATCAGAGGTTTTGATGGACCGTTTGCAGACACTGAAAAGTTCTAAGGAGCCCCAGCTGGTTTGCAAACTCAAGCCAGGCACAACGTCTGGCTGATTTCAAGTACTTCTTCAGTTCAGATAGAACAGTTCTTCACAGCTCTAATTATAAATAACTCAATCCTAGCAATGCAGTTTCCTCTTTGCTGCTGAGAGCTGATATCTAGTCTAGGGGTGGGACAGAGTTCCCTCAAAATATGGAGGTCTTCAGATCGGGGGTTTGGTACAGCACAATCAATCCAGGAAACTGCAGTAAGCCACAAGAGATTGTACCAAAGAACCTTTGAGGTTTGAAACATTTTATGTAGTTGTAAATTCTCTTCCTGATGATGGACCTTAATCCCAGGAGGCAGTAAACTCCCAATACGTGACCTGCCTTTGGTTTACTTGCTCTTTAAAATGCCTGGCTTCTCTCATCACACAACGAAATATACAAGTAAAGATATTGTAATAAAACCGATGCAGGCAAGTCTCAAAAGGATGAGGTTTACAGCTTCTAACTATAATCTATCCCTCTATGTTGCTGTTTCTAGATGGACCTTGTGCCACATTACAAGTGTTTCTTACGAGGTAATCTTAACAAACTCACATTTTATCTCTCTCGTTAAAAGTTGCCTGTAAACCTTATACTGGTCTCCTGTATTTCCTCTGCCCTTTGCTTGGTTTTCTGAAAGCTTCCCCCAACGCTGCCCTGATGACAACTTGCCTCATCCCTGACTTAGATGCCCCAGTTAAAAGGGCAGGAGAGGAGCTTGGTCTCCATGGTTCATTCAGTCCTTGGCCTCCATGAGATCCCACATTAGAGCCAGTTGTGCTGGTGGCAATTTGGCCACCTCTGCAATAGGAAATGGATTGAGCCTCGTTTGGTACAGGCCATTGAAGAGCCTTCTCAGTGGCAATGACTTTCAGTCACTACCAACCTGTGGTGGATTTGAAGGAGTGACCCAGAGGTGAAAGTTCCATATTTATTCCCTTACCATTTCCCTGAGCCAGCCATTCTCTCCTCCCCTTCGCTACATTGTGCTGCCCCCTAGGACCTCTGACTTCCTTGGTATAAAGTGGTTTGACCTCTGTCTCACTGAATGTCTAGTTTCACTTCAACATCTTGCCATGAGCTTTGCTGACCATGCCAGCACTGGACTTTGTTTTCAGTACCTCTCGTTCTGGATAAATTTCTGTACAGGAACTGGTTCCTCCTTCATGTCTTGCCCCAGAACATAGAGTGAAGCACGTGATGAAAAATTCCAAATTTATTTTATGATGATTCCCAGGGTAGCCTCTATGCAGTGTTTCAGCTGAGACCTACCTCTCAGCAGGGAGAGTAAGTCATTAGGCAGTTTGTGTATCACAGGCACATTCATAAATCACCTGGAAATATGACACGGGAGTGAACAAAAGAAAACTACATTGAGACAACTGATTTCCTCAGTGGGAAATACCAGAGGCATTCTGAAGGAAGGGAGAACTCAGATGCATTTGCAAGGTGGGCACAAGCTAAATGTAAGTTAGGTCCAACAGTCTTATTTAATTGAGTCTTCAGTCAACACGGATCACAGTTTCCTGTTTGGCTTGAGAGCGGCAGAATCAGAAAATGAAATATTTAGTTTAAACTGGGGTTTATTTTAAAAGCTTGGAAAATTTACCATCTTCCACTGGATCCATTGTTCTATCCTGACCTGTCTTTTCCTAAATGGAGACTTTCTTAGAAACACACAGGTTAAAAGTTTAAAAGCTTACGGTTTCATTCATAATTCACTTATCAATGAGGCTTTGATTCCTCCCAGGGAAAAAGAAGCCTTTATCTCCAGCGCATGCTGATAGGGTTACTGCTGCACTAGAGCTAAGGGTCTGTTAGGCTTTCCTTTATAAGCTCCTTGTTTCCAAAGCAGGGATGGTGGATGGCTTCCAGGGGTGGTGCATGGAAGAGAGAACTTCTGTTTAGGGTCACTGGTTTGAATCTGGCCCAGATCAGTAGATGTCAAAAGGCATTACCCACCTGATGGCTGTTTAACTTTCTGTGGAAAAATGAGTTTCTGGTTCTCAGTCCAGTTCCCAGTATAGGCGGGTGTCCACATCACAAGAACCCACTACCGTGGGCACTGATCCTTGATGGCTCTTAATGGCAACCTAAGCAGAGAAGTTAAAGCCCAGCTGGGCCAGGTGACTGAACAATAATAATTAAACATATTTGGCACTTGTATTCTGTGTGTGGATCTCCAAGTATTTCACAAAAGTGGGGAAAGCATTGTTAACCCCACTTTACAGATAGGGAAACAGAGGCACAGAGAAAAGAGTGACTTGCTGGAGGTCATGCAGCGTAACCTGGGGTAGCATGGCAGAAGCTTACCCTACTGATGCCTCAGCTGTCTTGTCCTGCTGATCAAGTGAGGTCCTTGTTCCCTGGGCCATAAGCCCAGCATCTTTCACCTGCATTCAGTGCAAACTGTGTTTTAAAGGGAATTGCCTTCTTCCTGGATTGGAAAAGTGCATTGTGAGGAAACCTGGACCATGTAGCTACTCAGCACAAGCTAGCCTAGCTTGGTCAATTGGTTTTAATGGCGATATTTTAATATAAAAACAAATAGATCATTTTGAAAGGATGCAAATAGCACATAGCCTCACCAGGCTCTATCAGTCCAGGGCAAAAGAGCGCTGCTTAATCAGAAATGAAATTTGGGCAAAAGAATGTATAGAAAGGTAGCCGACATCCTCCCCCCAGACAGAACAGCCGCTAACTCAGCATTACATTTCAGTCTGCCTCCTTCTTCCTTTCACCCTAGGAAGTAGAGTTTCCCAGGGCAGGGAGACACTCCAAGGCAGTCAGTCTCTGAACAGTAGGCTTCTCCCATATTGCTTAGCCATTGCTGCATGGATGCACCTTCAAGTTACAACTCCACTTCCCCTGGATCTCTCCCTGGCATCCTGCCCTTCCCTTGCCTAACCCAGATGGTCTCCGCATCTCCTTGAAGCACATCCAAAATATTGCCAACATTCTCCTCTTGATCTTCGCCAGCAGCAGGCTCGTTGCCTGGTTCAGCATTCTAGCCTCCTCTCTCTTAATCTCCAATGTGTGTCCACGAGTCACCCCTGCAGTATTCGGCCAGGACCCCCTGCATTTCAAAGAGCCTCAGTTCTTTTACTCCTTTTGGGTGCCCTGTAACTCTCCCCCTGCATGGGCGCACAGATCATACTGGCAATTCTGAGAGGGATTAGAGAAGTGAAGGAGCCTAGCAATTCACCTCTGAATTTGCCCCTTTTGAGAATCCTATGCTTTTATTCTCTGGCAGATAAATCTGCTTTTATCTGCCTTTCTGTGCCATGAATGGCAACAGCATGCAGCAGTTTGCTGGGCGAATCCCGCTGGCCCCTCTTCCACAGGTGTGCCTGCTTTTCTGAGATGCCCTCATACCAGCTTCTCCATTCAGTAGCATGAGACTGAATGTGGGTGGTTGTTACCTGCTTGCTGCGCTCCTCACTGCTGTGCCGAAGAGCTAGAGGCTTATGCTCTATTCCCTGAGCTCCCCAGTTATTTTCCTGCAAAGTGACATTTTTTCAAAGTACTAATCCCCTGAACGATAGGGTGTCGTTTGTTTGTTTGTTTTACTTAAATATCTATTTGCAACAGCTGCTCTGAACTGGAGGGGCCCAGTGTCCTAGGCAGGCGGTTCAGCAGAGGGGATTGCGTTGTGGTAGTAGAAATCTCGCTGCACTGTGCAATTGTTTTTGTTCTGCCATGTGGAACCTGCCCTCAAGGTATGGGATGTTCCTTGCTCAGATCAGAGAGGTTGTCTCAGTCACTCCCTTTGCAACGTGAAGAGGAACCAGTCTAATGCCCTGATCCTGCAGTTAATCATGTGTGTAATGTTCCTCACATGAGTAGTCCCATTGAAGCCAATAGGACTGTTTGCTGCAGTAAAGGTAGACACATGCTTAAGTGTTTGCTGCACCGGAGTCTCAGACTGGCCCAAGTTGGGTCTTGGAAAGTTCATCCTCACCGTCATTTGCGCTGCCACGCCTCTGCCTGTTGTTTCTCCTTCTCTTCTCAGTTCTCTGTTCTCTAAACTAGGCAGACATTGGAGACACGGTGAGTTAATGCGAGGCCCTTTTTCCTCTCGAGAGCTTGATTAAAAATCTCTTGAAAAATTAAAATAGTTTGGGGTTCTCTCTCTGTAGACACAGTCAAGAGGTAGCCTCTGCTCAGGAGAGTTCCGGGGCTGGATTAGCAGGGGGGGCCTGAGGTTGAGGGGCATTGCCAGAACTGAGCATATGTCTGGGGTCACCAGACCAGGACTGAGGGACATCGACTGAGCTGTATGTGTAAGATCCAGCACTGGAAAAGCAATGGGTGTAGCTGCACGTCCAAATTGAGATGCACTGGCAGAGCTGCATGGAGGAAGTTTTATGGCTTCCATCTGCATTATGTCAAGCTCCTATCATCACTTTCATAAAATCCCAAATCAATCAGATGCGCTCTCCCTCCTCCAAAAAGAGAGAGATCTGCACCATCTTTTGCACTCCCCTCTGACATAGCCTCCCAAACCAGCCAGCTGCAAGGAAGCTGATCCTGATCCTATGTCCCCTCCCATTCTACAGAGGGTAGCCAAGCCCTTCCCGTGGGCTCAGCTAATTTCTGGAAATATGCACAGATTTATTTGCAGTTATGTATTTAGAGGTCTATAACACGGACAATAACATGTGCCTATTCAGGGCTCTGCATTAACTATACAAATACCAGTACCAAGAAAAGTAAACCTAGCAAATTCCCCAGAACAGGAGAGGAAACCAAGCACCCAAAAATCACCCCAACCACAAATTCCAGCCCTCAATATTGGCGGTTCCTTCTGTCACAAGCAGCCCAATGCTCCTCTGGTAGACTCTGCTCTACGAGTGGTTACAGTGCATGGCAGAGCTCATCAGTATGAATGTGTGATTTCAAGTAGACCTGCTTGACTCCAGCTCCAGCTGGAAGGGTGGAGATTAGAGCAGAACCAGTCTGGGCTGGCAGATGCTGTGTTAGCTGATCTTCTTGGCATTAGAGGTCCACAGTGAACCTTCGTAGCCATTCCTTCAGTTTTTTCCAGGGGTCAAATTGATAATGAAGGGATTAATTTAATTCCACTCCCCCCTTCACCCCAAGCTCCTCGTACATCTGTTCCAGGCCTGTTCAGCTGTTAGTGTTTTTATTGGCACAATTCAGTCTTCATCCAGGGTCGAAGCTAGTGAAATCACTGAGCCTCTGTTTTTTTGTGACGGTCCTCCCAGTAGACAGATTGCATGTTACTGTGATCTGCAGCTGTACCACTCTGGAGTCTGGTTTTGTCAGATCTCACAAGCGAAGCAGGGTCAGAACTGGGATAGGATGTCTCCTGGGTGCTGCAGTGAATTGTGATGTTGCTTCACTAGGAGGTAATCTTTTCTTCTGAGACACTAATAAATTCCCCAGTATGGTAGGCTGAGGTGCTGTGCGAGATGTAAACCTCAAGGCCTGCCCTCTTCTGGTCATTAAAAATCCTGACCTGTGGCAGTTTTCACAAGAGTTGAGTTGGGTCCTAGCTAATTTCTAACATGGGTATTTATAAGCCACCTTAAATTTCCCTATTTCTCTTGGGTACAGAAGTGCTCACTTGCTGTGTTTAAGCTCTTGTGTAGAGGATACTGTTAAATAGCTACTGCATTCCACCCCAGAGACGTTGTCTAGACCAAGATTTAAGATGTTATGCTAGATGTGCTCCCCCCAGGGCTTTAATTTGAGCTGTTTAACATGAATTCAAGGCAGGGGACAGGCTTTCAAAATTATTTAGGTGCCTAACTCCCATTAAAATAAGTAAGTTGGATGTGTATCTATAGGTGTCTTTATATGCCTTTAAAACTCTGGCCTAGAGTGCTTTGTGTGCATTAAATCGTGTTAGCTAACACATATGAACATCACACCTTCAGCTCTAGTCTAGACAAGATGGCAGCATTTCAGCGATGAGTGAACTGATTGTTGTATGTCCATTGTTTGTGATGCACCATAAGATCCGGTGGGCTCTACTACATACCTCCAAGTTGCTGCTGTTATAGATCTGAAAGTTGTCTGTGCTGGGGACTAATATCCAAAGGAACCATCTCCAGCACACTAGGCAACAAGCAGATACAAAAGCAGCACCTAGAGGAGATGAATTATTTCAGAAGGCACCAGGAAAATGACATGAATCTCTCTGCATGTTGTTTGCATTGTGGGAGGACCCAGACAGAGAGAAGCGCTCAGCACTGCGTGAACACTCCCGGAATAGTCACCCCCTGCAAAGAAGAGAATCTGGCATGAAGGGTGAGCAGTGGTGCCTTCTGTCCCAGCTGCACTGGCACAAAACTGAACTATGTGAAGAGAAATGATTTTCAAACCCAGCTTGTGGTGCCCCAGATTAATGGGTCTAAACGGTGTTATTCAGAATAGCTACATCTGTAGGCATCTCAGTGCCTTTAAAAATCTGTCCCAGAATGCCTAGTCTTCAATAGACTGACCAAGCTGTCCCATCTTAATGAGATCCTAGCCTGGCTGTAGTGTGGTTTAACATTTGTGCAGCTCAGAAGACGTGCTAACCACTTTTACAGTCACCTCCATATTGTAAAAGTATCAGGGTCGTCTATTTGGTGTGACAGATTTCCAAAGTGGAGGCATGTGCAGGTCTTTGAAATGCAGACGCATGTTATTGTTTAGCTTTCATGTCTGCACACTTCCTGATGAGACATTTTATCTTGCATAGCAATTTGACAGAGCAAGCTCCTCATTGGAGAGGCACCTTATTGTGAATGACTCTGGTTGGCTTTAACGCAAAGGGTGCCCTCTAAGGATGAATACCCTGTTGTTAGGAAGATGGGCAGCAGAAATGCAAAAGTATGGTCTCTACACACACACACACACTCTCTCTCTCTCTCTCTCTCTCTCTGGCTCATTTGCTGGTGCTACAGGGGAAGGACAGAGAAATGGTCAATATCCTCTCTGGGGTTATTCAGAAACAGAATCTAGCTGGCATTGAACTAGTGCTCACTTGAGGCACTGATTCCATCAGAGAAATGCAGTGCTACAAAGCCCTACACGAAGATAAACAGCAAGAGTGTGTGTGCGGAGTTTGGCTTTCCCAGATCTTAGATTAAACGCTGCAGGCAGCTCAGTGGCTTCAGGACTGCACTGGATGCTTTGCTTATTTTCAGACAGCAGATTCCACTCCAATGACACTGTTTACACAGCCTGACATAACCACAGCCTGATTCACTTTGGTTATGTGCAGCCATCTGGAGCAGCTAGGGCCGCCCAGAGTATTCAGGGGGCCTGGGGCAAAGCAATTTTGGGGGCCCATTCCATAAAAAAAAGTTGCAATACTATAGAATACTATATTCTCGTGGGGGCCCCTGCGGGGCCTGGGGCAAATTGCCCCACTTGCCTCCCCCTCCCCCCCACCTCTGGGCAGCCCTGGGAGCAGCAGTGAAAGTTGCACTGGGCAAGGCAGGGGAAGGAGGTGGTGTGGAAGCTGGGTACATGTCAGAGGTAGGACCCAGGCACAGAGTGTTGTTCTTAACTATAATGTAAGATTTCTGCATCTTCTTGCTGAGCTAAAATCTGCAAAGAATCTGCCTGTGTGTATAGGGAATGTATAGCTCTGTGTGTGTGAGAATATTTTCCAGGAATGAAGACCCAAATTTGCAAAATCTCATAATAATAGAAATAGTCTCATGACATTTGAGGGACTTAAAAATCACCCTTCTGTCTGCAAAGTTATTTACTGTGTTACAGACATACATGTAGCTGAAAGGGATGTGGTGATATGTATTTCTCTCCCTTTCCCCAGTTTATTTGCTGTGCATTTGACAGCACGTTGTGTAGAGTCAGATTCCCTCTGGTGTCAGTTCCGCTCAATTCAATGAGACTTTGTTGGCATGACAAGTCAGAGAAGTCTCGCCAAAGTGTAAGAAGAAGACAGACGCCTTAGGTCTTGTCTGGGTGACCACAAGCCACGCAAGATAGGGTTATATCATCACTCTGGGGTACGATTCTCTTTGTCATTGGTGTGTGTTGGGGCTCTCGTGAAACAACGGGAAAGAAAAAAACATTTTTTAGAAATGGGAAAATGTGACTGAAGCCAGAACAGTTGGATGGGAGACTGAACAGCAGATGTGGGACCTGAAAGTAGTTTGAAGTCTGGGGTGGGGAGGGAGTGTAGATGATTAAAGGAGGAGTTGATGGTGTCCTTCTAGCATACCTTGGTGGAGTTTGCAAATGCAAACACGGTCACGTTGCACTAGTTCTTAGGAGCCAGAAAACCAGGTTAACTAGTCTGGTTTCACTATCTGAACTGCGTGAAGCACAAAATGGGTAACGCACAACCTCAGTGGTGAAAGGTAAATTTCATTATTGAAATGTTTTTCATCCAAGGAGTAGGAGGTTCTGTCTTGTGTCGAACCTTCAGCTGTGAGCAGCAGATAGGTTGTGACCTGTCACAGCAAGTCGATGACAAAGCAGGGACCTGAACTCTGATATTGCCTCCTCCTTCCTTGCTCTAGCCTCAGCCCCTGGACAGCCACCAGAGGCTGTTTAACTTCTCTGAAGTCCGGCACCTCTAACAATACAGCATCCCCTCTACTAAATCACTGTGTCAGCACTTGCTTTGTGACCAGGTCCTGCTGTGAGACTCGAATGCAAGTCCTACGAGCCACACAAACCTGATGAACACTCACTCCCAGAATGCACCCTATACACTTGTTGGGTTGGGATTTTTCAAGGCTCCTGATGTGTTCAGTGGCAGCAGAGTTAGGCCGACACTGAGGGCTAATGACTTCTGTGGGAGCAGTTAGAACGACTCAGGGTGCGTTTGAAAATCCCAGCCACTGCTTTTGATCTGTCGTCAGGTTTTGTATTGCTTCCCATCCCCGTAGTATCTGGGTGCCTCCGTGGTAGCACATTCCATAGTATCTGGTGGAAGCATCAACTCTCCTTGGAAGTGGCCATGAGTAATTGAGGAGCTCTTTGAAAAAGAGGAGTGTTTGGTAACCTAGGTAACCTGAAAGGCTCTGCTCTGTGGGTGGCTGTGTTTTTTTTTTTATTCCATCCCGAGCCTGTTTCTGATTAAAACAAACACTGGTGCACACCATCTTGTCAGTCACTCTAGGCTAATCTCTATAAATAATCTCTTCTCAAGTCCCCCACTCAGATTCATGGTAATTGCTTCAAGGCATGTCAGCTTTTGTTTAAAGTTCCTTTCGCTTTTTCTTGAGGTTGTGGAGAATACAAATGTTCTGTCGTTCCTTTAAGGGAAAGAAAAGCCGAACTGTAAAAAATATTCACCTGGGGGGAGGAAAAAACCCTCCATGTTAGAGAAAAAAAATCATTTGACTATCAGCCTCCAATAGCCTAGTGGTGCTGAGAACAATTTACCTGTCAGCATCTATCAGGATGGGAAAGTTAGAGAAAAACAATGCCATCTCTATGGAGGAGAATGTGGGGGTGAGGGAGGAGGAGGAGAAGGTGGAGAATAGCTAATGAAAGCTGTTCTGTATTCTTCCCTGCCATAGAATAGCAGGGAGGGGAATTGGTCCTTACCATACATTCTGTGGCTTGCTTTCAGAAATGAACCCCAGGCTTCAAGTTATTTCTGGAGAAAGGCGAATGGGGGTGAGGTTGAGACTCATCTAAAAATACAGCAAATAAAGTACAAAGATTTAGAAAAATAATATTCAGGAAACTTTTTTGTAGCAGTTTTATTGTTCTTTGCTGTCCTGGTTCTTCTATTAAGCATTCCTGTGTCATGCTCCCTCTACCGTGGGCCTCCTTCCCTTCTCTGCAGATCTCAGTCCATCTTCCTAGTCTCTGGAGCCTGCTGACATGCAGTAAAGATTGTCTAATCTAGCTGTATGTTTTCTTTGGCATCCCATTGGCTGGCAGTCTGGAAACTGCCAGGGTTTCAAGGGTTAAGTGCACTCAAAATAGCCCGATGCAGCTCTTAAGGATGAAAAATTAAAACCACCACAAATAAAACCTCATTAGGAAAAAGGATATTTCACCCATGAAAAAGACCTTCATAAGTCACTGGCATGATACCTATGAGTTATGGGTCTTTGCCTCCTGTAAAAGATATACAATCCTCTTCCTTCAAAGTTAAGGAATGGTTAGCAGCGCAGAAGGAACAGTATCTCCATACACCCCCACATGCCAGATGCAGCAGGTGCCAGATATTCCTGGCACGGCTGTTTGGATGCAGAGGAAACTAAATAGGGGCTGCTAGTGAGGTGACTTCCTATTACCAGGTTTCCAGATGGGATTCCCAACCTGAACCATTCACACAACAAAGAGGAGCAGCAGTTAAATCCATGAGTGGTTTTAGGCTGGATTAATTACTTGGTGTAAAAATTGCAGCCTGGGCTGGGCAAACCTCCTGCCAAGTGTCTTTGCCCAATATTGGAAGCAAACCCAAACCCTGAATCTCTTGCAAGTTTAAAGTAGGTGCGGAGTTTCCCTTGCCTGCAGTAGAATCTCTGGTTTGGTAGGGGGGAAGAGTAGCAGGTTGCCTCCTCCTCACCGGGACAAGACTCCAGACAGGAGCAGGTCATTCTCTGAATTTAGTGTAATGGTCACACCTAGAGGCCTCAGCTCAGATTGAGCACCTATTGTGTAAGGAGCTGTGCAAACACACAGAGACAATTCCTCCTGCAAAAGACCTTATGATCTGCATAGACAAGGTAGTATTTGTATGCTCATTTTACAGATGGGTAACTGAGTTACAGAAGGGATGGCAATTGAACCCGGGGCTCCTGAGTCTAGTCAAATGCCTTAACCACACGCCCGCTCTTCCTTTGGGGTACTCATCTGCATAAAGAATGCTGAGATTCCCGAGTTGCGTTATATTGCTCATGACCAAACAGAACTTGACGGTCCACAGGACCAGATTACTGCTTCCATTCCCTGTCCCTGCAAGCAGCTGGTTCAGAAGGAGCGTGGCACTGGCCCTGCACGAAAGCTCACTAACGCTCTGGAGACCAGCATCTGCCCGAGATCTGCCTGTCTGTGGAGATGGTTTACTCCATCTTTTTGAGATGATTTGATAACCAAGCAGTTGTACCTTTAAGGGGATGCAACTACTTCACGCCCTGTGAGCCACAAAGATCTAACCCTGCAACCTCTGACAGCATCTCTTGTCCTTGGGGCTCTCTTGTCTGGTGTCTCTCTTAAACTTTCCATGTGATTCCGCCCCCCGGTGCGAGATTTGATCTGACACACAGAACAGCAGGGGCCTGGTCTTACCAACCTTCCCTCACTATGCTGGACTCGACCTTTGTGCATCACAGCCCAGTTCGCTGTCGCTGGTGCGAGGCAAGAGGAGCTGAAGTCTTAGTAAACTGGGCCTGGCAGAAATATATAACTTAATACCAAAGAGTCACATCCAAAATAGTGCTGAGCAAGGAGCAAGCGGGACTTTCCCTTAGTACTCAGCTCCATCGGCTTTCTTTACTCTGTGATTAGCCAGTCCTAATACGCAGTATGGCCTATTTCTCACAAGTTTTGACCCTGATAAGAGGTTTTGCTTGAGTAAGAACTGCATGAAGGTTCAGGACTTGGCCCATTGGGGGTCTCTTAGTTCTATTTTTTTAGAAAAAGCTTTCAAATCTTTACCCAGAATGCTCTTTCTGCAGGTCATTTCCCAGCACATTCTACCAATGGTATTTCTAAGATATAGCTATCACACTGTTATCTATGTGATGTAGTGCTAAGCCCATAGCAATATAAACGGTGTTAATTTCTCTTCATTCCCCTGTGAATGCCGGGATGTGGATGTAAACATTTTGGGCGTTTGTTTTCCTGACTATTGCCCAGCAGCACTGTAGTTTGAGCACTAAAAGCAGATGGAAATGCTGCTTGGGCACATGTTTTTGGATAGACAGAGTCCTTGTCTCCAGACTTTGTTAAAGAGCAGGAGAGGGATGAATTACAGCATGTGAATTCAATCTAATTTAAAAGTGTGTGTATTATTTTTAAAAAATAAGAAGTTACTTTTAGGAAAGGACATTGTGTTAATTTCACCAGGATAGATACCTCTGCCTTCCTTAGCTTGCAGTTCCTGAAGTGCACTTCATTATTGTTCTCTTAAATCAGTGCTGTCCCCTTTATCTCTCCACACACATCCGTTTGCCCAGGTATACAGAGTAATTTATCCCAGAATTGTCACACTCTTACTGTCTAGGTAGCTTCTATTGTTTTGACAATTAAATACTAATTGGAGATTTGTGTACAGCTCCCGTAGGCACTGGTGAGCATTTGCCATATGTATCAAGGGACGAATTGGCCCATAAGTTGTACTAGCAACCCAAAGCATCTGTGATAACTCATATTTCATCTGTAGATTGATGTATGGGGAAAACTGTGGTTTGCATAACAGAAAAGTCCCATTATGTACAAATCTCTGTTTAATCTGACATGCTATTGTAGCCTGAGTATGGTTTTTACGGGGGAAAAATGATTTTACAGAAGTTTCAAGCATCCCCCAAGAACTTTCCCAAAATCAGGTTTCCACTGTACTGATAAAGTTAAAAATGTCTCTAGTACACCTCTACCTCGATATAACGCTGTCCTTGGGAGCCAAAAAATCTTACTGAATTATAGGTGAAACCGCGTTAAATTGAACTTGCTTTGATCTGCTGGAGCGCGCAGCCTACCCCCCACTACCCCGGAGCACTGCTTTACCGCATTATATCTGGATTCGTGTTATATCGGGTCGCATTATATCGGGGTAGAGGTGTACTATCTTCTGATGGGTCTACTTTCTTTCTGCTTTGATTTTTCTCCTCTTTTCCTTAGTTTGCTCTTTCTTATTGTTTCTATTTAAAGAACAAGCAAAGGAGAGAGGTAAATGTGGATTGAGACTTAAGGCTGCTAATTAGTTCCAGGGTTTGGAATGGAAAGTTCATTGGCCAATTGCATTTATCTTCTCACCCAGGTGGATTTGAGAACTACGCATAAAGAGAATATATTAGGCATATTTAGATGCATACAAGATCATGATGAATTTTAACCTCCTCCGAAGTCATGGGATGGGGAAGGGTCTGAAATATAATGCGCTCATCAGGGAATTACCAATAGGGCTGTTAAATAACCACAATCGGTATTAAGGGGAAAAGGAAGTCATTAACCCGTATTCCTGGTATTGCTGCATTCCAGCTGGAATTTTTTAGTGTTCTGTAGAAACACAAGCCCTTGCTTTGGCTTGTTATGAATCCAACTTCACAGTGTTTCTCTTAGGACTGCATCTTACAAGACACACGGATCGACAGGCAGCTAGAGAAAGGACCTAGTCCAGCTCTTACCAGACTTTTGTCATTTATTTCAATGAGAGGAAGACTGGGCTTTGTGGGTATGATACAGCCTGGTGCAATTTGTCAGACAGATTAGTGTTTTTGTTTTTGTTTTCCTCCCTCCAACCATCGGGGTTTGGACTCTGCAGGAGACAAGATACCAAACCTGATGTCCTAATCTGCTATGGGGACTCCTGTGTTCCTCTGCTATTCCAGATGTTAAAAGGGAAAGTAATCCACAGCTACCAGGGAGCCCATTTGAATAAGTAGTACCACATGACAAATTTTTGACAGGTTCCCAGTAGGTTTAAACATGGTACCTGCAGGAAGCTGATAATTTGGATTCTCTAAACAAAATCTTTCCCTTGGACAGGTGCTTCTGAAGCTCGTTATGTATCTCCGATCTAATCCGGAGCCACAGTAACTGCAAACATGAGCTAACAAGCAGTGAACGGACAACCCACTACCCCGGGTTCTGCTGGCTGCTCTGAGTTTGCATTATTCAAAAACATCAGGGGATATGATTTGCATTCTTTATGGCCAAGCGAAGGCACCATGGAATCTCTGATCCCCTTTGGGGGGAGATTACATGAGATGGCAGAGTGACTGGCAGGGAAATTGCTTGAAATTACACCTAGCACACTGTGTATGTGAGTGTGCACATGCCTATGATAGGAATGGTTGGAGTATGATGGGGGGGGGTGTGAGAGAGAGAGAGAGAGAGAGAAATGAGGATAGATGTATGGTGATTTGCATCTGAGAGAGGGGAGGGTGTAGGGGGGCATGATAGGGCGACGTGAGAGAAGATTCTCACTGCTTTATCAGAGATGAGTTAATTTGAGCAGGAGGGGGAGAAATTCAGTTCAACCTTTTCTAGGGGAGGGGATTGGAGAGGAAGATGGAGCTGGGAGAGATGGGATTTGACTATCCAAACCTTCAAGGAAAATTAGCCTGGAAGCACGTTAAGATTCTTCTGTGAGACTCTTTAGTTCACATCCTAATTAGCACAAGCAAATACAGAAACTATGCTGAGCATGAGATACATGTGTTGATATTTAATTATATAACAAACCCCTAGTCTGTTACAGTAGCTTCTGGGAGCGGGGAATGCAGGCGATATGAGGTGTGCTGGAGTTAATTTAAAAATACTTTTAATGAATTCATTAAAGCATCAAAGAGGCGCCGTACCCTATTGCTATCAGGGGCATTGGGACGGCGGGTGAGTCCTGGAGCCCAAACTGCCTTTGCAATCCACCCGTTTCTCCCACATCCTGGGTCAAGCCTCCATCACTGCCTGCAGGTAGCAGTGGGTACTGAGTTCCTCCTTTAGAAAGGTTCAGGGGGCAGATGGGTTATTTCTCAAGACCAGTCAGACAGTGCCCTTATATTTCTTTTCCACCAGAGGAGCAATTTGGGATTGTCCTGTTGGTGGGTCACCCTGGTAATCCCAGGACTCTTCCAGCACTGCCCTCTTAAAGGGCCAGTATCTAAGGACTCAGCACCTCCAGTAGGGACAAACTGTCAAGAGCTCAGCTAAGGCATCTAACTACGGGCTGGATTTTCAGAAGCACTGTGCATCTGATGTGCACCCATGGTACGGAGCTCCTTTGAACATCTGCCCCAAAGGGAGAGTGGTCATGGTCTCCTCCAGCCCCTAACACTTAGCAGCATGGAGATCTGCCTCTTTATCTCCCCAGCCATGCATGTTCCTATCATTTATTGCTTATCTTCCCCCCCCCCCCCCCGCTGGCTCTTGGTACCTGGGATGGACACTCCCTCCCTGCCTCAGTATCCTGTCTAGGCACAGGTGCTGCAGGGCGCGGATGGCAGTGTAAGGGCAGGAAGAGGTGACGATGAGCAGTTATTATCAGGCCACTTAGTCACGTGGCTGTGCATCAGCGGTGGCCTGGTGGGCAGTCAGGAAATGGATTATCCGATTGGCTGCGTTCTAAAACTCAGCCCGTCAGAAACAGGTTATCAAGGGTTAGGTAGAATCTGACTGGGAGTATAGTATGCAGTGCTTAATTTGTGCCAGTGTTGATCCCCGGCACCTCTGGGCCTGGCAGGTCAGATCCCCGGCACCTCTGGGCCTGGCAGGTCAGAGCCCCGGCACCTCTGGCTTGCTGCATCAGTTATGAAAGTTTAAAAAAAAAAAAATTGCTCGGGCCCCGGTACCTCTTTCATTACAAATTAAGCACAGATAGTATGATTGTATTTCTCAGTCCTGGCCGCGGGTAACCAGCACATGTACAGGTGCCTGACTCACATGGCTCCACTTCGAGGCTAACAGACCCCAAATTTCCCACCAGCAACAACAACAGGATAGAGAGGGACCGTAACACCACTACTATGTAGGCTGGGAACAGCTAAAGGAGCTTCTCTGAAACACTATCTGGATAATATTTGGGGAGCTGTGCTGCACCCAGGGCTCCTTTGTTTTCTTCTCAATTGTTTTTTGTTGGCCTCCCTGGTTTTAAAGCTACAAATCCCCTCTATGCCCCTTCCAGCCATATTAAACTCTCTTGAAAGAAAAGATCTAGGGTTGGATCCATTTCTTTTTATTTTTAAGATGCTGGATTGACTAGCCCTCGGGCTGATTACCTATTATCTACTGCATTGGTGCAAACTTCTCCTTACTGTCCCTTCCCCCTATTGTACTCAGCCTTGAGCCCCCATAATAACCATCCAGAGGTGGCTGTTTTTTCTTTGCATGACAATAGCTTTTACAGACAACCCCCCACCCCAACAAGATTAAGGCCCATTGTGCAAGATGCTGTACATACACACAATTAAGAGACAATCCCCACCTCAAACAAGGTACAATCTAAATAGACAGGAAAAGGGTTGAGGGGAAATTAAGGATTATTATTCTCATTTTATGGTTGGGGAAATGGGACATGGAGAGAGTGACTTGCCCAGGGTCACCCCGGAAGATTGTGGCAGAGCTGGGATTTGAACCAAGATCTCCCAAGCTCTTGTTGTGTGCTTTAATGAGTGGGCCCCTAGATCAACCCCCCTTCCTGGCCCTGTCCATCTTTGGCCCCTGCACTGAAACTTCAGGAAGGGCCGAACTGTGATATGGCCACACCCTGAGATCACTAATTGGTTCCAGGCAGGACGCCAACCCACCATTGGAAGTGTAACAACTTCCAGTCACTAGTCATCTCCCTGGGCTGGATCGGGGCTAGTGGCCTGATGGGCAAAAGGCTTTGTGTCCAAAACCCTTCCTCTCTCCAGTCTCCCACCTCACTCTGGCACCAGCTTCTGTCACTGCAACCCTGTCGCTGCTGCTTCCTGCAGAACAGAACCTGCTCCAAATTTTTTCTGGCCGTCTTCATCACAGGAATCCAGATGGTTACTTTTCATTTTTCACACAATCAGGTCATGCCAGGCTCAGCAAGAGGCGAGTGCCTCTGTGCACAGAGAGGTTTGCAAAAGTTCTTTTCAAATGAGGAAGACCTGACAAACGGCTCACGGCTGTTTACCCCAGGCCAAGGGTTCGAATTGATGCCAGCTGATGGTGGTTCACTGGCCTATGTAACATGAGTGGGTAGTTTCAATCCAATTCCTAGTGGGAAAGTGACACAAAATAAGCCTCGCTGGCTTCATCACTGGCAGCCACAGCAAAGTAGCCAATGACTGAATGCTGTGGAACCAGATCACTACATGGGAGTGGGGATCATCTTGGGCAGGAGTGAGGCAGAGTGGGGCCAAGGAAAGCTTGCTCATGGTGGCCTTGTTCCACCTGTAAATGTAACGGCCACCCCGGTGACCAACACACCAGGGACCTTCAGAGATGAAAGCAGGGAGCTGCTACAGCTTGAACTAAAGAGGCCGGGCTCTATATCTGTGGGCAGTAACAGCTCATCTCCTCTGTGGATTGGCACAGAGGGGGGACCTGTCACACACCCTCACCAGCAGGGCACCTAAACAGTTCTCCAGTCTGCAGCTCTACCAAGGCATTTCATTGTGTAACCTTGTGATAGAGGCAGCAGGCAGGTAACCCAGCCACACCTGCCTTATTGACTCTGGTTTGTGCTGATGTGTCTAACTCTGCCTAGGGAAGTGTTGCAACCTACGCTGTGAAATGAGTCCAGGTGAGGCTGTCTGATACTAGCCACGGCAAACGATCAGGCCCTTTTTATTTCCCCATTAAAGGAGCTTGTGGTGGGCTGAGCTAATCGTGCTTTCCTCTCCATCTCCCCACCTCCCCCGTCCTCAGAACTTCTTCCCCCTTTAATCAAAATCTCAGAAGAGCAGGATGCCTTCCCTCGTTGCTGGAGAGATAATTGAAAAAGTCCTGGGGATGTAAATAATTAATGTTTGTTGTGGGGTATGGGGAGCATTTTCCCTGGCCCCTTGTCAGGGTGAGTTA